>NC_132792.1:18148214-19454642 GCF_048418805.1 Vulpes vulpes | reverse complement strand
GGCATTATCCAGATGGGTCTAATCTAATTACACAGGCTTTTATAAGTGGAAAAGACAAGAGAGCCACAGAGAGAGAAGTGACAATGGAAGCAGAAGTCAGAGTGAGGAAGTCAGAGAATTCCAGAGAAGGAATTCAGGCTTCTAGAAGCTGGAAAAGACAAGGACATGGATTCTCTACCATACTCTTCCATCAGGAAGCATCTCTACCAACACCATGATTTTCTATAAGATTCATTTCGGACTTCTGATCTCTACAACTATAACACAGTTAAGCTGTATAATTTTATGCCACTAAGTTTGTGGTCATCTGTTACAGCAGCAATTGTTCTTTTGATTGAAATTTAACATACTTTTAACTTTTAAGAAACGAACCGATGGCTTTAGATTCCCTTTCCTAGTTTCTGGGCAGTGACATACTCAAAGGTAGAGAACCAAGGGGTGGTGAGCCTGAGTCCGAGGCTTCCAGGACAACCCTGCCTTGAAATGCCCTCTTTACTGTCAGACCTTGGTCCTGAAGTTTCATTTCAGGAAGCATGGTATTGGGTATCCTCTATGTGGATAATCTGCTTCCAAATAAGATATCCAGCTCTTTATATGTGCTCTCAACTTACAATGCTGCATAAAAAGACTCCCTGAAGTTCAGATGTTCTAAATCCCTCTCAATACCAAAATATAGACCACCCATCCTCCTTTCTGTTCCCCATTAATTGAGCTGTGGTTTCATAAGCTGTGACATTCGGGTGCTCACACTGCTGAGGCACTGGTAAGATACATTGGAGCTTGGTCATGGTAAGCTGGCTGGTCTGTCTCTAGAGCACAAGCTAGTAAGTCAAGATGACAATTTTGTTCCAGTGTGCATGGCTCAGCTTCTCTGTCAGGTGGCCCCCTGAGAATCTCTAGCTTTGGTCTTTCCAGTAATGCACCTGCCTGGTCGATCCATAAGCCCTTTCAGAAAGTTATCCCCTACTTGGGTGGGTTAATAGCATTAGCTCTGAAAATGCAAGTTCCAAAATTCCATTAGTTGTAAAAATCTGTGCTTTTTAGACTATGTGGTGTAAACAATTGTGCCTATCAACATTTCACATGCTAAATACTCAGCTGTTCAAACTGTTTTATGTAAATTCTGAGAAAATAGATATTATTTCCATTTTTGGAGAAAGGAAAATTGGGAAGTTGAAAAATATTCAAAACATGAGAGTCTTTCCTAATTCTTCCTACTATACCTTTAGTTGTGCTTTCGCTTCCTTGGGAGGAAAATAAAAGGCCCAGACTATAAGAAGAGAGATTATGGGAAAATTGTACAGAACTTCCTGATAAAACAACTTCTAGAAAAGATCATGATCTGCACACTGACAGTGTTATGAACGAAATCTGATTTGTCTTCCTCGGATGGTTTCTACAGAGCCACTCCGGTCCTTAGTTCTGAAAAAATCTGCCCAATAATTAGAGCGTTTCAAGCAGCAAATGTCCCCTGTCCCATCACCTACTGCTGACCACAAAACAGTGTCCAAATAAATGTGGTGCTGCTTTTGATGCTGGTGTCTGGGAAGCGATAAACAATCAACAATCACTTTTTTTTTTTTTTTTGCAATTTATGTTGTCATTTTTTGTTGCTTAGCATAAAAATCCAATTGTTAATTCAGCAAACACTTACTGTGCACCTACTGTGTCCCTGTCATTTTTTTATTCACCTTGACTATATAATGATGAGCAGGACAGACAGGGTCAATCTTGGTGCCTTCAGAATGGCAAGGCAGGCAGCTCATGATAACTGTTGGCAGGCATGAGTATTAAGAAAAGGCAAATATGAGATCACAGAACTGCGTGACCTGACCTTGTCTGGGGACCAGGAGACTGTCACTGAGTAAAGAACATTTAACCTAACACTTGAGGAGTAAGTAAGAGGTAGTCAGACCAAGACCACTAGATAAAGCAAAGATTTTTTTAAAAGTCCAGCAACCAGGTGGATGAAGAAGGAGCCCACTCTTGCAGAGAGAGAACAGAGGCACGCTGCTATAGTTTTTACGTTCCCTGCCTTTTCTCTTGAGAAGGTCATGGGCACCTCGCTCTGCATTCAGCTGTTCCACATAGAGAGGAATCAAGAAGAGAAAAATCAATTCAGTCTCAAAAGAGGAGCACTAACTAAAGTTCCTGATACTCCAAACTTGCTATAAATTTAGTTAACCCAGGCTGCTCGGCCTTCACAGACCCATAGATTCTTGGAGTCGGAAGAAGCTTAAAGTCCTTCATTCACATTGATCATATGCCGACCTTTTACTTCTTTCCCTTGTTAAGCATTTATTGAGCATCACTGTATGCCTGACACTTTTCTGGGTCCTGAGGCTATAAATAGGAGTAGTATTTTCTGTCTTCATGGAGCTTACCATTTAGTTCGAGGGGCAGACAATTTTCAAATTAACTGATACAGGGGCAGACAGGGACCCCTACCGGAAGGATGGCACTTTGTAGTTTGGGTGGTGAGGCAAGGCTTCCCTCCACAGGTGACACTGGAACATCCGGAAGTGTTAAAGCAATGAGAGGAATGGCAGGAAGGATAGTGTCATGAGGGTCGAGTGAACAAGAGAATGATAAGAAAGGAGGTCTGAAAGAAGGCAAGTGCCAGATCACACAGGGCCTCCTAGGCCCTGGTGAGGACTTTGGATATTATTCTGAACATGGGAAGTTTTAATAACTTCCCATGATGATGTGGACGTGATCTTACCTATTAAAAGAATCCCTGTGGTCACTATGTGGAGAACAGATTGGGGGTGTGGAGGTGGGGGTGGTAAGGAGCAGTGGGAAGAGTTAGTACACTGCCACGGGAGTCAAAACACGACGTGCTGCTTCCTTGGATGAGGAAGGAGGGGGGAAAAGTCATAAGAAGTAGGAGAGTTCTAAATTGTGATACCTAGAAGTGGGGTGTGAAAAGAAGGCACACCTCAGAGATGATCAGGTTTTCAAACAAAGCCACGAAGGGCTGGGTCTTCCATTTCAGTGCAGGAAGTTGAGTCAAATGAGGATGAGTTGGAGGCACAGAAAATCATGGTAGTATGAGTGCTATTTTTTTTTCTCTTGAGGTCACTTGGGATATAGAGAAGTAGTGGAAAGAACAGAATTAAACAAAAGAAGGTTTGAATATTCTTCTTCCCAAATCCCAAAGCTCTGAGCTGACTGTAGGCAGGTCCTGGTGGAATTTAGAGAAATATGAGGGAGCAATTATGACCCACGCTCGGTACTGCTTCAACCCCAGCAATGGTCCTCAGGGCTAAAAATGCTTTCCTAGGACCCTCGGTGAAAGCTCAAGCCAGGGAATATTCAGTGAGAAAAGTTCACCCAGCAGAAACACGGATCTGATGTTCTGCTAACGGGCCTGGAAAATTAGTACTATGCTGCAATTTAAGCTTGAGTATAGACATAAAAGCTTTATCAAGTGTGGCCCACCACAATGCTAGCTCCATAAGAATCAGTATCTTTCCTGTCAGCCTCCCTACTGTCCCTTGTTCCCTACGATTGCATGTAATGCTCAAATATTTATTGAGTGAATACACTTAGTGCTACTAAATGAATGTTCTCTTCTTTACTCACAGACTGATGATCTCAAGGTCATTAAATGACTATCTTTCTTGATGTAAGAGACTTGGCTGGAAACCGACTCCCAGGACAAGGAGAAACTGAAAATAGCAGAGGGAGGAGGCTGTATTGTGTTGGTGGTGACCGCAGATGCCAAGTTGAAAGGAATAGAGAACTTGACGCTAAATGAGTACTTTGCCTTCCGGCAGGCTTAAAGAAAGACAAGTGTCTCCTCCTTCTTTTCTTTCTTTCTTTCTTTCTTTCTTTCTTTCTTTCTTTCTTTCTTTCTTTCTTTCTTTTTTTTTAAGATTTTATCCATTTATTTGAGAGGGAGAGGGGGGAGAGGGAGAAAAAGGAAGAAAAAAAGAGACCACAAGAGCAGAGGGAGGGAGAAGCAGACTCCCCACCAAGCAGGGAGCCCCACTGGGACCCATCCCACAATCCGGGACCATGACCTGAGCCAAAGGCAGACACTTAACTGACTGAGCCATCCAGGCGCCCCTCTCATTCTTCTTTTAACAGGCACCACGTGAGACTGCAAGCCTTGATGGGCAGATGGGCAGGAAGAATGGACAAGGAGTCATGGACACAGAGAACAGTGTATTCATTTCCTACAGCTGCTGTAACAAACTGTAAACATGGGGATTTAAAACAACAGAAACATATTCCACATCCTCTGGAAGCTAGAAGTCCAACATCAGTGTCCCTAGCCTGAAATCAAAGTGTCATCAGGGCCACATTCGCCCTGGAAGTTGCCGGCGAGAATCCATTCTTGCAGCTTGCAGCTTCTGCTGGCTGCTAGCATTCCCTTGCTGGAGGCCACATCACTCTAATCTGTGTATCCTGGTATCACCTTCTCTTCTGTGTGGGTACTCTCACTCTCCCCTCTCTTGGAAGCACGCTCGTGATGTGATTTAGGGTCCAATAAAATAATCCTGGATAACCTCTTCAGGTGAAAACCACATCTTCGAAGACCTATTGCCTCATAAGCATTTACCAGTTCCTTCACTAAACGGCCGCCATTCAGTCTACTTCAAGCTGGAAGGAATCTTTGGGATTTCAGAGTATGGCACAGGATTCGTTGTGTTCTACATAGAGAAGTGAGGCTGAGAGGGGCAGCTGACTAAAGCCACGCAGGAAAAGCAGGGGTCGGGGGGAAGACTTAGGTCTAGACAAGTGTTTCTGACCTTCAGGCCCAATCTGGTCTTAGGTCTTGAGTTCAGGTGTTCCCTACTTTCTGCTCAGAATATTGTAACAGAAGCCCTGTCCCAGCTTTTTAAGATGGTGACTGTATGCCATAAAGCACAAGTAGAAATTTCTGGGTAAGCTGGCAGTGGTGCAAAGGATGTGGCTCCAAGCCCTACCCTGTTGAGAAGTCTCAGTACCACTCTGAGTGGTTGGGGACTTCTACTCTTCCCAGCAAAAAGGAACCACAGGGCCTCTCTTCTGCTAAAAATAAAGGTCACTTACAGTTCCCCAAAGAAAGGGCCATTTGTACCCTAGGCTAGCGCCAAACCTCTCAGATAAAGGCCTGTGCCATGCACCAAGTAGGTGTCCCTGGCTCTACCCACTCTTGGCTGCTCAAAAGCTACAGAGTGATGAATGCTGGACACACGGCCAGGGTCCCACAGCCTGAACCCTTGTATCTCCATCTCCTCATCATTCCAAAGTCATAATATCTGGAACAAAGAAATAAGGAGAGAGGTGGAATGGCTAAAAGCACAGGATCAGGAACTAAAAGGTTTCAATAAACACCCAGCATATTTCAGTCTTAGCTTTCTCATCTTTGCAATGGGGATGAAATGACACTATTTCATAGGGAGACTGAGGTTCCATCAACATAAAACACATGCCCTTTGCAAACTGAAATCATTAACATCATGCAATATGGTTCCTATAGTTCTCTGGCTGAGAATGCTTCCCCCTCCTCATAGCAATGATCATGGTTATCAAACATTTATTGAATAGTCACAGAGTTAAACACTGTCCGGAGACTTTGACACAGATTACTTTACTTTCAACAATTTATCGAAGATACTTCTACTATCTATACCTGATTAAGAGTGGCTATCCCCATCTGAAGGTCATATACCCACTAAGCTACAGATCTAGGATACAAATATACATAAAGACCATGCTCTTAACCATGCGTTAAACTGCCACCCCAAAATTTTTCAAGCAGACTTTATGTGTCCCCAAACCCATGTCTGCCAATTCTTGAGCAGGGAGCACCAAAGGTCAGGAGAGAGGCTGAGGGGCAGAAAAGGGTCATCATCTTGGATGAGTTAAAGGCAAGCAGTGCAAACACTGGCATAACTTCACAATACACAAGCTGCGATGCCCTTCATTCTTTGGTCTTCACTCGGTAGTGTATCCCAGGAGACTGAATGGTCTTTGAGAGCAGCCATTAAGTAGATTATCTATGTCTGCACCATGAACTGAACAGATCATGCCACTAGGTGCTAGGAAGAGAAAGATAAGATGATTTCCCTGCCAGTGGGACAAGCACAGGTTCATTCAGAGCCCACAGGAGGGGTACCTAACTTTAGCTGGGGTCCTTTAACAACAACAACAACAACAACAACAACAACACAAAAGTCAAGATGGTGAGTAGGAGGGAGAAGGCATTCAAGGCACGGAACAGCATAGGCTAAGACAGGGATCTGAGAACCAAAAGGTACATTTAGGGAACTCCAATAACCTTGAGATTGTTGTGTGTGAAACATGAAGCAGGGAGCACATCATGTAGGATCCTGCCATTTCATGATGTTCTACCCTATAGGTGGGCCCGTCCTACTCTTTTTTGTTTACCCCAAAGTAGCACGTAGGATACACCAAAGGATGATGTGCACGGTACAAAAAACACTTTCATTTGTAGGACGAATATCTCATTTTTGCCTATATTATATCACTGCCCATTTCTTTTTTTAAAAAGTTTCATTTATTTATTCATGAGAGACACAGAGAGAGGCAGAGACAGGCAGAGGGAGAAGCAGGCTGCACACAGGGAGCCCCATGTGGGACTCGATCCCAGGACTCCAGGATCATGTCTTGGACCAAAGGCAAGCACCAAACCATTGAGCCACCCAGGCGTCCCCCTGCCCATTTCTGATAAAAGAATCTCTCTTGACTTTTGGGACCTGGCCTCCTCATCTGGTGGGCCTTTTAATAATTTAAAAAAATTCCCTGTGGTACCTTTTACTTCTAAAGTACTATGCAATATTCTTATTTTTAAAAAAGATTTTATTTACTCATGAGAGACACACAGAGAGAGAGAGAGAGAGAGAGAGAGAGAGAGACGCAGACATAGGCAGAGGGAGAATCAGGCTCCTCATAGGCTCCTCATCGAGTCCCCGATGTGAGACTGGATCCCCCAATCAGGATCATGCCCTGAGCCCAAGGCAGAAGCTCAACTGCTGAGCCACCCAGGTGTCCCACAATGTTCTTGCTTATTTATTTTTCATTTTCAGATTCCTTTCTACCTCTTCCCATAATGTAAGATCCACAACAGCAGGGCTTCATGGATGTTTCGAAACATGTAGTTAAAGCCTAACTCAAAGTAGGCACTAGATACATATAGGTTACCCACCTGGTGGCTCAGTCAGTTAAGTGTCCCACTTGGTTTTGGCTCAAGTCATGATCTCATGGGTCATAAGATTGAGTCTTGCATCAAGTCCCTCATTGTGCTCTGCTCTCAGTGGGGAGTCTGCTTGAAGATTCTCTTCCTCTGCCCCTCCCTCCCCACTCATGCACACATATTCTCTCACTCTAAAATGAATATATTAAAAAAAAATATATATATATGTTAAATTAATGCTGTGTGTTCACTAGAATTTGTTGGAATTACTAAAATGCACTAGAATTGCCATGATTTATAAGAGAGAAGTTCTTTCTTTCTTAGATCATGTCCCAAGGGACAATACAAGCCTAGACTTACTGTCAGTTGCTATCTTTGTCAACACATGGAGTGAATTTGTTAGAGAATTAAGCCAACAGAAAGAGCAAAGCTGAGAGATTTAAAAAAAAAAGGGGAAGTGAGAAAGAAGATAACAATATGGGATTTCCTGAATACAGCCCTACATGAAGTCAGATACCCCTGGGTTTCTCATTTATGTAAGGCAATACGGGGTGGGGCTGGTTAGCAAGCTGAGATCATTTACACCACTTGATTATAGCATTTATACCACAAGATTCCCAAGGAATCTTGACTTACAGATCCAAGCTCATATATAATGCTTAGTTGAGGCACTGTACTGTCCCTCTTATTCTCATTTCAAGAAAGCCCATTATGATATAGGTAAGAATGATATGTAACCTATCTGATAATAATTGGTTTTCAGAAAGTTAATCATTGGCAAATTTTGGTATTTTAATTTTTATCACTTATAAATTATTTGGTATACACCTTAAATCTGACTGTACATTTTTATTTGATGTACCTGGTACAAACTACTTACCAAATTTATGACCAGTGGTCGAAAATACAAATGTTGTCAAATGTGTGAAGAGAACCACTCTAAGGGACAACAGGGAGTAGGTGGACCACAGTAGATTGGACAGTTTGGTTCTTTAACTTTCTAAAATAAGCAATTCCAATCCATTTTTGCTATGCTAGATATAGGCTGAGTGTTGCTACTTCTACTATTTTTAAGTTAAGAACAACTGAAAATCTAGAAGTTTTATGAAGCCTCCCAATTTAAAATTTGCCCGTTTTTTTCCATACTATGAGAGCCAAACAATTCATGAATATGGGTCCTATTTGGCTCAAAGGTTTCCACTCACAACATCTGACTTTTAACCACCCCTTCCCACAGGCAATGGAAAGTGATTCCGGAACCTCACCTTCAGCGTCTCATCAGGCTTTAGGAACAGACTCCAAGTTTTGTGATTCCATTCTCTACAGCCTATTCTAAATTAACAGCCAACTGAGACCAAGGGAGTTGAAGACTAATATGAACTGGCCCTCTGTTTTTTCTAACTTGGATATGCCTTAAAAATCCATTTTCATAAGTAACCCCCATCCCAGTGCTTGATTTCCTAAAAGTGACTGTGAACCAATACCAGAGCTAACAAGGACTTTGAGGTCAGCCAACCTATTGCCTCATTTGTTGGCAAGAATGCGTGCAAAACCTTCCAAGACCAATAAATTTCTTCTCACTTCTACCTGAGAGCACAGCCCACTTGCCAAGCCTGGTCACTCACTTGGTTACATTAAGAATGATTAGCCATTAATTGAAGGCTAAGAGAAGGATTCATGGACATTTATTTGCACTGTAGTTGCTGTAAGTAATTTACTATACTGATGGGAACTGTATGCATTGGTTGTTTTGTTCTGTTGTTTTTAACCAGTCTGGGTTAAAAAGGACTGTCTTAGACAATCTAGTTCTTTTTTTTTTAAACTTAATCTTAAATTCAATTAATTAACATATAGTGTATTATTAGTTTCAGAGGTAGAGTTCAGTTGAATGTAACACCCAGTGTTCATTACATCACGTGCCCTCCCGAATGCCCATCACCTAGTTACCCCATCTCCCCACCCCTCTACTGACAATCTAGTTTTTTGGTTCAATACATTCAGGTGCTTATGATGTTAATAGGAAGAAACTGGAATAATGTTATTTCCCATCTGAAATATAAATTCAGAAAGAAAGGATATGATAGTGCTTCTCAAACAGAGTGAAAATGTAGCCTTGCACTATTCTTTAGCCCTCCAAGAAGGAATACACATCTTCCAAACAGTAAATTAAAGGTTAAATCCTTTTATGTTGTTGGTAGTACATAGAGTTACCAAATCCCCTCCAAAAATTAATTTAAGAAACCCCTAAAACATTTTGTTTGGGGATTCTGCTTTAGTCCCTGTGAAGACTCAGTAATTACTTCCCTTGTACCTCAGAGCAGATTTTTCAAGCAAAGAAATCTAGTACCGACATAACGGAGAATAGAGCTGAAGATTTATGATATCATAAACAACCTTCAAGGTCTTTTCTGTTTTTGATAGGTAGACCCAACCTCTTGGTATGTTTGCTTTTATTTATTAGCATTTGTATGCATTGTTTTGGGATTCTCTGTTAATTGAGTGCCACTAGGTGAGCAACCCACCATGCACTAGGCATTTTTTGAAATTAGTTGCCAAGAAGCATGTGAGATATCTATTGACAAGTGTCCTCCCAGCCCTTGATATTCTGCTCATGGCCATAACAGCCAAAACTGTACAGTGTTCATATGCTGAAAACAAGCACTGGGCATGCTAGCTTCTCCATGTGAATTAATTTGAACTAGTGACTCATAGCCAAAGTAATGTTTAAAAAAAGTTTTTAAGCTATGTTGACTCTTTCTGATGCTTAGGAATTTGTTCTTCTTTAAATGTTTAAATGCTTAACTTTATTAGTATTGGGGATTTTTTTTAGTAGAAAAATCAACAAGTGAGAACCGTCCCTGGTCCAGATATATTCAACAGAAGACATGGAAACTACTCCTGTCTTCGGTGAGATGAAAAATTACCTGTGATGTAAGATCAGCAAATATTAAAAAGCCTTAAAGCAATTATTGAAAACCATGAGGTCTGTAGCAATGACCATGAGGACCATAAGATCTTGAAAGTTAGGGCTGGATTAACCAGTTATTAGCTACCTGGTTATTTCTCCACAATGTTTCACTTTTCTAGGCTTCAATTTCTTTACTGGTAAACTGAGGATGATGACACCCTCTCTCTCATGTTGTCCTGATTAAGTACTCAAGAAAGTAAGCAAATAGAAAATAATGTTGCCACTTTTAGAAAGAAAGGTAAGAAGCCCACCCAGGAGCCTATGGGTAGTAGCATAGCTCACTTCAAAACTGATGGGGTTACCTGAAAGGGTGGGACCCTGAGGGTGAGAGCAAGAATCTTTTATTGGGAACGAGCGGTAACAAGGTAAAAGAAATTCTACTTACTACATGCCAAATTTCAAAAGCCATCAACAAGACATGAAAGTAGAATGGAACTCTTCTCCTTAACTTAGTCTATTTTGGCACTATTGACACTTGAGGCTGGATAATTCTCTGTTGTGGGGGGTGGGGGGGTATTCTGTGCATTGTAGGATGTTCTGCAGAGTCTCTGGCTTCCACTTGATAGATGCTGGTAGCACCAGCTCCCAGTTGTGCCAATCAAAAATGTCTCTAAAGTTCTGCCAAATGTCTGCTAGAAAGAAAGGTACATGTATCTGGCTGTTTGCTTCCCACAGATTCTCAAAATGCTAATTTCCAAGAGACAGACTAATCCTCAGCATTGAAGGTTCATGGGACTCAGGTGGTTGAGGAGACAAACCAATCCAAAACTCACTTTTGGGAAAAGCATCTACTATGTGTTAGACCTTTCTCCATTCATTGTCCCATTTAATCCACAAAGCACCTTGGAAAGCATTCTTAACTCCATTTTAAAGATGAGAAAATGGAGATAGCACCAAAGCACCCAAGCAGCAGAACAGGGATTTCAACCCAGTTGCACAAGGAAAAATTTCCACGTGTTTGATCTTGAAATGTCTCAATCCTGTAACCACAGCACTTCAAATGATATTTAACTTAAGGGGCCTTTGTAGTAGTAAAAGTTGACTGAGGGAACCAAGACCATAAGCTTTGACTGACACTGTTTGGCAATTTAGGTACACATCAACATAATAATATCTTCATGTAAAAAGTAAAAAGATAAGCTCAGCAAACTTGAAGTCCAAAATTTGATGTCAACAAGTTACATCACTAAAAGTTGTGTTATATTAAGAAAAGCAACATGAATACATTCTGTCTTATTTTTCCATGTCTCCATACATGTTACCCCTTCTAATGCCTTCCTTCCCTTCTTGTCTGATGGGCTTCAAGGACTGGCATGAGTCTATCTTTCTCAGCAAGTGCCCCGACTCCCTTTGCAACCTTACCTTTGGAGCAGGTAAAATACAAGGTGGTAAGTGCTACAGTAAGGATCTCTATTTCTCTACCTAAAGGTTCTTAAAGGTGTATCTTTTCATTTATATATTGCCAATATCCAGGAAATGGCTTAATAAATTACTGAAATAATACTTGGACAGTGTCACAATAAAGTGTGTCAAAGGAAACCCAAGTTAGAGAACGTGGCAGACCCTAAGGATAACAGTACCATGTTGCATTGTCACATACATTTGAACTAAATGGCTTTGCCGTGTCTGTAGCATCAATACTTTGACTTTGCAAAAAGATCTGCAGGCTTGCAAGAGCCATCAAATAGTCCAGGCTGGTGATGGTGCTAATGGTTGTAGGATTTGAGACAAAATGGATAACGGCTTTCTTCTTTTATTCATTCATCTCAGAGATTATAATGCTAGAGCAGGAAGATGGGAAGAACAGAATGAGGGAGAAAACTGACGCCGTGATGAGTTTGATCACTCCTGTAGAGTAGCAGCACAAGGAGAAGGGGCACTGGATGGCCCAGGCAGCATGGACAAATGGCTTTATGATGATTATGGGTATAACCCATGGAATCAGACGTTTGGGTGTGAATCACATCTCTGTCACTTAAGTGACATGCCACCCTAAGCAAACTACTTAACCTGATTTAAGTGTTCATTTTTCCGTCTTATCAGTGAGTATGATAAGAGTATCTCTGTCACAGAAATATTTATAAAGAATAAATGAGATGATACATGAACAGCACAAAGCTCAGAAAAAGTTAGCAATGGATGATAATGATCAGTTCTAGGACTGAGGACTAGCCACAGATGAGCCTATGATCAGCAGTGTGGCTCCTATGTTCCCACAGATGAAATGTACGGCAACCTCCATGCTAATTACAAACACCGACACTGAAGTAGCACACCTCCTTATTCACTGTTACTGCAACCTTTGCTTCATAGCTCAAATCACTTAGCTGCCCTCAATTTCTCTTCTTACAATTCCACTTTATAGGAAGTGTGTCTTAGATATTTAAAGTAATGTTAAATTGAATTTTTTTCTAAAAAACTCTAGTTGCAATGATACATTTCAAGAATTATTTGGAAAGAAAGCAAAGCAAGGTCAACTTGGGTTTTCTCCAAGAAGCATGCTAGAGCCAGTGTTCTGGGACCAAATGACCATGTATGAGGGTTCTCCAACCTCTAAAGGTTTTAAATTATTATTGTAAGTATAATAATTTGTTCACTGTGGACACAAAGACATACTATAATCAATGATGAACTCTTTACAATCAGTCATAAATGATAAAATGGACTGTAAATAAATTGGTAAAACAGAAGATGAAGGAAAAAGTGAGACTCTTTGATATGATTTTTTTCCTTCTGATTTAGATTTGGTTATAAAATATTTGGTTCACTATTGGTTCATTCTTCTAGTGATAATGTAATTAATAACTCATACTTTAATCATGTTGATTTCTGAGGGGAGAGACCTGAACTTGTAAGTAGAACACTTGGATTTGAAGCCTGGTGCCTCCATACCGTGGGTGCTATGTACTTGGACTGTTTACTTAATGCCACTGAGTCACAGTTTCCTCATATGAAAAATGGGAATAATGATCCTAATCACTTGGAGTTTTCTATGTAAAAGTTAAATTAATTAAAAGTACATTTGGAAGTGCCTACCACAGTATCTGACTCAACACATTTCTTTCAAATTAAACATACAGATTATATAAAGACATGCCTCAGACAGTCTTCTATAATTACCTTTACTATATTATAATCATGAATTTGTTCACATGCTTGTCTTCCCTTCTAAATCCTAGATTCTTTAATGAAGAGAATGTGCCTTTCATTTAACTGAATAAATCCAGGGCTCTATGAAGTTGGTGATGTTCATTAAAGTATTGCTAAATGAATGAATGGATTTCTTCTGTGCGAAAGGGAGAGCTCATTTAAAGAAAACAGGCCCAGAAAAGTGAAGTGAGTCACTCAAAGACACACAGCTAGTAATTGGCAGAGCAAAAATTAGAACCAATACACCTGATTCAAATTCATGCTGCCTGTATTTACAAAAGTTCAGCATTCATTTAATAAACAATTAATGATCTTCTAACGTCAGCCATTAGGCTACATGCTGGGTATAAGCCACGAATCCAGCTGATACAGTTGCTGTGCTCACAGAGCTACAGTTTAGTGGGGAAGTACACATTAAAAAAACTAACAGCCAAATAAATGTTCTTCATGAGAGAAACAGTGGAAACCCAGGTGAGACTGAGAAATGGGGAAAACAAATGTGAAGGAATCTTCAGGCTAAGATGAAGGATGAGAGCAACAAGAGTAGAAGAGCAAAAGTGCTCTGTAGCAAAGGAAAAAATATACAACATTCTGTGTAGAGTATTACTTTCAGAGAAGGCAAGAAGGCCAATAAGGTGGGCTTGTGGGAAGAGTGGAGGCCATCAGCTCAAGATGAAGACAGAGGGGCAGACCAGAGAAAGATCATTCATGGTCTTGGAGGCAAATCAAGGGTCTCGTTATTTACTGCAAGTGCAATAGGAAGTCAGCATAGAGCTTCAAGCAGGGCAGTGACATGATACAATTTTTATTTTAAAACTCTGGCTGCCTATAAAAATAGTCTCAGTTGACGATCTAAGTGACATCTGGAAGTACAGAAACTGGTCAGAAGACTGGAGCTTCTGTTGAACCCACAGATGGTGGTTGCTTCTATTAGAAAGACAGTGATGAAAGATGTACATTTTGCATGTAGAATCAAAAGGATTTGGTGGTAGATTAGGTATTATTCGAGGCAGGAGAGAAGGGATTGTTAAGGATGACTTCTGGTTTGGGCAATAAAAGAAAGTGCAGTTGCTGACATGGGGGGTACTGAGTGAGCAAATTCAAGGGAAAAGATCAATACCTCTGGTTAGGACATGCAATACATTTGAACTATCTATTGAAATATCTATCTAGATATTCAGTAGAAATGTAAAGTTGGTAGGTATACACACTGGAGCTCCAAACAGAAGTCAGGTCTGGAGTTTATCTTGGAGTTGCTATTATAGAGCTGACACAGAAATCCACAAAGAGAAAGGAAGCATGAACAGGGGGTAGCCTTCAGACTGATCCTTTGAGGAACACCAGCACTGAGTGGGTAAATCAGTGAGATAAGCCAACAAGGACACTGATAAGGAGTGGCTGAAGACAGGGAAATAAATGTGGGAGCATGAGATGTCAGCAGGAGTGTGGTTCAAGAAAGAGAAGGGGCCATTTGTGACTCTGAGGAGCCTACCAAAGTGTAGTCACTAGAACACAATGTGGAATGTAAGGTCCTTGATGCATAGGAACCCTGGGTGAACTAACCGTGTGAAGGGTGAAGGGTCACTCAATAACTTTTCTCCTAGGTTAGGTTTTGTTTGACCCAACAGACGATGGTAAAAGAGGTGTATGGAAATGGCTCCATAAACCTTTGACATCATCATTATCAATAATAAAATCATTATCAATAGTTTATTGGGACAATTATGATGGTCTGGATATAAGTGGACAATTTCTTATTCTTCAATTTCTTTTTTGGAATAGCCATCTGGACAAGTTCTATTATTACCCTCATTTTTAAAAGGAGGAAAATGGAAGTTGACAATTTCAATGACTACGATCATCACATGGATAGCAAGAGACAGAATTTTCAGTTATTATAAAACTCATCTTCTCCCATTCTGTAGCCTGGCCTTTCTATGCATATGAACAGAGCTTTTAAACAAGAGGGGAATTTAAAAAAAATTTTTTAGCCCCTCATCAGAGTTCCTCTTGCATAGTAAGCCATCAATAAATTGTTGATGGAAGGATGGAAGAGAAGGAAAAAATTGAGGGAGACTAACTAGAGAAGACTAGGAACTAGATAACTTAAGTCAAATCAATGTTGTTCTACCAACTGGTAAAGACTTAGCGCTGTGCCACTCAGATCTCCCTTAAAAACTAAGGAACTTCCCAGCTGCTGCAAGGGAGTGTTGCATGGTATGTCCTCTCTCAGCTGTTGGCCCTTCTTTCAACCTGGGCTGCAAAAGAACCACCCTGCCCAAGGTCATACTTCTCTTCCTGAGAGCAGCCTGCATCCGATCCTGGTGGACAGGGGTGGAGAGAGAAGGTATAAAGATCCAGGCCCCCAAAGTAACCCAGGCCCAGCTTGGGACAACCCCAAAGGTCAATTCCAGCTCCAGGGCTGTGGTTGACCACGGTCTTATCATGAATGAATAACAACCCAACTTCTCCCCTGTCCAGCCGTGTTTCTTTCATTTCCTCCATTGGTTTTAAACTTTAGGATACCACCCAATACACTTCCAACATGCAGATCTTCTCTGAGCTTGCCTTCTGGGAAACTGAAACTCTAACAGGGTTTCACTGGGCAAAGGGATTCCTGATTGATTCTCTGACATAAACATTATGTGTTGCCTGTGGTGATTTTAAAACAGCCCGGGTGGCTTCACTGTACCATCCAGCATGCTTCTAGGTCACCTACCTCCATTGTTAGTAGGTGTGTGTGCAGGGAATGAAAATGAATTTTAACAGTGGCCTCTGCAATATATAATTAGTAAGAAAAATCTGCTACTAAAAATTCTGTGTGCATACCCTCTATTGATTTTGTAAGTGTGCCTCATTTTCCATAAAACACTAGGAACACTAATCATAGTGCACACTGTATTTGGGCACTATGCAAATCATAAAACACAAAGGTATATATGCATGCACATACACATTTTCATACATACACAAAAACCTACATATGATCCACCTTACTGAGTGCTTGCTATATTTCAACCACTGTGATAAGTGCTGGGCCTGAATTAACTCATTGTATTTTCACAGGCAGGCACAATTCTCTCATTTTCCAGATGAGAAAACTAAAGCCCAGAGAGATTAAGAATCCTGACAAAGACTTCCAGCTAGAAAAGCTGATGCCTTGGGTCACTTCTGGGACCACCAGATTTTTTTTCAAACTCTGTACTTTTAATCACTACATCACAGTGAACATTAATTTGAGGAAATTTCTTATAACAATCTGTGAATGTGGTAAAAGGATAACAAAAACAAAGAAAGATTCACTGACCCCTCGTTGTGTAAATCTGGGTTTTGTAAAATGGGTTTCCTTAAAGTAGGAGACACCTGCATATACAAATAAGTCAAAGTCACAAACAATGAAGCCACAGGGAAAATGCACCATTGTCCTTTGCCCCTTGCAAAAGCTACTTCTACTCAACAATCGAAGTAAGCTTGCTTTTACAATCGAATTGTTTTCCTTTATATGCAGAGTAATGGAGCATAGCAGAATACATGCCTTCAGCTACAAAAATCTGTAAATCAACACACACTCCACCACATTGTGGCTGTGAGGACACCCTCACAAGCCAGGAGACAGCATCTGTCAAAGGAAGGGCTGATTCCAATGAATACTGAACAGCCACTAAAAACAGAAGTGAGACTGAAAAACACCTTATAACTGATAAATGTATTGCTGTCATAATATCAACAGCTTGAAGTCAATGAAAACTATATTGGTTAAATTAAGTCTTCTACATAAAGATGTCAAATGTTACAACTTCACTATTACAGTGAAGAATAGCTTCAAAATGAGCCTAAACGGAAGAATTAGATGATACCATCCTTAGAAATGACTATGGAATTGTTAGGTCTAAAACCTTAAATCTGTACTGGAACATCAAATTTCTCTTGGTTTGGATTGTATAATCCAAGCCACCTGGACCATTTTTGTATCTTGCTTCTAACAGAGTTCTCCCATAATCACAGAGTGCCGTGGAATCTGGACACATTTGAAAATGTGCATTTATTAACATTTCTTTCAGATTTTGATAGTGAAGCAAGTCTTCCAGATTGCTTTTTGCCTAAGGTCCTGTATGTTTTCTGGATTGATTACATCTCTGGGCTTTATTTAAAAATATCAAAACAGGGGTACCTGGGTGATATAGTCAGTTAAGCATCCAACTCTTGGTTTCAGCTCAGGCCATGATCTCAGGTTCATGAGATAGAACCCTATTTTGGGCTCCACACTGTGGAGTCTGCTTGAGACTCTCTCTCTCCCTCTACTCCTCTTGCTCATGCTCTCTCTCTCTAAAGTAAATAAATATATCTTTTAATAAATACATAAAATATCAAAACATCAAAAACTCATTAAGACATAGAAGTCTGAACCCATGAGAATTCATCTTTCAGATGAGCTAAGTCAGGAGATCCACTGCTGGGATCACACACATACACACAGAAACAAAACTTTTAAAGATATCAGGATTGCTCAAATATATACTAAATGTGCTTCTACATTTAACCTTGAGATTTTATTTTTGGAATGTCTTTTCATCACTTACAAATGTATCCACATGATTTTTCATTTCAACTTTTAAGATGAAAGTAAGCCTTTCTTGGGCATGATTTACATTTCCTTTATTTGTTCCTTATAAATTATATTTTAAGTTCAATATTCTGATTTATGAAGCTCCACTTCCTTCTCTTTCCATAAGAAAAAAGGCACATGTCTCGAAGATTAGATTCTAAACAATTCTCTGCATGTAATTATGAAAACCTGTGCAACACAGGAAAAAGTTGGAGAAGAAAATTGCTCACAAAAAGAAATAATTCAGCATTACAAAATCACTGAAATTAGAGAGGGAAAAGGCTTATTAGGTCATCTATCAAAGGAAGTGTATGCATTCGACACCCAGATTTAATATGCCAGAGATGTCAGGTCACCCCAAGGTGCCTCCAATCTTTTGATAAAGTAGAGAAACTAAAACAGAACATTTAGGAATCAGAGTCCTTAATCAAAGGCAAGTCCTCCCAGATCAAAATATCGGAGAGAAATATGTAAGATGAAGACAAGAGGCAAATGGAGAAGTAATGCTGAAACATCAAGGAGATGAAACTTTGAGATGCCAGTCCTGTGACATTCACGCTGACAAAGTGTCCAGGGATTGGGATTTTATAAGGGAATTTACAGCCAGAAAAGCCAGAGGGGTCAAAGGCTACAGGATATTGTTGTGTGTAAAACCCTAACCTTTCATCTAAGGAATGTACCTTAACCCTTAGAAATCTGCTATTTTTCTTCTAGCAAAGAGCAAAGACTAGTCACACACATTCTTCTGAGTGTGTTGGGGAGGGAGGAGATACGGGATAGGGGCTCTGGCTGATAAAGCAAAACCGTAACAAAGCAGATGCTGGGATTTACCAAGATAATCAGATCAGAATTACCTCAAAACTTTAAGAATCTTCAGATTTCACCATATGACCTCTGATGGGACAAATCTTTTGTAAGGCATGATCTTGTTGATCTTTTATTGTCTTTCCTTTATTTAAAAAATTATGGCACTGCTAACTAGTTGCTAGAAGCCAGTTCAAAGGAGAAACCTACCAGAAAACACAGGAAAATGAGGTTACAAAGAACTTGCCGGTGAGCAATCTCTAAAGTTTATCAGAATATCCATCGAGAGTCCACCCACACACCCTGAACTGAGGATGGATTCAGAGCTTCTTTCCTGAGGTGCCATGGCTCTGCACACAAACACCAGGCTAGCATCTGTGTATAGTGCACTACACCTTCATGCCAGCCCACCAATTACTTTAAGGAACTCTCGGAATTCAAGAGAGTTTGGTCATTTCAACCAGATCACTGTTGCAACTGGGCTAATGAAAACAAAGGGAAAGAGATAAAATGTTCCCTAACCTGTTGAGCAAATTAGGCTATGATTCTTGGTGGAAGTGGGGAATAAAGTCTGCTATAATTTTGTAAATATTACGCATAATATACAATCTTTCTGGTGGTGGTGCTTTAAAATTGAGATGCAGTCAGAGAATGGTTAAAAGTAGGGGTTTCTCTTCCCTCATAAACATCTATCAAAACAAAGTTATAGACCCTTAAATATATACAGTTTTCATTTGCCAATTATACCTCAATAAAGATCGAGGGGGGAAAAAGTAGCAGTTTTGGAGTTCAATTGCCTGGATTTCAATACTAGCTGTTTTACTCATTTGCATGGTGAATTTGAACAATATTTTAAGTTCCTTTATCCTCAATTTCTGCATGTATTAAAAAATAGTATCTCTTTAATAAGGTTGCCATGAGAATGAGGATAAAATGAGATGATATACACATATAGCTAGTACCTGACCTTGAGGAAGGGCCTAGTGAGAGATGCTATTATTAAAAACAATAATAGTGGGGATCCCTGGGTGGCTCAGCGGTTTAGCGCCTGCCTTTGGCCCAGGGCGCGATCCTGGAGTCCCGGGATCGAGTCCCACGTCGGGCTCCCTGCGTGGAGCCTGCTTCTCCCTCCTCCTGTGTCTCTGCCTCTCTCTCTCTCTCTCTCTCTGTCTATGATAAACAAATAAATAAATCTTTTAAAAAAATAATAGTTTCTAAAGAAAAATAGGTTCTACAAAATAAGTTGTGAATATTTGGAGAAAATGACTTTAATGGGTCAACTTTAAAGACTGGCATCCAAAGGCCTATTATGAACGAATACAGTGACATGCACCATGAGAAATAAATCAGAGGGAGAGGAAGTTCACGTGAGGTAGATGTACAACAGAAGAACCTATAAATGGAATTCAAAAAGCCATGGGGTGATCAATGACAAAAACACTTCCATGCCTTTGGAATACAGACAATATATTGCATTTGGTCTTTAGCAATAGATAGGTCTCGGAGTGATGTGCTTAGTTTTTAGTTTGGTTGATTTTTGGTATTTATCCTACTTGGTGTTCTAGGACTTGCTTGGATGTGTCGTTTGGTGCCTGAACTAATTTTGGACAATTCTCTACCTCCTGAAAAACATTAAAAAACTTGGCTTCGTTCTCTTTTTTTTTTTTTTTTTTCTTCTGGAATTCCAACTATCTGTATCTTGGAGCATCTGATACCAAGAGTGGCTGAAATTTTCTGAGGCTGTCCTGATTTTAGGTAACCTCAATTGTTAGTCTGGAAGTACAGCATAGATTTAACTCAATATTTCTCAGTTGCCATTTGAGTGTTTCTGTCAGTTAACTATGTATGCAGTGTTATATATATACAAACCTTAATGTCTGTAAGAGTGAGGGGGGCTTGCTATACATGCAGAATTCTAGGACAGGAACTCTGACTCAGTGAACCAGGGGTGAGGCCAGGAGTATATATACTTACCAAGTATGCTGAATGAGGCTGAGAAAAGTGATCAGAGTATTACACTTACAGAAATATCAGCTCAACAAATCCTTTACTATTTTCTATTTGTGGTACTCTAAGAAGCTCTGTAAGATTAATGGTACTCTGCTTGAATATAAATTTTCTTTTATGTACTTTAAAATAGCCTTTAGTTCAAGAATGAACTGTTCTTTAAACTCTACTTGAATGGCTGAAATTAAAAGCACTAACAATACCAAGTGTTGACAAGGATGTGGACAATATGAACTATAATGAACTGCTAGTCAAAGTGTAAAGCAGAATAGTTACTCTTAAAACTTTCATAGTATCTATTAAGCTAAACATACCTAAGACGTAGAAAGGCCATTCCTGGGTATGGAAATGAGTATTCCTTTTCACCAAAACATGTACAACAATGTTCATATTAACTTTATTCAAAATAGTTCCAAATTGGAAGTCATCCAATGTCTCTTAGCAATGGAATAGAGAAATTAGAAAATATTCACACAATGAAATATTATTCATCAATAAAAACCACACACTACAGCTATATTTGACAACATGGATAAATCTCGTTGAGAAAATATTAAGTGGAAAAAGCCAGACACAAAGAATTTAAAAAAAAAAGAAAGAAATCTAATCTATGGTGGTAAATCAGAATTGTGGTTCACTCTGAAGACAGTCGGCTGGGAAGAGGCACAAGGGAGGACAGTAATGACAGAAATATTCCAGAGCAACAAGCTGAGTGAAGTTTACATGTTATTGAGATGTATGTTTACAATTTGTATTCTTTACTGTGTGTAAGTTACACAAGAAAAACAAAAAAGGACGGAAGGAAGGAAGACTATAAAGCTAAGCCACTTTGTTCTAGAACTTGAAAATCTGGAAAACAACTTTGAAAGCCACTATGGTCCTTGCCACTAATGACTTCACAGATTTTTCTTGCCACTAATAACTTCACAGATTTTTCTTTCTTTTTTTTCTTCACAGATTTTTCTTATGTTCTTTTTTACCTATCATTTTCCCAGATTATAAAGCAAGTCTGGATGCAGAAAATCTCCCTTGTTAATAAATATTGACAATCAATAGAAATCATATGGGCACATAGATAATAAGGAAAATCTTGCTGATTTCTTTTTGGTTTTCTCTCTATGGTCAGTCATAAAAAAAGATTTCCCTGGATAAATACAAGGCTTCAGGAGGCTGGGGAATGTTGGTTTAACTAAGTTACGTAAACTGGATTGAACCAGATTTAAGTATTTCCCTCTGACCAGAAAAAGAGAATTACTGAGGAAAAATACACAAGGCTTTCCTTGAAATTCCTGGCTCCAGCATTTCTTATGCAACAATTAGGTTAAAATAAACATTATGCATTCTTAAAATAAATCACAAAGTGATAAACTCAGCAGGGAAAATGTTAAGGTAGAAGAGGGAGGTCAATCTTCTATTTTTGCATTCATTAAACTAGGAAGGACAATACACAGGTCAGAATCTCCACTTTATTTTTTACAATTTTTATTATTTTTAAAATAATCTAGAAATGTCCTCCTTGCCTCCCTGACAAATGTCACTGGAGGAGCCGTGGGGCAGGTCCAGGGTGACTGCTGGCAACAGCTTCCTCTTGCTGCTTCCAAATTACTACTCTCTCCTTTTAAAAGAGATCCTCCTCCTTTGATGTTTGCACCATCCTCCAATTGCATCTTTACCTCTCTCATTATCATCCGCCTTCTCCTTCACCCACGTCTCTTAAGGGTCTATGGCACCTGCATCCCAGACTCAGTTTTTACTTCAAACACTCCTCTCCACATCACAAATGAATCAATTATCCAAGTATTACCCTACTTCAACTACTATTTACTTCAATAGCCACACTTTATACTTTCTCATCACTGAATTATTTGAGCTCTTAAAGTTTAAACTTCATCACCAACCTCCTCTCTGCTGAGCTGTTCCCTCCAACTATTCCTGTCCTCCAACTTTATGAACACTTAAGTTCTTTATACTTTCCTTTCCCCCAAACCTATCAATTCCTGTGTGTATTCACTGTCACTCCAGTCCTACACTCAACTGCATACCAGACTCCCTTGACACTATCCTCAAATCCCTTGCACCTGTGCTGCAAGACTGGTTAATTTCAAAGATCACACCCACCATCTGTCTTCCCAACTTACATATCACCAGAGAGCAGTTTGTGGACTGTTGCCACTACAAGCTAAGTCATGTTCTTCATCCTACCTGGACCCTCATCCCCACATTCAGTGGTTCTTCCTGAGAATCTGTTCTCAACTCTGCACCACTGCTGTTCCACATTCTCCAGGATCCCAGTCCCCTTATTGGACAACTACTCAACATCACCATCAGAGGGAAGAGTTCTGCTTTGCGTGGAAACCTGAGAGTGACAGAACTCTTTTACTTTTATGCTCTACCACCTACCAACAGATTAAAAATTGAATAAATCTATGGTGGTGGTCAGAAAATTGGGAGGAGAAGGCGACACTCCACTGGAATAATGGAGCCATTCCAAGTCATGAACTGAGTGAGGTTTACAGGAGTGTCCATGACAGAGGTAGACACATTTTCATCTTCCACCTTCCTCAAAAGGATGATGAAAGCACCAAAATAGTCTATCTTGGTTTTCCAACTTAATAGGCTTATCTTACAGCAACTCCATTCCACAAAACATCATTCATATTGAATGTGCTTTGCTAACAGCTTTTAGTTTTGAAAGTTCCATTACTTGCTGGGCTAAAATAAAGTCCACTTATTTAATCATCAAGAACTCTCTTATTTCAAGCAAAGATCAAAAGGCCACAGTGGCTCAAAGGAACCCAGGTAAAGATTCTGAGTAACAAACTTAAAAATGTAATCCCAGCATGGTTACTGATGCTCTGTGAGGCCTTCAGTAAGAAATTTCAACCCAATATGCCTTACTTCTTCTACTGTAAAGAAAAGGATATTAATACTAACTCAACTCTGCTAATTGTTGAAGGAAATTAAATGATTTATGAGGCTGTTAGGAAATGTAAAACCCTAGACATCAAGATGAAGTTACAAATAGGAAGGGTGTGAAGGGGAGGAAAAATTGTTAATCTTCACTGATATAGAAACTTAATTTTTCAAAGCGGGCTCCAGTGGGAATGTATTTCATAGGAAAATAAGTTCTCATCTTCCACAATGTTTTGACTAGCTCATGGAGGAGGTGAGTTGTCGAGAACAATGGAGATTTTTGCAATTTTCTTTTTGTTGCAGATACAGCACTATTATTCTACACTCAACAAATACTGAGTGCCTACTTTGTGTCAGACATTCTTAAAAATTAGTGCAATGTAAAAAACTACTACAACAACAACAACAACAATTAGTGCAACGTATTTATTAAAGGTCCTCTTGTCAGATGCTTTCATCATGGCATACTTGCACTCCAGGGGGTACATCAGATGTCTTCTGAGGGTGTGGTAAGAAAAAATCAGGTGACATATTCTTCTTTATTTATAGATTTTATTTATTTATTCATGAGAATACACAGAGAGAAGAGAGAGAGAGAGAGAGAGAGAGAGGCAGAGAGACAGGCAGAGGGAGAAGCAGGCTCCATTCAGGGATCCCGCCCTGGGCTGAAGGTGGTGCTAAACTGCTGAGCCACCCAGGCTGCCCTATTCTTACTTATTTTTACATAATTGTTCAAAGTTTTTATTTAAATTCCAGTATAGTTGACATACAGTGCAATACTAGTTTCAGGTGTACAATATAGTGATCAACACTTCCATACAACACCTGGTGCTCATCACAAGTGCACTCCTTAATCCCCATCTCTTATTCCCACCATCCTCTCTCCCACCCACTTGCTGTCTGGTCACCATCCGTTTGGAATTTAAGAAACAAATGAGAAAAAAAAAAAAGAAACAAATGAGCAAAGGAGGGAAGAAAGAGAGAGAGAGAGGGGCAAACCAAGCAACAGACTCTTAACTATGGAGAACAAACTGATGGTTAACTCATTTTTTATATTAAAAGTTAGTTGGAAGGTCATATTATAGCTAAAGTATCCCCTAGAGCAAAGTGAGATTCTACAGGCTTGATAGACAGCTGTGCTGCTTCCACTCACTGGTTCCTGATCAGTGCATAGTGGGATGTGTAATATTTACATATGTCTGGTTAAATGAACTTGTAGCTTATAACTATTTTAACTAAACTGCCTTACATAAGATATAAGACAAAAAAGTTAACATGATTCTTGAAAACTAATAAAATGGTGAAACTGGCACTTTTTGCTCCAATGAAAAACATTTAATTAGCTGCACTATGAGGTAAAAGCCATAATAATATACCATTCAGACAAGAAAATGGCCCCTGAATTCCAAATTATTGAGATAGACAAATTCAAACATATGTATTTATATTCATTATTGTTAACAGTGAGTCTTGTTTTAAGTATATCTTTCTGCCTTGAAATATGATAATATGTCATAATAATTAGCAAGATATTTACAAATATTTTATATTTGACTTTACCTGGTCCATTTTAATTTTCTATTTTATAATTAACATAATCTTATTTATAGAGTGTATATGTGAGGGTATTAACACATTCTGAGCATACATGTTCCAAAGTGTTTTTACACTGGGACATGTGCTAAAAAAAAAAAAAAAAAGAAGAATAACAAAAAAAAAAAAAAAAAAAACTGGAACTGTAAGAAAGCAAGATTTGGGGAAATGAAGGTTGAAAGAGAGCTGTGCTATGTCTAATTGAACAAAGGAATATAGACAGCCCAAGCTCAAGTTCAAACCTTTCTGCAATATGAAAAACTTCTCATACAAAATATTACCTGTGTTAATGGTCCCAATGGTAGCCCTAAAATATAGACTTAAATCTTTTAACTCTCCTCTCATTGACAGGCAGGGACTAGACTATGTTCCTTCCTCTTGGATCTGGATGGGTATGTATCTCTTCTGACCAGTAAAAGCCATTAATCGTTTTCTTGGCACCTGGGATGCTTGCTATTCTATAGAGGAAGCTATCTGTCACAACTACCCTAAGATAGCCATGTTAGAGAGGCCACATTTAGGTGAATGGTTCAGGTTGAGTCATATCTTCTGAGCCATATGCATAAGTGACGCCACCTTGTGCCTTCTGAACCACCCTATCTACCAGATGAGTACCAGTGAACAACCTCAACTGAGATCAAAAGGTGTAGAACAATCACATAGCAGAGCTTTGCCCAAGTTCCTTAAACAAAATCTCTGATATAATAAAATGGCTTTTTAAGTCCATAAAAAATGTGGGGGTACTTTGTCATATAGCAATAGATAACCCTAAAAGAACCTGTTATCAGAAGTGAAGTACTAAGGTAACAAAGTAAACAAGTGGTTGTGACTTTGAGACTAAGTGGTGGGCAAAAGATAGACCCGAAGGAAGCTCTCAGTGATGGAAGTGAGGAGGATACAGTTGGTAGGTGGAGGAAAGGAAACTGCCCTTGTATGGTAGTGGAAACCTTAGAAACACTGTTGCCTGCAGTATTTTCAAAAACAAACTGCGCTGATGAATTGAGGAAGCCGGCTAAGGAAATTTCCAGCAGAACATCCAAAGTTTCAATTGGTTTCTTTTAACTGTGTTTCAGAAGTTACCAAAATAGGGAGATGAACTAAAAAAGGAAATATGCTGTTTCAAGCAGAATTTAGAGAAAATATAAAGGAGTCTGGACTTGTTTAGTTAAAAAATAAAACTATTTCTCAGCCCCAGTGCCATTTAGCAGAACATTACCAAAGTAAGAAAGTAAAGAAAGGTATAAAAGCAAAGACCAACACCAGAATGCTGTGGGGAAATGTGGTCTCAGAGTAAATATGAACACTGGGTGTGGCTATAAAACCACTTTTTAGTACCCAAAAGATTCGAGGTGCTGTATCATAGATCATTTTAGTGAAGCAAAAGAATCATAACAACAACAAAAACTCAAGCTTCGGAAAGCTCCTAAGGGTGTGCATTACAGCCTCTCTTTGATAAAGAACTCTTAAGGGCATTGTCCCTCAATAGTCTCAGAGGACCCAGGATAGAAAAAGGCCTATTTCAAAGACTTTTATGCATGTGACTTTGGTCTGATACAATGAATTCTAGTAAGATTCTAGAAAACCCACAAAGCTTTTAAAAGAATTGTACTGGTAGAATATATTGCAGCTTGGACCTGGTCAAGAAAAAGTCAGATAAAGAGTGCCCTGCATTCCTCGGAATTCTCTGAGCCGGAAACACACTGAGATGATTACCCAGACATAAACACAGGCTATTTCCTTTCTGTGGGAAAGGAAAAAAGACTCAAGGGTAGGATCACAAGTATACAGCACAGGTTGGCAAATTATGGCCTATAAGCCAAATGTAGGTGGCGGCCTGATTTTATGTGTCCAGTTAGCTAAGAATTATTTCACTTTTTTTTTTTTTTTTTTTAGATTTGAGAGAGAGAGAGGGACAGAGTGCGCACACGCACACGAGTTGGTAGAGATGCAGAGGGAGAGAAAGAATCTCAAGCAGACTCCCCACTGAGCATGAAGCTCAACATGGGGCTCCATTTCATGATCATGAGGATCACGACCTGACCCGAAATCAAGAGCTGGATGCTTAACCAACTGAGTCACCCAGGTGCTCCAAATGTTTGTACATTTTTAAAGGATTGTTTAAAAAAATACAATTAAACAAAGACTACATATGGCATGTGAAGATTATTAACCATTTGGCCCTTTACAGAAAATGTTTACCTACCTTTACCTGGAAGGTGATGCCAAGAAATATGGAGAATCATTCTCAGGAAGCAATAATGGGCGCTGATCACAAAACTGAGAGTATGGTATACTGAGAGTATAGTATGAAATACAGGTAGGCCTATATTTCATAACTGATAGGGACGTGTGTTTATTGAGGTTAACCATTCCTGTTCTACCATTTTACATTGGAAAGCAGAAAACCAGCTTCTTGTGTTCACTTATTTTCAGATCAAAAGGACCCATACCCACTGAATGGCACTTGAGGCAGGAGTTTCATCTGCACCCGATTTAGATAACAAGATCCTGGATCAGGCACCTAAGCCTGCTATCATAAGGGTACATCTTTGGGTACTTGGATCTTATTAGGAGTATGATTCACAACACGGTAAAAATGCATATAATTTGTTGTTTGCAGAAATGACTATGTGGTTTCAAAACATATCTGCAAATTCTTTTATGTTTCCCATAAGGAGATGGGGGTCTGTGTCCCATCTCCTGGAAATTGGGGAGGGCTTGTGTCTGTTTTGACCCACAGAGTAGAATGGAAGCTTACTGCATAAATTCCAAGATTAAGTTAGAAAAGGTCATGTTATTTCTGCCTTGTTCCTTTGGGAGACTTGGTCTAGGAAAAGCCCCTGTCATGTAAGGATTTTGATTACCCTAAGAACTCACCAAGTGGAACAGAGTTCAGCACTCTTGACAGTACAGCTGAGCCTTAAATTCTAGCCAAGATATTAGACACATGAGTGATGTGGTCTTGAACCATCCATGTCAGTCCATCTACCAGCTGAGTACCACTAATGTCATGAGGATGAAAAGAGCTCAGCCAAGCCTTCCTGAGTTCCTGACACACAGATTCTAGGAGGTATTATATGTGGCCAATGCTTTAAGCAACTAATATTTGGAGTATTTTATTAAGCAGTAATAAATAACTGGGACAGTTTACTATGTGTATGTAGGACCCTCTACGATGAAGTGGCTCTATGGACTGAGCCATGTGACTTGCTCTGGTCAGTGGAATGTTAATATATGTGACACAAGCAGAAGATCGGAGTTCTCTCCTCTTGGAACCTCCATCATTGCTATGAGAAGAAGATACGCCTGGGCCAGCCTGTTGGCAGGCAAGACACATGGCGGCAGAGGTCCCAGTTGTTCCTGTCATCCTGGTCACGTCTGTCCTACACTAATGAATAGCCAGCTGGCTCACAGACAAGTGAGTGAGCCCAGCCAAAAGCAGAAGGACCACTCATCATATCTAGCCCAGATCACCAGGCCATAAACTTGGGAGCTAATGTATTGTTTTACGCCACTCATTTAGAGAGTATATATGTGTGTTGTTATGCACCTTTACTAGCAATAGCTAACACAATGAGGATTTTCATTTCAAGGTATTTCTCCACTAAAAACACATTGTTTCTAATCATACGGTTCTGTGCATTCTTCCTGACACTTGGCATATTCAATCTAGTCTTTTTTCTTCTTACTTCCCTTCCTTCCAGAATGCCCTTTGCCTTCCTTGTGCCTCTCCTAATCCTACATATTCTTAACAGGCTGGCTTAAGTTCGATAACCCTATAATCAATCTACATCACTCTATTCCACAACAGCTTCACTTCTGGATTCATGTAGAATTCACTTTCTGCACCATCTTCTTGACAATTAATTGTATATTGCTTTGAGATGCTACTTAGTCATTTCTCCCTACCTGTATTTTGAGATCCCTGAAGGGTGGGTGATACCTTATATCCTACTCTTCTTACCATCCATCTCAACACCTTACATTCCATAGCCCAGTTTCATGCAAATAGTAGGTGTTAAATAGGAAGTAAAGAACACACCAAAGCTTTTGAAAGGGTCTTGCTAGGCAGCAGCAACAAAACACATGTTTTGTAACAATGCTTATAACCATTTCCTATTACAGGTATTCCCCTCGCTTTTCCAAAGTTCCCACTATGCCACTTCACTTTTATGAAAGACCTACATTAGTACCTGTTTCCCTGACTAAGGAATCTGAAGAGGATTTTTGCTTTATGGAAAAAAAAAAGGCAAAAAGCGAACATAGCGTTCACTGTTGGTTTTGCAGTAACCATTATAGGGGCAGCCACACCCTAAGCAGTGACAGTGCCCCTCCCCATTCAAACTCCTTCCTTGAGACCTACACTCAGCATCCAGCCACCAGAGCCTGGATTTGTGTCTGTGCTTTATCTTGATTTATTTTGTGCATCCATTAGGAAGAGGTATTCTAAGGTATCAGAAAGCCTAAAAGAGGTGATTTTTTGGGTCAAGGAATGCTCAAAAATTTTTCTGTATGAATTAATGGTATTGGTCTTCTCTTTGCACCATTTCAGCTTAGGAAAGGTTTCATTGGAACTTTCTACTTTCAGATAACAGGGGGAAACCTATACTTCAAATTTGAAAGAATAATAATTATGAACTCTTTATGGGAGATAATTGAGCAATTTGGTGGAGGGTCAGAGGGTGGGAAGGAAATGTGCTGAAATCTTGAATGTTTTCAGTGAATCAGAGTCTTTATGGGTAAAAAGGTATCAAACAATTGTTGTCAGGCTTGACTATCTGCCAAATGACTGATCATAATGGCAGAGCTGTATTTCCCAACTTGGAGGTTTTGCAAGTCATTAATAGCCTGTGCAACATTTACCAGGTGTTTGGTTAAAGCATGCTTACATAAAGAGTTTGCAAATATTTATATTTCACAGAAATCCTCCCACTGTATTTAGAGTTAAAACAGAAGAATCATTTTCCTTTAAAAGACTCTATTTCTCATGAAAGGACATTATTTTTCCAAGAATTATAAAGAGAAGTGTTACCTTTTCCTCCAGGGAAATTACCTCTGAGGATGATGGGAAGGCTGAATTAGGACGAATAATTACCTGCCCAAAATCACATTTTAGTGACAATTTACCATATCTGAGTTTTTTTTCTTGGAAAAAAAAAAGGCAATAGGAAATAACCTTTTAGCATTTGTTGGGAAAAACTAAAATCTTCTTTGTAACTTTCATTTCAACTCAAGAGGAAGCCCAGTTATTTTTCCTCTGGCCTTCGCAAAAGAAGACTTATAATAGGACTTAACCAGTCCTTATATCCAGACATTAAAAATGAGGGTAAATATGCATCCTACACCAAAATAGATTTATGATGAAGGGACAGGGTTTGGAGGTGGGGTGGCATAGTATCTCCTGAGGCCTAGTAGGAGGTGAGAGCAATCTCTTTAGTATCAACGATAAACTGGCACTGCTTATGTGGCAATATGAAATGGTAGGTTTGAATAACCCTATCCACAAAGAACGTTCTAATGAAAAGTACAATCTAAGACCTAGTTGTCATTGCTTTCGAAATGCCCTAGTGGGGACACTGACTAGACTGAGTACTCCACTTACATCCGGTAGGACACCTAACAATGATTAATTCATATCCAAGTAGAACTTGACATCATTATTTTAAAGACTGTAGTTGACTGGCTGTCATCTCCCTTCAGGTCAATTAAGACAGCAAAACTTGGGTATCAAAGGGAGAATCCTATTCAGATTAAATGGATGGATAAGGAAGAAAGTCCAAGTCAAACCTGAGAGGTGAGTATCCTAGTTAGCTTGTGTGAAAGCTCCCCCTTGAGGAGCTCACAACAACTGCAAAAACTCAGCTGAAAACTTACATCGCCAGCTCTTGCTCTTCAGAAGAAAAGCCTAAGCATTTTTTAGGACAAAAAAAAAAAAAGAAAAAGAAAATCCTTCACAAATATTTCTGTTAAAGACTATTTTACTATGGGTTTTTTCTCCCCCCTCCATCCAAGATATTATTTAACTGGTTCCTGTAACATGAAATGAGACACATATAATAAACCATACCGCCACGCTTGTCCTGTCTTTAGCCAGGACTCATCTTCAATCAACTTGAGGAAAAACTATTAAAAAAAAAAAAGATAAAAGAAAACTTCGTTTAAGATATTACTTTTTTGTGTGTAGACTGCTACCAATAGTTAGTTGCTTTATGTTCCAAGAATAATGCAAAGGGAAAATAAAACACTTCTTGACCCGAGGTTGTAATTAATTGGGAAAAAAATTCGGGTGGGTGAGCACTTGAAGATTCTGCTTTAAGTTCAAGATGAGCATACCCCAGAGCGGACTCTAACTGAGGTTTGGAAAGAGAAAGAATGAGGAGGTATTCTAGTCTAGTGTCTTTAGCAACCATTCTCCTCCAGGGTAAACAGGTCCCTTTTCCAAGTATGTTTTAAGAATGAGCTATCTAATCTGCCCACAAAAGTCAAATAAGCAAGCCTCCGGGGCACATTCCACAGGCAGAAGGGTCAATTTACAAGTCTGGATCCGCCCAGGTAGTGCTGGAACTGAGGAGCCGGCTTCAGCCTGACCAACCATGCCTGAGGCCTTGGATGACGGGAACAGATCTTCCATGAAAGCTGTCTCAATATCCCCATTTATCTAGCATGGCTTTACCCCTTGTACTTTAAAGTTTTTGGAGACATTTCCCTCAGTGCAATGAAGAATAGACATCAATGCTCAATGTTATAAAAGGAGAATAGGGTTTTCTTTCTATCAGATCAGGGCAAGTCAGTTCCAATAAAAGTTTAATAGTTCCTACTGAAGTGGAATCAAGGAGGAAGTTTGCAATACGTACTGTCCATCTAAGTCACAGGATGATGGCATGAAATGCTGGATATACGGAAAGACAGAAAATGTTGTATGAAGTGGGAAGAGCTTCGTGATTATATGAACTATTTAACTATTATTAACCATAATAAGTTAATCAGAACAGGGAATGAATTGAGGACAAGGGGCATTTACTCCCCTCCAACCACCACCCCCACCCCCCCACCCTGCCACCAGGGTATACTACTCAAATTCCGGCAAAGGATAATCAATGATGCTACACTTCTACGTAGTACATCTCCAACGTACTCTCAGGAGGCAGGTGAAATCAAGAAAATCTTTAAATATGGGCAAAATCAAATAACAAAGACTAAATTTCATCTAAAATAACTTTGAGCTTGTTGAACTGAATGTTGCAGCTGCGAAAATTCCAGAATGAAGGAATTGTCCTGTGTGAAAAAAAATCAAACCATCTAGTGGTATAGACTTTCATTCATTTGGACATGATGAGTCCAACCTGTACTACCTGTGATAACAAGCACCAAGATAATCCTTAAACCCCACTTAACTCTTTCAAGCTTGTCTCCTGCCCCTGTATCTCTGTCCACCTCTGTTTCATCCCTCAAATACTTAACATCTATATTTATTACAAGACTAATATGTGTATAGTATTTGTGATAATACAAAAATATGATTTTCATGATTCCATTAACTTTGTGCATTTTGATTTTTCAAAGTGTTCCCAGATTATTAAAAGGTTTTTTCATTTGACCTATCTTGGGGGAAAAAAGCAAATAAAAGTTTCTAAATTTCACCTTTTTCTTTTTGCATTTTTTTTTTTTATATGGAGCTAAGCAGAATTAGCTTAAAGAAAAGAGATGAATATATCTGTTTGTACTAAAGAAGATGCAGTTATCCAAAAGGGACACATAGTGAATTCCTTCTTGAAAGAAGGAGCCCAACTTCCTTCTCAAGCTTTTTTGTGTGCCCATTCCGGTAGTGTTGGCCACTTAATGATTGCTCAGCAAATGTTTAGTGAGTAAATTAACGAGCACTAATATAAAGATAATTGAACAATTAGTAGGTAATGAATGATCTGCAAATTAGCAATTTATAATAAATTACAAATTATTTAATCCGTAAATAATTAAACTTCAAACGAGATAATGATAAATATTCAGTAAGTAAACAAATTACTGGAATGAAAAAGGAAGATTGTACTAAAAAACCTGAGGCCCAAACTACAGAATATTTGCAAGGAAAAAGAAAGGGTATTTTTTTCAGATACTGTAAGCTATAAATGGGCACTGAGATAAAATTAGATACACTGTGAGCTGGGCAAGTTACTGTGCCATCTTGCATCGTCACCTGTTTTTAACAAACATGTCTTTAGCAGTCAACTGCTTGATGCCCAATAGAATTTTACTGCTGAAACATACTTGAGAGGTTTTTTTATTCAAACTCCACTATTTTGCAGATAAGAAATCTGCGCCCCATTTCAGATGTGCAACCTGCCCAAGTTTATTTGGCTAGTACACCACTGGCCTTCTTTCCAATTGGTTCTTTCTTTTCTTCTGTCCTGCCTGCCATTAACTCAATCCCCATTTCTCCAGTGACTGCCATGTGTCATTTCTCTGCATTAGTCCAATTTTTGTGAATTGAAAGGTAGTGGGTTGCAAATAAATGAGGGTATATTTATCACACTTATTCTTTTAAACTATGAAGTTTCAAAGATAGGCACTACACTATTGATTACACCTTGGTGACCTGGTTTTAACCATAGCAGGGGTTGCAACAATTGTTTCTATTGATGTGCTTCAAGGAAGTAGGGTAGTCCTGTTTGCAGGTTCAGTGTATTTCTTAGTCTTTTTGAATGTACTAAGAAAAATCCAACTCAAGTGTGTGCAGTCAGAGGTGATAAAGAGGGAGGGATACAGACTACAAAAACTTCTAAAAGCCAGCCAGCCAGTTTCTTAAATAAAAAGCAGAAAAAAAATGAAAAAGGAGAGTTTTCCAGCCAGGAAACAGGCTTTTGCCATTATAGCATCCAACATATGATCAAAGAGAAAACATCAGTAAAACATATGTTTTTCCATAGTTTCTAGTCCATCTGTCCCTGACATTTTGCTAATTATCTCAAAAATGGGTTTTGGTATAATTTTCCTTTCCCTTCTATTTCTAGATAAAGGTAACAATATCTCTTGGTGAATAACAGCTTCCTTATTAAATGATCTTGAACAACCGTGCTTGGCATATACACACACCAGTGTGGAGTTCTGAATCTCCTAAGACAATCTTCTCCTTGGTGTCAAAAATCGTCCTTTACAGTCGGCGTGTTCTATAGCATAGAACAACATAGCACGTTTTATAACAGAGAAATATGACTGTACCGAGCACGTAACAAGGGCAAAATGATGGGAGTAAAGAAGGCAAAACTTGCCTTGGACTGGAGCAAAAAATGCAGCCTGAGGTGTCAGGAGCTGAGTACTGCCATCTACTGGCCAAGACGTCTGGGTCAATTTTCTTCACTTCCCTGAGCTTTAGATTCCTCATCTGAAGAGAGACTCACACTTAGATCAACAGGGTTCTGAAGATAATGTATTGGAAATATCACTCTATACATTTCAGGTGTGATATGTCACTGGGAAAATTTCTTACAAGTGAAACAACCTGAGATTCTAGGTTAACAACGCGAATGCAGGAAATTGCTTGGAGAAACAAAGTGGCTCCCTGTTTACGTTCTACAGCAGTACTTTTTGCCAGTACCCAGTCATCGCTGCATCCTTTGCCCTGTAGCCGTCTACATTTGTTGGGAGAGAGGCTAGTCTTTGACTTGAACTTCATGGGAGCATATTTTGCAAAAACAGAGGTAACTATCTTGTGCCCCTTTTTCTATGTGCTCAACTGAACATCTCTGTGAATGTACTGCCAAATGGCAGATGTGAGGCTAAGATCCTTCTGGAATAACTACAGCAATCCCATCTTTTCCCCCTCTAGATATACTCACCATCCTCTGAAAGATTTATAAAGAAGGACACTGTGGCAACATGCGACCTTTCGAAACTGCTCACACTATGTTCTCTTCCCAGAAGGAATTCTAATGTCCTCTTTGCCTTGTGCTGCCTGCCGCGTACCAATCACGGGGGAAAGACACTGAAAATTTAATGAATTTAAGAAAAGCTGTGCAAGCTTCTCTTTTGGAGGAGCCTTGGGGAAGAGGGAAGCAGACATAAAGAAAACATTCAAAGAAATTACACTGCCCCCAAGGGCGGCATCTATAGAGGACAGTGACAGGGATTTGGAGACGTATTATTTTTCTAGTGCTCATTTACCTACCTGGCTGGTTTCACTACTGCTATTGGTCATAACCAGGGCAAAGGTGCAGGGATAAGATCAATATCAGAGGTAAAAATACTAGAAAAAGAAAACTCTGTTTCCAGCACACAAGTAAGAGTATAGGAGGGACATAGCCAGGGAAGAGAGGGTGGGTGTTAAAAAGAGAAGCATATTTCAAAATAAAAAAAAAAAAAAGAGAGAAGCATGTGGAACCAGAAACACACTTCATCTGAAAAGCTAAGTACATACATCTGGATAATAATAGCCAAAGAAAATATTTTGCATTTAGCTAATAAAGAAACGTATTTGCCATATATTTTTAAGTGGAAAAAATATATTTGGGTATAGAGAGGAAGAAGTTGGGATGGGATCTACAAACCATAGCCTCTGGGTCAAATCTATCCTGCTGCCCATTTTTATAAATAAAGTTTTATTGGAACACAGCCACCTCATTCATTTACATACACCGGTGGAATCCAGTAGTTAAGACAAAGACCACATGGCCTGCAAAGCCAAATGGCCCTATGTGGTCCTTTACAAAAAAAGGTTGCCAACTCTGGGCTAGAAGAATCCTTCCTCTGCTATTGGAATATCCACTGCACAATTTTAGCTGTGTCAGCCTGAGGAAGTCATAACCTCTGTGTCTCAGCTTCCCCATATATGAAGTAAAGGGTAATACATCTTGGAGTTTTCTTGAGGATTAAATGAGTTAATGCAAAAAAACCACTATTTACTGTTGTGCCTGGCACATTAGGAAACGGTCAAAAACATTCTACTTACTACCTACTTCCTTATAAACCAGATACATTATTCCACTTATTAGGTTAAACCTAATGAAACTGCCACTTTGTTGGTGAAAACTGGTCAATATTGGCAATTTTATATGGCTCGATGTAACCATACGTCACCACTCACTGTTTTCATTTCTCCCATGTAAGCTGTAATCTCTGAGAGAGTGTCAATGTCATTAAGGCAGTTTGGGGTTAGCTAATTTGCCATGAATAGCTGAGAAAAAAAAAAAAAATCTAACACTGTTGTACCCAAATCCAGACAATATGGATGTCTGAAACAATAATGCTGTATTTGTATTATGCTTTGTTACTTTGAAACACTAGCAAATTAGCACTAAATGTATGTATGGTGTGACAGGTTCTGTGTTCCTGTCCTGCTGCCACAAATAGAAGCTTTTCAGATAAAAGATCTTCTTCCCATCCTCCAAAATAACACTTGTCTCTTGAATTTCAGCAGGCCCAGCAAGCTTCCACAACACTGTGACAATCACTCTTGGCACTGAGCAGAAATCCAGACACAGCCTGCCACAACATCTGTGGGAAGACCTGCTTGAAGGGAAGATGGGACTCTGGATCCTACAAAACTTCAAGAGTCTGTCATTCAAGTGCACTTAAAGATGGCATTTTGAGGCTTAGTACAGATCCAACATAGGAGTTCTTAAAAAAAAAAAAAATGAAATGGGCTCCTCCAAGAATGAGACAGGAAGACAGACTTGAACATCAATGGAACATAATTATGAGAAGCTGCAGATAGAAAAGTATAGGATGAGCTTCATGAAGAGGAGGCAAATCAGGAAACTGAAAGACTAATCAAGTATTCTTATCAACGGAAATGGAGAAGGGCTTTAAGTTCAGTACTAAGCCTATCAAAGGAAGAACAAACTCAATTTAATCCAATCAACACTTATTAAATGCCTATTTTACGCCAGGCACTGGGTTAGCACAGCTAGAAATAGTAAGATAAACCAGATGCTATTTCTACCCTACAGGAGTTTCTGGGCTGGTTGGTGGAAGGAAGATAAATATGTAACCAAATAATGTTAATATAATGTGATCAGTGTTCTAAATACTAACAATAGCGGCTATACATGCACAGCAAAAAATGTAAAGGAAATACAGATGGAAAAATTAAGTTTGTTTGGAAAGGCCCAGGGAGGGTAGGGAAGAGAAATAATTGGAGGTGGACCTCACAAATTACTCACAGTTCAGTAGGCAGACAGTGGGGGCAAGAAAGAGAGTGGTCTGCTACAGTTTCGGGATAGGATGGACACAAGGAATGGCTGCAAACCAAGCTGAGGAATGTTTATGAAAAGTCTCATACGCTCAGCTTAAGAATCTGGATTTTATCCAGGAGGCATTTAGTCTTTTTAAGAGATCTGGTCAAGTCTGATTTAAAGAGACAAAAGGAAAGATGCTTTCCCAGAGAACCATGAAGTAGGGTCATAGGAGACTGTTTGGACAGAGACTAAGAAAATCTAGACCACAGGGAGTGCAGAAGGAGTAGCAAGGAGGGGACATACTGGGGAGAGCAGGCCTTCAAACTGGAATGCAAAAGTGGGAGCAGAAAGTCTGAAGACTCAGAAGAAAAAGAGAGATGAACAGAATTCTGGCGTGGAAGGAGGGAGGGTCACACAGGCAGAGAGAAGAGCAAGGTTAGGAGATCGGCCTTGGGAGAGATCATATCTCTTCCTCAGAGACATAAAAGAAACCAATAAGAAGGGGGTAAAAATAGAGGTAATACTGCAGGGAGGAATTTAAGAAGATTCATCACCATTGGTGCCTCCTCAGAATAATGAAAGGGGAAAGAGATGGGGCTCTGTGGAAAAGGAGCTGGGTGGGAACCACCGTTGGAGGCTGGGGAAATGGAAAAGCCAGAGATCCATAAAAGTGATAATCCAACAGATCCTGACCCAGGATCCACTTGGGCTAACAACTCACACATTGCTGATCTCTCTCATGCACACATTCCATTTTTTTCCAAGAGTAGGTATTCTGAGCTTGTCAGTTCATTCATCGTTGGTGATGCTATTATCTCTGATAGGTGGTGAATGACATCCAAGAGGAAAATTTAGTTTCCTTAGTCTGACACTCAGAGCCTCTTCTAATGTAGCCCTCAGTCTACTCTCTGATCTTTCTCCACCTCCATCACTTACTACTCTTCAGGTTCAGAAACCCAAATGCTTTCAGGCTCAGGCACATAACCCCAGTGTGAGAAGAGGCAGGGTCTGATACAAGAGGGGGTGGTGAGGTCTGTGGATTAAAAGCTGTTACATTTTCTTGCTCTCTAGGGTCAAACAAAATACATAAATACAACTTGGTATTTCAAGGACTTTCTCTTTTAAAATACTACATGGGACAAATCCAGCCTCCTCCAAGAAGACTTCCCAATCAATCAGACTCCTATATAGGAGTTCCTTCTCAAGTCTCCTTTGGTGCTTACCCGCATTTTCTTTTTCATCACTCACTTGTACTTAAAAGATGCTATCTTTCATTGCACAGAGGTCAGGATGCGAGCTTTGGATTCAGATGGCCCTGGGTTAAAACCCTGACTTTGCCATTTTTAGGTTTCAAGGCCATAAACAAGAGACTTTTGTTTTATAAGAATCACTTTCCCCATTTGTAAATTGGAAATAATAATAGTATCATATAGGGTTATTGTGGCAATAAAATTAAATAACGTATGCACAGTACTTACTGGGGTGCTCAGCATGCAAACACTCAAATATTTTTTTAAAATATGAGTTTTCTGCAACCATATATTAAACAATGAAACAAAACTACACACACATGGCATTCATATAATTCTTCCCCATTTGAAAAGTGATTTCTACACTCCCCTTTGCTTCTTATAAACCTATGTATGGAGTCCATACAATCACAGATCAATAATAATAACTAGTAGCAACCTTGTAAGATACATTTTATTTTTGAGAAAGGGAAACCGAGACTCAGGGAGGTGAAATAGACTTTGCCAAGGCCACACACAGTGAATAATCAGTAGAAGGGATTCTATCATGGGTTTCCACGGGCCAGGCTTTTTCTGACCTTTTGCAACTATCAGAGATAGGAAGTGTGTCAAGAGCAATTAAACACTTAACAGTCACATTACCCCAAGTTTAGGATGGAAATTGAAAAATACATTTAATGAGACTCTGAATGAGGAAGATGAGAGTCCAAACACCATCGCCTAGAATGATCCTGGCCAAGACCTCTTGAGGACAATTGTATTTCATCAAGACAGTGCCACAGAATCTTAAATATAACCAATCCCATGTGTGTGGACTCCCATTTCTTCCATTAACAAATATGGCACCACATCACCATAACTGATGCCATCTGAAGGAAGTGAGCCATTGTTCCACAGAGCAGAATGCCTCTAAAGGGCATGATACCCAATCTCCCCACTGAGTGTCATGACAGAGGTTCTGTCCAAGCACCCTGGAGCCCTGAAGGATAAGAAATTTGACTTGACAGGATGAGTACACAGTATGTTCATTTTCAAACAGGGATCGGGAGCAAAACCAAGGGAAAAAGATCTCGAATTCTGCAATCTGTCTTCAGTACTTTCCCAAACTACATTAAAAAAAAAAAAAGTAAAAAACAAGACGGAGGTAAAGTCATCAATAAAAAAAGTAATGAAATAGACACAGAGGCTAAAAAGTGGACTTATCCAAAAAGATCATGTTTTATCAACTTCGTTTCTCTGACAGAGCAAAAAGTTCAGTGTTCAAAGTGAGCAGCAAAAGAAGCTGGATTTTTGGTTACATGTGACAGTCTCATAGGAAATTAGGTGGAATTAGGAGGGGGAAAAAGGAGGAAAAACTGGATCTGGTTGAAAAAAAGAATGAGATTGAGTTTCTGGCTATAAAGCCTTCTGGAATTTGGAGTGGGAAAATAAGTGGAGTGGTGTGCTTTAAAAAAATAAAAGGGAATACCTTGTCCATGTCTGGTTCTACTTCTATCTGTGAGGCAACCTGCTGGACTCTTCCTAAGAATGGTCTCCTATTCTCCCACAGTAATGTGATAATGAGAAGTAACAGTTACTGAGCCCCTACAATGTGTCAGACACTGTTTTAAGTATTTTCTAGATGTTAACTTCTCTCACCTGCCAACAAACCTGTGTGTTAGGTCTTGCTGACGTGAAGTGCTCAGCAACTGTGCTTACCTGGACGTACCCACCACACTCTGAGCCATGCTTCCTCCTATCTGTAGCAGCTTGCAAGATGAGCCTCATGCATACACAAAGCCTCCAAGACACAACAGGTATGATTAAAGATCTCAGGGGTTTTCTAAAGCAGGACTGTCTCATTAGTTACAACTTTGATAAGAACACCTGGCTGGCACTGGCATTTCTAAGGTCTCAGAAGCCTTTGGTTTGGGTCTGCTAATGGGTGCTGACTGGGAGAAAGAGAAGGATATCTGGCAGACAAGGGGAGTGCTGGGTAAGGGTGCAGAAAGCTAGCTCCTGACCCCAGCCCTGCATTCCCAGGCCATGATATGTAGGCAAACCTTTCAAGTCTTATTTCCCAAACTACAGAATCTATAAAAGCAGTGAAGAGTGGGGGTAGATCATCCAAGAAAAAAAACTGAATCAGGTAGCAAGTAAAAATCCTCACCCTTGTAAGAGTATTCTTGATTATTTAAGTCTACACAATTGGTTAAAAAAAATCATTCTAGTTCTTTGATGTATGAAACAAATAGTTCATTTGGTGACAAACTCCCTTATCTTTTCAAGTGTAATATTAAATCAATGTTGTATTTAGAATATCAATTAATGTCCCCTTAAGAGCAGTAGTTTCCTTACACAAGCCTATAAAGTGGCACTGTTCTGTGATGAAAATGAGAGAAATATTTTTCTTAATGTAAAATTTATATTTTTTAAATGAGATTTTGTGTGTTAAGATTCCTTTGGTTTATAAAATGTGGTGAGGGTAATTTTTAATTTAAAAGTATGAATGAGTAAAATACTAAGGTGGCAACTATATGCTATTGCAAAAATATCTTCTGAAATTTAACTCATCTGTGAAATCCAAAAGCCTTGGATGCATGAGTGTAGCTCAGACAAGCAGAATCGCAGTAAGACAAGAAAGCTGTTCTTTTTGTCAGTTGTCATCTTTCACCAATTGGTAAAACCATACCTTTCATTACAAGAATGTTCTGCTATCTTCAGGTTATTCTTTGAGTGAAAAATGCATAAAGTGGATTTTCAAACTCAATTTCTTTATATTTAACATATATATTTTCTTCTAGTTACATTTATTTGTTATGCTATATTAGATTACATACATTAGATTTATAATAGAGTTGAATATAAAACCACTCTACCTATCTTCATCTTTTTTCTTTTTTTTAAAGATTTATATATTTGAGAGCGTATGTATGAATATGCATACACAGGGCTGGGGGAGGGCGAATCTCAAGCAGACTCCCCCACTGAGTGTAGAGCCTAACGTCAGCCTCCATCTCACAACCCTGCGATCGTGACCTGAGCCAAAACAGAATCGGATGCTTAACGGACTGAGCCACCTAGTTGCCCCTCCCCATCATCCTGAGTATAAATGATCCTACACAGCCCCGTATGGAAAGACACAGGATGACATTTTCATTTTTTCCTTTTAAAAACACTTTGCCATTTTAGAAAATTTGGAAAGCACACAAGTCTCCAAAAACCAACTATGAGATATAATTTACATACAACACATTTCACACATTTGAGGTGCCAAGTAGATAACTTCTGACAAAGATATAAACCATTTTCATTGCCACAGAAAGTTCCCTTGGTCCTCTTTACCATCTCCCCTCCACATCTCAATTCAAGCAACCACTGATTTGACTGCCATCACTATCAATCAGTCTATGTGGAATATAAGAAACAGCACAGAGGATCATAGGGGAAGGGAGGGGAAACTGAATGGGAAGTCATCAGAGAGGGAGAAAAACCATGAGAGAACCTTAACTACAGGAAACAAACTGAGGGTTGCTGGAGGGGAGGCGGGTGGGGGGATAGAGTAATTGGGTGACAGGCATTAAGGAGAGCACATGATGGGATGAGCACGGAGTGTTATATGCAACTGATAAATCATTGCACACTACATCTGAAACGAAGTATGTAGTTTATGTTGGCTAACTGAATTAAAAAAAAAAGAATTTCCATACGACTGAATCACACTGTATATACCCTGACTTTTCACTCAGCACAACTTGAGATTCTTTCCTGTTGCATGTGTCAGTAGTTGGTTCCTTTTTATTGTTGAATAGTGCTTTTGGTAGGAATATAGCACAGTTTGTTTATCCATGCTACTCTGGAGGGACCTAAGGATTGTTTAGAATTGTTGCCTGAGTAACACTCCTTTGGATACTAGTGGATGGGAATTTTTATGAATATATGTTTCCAATTCCCTTGTGTAAATACCCCAGAGCAGAACTGCAGGATCATTTAATAATTGTGTGATTAACCACATAAAAACTTTACAGTTTTTGAATCAGGTGGCATCACATTATACCCAATAACAATGTATGAGACATCTAGTTGCTACACGTATTCAGCAACCCACCAACAGTCCACTGGGATGAAGGAAAGGATTGGAGCTGGCAGCAACAATCTGCCCTGGGGGCAGCATCAAGGGCTTTTTGAGGCAAAGGTCTCTCAGTTGGGAACCTAAACAGGATCTGTGGGTGGGTTTCAGTTAAACTACAGCAAAACTTTCTAATACTTAAATTTTTCGCCTATTAATGTGACAAATCCTACAACAGGGCCTACCCTGGGTAACAATTTGTCTGAAGACCTAAATGACAATCTCTAAAAAGAAATGAAGCTGACAGTCTGATCTCCATTTATACTTTTCATTCAAAGCAGTTTTTTTTTTTTTTAATTGACCTCATCAAACCTAGGATGACATCTGCAGCCCTTTCTGACGTTTAGAAGTCTATTATCCTGAGTCATCAAGACAATTGAATGGAGCACCCCTGGTTTAAGAAAGTTGGGGAGTGTAAAGGTGATATTAGTAAGCTTTTTATTCAAAGGTGTTAAAAAACAATAAATGCTGTTATTGGAAAATTAACTTCTGGGAAATAGGCCCTGATGATGTCAGAAACTTTACTATGCAGATACATATGGCTTGAGGTTTAATAAAAAATGTAGAGCACTTTATACAAAAGAGAAATGTAACAAAACACAAAACACAAAGACATAGAAAAGGAAAACACGTTATTCAGAAGGAAACCAATAATGAAAAGAAAATGTAGAGATGAAGTGCTGTGGTACTTACATATGCTCAAGTTTTACTTGGCTACACTGGATTCTAATAAGTAGTATACTCACAAGTAGATGACATAAAGTAACTATTCCACTTCTTTTGATACTTGTTGACCACACACCCCACTGGTCTCTATGGGTAACTTATGTTAACTTATTATGTCTTTATTATAGACAAGGAAGACAACAGCAGAAGGGTAAAGAGGTAGAAGAGCTCAGAGAAAGCAGCACAGAAGGGAATACTGTTAGCAAACACACAGAACCACAATCCAGAGGTCCGATAGAGGTTTCCACTTTATTCAATTGCATAAGCAGAACTGACAAATCCCAGGGTGCTACATCTCAGTAGAATATTTTAAAAAAGGGAATGAGGTACGGAGGGTGGTTGGAGCACAAAAAGAACCAGAAATACTCATTTATTTTGCAGGAGTCCACTGGGAAATACTACAAATCAATACCGACCATTTGCAGGGGATATTCATATGATAAGTATTTATTCCTGCAGACATCTGGACATCTAAAGAATTCCCATTGCTGGGCCACAAATAAGACTACATGGAAACCTTTTACATGTTCAAAATGGCTTTTAAAAATATTTTATATTCTGGGGAACTCTGAGTGCTTCACCCATAAAAATAAGTCTTTCAAGTTGGCAGGGTAAGAACCCTTTCCAGATGGAGAACTCAATGCTGAAGGAGGTAAACTCACTTTAGCATAGCAGCCATAGGAACAACACAAGGCACAGCCAGGGGCTGAAATCGCCTCAAACCTGAAAATATTCTTAACTGTGCATAAAAGAGAATCTGAAAGTTGCCTGTGAGCTTACACCTGGCCCCAGTAGAGCTTCCTCATCAACATTCCAAGCCGGCCTCAGAAAGCTGGAGAGAGAATCTTGCAAGCACAGGAAAATAGACAAATTTCTTTCCTTCAAGCCTAATCTGATGATTTAAATCTATCTATCCTAATGCCTCTCAGGTGTTCTCACCATCCTATGCCTTTTAAGAGAGCTTCTGCAGGAAGGTAACACTAGTAGCTTCTCTTCTGATTAAACACATCTGCCACAAAATAGCAGGTGCCTTCTGGACACAATGAAAGTCTCAGAAATTCTAATAGGAAATTTGCAAAAGGTTTTGAATGCTCATATATTGAAACATATTTTAAGTTTTCTTTGACTTTGGAGAAAATGGGAATGTTTGTGTAGAATTTAATGTCCTTCAAAAGGAGGCATAAAAAAGGTTAATATAGTGGATTTGCTGGCTAAAACATAAAAAAAATTAAGCTACTGATGTTAAAGCAGGAAAATTTTCAAAAAAAAGGTTAAAATCTGGACTCATCAGATAGAAAAATGAATACATTTAAGTTTTTTTTTTTTTTTAACTCATTATAAGAAGAAACCAAGACGAAGTAAAACCAGGACATTACAAAGGAGAATCCAAAAAAGAAACAGCCAATAGATCAGAGAGTAAAATGAATATATAAATGGCAGGCAAAATTCACCCTTTCCACAATGGCAAGAAAAGTGAATTGAACCTCTGGGGGACAGAATTTACACACCTACAACAAGGATTATTTTGTATTGCTATCAGTTATCTACAACTCACAGAGTTGTAAAAACAGTCCCGTGGAATTAGATAGCCCCAAATGGTGTGCTATTGATGATGCATAGCTTTTCACAGAAGCATCATTTTTTCCATGCACAGATCGCTGACCATCATATTTATTGCTGTATTCCCCCGGTACAGGGTAATACTCCATAAATACTCACTAAATGGATAAATCTCTACTATGTATCAGGAATTAAGCTAGGCCCTTCACATGCATCCTTCCATTTACTCTCCCAACACCACCCTTTAAAATAATTATTCTCATTTCACTAATGAAAAACTAACTTGTGTGATGTGGTACAGCTATTACTTGTCAAAGGTTGGGGGTGGAGGACAAGCGAGGACAACTCAGGTCTGTGAAAGCCCTTTTCCCCTCTCTTTCCATTTAATATATGTTCTTTTTATTTGCCATCACTGTACCATCTGCCTCTAAATTAAGGGATTGTTTATAGGTTACAATGGTATAACAAACACACTTGCCTGATGAGCACGATATTGGAGGTTCACGCTCTGAGAAAAATAAATGAACAGCAACACTCAAGAGAATCTAAGCATAAAGTAAGAGACTCATCAACATCTTTTTTGCAACCTTGCAGATAAGCACAGGCTATTTACCAGCCCAGACTACCTCTACTCCTCCACTCCACCTGGATGCTCATTTCCCAATTTTCAGGATAATAAAGATAGATGAATTCAACACTGTTTATATGTGTTGTTTGTTTTCCTAGAGATCAGAATAGCACTTAGGAGATCTTCATGCTTCCTAGGACCATGAACTGCTTTCACAGCAACGCTATGAGGCAGGTACCATATCCTTTCTGCAAATAAAGAAAGCTGAAGGGCACTAGCAACCTTCACAAAATCACACCATGAAGCTACAGCTCTGGGCTTCAGCCTGGCCCTTGTCACCACCCTCAGCCCTCCACTCTTTTCCAGGGGTGGGTGAAGTTTGCTCTGTCACCACAGATCTTAATTTTTCACAAGCCTCTTTGCCCTGTTTTTCACAGCCTAGCCTCCAAGGGTACAGACCCTCACAGCTTCCAGCATCTTGCAGCTGGTAACTGCAGGCTGGAGTTCTATTCTCTGGCCACTTGGCACTTGTGATCACCTGGGTATTTCACCTTCACCCTTGGAGAGGCAGGGGCCAGAGGACAGGGGAAGAGAGTGGTTTTCCAAGGCCTCAGATAGCTGAATGACAAAGATGTAGGTCAAATGTTAACGTGAAATCCTCCTCTCTGTTCCCTAAACCCCCAATACTATTCTGCTTTCTTTTCTTTCCTGAAAGCAGGCTGCCCTCTTAGAATGAATAGTGTTTTCAGACACCATCAGATGAGTCTTGACATGAATAATAGCAAAATACTAGCATGTAGAAGGTGTCAATAAATGGTCAAATTAGTGGGTCACTTAATATTATTTCATTGTAATCTTCACAACAACTCTTGGGGACAGGTACTATTATTATCTTTGTTTTGGAGATGAGCAGTGAGATTGGGTAACTTATTCAGCTGAAGCAGCTTGCCCAAGATTCCAAGAAGGTTGTGATGTACCTATATCTGTGGTGGTACTTGGAGACCAAATGGGCCATCAAAAGCAATATGACGGCTGTTCAAAACACATATCTCAGGTCCACAGCCTCTTTCTTTATATCACTTAGCAGAAAGCCTTGGGAAGTGGTACCATGGACTCCGAGCACTGCAGCATAAGACCTTTATTTCTACGGGATGTCATACTCATCCTCTACAAACCAGGATAAATACCTACCCTTCCCTCAAGGGCATCTCACAATTCCCGTTCATAATAAAGAGAACACTACTTTCAAATAAGATCACAAAAAAGCTTTTGCCATTATTCTATCACACAGGCATTAAGAAACATTAAGTACACATTATCAGATGAAGGCGACCATAATCAGCCAAATGGTGACTAACTGATTGATTGCTTTTAGGGGTGGAATAACATACCCTGTATGGGATTTTCTTATATTCTTTAGGGAGGGACTAAGAAAAGAAATTAAACACTTGGAATCTAAACTAAGTTCTGACACTGCCTTCACAATTTTAGGAATTTCATCTAAAAAGCCATTATTTTAGTTGGTGTAGGGGAAGCAAAGTGTGTTCAGGACAATTTTAAGACTTAAGTTATGAGGATTTCATGCTCTGTTAACTCATCTTGAGCAACAGTTGAGTGTATTCCTTACATATTAAAACACTACCAATTTTGTCAGCAGGGAATCTACGATAAAATTAGCTCACTGTTCTTTTGAATTAGAATCCTTTCTTTCCAAAGATTTTTTTTTTTTTTTGTACAATTCAAATATGTCAAACAGGCATAAAGGGAGCTGCTTTAGTTGACACACCATCTCAACCCAAAGCATATCCCGTCTCTCTGGCAATCTTTAGCGTACCCAAGGGCTCCAAGGAACACACTATGAAAACCACCCATTTTGGAAAGAGGCTTGGCATCCACAGTGCTGGGCTACTCAAGAGCAAGTCACTTGCCCACTAAGAGTAATAGTTTTTTCTTAGAAAAAAATCTGGACTAGAATCAGGACTTCTCAGTATGTTTTTCCTCTAAAGCACAGTTTTGGTGCACAGAGCATGTTCTTTAGTCGGATTTTTCATTATGGTGCTTGCAAAAGTGGAGGGAGGATGCTACCCATATCCATGCAGACCCTCAGGGCAGGAGCACAGGTGAGATCTGGGGAAAACGTCCCTGACTTGGATGGGCTTCCATGGTGGCCCCAATGCTCCTGCTCGCCTGCTCTGTTCTCAATGGAGAGACATGATCCTAAGGGCTTCTGCAGTTCATTATAGTGTCGTTTTCTTTCTTTTCTTTCCTTTCTTTCTTTCCTTTCTTTCTTTCTTTCTTTCTTTCTTTCTTTCTTTCTTTCTTTCTTTCTTTCAAGATTTTATTTACTCATGAGAAATACAGAGAGAGGTGAGGGAAAGACATAAGCAGAGGAGGAAGCAGACTCCCTGTGCAGAGCCTGATGTGGGACTCGATCCCAGGACCCTGGGATCATGGCCTGAGCCAAAGGCAGATGCTCAACCACTGAGCCACCAGGTGCCCATAGTTTCTAAGGGCTTCTTGATCTCTACATATAATATTCAAAGCCCTTTGGATCTAAATGGAATCTTAATTTTTGTTTTGAAGATATTCATCTCAGGGACAGTAAGTATTATATTTATTTCAGAATTTTCCTATTTTGAAATCTTTCCTACTTAGAACATTTAATACTGATCCTGTAACCCAGCTAATTTGAATGACTTTTTCTTTTTTTCCTCTAGGATTGGTACACACTCATTTTCTCTAGAGTTCCCCAACCCCTTACCCTGATTTCCACATATGTGTCCTGGACAGTCAGAATCTATGCTTCTCTGTAGCTGCTTATGCTTATTAAGCAGCATAGCTTGCACGGATCTGCAATCCATCCTCCCCTTTTAAAGTAAACCCATGCCAGAAAATTTCAGCAAGGAGAGGCATTTCATTGTAAGGGTATGGGAAAGGCCACCGTGATGGGGAGAGGAAGAGGGAAGAAAATATTTTGGATACCGCATACTTTACCAGTAATGTCATGCTGTTTGAATGACTCACTGTAGATCTGATACTGATTCGGACAATGTTTCTTCAACCACTTGCAGACATCCTGCTGAGTCCACAGAGCCACTGGTTTTGACAGCTTCACCGTAGCCGACTATAAATGAAGAAGGAAAAGGTCTGTGAATGCCAGCACCACGTCTGGAAAGGTACTACTGTTAGAAGTCCTACTGTGTGTGGTCAAGGCTACCAGCTGGAATCCTTGAAGATAAGGATCTGGCTGTTTTTCTCCTAACCTCTACAGACCTTCTCCATATCCCTGAAAACCAGAAAAAAAGGTCTAGGTGGAAAAGACCATAAAAATTATACTTTTTCTCAAGTTATCATCTCTACCAGCAAAAAATCCCCAGGAAGTAGTGTTTTCTGACAAATACTTCAACAACAAGACAATGCTGTTGCTAAGCAATTAATTAAATTTTAGGGGTGAAATAGCTGCCCCCCAGTGGCCATTCTCTGTACTGTAAGATAGTGTCCATTTCTCCTCCTCTGAGACCTCTAGGGTCTAGTGCAACAGCAGCCCTGACAGGTGCTAATAATTATTTTAGGAATGCATGTTGTTGGATTTAGATACCTACATACTAAAGAGTGTAAGATGGCCTGGGAGTGGTCCTGTAAAGTCTAGGAATTATTTATGCCATAGTGGGGAAGCAAAAAAGTCAATTCCATCAGCCCGTGGAGAATGGTAATCAGATAACGGGGTGGCTAAACCTGATGTAGAAGCCAACTCATCAAGGCCTTTTATTGCTTACTAGATCTTTCAGGAGAGGTTTATGAAACAAAACAAAACAGAGGTGCAGAGGACCCAGCCTTTGACAGATGGCAGGTTACAAATTCATTCATTAATTAACATGCATCAGCTCTGTGCCAGATGCTGGTCTTCCTCATGGATCCCAGCAACTTGGCTGACGCAAGATGAAAGCTTATTTATAATTTTTTTTTATCATTCCAGGTCAGTGTTTGTCAACATAATAGGATTATAATATCAAAAATTCTTTAAAGGATGTTGGCTGGCACATAGACCTGGCCTTAAATATCACTGACCTTCTCATTAAAAATCATTTGCTTTTACTTCTCTTTCAGTCTTTCAGGTTAAGGGAAGAAGACAGCCCCAATTTTGTATGACTGTGATTTAATATCTTTCAAACACCTGCTAACATTTTTGACAATGAGGGCTTGCTTCAGTCTTACGATCTTCATCAGAAAGCAACTGTTCAATTTTATATTAGTCATCTTCATCAGAAAGCAACTGTTCAATTTTATATTAGTTATATTTAAGGTTAATTTTGTTTTACAGTAAATAAATTATGGTAAAAAATAAAATTTTTAGTAATATCTAGTTCATTTTAAAAACAAATTTGTTCAAAAACGATCAATTTATTTTTATTAGATTTTTTAATTTAAATTCAACTTGCCAACATATAGTATAACACTCAGTGCTCATCCCATCAAGTGCTCTCCTTAGTCATCCACTCACCTCACCCCCCCATCCTCCTCCCCTTCCGCAACCCTCTGTTTGTAAGAATGGTCAATTTAAAAAAAATGAAGGGAACAGTAGGAGAGATGGTAAAATAATAATAGACATGACATGCACAATTTACATTTGTGAAACATAGTGCTCAGGTGGTTCTTTGCTTTGTTAGTATATTTCCATTTGTACAATTCTTTGGACCATGGCTTACAATATCATCACAATAATTTTACTTTATGCTGTGATAATTTTTTTCACTCTGTGATTTTATACACGTATATATATATATATACACACATACATGTACATATATACACATCCATACACATAGAGCTGCTTTTCATTCTTTGAAAATTCATTCATTGGCATTCCTACACTGATATTTGGGGTTGATGTTCCCTCTCCTTGAATTTCAGCAAGGTTGGTGATGGTCCTGACCAATGGAATGTAGTGGAATTGATGATATCTATGTGACTTCTGAGGCAAGGTCACAAAGATACAGCTTCTGCCTAGCTCATCCTCTTAGGCACTCAGCTTTGGAACCCAACTATATGCTATGAGAAAGCTGAGATCACATGAAAAGACAAATGTAGAAATTCTGGCCAATTCCCCAATTGATGTTTCAGCTGACAGCCACCACCAACCATCAAACAAATGAGTAGACAAGTTGCAGATGATTCCAGCCACCAGTCTTTGAGTCTTCCAACTGAGGCTCCCAGACATCACGATGCAGAGACAAGCCATCCTTACTGTGCCCTAAGTGAATTCCTGACTCATGTAACCCATGAGCATCACAGATTGCTGTCTTTCACCACTAAGTTCAGGATAATTTGTTCTGCAACACCAGTAATAACTGGAACACTTAGTTATATGCTGCTGAGGACAGATCTGTTTTAACTGTGGTCTCAGAATGCCTTGTCTCTAATAGGTGCTACATAGCCGCAAGGAGTAAGTGAATGTATTAATGAAATTAACCCAGCGGTGAATTTCAAGGGTAGCTCTTTGCTGCTCTCTACCCACTGTATTGTGCTCACGTGGCTCCTAGTCAAACATTGTCAGCCTCTTCCTTCCACCTCCCATCCCCGAGTCACGGGCTGCTAGCCATGTTCCCTGCAAGCTCTGTATGCAACCGCATCACTTTCCTAATTTGGATGAGCAAGGAGGACCTCTGGTGTGGATGGCGCAAATAAGTGAATGTTTTGTTGTTCAGTTTCTTCCCTTTCTGCTCATCGTTACCTCCTTTCCTTTACATGATTAGGAACTTGAATTTTGGCTCTTTTAAGCTAGAAATGCACTCACTGTCGTGTTTCACAAGTCAGCACCTCTGAATCTGCCTCCTTCCTGCTCTTAAAACTTTTCTTCAGATTAGCTGAATGAGTTCGTAGCTGACACATCATTACCCTGAAACCCTTTACAAGTTTCCTGCAAGGAAAGCTAATCACATCTTTTGAAAACCCCTATAAACCAGTCATAGATGGCTGTAAATTAGGAAGGGAAAGACAGGCGAATGAAGTTGCTTGTATATTAATATACTGAACTTTCTGAAAGACCATCTTTAACTTGCTCCCTTCCTAGGAAACAGAGGGCTCTCAGCATCAAGTCAAAGCCCCTCAAAAGAGCTTCAGGTAGAGATTAACCCATTCCTGCCAAGTTGATTCAGGAGGCGCCTTATCAGCCCACCATGTTTGCTTTTGTCTCAGATTTTCCCTTTGTCATAAATTCAGGTGTTCTGAGGCCAATACTCAAGGAGGTGCTTTGTTTTTCCTTCAGAGTATACTCTTACTAAGAAGTAATTTGGTAACACTTGTTTGGACAGCAATTAATTCAAAGCCTTAGGCATAGATTTTTAAGACTGCAGGAACCTACAGGGATCTGCCTCCACGTAAACTGGCATAAATAAAATGGGGGAGGGATGAAGAGTCCTATCATTAAGCACTGCTTGTCTCTTCTTAATCAGAGAGTGATAAAAGTACTGGCCCCATTTATTAGCTGATTCTTAGCCTTGGCTTTATTATGAAATTATTAGTTTGCTACACATCAACTTGTTAAGAGGCATAATGACTCCACTTGCCCCAGTCTGCTGCTGCTTATGGATTCTCAGAGCTGACTTTATTTTTTCTGCTTGAGCTGCTCTTTGCGTAGCACCTAGGTGAACCTCAGCCACTTGTCCTATCATGATTGCCCTATCTCCAACAGCAACTAAATCTGGGGCATGAATGCCATAACCTGATCCTTTTAAAGAGTTTAAACCTCCATGTGCAATTTGGAACAACGAGGAGCATATGCTAAACTCATGTCAATCCATGTATGGTTGTCCCACCGGGAGGTGCAGCATCGTCAAACTTAATAGCTCCACAATGTTATTTCAACCACCCACCTTTCCTCTGCTCTACTCACAGCTCTCTTTGTATGCGACTCTAGCCAAAAATATTCTGATATGTTGTGTTTCCCAGTGGGAGCCAAGACCAAAACAGTTCAAAAACAAAGAGTATTTCATATTTATTAGACATAGTAAACTAGTAAAAAACAAAAAAACAAAAAACAAACAAACAAAAAACCCATCCTGCCCAAAGGCAAACATTAAAAAAACATTTGCCCCAGTTCCCTTTCTCCTGGCTCAGGTCTACCATACCATTCACTGGATTTATAGCCCTGGAGACAATTTGAGTTTGTTTTGTTGCCCTGAAAGAAGCCAGAGGCAGTTTGTTATCTTAACCCCATGCATTGTGACACCAAACAGAATCCCAGGCATTTCCTCTCTGAATTGGTCCTGGCCTTTCTATAGACAAGCTGAAAATGCACTTCAGGAGCTTTTAGGGTCTATTTTACAAGGAGATCTCATTTGGGGTGGAAGATGCATCCCTGAGGGAAAGTTTGTTTGCAAATTACTTTTTTGGGGCACATGATTTCTTACTGTTATTCAACAGTTTCAGCCCTGTTTTACAGTAATTTTTAATTTGTATTTACATGGAGAGAACCCTTAAGTTTTGAGTTCTTGGAGGTAAACTTTAAGCTTTTCTAAGTTATAAAATAATTAAATGCTTTAAGGAAATTTGATATTGAAAGAACATGTTACAAAATGCTTTTCAAGTTAAATTTTATCTTGTCATTCGATTATCCCTTACCTGTTTTGCAACATAAAATCTCTTTAATATACTAGGTTTTGATTTATAAGAGAACACTGCAATTTTACACTCCCACTGGCTGTATAAACTCAAGTAGGTAAGCTTACATGAGGCCCAGTGGGCTAACTGGGGAAAAGTAGAGAACTCATAGATCATTTATACCCACTGGCAAGTCAAACTGAGCTTTGTGCCCAAATACCAGGAAGTGGTAAACACATTTGCAGCCTCTCATTATAAACAGGTGTTTGCAAGTTCCCTTACAATCGTGCAATGTTCTCCATTTAGAATCCGGTCTTCTTTTCCATTGGTTTAACCACTGTGTAATCTTACTCAAGATGGGGAAAAGAGATTGAAGAAAAGGAAAAACATACATACAACAAGGTATTTATGTCTCCAGGCACAGCTTTTGAAGCTCATTCGCCTCCCCCCCACCCCCCCAAAAAAAAATGGAAGGATGGGCTAGTTCACAGAATCCTTGACTTGGAATTCATTGATTTTCTAGTAGTAATAATGCCATCTTCTGCTGCCTTAACTCCTTCAGGAGTTAAGGAGGTACTTAGAAAGTTTTAATGATTCTCTCTCCTATTCTGTTCCCAGGATAGCTTCTGAGCTCCACTCAGTCATTCTTGGGTTTAAACGAAACTAAGATGAAGGAAGCTTCTTAAACTTTATACCCTCCAAGAGAAGATATCTCACTGCTAGCAAGTTAACAGATAAAAGCAAAATCTCCTCTCAGATAAATGAAAGATAAATATATGTAGTGATATTTCACATTTTTTGGTCTTTAATTGACCATTGCTTTAATATCACCTCAGTCAGTCCATATGTCCTCATTCCGGTGTTCATCTCTTCTAAGCAGTGCAACAGCAATGGGGAAGCAACTTTATGAATTTTTCCAAATAAACAGTGTGACATTATGAGTTTCTTCAACTGTTCTTCACATACATCTCTTTTAGACCTTTAAATTTTCATTCTCCTCTACGGGGCATGGTAGCTTGTTAGTATTGCCTTAAGAAGGATCTTAAATGGACTGACTACAAAAGGAAATATGTTATTGAAACCCAAACCTATCTACCTATCTTCTTTCTTCTTCTTTTTTTTTTTTCCAAAGTCATTTCATTGGCTTACACTGAACTTAGAGGAAATCTATAATTTTGAGTCTTCTTCAAAGGAACTTGTGTCAAAGTAGGGGTTCTCTTTTCCTGAAAGTAAAATTTTAAGAACTTCAACTTTATTTTTCAGGTTTCAATACATCATGTGGAATCCTTTTTAAAAAAAAAAAAAAATTGAAGATTTTATTCATTTGAGAGCAAGTGAGTGAGCAAGCACAAGCAGCAGAGAGGGGCAGAAGGAGAGGGAGAAGCAGACTTCCTGTGGAGCAGGGAGCCTGATGTGGGATTCAACTCCACATCTCTGGGATCATAAGCCAAAGGCAGATGCTACACTGATTGAGCCACCCAGGCGCCCCATCATCTGGAATCCTTATTAACCAGTGTATTGGTTACTCTCCCATATTTGTACCATCCATGTAAATATCAGCTTTTTCAGGTACTCAAAAGTTTTTAAGAGCATAATAGGGTCCTGGGATTAAAAGTTTGATAACCACTCTTCTAAGACATTATTAGCGTACATCATTGAAATTTTTAAAAAAACTTGACCTAATTTTTTCCTTAATTTTATCCTGAATTTTAGTGATGGCCTTTTTCATTCCTAAATGCTCAGAACCAGTCTCTAGAGGACTCTAAATAGTCAGTAGGTTCAAGTTTAAACCCAAGGTAAAAATCCAATCCATTTTAAGACATCTAAATGGTGGTTACTAAGCTGGGACTACAATAAATATATCAAGGTATGTTTGTGTGTAAGCTACCTGGATAAAGACCAATAGTGATTGAAGATAATTACTTTTCTTTAGAGCTGTACAAAATTTGGAAAAACAATGATCTAGGTTCAAGACTCTCCCTGAAAATTTGTAGCATCAAAGAATGCATCCCATTGGGGTACCTGCGTGGCCCAGTTGGTTAAGAGTCTGCCTGTGGCTCAGGCCATGATCCCAGGGCCTTGGGATCAAGCCCCACATGGGGCTACCTGCTCAGTGGGGAGTCTGCTTCTCCTTCCCCCTCTGTTCTTCCCCTGGCTTGCTCACTCTCTCAAAAAAGAAATAAAATCTCAAAAAAAAAAAAAAAATCTTGTGAAATGGGCTATTCCATTGCTAATAAGCTCTAAGGGCTTAAAATAGTTTTTTGTATTGAAGCCAAAGTCAGACTTCTATCCTCTATTTCTCATGGATTCTGAGTCTTGCCCTTTGGAGCAATGCAAAACAAATCTCACCACTCTATGCACTGATTTCCATTTCACACATTGTACTGGTGCTCTCCATTGGGTCTCATAGTTTTTTTGTTTTAAACCATGGTATTTGTTGATAAATCAGAAATTATATCTCCAGCCCATTCTTCCCAAACTAAAGAATCACATACAACTGATTTCACAGTTCCATTTGCAGATCTAATAAATATTTCAAATTCAATGAACATTTCAATTCAGGTCCAAAACTGACCCGTCCTTCCCCTCAAAACTGCCTTTCTCACTTCATCTAATAAGGTAAACTCCATACTTTGTGCTACTGAAGCCCCAAATCCTAAATTCAACATATATTCCTCTCTCTCTTTTAATTTTTATTTTATTTTATTTATTTATTCATTTATTTATTATTTATGATAGTCACACCACACACACACACACACACAGAGAGAGAGAGAGAGAGAGGCAGAGACACAGGCAGAGGGAGAAGCAGGCTCCATGCAGGGAACCCAATGTGGGACTTGATCCGGAGTCTCCAGGGTCATGCCCTGGGCTGAAGGCAGCGCTAAACCGCTGGGCCACCGGGGCTGCCCCCACGGGTCTACCTTTAAATATGTCCAGACTCCAATCTCTTTTCATCACCAACATTGCTATAACCCCGATCAAAAACACTATCGTGCCACACCTAGTCCACTTCATCTAGGTACCTAATGCACCTAACAGATGCATTAGTTTTTTCCCCCTTATTTTAAATCTTTGAAATGGCTTACAAAGCCTCAATCTGGTGACCCAGTATCTCTGATGGCCACCATCACCACCTTTCCCTAATACTTACTGTTCTTACTACATCAGTCTTCTTGCTTTTGCTCATGAATGCCAACTATACCCACTTCATATCTTGCCAGGGAGGCTCCTCTCCCAGGCACTGACCCTTCATTTCTTTCAAACCATTGCTCAAGTTCTACCTCCTAAATCCTGCCCAGATCTCCTTATTTAAAAATGCAACCCTCCTCTCTCTGGCACTTCTGATACTCATTATCTCGCTTCAATGTTTCGTTCTCAAGAGCAAGTATCCTCCACCACACTACACAGTTCACTCATTTTGTCTATTATGATCCTCATCTGTCTCTTCCCACTGGCCTGCCATCTCCACAAAGAGCAGAGATCTTTCTTATTTTGTGAAGAATCCCAAACTTTAGAATAGTACTCGGCACATAGCAGGCACTCAATAATTATTTGTTGAACGAATGAAGAACTGTCTGGTCCGTCATCATATATCACAGCTCCTATATCCTTGAGTGTCAGAAAGATGATTCAAGTCCCAGCTGTGCTCTTGACATTCCCAGGTTAGAACTACAACAGCCTTTTCTCCAATTAGATTTCTCTTATACTGAGCCAAATATGCAGAGACATTCTAGCACTATAATTCTTAGCAAGACAGCTCACATTTCTGATCCTCGATTTTTCTTTTCCGATTGACACAGAGAGTGATGTAATGAAACAAGCTTGGCATTTGGAGTCATGCAGACCTAGGCCGAAAGCTAGCTCTGGCATTCACTAGCATTGTGACCTTGGGCAGGTCACTGAACCTTTCTAAACATGTCCCTCAATACACTAAAACCTATCTTGTCATTTGTGGAGATTAAAAATGGTTTATCCAAAACAGTTTAAGAGACCCTGCCACATACTATGTGTTCAGGAAAGTATATCTTCTTATCTCTTGAATGTCAGTGATATGCTCTCCTGCTGGATTCCCAAACCTGATCTAGGGAAGCATCAATGAAGTACAGCAGACACAGGTGATCTATGGAGTCCAGCTGACTCGAGTTGAGTTGCAGGCACTGGGAGCTGTTAAGATTAGTGACCTCAAAGACAGCTGAAGGCAAGGGGAAGTATTAGAAGGCACCAGTAAAAAAAAAAAAAAAAAAAAAAAAAAAAAAAAAAAAGGCAAGCATAGGAATAAGAAATGAGAAAATATAGGAAAAAAGAAGCATGGAAAGATAAATATACCAAATTAGGAGAGTCACAGGGATGGTCCCTTTATTCAAACCCACTTTGCTGCAACTACACAAATATCACTTTGTGTTTTCCCATGATAGGTCATGCCACTGGTTTCCCTGAGACTCAGAATCAGCTCTTCCCTGTCTCTAGGGACATTCATGCACAAAAGGTCCCAATCCCATGCCAATGATATGGCCTGGACTCCCCAGGCATCTGACGGAACTATTTAGAAAGGCGCACCATCCAGATGCGTAGACACTACTATTTACAAGCTGTGAAGCAGGCGCCTGCACGTCATGCTGGTGAAGATCTGCTGGCATCCAAATGCATGCTGCTGGGCATAAAAGTTTCCAACATTAAAACCCCAAGGAGGGAGTAAACAGACACGCAGAGGCAGTCAACAGGAAACAAGATGTCTGTGGCATCCTGAATGGCTCAGTTTATCAAGGCCTGCTCTTCCTCTAAGCCCACATTGTTATGTTTGTCAAGAGAAATATGGAAGAAGAGGATCACACTATACTTTGTGTCTGCTTCATCTTAGTACAGCAGGAAAACCCATTCCTCATCTGCCCAACTAAGCATACCCTATGGGAGCTGCTCTGCCGCAAGGTACAAAGACACACATATGCTCTGAGCATATACCTTATGGTCAAACCCCTGGGTGAATGCTGGATGAATGAAAGCATGCTAAAGCAAAAAGGAAAACAAGTATGAGCCAGAAAATGGTTATGACCATTTCATATTTTTCTTTCTTTTTTAAGATTTTATTTATTTCAGAGAGAGTGAACTCACATATAAGTGAGGGGAAGGGCAGAGGGAGAGGGAGAAAGAGACTCCCCACTGAGCAGGGAGTCTGATGTGAGGCTCGATTCCATGACCCTGGGATCACGACGTGAGCCGAAGGCAGATACTTAACTAAGCCACTGAGGTGCCCCTTACTTCATATTTCTATGACAATTCCTTGGGAATAACAATTTGGTGGACTGATTAAAAAAAAATGTCCTAAGTACAAAATGATTCTCTGAATATAGCTAGAGGTCCCTCAGGCACAAGGTGGCATCTATTTCTCCCTATCTTGACACCAGGGGATGCAGGGAGAAGGAAGGGGAGCCGTGTGACCTACTTTGACCAAAAGAACAAGGCAAAGGTGATGATGAACCAGGTCTGAAAGGAGTTCTCAAGAGGCCTTTTGGGCTTGTGCACTTTTGCTTGCTCCTCCGAAATCATTATGAGAACATGCCTGGTCAAGTCTGACCACTTCATATTTGGAAACATGGCAGAAAAACTTATTGATGCCATTCCAGACAGAACATTAGATTCAATTTTGTAACAAAGCATATAAGAAGAATTGTTCTAAGCACTTTAGATAAATCATCTTTAATCATCCCAACAACCTAAAAAGTACTTATTACTTTCAGCTGACAGGAACAGGCTTAGAAAGTTGAAGTAACTCATACAAGGTCACTCTGCTAGTGAATTTCAGAGCTGTGTTCAGTCCAGGTCTGCAATAATTCCAATGTCCATGCTTATGCCATGACATCACTCTAGCTTGATAAACATGCAAGAAGAAATGAGGCTCATGATATCACTCTGGCTTGATGGCCATTGGGGAAAAAAAGGACATGAGCTCTCTTAACTGAAGTTCTTAGTGCTGGTTCGATTCCTTAATTGAATCAATTGAGATAAATCTGTGAAAAACAATCCTGCCTTTGTGCTAACCTGGGCATGCCCAGTGTAGAGCTAGGATCAACACCTGTCATCTGTCCCTTAGACCTGGGATCTTTCTACTCTCTTCATTATGGGAGGCAGCACATTTTTCAGTTCTGTATAGTAAGGCAGTACTTAATAATCAGTCTTTCATTTACATCACCAGCAAAATGTGAGCAGGAACAACTTCTCTGTCTACCTTACAGAGTTGTTGTAAAGATAAAATGAAGATCATAAGGCTGAGCAGTTGCTCTGATGATTTTACAGAAAAAAGAGGACTGATGGATCCTGGGAAGTTGAGGCTACCAGACTATTGGCATGCAGAGAAAACTAAGGCATTAAGAAAATATTCTAGTTGTATTTAGCAGGACAGGGTGGGGGCTCTGGAGTCTGGAGAGCCTAAAAACTCTGGGCGCTGTCAGGGAAGGAGTTAGTCGGTGCAAGATTCCAAATTTAGTGTGTTTGGATTTTAAAAGTTAAGCCTACATGAAGGACAGCTACTCTCCCACTTCCATGACTTCTTGGTGGCAAAACAATTTGTCCCTGTATTAGATTCAGCCAAATGACAATTCAATGGAACTTGTTACGTATTAAAGTTTCTAATCCCTAAAACATATATGTTGAAGCCCTAACCCCCAATGTGACTGTATTGGGAGATAGGGTCTTTATGAAAGTAATTAAGATTAAATGAGGTTGTAAAGTGGGGTCTGTTTCTCTCTCCATCATGTGAGCACACAGCAAGAAGGCAGCTATCTGTAAGCCACGATGAGAGCGCTCACCAGATTTGACCATGTTGGCACTCTCAAGACTCCAGCCTCCAGAACTCTGAGAAAATAAGTTTCTGTTAAGGCCCCCAATTTATGGTAGTTTACTATGGCAACCCAAACTAATACAGGGCCACACTCTGGTTCAGATAAACTGGTCAATTCGCAAAATAGTCTGATAATCCACAATTGATAAAACTTGGAAAATCTTGCTACATATGTTTAATAAGGAAGATAAAATAGAGAAGAGATGAAGACAACAGAAAAAGCAGATTTTTTCTTATTCATTTTTCAAGATTTTTTTTTTTGAGAGAGCGAGAGAGAGCAAGTGCCTGAGAGTGTACACGAGCAGGGGAAAGGGACAGAAGAGGGAGAAAGAGACTCTGTTGAGTGGGAAGCTTGATGCAGGGCTCCATCCCAGGACCCTGAGATTGTGACCTGAGCCCAAGGCAGATGCATAATGGATTGAGCCACCCAGGTGCCCCTACGTTTACTTTTCAAATACTGACTTTTATATAATTAAAGAAAATCTTAACCTACGATTTATTTTATTAATGCAATTACATTTTTATAAACTATTTTCCTAGAATCTGTGTCCCTGTACATGTCTTTATGGCCACATGCCCCCTGAAAACAAAAAAAGTTCCATATTACTTAACAATTTAAGTAATTTTTATGCTTTTATAATCATCCTGTCTATCCTTAATCTTCTTTTTGCTATCAAAGAAAGCATGCACATGGTTTAAAAAAATAAACAAAAGAGTGTATAGTGAAAAACACCAGTCCCTTGTCCCATTTGTTCTCACTGGAAGATATTATTTCCTCAGAATAGCACACACATATGATCAAACTCAAATATCTCTCTTCTCCAACCCTAGTCACAATCTCGGGATGGGGAGGCAATCTCATAGCGATTTCTCTTAATTGATTAGACTTAGATAATTATCTCTGGATATCCTTAAGAGAATGATCAGGAATTAGCACATACATGCCAGCTTCCTCTTCCCTTCCCTGGTTTGCTGTTAGGATTATTAATATTAGTTTTTAACTGGTGGTTTTTCCAAGCTTAATATATTTAAATCTGTATGACTTTCCAAATAAGGATCCTCTTTGTTCTTATTCTCTTTTGTAATAGTCCATCTCCTTTCACATCCCACCTTCTGTCATTTGCAGTATTTTTATATTGTCAAGGACAACAGTGCATATTTTCTATCCTACATCTCCAACAGATCGATATTATCTGTACTGATTTGAAGTTAAAAAATCAATAAGTAGTTGGGGTGCCTGGGTGGCTCAGTTGGTTAAGTGTCCGACTCTGGGTTTTAGCTCAGGTCATGATCTCAGGGTCATGAGATCTACGTGATTTTTACGTGCTGGGCATGGAGCCTGCTTAAAGTTCTCTTTCTTTCTTCCCATCTGTCCCTCCCCTGCCCCCTCCACTCATGCACATGCTTCCCTCACCACTCACAAAAAAAAAAAAAAAAAAAAAATTAATAAGTAGCATTTACTATATTGTGACTATGTAAAAATACTGTTCAATGCTGGACCAATTGCTCTGATTTCCCTTATTTTTCTTGTATCACATTCTCAGTTGTCTAATGTTGCATCTGCTCAGAATCTCAAAGAAGTTTCCCATGACAAAAATCAAATAGAATTTTTCTTATACTCCATCAATTGCATAAATTCATGCTACAATGTAGTTTGCTTGTCCCCCAGGTCATCCATACTTTTCTTCTACATCAGAGGTCAGTAAACCATGGCTCCAAGGACCAAACCCAGCCCATTGCATATTTCTATATGGTCTGTAAGCTAATAATGGTTTTTATATTTTTAAATGGCTAACAAGATCAAAAGAATAATATTTTATAATGTGTAAAAATCATGTGCAACTCAAACTTCAGCGTTCATAAAGTTTTCCTGGAGCACAGCCATGCCCGTTTGCTTTTATGCTACAAAGCCAGAGTAAAGGATTGTGACTGAGACCAAAGAGATTGCAAAACTAAAAATATTTACTATCTGGTTTTATTTAGAAAAACTTTGCTAACCCCTCTTCTACATGGTAAGAGACTTTTCTCAATTTCATCTGCCAAATCATCTACTAAATTTTAAAATTTATTTCAAAATTGCATTTTAATTTCCAAGGGCTGTCTTATTCTCTGATGTGTTTTTTTTCAAAGCCACTGGGGATTTTTATTTTCCGTGGATGCAATATTGTTTTGAATTGCTTCGAGGATACTAATTAAAGTTTTTAAAGGGAGGGTTGGTATTTCTCAAACGTTTTCGATGTGCATATTTGATTTTATCTGTAAGTTAAATATCTGGTTTATAGATCTATTAAAAACAATTAGGCAATGGAGACCAGACTTGGATTTCTGTATGTTTGCACTGGGCTTGTTGCCTGAGTGGCCAATTACTCAGAATGCTCCCCAAATGCCACAATGAAGATGACATCACTCCAGAGAGCTGATACATAAATATGTTCCAACTCAATCTAGATATTTAAAAAAAAAAAAAAAACTTTTAAGAAACAGACTTTTTTTTCTTTGCCTGAAGCAGCATAATAATCTAGCCATTGGGCTTTGTTCCTATAGTAGAAGAGGGCAAGGCAAAGACTATTTGATATTTCTTTACTTGTTCCCCATCTTATATACTGTGTCTCACTCCTGTCCCCAAGTCTAAAGCCTCTCTGAGATTTTACCTTCAAACCTACCGGTGTCTCCCCTTCCATTCTCATTGTTACTGTCATCTTCTATTTCTTTACTATTTTCTTTTTTTAAAGATTTTATTTATTAATCATGAGAAATGAGAGAGAGAGGCAGAGAGACACAGGCAGAGGGAGGAGGAGGCTCTATCCTGGAACTCTGGGATCACGCCCTGAGCCAAAGGCAGACGCTCAACCGCTGAGCCACCCAGGCGTCCCTCTTTAGTGTTTTCAAATTACGTTCAGTTGGATGAGGAAATGGATACTTTTGTTGGGTGTGTCATCTTGTATGTCTCCGCATCTTTAAAATTATCATGATATATCTTATCCATACAAAAGAACATACGTCCAGGGACATGTACATACATACTTGTATTCCACTGAAAAGCTATTATTTTCTCATTCCCTATTAGATGTTTACATTGTTTCTAGATTTGGGCCACTATCTATTTTGAAAATCCTAATCTCCAGGTCCCCATTTCTGCCACCAGGTACTGTCTCATTTCTCTGTTCTCTTCACAGAAACCTATCTTGGAAGAATTATCTGAGGTAATCTGTTTCAGCACCGTGTGCTGTCACTCTGGTTGGGCTTTCCTCCCTACGCTTCACCAAACATATTCTTGCCACAGCCAGCTGCTACTTCTGGTATCACTTCTTCCAATAACCTATCTCCTTTCATGTGGCCTCTTAGTGGCATCTGACAAAAGGAAACACTGCCTGTTCTTGAAGTGCTTTCTTCCCCTTGGCTTCCATATAATTCACTCTAGTGTTTTTTTTTTTCTTCAAGATTTTATTTATTTATTCATGAGAGACACACACAGAGAGGCAGAGACATAGGTAGAGGGAGAAGCAGGCTCCATGTAGGGAGTACAACGTGGGATTCGATCCTGGGTCTCCAGGATCACACCCTGGGCTGAAGGCAGCACTAAACCACTGAGCCACTCTTTATTGCCAGTTCTCCCTCTTTGATCAAACTCTAAATAATATGTTTCGTGGTTTGGCCCTGGTACCCCTACTAATGTTGATATTCCCTCCCATGGTAATTTCAAGTCCTATTGGCTTTAAATACTGTCAATAAGGTGATGATGTTCAAGTTTACACTGTTCCCTCAATGTATCTCTGTAACTTGACTCAATTATACAAGCTGCCTACTTGAGAGCTCACTCAGATGTCAAATAGGACTTTCAAACATAACATGTTCCTGAAACAGAATGCGTGATTTCCATAAACTCTGTTTTTCCACAAGTGTTTCTATATTTTGGTAGGTACTGACCAAAAGGTCGGTAATCCTTTCATTCCTTAGCTTTCCCTTGCCCCCTTCCTAGCACACAGATACACATGATCCATAAAATCCCATGGAAAATGTGTTATCTCCACCTGTACCGCTTCCAACCCAGTTCAAAAGGCAACCATTTCCCACCTAGACTGCTCCAATAATCTCCTATCCAAATCCCCATCTTCCACACTTGCCTCCTATAATCTATTCCATAGTTTCAGAGTAATTTTTTAAATATGTAGGCCTCATTGCGTCCTTTATTGTCTTCTCTTTCCACTTAAAATAAAATCCAAATTCCACCCTCCAGTCTGTAAGGCCCTTTCTTCATGCATTTACTACTGCTGTTTGCCTTGGTCTTAATGTTCCAAGACTAAGACATTCTTGTCTGTTCCTCTAACACATGGAGCCTATCCTATTTTAGGGCAGGTAATGAATGAAAGCTAGCCTTTCTCTCAGATTTCCTCATTACTAGCTTTGGCTTGTCATTCACATCCTGGTTTAAATGTCATTTCCTCAGGGCTGTCTTTCTTGAGCAAAAGATAGTAACTGTTCCCCACGATGCTTTTGACACCTTATCTGATAGTTTTACATTTACTTATTTACTACAATATTCCCTATAACTAGCACCTAGATACAAAGTAACTACTCTTTAATGAATGAACTATAAAGTGAATACAGTAAATCTCCATCATCTGGACTGATTTCTTGATGATAGAATATATAAAGTCTAGAAGATGACACGATCATTTTTCACCTTATGTTTTTCCATAGCTTTTTAAAAAATGTTTTTAGTGCAATTCTAGAGTCACAGCAACATTCAGTGGGAAGTACAGAGAATTCTTACGTATACTTCTCTGCCTCACACATGCACAGTCTCTTTCATTACCAATATCCTCCACCAGAGAAGTACATTTTCTTCATTTAGAAGAATCTACATTGATGTATCATTATTACTCAGACTTCATAGTTTAGGGTTCACGCTTAGCGTTGCACATTCTAATGATTTGGACAAATGCATGTGACAGGTATCCACTATTATAGTATCATAAAGAGTAATTTCACTGCTGTAAAAATCTTCTGTGTTCAGGCAATTCATCCTTCCTTCCTCCCTAATCCCTGACAACCATTGATATTTTTACTGTGTGCATAATTTTGCCTTTTCCAGGATGCTATACAGTTAGAATTACACAGTATGTGGTCTTTTATATATGTAGCCTATATAAGATGTCTTGCATAATATTCCATTGTGTGTATGTGCATTTTCCTTATCCATTTACCTATTGAACACTTAGGTTGCTTCCTTACCTTGGCTATTATAAATAATGCTGCAATAAGCATTTAGTTTTCTTTGGAAAGTCCAATAGCGGAATTATGGGATATGGTATTTCTATTTGCATTGTTTTGAGGAACCTCCATGAGGTTTTCCACAGTGGGTGTATCAACTTACATTCCCTTTAATGGTGCACGATAGTTCCTTTTTCTCCATATCCTCCTCAACACTTGTTATTTCTTTTTTGATTTTAGTCATTCTGACAGGTATAAGGTAGTATCTCATTGTGGTTTTGATTTGCATTACTCTGATGATGAGTGATGCTGAGCATCTTTTCATGTGTCTGTGGACCATTTGTAGATCACTGAAAAAAACGTCTATTCAAGTCCTCTGCTCATTTTTTAACTGTTTTTGTGTATGTGTGTGCATGTGTTGAGCTGTAAAAGTTCTTTATATATTTTGGATATTAACCCCTAATAGGATATATCACTTGCAAATATCTTCTCCCATTCACTAGATTGAATTTTTGTTCTGCTGATATTTTCTGGAGGTTTTTTTTTTTTTTTTTTCATTTTGTTTTTGTTGATAGATTTTGCTGTGCAAAATCTTTTTATTTTGATATAGTCCCAATAGCTTATTTTCAGTTTTGTTTCCCTTGCCTCAGGAGACATATCTAGAAGATGCTAAGGTTGGCAGTGGAGAAATTACTACCTGTGTTCTCTTGTAGGGTTTTCATGGTACCACAGTTTTTAAAAATCCACTTACTTTCTAAAGAACATATTGGTTGCTTACAAGTTTTGGCAATAATTAATAAAGCTGCTAGGAACATCCACATGAAGGTTTCTGTGTGGACAGATGTTTTCAGCATTTTTGGGAAAATAACAGTGGTAATTGTTAGATTACAAGGTAAGAGTATTTTTAGTTTTGTAATAAACTAGTCAACTGTCTTCCACAGTAGCTGTACCACTTTGCATTTCCATGAGGGTTCCTGTCGCTCCACATTTTCATCAGCATTTAGTATTATCGGTATTCAAAATTTTGGCTATTCTAATGGGTAAATAGTGGTAACTTGTTTTAATTTTTATTTCTCTGGTGGCCTAATGCGGAACATCCTTTCATATGCTTATTTGCCATCTGTATATCTTCTTTATTGAGGTGTCTGTTTACATTTTTTTTTTTTACTGGGTTGTATCCCTATTGTTGAGTTTTAACAATTCTTTGTATATTCTGAATAACTGTCCTTTATTAGATATGTCTTTTGCAAATATTTTTTCCCAGATGGTGGCTTGTTTTCATCCTGACAGTGTATTACACAGCAGAAAATTTTAATTTTAATGAAATCTAGCTTATCAATTACTGCTTACATGGATCATGCCTTTAGTGTGCCCTGTCTAAAAAGTCATGGGCAAACCTAAGACCATCTAGCTTTTCTCCTGTTATCTTCCAGGAATTTTATGATTTTGAATTTTATATTTAAGCCTGTGATCCATTTTGAGTTAATTTTTGTGAAAGATGTAAAGCTGAAGTCTAGGTTCTTTTTGTTTTGTTTTGCATGTGGATGCCCAGCTGTTCCAGCACCATTTTTGAATAGACTACCTTTTCTCCATTGTATTGCCCTTACCTCTTTATCAATGATCAGTTAATTAGGGACACCTGGGTGGCTCAGTTGAGCATCTGACTTCGGATCAGGGCATGATCCCGGGGTCCTCTGCTAGATCTCTGCCTGTCTATGTCTCTCATGAATAAATTAATAAATTCTTTTAAAAAATGATCAATTATATTTATGTAATTCTACTTCTAGGCTCACCATTCTATTTCATTGACCTATTTGTCTATTCTTTCATAATACCACTCTGCCTTCATTACTGAAGCTTTATAATAAGTCTTGGATTTGGGTAGGTCTGTTCACCACCTTCGCTGTTCTTCAATATTGCGTTGGCTATTCTGGGTCTGTTGCCTCTCTACATAAACTTTAAAATGTTTGTCAATATCCACTAAATTACCTGCTGGGATTTTGACTGGCATTACGTTGAATGTATACATCAAAGTTGGAAAGAACTAACATCTTGACAATATTGAGTATTCCTATGCATAAATATGGACTATCTCTTTTTAGTCGTCTTTGATTTCACTGATCAGTTTTGTAGTTTTCCTCATATAGACTGTGCACATATTTTTTTTTTTAAGATTTATACCTAAGTATTTCATTTTGGGGGCACCAATATAAATGGTATAATGTTCTTAATTTCAAACTCCACTTACTTTTGTTGGTATAAAGGAAATTGATTGGGTTTGTGTATTTACCTTATCTTCTACAACCTAGTTCTAATGCCTTACTAGTTTCAGAAATTTTGGGGGGTCAATTTTTATTTTCTACACACACAATGATGGTATTTGCAAATAAAGAGAGTTGTATTTCTTCCTTTCCAATCTACATCCCTTTTATTTCCTTTTTTTTTTTTTTTTTGTCTTATTTCTTTAGGACTTCCAATATGATGTTGAAAAGTAGTGGTGAGAAGGACATCCTTGTCTTAGTCCTCATCTTAGTGCGAAAGCTTTGACTTTCTCACTATTGAGTATATTACATTTAGATTTTTTGCTATTATCAACTTGAGGAAATTCCCCTCTTTTGAAAGTTTATTGAGAGGTTTTTATCATAAATGGTGTTGATTTTGTCAAATGCTTTTTCTCCATCTATTGATATGATCATGTGATTTTTTTTCTTTAGCCTGTGAGGTGGATTACAGTTATTAATTTTTAAATGTTGAACCAGCCTTGCATACATGAGGTAAATCCTACTTGGTCATGGTGCATAATTCCTTTCATACATTGTTGGATTTAATATTTTGTTGAGGCTTTTTCCATCTATGTTTGTGAGTGAGATCAGTCAGCAGTTTTCTTTCTTTGTAATGTCTCTCTGCGTTTTATTATCAGGGTAATGCTTGCCTCATAGAATGAGTTTGGAAGTATTCTCTCAGTGTTTATTCTCTGAAAGAGATTAGAGAACTAGCATAACTTCCTTCTTAAATGTTTGACAGAATTCACAGTGAAACCCTCTGGGCCTGGTGGTTTGTTTCAGAAGGTCACAAATTTTTCAATTTTTAAGTTGATATAAACTTACTCAGATTGCCTATTTCTTATTGTATAAGTTTTGAGTTTTGGTAGATTGTGTCTTTCAAGGACTTAGTCCATTTCATCTAGGTTGTCAAATTTATGTGCATGGAGTTATAATAATCCTTTATTATCCTGTTAATGTTCAGGGGTTTGGTAGCCATGTTCTGCTTTCATTTCTAATATTGGTAACTTGTGTCTTTTTTTTTCTTTCTTTCTTAGCCTGGTTAGAGGTTTATTGATTTCATTGATCTTTTAAATGAACCAGTGTTTGGTGTCCATGATTTTCTCTGACTTCCTATTTTTGATTTCATTGATTGCTGTCTAATTTTTATTATTTTTTTTCTTCTGCTTACTTTCGGTGTAATTTGCTCTTCTTTTCCTAGTTTCCTAAGGTGGTAGTTTAGATGGCAGATTTTAGATCTTATTTTATAATATATGCACATTCAATGTCATCATTTTCCCCCAAGAACTATTTTCATTTTATACTATTAATTTTGATAAATTGTTAATTTCACTTTCATTTAAGATTTCTCCTTTGACCCATGTGTTCTTTAGAAGTGTGTCCTTAATGTCCAAATATTTTGTGACTTTCCAGATGTTATTAATTCTAATTAAATTTCAATTTAATTCCATTAATTTAATTCTCTGGTGGTCTAAGAGAAGGCACTGTATGGTTTCTGTTCTTCTAATTTTCTTAATCTGTGTATTATGGACTGGAATGTGGTCTATCTTGGTAAATGTTCCACATGAGCTTGAGAAGAGAGCTTGAGAGTTTTTCAATGAAGTATCTATAGATGTTCATTATATCCAGTTGATTGATGGCATTGTTGAGTTCAACTCTATTTTTAACTAATTTTCTGCCTGCTGGATCTGCCCATTTCTGTAGACAGGTTTGAAGTCTCCAACTCTAATAGATTAATCCATTGCCCCTTGTGGTTATCAGTTTTTCCTCACATGTTCTGATACTCTGTTGTTAGATGCATATAAATTATTACATCTTCTTGGAAAATTGACCCCTTTTCTGTTACATAATGTCCCGTTTTTCCCTGTTTGCTTTCAAAACTGCTCTAGAATTAACATAGCTACTCCTACTTTCTTTTGATTAGTGTCAGCATGATTTACCTTTCTCTATTCATTTACTTTTAATCTACGTGTCTTTATATATAATATGGGTTTCTTGTAAACAACATATAATAGGGTCTCGTTTATTGATCTACTCTGATGCATTTAGACCACTGACATCCAAAGTGATTATTGACATAGCTGGATTTATACCATATTTGTAACTGTTTTCTATTTGTTGCCTTTGTTCTTTGTTCCTATTTGTCTTCCATTTCTTCTAGCATTTTTAGTTTTAACTGAGCATTTTATAGGATTTTCTTTTCTCACTTTTATTAGATCAGGTATACTTTAAAAAAATATTTTTACTGATTCTTTTAGAGTTTGCAATATAAATTTTTAACTAATCCAAGTCCACTTTCAAATAACACTATCCTGGCTCAAAGGGAATATAACTACCTTATCCTAACATAATAATCTTAATTCCTCCCTCCTCTATTTTGTATAATTGTCATTCATTTCACTTACATATAAGCATATACATGAATATGCATAATTATTGAACACCTGGTAGCTATTATTTTGAACATATTTGCTAGATCAATTAAGAGAAAAATAAGTTTTTCCTTCATCTTCACTTATTCTTTTTCTGAAATTTATCCTTTATTTGTGTAGACCTGAGTTTCTGACCTATGTCATTTTTCTCCCTAAGAAACTTCTTTTAACATTTCCTACAAGACAGGACTACTGGCAACAAATCCCTTCAATTTTTGTCTAAGAATGTCTTTACTTCTCGTTCATTTTTGAAGGATAATTCTGTAGGTTATAGAATTCTAGATTCATAATTCCCACCTCCCAATGTTTTAAATATTTCATTCCATTCTCTTCTTGTTTGCACGGTTTCTGAGAAGTCAATGTAATTCTTATACTTATTCCTTTACAGGTAAGATGTTTTCTCCTTGTGGCTTTTCTCAGGATTCTTAAATCTTTGATTTTCGGTAGTTTAAATATGATCTATGCAGGTATATATGTTTTTTGACATTTATCTTGCTTAGTGTTCTGTTAGCTTCTTGGATCTGTGGTTTGGTATCTGACATTAATTTGGAGAAAAGTTCAGTCATCATTGTTTCAGATGTTTCTTCCTATTTTTTTCTTTCTCTTCTGGGACTACACATATGTTCCATAATTTGTAGTTGTTCCATAGTTCCTAGATATTTTCTGGGGTTCCCCCCTCCGTTTTTCACTTTTGGACATTTCTATTGAGATAGCCTCAAAAATGGAAATAATTTTTTCCTCAGCTCTGTCTAGTCTAATATGTTTCATCAAAGGCATTCTTCATTTTTGTTAGAATTTTTTTTTAATCTGTAGCATTTCTTTTTAATTCTTAGAATTCTCATCTACCTACGTTGTCCATCTGTTATAGCATATTGTCTGTCCATTAAAGCTCTTAACCTATCAATTACATCAAGTTTTAAATTTCTGGTAATTCCAGCATTCCTGCTCTGAGTCTGATTCTGATGCTTTTTCAATCTTTAGTTGGTCTTGTAGTTTTTTCTTAATAGGCAGACATCACGAACCAAGTAAAACTAAATGCTATCGATAGATCTTTAGTAATGTGGTGGTAAGTTGTGATGGGGAAAGATTTCTAGAGTTCCCTCAGTGTTTTAGTAAGCCTATACTTCTGTACTTTGAACTTGTCAGGTTCCCCCCTTCCTTTAGGTAGAACAGGATAGCTAGAAGGGCTGGAGTTGGATATTTTTCTTCTCCCAGGTCAGTTAGGTTCTTGTTAAATAGTTTTTCATGAGGGCAAAATTTATTAAAAACAGAATACTCTCTTGCATTTCAAAATGGATCCTTTCCCCTTCTCTCTGCCAGATGTACAAGGGTATAAACTATGAGAACCTAGTAAAGCTCCAGAAGGTAAAATTCACAAAAGTATAATATCCCCAATGACTGGGTCCCCCTGGAGTTTCTTCTTCAGAGTTATGCACACTGAGCTTCCAGCAATTCATCAGTTACAGTTCATGTTTTCCCATCCTGGCCTGATCCTATGGAGGTTTCTGCTTCGGTAAGTTGTGATTCTCTATATTCGCCTGTTAGTCTCTCCAATTTGGGGGCAGCAATTTTCTCTGACACCTCACTTCTCTTCTGAATTTAAGAAGAGTTACTAATTTTTCAGTTTGCTGAATCTTTTACTTGTTAGGATGAAGTGGCAACTCCAAGCTTCTCTCATACTCAACCAGAAACCAGAAATCCTCCTTGTGTGTTTTCCATCTCAGATGGACAGTAGAGCAAGGCGTTGGGGTAAGACAACTGGAGGCAATGAAGCAACCTGAAAAGCCCAGGAGCAGTCTTGTGCATTTGAATTGGAGGAGTGAGGATTCTTTCCTGCCCATTCATTCAAATATATTTACTAGATATTTACTCAATGTCTACTATATATGTGTGGAGTACTGGATAACACAGAAGAGGCCTTCCCCCTTCATTGTATACTTTGACCCACAAGCATAAGCCTGACAAAGATTGAATAGGAGAGACTGCATGATGTGAACAGGCACTCAGCCTAACTTTGCTAAAATGGAATTCCAGGGATCTAGGTTTGCATCTTTGTTTTTCTATTGACTAGCCATTTAATTGTAAGCAGGTGACTTGATTTTTCAAAGTCTCTGCTTCACCATAAAGGAAAGAGAGATAATATATTTCATAGGTTTTCTATGATGATTTGATTAGAAAATAAATATAAAACATGTCAATCAGTCCCTGGCACTAATGATAATAAATGCTAGTCTCTCCTATTGTTATTTTATTATTATTTCAGCTGCTACTACAGTTGCTACTCCCATCACTCCTCCTCTACTACTTGTTATTGAAGAAGTGTGGGTCAGGTGGAAATCGGTTAAAAGATATTTTTAGCCATATTCACTGATAGGTATGTAATAAACCACATTAGTTATTTTCCAGTGGCATAATTTACCCAGACCCATAGGATGGCAAAAATACAAAAGATTTGATGGCTTCAATTTTATAGTTCTTTTCCAGAAAACAGCATGAAAGGAAACATGCCATCATATCCTGGTCATTTCTAGGATCCAGGCATGAAGCTGGCACTTATTCATGAAGAAAATCTCCACATTCTCTCTGGCCACAGATAGCCAATTGAAAATGAATCACAGCTCCCAATCAATATACACACACCTTGGCCAACAGAAGCATTTTCATTTGCTCAGTCTTTCTTCCAATATGTCTTGTCTTTTGGGTCTGTGTGGCTTCCGACCTTCTCCAGGAAAGATCAGTGGGGGCCATAAACAGAAATTTGAATTCTCACTGAGCAATGCCTCCCCAGCTCATGAATGTTATTTGTGGAAATGAAATCTGGTTTCCTCTGGAAGTGCTGAACAAATCCAAAACCAGAAAAACTCTCCTGCTCAACAAGCATCATCCAGAGTCTGTGGGAATGAATAATGACACTAAACAATACAGCACAAATGCAGTTTCCCTACTGAACTAAAGCTGCATTTCCCCACAAATCATCGAAAATCCTCTTCCAGGTTTTCATTTTTTCTACCTCCTGTTTATTCCTTTTTAATAAGCTTGCCTTTTCATTTTTCATTCCATTTCCATTTTTCCTTGAATTTACACAGGTTTTTAAATTAAAAAACCTTCATTCTCTGCCTTTGCATGCACAATATTTTCCCATTTCTATTCTGGGGCCTAATTCTGAATGTTTAGCCATTTGGCATTCTCAGCAGGTGCAAAAAGAGACTGGAAGTTCAAAGGTATCTTCTGCATTTCTTGACCTCTTTGATTTGAAAGCACGTTACCTTAATAATAAAAATATCTGGGTTACACATTTGATATACAGAGCTGAGAGAATTGAGTGCAGGACATTTTTATGATCCTTTAAAGAAAAGCCCAGAAGAGGATTCCAAACTAATTTTCCACTGATTCTCTGTTCCTCCATTACATTATTTTTCTGTACCTTTTATACATCAGTGGAGCCCTTCAGAGTCATTTGGGATTATTGATTATGAAGCAGTAGAAATCCTTCATATGGCAGGCAGGGCGATTTCAGCCTCTCTCTCAGCTATCTTTTCAATCATATTATTTCTTCTCATCAAATGTATTTTATTCCATAATTCCTTTTACAGTCAAACTAGTTTTCAAGTTACTATTACTCATTGAAAAGTGACCATATAAAAAGTTTAAAATCTATAGATTTAATGTGCCCAACACTTAATTTCATGCTCTGTTTGCCCCATTGTTCAAAGCAAATAGTAGTTAAGTCCCCAGCTGTGTGTAAGTGTGTATATTCAGTTCATGGCTCTAGTTTTTACAGTATTAATATATTGCTATTTTAAAAAAAAACCTGCTACACAGGAAAGGTGTCAAATAATTTATAATTTATCCCATTAGCTTTGTAGTTCCTATTTGCAAAGTGGTCTGATTTTTTATGGTTAACGTATTCAGTAGCACTTCTACATTTTTCTTTATTTTATACCTTAAACAAGTCAACTGTACACTCAGATGATGAAGGACTGGACAGAAGGGCAACACTGAGAGCAGAGAAATGCCTCTGCATATTGTAATTCAAATTATGTAAGAGCCTCTTTAAACAAGCAAACAATTATTAATAACTATGGATGACTATTTTGTGTCAGGTGCATGCAAAGGTTTTTAAACCTACAGGATAAGTGGCCCCTGTTAACTCCCAGAAATTTGAAAGAAAAAACTTAAAGATGATGAATTTTTAATATCAGGCAGAAGGCAAATGAAATGGTTAGACAGCGTTTTCTATAGAATAATTAGAAGAATCATCCAAAAGTGAAATATTCTATCAAGTATCCACTACACTCAAGGCACTTTGAGATGCGCTGGGGAGGAAGAATGAAAAGACACCCGCCTACACATGGCTTATGTTCTAGCGTAAGAGACAGACACAAAGTAAGTCAACCCATGGTGGTGAGTGTCATGAATAAAGCTGGGTGAGGAGAGCTTAGGACCAGGACAAAGGAGACAGGAACTATGGCAAGTGCTCTTTCAGATGTGGTGGGCAGGCTTATTTCATATGATTAGTCTGTAAAATAGAAACTCTCATACAAGTTGGAGGTATTTTTTAAGTTGGAGGGTTTTTTTTAATTTATATATATATGGACCTCAGCATGAGAAAAGGAAAATTAAAAATTGTTTTACAACATTGATTTTATTGAAAGTTCCACTTTTTAAAAGAAATGTATTTTCCAGAAATATCATGGCTTCCAAACTGCTCGGAATTCTAGGATATTGTCCTTCCCAAATGCTCCATCTTCATTATTCTTTTTCTTCCATGAATTATGATTTACATCATCCTGTAACCACATAATTACACTGTCCAAGAAGCACTCAAAACATACTGTTTTATGGGCCAGGTATAAAAATACACACTGATCATCAACCATCAACAACCCACCGTTAAATGGAGTGAAGATTCATTTATTCAACATATATTAGGCACTTACTACATGCCAGGCACTGTGCGATCTGCTGGGGACAGAAAGATGAAAAATCAGGGCTGAGGCCAAGGGTTTCAAAAGAGAAGAACCAAGAGAAAAGATAATTAGGTCAGAGCAGTTTGTGGTAAAGGCCCAAGACAGAAATATGCAGAGGGTGATTTGGGTACCTACAGGATGGCACCTGAGCCTGTTACCTGCAGGAGTGAAAGTGACAAGGAGTCAGAGAGGAGGTAGAGCCAACAGCAGGCAGTTTTAGGACAGAGCCACATGAGGATATTAATGTGATGAAAAAAAGAAACCAGCCAACTGAGAAACACTATTGATAAAGAATTGTACAGGAGGATGGAAGAAAAACTGAGACAGACTAGGGATGATGATGCCATGAACATGGATGCAGTGGTGTTCCCATTCATAGTAGGGATACCTGCATGTACATACTCATGCAGTCTCTCAAACTGTTAGGATGCTGGTGAAGCAAAGGTGAAAGACAACTATTTCTACACACCCATCTGGCAAACCTGACAGGATTGGTACCCAGCATAGCTTCGTCACTCATCATTTCCCCAGAACTATTTCTCCAGCCATATAAACACTTGTCCCTTTTATGCTTCTCTGCCCTGGCACATAATATTTTATCTTGCTAGATGTCACTTTCACCATCTTTCCCTGGAGAGTTCCTGTATACCTTTCAAGACCCTAGTCAAATAAAACCTCATTGGAGGATTTCCCCAATCTCTCCCTACCTTATTCCCATAGTTCTTGGCAACATTCTCCAATGAGAGTCCCTTTCCAAGTAAGGCTTAATTATCTGTCTAAATATCTGCTCCCACACAGAATCATGAACATTTCAAGGGTACTGACAGTTCTATCTATCATTTCTATCCTTCACAGCTTTAATACAAGGTCTGCCATATAGTGGGTGTTGATTACATAAATGTTTCCTTTTATATAATTTATTATTCTAGCAGTCACTTAACAAAGGCTCAGATACTTAGACAGAAAATATCATACTATGCATGTTTCAATTTTTAAAAATTATATACAGTAATTCATGAATGTATTCTCACTGTAACAATTCAAACAATAGAGATGTATAATAAAGAGCCACATATAGTCTTTTTGTAGTATTTTTCCCAATTTCATTCTTCTCAGCAGGGGTAAAGTATAATCACTTTGAGGTATAGCACACACTTTGTGCACATTTTCTTTTCAATGTATTTTACACATGTATAGATGTAAAATAGGAATATAGGGTTTTCCATGAGCCACATGCATTCCTACAAATGGGACAGTACCATATGCATTGCTTTTCAACTTGTTTTTACTTAATAGAGATATCTGCCACCCTAAAACATATAAAGTCACCCCATTTTCAACTATTGCACAGTGTTTATGAGTAAAAAGATGCACAAAGGAAAACCATGATTGAGTTTTCACTCAAGAAATATACAAGCATAGAGAAGATTGATAGTATTTAGTGGGAATTTGCCCTTAGACTAGTTTTGTGTTTTCCAAGTGCAAATTAACATTTTTCTAGAAGTTTATAATGTGTAATTCCACTTCAAGGTCTCTATGCTGAAAAAACACATATCCATATGTATAAGCGAACATAAACAGGTGTGCATAGCTATGGAATCTGCAATAGTGGAAACGGAAATACCTTCAACATCTATAAGGTTTTTAAAAATTGTGGAATATCTGCATTTATTCTGTCAGTTTTGGGTGTATGGGATTAAACGAACCCAACTTTACTCCAGCCACATGCCTGTCCCTTCCTAAGGCTGCTATATTTCAAGTCTCTTTCATTTTTAATATTTTCAAACACTGCAATTCAGGACTATGTGCACATCTGATAATGGGATTCCTTTAGAGACATTTCTTATTTTCAGAGATTTTAATAGCCTTGTCTTGCTTCTCTTCCTACACAAAGTGAAGGATATGGTTATTCTGGTAAGCTTGTACAAGGTTCTCCTTCTTTCTGACACCAAACCTGAATTTGACAATAGTTTTTGCTATATTAATAATAATAGGCACGTGTTGAATGTTAACCACATTTAAGAGACTGTGGAAGGACAGTGACAAAATGCAAAGACATATCACTGTTTCACATATACCAGATGCTGAGTGTGGCAGCCATATGGTATTAAAAAGAAAGTGATCAGAAAGTTGGTATGTTTGTTTGTCCGTCCACCCATCTGTCCATCTATCCATCTAACTGCTGGCTAGATTGATGCAGCGAAAAGATAAATCAAATAGAACCCTCCATGAAATCAAATAAGAAAGAAGAAAGAAAAGAAACCAAACCTGACACCATGGCTGAAAATAAGGAAATGAGAAATGAAGACAATTTACAAAATCAAAAGCAGAGAGGTCTAACGTCACTTGGAAATGCAATAGGCAATTTCTGGCTACCCACAGAGGCCAGAATAAAAGGTTAAGTCCTACAAGAAATAAATGAAAAAGTAGAGGAAAATGCTGAGTCTAAACAGAATCTTCAATTGGTATAAGGAATGTATGGCTCCTTTCCAGGCCAAGAGACTGGAACTTCACAGGTGGTGGGATAAGACTGGAAACCTGGACATAGACTCCCAGATCAAGGCAGGTCTAGCTGGAGGTAATAGGGAGATGCCCAGGCAGGCAGGGGCAGCAAAATGCTGGGCATACAGTGAGACACACTGGCTCAGGAAGGCAGCCTTAGCAGATCAGGAGGTGTGAAATAAAGGTAAGGATTTATCAAGGAGTCACAGTGAGAATGGCACATTTGAATGCCAGAGTCGTGTGGAAGGTGAGCAGGTGGTGAGTGGGAAGAAGAAGGCAGGGCTCCCACCTCCTGGCAAAGGTTCACAGAAAGATGATGGACTATGGGATGGTAGGCCAGGCACCAAGACAGGGCAGCCTAGTCTTATAGGGCTTGAAGGACAAACAGGCGAATCCAACCAAGAGGAACAGAATAGTCATCCTATTTATTACCAGGACGAGGTTACAAAATGGGGCCATGTCACTGCCACAAGGGTCAAACCCAAAGAAACCCCAGTAACAAGACCTGACTCCTGAAGAGGGGTCCTCAAATTCCCTCTGATCAACAATCACTAATCATCCTATACCTTTCCCCTTGGGGTAGAACCCTTAAATGTGGTCAGATGGCTTCAGCTGTGGGCATCAGAGGGATTCCAGGGCAAGGGGCCAGGCAAGTCATCATACTCAATTACTGGGTTTGGCAGGAGGAGGAGGGAAAAGTGTGGTTTTGGCAACACTGCTGGAATTATAAGGCCTTAATTAGATTACTGGATCAACCTCTGACTAGCAATGAATGTCCTTGGGGAGGTCGTTTAATCTCTCTAGGAGACTATGTCTGAGTTTCCACATCTAAAAAAATGAAAATATTTCAGAGGCAGCTTACAGGAGAGCCCCTAAAGAGCAACAGTATTGCTAAAAGGATTAGGATTTCAGCTGATCCTTCAATTATATATACTGCCCTTCACCCTCTGGCCTTGCAAAAATAAATAAATAAATGAAATAAAGCGAAGCTGGAAGAAGTGGCTTCAAATAATCATTGCAAAGAAATGTACTTGCTTTGTATTTATGATAGGTCATGGAGTTAACTTTGCTGAACCTACACTGGTTGTACTGTAAAACAGTGTAATAGGACTGAACCGTTAACTTTAAGAAACCTGCAGATGAGAAATAGCAAGGACAAAGAGACTTTGTATTGCCACCTGCCCATGAAAGTTGGATCAAAACCACTACAGAGAACACTTCAAAGAAAAAGAAGTGGCTCCCAAAAACGGGTATTAGAGGATGACAATAGTAAGAACCAGGGAAAGAATCAGATTAAGTAGAGGGCTATTTATATTTGGGGAAATGGTAATAATTTAGAGTCTAACCAGGAGAATGTTGACTATTTAACTAAGAATAAAAGGCTTCTCCCAAAAGTTTCCAAAGGTAAGAAGAAACAAAGTCTTTTGAAAGTGCAGTAAAGGATACACATGTACAATCCTATTTGGTATTACTTTGGCTTCTTTATTTAGACCTAATACCATGTTTCTTAAAAGACTCCCAGTGAACTGCCCTTCTAAGATCTGGAGGCAAGATTTGAAAATGGCATTATCTAAAACTGGAGCTAATATTAATCAATTTTAAATGGACACTCAAAAATTTATCCCTCCATGAAAAATAGTTTGGAAACACCCTCCAGTTTTGTTGAGATAACATGGAGTTTCCCCCCAGGAAATTACAAGCAGAAAGTCATGGATGTTACCATTTGCTGTGTTGTCTTAACAGAATGGCTTGATCCTGATGGATGTAAAGTAGAGGCCATGTATGTGATTTTCCATGTCTTTAATACTACCCACTATTGAGAGGGTCCCACATATTGGCAAAGGACAAGATTCCCTACTTCCTTGGCTACAACCCTGGATGAAAATTAGGATAACCTGAAGAGGTTTTTTTTTTTTTTTTTAAAGAGCCATGTCTAAGATCTACCTCAATCAAGTTAAAGTGGAATCTTGGGATGGTTAGAGGGGAGCAGACCTAGGAAGTAATTATTATACTTCATAGACAGGGTTGAGAATTGATATATGCTTTCAGATGGGGGGAATGGAACTCATAAAACCTGATGGCTTTCTAATATGATTACTCAACTTCCTTTGCTCTGGTACCATGATTAATAAGCAACCTTATGGTTATTTGATTTTCTAGGCTATTTTATAAGGGCTTACAGAGTGTGATCAGTTGACCTAAGGAATCTGCCTGCTTGCCAGTTATCATTCTTACTTTAAATCAATAAAAGGGACTTCTTTTTTATTGTCTTGTTATTCTGAAAAGTCCTACAGAATCTCCAGAATCTGTTTAACTAGTAAGGAAGAAATATACACGGCTTCAAATATATACAAAGCAGAGGATAAGATCTGGATCTTTCATGACTCTCTCAGGTGCTGCCCTTAGGAGAGCTTTGTATTAAATAGCTTCATCTCTGTGAAAGAACTTTGAAGGCAGTTATTGTATTTCAAAGGGAATAATTAATTTCCATTTTTTTTATTATGGCAAAATAATTACATACAAATAAGATGTGAGGTATGCATTCTTGACTGCCTTGGTCTTCCGCACCTAAGGTAATTAATAATTTGTTTGCCTGGAACCAAGAAGGTTCCTGGGAGCTGGGATTTTCAGTTTTAAAACTGAGGCTGTCCTGGAGGAAAAAAAAAAAATCCCCTGGATGGGGTGGGAGGAGGAGGTATTTCCTGGAACTCAAGATCTCCAAAGTTAAATACAGGATGATGAGTTGGTCACCCCATGTACACTCCTAGTCTTCTAGGATGGATCTACTCTACGAAAGAGGTTTCACTGATCACCTAATGATAACTAAAGGGAAACAAGCAGGTTGGAAGAGGAATTAAAGATGTTCTCCATCTCACATCACAATTCAACACTAAGAATGAGAAAGCAGCAAATACTCCATTGCACAGCTGAGAGTTAAGACCTGGTGCAGTGTTTCTATGAACGAAATCTCAGTATAGGGTTGAAAACAGTCACAGTTCAGGTATTGGCAACATGAAAAGAGTATAGAGGAGTCTCAACACAAGTGTGAGCTTGGAGAGCAAGGGGGTGTCTTGGACCAAGACAGTCAGCTAGTCCCAGGTCAGAATCAAAAGCCAAGACAACTTTGAAGCCATGTGGTCTTTTTTTTTTTTTTAAAGATTTTATTTATTTATTCATGAGAGACAGAGAGAGACAGAGAAGGCAGAGACATAGGAAAAAGGAGAAGCAGGCTCCATGGAGGGAGCCCAACATGGGACTTGATCCCGGGACTCTAGGATCATGCCCTGGGCTGAAGGCAGGTGCTAAACCGCTGAGCCACCCAGGGATCCCCGAAGCCATGTGGTCTTAACTAACATTTGTTGAGTACTTAGAATAAGACATTACAAATGTCATGTAATTTAATCAGAAAGCTGTGAAATAAATCTATTGTCTTCCTTTTTATATATGACAAAACTGAAGCTGTGTGGATTTTATCACCCTTGTATTTCCAGTCCATAATATGCATGGAGCAAGTCACACAAAAATATTAATCACACATAAACACACACACACATTTAAAGTGTAGGAGGGATAAATATTTTATAAAAAAATTAATAAAAAATCTTTTGCTTTTTTCTCCCAGATATTTTGCAAAATGGCTGACATCCATTTAAGCAGGCCTGTAACTGGTCATCCTTTACAAATTACTTAGAGATAAGAAGGGAGAAGGATCCAGATTAATATTATTAACCCAACACTCAAGTAAAGTGAAACTACAAATGATGTGTTCTGGCTAGCAGTAATAGGGAGAAAGAAAAAAGAATGGAATGTGTGTGTCAGTAAGGAAAATTAAACCGAAAATTAGATTCCCTGCCCACAAATTTTGACAAAACTTAAAAGAAATTAATCAACCACTTTACACTTGCTTTGCTGATCACAGAAGGGCTCTGACTCCACTTGACATAAGCAAATAAAGATGGTAACACTTGACATGTAATTCTTGGCTCACTTAATTGGATTGCTTCACAAACCATTTTCGGTAATCAATGATTCCTAGTAGGAATCACAAAAGACGACACCAGGCTGCTGTGAACAGAAATGACAGGACTGCATTTTCTCAAGTCATCTATTCAGAGACAATGGCCCAGTCATCAAATGCTTCTGTTCCCTGTCTATACCTCTTTGTCCACATGGCTACTTCTGGGGCCCTTTGAACACTTATTAACAATTATAGCCTAGGGATCCTAAAGTCAGACTTCCTGGGCTCAAATCATCACTCAACAGCTGTATAACCCAGAGCATATGATCTTAGTATGTCTCTGGCTCCCTGTCTGTAAAGTCACACAGAATTGTTGAAGTATTACATGGTACAATTCATGTAGAGTGCTTGGAATAATGTTTATTCCATGGAAAATTTTACATGATGGTTTACTTCTATTTTCATTACTGTTTTTGTTGCTTTATGTTTCAAAAGCTGTGCTACCTCTACTTTAAAGTTAGGATCTCTGATCCAGGTTCAGGTAGAAAACTGGGAGAACCATCTGTGTGCTCCCCTGCAGAAGAATATATAGCTGTGATCTTTGCTGCAGTGTAGACAGTGTCAAGACATCTAGGCTGCAGCTCCTTACCTTAGAGGCTTCTTAGACACTGTATCTAGGACATCCTTGGGCTCAAGCAGCTCTTAACCATTTTGGCATAGGCCAAATATGCTAGTTGGTAAGGATCTGTTTGAGAACCACACAATCTGCATTTTTGTCTCAGACCATAATTTATAGGGCAGGATTCAACCTATTAATGACAGGGTCAATGTACTTATGACTCAGTGTTGCTATTTAGACTACACACTCAAATCACCAAGATACCTCTTCCAATTGAAAACCCCAAAAGGCTTTGAGGAGATCACAAGACTTGTGGCTTTCTAAGTCCTGTCAGCATATAAGGATGGAGGCTAGGGTGACACCATGCTGGTTCAGTGGGAGATTGAGTTCTGTTACAAGGCACAAACTCTTTCTACTTCGGTAATCCCATTCCCTGTAAACCACAGCTCTTACAGTATAGTATATCCATAGTACAAATGTGGCAGTCAGTGAACAACATATAGCAGCTTGCCCTAGCACAGGAAGTGTATAGACACGCACACCCAGCCTCAATTCCTCATAGTATGGAATGGTAGTGGATGATGGTGGGCAAACAGCTTCAGCAAGCAGACCAAAAATACATCATCATGATCTTTGGCAGACTCACCAAGTGGTAACACAAAGTAAAAGGACAGATGGGTTTTTGCCAACTGCCTCTAAATCCAACCCGTCCTCATACACTCACAAAAAACCCACTTCTACTGGCAGGAACATCCCTTTTAAAAATGCCAACATGTGGGGTGCCTGGGTGGCTCAGTTGGTTGAGCATCTGACTCTTGTTTCGGCCTCAGGTCATAATCTCAGGGTAGTGACTCTGAGCCCTGTGTTGGGCTTTGCACAGAATCTGCTTGAGATTTCTCCACCCTCCCTGCTACTCCTCCCACTCCCGTTCTCTCTCTTTCTAAAATAAAAACAAATAAATAAATATTTTTTTAAAATGCTAATACTTCTCTCAACTATCCTGTTATTATTGCCATTGGCTCAGAGATGCCTTCAGAAAATAACCCACTGTAAAGAGAGATCAGGTAAGGTACTTTACAGGGCTTTGTTAATATGAAACAATATTCTCTAACAGGAAAGTTTCAGTTTCATGGGTTCAGAGTTTCATAACCTAACCTTCTCATCCCCTTCATTCTTCTTTGTTCTCTGCTTGCCTCAGAAGTGCCTAGCCAAAGCAATTCAGGTATGCTGAACCAAAATGTAGCTTCATAATGGCAATAAACAAGATTTTCTTCTCCAGTTCCAACTCTATCACTAGAATTTTTATGAACAATATTCCCTACCAGAGGAATACGCAGGACTTTTGATGGCCTACTCATGGGTGTATGATTCTGGTAACCGTGCAGAGCAGTGGAGTACAAAATGCAATGGCCAACCTGGGGACACAAAGCAAAGTGGCCTACCTTACTGCATGACCAATGAGATGCAATGCAGAAGTTTCAATCTAGTGAGAGGCTATGCATGGCTCCATCCTGCCATATAGGATTCTGGGGACGTCAAGAATCACCGGCCAACACTCCTCTCCTCTTTCTCTGCCTCTGTCCACACTATTCTTTTTTACTAGAATGCTGCAGCCTGGTGCATTTTTACCCATCCAGCAAGCAGGCCACAACTCACTCTTCTGTCCTTCTACTCTATGGTAGCCAGAAGTCCTCTTGTCTTCCTCTGACCTTTAAGACTGCCTGTGTCATCCAGATGGTCTTGGAATGTACTGTCTTGTTGTGTACTTTTTTTTATGGATTTGTCTTATCCATGAAAGAGGGTGAAATCCTGCAGGATGGCCATCATTACTTTGCTCCAACTCCTATTGGAAATCCTATGAAATAGAACACTATTAGGTTTGCTATTTCCTCTTTTATAAATGAAAAAAAATAGAGAAGTTCATGGGGACTGACTTTGCTTACTCTGACACATTACTGTTTCAGCTTTCTTGTGGACAGTTAGGCAAAATCAACTAAAATCTAAGTATTCTTATCATTTAGCCCTCCATGTACAGAATTAGTCCACAGTGTACACACTTCACAAACTGCTATGTGCTAGGATTTTTTTAAAGATTTTATTTATTCATGAGAGACATAGAAAGAGAGAAAGAGAGAGAGAGGCAGAGACACAGGCAGACGGAGAAGCAGGCTCCATGCAGGGAGCCCAACGTAGGACTCGATCCAGGGACTCTAGGATCATGCCCTGGGACAAAAGCAGGGGCTAAACCGCTGAGCCACCCAGGGATCCCTGTGTTAGGATTTTTATATTTTTATTCTAGCATTGTCACTGAAATTGCATTGGAAACAAGTCAAATTGTCTGGTGACAAGGAAATGATTTCAGAAATTATGGTGAATACATAGAATGGAATAGAATGGGATATTTTTTCTCAAAGAAAGAAATACAACTACATATACTGACATGAGGGTTTCTTAGTGAAGAGAACAGTAAATATTTGTTGAATGAATAAATCTCTAAGATATACCAGAAGTAAGAAAAGCAAATCACAAAACACAAAATGTAGTATAACTCCAATTATTCTAAAAAGCTATTTACAGATACACAGTATATACTAGGAAAAAGGACTGTGGTTTGGGATATATCACTTTTTACTCCATATTTTATTTTTTTTTAAATAGTGAGTTTATGAGTTACTTATGTCATTAAAAAGTTAAGATGAGAAAAAAGGTTGCCTAGATGTTGAAATATAAGAAGGAAAAAAACAGGTTATCAACATGTTGGAGTACAGGGCAACAGCTAGACATAGGTCTATCTGCTTCAGAAGCCCCTGCTCTAAGGGATGAACCTGGGAGTAGAGAGACCCATGTTCTGGCTCTGTCGAAAGCGACCTAGATAATCTTAATGGAATCACCCAACCTTTGGGTTTGTTGCTGATTCTTTAGCCTGAAAGTAGAAATGATGTCTATCTTCTTTTTTTTTTTTTTTTGATATCTATCTTCTAAGATAACTCTGAGAATAAAGAAGATGATGCATGCAAAAGCCCCTTTAAAACTATAAAGCACCATCCAAAGGCAGAAGATACTATTTATCATTGTGATTATTACTACTATAAAGTACTAACGCAATGTCTCACACAGATAAGGCACATGATATAAATCAGAGAAACGACTCTATTAGAATATGTGAATTTAGTCTTTGGCATTAGCTCCTTACAAAGGTCCTTTGGTCTTTCAGGGATATCTCATTGAGAAAACATAAAAATAAAAAGGTCTGAATCCCTATTTCATTGGATTTAAGGTGCCATTGATTTTAAGATGTGCATTTATTTTACATACCACTACAACAGGAAAAGAAAGATGCTAGAGAAACTATGTCACACAATGATGCCAGACTCTGAAAATGTGCATTTAAGAATCTGAAATACAGTATTTAAATGAAAGGCTTTGGGCGAATTAGCTGATCAATTATACATTGTGTCTCTCAAATGAAATTACTAATTTAATAAAGCATGGTTCTCTCATACCAGGGATGTTTTACAGTGCCTTTTCCCCTTTGGATGTGCTGGCCACAGCATTTTTTTCATGTTTTAAAAATTATAGAGAATAGATAATTACTAGTGAATGCTGACCTTTTCCATATTATGAGTAATTATGCTATTAAAAGCATCATTTGGACCTTAATTTGGTATACAAATTATTCAATTACCTAGTCTGCAGTTGTAAGGATTTTTAGCCACCACCATTTTGGATGAGAGCAGAGGACAGTCCTGAACACGACGCAATTTATTCTTATACTATGCTGCACAAATTTTAGTTGCATCAAAATAGTATTAAAGTCATGGCTATACCAGTAATTCTACTGAAGTGCTTCATGGCATCAAATTATAACCAATATGTCACTAATGAAAGAATTTGCAAGAAGGAATCTCATAAAACTCTTGTTATAAAACCAACACTGAAACAGACAAAAATAACTCTTCCTCAAGATGCTCAGGTTTAGTGAGTTTAGTTCATCAACCTCACCCTGAGTCTCTGTATCTGTTGCTTCTGTTTTGTTGTTGGTGGTGAGGATAATAGAGACCCAGGTACCCAGTCCCAAAGAAGGGTGCTGGACCTATGTAAAGGACTCCTATTGCCTGAAGACAGTAGGGCATAAACGAAAAAACCAAATTGAGTTTGAATCCCAAATTAATTACTTATGGCTATAGTGTCATTGGAAAACCACTGCTTCAATTTCCTTATCTGTAAAGTATGAATAATACCAAGTATCTTCCAGATTGTTATAAGGACTGATAATAAGTCTCAAGAGCTGTCACACAGATGAGTTTCAAGAAATAGAGCAGAGGTGGAATTATTGTACTTATTCTGTGGTTTCCTGTTACGATGCTCTACTAGAAGAAAGGAGCTGACTATAGTTAAAGCCTTGTATAACTTTCTGACTCAGAATAGGAAGGTGGTTTGAAAAATTTCATGAATTCCAATCTTATGTATCCACAGCTATTGTCTTACAGTGGATTTTCACGGGGGTAGGGGGAGACTTACTATAGTTTCAAATTGTCTGTCCCGAGAGGAGCGCTGGTTATTTCCCATTTTCCTGACCTCTACACATCACTCATTTGCTTCTACTGGGGGTGAGTGATGAGGGTGTACCAGTAAGAGAGGAGTGTGTGGGAAATGGTATCTTGCTCCCCATCTGCTTCCAGAAGTCCTGGCAATGACTCTTCCCTCCTCTCTGCCCTCTATCAGCAGCCCCTCATCCAGGGCTTCAGCTCTGAACCAGGCTCTGTCATACTGTTGCCTCATGTCTCTCAGGCCCCCATCTATGGCTGCCCCGCACTAGGCCCTGTTGGTTTCCTCAACTCCACCCACACCTCTAGCCTCTTCCTTTACATTTATTTTCGTATGTTATTTTCCTACATGAGTATGCCATCTGTTTCCTGCCTTATTGATAGAGAATCCAGAAAGAACATTCAGTCTACTCATTCTGTACTGAACACCCAGCAGTCCCTCAGTCCCCGATTTTAGAGTGAAGCAGCTCAAAATGCTTTAAGAGTTACTGATGTTTTTACTTGTTTTCAATTCCTTAATTTGTTGGCTTTGTCATTCCTGTGCTTCAGACCTTCTAGATGAAACCCAATAACTAGGAAACCCTTTGTGATCTGGCTATTTCTCTCTCCAATTCAATCTCTCACCCCTCCCACATCTGCACCCTACGTGCTCACTAAGCATACCAACCTAGCTGGGGTTCTCAATCTTATCTGCACACATGTTGCTCTCCTACTGAAAGGCACTGCTCTCCCCCTTGGTAACTACTGCTTATTGCCTAGGATGTGGCTGGCACATCAAACCCTCTGGGATTCGTTCCATTACCTCATACCAAGTCTCCTCCATGCTCTTACACTACGGCATGCTTCTATACAAACACAGCACCAATTTGTGAAACTGTTGAGTGACTTGGCTGTACCCCAACCCATGATCACTGGCACTTGATAATAGAAGTTTTTATTCTCAACCTCACAGCAACAATACCATCATCGTCATCATCACCATCATCCAACAAACTCCTGAGTAGTGTTTATTACAGTGCCAAACATTGTTCTTAGTGTGCTTTTGATATATTTACTGCTCCCATTAACCCAATGATACAGATGCTAACTTCACCTCCATCTTATAGATGTGAAAACTGAGGCACAGAATGATTAATTGACCAGACCATGTAAGTAGCTAGTTGCAGAGCCAGGTCTGAGACCCAGGCAGTCTAGCTTTGTTCTATATTCTTTTTTTTTAATTTTTAATTTATTTATGATAGTCACAGAGAGAGGCGGAGACATAGGCAGAGGGAGAAGCAGGCTCCATGCACCAGGAGCCGGATGTGAGATTTGATCCTGGGTCTCCAGGATCATGCCCTGGGCCAAAGGCAGGCGCTAAACCACTGCGCCACCCAGGGATCCCTGTTCTGTATTCTTAACCTCCAAGCTCTACTACCTCTCAGGGGCACTAAATTAACTTTTGTTGGATTAATTAATGAATGTTAACGGGCTTACTAGTTGTCCAACTGGTTATCAGGAAAGCAAAAAGAGGTAGACACAAGTTAGTCTGGTTATAGAAGACTTTCGGGAAAATCCCAATTTCTGAAGTCCACTAACATCACCATGTGGTTTCCCCTTTTTCTCCTTCTCATAAGAAGTAGATGGGGTTGACGGATTAACAAGTTACTCAATGTTCTCCAGCAAGGCACTGCTTGGAGTTTCCTTTCCTCGCAGCTCCTTTCCAGAAGATTAACTGAATCTGCAACAAAGTGGGCAGAGACAGTATAATATTTAAAAGCTTCCTGTGAAAAATCCTTCCCCTCTCTGGAAATAATTCAGGTATAAAACATTCACCACTTGGTATCCCAAATGGTAGGCAAAGTCTGTGTCACCATTACACCTGTTCCCAAATCATCAAGAAAACTGACTTGTCATCAGCAGTCCACATTTCCTGAGCTGAGGAGAGTGAAAAGCAGACTAAGAACACCTCCCCACAATGGAATGACCACCCAACTGGCGATGGCACTCTCCCAGCTGCATGTTGTAGGTGTGCTCTCTGCCAACCTCCCCAAAGCTTGGGTGAACTGACCTCATTCTCATGCCCTGGACCATGCAGATAAAGTAAGACTCTCACTTTGATGCGGAGTCCAGAAACAGTGTGGATAACTTCTGGGTTTTGTGGGGTACTCTTCTTTTTTGGGGAATTAAAGAGAAAGAATCAATGTTTTCTTGTCCCTTGGTGCTTGTAATTTTCATTTTATGGTGATAAAGAATCTAAGTAGACTCTAGCCCAGAAAGGTGAGACACCTTTAATTTTGCCAGGCCCTCCAACAATTCCAAAGCTTCCAGACTACAGTTCAGCCCACTACATGGCTGATATTACCAACACACAAGTACACAGGGAATGGATGGAAATCACATGGAGAGGCTTCCAAGTGATAGGGAAGGAAACCAAAAAGCCTTGACATTACTTCTATCCCCATTCAACAAATCTGAACAGGTGGCTCTAGGAACAAGACAATACTAGGCAAGTTCTTAAAATTACTAAAAATAAATACTAAAATTATTTTGTGCCCTCATTCCCACTCTGGCAGCATCAAATATCAAAGGTTGCTGCCAGGAAACCTTAGTGCTCAGAAATGGCATTTGTTCCTCTAGCTCAAGTGGCTCTCTGCCAGCTCGGAGCAATGTCCCATGCTTCTTCCCAACTGCTGGCACTAATACAAATGCAAGCCGCCTCGAGAACCTGTTATCACCTGGTTCCCATCACTTTCTGTACCTATACACCTCAGCACACCTTTCCCCTCACCTGGATGAGTGCAGGGCAGAGCACATCCCGATTCTGTAGTTTGTCTGATGCCCAATTCATGATGGCTGCTTCACAATCCTCAAATAGCAATCCTTCAAAATCCTCAAATCCTCAATAGGACCTACTCGTCCTCTGAGACACAGCCATGCAAAATCAGTAGCTGATAAAAGATCCTTTGTAGTAACATAACCCAGAGATGTTTAACTCAAATTATTTACTTTTTCCACTTTTCTATTCTGAGCTAGTGTCTTTGTCATTTTTCTCATCTTTCACCTTTATATGAATGGCTAAGACCTTCACTGGAATGCCTAAGATGATCCTTTGGTTTGAGTATCAGTTTAAAGTCTTTAAGTTCCAATGAACATTGATAATAGGATACACCCAGGGACTTATTCCCAGACCAATTCTACAATAGTGGCTGTAGGATCCAACATTCTTATGGGAAACATTAATGTTACCTACTAGGATAGAAGAGATCAAGCCCTTTGCTCTCAATGTCCATAGTGACCTGCCAAGGAAGGAGAGGACAGAAGAAAGAATGGGGTCTTGGGAAACAAAGTTCTGAAAAGTGGCTCTTCCATTTGTAGCTATGAGCCACTTAGCTTTGTTTCCTCCAATTGTTAGTTAGAGATGTTTATCTCACCAAATGAGGGGTGATGGAGATAGTTTTTAAAAAGTACCTGGAATACTCAGTACTTGGTCACATCTCTCTCAATAATTATTTGATTCTAGAGTAAAGAAGAGCCACTCTCATCAGCGTGGAATCCATCACATAGTGCCCATCCCTCAAAAACCTAAGAACCTATGAAGAATTAATATATATATTCAATAATATTGCCCACTGACCCTGTACCTCTAGTTCTCAATATGCCTTCATTCTTATTCTAGGCACTATCCAATTACTTACATATAAATCCTCTTATATCACATTTTAATAAATTATTTTTTTATAAAGGCAGCAAGCTCAACAACTACCAGAAAATTAATTCCTTTGAGCCCCAGATAATTAGCATGATGACTTGGCCGACATATTTTCTTCTAACAGGGTGTTCGCCTTAAAGGAAACCTGCTGTTCCACTTTCAATCAGGACTGGAAGAGAGCCCTGAACAATCAGGCTTAACTGCAGAGCTATCAACCTGCAGAGACAGAGAGGAACACACAAGAAGCCAGGGAAGAGGCAACAACAAGGCTTTGCAGAGAGCAATCTCATTTCCTTGAGCTCACCCCCACATTGCCCCAAGAGGGCAGGAGGATGTGCGGATTTATTTATTTTTATTTTTTTTAAGATTTTATTTATTTATTCATAAGACACACAAAGAGAGAGGCAGAGGCATAGGGAGGGGGAGAAGCAGTCTCCCCACGGGGAGCCCGATGCGGAACTCGATCCCTGGGCAGAACCCGGGGATCATGCTCTGAGCCAAAGGCAGATGCTCAAGCACTGAGCCACCCAGGTGCACCCTGTGGATTTTATTTAAAACATCAACAATGCACCTTACATGTAGTAACTAGTCCTCATGGTAACTCTAAGAGGTTCCATAATTATTGCCATTTCATGGTTGTGGCAACCGAGTCACAAAGAAGTTAACTTACCTAGTATCACAAAGCTTGCAAGGGGCAGAATTGGATTCCAAAGCCGGGCAGCCTGGCCCAAGGATCCCAGCTGTGAACCACCACCCTGGCTGCCTCTCCACTTCAGTTATGTGAGAGTCTCTTCCTAATGGCCAGCTGCCTGCGGTGCTTCCTGTCATCATGGGTCTCTGCTGCACAGACCTGCTCCTCAGGATCCTGCCTGCCTCTCTCTAACAGGGAGTAGGAGCTCCAGGACCTCATTACTGAAGAGCTGACACTCCATTATTTGATATCAAGCTACCCGCGCAATGACAATATGTCATAGTTACTCAAGACCAGTGTCAGCAAATTCCTATGCTACACCTGGGACACCAATTTTGAGACAAATGGATGTGGTAGATTGTTTTCTCTCTGTCACTTAATGAGCAGTTAACAGTCAATAAACTTGTAATTCCTTGAGTCGATTCTGTGCCCTGGCTCTCTGTTTCCCTCCAAGTAAATCCAAGTCCTTCTGGTGGACCACAGGCCTTTTCCCACCTGTCTCTCCACTGCATCACATCTACCAATCACCTTAGCTAACTTCTTTCCCTGCCCTTCTTCTGACTTGCCAGGAACACTATATCACAGGGCCTTTGCACTAATTTCTCTCCTCATCTAGAATGCTCTTCTACTCACTCTTCATGTATTTGCTCAAACGGTGCCTTCTCAAAGATGCCTTCTGTGACTCTGACCCCAACCAAAGGATTTCTTCCCTTAATACTCTCACCCCGTCTGAATACTCATCATCTTCTTATACAGTTGCTCTTAGAAAATAGAGTGCTGTAAAGGCAGGTATTTTTGTCATTGTGTTCACTGTTTCATTCCAACACACTATCACAGCACCTCTCATTCTGAAGTTCTACAAATTACCTTCTGAAAATAGTATAAATGAGAGAGGGTGAGAGAAGTATAAACCCAGTAGGACCAGAGTCCCATTTAACAGGTAAGGTCCTTAAAGAACACGAATAATTCCAATTTTCTGGCAAGGAGAAGCAAGTGACTTTCTCTCCCAGGTGCACTTCAGTAGGAGGGGATGTTATACTTGCTTACTGGTATCTGTGGAGTTAGGCAGCATGCACACATGTGTTCTAAGTAGGAGGCAGTGGTGGATTACCAAAGTATTGTGAGCCTTTTGAAGACAATCAAACAAGAGAAAAAAATCTTCCTGGCCTGTGCTACCAAAGGCCTTTAGGTCAGGCATTCATTCCCCTCACAATGCTTTCTGACATATCTTACTATATGTCACGGCAGTACGTTACCCAGTGATGCAAACATGAATAATCAATAAATTAAATAAATAAAATAAATAAAATAAAGCAATCTTTAAAATAATCCTATGGTATTAAACATGGTAACAGAGATATGGACTTTTTACAGTAGCCTCTAGGTCCCCTCACATTGCTGTGAACCCCCTCCAAAGCAATATTCCACAGTAGCAATCAGAAACAAAATTTTAATGGAAATCAGAAAGCGTAACCCTTTAGCCCTCCCTTGACTTCCATGACACGCCAGATCTATACCCCCAGGTGGGATTGCCACCATCTGCTACTGAGGTGTCAGCCTTGGGGCTTGCCTCCAGGCACAGGGCTTCAGTGGCACTGGCTCTCTTCAGTTCCAGGGAGGCCTCTTTGTCTCCCTACATATAGTTCCCTCTGTCATGACTTTTCTCGCCTTTCTCTCCATTAATCTTTTTTTTTAAAGATTTTATTTATTCATGAGACACACACACACACACACACACACACACACACACACACACACACACACAGAATGGCAGAGACAGAGGCAGAGGGAGAAGCAGGCTCCATGCAGAGAGCCTGATATGGGACTCAATCCTGAGTTTCCAGGATCAGGCCCTGGGCTGAAGGCGGTGCTAAACTGCTGAGCCACCGGGGCTGCCCTCTCTCCATTAATCTTAGCATGATAGTTTCTTCTCAACTTTCATCTCAGTTTAAACATCACTTCCTCAGAGCAGCCTCACCAACACAATTTAAAGTAGGTCCCTATTGTTATTCATTCATAACATTATGTTTCTCTAGTTTTTCTAGCCTTTAAAATAATTTGTAATTAAGTATTCAACTATTTGTTTACAATATACTATAAGCTTCATGAAAACATGGGCTATCTTTAGGTTGGCCATTTGTATACTTAACACCTAGCACTGTTTTTGGCTCATGGCAAAAGGTTAAAAATATGAGTGTTGAATGGCTGGCTAGGTGGTTGGCTTGGCTGGAAGGAAAGGAGAAAAAGAAAGAAATAGGTTTTAGGAGATAAAGAAATGCTAAAATAAATAAATAAATACACCAAACCAAACTTCACTAATTCTCCCTAGGGATGGGAAAAATAAGACCCCAAAAGACTTTGCACAGGAGGGTTATTTAGGTTTGTTTGTTTTTTTTTTAAAACAACAACAAAGATCTGAAGCCAAAGCTGGCTGAGGGGCACAAGAGGGATTTAGAAATATTTGATTATTATCCCTGCCTTTAATAATCTTATAAATGTGTGGGCAAGATTGACAAATGGGGGAAAAATAAAGGTCAAGAAAGGGTTACATTAAATATAACAAACCTCCAGGGATACCTAGGTGGATCAGTCTGTCTTCGGCTAAGGGTGCGATCCTGGGGTCCTGGAATCAAGTCCCACATCAGGTTCTCCATGGGAAGCCTGCTTCTTCCTCTGCCTCTCTGTCTCTCATGAATAAATAAAATCTTTAAAAATAAATAAATATAACAAAGCTCCAAAATATATGGCTCAGACATTAAGTCACATAGGCAGCCAGAAAGAGAAGAGACACAAGAAGGCTCCAAACAGAACACAGGATCTGCAGTGTGCCTTGAAAGACAATAGATGTGTTTACTTGGAACCAGGCAATGTTCCAAAAGCCTTACATATATTAACTCATTTAATTCCCCCAACAACCCCATGAGGTAGATTACAGTTATTATATCCATTTTACAAAAGAGGCAAGATCACATAGCTAATTACTGAAAAAAAGCAGGGGGTCGAGGCAGTCTTGCTTCTCAAAGGATGTCCAATGAAATTTGTTAAATGACCATTATTTGTATTCCCTAAAATTGGTCATGAGTACAATATCTTAATTCAATAGGTACAGGATCCCACAGCTTCAAAGACACGAAATGAACATTTAATGTAGCAAGACAGGTCCTTGATACAAGAGGATACTCACCATCCAAAAACAAGCACTGTTTCAGTTTTCTTTCTAGACTAATGGACACTTTTTGAAGCAAAGATCATTTTAACTTGCCACAGCTCATCCCAGTTTGTAACACTGCAGCTCCAACTTTTACTGAATGGTTACCAAATGAAAGATAGGTAAAACAGGTATGTTTTATTACTTGCTTTAAAGCTGTCCAAGGATCAATAACTAAGGACATCCAGAGATCACCATAAAATAAAGACATTCTGATACTTTTGCAAAAAAAACAACAACAACAAACCTCTTTTGGAAGGGGTACAAGAAGCACCCACCTGAAAGCCTGCTCTGCGGTACACAGGGTTTTCATTGGCTTTTTGAATATTATTCCCAGGAAAGCCACAATGAAGAAAAAGTAAATACATTTCACATTCAATAAAATTGGCTATTAGAGGGCAGTACAGTAAAGTATTTTTTAAAGTATCTGATCTTTGCCATCCATCTCAATCTAAAAAAATTTCAGGTGCAAATATAATCATGCTAGTTTTATGCAGAATATGATGAGTCTCATGAATAAATTATTACAGAGACATGGAAGAGGTATAAGGTCATTAAACAAAATTATTTAATAAAGTAATAATCATGTCAGAAAGCATACCTGCTATTTGTAACAATCAAGACAATAACTGGGAGTGTTTGAGGTTAAAACACAAACCATCAGCCACATCTTAGTAATTCACTGCACTTGACATTTTAAGGAGACACTATTTTGCATTAACTTGTACTTTTTATGGAGAAACATACCACTTAGATTTGTAGATTGAAAAAGACTGACATTATAAGAACTAGTCTTAATCTTAAATCACTTTCTACATTCACTGCTCTGCTTGTGTCATCTAATGTGGTCATTTACAATTTGCTTTAACAAATAAGAACTTCTGTCAATCATTCAACTCTTGTCATACCAGACAAAGATTGCCATCTAGTGAATTTCATTATGATGTTTTATTTAATGGTCAGTGGCCAACTTTGATTTTCTGTCTCAATGATAAAATTTGATGACTACAGTTCATATCTAGACCATTAATATGAACAAGTTTCTTAATATCTCTATATAACAAAAATCACTTATACCCCTGAAGAACATACACAATTAAAAATGGACATTTAAGAAGCTCACATTTTTGAGGACCTTCTAAGGGCCAGATGCTGTGCCAAGATCTCTCACATATTTTTTAAAAAATAATTCTATATTGTAATTTTTACCTCCCATTTCATAAGTAAGAAAACATGCTCAGAGAGATGGGCCAGGGGAATGTCACCAGATAGAGTCAAATTAGATTCATGTATTTGGCAAATATTCACTGAAAGCCAACTCTGTATCAAGTATTGTTTCAGCACTGGAAAAGGAAACTAAACAGATAGTCTATCTGCATGGAAGTTCATTCTGGTGGGGATAAACAGACAATAAAAAGTTATCATATGATGTCATACTATGATGAGTGCCAGGAGGAAAAAGTGAGTAGGATAAGGTGGGAGTAGGGTTCAAAGGACCATATCTGAGAAGGGAACATATGAACAGAGACCCCAGTGAAGTAAGTCACGTGGATGAAGTGGTCATGTGGATATCCAAAGAATGGGTTTAAATGTGTTGGCCAAGTGTCCTTCCTAACTGATCTCAGATATTCTATTACCAGTAAATTAATATGTATTATTCATATAGCTTTATGGTTCAAATATCACTGTACCCTTACAACACAGCATAACACATTAGTTAAAATTCCCTGGCAAAATCAACAGCTATATCTCCTGAGGAGCCTTGCTTCCCTCTGGCTGTCAATATACTTGTTGACCTTTAAGTGTTCTACTCTCAGAGGGGCAAAAGATGACCAGAGAAAAACAGGCTTTGTCTTTGAAAGAGTGGTCACAAACCCTGAAGCATCACTTCTTTCTCTTCTCTTAGAGTCTTTCATTTAACAAAGATCTATAGAATATTTACTCTGGGTATTGGGACAATGGAGAGCAAATATTCCAGCCAATGCCCCCTAGTCCTGCAGGAATTTCATGCAAATGGATCTACTCAATAATGTTTTTGGTGGCCCTGGCCTCCCTGCTTGGAATCTGCTCTTGGTTTGTTTACAAATGTACCATCATGATCTGTAGACCCCAGCTCTGGCTGTTCACTTGTACTGTTCCTCTGCTATGTGCTCTTTCACCAGCATGATTCCTATATTACATTGGTTAACCTAGCACAGAGGATCAGCAGTAAGAAGATGGAGTAGCTCCCTACTAAAAGACCCCTGGGCCCAAGATACCTACTAACATTAAGGAAACAGACCAGATGGCTTGGTTTGCAAATACCTCATTGCCCTGGGGATCTCCTCTTTGACATCAATTCTGTTGAGAGCTAACACATTAAACCAATTCACACCAAAGCTGCAATAACTTATTAAACGCACTTTTCTTCTGCAAATGGCAGAGGTGGGATTGGGGATGGAGAAAGGAGGAAGAAAAAACTAAGTTGCCTCACTGGATGCCTTGAGCTAGCAGGCATAAATAACTTTGGATTTTCTGATTTTTAAAACTCATCAATATCTTTAAAATTACCTAATACTGGTATGGTAAATATGAACACAGCTAACTACTTTCCATCTTTAATTTTCTCATCTGTGGAAACAATATCTACATCACAGAGTCTCTATGGAATAGAATTAAACAATGCTTTGTCAGCTGGTGTCCTGGCAGGAAGCAGATGACACAAAAGGGAAATTGATAATTTAGTGAAGGTAGTTGTGGTAGGCGGAATGATGACCCACAAGGATGTCCTTTTAAACCCTGGAACCAATGATTATGTTACTTTACATACCAATAGGAACTTTGCTGGCTTAAGGTTAAGGACTCTGAGATAAAGAAATTATCCTAAATTATCAGAGAGGGTCACATCTTAAAAGTGGAAGATGGTGGCAGGAGAGGAAGTCAGAGAGAGGTGACATGAGGATTCAACTCCTGCTGTTGGCTTTGAAAAGGGAGGTACGGGTGTCAGCCAAGGAATGCTGGTGACTTCTGAAAGCTAGAAAAGACTAGGAAACAGATTATTTCCTAGAGCTTCCAGAAAGAAATACAGCCTTGACAACACATGGATTGTGTACATGCTCGAATCCTTCATTCCACAATTACTTTTTCCTTCGATTACTTTTTTAAAGATTTATTGAGAGACAGAGAGAGGGTGTGTGCACACAAGAGTGTGCGAGTGTGGGGTGGTGAGGGGCAGAGAGAGAGAGAGAATCCAAGTAGACTTTAACACTGAGCACAATGTTAATGTCAATCAGGGCTTGGTCTCAGGACCTGAGCCAAAACTGAGAGCCAGACACTGACTGTGGCACCCAGGTGCCCCCCACAATTACTTTTTTAAAAATGACAGTGTATATGGACTAAAGTGATTGAAGACAGGTGCTTTACATAATACATCCAATGGAAATACTGGACAACACTCCAAAGGGATTCAAAAAGAACAGAGAATCTATTTTATTACTATTTTTACTTTTTTATTGAAGTACATAAACAGTAAACTAGTGTCTTAAGTGTACAATGCAATGATTTTTTTTTTTTTTTACATATGTATATACCATGCAATCACAATCTAGGTCAAGACCCAGGAAATTTCCATTACTATAGAAGGTTTCCACTCCCATTCCTTGCCTATCTGCCACACAATTCCTTTGTCCCAACCACTAGCCACAAAGTAGCTACTGTTCAGGTGCCTCCCTCCATCTCTTAATTTTGCCTTCTCTTAAATTGCACATGAATGAGATGACCCTATCTGCATCCTTTTGTGCCTGGCTTCTTGTGCTCAGTGCTAGGATTTTTCTTTTTCTTTTTTTTTTTTAAATATTTTTTTTTATTTATTCACGAGAGATACAGAGAGAGAGGCAGAGACATAGGCAGGAGGAGAAGCAGGCTCCCTGCAGGGAGCCCGATGTGGGACTCGATCCCAGGACTCTGGGATCACGCCCTGAACTGAAGGCAGATGCTCAACCACTGAGCCACCCAGGTGTCCCTAGGATTTTTCTTTATTGCTACGTGTATCCATTCTTTAGTACCATGTAGAGACTATACCAACGTTGGTCTTACTATTTCCCCTACTTTCTTCTATTGATGGACACTTAGCTTAAAGTTCATAGCTATTCTGAGTAAAACTGCTAGGCCATTTTTGTACAAGTCTTTGTTTTGACACACTTTCATTTTTCTTGAGAAAATACCTAAAAAAAAAAAAAAAAAAAAAAAAACCCTAGAACTGGATCTGTAGAATCACAGGGTATTTGTTTAACTTTACCAAAAACATAAAAACAAACGGTTTAATAGTTTTCTGAAAAGATGGTATCAATTTATACCTTAGTGACAAATGTGTGAGCCTTCCAGTTGCTCAACATCCTGGCCAAATCCTGGCCTTGGCAGTTTCAACTGGCAAACACTCTGGTAAGGATGCCATGGTATCTCATTTTGTTTTTAATTTGCATTTCTTAGATTAGCAGTGATGCTGAACTGTTTCATGTGTTTATTGCCATTTCTATATCCCTTTCTGCGGCGAAATGCCTGCTTAAATCTTTTGACCATCTGTAATTGGGGTCTTTGTCTCTTTTCTCACTACCTTATAGCACTTCTTTATAAACTCTGGATACAAGCCCTTGGCTGGAACTATGTATTGCAAATATGTTCACCTAATCCGCTGCTTACCTTTTCATTTTACTGTATCTTTGATGCTCAGGAGTTCTTAATTTTAATGACATCCAGTTTATCGTTTTTTCTTGTGGTTAGTGCTTTTTGTGACTTGTTTCTGAAGTCTTTGCCCACCCCAAGGTCATGAAGATGTTCCCTCTGCATAGAATTTTTAAAATACTCTCATAGAAGAGCCCTTCAAATGCCAGCAAATTTTAGCTTCTCGCCTGCTAGCAAGTTTCCTCTAAACCAACTAAGACAGATGAGCTTCTTCCCCTTTAAAGATCTCTAGAGAAACCACCTTGACAAATCTCCTTCAGTAATCTGTTCCGGTGCTTTAAAACCCTTCCTATCAGGATGTTTTTTTTTCTCTATATTGACTGGAAATTACAATCCTGTTCACGTGATGGATTTATAATGCCTTTAATTTTCACATTAAAAACTAATTTAAAACATTTTTAGCTCCATGATATCCTTCTGTTCTAAGGATAGTCTAAGTACAGTTGTAATGGCTTTTGTTTTATGTTTTTATGTTAGCTTTGCCTTTTGTTTGATGCACTGAAAGTAATGTGATTTAATTGTTCAAAATGACTATGCAGATTGCTGGGTAATTAGGAGACCGAGGTCCTGGTGGGACACTGGGATAAGGGGATGGGAGGGGAAAAAATGGCTCTGTTCTCCAGAAGCATCCTAGAGAACTCAGATTAAGCCAGAGGAGTGATGGTTTCTTTGCATACTACCAATGTACAGTCCCTATGTTTCCTTCTTGCAGACAGAGAAAGTCTTTATTGAGTAAAATGCTGTGAGTCATTATGAGCTGGGTACTTTTTAAATAAGGGGTCTGATACTGTTGATGTAGCAAATTATTATCATACGTTAACATTTTACAACTACTTAGATATGAGAGTCATGTAACATCCCTATTTAAGATGCTAATCAACTTTGCTCAATACAAACTGGAGTGGGGGAACCTATTTATTGAGATTCAGTTCCCATGTTCTTGGCAATTTAGTTTATAATTGTGTATCCTGTCTATCATTTTTCTATACCTTAAACCAACCACTTGAAAAAAATTAAGAAATTGAAAGCAAAACCCATCAAATGTCATTTATGTCAAGGAAGGATTGCTTCCTTTTCATCATCTTCATCCCTAAGGGACAAGGAAACAAAAGAGAAAGCAAAATATCACAGGAACATGAAACTTTGTGTTTAGGAATCACAATGAAGGCAGAATGATCTTTTAAAAGTGTCAAACTGTGTTAGGACTAGGTTTACTTCACAGTAGCAAAATTCCAAAGATACTTTCTCTTCTGTCTTCCCTCCCCCACCTTCAAAAGTCTAGAGGTTTGAAACTGAGGAGTGATACATAAGCTCTTCTATGTGAAGTCTCAGGATCTAACCCTAGGATGGGGCCAGCATCCTCAAGGTCCAAGGCTACATCCAAGTTTCTGGAAGCAGGAAGGGGCAGGAAATGAAGGAGGGCATATTCTAGCTCTCTCCTAGAGAAGGCTCCCAGAACTTTCAAAGAATGCTTCCATTTGCACCCCTTGGCTAGAACTTAGCCACATGACCACAGAGAGCTGCAAGTTAGGCAAGAAAACAAAGCTTTTATTTTGGCCAGCAATGCCCAGCTAAAATTGTTGTTAATATTAAAGAAAGGGAAAATGAATATAGTGAAAAACCTGGCAGGGTCTGCGACACCAATAATGTCATTCTGCCAAGTAACACCAAACACCACCTTCTTATTACCCCAGGGTAAATATCAAAGCCCTTAATATAATCTACAAGACTTTTCATTGTCTGGCTCCTGGCCGCCTCTCCAGTCCTTTTCTGCCACTCCCCTGATCCTTCTCCATGCTCCAGTCCCTTGAGAAACTTTCACTTTACAAGTTGTTAGGAAATTCCTCAACTTTACCTCTTCAGCTTCACCCAAGTCATTCTTCCTTATCCTTTTAAAAGTCTGCTTAGAGGTCATTTCCCTTGGGACACTAACCTTTCCTGAGTGTCTTCCCTTGCTTTATGCTCCCATACCACTATATTGTAAGGCCTACCCCACAAGTAGTTTCTTCTTTAACATCTTTCTCACTCATTCGACTGCAAAATCCATGAAGGTAGGGACCTCATTTATTTTGCTCATCATTGCGTGCCTGATATCTAAGTACAGTATTTTATTTCTTAAAGTTATATATATATAAAACTATAAGGTGTATATATATATATATATATATATATATATACACACCTTAAGAATAGTTGGCAATTTAGTTTATAATTGTGTATCCTGTCTATCATTTTTCTATACCTTAAACCAACCACTTGAGGAGTTTTGACAAGTGTGTTCATCCATGTAACCTAGACCCTCCCTCATCAAATCCAGAACATTCCATCCTAACATCCTTTCATGTTCTCTTCCAATCAATCCCCACCCCTTTAGCAACTTATATTTATTTCCTATCACCAAAGATTGGTTTTGCCTGTTTTTGTACTTCATCTGAATGGAACCATACTTTATATATGCTTTTTTGGTATAACTTCTTTTACTTAATGTCTGTAAGATTCAATCTTGCTGGGTATATAAGTTATCTGTTTTATTTTAATGCAACAGAAAATTCCATTATAGAAGTACACTACAATTTGTTGACCCATTCCTTTGCTGGATGTTTGAACTGTTTATACTTCGGGAGTATTATGGATAAAATTATTATGAATATTCATGTATAAGTGTTTATGTGGCTATAGATTTTCATTTCTCTTGGATATACCTAGGCATGGAATTTTGGAGTCAAATTCACATGCACACATATGGAACACATTTTCTGTATCCACTCACATCTTTCAACAGACACTTAAGTTATTTCCCTATCTTTGCTACTGTGAATAATGCTGCAATGCAATGCACATGGGAGTGCAGAGGTCTCATTGAAACAATGATTTTATTTCCTTTGGATAAATACTCAAGAAGTGGGACTGTTAGATTAAGTTATTTTCTTAAACATGTCTAGAGATAGAAGAAACAGAGATGTGTGTGTCAAGCCTTAACATACCTTTAAAAGCTCCAATCATAGGCCAGTTTAAGATACTACACTAAAATGCAATCTAATAAAGATAGGAGTACACCATATTAAAGAATAGCCTAGTAAAATCAAGGAAATAGGGGAAAATATGAAAACAGAAGATCTGAATAACCTCAGGTAGAAGCCTAATGCTGCTGATTTGTTAGAAGTCAAATGCAGCTCATGTTGTACTGCCCTGAATATTTATGCTGACTCTGAGCTGTTTAGAAAATACCATTTTAAGCAGAAAATTAAGAACATTTGCTAACCAGCTGACCAAGTAAGAACCTCTGGGTCATCTTTGAATTCTCCCTTTCCTTCATCCACATATCCAGTTAACTGCCAAGTGCCTTACATACTACATTTCTCTCAAATTGATTACTTTTTTCCTCTCCCAATGATACTGCTTTGCTTCAGACCCTCATCAGCTCTCACCAGCAAAAGCCTCTAAATATTTTTCCCTATCCTCCTGCAGCTCCTATGAAACAAAACCCAGGTCCTAGTATGTTAAATGAAGCTCTTCACCATCTGCCTCTATAGCAAAATCATAGGCCCTCAAAGGTATCCATGTCCTAATCCTTGAAACTTGTGAAAATATTACCTTCCACAGTAAAAGGGACTTTGCAAGCACTCTGTGATTAAGGGAAGATTATCCTGGATTATCCAAGTGGGTCTAATGTAATCACAGGGTCCTTTTAGGAAGGCAGGAGCATCAGAGTAGGAAAGATTTGAAGATGTTATCCTCTGAAGATGGTGGAAGGGGCCATGAATCAAGGTATACAGATCTCCTCTGGATGCTGAAAAGACCAAGAAATGGATTCCTCCCTAGAGCCTACAGGAGGAACACAGTCCCGGCAAAAACCTTAATTTTAGCCCATATGACTTATTTTGGACTTGTGATTCCCAGGACTGTAAGATTACAATTTTTTGGTAATTTGTTACAGCACCTATAGGAAATACAACAGCTTCCCACGCTTTCCATCTGTAAACCCTGGATGCGGCCATGTGCTAAATGTGTTATGCACTTTCATGAATTCCATTCAAGGCTATTACATGTTTGAAGTATAAAGTCCAGGAGGGCAGTTCCTCGTATCTGTATTGAAGTTGTATACTCAAAGATATTTGTGGAATGAATCAGTGAAGGACAGGAGGCCTCTACATGTGAAGCTTCCTTGGTTTTGAATGCCTTTCTCTTATTATTCTGGTCAAATTCCTGTTCAAGTATAAAATACATTGACTCTGTTCCCAGTTTCCCCAAAGGAACTGGTTGGTCTTTTTTTTTTTTTTTTTAAGATTTTTTTTTTTTTTTTTTTTATTCATGAGAGAGAGAGAGAGGCAGAGACACAGGCAGAGGGAGAAGCAGGCTCCATGCAGGGAGCCCGATGTGGGACTCGATCCCGGGTCTCCAGGATCACGCCCTGGGCCAAAGGCAGGCGCTAAACCGCTGAGCCACCCAGGAATCCCTGGTTGGTCTTTCTATTGTGCTTCTCCAACACCATTCACCTCTTTTTCTCAATTATTGTCTGCATGTCTGACTATAAGTTTGTCAGGGCAAAGACTTTTTCCTTTCTCTGAGTATTTAGCACATATTATACAAAGTATGGTGTAATAAAATTCTGGTGAACAACTGCCTGCCATACACCTTAAATTACATATGATGAGAACAGGGATTACCCAGTTCTGCACTCACCCATCTGTGTCATTATAAGTTACATAAATTTCCCTAGGCTCAGCTTCCCTAACTATGGTTTGGGGGCATTACAGAATGGCTCTTGCTGAGTTGTTGTAAGAATCCTATGATAAAATGCCCAGAAAGCAAATAGCACAAGTACCTAACACAAAGTTTAAAGTAAATGTTAGTTGTCATCATTCTTGTCACTAGAAGATAAAGAACATAGGATGAGCTCAGGCAATAGTGCATCAGATGGGAAGAGAACCAAATGTGTCAACGGTGGTCACCAGACTGTCACGGAATGTATGCGCCCCTGTGTATACAGGACCAGTTGGCTCTTGGGCACCAAGCAAGCCACAGCATGTGAGTCTCAGAACCCCAAATTCCAAAGTTTTGGGGAGGTGTAACATCATGACACTTATTTTCCCTCTCAGTCTAAAAAATAGTTCCAAATATATAGACTCTGTGAAATACTTTTCTTTCAAATTCAGTTGGGTGTAATTTTTAAATGATCACTTCAGCTGGCTAATATGTACATAATGACCAGCTGAAAACTGGTCCAAGAATTTTGACGTTGATAGGAAGATAATCTTCAAAGACTTACACGTATTTCTGACCAGTTATTTATCTGATTTCTTTATCTTTCTACAATGGCTAAGAGAACGGGACCGGGATCCAGCTGCCTGGTTGAACTCCATAGTTGTTGATAATTACAGTGTCACAGTTTCCTTTTCTGTAAAATGGGGATAACAATAGTTTTTACCTCTTAGGGTTTTAGTAAGAATTTCATGAGATAATACAAAAAACATTTAAGGAAAGTACCCAGCGCATTTAGGGGCTCATTAAATGTTAGCAATTACTATTAAGTTTTGAAATACAGGGGCAGCCCCGGTGCACAATGGTTTGGTGCCACCTGCAGCCCGGGGTGTGGTCCTGGAGACCCGGGATCGAGTCCCACGTCGGGTTCCCTGCATGGGGCCTGCTTCTCTGCCCCTGTCTCTTTGTGTCTCAATGAATAAATAAAATCTTAAAAAAAAAAAAGTTTTGAAATACAATCTGTAACGTCAAGGGTAGGTATCATACAGGGTATCTACTTTGGCCTTAATTGAACAAATATGAATCATAAGCATTTGGGAATATGCACACAAAAAATAGATGGCTTTTTGAGGGCTGAATCAAAGGTTTAAAACTTTTTAGATATGTCAAAATGGTTAAACCGAATATAAGAAATCTGATAAGAAATGTTAATGAACTATGAAATGTTAGAGGACACATCAATTAAACTTAAAGACCAAAATGAAATTTTCAGAGACAGAAACAGATGGAGAGTATGAAGGAAATGAAAAAAAGTCAGGAAGACTGAAGCAACAGAGGACTAATTAAACAGGAAAACTGGAAGCAAATAATCGACTGAAATAAGGTGAGGAATGTGCTACCATAGAGTGTACAGCACAGTGATCACAGTTCTCAGGCCCAACCCACTTCAGATTCCAGGTGTGACAGAGGTACTTTTCAATTTTAATGAAAGGTGTTTTGTGATCCCTTGAATGTTTCAATGACTACCAGGCCCAGAAAAGTCTAAGGAGCCATTTACACAGCTCTATGCTGTTCCTCTGAATACAGGCTCATTAGTATGGTACATAAAAGATGAAGAAGTGTTTTCAATGAAACATAAAAATAACATACTGATCTATTTAAGATCTGCTAGATCAGGATGTTATAACATTTGTCACCTCACAACACTCCTAGAGGTACATGGATCACTTCAGGCATACCACCAAATCAAGCTGAGGAATTCCTGCTCCGAATTTCTAATACTATTACTTCATCCCTTTCTTCTAAAACCTACAACGTGAGCAGTTTAGTGGTAATACAGATATCCTACCCACGCTAAATTCCTGGGTAAAGGTTGGTGTTGGCAACTAGAATTCACATGGCTTATGGTATGTAACATGGAAAATATGAGAAGAGAAACAATATTGCTAAGGCATGTCTTGATAGAAAGGACATATCCACTGAGTTTACTTTAAAGTATATGTTTATTCAACAAGTGTAGACCGGGCACAAGAGCTATGAGATACGTAGTAGAAATGATTAATACAACTGGAGAGAGGTAGACACAACATCTTCTGAGAGTATATGGTTGTATCGTGAAGGGTTTTAGGTATATGCTTTATCACCTTGCTAAGTTCACCATGTCCTCACTCTTCCACGGATACATGCTGGCTTACATACGTGGTTTGATATGGGAGCTGTATCCATCAGGATAGACTAGGTTATGCTAGATAACTGCCAAGTCTCAGTAACTCAACAGTCAAAGTTTATTTCCTGCCTATACTACATGCCCAATATAGGAGTAGAAACCGCAAAGTTCACTCTTCCACACACCCAGGAGAGGAGGAGCAAATATGATTAACTAGAACCAGTGATTACCACAGTGATTTATGATAGGGAATAAGGGAAAGTGTGGAAATATGGAATGGACACTCTATTCCCAACACCAAGATTTATCAGCCACATGCCTGCAAAGTCACTTAACTTCCCCAAACCAAAGTTAGATGGCAATAATCTCTCTCCAACCCACCTTAGATGGTGGATTTAAAGCTTCACTGACACAATAGTATATGAAGATTCTCTGGAAGCCTAAATACTTAAAATACTATTGCATAGGAGTTGCACATGCTCAAGAAGGACATAGTTGGCCAGTGCTAGAGAAAAAGTGATGAACATTGAAAGCTGCCAAAACATCAGTGTGGATAAAAACACAAATAATTTATGAATCTTGACCACAGACTCCAAGACGACTCAGTTAAAGGCCAAGAACTTCAAGCATTTATTCCCTTGGGTAATGAGCAGGGGAGGGGGTGTGGGGGAAGGAAAGGATCCTGAACTCCTCAACCTCAGTCTCTTTAAAAGACTCAACAAGGTTGTAGCCAGCATCCAGAGAAAACTGTCCTTAATATGGTTTCATGGTCCTGATGCTAGTGCAACCAAGTACCCTTTTATGGTGTCTCTCACCATATGCCTCCTCCTCTGCACCCACCTCAGAGTAGTTGCTGATCTGGACCCCAGGAGACCTTTGATGACAGAGTTTTGCTCTGTCCTTGAACCCCTTCCTCCAGCTTTTCCTTCCACGTCAATCTTTCTCACATGTGATCAGAAAATGCCTAGAAGTCTCCCTGCAAAAAGCCATTCCTGATTCTTTTAGCTAAAACCAATCGTTCCTTCCTTTATGGTGAGAAGGCAATTATTTCACCTTGTTTTCATATTTATTCTCACTTGGATTCAAATTATTGATATTCGTGTCACCCCTACTCTCTTAGAGAGTGCTAGAGGGCAGAGAGAGTGTCTAATTACTTAACCTCATTGTGTATCACTGTCTAGCATGGTGGTCTGTATAAAACAGACACCAACAGGCATGGGAAGGATGGAATGCCTCTCTAGCCACTTTTTGTCCTTTCCATCTTCTTGTCCTTCTCAAAGTGCCCCTGACTGATTCAGATTTGGCACTTTAGAGCCAATGTAGTATGACCTCTTTCTTGGTCATACTATTCGTCCAAATTTTAAAAATTCAGTTTTAAAGTCTGTTCTCCAATGCCTTGCTTTCTATAAAACTAGCCGTTTATCACAATTGGCTGGGAAGATTTCTAAAATATATATATAGATTTCTTGTTCCCATGAGACCTATTAAAGCATCATTTCATGGATGTGGCTTGGGAATCTATCCAGCTTGGACACTGGCTCTCTGAGAGACATTTGGAAAGCACCTTTACAAAAAGTATTCATGGCTGATAATGTGTTACTCCCGCACACTATGAGTTTCTTAGCTGACACGTCTGCTGTTTTGCCCAGTGTAGTGCTGTCTAACATGCATATGAATCACCTGGGGGTCTCATTAAAATGAAAATTCTGACTCAGCAGGCCTGGGGTGGGATCTAAGCTCATGCATTCCTAACAAACCTCCAAGCTTTTGGTGTAGAGACCACACTTGGAGAGGCAAGACCATATTTTGTTTTGTTAGTTTGATTAGGAAGCTATTTAAAAATATATCTTTCAAGGAGTCTTACAACAGACAAAAGTGATACTCTATTAGCTTCAGCATAGGAATTCAAATGTGTAACAACTCTTATTTAAAAGTCAGTCAACTCAAAAGACCAGTCATGCTGTTTTGATAAATGCAAAATTTGAAATCATGGTTTATGAAAGACAAATACATATTTAGCATTAGTAGTTTAATTTTGCATGATGTTTCCTGATAAAATTGTTCTAATGCATAGAGACAAAAATGATAATAATTTACAACCATTTAGCAGCATGCCTTACAACGTTAGGCTAGGTGTTAAACAAATGACAGGAAAAGTTGCTCTCTGATATCCGTGTAAAAGTCAGTGCAGGTTAAAATACGGTCTCCAGTATATTCACATCTGGAATACTTCTAAGGGTTAATTTACATTATGATTTTCAGTGAGTAAAAGTGTATGTAAAATTAAATTCAAAACAGACATCTGTTCAATTCCTGAGCTACCTCTGCAATTTTGAGGCAGATTTTTAAAAAACCACACCTTGATCCTAATAAGTAGATTTTTTGTAGGCTTTTTCAGCATTGAGTTATGGTCTATACAAAGAATGATTTTGAAAACAGGGGTAGTGCTAAGAATAGCATCACTTAAGGGTCTCTCAAATGATAAAGTGAGAGTAGCACCTCTGTCCAATTCTCTAAGGCCAGCCTAGTACAAAGGCTTGGTTTCCAGGACATTTCAGGATAAAGGACCCCCATATCCCACCCCCACTCCCCCTTCTAGTGAAGTTCACACCAAAACAATACATTTGTCAGAATAAACCACTAATGTGACAAGCACTATAAATAACTATGCAAAGCACAGAATGCCTGTGTGTATGTGTGTGTGTGTGTGAGGCAGAGATATTAAAAGCATCAAGGTAACAATTTTTTATGTTCAATGGATGGTTCTGCCTCAATATTAAAGAGCTCAGTGGCTTTTAATGATGAAAAAATTATGCAAACATTAAAAAACAATTTTATATAATTATTTGGAGTTTGCTTTCATTTTACAAACAACAATTTAAAATAAATCCATTAATGCTGTCTGTGGGGATTTCTTGCAAGTCAAAGGAAATGTATCATGCACTGTGGTTTGGTTTAATACTAGAAAACAAGTTCTCCTACCAGTAGTGTTTATGAAAGGAAATTAAGAAACTTAAGTGATTATTTCTATGGCTGGGACTGGGCCTTAAATGGGGGAGGCTCTTTCATGGAAAGGTATTAGTCATCTATTCATTTAACAGATGTTTATGAAGAGTGTAAGGGCTCAAGGCCCTCTTCCCTCTAGCCAAAAGCATTTTGAGGGCTCATCCCGGCAAGCCCTCCTTATGACCCTACAGAGACCTTCAAATAAGGCTGAAATTTATCCTCAAGGTAAAAAGAATCCATGTAGAGTCACTTCCTTTTTTTTTTTTTTTTTTTTTTTTTTTAAGATTTTATTTATTCATGAGAGACACAGAGAGAGACAGAGACACAGGCAGAGGGAGAAGCAGGCTCCATGCAGGGAGTGTGACATGGGACTTGATCCCGGGTCTCCAGGATCACGCCCTGGGCTGAAGGCGACGCTAAACCAGTGAGCCACCCAGGCTGCCCACTGCCCACTTATTTGTTTCAAAATGATGTTGCCTCACATAATTTCTAAGAAAATTGAGGAAAAAGACAATGTTGTGAGGCTAAACATTCAGAAACCAAGCGCCACCTGGCGGTAGGAAGGGAATCACCACCAACCACATCTTCCCTCATTCTCTCCTGTCGATATATAACTACCACCTCTTTCTGTACCCTATAAAATCCAATTAAAATAAACACCTAAAGCAGAACTAAAAGAAAAATTAATCTTACCATGGTTGCCTGAGGTGATTCTGTGGAGTCTGAGAGGAGCAGGAACACAAATTTTGTAAGTTAGCCATACTGGGTGGAAGGCATAGCCAACCTCCTATTTAACTGTCTTTTGCGGTGCCTCAAAACCTACGACCTCAAAAAGCAGTTTTTTTATATTAACTATGCCCTAGAAATAACCCATGTCACATGGTTTCCTGCGTTTACTTCCATCTTTGGCTACCATTTAAATCAGGTATGATTCCCCATCCTTCCCGTTGGAATATTTTGCAATTCATATTTGCTGTGCCTTCAACTATATCCTGAGGTTATAGTTGAGTGGGAAGGAAAGGTCAATATCTACAACACAGTTCTGTACCAAGCTCTTTAAACCCAGAGCAAAACCACATACTCCTATGATCTGCTCCTCCTAGACTAGGCATTACAGCGAAGCCCAGATAAAAGTAACACAGTAATAATGGATTGATTCTCTTTACTGAATACATATTTAGTGCCATTCCCATCTAAGTGCTCAAGACAACCCTTCCATAAGTGGAAGATGACCTGGCTGTTAATGACCCTCTCCACATATATACACAGCTGGTGACACCATATGGTGGATGACTCTTTGAGTTGCTATTTCTAAAAGGTTCAGGCTGACCTGGGACAACTCAGCGGTTAGCAGAGGGTTTAATGGGTTGAACAGTGTCTCCCATGTCCTAATTCCTGGAACCTGTGAATGGGACCTTACTTGGAAAAAGGATCTTTGCAGATCGAATTAAGTTAAGGTTCTTGAGATGATGAGACCATCCTGATTATCCAGGTGCCCTAATATCCGATGGCAAGTTCCCCTAGAGGAGAAAAGTACAGGAAGATTTGAGATAGAAGAGAAGACATGGATTCACAGGAGGCAACATGAGGATACAACAGAGACAGAGATGGTCACAATTCAAGGACTTAGAGGTGCCAGAAATTAGAACGAGGAAGACTCTAGGGATGGAGTCTTTCCTAGAGCCTTCTGGGGGGAATGTAGTTCCTTTAAGATTTCAGACTTCTGGCCTCCGGAAATGTGAGAAGTTACTATTGTTATAAGGTACTGAAATTGTGGTAATTTGTTACACTAGGAAGAGAAAACAAAGATGATACACATGAACTTCCTCTTTCTATTTCTGCTTCCAACTGCTACCCTACCTGGCACTATTAAAATAGGGTGGCACTGCAAAAAAATCTTAGTTTAGGTTTTGGTGAGCATTAACAGGGGCTGAGCAAGTCTCAGAACCCACTTCACATTCTGAAGTTTTTCAGAATTAACTGACCTTGGTAACTGGTGCTACTGGCTTCTGCCATATTCATTTCTCTCCTTTCTTATGAACACAACTCCAATTTTTTCAGGGCAGCAATGTGTAAACTACACTTCCCAGGATCCTTTGCAGCTAGCCATGGGACTGAGTTCTAGTTTGAGAGAGAATGTAAGTGGTTAAGGTTGGCCTCCAGGAAAACGATTTTTAAAGGGAGAAGACTCTCTTGGCACTCCCATGTGGCCTTGGGTCTTAATCCCCTTCTTTCTTGGCAAATATGAGAACTATGAAAATGGAAAAGTCTTATGAGAAGAGAACAAGGGAGAAGAGAATAAGCCTGTGACATTGAAGATATTGTATATCTGAAAGCCAGTCTTGCACTGCATACTCCGGACTTCATTTCATGTGAGAAATTCAACCCTATATTTGAGCTACTGTTTAACTGGGCTTTCTGTAACAGCCAGATCCTAATATGTCCACCAGCTTTTAAAAAACCAGAATGTTCTTTGTGAACTCACTCAGTTAATAGAGCTGTCTACATTAAGATTTAAGGTGAAGTCAGAGCCCAAAATGATGCATAATTTGCCTCCCATGTTGCAGTCACTGGAATATCTCCTGGGCCTTCAAATAGGATTTGAGTATTCTTCAGTTCTTTTTCCGTCATACCATCAATTAATACCTTAATCTCATTGTTATCCCTAAAAAGAACCTTTCCGTCAATGTTAGCTCTCTTGCTTACTGTTCCAGTCACTAACAGAACTCACAGACCATACCCATGGTCACCCCTACAGTTTAGGTAGAGAACACTGCAGACCAGAACACTGGTCCCTATAAAGCAGCAAGACAGATCAGAGGAGGCATCAACCCAAGGAAAACCAAGCTCCAGCTCTGACACCCTGTCTTGCCTAGAGATTTTTCTGAACTCCTTCTTTATCTACACCCGATTCTATCTACCTACTAATCAATGACTTGATTTGTTATCTTCAATTTTTCAGTATCTTGATTATTAATGAAAGTTACTAATTTTCCTATGGCTTTGATCACTTAATGTTGAACTCTACCTTGTATTAAATTATAACTGCATGAATATATGCTCCCTCTTAACTACTAGATTGTAAAACTCCTTGAAGGTACGTAAAACACAGAGAACATCTACCACAAAACACATATTAAGGGCTATTATGTATCAAGTCTGATGCCAAGCATGGTGCAATCATCATCTCATTTACTCCCTATTATTCCTATTTTATAAATGGAAAAACTGAGGCTTGGGAGGGTTGGTGATTTGCTTAAGGCTCAGAGCTAATTGGGATTTGAATTCTGAACTCTATACCAATAGTAAGAGTCAATTACATATTAGCTATTGCATGGAATATAGAACTAGACCCCAAAAGAAGTGGAAAACAACTCAAACTTCCAATTTATGAGACGTATTCTCTAAGGCCAGATCTTATTTTCTCTGAAAAGGAAGATGAAGCCTGCTTAGTTGAACAAACTCCCAGACAATATAATTTTCTTCAAGAATTAATGAATCAAAGACTAAAGCTGCTTCTCAAGGTTCCCCCCCCCCATATCTAGTTACCATTTTCAGAATAATAAACTTTAACTTGTTAATAACATTTCAACTTATCTATGACTGCATGTCTAGTAAGATAAAGACTCCTATCTCCAAGCGACCTTATATTCTTACCTCAACATCACTGGTACAATCACCAGTTACTTGTACTTGTTTTTCATATTTTGGGTAGGGAGTTATTTTCATTATTGTTAAATATGGGGCAGTTCTGGGCACATAGCAAGTGCCCAATCAATATGTACTGTCTTACTTTAAACCAAATTCCTGTGAGCAGTCAAAAAGGTAGTCAGAGCATGACAGAGGTAGAGGTATGAATGAAAAGGATGAACGCATTTTCTCCAAACTCATTTTATTCAACTTTGAACATAAGTCCAGGGCCAGGCAACATTAAAAATGGAACTTTGATGTTACAACATGATTGAAAGTCTGGTATCATACTGAAGTGATGGATCAAATTTCTTATGAAATCTGCTCTGTAATAACATTTCATATTCTTAATAACACTCTGGTCTAAATATTGACAGTGAGTTGCCACTTGGGAGGCAAGTGGATGATAAAAAATATACCAAGAATATTAGCCTTCTTCCCTTAAGGTTCAATTTTTTCTGATAGAAGAAAAGCATTACTTTCTTGGGTGATTCCAAATTGATCTTCGATGAAGATGCAAAAAGATCATAAGTCCAATGAAATGTTCATCTCTGTGTGTTTGTATCTCCTAAGTGCCAAATAATTATATTCAAACTTTTTAAAAGTTCTCATGTGAATGGATTTGGCCAACCATCCAAGTTTAATAATATTTAACCCCCAAGCGATGACTGACAGCCAAAATCCCACTTGTCTATCATGATTAAACCCACAGGCTAGACCAAGTGTGGTTGAGCAAGGGTTGAGAGTGGGGCCGAGTGGCTGGCACCCGAAATGCACCAGAAGAGCATAAGAGCTTCAGAAAGCTCTTCCCCAAAGAACAGAAATTTTACTGTGTCTTCATGAAACTGGCTTTGACTCTGAGGGCAGGAATGAACATATTTGTAGGTTTTCTTTTTAAAGTGGCTTCATTTCTGAAATGTACGAGTGCATGATTTGGTGACAGTCCCAGACACAGCTTCCCCCAAACTTAAAATTGAACATTATACACCCACCCCTTCTGATACCTTTTATAGCATGAAGTCCAGATTATATTTAGTTTATTGAATTAAAATATAACATGAACAGCTTTCATTTATATGTAAGTTAAATATATTTTTAAAATTTCTGCCCTTAATATGTGTCCTAAGCATCCAACAGTGACTACTGTCTCTCTTAGGTTATAAACCTTGTTAGAAAGGTGACATCTGTATAATAACCTCTATAGTACCCTAAAGTGTAACATAAGTAGTAATGTGATACAATTAAATACTGATATTTAAAGCTGGTAATACGGAGGGTCAGATTTACCACGCAAGGTGATGTAGTGACACACACATATAAATACATATGATTCTTTTTCCCACTATCCTCATTTTAGTGGCCAAGCCACTCTCTTAGTACTTTACAGTCTTTTATAACCAGTGGTGCTAATTTTTATGTTATAGAGGAATCCTCTGGGAAGCTTTTTAATCGCCACTCTTCCCATCAAAAAAAATTCTACCTGAGGCTTAGGGTGGGACCCAAGAACCTTTGCTGACAAGAATGTCATATGATTCTGAGGCAGTTCACACTAAAACAAGGAGATCATTCATGGAGTTTAGTACCACAATCATTTTCTTTTTAAGCAAGGAAACTACATATATTTATGGAAATTTCACTTATAATATTATATTATTGCCTATGAAAGAGAGTCATAATTTCATTTATATAACAGGTTTGGCAATTCCAGGAAGAATCATTTCATATGATAAATGAAATGAAAGTACCCCTTCTTCCCCATTCTGCAGTGTACATTTTGTCTGGCCATAGTCAGTGGACAGGGGACCTCATATGTTGGAGAAGGCACCTACTGGTCAAGTTTAGCTATCACAGCCTAGCTCTAGTAGGTACTAAATCCCTAAACCCTCTCCAGCCAAGGCCCCTCCCAAAAGCACTACTTATTCATTTAACATATTTTCAGGGTTCCTCTATTAAGAACTTTGGTTAATAGTTAAAAATGCTAATAACTCACATATTCAGTAGATGGAATACATTTCCTCCAAGCAAAGAAAGTATGAATGTGGTTACTTTTCTACTGATTTTAAAACTATTAAAGCTTGAAGTTGCTCAGGAAATTCAAGTTAAAAGGTATTAACAATACCTCCGTCATTTAAAGAATAAACTGACTGTGACAGTCTGGTATATTACTCTTCACAAAGAACCTACCAGAATTCAAATATTACTTTGCTTATCATTGACAACTCATCTAGAATGGTAGGAGGAAATTGAACTGTTAACAAAAGAGACGTCTTAGGGCAATATATTCAACCAAATTAGAAAAGAATAAATAAATAAATACAAAAACTCAAAGCTGCAGAGATTAATTTAATTTGGTTACTTCCCTGGGAAGCACTCAAAATGACAGGAATAGGAAGAGGGGGAAAAAAGATCGATTCCTATTTGGAGGAACTGACAGCAATTGAAATTGAAATGTTCATATAAAAGAGAAAACCATTTCACAATTCTACCTTTTTTTTTTTTTAACCAGTTTATGTTGTTATTTTAGGTACCATAATATGCAATGTCTAGCAGGTCAATTGACAAATTTAGAAATCCCTTGATGCTTAAAAAAAAAGTGCTTGAATAGACGTTTTGTGGATTGGAAAATCTGGGTAGATTTGATAATGCAAACCTCAGAGCAATGTTTGCTGAACCTCTGCTGTGTCAATTATCATGGCAGGGCCCTAGCAACTCTATAGTTCCGGTTGAAAAGGCACTTTCTTCCTTAAAGCCCTACATTCATTCAACCTTCTATAGCAAACTCTTAAGGAAAAAAAAAAGACAATTTAAAATATCTCTCAACACAATGCAACACAAAATCAACAGAATGAAGGTTTGCATTTGGCCCTACAATGTCGTGTAGATCAGTTAGTAAAAAATTAAACAGACACAATTTGGTTGTAGTTAAATCATTTCCCATTGTGAGGACTTTAAAAAGCATCCGTTTATTTTGTAAATGCACATACCAGAGACACATCCACAGCTGCACTGAATAAAGCATTGGCCTTTTGCAAGCACTTGTTGCTACTTCTATTAAGACAAATCAAACTTGCCTTTTCTACCAATGAACTATGAGCCTCTAATCCTAATAAATGAATTAGTAAATGAGTAAATCAGTAGTTGGACCTGAGAAGAACACAGCATAGTAGTAGACACTTTCTGTCTTCTAACTCTGATCCATTCCCTTTCATTTGGAAATAGGATCTGTACTTTCCTTAGAGCCACTTCTTTAATGCTCTCAGACCATATCTCAGTTGGGCAAATGAATACAATCAAAGTGACTCCTTAATTCTGAAGACTCTGGCAAGAACTTCCAATAAAGACACACTTGTCTACTGGACTTGAAGCTGGAGTCTGCTACATGCAGATATCTCGCCGGACAGTAAAGCAAAGACAGACGCAACACACCTAAAAGATGAGATTCATGACACTGTGTGAGCCCTGAATCTACCACGCTTTATCTATGACTGACTGACCTTTCTAGTGTTATGAAACAATAAATATTTACCCCATTATCTGACTGATTGCATAAAATAGTTTGCTACTCTTCTACCACCTACAGTTGAATGAATTCCAGAGAATTCAAATACACATGAGCTTGCGTTGAAAGAGGGTCATATCAGATACTCAAACTATATTTTTATGAGCCCACAACAAAAGAAAATAAGATTACCAGAATGTCACCAGAAACACTTTTTCATTTCAGTGCTTAAATCCTTAGCATGGCATTCACGATTCCTTATGATCCAGTCCTAGATATTTTGGTAATAAAATCACCTAGGACACAGTTCCCTGATTTCTAAGATCCATCTATACTGATCTACTAATCATAACCAAACATACCTTACTCTTTTGTGCCTTGTTAATATTGTTTATGTCATTCTCTTGGCTTGAATGCACCCCTCCAACCTCATCTCTCTATCTGTAGATAACCTCTACAGGCTATCCTACCTACCAAGACAAGTTCAAATATCATCTCCATGAAGTTTCTCCCAAGCCTTCCAGTCAGTTCTAATTATTTTCTCTGAAAAGCTTTTGCCTCTATCAACACATGTGAAAGACATTTTGTGCACTAATGGAAGCTATACAAAGGTCACTTATTTTTAATATTACTGAGCACTTGTATCACTTTCTTGTACTTATGTTGTATATGTGTATCACCTTCATTAGACTGAACACCCTGAAAGCAGGGACCAGTTTTATTTCTCTACAGCCTAGTCAATTGTCTTGGCATAATAAATACTACAGTATTCATGTATTCCAGACATGTACTAGTCATTTGATTTTTCTCTTGCAAAACCAAAGCCCATAAAAACTTAAAAATCTGCCAATCCCAAATGCAGTTAGTCCAAGGAGAGGTAAATTTAAATATTTTAACAAATAAAATATATAAATAACTCAGTACGAACAGAGTTGAAAATCTTAAAGGAAAATGAATTTGAATAGATCTATTACGAAATATTAAAAGTCAGGGGATGCAGGAAAGGCTATGGGGACAGAGGATTCATCCCCGAACACTGCCCCCTACACACACACACACACACACACACACCAAACTACGCTATATACATATTCCTGTACAGGTGGTAAAATAAAGACCAGGTCAAACCAGCAGAGTCAACTATAAGGATAGGATTTGGTTGCTGCAGAGAGAAAAGAAGATGCCTCTAGGGCAAATAATTCAGGCGTAGGGGGCAGGGAGAAGATGGGAGTATCATATGTAGGGGGTGTTAGAGCCTCTTGACAAAGGTCACAAACCTGACCACCTAAGGGGCTAGCAGGTAATGAAAATCAATAGAGAAGGTCAAAAGGAGGGGGGAAGCTCTTAACAGCAGCAAATAATTACCTTCAGTTTTACAGGGAAAATGGGCAATACTGGGGATCAGAGTTGACCAAAAAGGAATGCTTCTCCTATAGAGTCTCCACTGCCCCATTCCCACTTATTACTTCTATGTGGGAATTCAGGCCCAAAGTTTCCAGAAAATCCAATTTTCCAAGAACTTCTTAAAATCCATATTTTAAGTGTAGTTTGCCGTTATTAAATGCTAGTAACTAATTTAGTAAGACTTAAAGCATTGGGCAGACCAGCTAAATGCATGTGTTGGCTAAACTTCAGGTTTGTAGCCTTTCTGATATAAAATGAGTATTGTGAGGCCAGCAAGCTTCTCCGGTCACCTAGCATTTAAAGCTATTTTTACACTTGCATGACCCTCTCTAATTTTTGACCATAGAATACCGTAAAATGAACCATGAGACCAAAATAGGAATTACGAACAAGTGTATAGTGACGTTTACGAAGTGCTTCCGTATGCATTCTCCAGTTCATCCTTGGAGCACCCGCAGAGAAAGATATTATGCCTGTTTTCAGACCAACTTTACAGCAGGGTCTGGAGAAGGCAGAAGGGAGTCCCCTGAGTCAGTAGTTTCCTCACTGCCATTTGTTCATAGCAGATATTTATTGAGCACCATCTATGAGCCAGACATTCCCATTCCATCTCTCTTCACAGTGACAGGATGAGGAAGGCCAAGTGGAAGATGTATACATTCTCTCTTATCTATTATGTATTTAAAGTGGCTCACAAAGTGTGCAGGTTATAGATGGACCCTCTGCAAGTCATTGTGCTCTCTGCACATGAAATACCAATTTAGCTAAGATAATTAAATATGGCATTTATAGGTTATGAGAACCTCTGGTAATCACCACTCCATTGTTACCCATGAGTTTGACTTTTTTTTTTTTTTTTTTTTTTTTAAGGATTCCATATGTAAGATCATGTGATATTTGTCCTTCTGTGACTGGCTTATTCCACTTAGCATGATGCCCTCCAGGTTCATCCATGTCATTTCATACAGCAGGATTTCCTTCGTTAAGACTGAATGACATTCTACTGTATGTATATTTTGCTATTGACTTCTCCAACCTTTCTTATCTCTATCACATACTTAGCATTTCTTGTCTCTATCTCATAGGTATTCCTTAGAGTTGATAACCTAATATGTACTGCCTTAAATATCACTTTACAACTGCTTCTGAGTCATTTCATTTATGGTCATTTTGGCTGTTGCAATGACATCTCAATTTTGTATAAATTGTGGGCAAAGGTTTTACATTTTTTACAGTATACTGCTCATATCAGACACATATAGCTGCTTAGTGCAGGGAACCCTAGGAGTTCTGGGTATATTGAAGGCTATCCTTGGTACAGAAGGGCAGCTTAATTTCTACAAGGGGTCAAAAGTGTCCATTTCTCCTTTGTTGAACTATAAATGTTCTCGTTCCAATTATCATATCCTGTTGTCTTTTTCCTTATATCTAATCTGTAGCTCTTTGCTATTGTTGTCATTTTTGTTTCAGACAAGCTATTGATGTTTTAACATGATTGTGCAGAGGCTAAATTTCTAACAAGTTCCATATTCCAGGAATTTCTATGAAAATCTAAAAATCTAGAACCTTCTTTTTAGGCTGATCTTATTTTCCTTATATGAGGAATACCTCTTCCACAAATAATCAGTGGAGGAGAAACCATTTTAATTTCTGAATAGTTTCAAGCTCAAAGGTGGTGCTAGACATAGTCACCCAGGGGAACAAAGGAGCTAGGAAGAAAAGGGCAAGATTGTCTAAAATGAGTTCAAATAAGCATAAACCAAAACCATGTCAGGTAAATAGTGCTCTGGAGTCAGGCTCAAAGGTCAATCACAGTTTTAGCACTGTTGCATTCCCTAACTACTCTACACCTTAACTTCCTCATTTGTAAAATGGGAATAGTAATAGTACCATCCCCTCCAGGGATATAAAGGTTATAATGCTCATGTCTAATAATAGTTCTTAGTACATGGTAAGTGGTTGAGAATTTAAAACAACAGATAAAAGGGAGGTATATCACACCCATAAGGGCAACTCATAGGAATTCCAGATGATACATCATCCAGGTGCTTACACAACATGGATTACTAAAACCACAAGTAATCATGGTATCTGCTGGTGCCTGCCCATCACAAGGATGGGGCATGTCATATAAAACATCAGAATCAGTCACACAAACATTAGATGGTTTCCAAAGGCAGTATGGCCTCAAGATTGGTAGACTATTCTAAAATTAACCAGCATGTCTTGGTTATGTCTTACTTTTTAAATGCATGAGTTTGTAAGAATAATTTCGGTTGCAACTCAATCAACTTTAAATTAGCTATGTCTGCCCACCTGCCTGCAGAATGGGCTGGGGTGGGTGATTCTCTCTCTCTCTCTCTCTCTCTCTCTCTCACACACACACACACACACACACACACACAACTGGGAAAGGATATCTTCACTCAAAAAAAAAAAAAAAAAGGTATCTTCACTCATGATTGAATCTGGGGCCTTAGTGCCATTCAGGTTCTGTTTCTTTCCAACACGTGAAGTAGATGGTCAGCAGGAGCACCAGACTCATGCTCTACCAGCTTACCAACCTGAAGGAAACAGACTGCTGTCTCATTAGCTTGGGCAAAAAAAAAAAGTGTCCTATATGAATTTCTAATGACCTAGTTTGGGCATGTCTGCCTCTGAATCAATCACTGTGGCCAAAGAGATGAGGAATGGCCACGCCTAAATCAATACTCATCACTACAAGTGGGACAGCTGACTCCACCAAACTTTATGCAATGGGTTCCTTTAAAAGGTTCCTTTATAAGACTGAGGGCCTGTACCAGTACAGGAATGGGAAAAGGTAAGGGGGAGGGGGAGATAAACCAAGAGAAGTTCCTTTCCATAAAAATATAATCCTGTTAGCTATAGGGTTAATACTTTTTTAAAGATTTACTTGAGAGAAAGAGAGAAGGAGCACACAAGCAGGGGGAGCAGCAGAGGGAGAGGGAGAAGCAGGCTCCCCCCTGAAAAGGTACAACAGTGGCTGTACTTTTGCTTTCAAGTGACCTATAGTGTTTGGTGATTTTTATCTGGGTTGAGGGATGCTGATGCAACTTGAGTATGCATTCCAAATAATATGATTCAGCCTAAAGATGATCTGATGGTCAGTATTAAGGTATGGCCTTAATGAACATGTTGTAAATATAAAAAGGAGAGAGGTCCACAGATTGTCCAAAGCTGTACACTTTTAAAATTTGGACTTGCTTTCACAGGTCACGACTAAAGTGACTTAACATGTAGTCTGTGAATTCTATATAATTTGACTAATAAAGCCACAGCAACATCATTTGTGCTCAAGCTATCAGAGTACATTTAAGTTTAGAGCAGTGAAAAGATGTAATAATTATGTTGGTGCTTCTATGAGTTATAATTGCCTCTTGTATGATTACTGATAATTTCAGGTAATTGTCAGCAATATGAAAGAGCTTTTTGTGGTCCCACACTAGGCATTACTCTAGGGAAGGCATTACAGAGCTGAGAGGGGAGTTGAGGAAGGAGGGGTAGTGAGTATTCATAGTATAATTTGCTTGGTTTATTGTCTAAAATAAGTAGATTGCTAGAATCTAATGATTTAATTACCTCATAGGACAACCATATGCTGAAACATCATACCAGCTTTTAGCAAAGAAGAAAAACTATATATAAAAATCTTTCCATCTTCAAAATCCTAACTTTTCAGAAAAGTCAATTTAAATCATTTGGAAGCCTACCTGAGCATTTTTACATCTGAACTGGCAGGCGTGGTCAGAGATCTGCATGGGTATGAGGTACTTCAAAACATGGCCATTATTCCAGGGAAAGAAAAAGCACCCTAACACAATGCAAGCTGATTTTCCTCTACACTAGGAGGATGAGGATAGAGGAAATAAAAAAAGACCATTTTAAGATACAAATGCTCACTGGAATCTATACGCTGACATTTAATCCAGGGAACTTACATGAATTAACTGTTTCTGAAAACATGTAACCTAGTTGTGAAGATACAGGCCTCCCAATGGTAAAATGTGAAGAGATAAAGAACCAGACTCTGAGGAAACGTAATCAGAAAACCAGGTGGCTTATACTTCTCTTCTGGAAGACTCATCAGTAAGATGTCTAAAGACAATCACTTACATTTTTGCTTTATCCAAATATCAAAAGGTCAGAGTGGCTCAATTTATTGTTTCTTAGACAAACTTTTTTTTTCATTGATTTAGAAAGAAGAGCAAAAAAGATAGTAAAACTCCAATCAGCCTGAGAGAAAGGTTAAAGCCATTCTTTTTTATATCCATTCTGAGTAGTGATCCATAAAAAATAATTAGGACAAGGGTAAACCTATTATGTAGCACAGATTCACCATCAGTCTCGTCAATCTGTATTTGTTCAGCCTCTAAAGGTTTGCTGGTTTGCTGGACTCTGTGTATATGATTAAAACATATTAAATGCATATATATATAAATTTCTCCTTCCTTCATGTCTTCTAGTCCAAGTTAAGAAGGCTCGATTCTTTTAGTCTCAACTAGCATCATTGTGCATGCCGATCTAAAAATGGTCGTGTCTTCCCCCTCTCCATTTATTGCATTGTCCAATTTTTCACACATTTCTAAACATCCATCATGCAGCTGTTATCTCTGCCCAGCACTCACTGTCACATTTCCCTTGATCCTCCCTTTGAGCTAAGCTCCTTTACCACCGGCTGCCATGTCTATCTCCTTCATCCCTCTGCTGAGCAGAGGTGGCTGAGCACAGGGTCTGTAACTCTCGGATGCAGGCTGCGTTATGCGAAGGATTTTGTATTAGAGACCTGTCAGAGCTGGCCGGAAGGAGGGCACATTTGAAATCATTTCTCTTATTGAGAGATAAGTGTTCCCTGTCATTTATTCTTTCGTTCTCGCTTTTACCTTTCACACTACTTCCATATTTATCCTCCAGCCGCCTGCATATTTGACAATGTTATTGCTGATAGTGTTATGCCACGAGATATGCACACGTATAGCTGAAGTGACTGATGCGTGACCTTCAGTATTTTTCTATGCTTAATACACACATTTGAGCTTCATCCAAGATGATTGTTTGGGGTCTCCTGATGATCTCCATCCAGGTCCTTATTTTCCTTAATGGTAATAACAATGCTAAGTGATAAGGCCATGAATTTATTAGGCTTCTTCCTTCCCAGGTAATTAACTGTCATATCCTTGTGACTACCTCACTTTGTTGGCCTTCAGCCAGAATCAGAAGCTATAGAACAAATGCACAAGAGCAGCTTTCCCCCCTCCATCGTGTGCAGGGTGGCTGGAAGGGGAGGGAGAAGTGGAGTATTTTGCCTACTTTTCAAATGCGCTCTGGATTACTCAACAGGGAATCTTTTTTTTTTTTAAGATTTATTTTTATTTATTTATGATAGAGAGAGAGAGGCAGAGACACAGGCAGAGGGAGAAACCGGCTCCATGCCAGGAGAGCCTGACATAGGACTCGATCCCGGGACTCCAGGATCGCGCCCTGGGCCAAAGGCAGGCACGAAACCGCTGAGCCACCCAGGGATCCCCTCAACAGGGAATCTTAAAGTGACTTATGACACACATTTATTTGTCCATAGAAAAAGCCCCGTCCCAAGAAGTACTGGTTAGCTAACTATATGGTAATAAACATACCACCCAGTATTCCCCCCAGTTGTGAACTCTCAGGAGAGAGAATTGTGTCTTCCCACAACTCTGGCATATTTACAGAATCCAATACTTTGGAGGCTGCTTAGTGAACAAGGATTGTCTGAGGGACAGAGCACACATGCAAACATGTCAGCGAGTGTGAGCAAGCATGTGTGCACACGTGCAAATGGGAAGAGATAGATGGGAAGCTCTAGAGAGAACCCAAGCACCTCACCCAACAATTTCAAGTTCATGTTTTAGAAACCACTCCTAATGGCTTGGTGGACACAGAGGGAGGTTGTTTTGTTTTATTTTAAAGATTTACTTACTCATGAGAGACACACAGAGAGGGGGGCAGAGACACAGGCAGAGGAAGAAGCAGACTCCCTGCAGGGAACCAGATGCCATACTCCACCCAGATTCCAGGATCACACCCGAGCCAAAGGCACACACTCAACCGCTGAGCCACCCAGGTATCTCTGTTTTGTGTTTTACTTTGCAGTTTTTTGGAGGAAATGTGAGCATATCAGTGCCAGGTTCACAATAACTTAAAAACTCCTGTACCAAATCAAACTACATATGAATGCCCATGCACCAAGACTGGTACACAGTTCAGTACTAAATAATCATCTTCCCTTAGCAAACATGAGCTTTATTGAAGTTTCCATCAAAGAGAAACAATCATTTCGAGTGACACTTTTTTTTACAAGGTTGCTGTGAACTTTTACTCTATTGGTGACAATTCCAGATTACAGAATTTAATATCTAGTTTAACTGTAAGCCTTTTCAGCAGGGCTCTTGAGTTACTCCATTGAAAAACAAATGTATCAGATACCAAACAAAACTGGTACAGCTTAATAGAATAAACATGTATTAAAGGTTTTTTATTTACATGAATTAAGCAAAATCAAGATATCCTACTGCTCCTGAGGGCATAGGCAAGTAGCCATGAGGAGGCCATCCTAAGATTATTCTGGTGTAAATACGTTTTATACATACCCACAGGATGGATTTTGTTTAGATCTCTCTACTTAATAAAATACACAATGTTCCTGGCTGTTTTGGTCCTTGGAGGTCATTCCGATATTTGATATTTCCCTCGCTGAAAATGCAATTTTATCTGGCTTTACAAAATGTACTTTTAGATATGTATCTAACTCATAAAATATATTTTGTACCTGAAAGTAGTTGGCCCAGTTGAGCCAAAAGGGTGGCACAACATGTGTGCACTTTGATGTACAGAAGTTTTAAAGTTAGCTCTGGGAGCCACAAACCTTTTAGAGACTGCTGATTTGGTGCATGGCTTACTGAAGATTAGGGTGGGAAAGAAGAGGGCAAGGGTCATGCTCCCTCAATCTCCTGTGCAAATGGAAGGTATAATTTGCCCGTGGATGAAAAGATCCCAGTGTGGACCTATCACCAGAATGGTAACAGAACATCAAACTGAAAGTAAGCACTGATGTCAGGGTGGCTGAAATGGAATCAATTAAGAATCAACTCTCATCATCTGCTGTAACTAATGCAGGTTCTCCCCCTTTTCATTGCTTTCAGACTTATCCTCGTAGACATGGATGTAATTGTAGAGGACTCCCAGGGCTTAAAAAATTAAACTTCTTACATGGCATATTTTGCCCTTCTTTCATTTGGCTGATATACCTGTCTCGCCAAACTCCACTCTTAGATAAATCCAACTCTGTCTACTTAATACCTGCACGTGCCCCAGCTGAATAAGGCTACAGAATAATTCACAACCATCCCTAATCCAAATGCTTTCCCCCTCCCTCCAACATACAATATCTGTCCTCATTGTAGAGAAACTAATTCTTAGTTCTGAGAAAAAAAGAGGCCAGCAGAACAGAGTTCCCCAAGCTTCCCCACCATCCTACCATCCAGCTGTCCTATCTCTGTGCCCCTTCCAACTCCACCTCCATTTCTTTTTAACTCTTTCAGGGTAAAAAGCCTAACAAGTGCTGTTCTTGCTCTCGTTGTCCATATCTTCTGGGACCATTCTCTCCTGAACCCATACATCCTGGGCTTTTTGCCCCAGCATGCCACTGAGACAGCTCTTCAGAGTTACTAATGACTGAGTCTACATTGCCAAATGCAGATCAGGATCATCTGCCTTCCCCCCATCCCCCGCCCCCCCCTTTTTGGAAACAATCTCTTATTTTAGTACCCAGGACAGAACTCACCTCCCTTCCAGCTTCACAGGTGCTACTTCTTGGACTCCCCCAATCCCTTCTAGTTTCCCCAACATCTAAATATTAGGCACCCCAGCATTCAGTCCTGGTATCTCTCCTCAGTGTCCTCTCTCTTCCCAAGGGAATTTACCCAACCTCAAGACATAAATACCACTATACACTAATGTTTCCCAAAATCCCACCCACAGCCTGGACTTCTCTCCTAAACTTCAGACTCATCTACCTAAACTGCCTGTTCAACATCTCCAATTAAAAGTGTCTAGAAAAGATTTCCTGATTTCTGTTCTCACAGTTCCTAGCCAGTGTTACCCTCCAACTGCTTAGGTCAAAAACCTTGAGTCACTGGTAACTGCTCTCTCTCATGCCTACACCCACATGCCATCCATCACTGAAACATGCTGGCTGTATCTTCAAATACATCACATATCTGGCCATTTGTCACTGTTGCCACTGCTCCCATGCTGACTCAGCACTCTCTCCCCTGGATGATTTACAACAGCTTCTTAAGTGGTATCCCTGCTTCCCTCTTACTCCCCTACACTCCACCCTCACTCCACACAGAAGCCAGTGTTATCCTTTGTAAATAAGTCAGATGCTATCAAAACCCAATGATGCTTTACTACCTCACTCAAAATAAAAAGCAAAATTGCTCACAATCCCCAACCAGCCTTCTCATGAGCTACAACCCCCACCAGGTTCTCTGATCTTGTTTCTTGTCACCTTTCTCATTTTCTGCCTACCCAACCCACCCAAGCTCCTTGATGTTTCTCCAGCACATCAAGCACACTCTGTCTCAGTGTCTTTGTATTGTGTTCCCTATGTCAAAAATGCTTTCCTCCAGATACCCACTGGCTTAAGTACTGCATCCTCTTCAAGTTAGCTTATTCAAGAAGCTTATCTTCTCAAAGACCTTCCCTGGCCATCCTATATTACTTTCCCCCCACCCCCTATTCATTCACCCTACTCCACATATCCTTTTCTCTTTACCCTTTTAATACTACTTTTCTGTGACAGCTGTCATCACTTCACATTATATATCTACTTGTTAATCAATTAAAACTCTTCCTAGACTATAAGCTCCATCAGGTCCATGACTATTTTGCACTCATCTGTGCCTCCAACACTCACAGCAGGGCTTGGCCCAGAGCAGAAGTTCAATAAATACTACTGAATGAAATAATGGCTGCAAAGTTCATCAGCTGCATTAATGCTTTTAACATTGTGTTCCTGCCATACCCAACTGTGCCTCTGCCAGTGATCCCACACTTTCACACATTCTATGGACTCCACATGTTAGTGTGTGGAGCACTTGCCCTGCTTCCTTGTCCAATGGATGGACAGCTTGACATGTCTGTGACATTGCACAAATGTCTCTGAAACCTGCCCTGCTCCTCCTAACTCCTTCTATATGCCCCAAACTGTTCATTACATAACATCTCTATGGAATCACATTCATAAATATAACCCCACCCCACAAGAGGAGGACAGAGTAGACAAGCATCTGCTCTGGGCCACAGCTTTGTCGAGGTCAGTGAAAGATCCTAAATTAGAAGTTTATGAATATTGAAGCATCTAATGGCATTTATTATTTTATTTCTATGTCATTCACAAGACTGAACCCAGACACCAAGTCTTCTTTGCCCCCAAACTGGCAAAATAGGAGCATGTGAATGTGAAGATTGAATGGATAGTATCCATGGTTAACACTGGAAGCTGGTTAGCATCCTGCTGTTTTACATGGATTATCTCATTTAAGCCTCTGAACAATAAGATAAGGTTGGAACTATGAACTCCTTTTACATTTGTGGAATCCAAAGCTTGGGAAGATGAAAAGTTTGCCCAAGGTCACCCAAAGGCAATGACAGAACCGGACTGAATTCTTTAACCTTGACCATCTGGCTCATGATGTTACACTGTCTTGGAAGGGTTGCCAAGACGACCAGGGAAGGTTCCCCAGTCTAGCTCAGATCAGAATCACTTGAGATGCTTGATAAATTGCAGTCCTTGGTTTCACTCCTAGAAATTCTGCTTTGTGATAGAGTCCAGAGATCCTTATTTTTAACAGGCACCCCAGGTGAGTTTGATGGGGCCAATTCACTGGCCAGGGGTGGTGAGGAAGAAACAAAAAGCACATCAAATGGGTGATGGAATTTAATGAAGGAGGAATTTAATGAAGGGACTTTTTTTTTTTTTTTTTTAAAGGTTCAGGCAGGGTTAAAGTAAAGTAGAAGATGACCAGCAGAGAGCTGTTTGTTAATACTTCTAGGCTGAAAGGAACAAGGTAACGGAGCAGTTGCCAGAAGGCTACAGAACTGCTACCACTCAGGAGAAGACAGCTTGGCAGGAGCTCAAACATTCAGTCAAGACCAAAGGCAATCAGAAGCCAGAGAGCAAGAAAGGCTTGACGCAGTCCATACCGAGCAGCTTTCCAAGGTGTGGAGAAATGGAGAGGTATACCAATGTATAAGGCTGAAAGGAAAACATTCTGTATGCCACACGCTTGAGAATCAGTTTCCTATGGAAACATTGGTCCAATAATCACACCAAGCATATCAGACCAACCTGCTGTTGATACCCAGTGTCTTCCTCAAATGCCTCTTTCATTCTCAGCTCCAAACATAAAATCACCTGCCTGCTGAAATCTTCTATATCCCAGAGACATGACATGCCCCAACTGAACATGTTCCCCTACCCCCAACACATGGAACCTGCTTATCTTCCTGCATTCCTACTCACTGAACAGTACCCATCCCTTCCCCCAGGCTCCCGGCCAGAAGCTAGGGGTTCATCTGTAACTCTTCCTTCTTAGCTGATTGGAAATCTTTATTCTCTCACTTGATAGCTCAGGTCCTTCCTCTGCTCTTCTCTCTTCCTGCCATTGTCACTGCTTGAGGCCACGTCATCTCTGCCTGGATCACTGCAGGAACCTCATAATTGGTCTCCCTGCTTCAAACTAGTCTCTTCAGAGCTAAAGCTTTCTTTTCAAAATGCAAACCTGTTCATATTTCTCCCAGGCTTAGTATCCCACAGTAGTTGCCCACAGCATACAGGCAAACTGCAGACACCAACTGTGCATGCAATATTTTCCTATTTCCATTTCCAGATCATTTTCGCTAAAAGAAGAAAGGTACTGATTTTTACACATTTACCATGGCCCAAGTCTTTAATTTTAGTACTCTACCAGCCTGCATATTAAATTTTCTAGGCATACTATTTTATAAGCAAAGAAGATATAATTGTATTCCTTGTTCTCTTCATGCCAATTTTTACATTTTCTTTCCTTAGTGTATTAGAGTCCCCAAAATGATGCTGAATAATAATGGTGACGGTAGCCATCCTTGTCTAGTTCCTGATTTTAACTGAAATTATTCGAGTGTTTTGCCATTTAAGCTATTAGCTACTCTATGTTTTTTTTTTTTTTGGAAACAACCTTTATTAGATTCATTAAGTTCCCACCTATTCCCACTTAATCTTGGATTTAATTAGAAATACCTGATGAAGTTTAGAAACTGCCTTTAATACATTATTTTTTCTTTGTTATTGTAATGAATTACACAGATATGTATCCTTACCTTGGATAGCTCTCTATTCCTGAAAAAAGCCTAATCATAATACATTATTGATTCAATGCTTAATTATGTGATATAATCGTATAACAGTGGGTCTGTAGGTTTTGTTCTTACCTTTTTAAAATCATGTTTTGCTATTAACATTATGCTGTCTTCCTTTATAGTCAGGAATGGTGCAGTCATATGAAGATCAAATGATTTCTGATATGTAGAGAACATGGTTGCATAATGGTTTGGTTCTTGTGACTTTTAAATGGTAGATCTTTAGTCATGTTTCTAACATCTTCTACAATAATTCACGCAAACCTCCTCTGGTGAACGAACACACAATTTTTCAGGTTTAAATTTACTTTTGAATTTATACCCAGTAAAATTCATTCTTTCTGGCATTCAAATCTATAAATTTGACCAACGCATAGGCCTATCAACCATGACAGGAGCTTGTCTTCCCTTTCCTCTAGAGAGAAAGGTGAGGCTGACTTTCTGAAACCCCACTGTCCACACTTATGCATAAATGGGGCTGCTCTTAGGCAAAGTGGTCAGAGATAAGAGAAAAATTAATGGGGGTTAGCTTCCCCCATTCACAGTTTGAACCACAGTCATTTTTTTTTTTAATTCTTCTGGCCAGAGATAATTTTCTCTCAAGGTTTTAGATCTCTGTACCTCTACTGTGGCCCACAAGGTGCTACAGTGAGGCTACCCTTGGGATGAGAGGGGAAAGAAAAAAAAAAAAAGATTCCTCCCATACTTTTTAGCTTGCAAGGCACCCCCTTTTCCTTGTCTTCTGGCTAGAATTGGAAGTCTCTTAACTTGTGGCCATGGACACCCGCTGCACAGTTCCCTGATAAGGCTACCCTCAGGTTCCAGCCGGTGGTGAAAGACAGAAAAACCAGGAGCCATACAATTCTTCTGCCTTCCCCCCAAATTTCTGTTCTGTTTACTTTGCAGAGGCCACAGGTGGTTGCTTTTGGTGTTTGGTCCAGGACAGAGGCTTGGTGGGGCTTCTAATCCTGGCCAGCAGCAGAAACGACTTCGAATTCGTGTCCTCGATGTGTGTCCTTTCAAATTTCTCCTCACGGATTGCTGTATTCTTTTGGAAGTCTTTGAATTGTTCCCTCTGGTTTTATCTTTGTTTTTATTTTTTGATCTGTTTTTAATTATGTACATTTTTTGCCACCTCCCTTATTCTCAACTACAACAAAGGTTATCAATTTTATTAGTCATTTCAAAGACCCAGATTTTTACTTACCTAACTTTTCAACATTATTCTCTACTTCAACAATTTCCATCTTTAATACCTCTCTTTTTCTATGTTTTAGAGTTTGTTCTTTTTTTTTTTTAATTCTTGAGATACATCTTAAGTCCCTTTACTTTTCAAATACTGATGTTTAAGACCATATAATTTCCTGATTTTTGCTTTGGGTTATGTCCCCCATGGGTTTTGGTATAAGATTTTCTCCTTGTAATTGCCTTTTAGATAGAAATCAAAATTTGAATTGTAAACTTTTTTGATCCAAAGATAATTAAGAACTTTAATAACACAAACTTTTTTGGCCATCACAGTAATACTGATCTTTAAAAAAAAATTTATTAGATTATTAGAAAACATGGCCTATGAAAATCTGAGGCTAAGAACATAATCGATTCTTGGAAGTATTCTACAGGCATACAAAAATATACATACCTTTCCCCTTCAAAGAATCCCAAGTTAAATATATTCAATTTTATTTATTATAACACTTAGTTTGCCTGGATCTGGGTTATCCTGAAAGATACACAGCAAGGTCACATTCTGAAAATTTTACTAATATCAAATTCCCTCTGCATTTTAATATATTCTGCTTTATATTTTAGTCTCACTTGTACATTTATGCTTATGACTAATGCATCTTCTTTTATACTGTGCCTATTCTAATTAATGTCCTTATTCTTCTTGTTCAGTGATTTTAACCTTACACATGTGTAAGCTTGATATCAAAATTATAACCTATTTTTCTTAGTATCTCTTTGCATATTCCTGTATTTTACACCATCTTTCATCTCTTTGGTTTAAAAGTGCTTCACGTTTCTGGATTTTAACTGAATCTATAGAAAATAAGGGAATTTGTTACGTTCATAATAAGCAACAGATATACTTCATTTTAATCTTTATATCTTCCACTGTTTCCTATCGTCCGCCCCCTCCTCTTTTTTTGTTGTTTTTCTCTGCTTTAAGTTACTACTCACTGCTTCCCTTACTTGTGTCCCGTTAAGTTCTAAGTTCTGCTTTTCTAGAGACAATTTAGGAAAAGCTGAACATGAACACAGTTACTTTAAGGTATTGTTAATTTGGTTAGGTAATACAATGGTATTGTGGCCATGCATTAAAAACAAACAAACACAAAAAAAACCCCACAAAAACCAGAAGCCCTCATCTATTATAGATACATACTGGAATATTTTCCAGTGAAAATTCAGGATGTCTTTGTTTACAATACCCCAATATCTGGGAACAGTTGGGGCAATATGTGAAGCTAGGCATTTTTTGAAACTGAGTGTTGGGCACCTGGGAATTGATTCCACCACTCTTAACTCTTTCATGTAGGTTTGAAAATTCCATATTAAAAAAGTTAAGGGAAAAATCATTTATTTACACAAAAGTTTTACAAAATATTTGAGAGAGAGAGAGAGAGAGAGAGAGAGAGATAGCAAGAGAGAGCAAGAGCAGAGGCAGAGGGAAAAGCAGGCTCCCCGCTAAGCAGGGAGCCTGATGCATGGTTCAATCCCAGGACCCTGAGATCATGACCTGAGCCAAAGGCAGATGCATAACTGACTGAGCCACCCAGGTACCTCTACACAAAAGCTTTTTATGTTGTTACTGAACCTCCTCAGTGTTCATATGATTCTTTTAATTAATATTACTGGTGGTCTCCTTTCAAGGAAAGCAGGGGCGAACAATCTGTATATGGAGTTAGATAATAAGTGTTTCAGACTTTATGGGCCAGTAGGCAAAACTGAGGATATTATGTAGGTATGTACATAACAAGAATCAATTTCCACAAGATTCTTCATTGTTTAAATGCAAAATATCATGGCAATAGTTGAATATAATTTTTGTAATACAAGTAAAAGATCTGCCTATAAGAAGAATGGGACTTTTTGGATGAGGCTCTTAGTTTTGCCTAATTGGGATTCAAAGTAGGGCTCCCCACCATCATGGTAGAAACACAGGCCCATTCTCCTATGGGGCCTTTTTTTTGTTTGTTTGTTTCTCTGAAATAGAGTGATCAGATCACCTCTCCTGGGAACTCACCAGAATGTATTACACCTATATCTTTCTTTTTTTCCTTAAATATTGCACTCAGTGTTAAAGAACTTTTCATTTAGGAAAGCAGATTAAGAGCATCAAAGGCTCTGGGATAAAACCTTCTGGATCTGAATACAGCTGGATGACTCATCAGCTCTACCTACCTACTTAACCTATCTAGAAACTTCAGTTACTTCCTCTCCAAAATGACTACTAATACCTCTTTTACAGGATTGGAGAAAGATTCAGTAAGCTGATAAACGCAAAGAGTTCGAAGAAACATTACACACTATAAAACATTTGATATGTGTTATTGTTCTTTCAGTTTTTTCCTAGCCACTTAAAATTGTAAGATTATTCTTAGCTTGCAGACCATACAAAAACAGTTGGGCCAGGTTTGGTCCATAGCTATAGTGTGCCAATCCCTGCAGGATTTGCTACCTATTTTGGGTATTCTGCATATCTTTCCTCTCTCTGGCGTCTGGGCCCCTACATAACTCCATTCACTCCTGAGGTTCAGGCCCAACTATGGAGACCCTTTAAGCAGTAATCTGGAAAGAAGCAGGAGGCACAAAGGGCCCAAAGACTAGCAGCAGCCAGGTTGGTAGCTGTCATTCCCAAATGCAGTGGGCATTTCTGTTGTTCACCAACATACGATTCCCTCTATCTTTGGCATCGAAATGAGTCTCTGCCCTTAGCTCCCAAAGTTAGTATGTGTACCCATGTCACTTGTTCCATCCAATGAATATGAGAAAAAGTGATATGCATCCTTACGGGTTAAAACATTTAAAGATCAGTATGCGATCACTCATCCTTCCTCCTTCCTGCCATGGTGACCACTGACTTTCCAGATGGTGGAGCTTCAATCAGCCCAGGTCCCTGATGGCAGAGACCTCAGATCATGGACTACTGACATGTAATATGACAAAAAAAAAAAAAAAAAAAAAGTTTAGTATATTTTTGTCACAGAAGTTTAGGGGGTTTTTGTTTCCACAGATTAAACTGAGCCTACTAGGGCTAATATACCATAACAAATTATCAAATTTCCTCCTTGGATCCCTTGGCTGTAAAAGCTGGCATTCTCCTGCTCACATGAAAGGAAATATTCAACCTGTGTATTTTTATTCTTCCTCATGGCTCTTTGGGGGGGGGGGGGGTGGTCAGGGCTTCTCTCTAGGAGCCACTTTCAGGGATGGCATTGCCCTTTATCCTAGAGGCTACACAGCACTCTCAAGATCAGCTCTCCAGGAGGCAAGGTGTCCTGATATTCCCAGAAGGCTCCCCACCATTGCACCTCAGGCTTGAGTTGGCTCCCAACTTGGCCCTCTGGTTCCAGATTCCAGCAAATCACCAGGTGCTCCTGCCTAACCCATAACTGTTCCACTCAGGACAGATGGAAGGCAATTAGGCTAGAATTAGGAAGGAGAACAGCAGGTATCTGATTCTGTGCCACCACTTTCCCAGGCAAATTCCAAGGTAGAACTTACAGTCTTCTGATCTGGTTGCGGTCTTCTCTCTAGCATCATCTGTCTCAGCATTCCATTTATTTCACTCTGGGCTTTTGATATAGTCTGCTACACATTCTGTCATATGATAGCAAGGCTGTTATTGTACTCTTCATACCCACTCACCTTCAGTCCCCTGGCACAAGCCCACTAGCATTATTTTCAGTTCCATGTTCCTTTCTAAGTACTACTGTACCATGGTACATCTTCAACATGTGCATGTTCAGGCTATGCTCTACTCAACCGTTTCTCGTATAGTCCTGGATCCGTATAGTGTGTAGCCCATGAATGAAGACACATGATCTTCGATCCCTTTGGAACTCTCAAATCTAGCCATGAAGAGCCAGGTAAGTAAGACATGCTATAGTAGATGGATATGCAGAAAGGAAGAACGAACATGCATGAAAGGATGAATTTGTTCTGCTTGGAAGGGGAGGAATGATAAGTGATCAGAAATACAGCTAACTAGAGGCACCTGGGTAGCGCAGTCGGTTGAGGGTCTGACTCTTGATTTCAGCTTAGCCCTCGATATCAGAGTCATCAGTTCAAACCCCACACTAAACTTAAAAAAAAAAAAAAAAAAAGTAGCTAACTCAAAGAAAATTAAGAACTTAGTTGTAACAAGGGATGCAGTGGTGCTAGTGGAAGCTTGTGGTAACACAGAGGTAATACATATTTATTGCATGCTTGTCTTCTTAAAAAAAAAAAAAAGTCAAGGCAGCTTGAAACAAAAGGTACATGTACAACAAAACCTGGGAGACAAAAGACAAGAGCCAACTCATAAAAGGGAGTAGGCAGACAGAGGGGATTGATTGTACCAAAATCCTCTGAGTAAGGCTTAAGAACACTAACAAAAGTGAGTTGGATATAAAAAATATACACTGAGTGCTGATACGACAACAGGAAAAGGATACTCGGGTTCTAGTAAATGGTCCAGAGTCTCGGTGTAAAGATTACTGGAGTGATCAATCCAAATTGCATTCGATGTATATATGAATCGATCTTATCTTCACAGGTACATTGGAATGTCCTCACAGATATGTCCTCCCCAGGACAGAGTGGGCACTAATATTTCTTAATTCATACAATTCCTATTCTTTCTAGCTTAAGAAAAAAAAAAAACACTAATATTTACCAAGAACCTATTATATAATCAAGCATTGTCTTAAGTATTTTTTCATTTAATGCTTTACCTTTACATTATCATCATTGAAAAATATACTTTGTTACTTTAGGTTTCAGAAGAAACAATAAGAGATTCCCGTAAAATAGTTAAACAATATAATAACAAACTGTTACTATTATCCTTTCTTCCATACATTTAAACATTCTTCCAAGGCTACTGGTGTCAAATTGGGTGTGACCCTTTGTGTCTCTTTTCCATATTCTTACATACATAAGTACTGTTCATATAAATTGGATTGTACTGTATCATTCTGTGATTCAGCTTTCTTCATTTAACAAGAGGTCTCAGAGAGCTACTTTCATACTATTTGTGGATCTACCTCATTCTTTCAGACCTGTATATAATATTTCACAGAATGGATATACCAAGATTGATTTCGCAACCCCCTTATCGATAGACATTCATTTGTTTACAATTCTGATATACCATAATTTAACTATTAAAGTTGTTTCTAAATTTTTCCCTATAATAAAGCTTTTTGAAATAAGAATCCTTGTATATACATTATTGTGCACAATGTAAGAATTCTTGATAGATTCCTGGAAGTGTAATTGCTGGGTCATAGGGTATAGACATTTCCTATCTCATAATCGATGCCAAAATAACTTAGAAGCTTTGCTAAGAATATTTCCACTAACAGTGTATGAAAGTGCTCATTGTTTCACATTACTTGCCAGTACCAGACAGTTTAATACGTTTTCATTTGTGTTAATCCTATGCAAAGGAATCTCATTTAAAAAAATGATTTTTTTTTCATTTATGAATTGAGTCTTTAAGTTTATGGTCATTTAAAAATTTCTTCTCCAAATTGCCTGTTTATTCAATAGCTTGTTTTACTGATTTGTTGAGGATATTTGTTTTACTGAACATGTACTGATATTAATTTAACGTCCGCAATATACATACATCGCAATTCTCTTCCCATGCTGTGTTTAACTGTGTTCACAGTGACTTTGTATTTAGCAATAGGCTTGTGTTGCTTAAGCCTTTGTCCTATATCACCCTCTGAAACTTGGAAAGCTTTCTTTTATCATATTAACTCTTTAACCTGGAATAAATCTGGAATTTATTTTTTGCGCATGGTATAAGTTAAGGTGTCTATTTCTTTCTCTTGAAATGTCAGCATCTCCATTTTGCAAATAACAAAACTAAAACTCAGAAAGGTTAAAGAACTTGCCAGCTAATTCTGAGGTAGCAAGTGGCCTAAAGGGGATATAAACCTATTTGACCCTTTCTACCAAACCAAGCTGTTTCCCAAGAGTAGTGCAGGATACATTCCACATTAAAACATTATTATACTCAGTACAAACAACCTAAAAATGTCACTCACGTCTGCTGCATTACGTTAGCAGCGAGAGGTGCCTTGGCATTCCTGATCATATATAGATATACCTGCCAAGATCTGCTTTGCATTTGCTCAGAGATGGAATCACGAAGTCCAGGAATAGAATTGCATTATTATTCAACACCAACTAGCTGCTATCATGAAAATGAGGATGCCTCAAATTGACACTTTCTCAAAAGACAATTCTGTGCTCTCTTGGCTGGCATGGAACCTAAGAGATAATAACCACAGAAGAAAAGTAGGGTTGGGGTGCCTGGGTGGCTCAGTGGGTTGGGCATCTGACTCTTGATTTCAGTTCAGGTCATGATCTCAGAGTCCTGGGATAGAGTGCCAGGTCAGGCTCTGTGCTCAGCAGGGAGTCTGCTTCAGATTCTTTCTCTCCTTCTGCCCCCTCCCTGCTTGCACACATACTAATAAATGGATCAATCTTCAAAGAAAAAGAAAAAAAAAAAGAACAGGGTTGACATTCTATCTAAGACTAGGAGACTGAACTATTCTGACTCCAGCTTCAATCACCAACCAATCCTTAGCAAATCCTGTTCTGCTGTGAGCTGCATGGAAAGTTGGCTTTCACACTTTTTAACTGATCTATTTAATGGGGTACACAGTAGATACCCCTGGGACTGTTACCAGTCTATCATGAACTTGTGTCTTACAGTGTTTTCTATATTGCCCAAACCAGAACCACAGGATTCTGGCGATGATGCTACTGGCCATCATGTTTATGTCACGGTGATTTACTAAGGGGGGACTGCTAACTGACACTGGGCTAATCAGATTCCTAGCTACGAGAATATAGAGTTGGGAATAAGGGAATCAAGTCAGCTTTATCACATGGCTGAAGCATCCACCCAGGAGCTGTGTGGCCATGTGCTGCCACATGGACTGGGAAGTAGACACGAGCTGCAAGGGAGAGGAGAATCGGGTGTTATGCATTGAGAGACGGAAAGAAGACCTGGAGACTGAACACTGTCTGAGTTCATTAGAATGACTTCCTGGTTGAGATCACTCATTCATTCAAATATTTACTGTGCACCAACTATATGTCAGACATAATTTTACGATTTTATTTTAGAGACAGAGAATGCACGAGTCGGGGGAGGGTCAGAGGGAGAGAGAATCTCAGGCAGACTCTTCATTGAGCAGAGCCCCATACAAGGGCTCAATCTCACAATCCTGAGATCATGACCTGAGCCAAAATCAAGAGCTGGATGCTTAAATCACTCTGTCAGACATTATTTTAGATGACTGAAGACTAGAATATATATTTCATTGTTACAATAAATTCTTTTTTTGCTTAAGCTAGTGGAAGGGGTTATAATCAGAGACCTATAACACAGGTCCATAAATGCAAAGACCCTTTATCTGTAGGATGTTTTACACATTCAACTATTCCAGATGCCATCTCTATTTTTTAGGCTCTCAGTCTATCTACCTTGTATCATGTCTCACTTTACAAGCCATCACCTTCAGGTGACTCCAAATTCTTCCAGGGTAGTGGTTCTCAACTAGCATGACACAGGTCCCCAGTGCATTGTGATCAGTGATGAAGTTTGTCATCAGTAATTTTTAAAGCATAATGCAGTGGCTCGATCTGGCTAGTGCTTTATGATTGTTTCCCACCCTCCCAGCAGATCCAAGGTCATCTGTAATGTCATCAGCCTCACTTGCACCACCATATGCTTTCTTAGTGGAAGAGAAATTTGATATTGCCAGCAGGTAGGGAATTGTGCATAACCCTGGGTATGTCCTAGGAGCTTCATAAACTGCTGTGGTTGCTACTCCTGATGCTGCAGTAAAGAATCTTCAAGCCTGCACCACTGCAATTAGCCACATAATAAATACACATGTGAACTCTAGGCCTTCGTCCTTAAAAGATTATCTCAAGCTGGAATATATGCAAAGGTTGGGTAAAGTCAAATAAGGAGGTAAAACACAGGTAAAGGCAAGTAGTTAACATGTTAGTTTTATGTTGCATCCCTTTCTAATGAGAAATGCTTCTTCAGATCATAGGATCCTGGTAACACAGTGACTGACCTAGAGGTGGGCATGACTGGAATGGGCCAATCAGAAATCTTTCTCCTAAGTTGAAATTAGAGAGCAAGAGAGTCCTATTAACTGTCAGGTAGCAGAATCCTATAAGCTTGAAGTCAGGAGGGCAAGTCTTCCCCAGAGAAACTATACCTATACCCATATTAGGTAGTATATATGTGTTATTTCATTACATTCTTATGACCTAGGGAAGTAGATAGCTACACTAAGCCCACTTTTTAAATTTTTTTTTAAGAGAGAAAGAGTATACATGTTAGAGGGGGTTGGGAGTAGGACAGAGGAGAGGGAGAGAACATCTTAAGCAGGCGCCACACTCAGTGGAGCCTGATGCAAGGGGCTGGATCCCAAGATCCTGAGATCATGACTGGAGGCAAAAATCAAGAGTCCAATGCTTAACTGACTAAGCTACCCAGGCACCCCTTAAATCCACTTTTCTGATAAGGAAGCTAGGACTCTGGGTTTATGTCCCTGTTCAAAATCATACAATCAGCCAAGAGTAGAGGTTTCAGTCTGTGTCTTTCTGGCTTGCCCTCTTCCAAGTAGGTATACAATGTTTTATATGAATTTGAAAATGTCTGTCCAGGAGACCTTGGGCCAAATCTCTGGGCATCAGTTGACATACTTTAGTGCTTTTAAGCTTGGAGTCAAGAGAACTTCATCTCTAAAGAACCCGATAATAAATATTTTAGACTTTGTGGGCCACTCAAATCTGCCATTATAGTTTGAAAGTAATCCTAGGTAATGTGTAAACAAATGTTTATAGCTACATTCCAATAAAACTTTATTTATAAAATAGGCAGGAGGAGAGGGTAGGATTTTGTCTGGGGGTAATAGATTGTTATTTTAAGCTCTGACTCACCATGCAAAAGATTGTAAATTCCTTATAGACAAATTCCCTCTATCGAATATTTTTATGTTGCTTTATAATTTACTCATGACTAAGTACACACATACACACTTCAGTAACTGAAAACTGTCAAACACAAAGTACACAAATATACTAATTAATCTACTAGACAAATGTTATACCATGGTTTTAAGTATTTTGATTCTTAATCTGTTTTTTAAGTAAGCTTCATGCCTAACAGGGGGCTTGAACTTACAACCCCAATATCAAAAGTTATATGCTCTACCAACTGAGCCAGCCAGGCACCCCTCAGCATTTTGATTCTTTTTTTTTTTTTAATTTTTATTTATTGATGATAGTCACACACACAGAGAGAGAGAGAGGCAGAGACACAGGCAGAGGGAGAAGCAGGCTCCACGCACCGGGAGCCCGACGTGGGATTCGATCCTGGGTCTCCAGGATCGCGCCCTGGGCCAAAGGCAGGCACCAAACCGCTGCGCCACCCAGGGATCCCGAGCATTTTGATTCTTAAAGATAAGTGTGCCAAATATCTTACTGGTGATAAACCAAAGAAAGTCAAGGTGAGCAGGCAATGCTAGAGGGTGTATATAGGTCTTTGAAGAGGGCAGTCCATTTTACTCCATGCAAAGATGAAAGAACTATTAAGCTAGTGAGAAGTGGGCTACCATGGCCACATGGAGAATGTGCTTGGGACATTGAGGCAACAGTAAGATAACGGAGTGATATAAAAAAGCTATTCTCTGAGATGGGTAACTACAAGTAATGATCTCATTTTCAGTGGGGAAAGAAGTACATCTATTTCCATTACTTTCCAAACAGCATTTGTTTTTTAAAATCAAGTCACTTTTGGGGCACCTGGGTGGCTCAGTTAAGCATCTGCCTTCATCTCAGGTCATGATCCCCAGGTTCTGGGATTGAGTTTCACATCAAGCTCCTTGCTCAGTGGGGAGCCTGCTTCTCCCTCCCCCTGCTTGTGCTCCGTATCTGTCAAATAAATAAAATCTTAGAAAAATAAATTTTTAAAAATAATAAAATCAAGTCACTTTATGATTTAGATATAAATTATTTAGATGTAAAACATCTACATATAAAATTAAGATTGCTGTGTATAAAAATTTAGATATAAATTAAAATATCCCTGAGATATTTGCTATGAATATAAATTAGTACTTAAGATACTGTGCCAACGAAGGAGCACGATCTTTGATACATCTTTTAAAATCTGAATTTTTTTTTAAGATTTTATTTATTTATTCATGAGAGACCGAGAGAGAGGCAGAGACACAGGAAGAGGAAGAAGCAGGCTCCTCACAGGGAGGCCAATGTGGGACTTGATCCCAGAACCCTGGGATCACAACCTGAGCCAAAGACAGATGCTCAACTGCTGAGCCACCCAGACGTCCCTAAAGTCTGATTTCTATGGGAATACAATACTATGCATATTTGCAGGAGGTGGTATCATTCAGATTTCAACTTCCAATGCCACTATATAGTAATGCAAGAATTCCAGAATTAGGAAACCAGAGTACAGGGAAAAAAAAGGAAAAAAAATTTATGACAATTACTGATAGGAGATTGTTTATAACTAGATCCAAGTGAAAGTTAATTTCTGAGTCTATACACACTCAGGCAATATCAGGCTATCTGTAAATACCATGTAACAAAATGCCTTTCATTTCTATAATGAGGAATAATATGCCGTTGAGGAACAAAGTAGTAGTCTTGTGAGGAATATGTAAAACAAAACCGTAAACTTCCCAAGGTTGTCTACATTTTCCTTTCTGTTTGTAGCGTCTTGCATCCAATATTGTCTCTAGCCTACCTAAATAAATACTCAGGCATCTTTGCACTAGGTTAGGGAAATGGGAACCAAAGACAGAAAAAAAATGAAAGTGAAGGAAAGAGGGAGGGACAAAAAGAAGAGAGAAAAGGGAAGGCAATATAATGGAAAGCACAGTGACTATAGTTTCTGGGAACCTAATGCATAGCATGGTGATCACAGTGAACGAATACTGTATTATATACTTGAAAACTGCCAACAGAGTAGATCTTAAATGTTGCCACCACAAAAAAGAAACGGTAATTATGTGACATGATGGGAGCATTAGTTAACCCTAAGGTGGCGATCAATTTGCAATATATAAATGTATCCAATCAACACATTGTACACCTTAAACTTCTACAATGACATATCAATTACATCTCAAAGTTGGGGAAAAATACTGTATCACATACTTGAAAGTTGCTAAGAAAACAGATTTTTTTAAAAAATTTTATTTATTTATGATAGTCACGCAGAGAGAGAGAGAGAGAGAGGCAGAGACACAGGCAGAGGGAGAAGCAGGCTCCATGCACTGGGAGCCCAACGTGGGACTCGATCTCGGGTCTCCAGGATCGCGCCCTGGGCCAAAGGCAGGTGCCAAACTGCTGCGCCACCCAGGGATCCCAAGAAAAACAGTTCTTAGACGTACTCACCAAACACAAAGAGATAACTGAGGTAATGGGTGTGTTATCTAGCCTTTGTTATATATCATTAAAGCTGGAAAAATAAAAGAAATTCTTTTGTTTTTTTTTTTTAAAGGTAGATCCATGAGAGAGGGTGAGAGGGGAAAAAAAGAAACAGTAAGAATGAAGACAAAAAGGGCTATTCGGTAGTCCTAGCACCCCCCCACCAGCGCGCGCGCGCAAACACACACACACACACACACACACACACACACACACACAATTGCTGAGAAGACAGAGACCCTGGAATAGATTATTCCGTGCCTAGGGCCCTGCAAATTTCCTGCTTGGCCTGTCTTCACTTTGGGCCTTACCAGAGTCTGTGCATTTATAATCCTCAGATCATTTTTCCACACTCATGATGCCAACTGCACCTCTAGGCATACAACTTTCAAATCTCTTATCTCCATCAAAGACAGGTCTGTCTTTGTTAGCTGGACACCTCCCTTTAGAAGAGCTCCCTTCATTTCATTTCAAACCTTAATGAAATCAAACAAAATAATCACCTTTTTCTTTCAAACCCTAATGAAATCAAACAAAATGATCACCTTTTTCTTTTCCTCTAGCTAGCCCTCCTTTCCCACACCCTATTTCAGTGTGCACTGGAAACCTCAGGGATCCTGACCCCACATCCTTCAACAACACAGATTGTTCCTTCATAACATAGTTTTGGAGTCTTTGCTTCCATTCCCTCCCTTCTGATAACATTCAAAATCTTTGTCACTCAGGAAGTTTGGAATAGTTTAATCTTCATGTTCCACCTTCACCTCCAGCGTCTCCCAGTTGCAAACCATTTGAACCAAATGAATTTTACCAACATATTTTTACTCCATTAGTCTCCTTTGCCGAAAATTGCCCTCCCGCCCCACCCGGCCCCACCATGTACAGAATAACCTAAGCTCTTGGGTCTGGTGTCATAGATCTTTAACCATTTGTCCCCAACCTACATTTCCTATCTCCCCAAGACTGAAACTGTCCATGATCTAAGCTGATCCACCAGTTTCTTCTCAGATGGCAATGCTCATTCCCACCTTTTCCCACTTGCATAATCACATTTAGTTACTACTTATGTGCTAGACATATAGGGTCACAAAAGTAGGTTATACTCCACTCTTTAATTATTCTACAATACTTTATGTGGAAGTTACTAGCTATACAAGGTTTACAGGTATTTTTGACCAGAAACAGATTAGTTCTAAGGGTGGGGAAGGATCTAAGAGGAGCACATAGACCAAGAGGAATCCATTACTCTCTTAGAGCCCTTGGTTAAGTGGCACAGTGTTCCATAAAAATCTTCCTACTGGAAGGTCTAAGGATGCAATTTAAAGCCAAAAGAAGTAGTAGCTTGGAAGTAGGGGAGAGCACACAAGAAATATCTGTGTTCAGGGTTTTGTAGGTAACTCACAAGACTAGCAATAATGGGCAAATCACAAGGCCTTCCTATAGCCTGGTTTCTTAGGTACATGTTATTTAGGTTGGTCAGGATGGTAAGTCAGCCCAAAAGGGTACAGAGTTGCTCTAGGGATTTCACCCCAGACCACAGGCCATGAAAAACCAAATGGAAACTAAAGCACATGATGTACACTATAATATACCAAGGAAACAGGAATAGCATGATATGGAGACAGCCCAGAAGTACACAAGCAAGGTGTCTGGCTTTCTCCCCATCTCCAATCCCTATTTCCTGCTAACAACATGGAGAGAGGCCAGTCAGTAGCTCTCTCCCTCTACTCCCCTGCTTCCTCCACACATCCTGCCAACTCCATCCCCTATATCTCCTATTCACTCACCGATTTTGAAAATATGAAGGAGAAAGGATGAGAAGTTAGATATATTGAGAACATGCTTTGTGCCAGGTGTTGTGCTAGATGATTCCATATGTAAAGAGAGGAAGAAAGCCAATAGAAAAAGGCAGAAGTAGAATCAAGTCAGCAGCAGATAAGTGAAGGCACTGGTTCTCGACTTGTTTCATGATACCTGTGATAGAACCCCAAGGGCAACTGCTGGAATGCAGATGCCCAGGCCTCAGGCAGAAAAAGCACTAGACCTGGAATGAGGCCCCCAACTGCATATATATATATACACACACATTTGTGTAATGTGCACAGGTGCATACATATATAAGCATACATATCAAAAAATAAGCAGCCCAGCCAATTTTAAATGCTACACAGGTATTATACACTGAAGCAGAGGAATGTGACACTCTGTTCCTCATAGAAGAGAGCGAGCTACCATACTTTATAAATCCTGATTCCCCCTAAGATGCATCATTACATTTATGTATCCCTGAAAAAGAAAATACACTGCCAATTAAACCAGGATATGCAAGCAATTGTAAGAGGCCTCTTAATTTCAATAATGTTGAAAGGTTTACAAAATCTGTAGCTTAGAATTGACAAAATAGAGTTAACATGTGTCAAGGGCCCGCTACAGTCAGGGTCAATCTGTGGTTATATGTGAAGTTAAGTTCCCCCAGTTACACAGCTCATAAGAGACCCAGCTAAGATCATTTCTAACTTGGAAGCCATGGCACTTTATTATCCTGCCACCAAACCCAGCCCAAGTACTGCCTTCATTCACACCACCCCCCAGCGCCCGGAGTTTGTATGAGCAGTGCAGCTCTGGGACTAGACCTCAACCTACACTGTTAGACATGAGAAATGTTGAGAAAGGAGCCTGGCACAAAGCACGATATATTGAGAAATGCCATCATCCCTGCTTGCAGTGCAGTGAAGGGACAGCAAAGGAGCTGCTACCAAGTGCATTGAGGAAGAAGCACAGGGTGTTGTCGTAGAACGTAATTAGGGGACTCACCCATGCTATGGGTGGTCAGGGAAAACTGGACCAAGTGATGTTTAAGATGGGGCTCTACCAGTAACCAGCAGCATTTAGCTATCATATCAAAGCAAGGGGGTAGAATGAGACAAAGTTCCTGTAAATCCCAGCCCTGGTAGGCAAATTAGAGCCTTGAACTCTTCTGCTCTCAACCTGAATAACACTGCATCAAACAGTTCTCCCCAGCAGCACACACCCATTTTGTCCATACAATTCCCATCAGCTCCCAAGGTGTCCAGATGAGGCCCACTGGGAGAGAAAGCAAACTTCAACCCGGCAGGCTGCCAAGAGAACAGATGAACAGATCTGCTTGCAGGGCAGACAGCAATGGAGCAATAAATTAGCCCTGTAAAATACTTCTAATTTAAATGTGTAATCACTCTTATTTCTACAGAGGACTTTTTTTTTTTTCCTAAAGAAGGCAAATGAAATTACAATATTGAGCTAATTGGCAAGCCCCTCTGCACCCCCCACCTCCATGCCTCCTTTAGGCAGTGCGACTTGTAACACATTTGGGGATGGCTTTATTATCCAAGGTGATGATGTCAGCCTCGGCAGATCTGCAATATGGGGTGGGACAGAAGGAACGCATTACACAGACTCAGTGGGAACCCAGCCCAGCAAGCTCTTGGCACCTGGGACAGAACAGAAGGCCACATCGGTTTGCTTTACAGTAGGCTCCCAGCAAACAAAACCAAACTCTGGCATTTCATCGGGGATACAAAGTTTTCCCTCAATCCAAGATCACTAAGTATCATTTTTCTTCTCTTGCTTTTTTTTTCTTTTTAAATGACAGAAACCATGTTGAGAAAGCATGTTTATAGGATATGCAGACATTTGCTTGAGATTTAGCCCAGGAGTAGAGAAATACAAGCCCCCAAGTCAGGTAACAGGTAGGCAAAAGACGGCAAATCTTCCAGAATCTAATCCATGAATACTAAAAGATTAGTTCAGGCTTGCCACCTAGAACTAGGAAGAATGTCTGAAAACAACATCTTCTATGGGCACTTCCTATATAAAAATATGTATCTGAAAATATCAAAGGGTCTCCTGAAAGCCTCTGGATATCCTATTCTTTGTACCTAGAGTACCCATCCCCAATTTGTCAGCTATGTCAAGAATGACCACACTGAGGCTCTACCCGATATCCCCAAGGCATAGTGTCCTTCCTCTGTTACCCCAAAATGGATCCCTAGTACATACTTCTATTAATGCAGATATGATACTGGGTTATAACTAATCATCGACACTCCTGATGCCCCAGGAGACTGTAAGGTACTAAGGACCAAAGCCAGCCACATTCCATTTGCCCAAGGATCCCTGCACCTGGCCAGAACTTGGCACATGGTTGTACTCAATTCAGGTTGAGTAAAATATTAAGCAAACAACTCTCTACACTGCTTTCTGCTAAAAGAACTGTGGTCTTCAGGGATCTCTTGGAAAGCAGCATGAAAACACCTCTAGTGCAAGTTAGGTTCACAGATCAATAGAACAGACTTCATTCATTTCTAATGTTTGTCCATATGAGTCTAAAATATGTTTTTTCTTAATATTTTTCCTTAAAACGATTCCTCGTTTGTTAATTTCCACCCTGCCCTAAGCAACAATGAGGAAGCCATGATTTTGTGTGCTTAGTTTTTGTTCAAATACATAATAAAACACTGATTAGTAAGCACTGTTCATCTGTATACTACCTCCAACCCTCCAACATACAGTAATAGAGCGGAGCATATACCCCATTTTAAGAAATCCTGGATTAATAAAATATTCAGGCTGAATAGGTCATTAGAGATTTCCAAGTGCAAACTGTTAATAAACAGATATGGAAACCAAGGCTTAGGAGGATTAGATTTCTTTCCCAGCTGATGAAATTAGTGAGTAACAGAGATGGGATGGGCATCCTGAGCTCCAGCTCCCATTCTAGCGTTTTTGCTCTGATCACTGAAACAAATGCAAGAGATAAAACCTTTCGAACATCTAAAACATTACTGCAAGTATTTTTAAGATACTTTAAAATACACCCTTTTATTAAAAAGATGATGAAAATAAAACAAGCTTTGGTGGTGTAATGGATTTATTACTTTTTCTCCTTCCTAGCTTCCTAATGATTTACAATGTGGTTACAGTACTTTTATAATGAAAAAAAAAATTAAAAATATACCTTATGCAGTGATTAGTTTACATGTTGACTAGGCTTCAGTGCCCAATGGTTTGGTCAAATAATAGTCTATATGCTCCTATAACAGCATTTTTAAGATTTTATTTATTTATTCATAAAAGACACACACACAGAGGGGGCGGACAGAGACATAGGCAGAGGGAGAAGCAGGCTTCCTGCAAGAAGCCCAATGTGGGATTCGATCCCAGGACCCTGGGATCATGACCTGAGTCAAAGGTGGACGCTCAACCACTGAGCCACCCAGGCATCCCACAGCATTTTTTTTTTTTTTAAACATTCAGTCAGGGGTGCCTGGGTGGCTTAGTCAGTTAAGCATCTGCCTTCAGCTTAGGTCATGATGTCAGGGGTTCCTAGATCAAGTCCTGCTTCAGCCTCCCTGCTCATCAAGGAGTCTGCTTCTCCCTCTGCCCTTCTCCCCTGTTTGTGTGCACTCTTTCTCCCAAATAAATTCTAACTACCTCCCCGCCAACAAAAACCTAGTTGACATTAAGTAGATTATCCTCTATGATAGTCAAATTGGCATATAAAATTAACCAAGCCATGGGTACCCAGATATCAGGTCAATTACCATTCTAGGTGTTTCCATGAGGGTTTTGTTTGTTTAATGAGAATAATATTTGAATTCATAGACTGAGTAAAGCAGACTGTCCTAACATGGGCAATCAGCTGAAGACCTGGATAGAACAAAAAAGCAGACCTCCTCATAAGCAAGAGGGAATTTTTTCCACTTGACTGCTTTGAGCTGAGACATCAGTTTTTTGTTTTATTTTTTTCCTGCCTTTGGACTCAAAGTAAAATACTGGATCTTCTTGGGTGCTGAGCCTACTGGCTTTTGGACTGGAACCATACCATCAGTTCTCTTTGGTCTCCAGTGCATTGATGACTATAGATACCTTGAGACTTTATAATCTTATTAGCCAGTTCCTTATAATAATAAATCACACATACATACATACACACACACCCTATACCTCATGGTTCTGTTTCTTTGGAGAACCCTAATAAAACACCTCCACAAGGACACCTGGGTGGCTCAGGAATTCAGTGTCTGCCTTTGGCTCAGGGCATGATCCCAGGATCCAGGATCCGGGATCCAGTCCCGCATCAGGATTCTTGTAGGAGGCCTGCTTCTCCCTCTGCCTATGTCTCTGCCTCTCTCTCTCTGTCTCTCATGACTGAATGAATGAGTGAATGAATAAATAATCTTAAAAATAAATAAATAAATAAACCCCATAGTGTGGGTGGGCCTTATCCAATCAGTTAAAGGCCCTAGGAGCAAAGATTGAGATTTCTCAAAGAAGGAATTGTAAAACTGCAACATAGAAATTCTGAGTTTCCAACCTGCCCCCTGCCCTGTGGATTTCAAACTTGCCAGACTCTACAATCACATGAGCTACTTCCTTAACTAGTTAGTGTCTTGACACACTGCCAGGACATAGACACATAGATCTCTATCTTTCCTTTTGGCTCTGTTGCTCCAGAGAACTGTAACACACCATATTTTTCCATGTCAGTACATGTACAGGAGATGGGTGCATACCTTAAGGTGACCAATCAGGAATTTGGGAGAAAAATAATCAGTTAATTCAACTACAAAAGAGCTAACATTCATCTGTTGTTTGTTAACACAGCAAATGTGAGAAGAAAGCAAAACAACACAAAGTGGCTTCACAAATCAAATAATTATGAATTAGTTTCCATTACAACTTTCTCTGGGTACATAATGAAAAATTATGTTCCTGATGTTGTTTATCTTTACACTTGGTTTCCATTCTTTGTTTTGTTTAAATCACTAATAAAACAACTAAGATATTCTTACCCAAATTTCACAGTTTGAGAGGGTGCCAGAAGGAATATACTAAATTTCTTTCTCCAAAACAGTTCTCCACCTCTTCATTCGCTCACCCACAATAAAGCCAACCAGATTTCTTCTAATGCATCACTTTGTATTATTGATATACATACAAACCTGTCTTCTCTACATGATCACAGAGATACTAGATTATAAAACCTTTTGTTAAATGAATCAAACAGCTGAATGAATTCTACAGCCCATGTTGACAACCAAATCAATATTCAAAAATATTAATACCATAAAGTTTAAATAAGAGGGCTCTTCTACTCTGTAGATCAGCACATTATACATCTCCCCATTTCCACTAAATATTAGAGTGCCAATGAAGTGCAGACCAGCTCCTGGCTCTGCCATGTGTTTATCATTACTTTTCCTGAACAGAAACAAACCATAAGAAAATGTTCGTTATACTGTAAGTAACCTAACTGCAACCAGTGAAGATACTTTCTCACTGCAACATGAAATTAGGTAATAGTATGACTGGATCTTTGAACACTGTATCAGCTCACTACATGGTAAAAGGATTTTAAAATGATTTTTGGGCACAATTACCAATCCCTGGTATTTGATGATTTTCAGTGAGTGCCCTAGTTATTAGCTATTTCTACTACAGTGGCTTAGAAAAAAGAAAAGGAAGAAATCACACCCTGAAAATGGGGAATAATGTCAGGGTAAAATAATTATGGACAGAGCACTGAGCAAAAGGTATAAAATTTAGATTTGGAGTCCTTGCTGTTGTGCTCATCTGTATTCTCTTCTTTAAAATGGAGAGCAAGGGATCCCTGGGTGGCGCAGTGGTTTGGCGCCTGCCTTTGGCCCAGGGCGCGATCCTGGAGACCCGGGATCGAATCCCACATCAGGCTCCCGGTGCATGGAGCCTGCTTCTCCCTCTGCCTGTGTCTCTGCCTCTCTCTCTCTCTCTCTGTGACTATCATAAAAATAATAATAATAATAAAAAATAAATAAAATAAAATGGAGAGCAAGGCAAAATCTACCAACCAATCACCTTATAAGGAAAAATTAAAAATTTAAATTAGAGTATTTAAAAAAAAATATCCTCAAAGATCCAACATTCATCCCTTTACATTCTATAGCCAAAAATGTCACTCCCATGCCCCCAAGCATGGTCTTCTAGAATTGCTAGTAAGGTCATGATGAGGGCAAAGGAGTTTCAGATATTATAGGACATTCTTCAGGACTCATGTGGCAGAAATGACTAAGACTCCCTAAAAAAAAGGCCATCCATGTGTCACAGTATTTGGGCATCCCAATGATCTATCTACCTTTGCCAACTGGTGAGTGACATGTATGTGTGAGTCTTTCTGTCTGTCACCAAAGACAAATTTTTGGATTACATGAATCTTTGAATTGAAAATGTCAATAAAACTGGTTAAGGTTATTTTCAGAATCTAGTAAGTATAAAGATGCTAATAGTAAGGGATGATAAAGATACAAAATTTGTCCTCAAGAAACTCACAATCTAGTGACAGAAGCAGACATGCAACCATGTTAACTACGACATAAGGGACATAATACAGGAAGAGCAAAATGCTGAGGGAACACTTAGAAAGGTTAATATTGACTGGGGTTAGGATAGATCAGAACAGCTTTCATGGAGAATGATAGTATCCAAAGTTCATCTTTATGCAGGAGGAACATGCACAATAGTTAGGAAAGGGCTCCACAGTCTGAGGACACATGATCAAAACTAAAGAATATCTCGACACATAATCTGAATCCCAGTGGTATACAGACTTTTTCACGTAGCTAATTTGTACATTTGTGTGTCTGCGGTTTCACTTAAATACATAAAATCTTGAAATTACGTCTAATTGTACTCCAGAGCTCTTAGAAAAACAAAATTTCAAACAGTTAAAAGCACTGTAGTAAAACCAATTCTCCATCACTTTTGCTCCCTTCGAGTTTACCCTATCTCTAAAAATAATGTCCTAACATCCTAACTGTTGTGAAGTGTTAAATCACTATATTGTACACCTGAAACTAAATATTGGATTATGTTAACTAACTAGAATTTAAATAGAAACTTAATTAAAAAAAAACAGGAAAAAATATCCTAATACTGCTTATAAAATTTAGCATGTTCTATTTATATAGTGTAGTATTTATATATACACTCTGTTTTTTTTTTGTTTTTTTACATTTTCAAACTTTACAAAAATCTCACTATGTCAGAGATTATTCTACAATTTGGTTGTCACTCACCTTTATGAGACTTCCCCATTTTAAGTCAGGTAATTCAAATCTAATCATTTTAAATGTTTAGTATTCCTTGTAGGAACACAACACAATTAACTTACCTGGTCATCTTCTCATGGATATTTACATTCTTATTTGTGTATTATAAACAATCCTTTAACATTTCTGTAAATGTCTTCTTTTGAATGTCCAAGACCTTCCCTATGCAAGAATGTAAGATACAATCTTTAGGTTATAGCACATGAATTTTTAATTTGCCATGTGTAGCTTACTGGCTTGTATGTATCAATAGAACCTGTTTTTAATTATTGGTACAAGATTCTAACTTTGTCTACTAGATTAAGATTGTTGTGTTGTTTATACCTTCTATGTCCTAACACTGGTCTAGCTTAGGATATTAATTACTAAGAAATGGAAGTTTAAGCTTTCTCCTATGATTGTAAATTTGTCAATTTCACATGGAATTTTTACATACACTTTGAGGCTATTTCATCAAATGTGTGAAACTTTAGAACTGTTCTATTCTTACCAGTGAATTGTTCCTTCTACCATTATACAGTGACACAGATAACTCTGGGCCATACACAATCTTTGGGGGATTGATACAAATGGCCTAGCCCATGTGGGTGACCTGTAACCGTGAAGTTGAGCTCAATAAAGACGCTGATCAGGTTAGATGGTAAAGCATGTGCAAGCTCATACAGCACCTTGTCCAACCAGATTCATCAGGAATAGAGGTGAATTTCTGACTAAGCTGCCTGACAATAATTTAGTAGGGTCCCAATTTAGGAGGAAAAGAAAGGAGAGCTATTTATTGATTTCCTAATATCTCAAAAAGACTCCCTTCAGAGTAGATTTTTGTTCTGGGACTTGTCCCAGGGCTATTACCAGCACAAAAACTAATTTGGGAATTAATTTCTCAGCCATTAGCTCATGGAGCATGGGAATTATAAATCCTAAACTCGCAGGACATCAGGTACATGAAGTTTTTCCAGGAAGACCTTTTATCCCCTTACCTAGAACTCAAGTTAAGACAGATAAAATTTTCCTTTTGCTTTCTTGTATTAATGAAAGACTCTTTAGACCACTCATTCCCAATACTCCCCCTTTGAGAGTTCTTATTTTATGCAGGGGTGGCCATTCCAACTCTCTCACTTCTAACCCCACATGAATATTAAAACTCAAATGTCAACTGTCTACAAAGGTATCAGAGTGCCCACTCAGTCTTCTCCCGGTTTTCAGTCCCCTTGTTTCCAGCAAGGCTTCCTTTACTGCCTTGCAAGTTCTGCCTGCATTTATTAAGATTTCTGTTATATTTCTTAAGATTTGTAATGGGAGGGCTTTTGGTTTACCCACTCTGCGAGAAGTATAAATGGTGACACATGAAATGCACTTGGAGCAGCACCTGACACGTGACAACTGCCACATAAGTGTTCACTGTAATTAAAAACATTCTCTCCAAAAATAAAAATAAAAATAAAAATAAATAAAACAAATAAAATAAAAACATTCTCTCCTTCAAACGTCTTTGCATAGAAGTAATGCACATAGCAAGCTTAGTGTATCATACTTAATGATTACACAAAGCTATGCCCTTTTCTATAAGATAAATCTGGGGTTTTTTAAAATTCAATTTTAAATTGAAATAAATTGCTCTCTATTCAACATACATTTTTACTTTAAAACACAAATTTAAAAATAAAAGCTCACAAAGTACCACATCATACACAGAGTAAAAGTAGCTAGCATTCAGAAAGCTAATGCGTTTTAGGGATCATCATATACATTTGAGGCTAAATAGGGGCAAATATAATAGGACTCACTCTGGGGAAGCTTCCAGACTCATTTTCTCAGAGCCAAGAAAAGGCCTTACTGACTGAATCATATAATCATAGATTTTGTTAAAAACTGTGAGATTTGCTAAGATAAGGTATCTCATCCACAGTTACTTAAGATAAAAACTGTCTCCTTCTACACTCTCTGTCAAACCTTCTTCATATTGGGTAGTGTTGAGGCATCCACATACATTTTGGGGATCCAGCTGTGGAGAAGTTTAAGTAGAATCGAATTCTGTTTGGGTTTAGCATGATGTATTTATATAGTCTATAAAGTACTGTACAGTTAATTTACTTCCATGTTGTTATTAATCATCTCACTACAGAGATGGCTTCCAAAAATATTTCTAGCCCACTTCGACCTGTGTGGACTGTCATGGCACTATAGCATTTAGCACTGGAAGTACCTCTGCTGTGAAGAATGTAAGCTTTCAGATACAATAAAGCACGAAGTTACTCTTTGGAAAATTCTTCTAATATTTAGATGTGGAAACCTGGAAGCTCAGAATCTAGTTCTCATGGTCCCCAAGTCAAAAGGTAACTAAGGAATAGATATTATAGCAAATACAATTATTAAAAGAAAAAAGAAGCCATATCCTTCCCATTCCACTCTCAGCAATAGTGCTCACTGTCCATCTCCAGAGCATAAAGCTCAAGGCAACTGCCTACTCTGGGTGATGGCTCTAAGGAGAATATCTCTAGGAGAAAGGGGGAGAAATTCTTAAAATATCAGGATGCTGGGGGGACCCAAACACAACCTGAGTTTCTCAGTGATGGTCTATGATGAAGCAAAGATCTATGATATATGAAAAGCTTCTTCTTTGCAAACATCCTGGATAAATATTGAATAAAGTCCCAAGAAGGAAAAGTCATGATGAGAATAAAAAATTTGAGACCTACTTGTGTCTCTAACTTATTTCTTGCAGTTGTCTGCAAGTCATTTCACTTCTTTGCCCATCAAGTTTCTCATCAGTAAAGTGAGAGCAGGATTACAAGATTCCTATTGTCCATTCTATTTGTAACCATTCCTTTCCCCTATATCCTCTGACTTTTCCTCAAGGCACACAAGCCTGCTGCTTCCTGAAAAATAGCTGCTAATCTTGGGGCTCCACGGGGGGCCATCCTCAACAAAATGGCGGAGCTGGCGAGAAACTCCCAGGACTCACAGAAGTGCACTAATAAGCACTGCTGTAAATAACTTCACTGCACTAAACCCCAGATGTTGCCAATAAATATTAGCCATGGAAGCCCAAGAGAGAAAGGGGTCATTCAAGGAGAAGCACTTGTGTCTCAGAAAGTCACTGTGTAAACAGTGAGAGATGCAAAGCAGATTTGCATTCAGGAGGGCAAAATAGGTCACCTTTTCCAAAACAAAGTAATTACTTAAGCAGATTAACCACCACCACCACCCTCATGACAAAGGGGGGGGGGGACCTTCACCTCGAACTTTTAACAATATAGACCAGTTGTAAGTGCTGAGCACTTGATAGCACGTGCCAGAAGAAAGAACCATATGAAAGGAAATCACAGCATCAAAATGAGAAGGACATGGTGGCTAATTGCTATCAATTACACACAAACACAAAATGAGGCAGTAGGGATACACAGGCCCAAGGAGGTCTCAACACTGGTAATTATCACCGGGACCCAGGAGAAGAGCGTTAAAATCTTCATATAGGGATTTAATTTTAGTTCAGTGGTTGAGAGTAAAAAGAGCAGAGTCTCCATCTGTTAAAAAGAAAGTTATGATCAATACTGACTTCTAAGTAATTGTTAAGCACACTCATCTTTGCTGGGGGTTATATCTGGCCTGAAGTTTAGCCAGATGCCTCCCTGTGAGTAGCTTATGCTTTGAGCAAGCATCACTGCACTGTCTCCGGATGTCACCTGGATTGATCTGGTTAGGCTAGAGTTAGGCTGCAGTAACGAACATCTCTCGAAACCTTGGGACACAAGTTTATTTCTTGCTTCTACAAAAAAGTCAGCTACAAGTCAGCTCCTAGGTAGCTGTCCTCCATGGGATGGCTTTGTGTTCTGCAATCTGAACATGTAGACGCCGTCATTTCCAAAAAGAAACAGGAAGTTTGCTCCAGGGTTTAGCTGATGTTAGTAGATACTTCTTTCTCTCCAGAGGCCAATGTCTAGAACTAGTCAGTTTAAGAGACTGGGAAGTGCAGAGGTCCATGAGCACATGAGAGAAGCAGATACTGATGAACACAGGTGTCCTCTCCCATGACAGCACTGGTGAAAGCAGAAGCAGATACACCCTCACATTCCTATACAAAGCTAATAAGCCTTAAAGCCTAAAAACTGTATCAGCTGCTTATCCCCAACAACCTTTTTCTGAATGCTGATGATATGCGCTAGTCTCTTCACTAGATAAGTATGGCTGCAGGTGAAAGAAGTCAAAATTAGGCCAGACAGAAAAAGACAGGATTCGCTACTTCTCCCCAAGTGCTTTCATGCTATTACGAATACCCTCTAAACAGTCTAACTCTTAGGCTCAAAGTCCAATGATGCAGGTTAAGGATAAGAAGAATCAAAGAAGCAGCAAGAAAGTCGGAGAAACCAAAGGGATTACGCCTCCTAGACATAAGGATCAATGGAAGACTCCTTGGTTCCTACCCGTGCACACTCTTAAATATACACAGTGACAGATATGGATGGCCTTCAGTCTATAGCTAAGACTTCTTCCCTTGTAAACCTAGATTCACAAGTTTAATAACCTACTTGATACGTTCTCTTGGATATCTCAGAAATTTTAATATCAACACGGCCAAAATGAAACTTCTGATTCCCCCCCGGGGCTTACCCTTTTAACACCCTCCCTTGCCAATTTTCCTACCTTACTAAATAACGCTAATGTCTAGTTAGCTGCTCCAACCAGAAACATAGGAGTCATCCTTGATTCCTCCCTTTGCCTCATGGGTTATACCTAATTATGTCTTACCAATTCTACCTTCAAAATGAACTTAAATTTGCCCACCTCTCTCCATTTCTATTTACTCTACTCTGGAACAACACAGCATTGTCTCTCAACACCATAAACTCCAATAGCCCCTTCCCAATGTCCCCATTTCTACTTATTTGCTTCTCAACAACTCTGTAGAGCAGCTACAGTCTTTTCTTTCCAAGTCCCTCGCCTACCTAAAACCCTTCAATGATTTCCATCACACTAAGTATAAAATTCAGATAAAACCACACAATCTCTCCTCCAGTATCCTCTTGAGCCATTTGTAAACCTGCCACACTGGTCTTTTCTAAGCAGTCTTCTGTACTTGAGGGTCTATGCACAAGCTGACCTAGTTCCATGAAGTGTTCTTGCTCCCAAGAAGTATTCTTGCTTCTTTTGGCATGGATGTATTTTTAACATTTTTAACAGTTTCTCAGACCTCAGTTGGTTTCCTTCCAAATATATATTAGAATTTGCATCACAGTACATGTTTCAGATCCAGTTTCCACTTCTGTCTTGCTCAATATAGTATCACCAGAAAAGGGGTCTAATAGATACTTTAAATATAGAATGGCATGAACATTTTTAAGGATATAGAAGCCACTCTCACAGAGTGAGAAGAGGTTAAGTCTACATTTTATACTATGTCAGGATCCTGTTTCCCTAGGGTCACAAACTAAATGGACTGTAGAAGCCTAGCTAGAAACAGAAAGAGTAAAGAGGGCCAGGCATGGACAGAACCAAATCTAAAGGGGGCAACTGCTGACAGCTGCAGCTGGTATAAATTTAGGCTTATCATTTCCAGGTTTTTTAAGTCTGAGAAATGGGAAATCTGGAGCTTTTAAATAAAGAATTTCTGGGTTTTTCCACTGTTGAATCATTGAACTTTAAGTCTGTGTGGGCAAACAAAACTTGTTGATAAACCCAGTATGGCTGTAGGCACCCAATCTGAAACCGACTGCTTAAAAAAAAAAAAAAAAAAAAGAAAGAAAAAAGAAAAAAGTATATTCTCTAATCCATCTGGCCAAAATATTTTGAGGATTGAGGATAATGGTATTAAGAATAACAATAGTAGCAAACTTACATCATGCTTACAATATGCCAGGAGCTGTTTTAAGCACTATATATATAAACTGCAGTGATTCTAACCACCACATAGTGAGGTAAATATGAGGATTATCCCTACTGCACAGATGAAGACACTGAAGCCAGAAAGAGGTCAAGAAGTTAGCCCCAGGTGGTACAGCTATTAAGTAGCAGGGCAGGGATCAGACCTAGGTCCCAGAGCCTGTGAGTTTTACTCTGTAATTTGAAGATAAAACAGTGAAGTTATATATCCTCTATAAAAATGCCTACATTATAACAAATCCAAGTTTTGATGCCTTCCTCTCTTCTGTTTTAGTTCTGATCTGTTCTGGCCACCTCCAAGTGGTTACTATTATCCAGGCTTTTAGAGAGTCAATCCTATGTTTATAGTGTTAATAATATAGTTTTTAGGCCTAACCCTATTTACTACAGTATGAGAAAATGCTGTCAGATTCTGACCCCCTCCCCCAAAATAGATTACACAGTGTGTAAGGTAGACATGTGAACAATTAGGAGCTAAACTGCGTAATTAAGAACAAGATGCTGCCAGAGTCCAACTTTGGTTGTGGCATTTGGCCAAAAATCTGTTATTAGCTATGGTTTCGACCTTGGTTTTTGGCAGGCCAAGTAGCCAAATGCCATTTCAACCGTGTTTCTGGCAGCCCCAAGCTTGTGTGCAATTAATGATCATCTGATCATACAAGTTATTTACATATCTGATTACCATAGCATCATCAGCAACACAAATAGGGGTGTTCTTCAGGCTTACTGTTGCTGTATGAAAATTCCCTTTCCAGTAGAATGAGACATGTAACTTAGAGTAAGATTCTTCTGGTTTGCTTCACACAATTAAAAGTTTATCTGCCAAGTGATAAATGTATACAGATTACAAAAATTCATGTCAACAACAAAAAATAGCTATACCTCTAGGACATATACCAGGCATGGTTACAAGACATAAGGATCTATTACTGAACAAAACAGGTCTCCGCCCTCACAGACTTTACACTCTGAGAGATGATGTATGATAATTCACATAATAAAGAAGCGATATACTGTTTTAGCAAGTTGTGAGTATACTGGAGCTGGGGAGGGGATCAGGGGTATTGGGAAAGAGGTCATTATTTAAATAGAATAACCCATGCAAACCCCAATGAGAAGGTTAAACAGCCAAGATTTAAAAGAGATGAAGAAGCATGGCCTATGCTTCCCGAGGAAAAGGAACCGCAGGTAGAAGGAACAACCAATATAAGGCTCTGCAGTAGGAAGATGCCTGGTTTAATCTAGGAGCAGTCTAAGCAAGGAAGAGAGTATAGTAGCAGATGACATGAGTGACTTGGCAGGGGACAGATCACACAGGGAGGGCCTGGTAGGACATCTAAAGGACGTTGGCTTTTGAGAAAACAAGGAACCATTAGACGAATAACAGGATCTGACTCGCACATTAACAAGACCATTCTGGCTGCTGAGCTGAGAATCATGTTTTACAATGAATGTTGTGAAAACATTGCTTTAAAGAAAACCACAAGGGAGAAGAACAAAATTAAGCTTCACTTTGAGAATTTTTTAAAAGCATCTTTTTCAAGTACTAAAAAACGAAAAGCTTTACTTTATGGGATTGTTTCAATGAAGTTACCTCATGACTTTCAACCAAGATGGCAAGCCCAAGAGTAGAAGTCTTTAGTATAGTAGTTATTGTTGGAGGAGGAGAAAACTTAATGACCTGAGAGGGGAATAGCACCATTAGCACGACACCGTAATGACAGAGCTGGATAAAAATGTAGGTTGCTCCATTACTGACCTTAGCTGAAAGAGAGCACATTTTCAGTATCATAGATGTGCAATGTAAAAACCACAAGAGCTGACAGCTCAGAGAAATTATTACCACTGAACTACAATGCCAATTTTAAACAAAATCTGCTTGGTATAATTTTAATTAAGTTGTAATAAATAGACATGCTTATTAATATTTCAGGCTTATTCTTGTATGTGAGGCATTCATTCTATGATGGCGATACTGAGCTTCAGCCAAATAATGATTTAACACCGAGCTATGTGGCTTCGGGCCAAAATGCACATTTGATATGATAGGGACCAAATGTTTGTGCATCCTCCCAAATTCATATCTTGAAGCCCTAACCTCCAATGTGCTGGCATTTGGTAATGGGGGCCTTTGGGAGATACTTTTAGAGAAGATCATGAGGGCGGGGCTCCATTTGATTAATGTCCTTTTACAAAGAGGAAGAAAGAGCTCACTCCGCACCATGTGAGGCCACAGCCAGAAGGTTGCCCATCTGCAAGCCAGGTAAAAGGCACTTACCAGGAATCAATTAGCTGGCACCCTGACCTTGGGACTTGTCCGCCTCCAGAACTGTAAGAGGTCAAGTTTATTGTTTACACTACCTAGCCTATAGTATTTTGCTACAGCAACCTAAGCCAACTACGATGCTGTGTATCTAAGGTTACCTGTGAAAGCAACACTTAAAACATTATTTCCAATTTTTTATGAATTAGAAATAACTTTCAAGTGTTGATTGGTACCCGGTGGTGTGATCTTCAGTTTTAATCAGAAATTCGTAACTATTTAAGGAGAAGCTGGTGCTTGAAGGAAATAAAGTCTGACTTCAAAAGAATAGGTTAGGGAATTCAAACGATGCTTATGAGGAGGACCCTGCAGAGAGCTACAGGTGGAGGTGAAGGAAACTTGCCATCTGAAATCCTGGCCAACCCGGGAGGGCAAGAGAGATCACTAGGTCCCAACACGGAGGTAGGAGAGCAAGTTTGGAATGCTTGCCATAGACTGCAAGACAGCTATTTTCCCTGGCTTAGGGACAATCTAGACTTTGTGAGGATGAACGATAGCATACTGGCTATGGAAGTATTCCCTGCTCACCTTATGTAGGATAGCTCACTTGCACTCAGTGTTCAGAAAAGTATTCCCCTGACATGGTCCACCATTATAGGAAGAAGCAAGATTTATCCTTCTGCTCATTTGTAGAGAGGCTAAAGATAATTAAACCACCACAAGGCAAAAGAGAGAGTAGAGGCAAGAGACTTCTGTCTCGCATCAATTGATTCATTTATCAAAAATGTATTCTTTATTATGTGCTGGACACTATAGCAGGTAATCATGTTACAGCAGCAAACCAGACAGATAAGATCACGGCTTTCAAGGAGTTTCAATTTTATTGGAGACACAGAAGATAAACAGGAGGATTTCAGATGGGAAGAAGTTCTATGAAGGACAAACCGTGAGGTCAGAATGTCCCCAGGGACTAATTCAGCTAGGGTGGTTGGTCTTCTCTAGAGAGGCACATTTGAGCTAGGACCTAAATGACAAGGAATCAGCCATCCAATGATCAAGGGAGAAAACAGAAGGGATGGGGAATACCAATGCTCTCCAAAGGACCTTGGTATATTCAAGAAACAAAGACAAGTATGTCTGGAGCTCAGACAACCAGAAGGGAGCCTGCTATGAAGTTGAGAAGGCAAGCACAACCCAATGTCTTATGGTATTATCAATCATGATAAAGTACAAATCCAGATACATTAAATGCTATGGAAGACTATTAAGGATGCCTAGCAGGTGAATGGCTTTCTCTGATTCAATATTGCTGTGTGGAGAAGGATCACAGGAGGACAAGAGGGAAGTGGAAGCCCATTAAGAGGCTATGTTGTGGTCCATGGGAGAAAAGATGGTGAAATGAGGTGGAGAAGCAACATGAATGGATTTCAGAAGAGGTAGTTGGGGCAAATAAATGAACATGATAGGCTGATGAATAATATCCATCTCTCTAAAACAGAAGTGTCTGTCATTTGCATTTTGTTTCTTTTACATAGTGGAATTCCCTTTTTCCAATTATTACAAAATCTTTCTAAATGTATAAGTAATATCAGGGCAATTTTAAGTGATTTATTACTTATTACAATTATTTTTTCCCTTTCCCACTATAAACTTTTGCCAACTTATGTCCAAACTGTACATAAGTTGTGCTCATTTATTTGCAGGTTTACAGAGAAAGTGTTTAAAATGATTTGAAGTACCCCTTCTACCTCCCACTTCTCTCCCCACAGTTCTCTATAATATTGGGTGTGCACCATCAGAAGCTGAGGTGTCTAGTGCCTCCCATCGGCTGAGGCACAGGCAAGGTGATGTGGCACAGTGAGGACATGCAGATATGCATACAAGCCACAGGTCCACCACTTACCTCAGTGAAATGCATCCACTTCCTCAAAGTCACATGGAGACAGCAACACCCCCTCCTGTGCCCCATGCAGAGCCATTTACTATCTGGCTTTTATTATAAAGATTGCAAACACCGGTTCTAAATGGTCACCTGAGTTCAAGTGTTTATAGTTCAATAGCAACTACAGTGTAGTCTACCAAGGAAAGCAGAGATTTACTTGAAAATCCTCCTAAACATGTATTTTGTAAAGAAGCTATTTTAGCATGTATATGTTTATAGAGAGTAAAACTGTATGTGCTCAGAGAAGATGTGTATTTGTTAATCTATAATGCCCCTCCGTAGGAACTGGCATCAGCCCTCTAGCTATGGGTGTAGGCAAAGGCCAAACTCTGCTTTCTTCTACCTCCCTCTGACATTCATCTTTCTCTTATACTTGAATGTGTGGCTCTGCTTTGCCTGCTTCTTGAGTTCTTTACTCAGCTAGGTTGACCAAGGCTCTTAGATACTTCTAGGCTTTTCCAATCTCACTCATCAAAGACTAGTCATCTTCATCACAACTACAGAATAGGCTCACTGCTGTCATGAGTCCCATCTATGTTTGTCTCTTTCTCAGGTATGAGATGTACCTTTTTTTAATGCAGATGCACAGAATTCTGAAATATCTTAATTCTGACTGTTACGGACTAACTGCTTCCATGGTTAGATACTTATCTTCAGAAAGGAAAAGCATCTGGGCAGAGTGGCTACCAGACAAGCCCTCCCTAGAACTCAAACGCCCTTTTTGCTGTGTCAAAACTGTCAGTGGAACCGGGTTCTGATCCATCTGCTGTTGGGGGTTCCATCTCCCCTAAACATCACCTTTCATTCTGCAGCTTCAAATGGTACACACCATTGACACACCACAATGGTCTTCATATACCAGAAAAGTAGCATTAACCAAATGGTTCCAAGAACTTTTTTCATATAAATTTGTCAGAATAGAGTAGAAAGCGCTGGCCATGGATTAGAACCATGTTTCAGGCTAGACTGGGCCACTATTTGGTCTCAAAAATCTTGGAGAAGCCCAGGGTTCTCAGTTCCCTTACCTATAAATTAGGTGGTCAGATGTTCCCTAATGTTCGTTCTTTGTTGATCATACCATGAGTCTATGGCTCACATACATCCTAATTATTACATTTTTTCAGAGCTCAACACTTCAGTAATAAATGCTTACCTCTTCAAATACGGGTTTGCTATAGGCTTTTCCTGAGATCTTTCCAAGTGCCCAGTCTGTACTGGAGCCCTGGAACTCACACAACATGAAATCATTCTGGCTTGTGTCTCTTGTTCTGACCCTTCTGACAATTCTTAAAGTGTGTGCTCATTATGTTTCCCATGTGTTATGCCCCTTCATATCATTGGTGACATTATATTGGATTGGCAGCTTTTGGAGATACGCTTGCTCCCCAAGCCAAGAGATACAGAGAGCCAAGAATTAGATCATTCTATCCCCAAATTGCCACAGACCTTCTCAGAGGCAGCTGAGCCATGTAATTTGATCAAGGTTAAGTACCAATCCACCCTTCACCTTTTAACCCAAGTCAAAATTCTTTTAGTTTTCTGTTTTAATCCCAGATGAATGCTTCCTGCTAGTAGTTACAAATGTCCACAAGCCGCCTCCAGTCAACTCTCATTTATCTGCCTGTGGCTTATCCAAAGCACCAGGCTTTCTCCTCCTCCTGCCTCTGGCACCAAGTTTCAGGCCAGTTCCTTTAACTCTGTGCCAAAGAAATACAAACTAAATCTAATATTAGCCTAATGAGAAAAGGTTATCCTGCTGCCAAAGATTCACATAATGCATCCCAAAGCCAAATGTAGGCAATTATTCACTGTTTTAGATGCTGGCATTGCTTCTCCCTTAGATAAAACAGATCAAGATTTTCAGGTGTTTCTCTCTGAGGAATATAGATGACATGTACTGTTTTTTAACCTCTTCTACTGCCTAGTTGGCCAGATTCTCAATAGAACAGATTACATTTTCTTTTCAAATAAATAGGTCATTTGTACATTTGACATCAAGGGAATGAAAAATCCTGGGTTTAGAGTCATTTGACTTATATTTGAATGCTGACTTCCTTTAGTTGTTAGCCAGAAACTAAGTTTTGGCAAGTCATTTGAATACTGTTTTCTTAGCTACAAAATGAGGATATACATTTTATTTAAAGAAAAAAAAATACAGGGGCCCTGGGTGGCTCATTTAAGTGTCTGACTCTTGATTGCAGCTCAGGTCATGACCTCAGGGTCGTGAGATGGGGCCCCACATGGAGAGTGGAGCCTGCTTAGATTCTCTCTCTCTCTCTCTCTGCCCCTTCCCCTGCACGTGCTCTCCACACACACACACACACACACACACACACACACACACACACGCCTCTCACACACATTCATACACAATACTAGGCAGTCATGCATATACAAGGAACACTCAAAAAGCCACCAAGACTACTGATTATCACTGTGACTCACAACCTTAGAGGCTCTAGTGAACTACCATTGTTGACAAAAAATACATCCATCATCATAAGGACTTACTATAGGAAATCCTTATTTTATAGTATTAAGAGCACAGAATGGGAGTTTCCTCGTGAGTACCTGGAAAATCAAGTCTAGAAGGCAAAAGTTTCTCATTTCCCAATGTTGTATTTAGGCTATTGCTGAGGATACATCCCAGAATTCCAGTGCGGAAGGGCAAGGATACTGACTGCTGATAGGCGGATTCATTCCACAGCCAAAGTTCCCATGGAAACAGAAACCCTAATCATTGGAGCATTTGGGAACACCATTTTCAAAACAGACTCCTATTTCAACATTTCTTATGACTGATGCACATGTCCTCCAAGGCCCAAGGACAATAGAGAGGATGTTAGTACTACTTTTTCATCTTACTCCTATAACCCAGAGAACTTTGGTAGCTTTCTGTAGGTCAGAGCCATGCTATCTGACAGAACTTTCTAGGATGTTCTAAGTCTGTGCTATTCAGAATAGTAGCCCCTGGACATATGTGGCAACTGACCACTTGAAATCTGACTGGTAGGACCAAGGAAGTAAATCTACTATATTCAATTGCAATAAATTTAAATAACTACATATGCCCAGTGGCTACCATATTGGACAGTACAGGTAGAAAATAAATCCATGCTCCTCATTGCAGTATTCACATTCCATAAACTTGGCTCTAATCTACTGTTCTGTTTCCAAAACATGAATCTTGACTCCAAGGAAACTGCTGCTGAGCACCCCTGAGGATGTCTGCTGCCAAACCTTGGCTCGAAGTTCTTTGACTTCATTGCTTCCATTCTTACTGCTGCATATTTGAGTTTTACCTGCACTTCATAACACTGGTTCGGTTCTGTTCCGCTGGTGCCTACTCCCTGGATGCCCTGTCCCTACTTCTTGTGAAAAATGGGTTAATAAACCTTGGGTGTGGGCCTGTCCATGAAGGACCTCAGTCTCTCATAGGACTATTTCCTTGGAAGGTGCTCTGTGGAACTACACCTGGTCTGTAGGACTAGGAGTTGGTCTTGGGCCTCCATGACTACAATGGTAAAAAGAATAAAAATAAATCAATGGGAAAGAGGCCATACCCTCTGTGTTAAAAGGACCACCATGGCTCTCCTTTGTCACAATTGTACATACCCCTCTATGCGGAAGCAGACAAAAGCAGCCATGTACCTTTATAATTTCTGCACTTCCCTAGGAGATGAAAATGCCATACTTATCTCTTGTCCTGTATCCAACTGTAAAACTAAGTTAATAGTTAACATAGGTTTGGGGTATTTTTTGGTTTTCTGATTTTTGTTTTTTATCTTAAACTTGTAACTATAGCTCTGGTATGCATGTGTACTCTCTCCTGAGTCCCAAGTGTTCAGAAGCATTTAGAATTTATATTGGTAAATATCTTTGGCAGATCCACATTTCAGTTGGCTCCATTTTTTTTTTCCAACTAGACTCGATGCTGCCCAGTAATAAGGCTTAATTAAAAGTGAGATTGGTTCTCCACTGGTTTCTCTTTGGTCTGTAAGAGCTATGGGAATCTCCTGGCACAGACCACCTCTTTCTGGAACTAGAGTTCTAGTCTTTTGAGGATTAGAGCCAAAGGCTCTAAAATTACATTGTAAGGGAAGAAAAAGAAAAAAAGAATTTTTCCAAGAATGGAGATTAGAGAGAAAGATATATATATTTTTAGATTATGAAAGCAATACAAATTTGAGTCAAGATGGTATATTGAAATTTCATGCTATAATCTCCCCTTCCTCAGGCTCTAGAAACTTAAAGGTACTAGAAAGTACATTTTTAAGTTGATATAAAGTCAAACTTGAAATCACAGATGTCAGAAAACCACAGCAGACAAGATTCAGGAAGCTCACTATGCCTGCTGGGGATCTGGAACAGGTGATGTTCAAAACCCAACATGGCTGGACTCAAAGTGGCAAGGCCACAGGCATGATGGGGATGGGGAACCAGAACCAGGTGCCCTATGTGAAGCCTGCAAACAGGAAAGTGCATATGGGATGCTGTGGGAGAGCCTTGATTTGCATAATCAGTAGCAAAGGGAAAGTCAAATGGAACTGTAACATAACTCTTGGTCAGAGCTGTTACATCCCAGAAAGTTCAAAAAGAGGCAAACACAAAAGCACCTCACAAAATGGTCTCCACAACTGAAGGCACATGAAGGCAAAAAGTCTCAAGAAAACGCACTCCCTTGGTGAATAACTTACTAGCAACAATGGGAAGCTCTGGGAGGAAGTACAGCACCTTTTAAGGCCCAATATCGACTCAAAGAGCAAAAGTCACAGTTGAGCTACTCAAGTTAATAGGGCAATCTGAAAAAGGATTTGAAGTCAATACACTTAAAAACAAACAAAAAGACAACCAAAAACCTCAAAACAGAAGTGAACATTTTCCCCATAATCTCAACTCCAGATTTGAAACACGGTTCAAATTGTGGATTAACTTTTCCAGACTCAGTGATACTTCTATACAAAAAAAGACCTTTTTACATAAATGAGAACATGCTATATACACTGTGCCCTTCTCCCCTCTCTCACTTTAAAATATCACACTAGGGATCCCTGGGTGGCGCAGCGGTTTGGCGCCTGCCTTTGGCCCAGGGCGCGATCCTGGAGACCCGGGATCGAATCCCACATCAGGCTCCCGGTGCATGGAGCCTGCTTCTCCCTCCGCCTGTGTCTCTGCCTCTCTCTCTCTCTCTCTGTGACTATCATAAATAAATAAAAAAATTAAAAAAAATAAAAAAATAAAAAAAATAAATAAATAAAATATCACACTAATGTTCCCACTAAAATACTGCTAGATATTGAATGTCTGTTCTGCTAGTTGACCTCTAATGTGATAGAGGTGGAGCCTTTCATAGGTCATGAGGCTGGAGCCCTCATGAATGGAATCAGTGCTCTAAAGGAGACTCTAGAGAGCACCCTTGGCCCTTTACACCATGTAACACAGCGACATGACGACCATTTAAGAACAGGAGACAGTCCCTCATCAGATACTGAATCTGGTAGCACTTTGATCTTGAACTTCCCAGACTCCAGAACTGTGAGAAATAAATCTCTATAGTTTAGGGGTGCCTGAGTGGCTCAGTCAGTTAAGTGTCTGCCTTTGGCTCAGGTCATGATCCTAGGGTCCTTGAATCAAGCCCCACATCCCGTGGGCTCCCTGCTCAGTGGGGAGCCTGCTTCTTCCTCTTCCTCTAACTGCTCCCCCTGCTTACACATGCACTCACTCTCAAATAAATAAAGTAAAATCTTTCAAAAAATAAAAAAAAAATTCTACTGTTTATAAGCCACCTAGCCTTTTTGTTATAAGAACTTGAACAGACTAAGATAAATACATAGGTCTCTTTTACCTTATAAAGGGAGGATTCTATTTCATTGCATGGACATAGTTCCTCTAGCCAGCAACCCAGGAGTGGACATTTGGGCTCTTCCCAACATTTTCATATTATAAACCATGCCAGAGTGACCACCATCCTCCAGTCATTTTTACATATCTGGATGATTATTTCTTAAGACAAGTTCCTAGAGAGGGAAATTCTTGAAAAATTCACACATATTTAAAATTTCAATAACTACTATCATACTGTCCTCCAGAAAATGTGTACCAATTTATACAACTAAGTAGCTTTAAATGCACACATTTCTAGCCAGAGGTTTTTGAGGGTTTTGTTTTTAAGTTTAGAGTAGGTCAAGTTACCTGAGATTCAATTATTTGTCCAAGAAAGAAAGGAAACCCACAACTCCAATAACCCTCTCAAGGCAACAAAAACCTTGAAAGGTGTTTGTACATGACCCCAAACAAGTTCATATTGTGGCACAGAAGGTTCAGTGCAGGTAACACTGCAGGTCTGCAGCAATCACACTCATTTTTAATTCCGTCCCCTACCCCCACCCCCTGCAGCAACCACCCTGTCATCGGGTCCTCCATGAAAAAAGGAATAAAAACTTTTTCCAAGCTTTACTAAAGCCTCTGGTCATTCATTCCTAAATATGATTTCAATATGAAAACACTCAATCTCCTTAACCCCTTTTCACTGTAGATAAGCTGGGTAATTCAAATGAATCTGGTCTCTAATATGTGGTCCAGTCTACTCCTGAAGGCCCATTATGGACTACTACATTCTCAATGAAGTACGTCTTTAGCAAAGCAAACAAAGTGATCTAGAGAAGGCAAATGCTACCAACGTGAGATTCAGGAATTAATACAGTAGCATATACTCCAAATAATTCACAAGTTATCACATGTCAGATTTAAATAAAACTTTATATTACCGATGTGTTTTCAAGTAAGAGATAATCTGGAAATTTTTAACGTTGAATTAAAATCAGACAAGTAATAGTTTTTCTTTACTCTAACTTTTAATATGTTAAGCATCCTTTTGAAAAGATCCTAGTCAAGGTATTTATCTTCCTAAAGATCCTTAATACTTTTATTCCCCCTTGTCTTTCAAGATGCCTGTGTAGCATCAGAGATTGAGGAGGTTTAAATATAACAGGATATAGCAGGGCTCACTTTATTTCCAACTCTGCTCACAAACCAAACTTCAACCATCAACTGATTACCTATGAGATGCAATTTCTCTCCACTAAAATGCTTAGTGCAAAATATCTGCAATATCCTTGCAACTCATTTCCCATGCTTTATAACATACACAAGCATGTACTTTATGTCACTAGTTTTAATTATCCACACTAAAGAAGGGAAGCAACAATAGCAATTATTCAAAATTGTGGGTAAAAAAAATCCTATTTGATTTTGGAAGACATTTGGAGCAGGGAGGGAGTTGGTTATTGTAGGACAGCAAAGTCACCTGTCTACTTCAAGCTTTTCTGGGGCGACCGTAATCCTTGCTTTCCAAGGCACACACAGATTCACTCCTACAGACATTTGAAAGGAAAATCCTTTGCAGAGAATGCACAAGGGAGAAACCAAATACCATATGAAGACAAGTTCCTTCAATTTCCAAGGGGCCAGCTAATATGAACGTCTTCAACTGTGCCCCAAACATGAGCATCTTCACTGATTTCAGATAAAAATCCATCTATTGCCAGTTCCATTGTGGAAAACCCTAGAACAGGTTGTCCTTGCTAAAGAATCCTCTCCCCCACCCAGTCCCTTCTTACTGGAGTGTTATGTGCCTACAAATAAGACTTAAAAGAATTAAGTATCTTAAAACAAAAGAAATGGTTAGATCTTTCATTAATTAGAGTCCTGTTTATGTCGTCTACCTCACAGAATTGTTACAGGGACACAACAGGCCAGTACACTGAGAGTCTCTGAAACCATACCTGGAATACATGCATATATTTAATAAAACATCACTAATTAAGTGTGCTTGTCAGCAAAAGTCCCTCATACACGTGGCACTGGCCCTTTTTACAAAATCCTGCCAATGAATGGTATTATTTTATCTGTTCACCTCAATGGTGGAGGTAATTTTTATGATCTCTACAGAAGAGGAATGTGAGGCCTGGATAGTCACATGACATGCCTCATATCATAAAATGATAAATCTGAGCTTGGCAAACAAATCTTTCACCTCTGAGTCCAACGCATCCTTCTTGATTGGCCATTCTATACCACGCTCAGCCTCATGACATGACATGGCCCCCAAACGTGTTTTAGTTTCACTCCAAAGCAGATGCAGTCAACATTTTTGTTTGTTATTGCTTAGAACCAAGCAGCAGTCAGTGTTCATTTAACTGAAGATACAACAGTGAGTAGTGAAAAAGTGCCATCAGTTCTCTGTGGCTGGACCATAAAATATCAAAACTTTAACTTTGGAATCTCCCTAATTTAGTGGATCATTACCTACCTTAGCCGTCTCAGCTTCTGTTGGCAGTCGCTTGGGGGTTCCTTTTTGGTCAAGCACCTTCTGAAAATTTTTGTTTTTAATGGACTGAGATTCAACACCTTCCCCTTCAATTTGCAGTTTAAGGCCTTCAGCCCGGGCAGAGTGATCAATACCCCGTGGATTCAAGCCACAGTGGAGAGCTAGGAGAGAAGAAAAAATTCAACTTCATACAAGTCCCACAAAGAAGGTGTCCATGACGGAGTATTTCATCCGGCCTACGTGGGAAGAAACAAGGCAGCAGCAAATTTAGAAGTGGTGGAATAACATGGGAACTAATCTGGGGAGCAGGGAACATGGCATGGAGGGAACCCTGAGCTCTCAAGTCAGAACAACTCAAGTACAAACCCAGATACCATCATTTCCAAGTTGTTTGACCTTGAGCAAGTTACTAATTCCCACAGGACAGATGAGAATACCAAATCAGGCAACTTTGTTACAGCCTCCCACACAGGCACAACTAGTTCAACCCCTGCAGCTTAGCTTCTTGTCTCTGCCTCCATCTGGAAGAGCACTCCTTCCCTCCCCCTCTGAATTGCTTCAAGCATTTGCTCAAGTGCACCCTCTTGCATTCACTGTACAACTATTTGCTGAGCACTTACTATGTGCCGTCCCTGGGTTAGATCCTAAAAACATGTTTTTATGTATGACAGATGTTCCCTTCAAAGATCTCATGGTCCAATAGAAGAGGCCGATAAAAGACAAAAGAACAAGTGATTTTGAAACATTGTTACATTTAAAGAGAAGGAAAGACCCAAGTGGAGGGCTCCTAGGAATCTAGCCTAGTGGCTTCCACCTTTTCCTGTCTTACTTCTCCACATTCTCAGACATGGATACCTCCCCAAATAAAATCTACAGCCCATTTCTGAACATATTTATTCATTCAACAAATACTTACTGAGCCCCTCCAATGTACCCAGTATCAACAAAATAGCAGTGAATGTTATGGGACCCATATATTTCCCCTTAGATGACGTCCATGAACCACTAGGGGTGTGTAGACTGGGTGTGTATCTTCATGCACACACAACATATGTGTTTGTGCGTTGAGGTTTCTGGTAGTAAATTATTTCACTTCCCTGGGACCTCACCCCTTCAAGATTAAACTCATTACCCCCTTCCCTTTAGCCTCAGAAGACTCAAGGCCAGAACCTTCCCTCCTCCCATCCCACTTGGGTCTCTACCTCAGTGATAACCTTTTACTCAATACCTTCACTATCTCCCCTTTCTCAGCATTCTTCCCTTTTAGCAACTGCTGCAGGTCTATAATTCTTCTCTCAACTCATCACCCCCATTCAGGTCAGGATTTCCTCCTCCTACCTGGCTTCTGAGAGAGTCTGTGACACCTGAGAGACGAGGGCAGGCTTCCCAGAAGTGAGGCAGGGGTTGCCTCCCTGCTCGCCATGCTCTCCTTAACAGGAACCATCCACTCCCACACTCCAACAATCAATCTGCCGGTGACATCCAAATGTTAACTGCAGCCCGGATAGACCCGTTAGGAGTTTCAGACGTAGGCGAAACCTGGAACTCAATATCCCAATTCCAGTGTATCGCCGATACATCAGATTTAACGTGTTCAAAACCAATTCTTGGTTTTTCTATCACTCTCCCCAAAAATGCCTTTTCCAGTCCTCTCCAGTAACACAGGCACTGAAGAGTCATCCTTGGCAAGGATCTCCCCACGATTCACTACGTCCCTTCCATCTATCGCCAGGTCCAGCAAGCTCTACACCCACAGTGCTGCTCCAATCCATCCTCATGGCTCCATCTGCACTGCCATCACCCTGGTCTGAGCCACCCACGTCTCTCATCCGCACTGCTGACTGGCCCAACTGCTCTTCCTCACTGTAGCTCCCAAACTCCATTTAAAAAAAAAAAAAAAAAATACAGGTCAGATCATGAGATGCTTCAGCTTAGAACTTTCTAATGGCTTCATTTTATACTTACATCGTTCAAAAAGCTTTAGCATGGCCAACAAGGGCCTGCATTATCTGTCCCCTTTCTACCTATCCAATTTCATCACCCACGTTATCCCTCATTCACTCTGACCACACACTTCCTCTTCACACTTCCTACTACTTGAACGCATTGAGTTCTTTCACACTTTCTGCATTTTGTATGTCATGTTTCTTTGCCTAAAATGTTCTCCCCATTCCTCACCTAACTCCTACTCCTTTGTCAGGTTTTGGTTTAAAGAACACTCCTTCAGATATGCCTTCCCTTAATCCCCTTCCTCATCCCCATGCCCCCACCATGTTAGATCATGGTGCCTGAAACCATAAGTATTCAGATACTGAATAATCTTTAATTATACAAAGCTGGAAAAAAATTATACAAAGCTGGGCATGTGGCCTTATTTATATCCTTTAATATGAAAATTATCTGTGAATTTCTCTTCTAGCTCTAAGCTTCCTAGAGCCAAGAACCAACCTATTTCATGGTGCACAGTAGACATTCAGCATGTATTAGTTCATATGTCCTTCCTTAGGCTTTGTTCTGGATTTCAAATAATCTTCATAAAAACTTGGTGAGACTGAATTACATTCACCTCACAGATAAAGGAGAGGAGACTCAAGGTGTACAGTCACTAAAAGTGATGCAAGTGTCTACTGAAGGTCAAAAAAAAAAAAAAAATCAAGCATCATGTAGGATGCAGATGACTTTGAGTTTCAGATGAGCAAAACCAAACTAGATTAAATAGTAAGGAAAATTATTAGCTTTCAGAACAAGAAGTCCAGTAACAATAAAAGTTCAGAGTTTGTGGATTTGCCAGCTCAACACAGTCAATGAGGATTCTGATTTTATTTTTTCATCTCTCCATTCTGCTATTCAGAACATCACCTATGTCCTAAGCCTGGGTCCTCTCGTGGCACCTATAGTTACAAGCTTTTGGTTCTCATCTAGCAACAGTGACATTGTTCTCTTTCTCCTAATCCTCCTCCAAGCTTTTATTTTTTCCTCATCAGTCCAAAGTGAATCACACACTCATTAATAAACTAAAATGCTGGCAGTGGAGATAGGGTTACCCTTAGACCCGGCGACCCTTCACTAAAGTCAATTCCTCAAACCACATTGCTGTTATTCGAGAAGGTGGGGGAAGAATAGATGCTGGAGAACCAATCACAATGCCCAATTCACAAAGTGGGAGAAAGAGAATTTAGTAGCCAAATCTGTAAGAGCAGGAGGTTAATTACTGTTAATACAAATCAGCTTCTCCATCTCCAAAGAATGGCCTATTTGCAATGAATATTCAATATGTTAAAAATCATGATTAAAAAAGGTCTGTTTGTGAAGGGAGATGAAAGATTAACATGGGATAGATTTGGACATTAGATGATCAATGTACGGCTTTGATCTTTTTCTCCAGTATGATCCCTGGCTGCTTCTTGCCTTGCAATTCACAGCCTACGAATGCCACTGATTTGCTGGTAGCTGCCAGTACCTTCTGTTCTCCTTCCCCACCAAATCAGACTCTCACACTTCCTTCACCTTTGCTCATGCTGGTCCCTCCTCCTAGAAAGAGGTTCTACACCACCCCAGTCTTACTTGCTGTTTTGGAAGGATAGGTCCACAACCCCCCAGGAGTTTCTGGATACCAGAGCCAGAACCATTTGGCTATGCTTCCTCCATGCACGTAGCACCCTGGTGCTTCATCTCCCTCGTTGTACTGAGGAGGTCTAGCTCATTGATCTGTACACCTCTGCTTCCACAACTACAAGTCCCTCAAGGCAGGCCCCACTGTTTGGTCACCTCCATGACCCCTACTCTCCAGTCTAGAACCTGGAAGGTCAATAGGCATTTAAGAAACATTTGTTCAGCTGCTGAGTGAACCAGCTATCTCTTCTCTTTATACAACCATGCCTTAAATCAAAGGGAAACTTCTCTCTGCTAGTAAATATCTAGTGTTTAAAATGTAAGGTAACTATAACATAAGGCAGAATACAATGTTTTTGACTTTCTACACACGTAGCCATCTTCCTCACACAAATATTTTAATCCTCCATAGCTGTTCCCTCCTCGCCTGCAAACCCAGTAGTTGATTTAGGTTTTCGTGCTTGGGTTTATTTATTTAAAACCGTTTCTGACAGGCTTTGCTTTGTTTTCTCTGAAATTTCATGTCCCTAATATTTACAAATCAAGCAACATTCCAATGGCCTCTTTACAAGCTGTGACCTCCGTTTCTTTGTTCGTCATGTAAAAGGTGCCCTGTTTGAGTTCTCTTTTCTATCCTCATTGCTGCCCTTTCTTGTTTTCACTCAAGTTATTTACTCAATTTAATGGGCTCAGCAGCGCACAGGTCAGCTAGGAGACCCTCTTCGTGCATCCCTGGTCTTCCTGACCCCACTGTGCTTTCTTGATTTCTAGTTATTGAATGGGCCCTGCAAGCTGTGGGTGTGTGGTCTTTTCCTTCAAGGACTTCCTTCATCATTTTCATGTGAGAATTGCTAATACTAAGTCTTAAAAAAAAAAAAAATCAAGAATTAAAAACCAAAATAGATTTCATAAAATTCCTTTTAAAAAGTTAATAGGGACTTTTTTTTTTTTTTTTTTTACTGCAAATGCAGAGGCTTCCAGATTGTTCTGAGATGCCAGAGCAAAGCTACCATCTTTTTCACATGTATGAACCATTCCCTTGTGCTCTGCTACTGGGAATGTAAAATGGCACAGCTGCTGTCACACTGTATGGTGATTCCTTAAAAAAATTAAACATAGAATTACCATCTGACCGAGAGACTCAACCAAAGAATTGAAAGTAGGGACTTGAACAGGTATTTGTACATCCATGTTCACAGAATCATTATTCACAATAGGCAGCAGGTGGAAACAACCCCAATGTCCACTGATGAATGGATAAATGAAATGTGGTACATAAAACAGAACATTCAGTCCTAAGAAGAAATGAAATTCTGATAGAGGCTATAACAGGGATGAACCTTGGAGACATTATGCTAAGTGAAATAAGCTGGTCACAAGAAGACAAATATGGCATGATTCCACTTTTACAAGGTACTTAGAGTAGTCAAATTCACAGAGACCAAGTACAACACTGGCTACCAGGGGCTGGGGAGTTACTGCTTAGTACAGTTTCTGTTTGGGGTGAAAAAGTCCTGGAAAAAAAAAAAAAAAAGAAAAGAAAAAAAAAAAAAAAGAAAGAAAAAGTCCTGGAGATGGGTGGTGGCAATAGTTGTACAATAATGTGAATATACCTAATGCTACTAAATCATATGCTTCAAGAATGTTAAAATGATAAGTTTTATGTTCTGTGTAACCTATAATAAACAAAATTCAAAAACAAAAACAACCCACTCCCTCTCATTTCATTCCCTGTACCACCTCCATAGGTGGAAAGAGAAGTTCCAAGGACATTCTATCCAAAAGTTTTGAGTTTTTTTCCCCAATTAGCTCACTGATTTTTCAACTAGAACATGTTTTCTTAAAAAAATATGAAGAGCTCAATCATATTACTTTAGCATTTTCCTGGAAAGGGCATATTTTCCAAAAAAGGGGCCCCAGTGTGACTGGCAGAAGAGGTGCTTCATTGCTGGAAGTGAGCCTGGATCCTCCTGGACCTGACCTTGGAGAGATCCCATTCCCATGTGACTGAGCTCACAGTAATAGACTATGAGGAAGTGCCAGGCATTTTGTCTCAAGATGAGAACCAAGGGATATGCTGGCGGTGCATTCCATTTGCAAGAACAAGTGCATCCCACTTGCCAAGAAGTCATCCAGCTTCTAGCTCTTCTAATCCTCACCCACACCACACTCTCCCTGCAATGAAACAAGAGACTGAGCCTCATTCAGGCTGAAAGCTCCTTTATTTGGGGCTTTGCTGTCAACAGAGATGCTTTGCAAACACACCTGAGGTCTATTAGGTTGCTCCATATCCTGCGCCAAGAGTTTCTACTATCATACAGAAACTGCTTACAGCTGAGAGGTTTGTGCTTCTCTAATTTGACAGAATTGATCTTTTTACATAATACACTCTTTCCTTATTTTCATGGATGACCCTTCGGGAAATAGGAAATCACCTATTCTTTCCATCATGAAGCATTAACTGATTTTGCACCCGTCAGATTCTCTCTATGCAATGTGGACAATTCACCTTTTTTCTTTTTTTCCGTATTTATCTTCTCTCTCTCCCTCTCCCCTTCATCTCTTCTTCCACCCACCCAATGTCTGTATACACCATGCACTGCAAAAATTAACATGTCTGCCTAGTCTGTGACTGGGAATCCCTTGAAGCAAGGGACTTCTCATTAAAGCTTTACAAACCGAGTGCCTAGCCAAGTGACTACACTACTCTAAGTGCTCAATCATTGTTTATAGAATAAGCAGAAATATGGTGGAAAGATACCAATTCAATCCTACTCACTGCCATTCCCTTCTTAAGAGAACTTACAGCCTTTACTTTTCAGAAAAGCAAATAAAAGTTGCTAATTGTAGAATTCAAAAATATGTTTTAAGTCACAGAACCAGAGTTGTTCTGAAATGGATTTACTTTCCTGCCTTCTGCAAAAACCATCTTACTCATCTGTGTGCCTGTAGAAACTAAACAGCTGTACATATTTGGCACCCAATAAATGCTGCTAAATACATGACCTTAGAATGTATTTCAATCTCATTATCTATTGAAATGGAGATCGGTTGTTTATAATTTTATGTATATATCTTGCTTCTTTTTTTTTTTTTTTTAAAGATTTTATTTATTTATTCATGATAGTCACACAGAGAGAGAGGCAGAGACACAGGCATAGGGAGAAGCAGGCTCCATGCTGGAAGCCCGACGTGGGACTCGATCCCGGGTCTCCAGGATCGCGCCCCGGGCCAAAGGCAGGCGCCAAACCGCTGCGCCACCCAGGGATCCCTATATCTTGCTTCTAGCTAAGGCTCCTGGAAAACACAATCCTTATTTCAACTGTCTTATACAATATACATAGCAGACATTCTCTAATCATCTAATTAATGGAAGTATCTTATCATACTCTAAAGTTAAATTCAGCAGAGCATTACCCTCTAGAAGTAATCTGGGCATAAGAGACCTTTCTCTTTAACAGACCCTTCCCAAGGTTTTCCTCCTTGCCACTTCCTACAATATGCCCACAAAGTCATTCAATTTCCCAACCTCCCTTGCAGCTACATCTGGCTGTGAACATGTTCCTGCCAATGGGACCTATGCAGAAGGTTGATACGTAAAGATGCAGTTCCATAACTGTTGGAATAGAATAGAATTTTTTTTTTTTTTGAGAGAGAGAGGAACAGAGAAAGAGAGGTAGAGAACACAAGTTGGGGGAGGGAGAAAGGTACAAGAAGCAGCAGACTCCCCACTGAGCAAGGAACCGACCCTTAGATCAACCTAAGCTGATGGCAGATGCTTAACCAACTGAGCCACCCAGATGCCCCCAAGAGAATGGATTTTGATATTACCCTTTTCACCACCTTGCTGCCTTGAATACAGTGGTGATATCCAGAGCTGCTATAGAACATAAGGCTATAAACATGAAAGCCAAAAGGCTAATAGTCACATTGGCTCTATCATCACTGAGCTACTCAAACTGGATTCTTATCTACCTACCTCTGGACTTGATGCTACATGAGAAAAGTAATCCTTTACTTATGATGCTGTTGAGTCAGGTCTTCTGTGACTTAAGACGAACCATTCTAAACTGACACGATTCCACTTTAGCAATATATAATTACTTAGCTCTTCCTTAAGGATAAAAAAGAAAACCAAAATCCTAGCAAAATATTCTGCTCTGGGTTTTATCATTGTCATTATGACTTGGAAAGCTGAATAAGTATAGTAATACCCTAGCAAGAAAGCTGTATGTTACAAATACATGTTACCAAGAGAAAAGTTATCATAGATAGAATCAACCTAGATGATATGGTAAAGACCTGATGGCAAAACTCTTACTCATGGAGAAGATTCTGGTGCCCAGAAAAGTGCCTAGATCATGCATAAAAACTTATGCATGAACAAATAAGAATGTGTCCATGGGTGCCTTATCACAAATTTTTTAACATGAAAATATATCAAGTGTACCAGAAACATAGGTCTCAGAAACACAAGCTTGGTTTAAGCTAATGGGCAGGGCACAACATTTCTTTGGGCAAAGAAACCTGTCTAGCAGACATCTACTAAGGTAGGGTCAGCCAACTATGGCTCATGGGACAAATCCAGCCCATTGTCCGTTTATGTATGGCATAAATAGTTTTATATTTTTAAATGGTTGGAAGGGAAAAAACTAAAGAGGATATTTTGTGATCTATGAAAATTATATGAAATCTATGTATCAGTGTTCGTCAGTCTTATTGGAGCACAGCCATGATTACATACAGGTTTTCTACAGCCACAATTTTGCTACAATGGGAGAAGTGAATTGTGATATACTGTAAACTGCAAAAACTAAATACTTACCAGCTGATTCTTTACAAAAAAATTTGCTGAGACCCATTCTAGGGTAGAGTATATCCATGTCCTGGAAGACTCTAGGATCTGAGAATTCTAGACCCCCACCCTGCCCCCACCATAACAAACAGGAAAAATGTAGGAGTCTTTGAGGGACTCACCTTCTACTTATCTATACTCCCCTACTCCCAAGCAATTTAAATAAACTCAATTATATTTGATTTTATCACTGGGTCAGTCTAGGAGACTGAATATGACTTCCAGACGTCTCCTTGGTCAGCTAAATGTGATATTTCATGTAGATGTGTGTGTGTGTGTGTGTGTGTGTGTGTGTGTAAAATTATAATACTGAAGCTTAATACTTCTAAATACAGGTTGGAGTCCTTTCCTACTATCAAAGAGAATGGGGTAAAATACAAATTAGAGGCATTAAAAGAGGACATGTCCATTCTCAAACAAGTCTATAACTGACCACTAATATACAGCTCCTCACCTGTTACTAAGAGGGGGTTGGAGAGACAGGCACTCTACTGATGAGAAGAAAGGGGAACAGATACTATGAGACATGAAGGGATGAACCCGCCAAATACTCTTATTGTCCTCAGAAATCTTCCCAATGGGAGCTTTGGTAGCTACTGTGTGGCCACTGAAGCTGGGACTGGATGACTATCTATCCCAGCCAGATATTCAGACCACAAGCAGATGTATCAGGACATTGCCTCCTCTGAGCCCCATCAAGCACCCTTACCCTGGCTCATTCATCTGGAGATGATTTCACCTTTGTAAAAGAGTTTGCTATAAGGAATCTCACTCCCCAAAGACTACTCTGAAGGGTGATAACCACGTTCACCTTTTGTACTCATGATACATGGACTAGACAATCTAAATACAGTAGAAATTAATGCTTAACATAGGTCATCATGAGAATGCGAAAAGGCATTGGACAAGCTCTAAGGCACAAACATTAACTCCTCTCTTTCCTGAGGAGAATACAACCACAGATACAGTGAGAGGTTCTATGAAGCTTTAGACAGGATTCAGTTATCAGAGAGACAGGTTGTCTACACTGGTGACTCAAACATTTTTAACTATGAGACTGTAAGAAACAGATTTTATACTGTGAACCCATAACCAAATACATCTATGTAAATACGTGAACCAAGTTTCATGAAAATATTTTTCTTTATTGTATGTAATCTACTCTGATGTTTCCTTAGGCCTTTATTCTTTTTTTTTTTTTTTTTAAGATTTTATTTATTCATGAGAGACACACAGAGAAAGAGAGGCAGAGACACAGGCAGAGGGCAAAGCAAGCTCCATGCAGGAAGCCTGACATGGGACTCGATCCTGGGTCTCCAGGATCATGCCCTGGGCTGAAAGCAGTGTTAAACCGCTGAGCCACCTGGGCTGCCCAGGCCTTTGTTCTTTTAAATAAAGTAGTGCCTCTTAGAGATTTCTAAAAGACAAAATAGACATAATTCTCTCAATTTGTCCCACTAAGGAAAAATAAAAATTCTGGATGTTACAGAACACAAACTTAAGACAGCTTTGAAAGGGAGAAGGCAGGCATTGAGGATCCTGAAAACTCAAGGAAAGACATGATAGCTTGTTCCTTGGGTTTTATTTTCATTTACATTCCAGACTTGGAACTGAAGAAGTCTACAACGACAAAAGCCTACTTTCTTTAGCCACAAGACCACATCAGGTACAGCCTTGAAAAACAAACTTAACAATAACTGCTCTACTCAAACATTACAGAAAAAAATGTAACCCAACCATCCATACCAACAAAGGTTCAGTGAGAATTTCGACTTCTACCCTCACTGAGCCATACTAAGGTATTCCAAAACCTCCAAAACCTCCAAGAGGGTGGATCATAGAAAGCCACACAGGGGGCCCAGAGTTTCATATCTGTCAACGATTATCAAGGCCACCTCCTAATCCCTGAAAGATCAGTCAAGCCGCTGTGAGAAGGCTGGACTTCCACCTCCACCATGCAATGAGGCAGCCCCTCCTTTCTGAAACGGTGTCAGAGGAAGCCTGGTGGAAAGAGGACTTTTCAACACTACCCAGTGATATTAAGGAGGCCCCAACTCCCAGGTAACATTTTTTTTTTAAAGATTTTATTTATTTATTCATGAGAGACACAGAGAGAGAGAGGCAGGCAGAGGGAGGAGCAGGCTCCATGCAGGGAGCCCAACGTGGGACTGGATCCCGGGTCTCCAGGATCACGCCCTGGACCGAAGGACAGCGCTAAACCGCTAATCCACCCGGGCTGCCCTAAAGTGGTTTTAAAGCCAGCTAAAACAGTTTAAATATGATTGAGTCTCATACAATGAAAATGTCCAAATTTTGATTGGGGGAAAAAAAAAAAAAACTCATAACCAAGAACCAGGAAGACAATCAGCAGATGCTAACACCAAGAGGACAGAAATATCAGATATGACAAAGATCTGAAAGCAGCCATGATAAAAATCTTCAATGAGCCATTACACCTGTCACATATGAGAAAATAGAAAGCTTCAACCAAGAAAAGTTGCAAAGAAATAGAAGACATAAAGAACCAGCAAATGGTAATGTTAGAACTAAAAAATATAATAACCAAAATGAAAAACTCAATGGATGAGTTCAACAGCCAAAAGAAAGATTTCATTGCAAAAAGTAGAAGGAATTTTCTGATAAGTGGAAATGTTCTGTATCTTGTTTTGGTTACATAACACAAGAATCAAAACTCAAAACTCGACAATTATTATTTAATATATAATAGCAAGCATGTATCTTAAGAATGTAACAAAACAGAATACCAACATTAGATATGCTTTTAGATGAAGAAAGGATTTTTGAATCCTGTTTTCATTCATATCCCTCTCTCCCACCCAACACAACTACCCATTAAGTTCAAGTTCTACTTTCTTGCTATATGCTGACAAGTTGAAATAACCTATACAACACCTGACATCGACCAAGTGTTCAATGAGCGTCAATCTCTATTTTTATCTTACTGCCATCCTCCATCACAATGGAGGAATATTTGGCATTAACATTTTTTACAACCGTGAAGTCAACAAAATGATAGTAATGTAACTTTACAGGAAAAGCATAGTATAAACTTTAAAAGCGACAATCCTGAATAAAAAGGGCAAACTGAAGTGAAATGGAAGGGGGCGGGGATCAGAAAGCGAAGAATAGCCTTTCAAATATACAAACCACCTTGGTGAGAGAATTGAGGAATGAGGTTATGAATAAAGATAAAAGCCAATACCTGCACCTTGTAACACACTTTCTACTGGTGAGCTTATAGCATTCCCTGTCAAATAATAGTAATGGAAAAAAGTGACTAATCGTCTAGGAAGTTTCTACATATTACAATCTGGTATTTCAGGAGAGGAGGAGGTAGGGATAGTACAGAGAACATATATGGAGGACTTTTCATCCCATATCACTATATTAGAACCGAGAAGGGATGCTTTCACCGGTCTCTGGTCAATACATCCATCGCTGTCAGTCAGTAACTGTCTAACCATGTATGATGCCTTAACATGTGGAAGGTATGCTGTGGGGGCTGTCATAACCTCTAACCTCCCATGTCAGTATGAACATGTGCAGGTACCTGCCCCCATCCACAATCTCATAGGCCCAGGCAAGTGAGAGAGATGTGCTGTAGCTGCTCCCCAGCTTGCCAGGGCCTAGCCAGCCCCCTCTCCCAGCCAGGGTGGTGGGGATGGCTCCAGGGGCTGGTGAAAGCCAAATTGCCAAAATTGAAGTTGCCTCCATTCCCATCTGGGAGGCCAGGTGTCCTCACACATCTGCCTTCTTCATCCTATATGGGTGGGCCTAGAGTCTCGTGCCTGGCCTGGCAGCAGTATTTATCATCTCCCTATGGGCTATACACTCTGGGCCCACTGGCCTGCCATCTCTTCCCCCAGGCTGTGGGGTCAGTATGCACAGTCAGAGCCCTCTCCTGTGTTTCCCCTCCCAGGCCCTAGCCTGGGATGCTCGGTAGCCAGAGCCTGACCCTTAAGAGTGGGAGATGGGGGAAGGGATGCTAATCAACTTGGTTAAGGACACCATGAAAATGGAAAAAAAGGGGAATGAAAACAAGGACTCTTATAATGCATACAACATTGTTCTCACCATACCATGATACTCGGGAATAAGCTACTTTTAACCACCTCTACATCTTAATTACTGCTTAGTTGATAAAACCTTAGCTTTGGAGTTGAATGAATCCTGCTCTACCACTCTCTGTGTGACCTTGGACAAATTAGGTTTATCTTTAAGTTAAGTTTATCTCTCTGATAAAATTGGAATAATCCTAATTTATGTTTTAGAATAATTAAGTGAAATGTATTTAAAGTGCTCAATGTGGGGCACCTGGATGGCTCAGTTGGTTAAGTGTCTGCCTTTGGCTCAGGTCATGATCCCAGGGCCCTGGGATCAAGCTCCGCATTGGGCTCCCTGTTGCAGGGAGAGCCTGCTGCTCCCCATTGCTTATGCTGTCAAATAAACAAACGCTTTTTTAAAAAATAAGGAAAGTGCTCAATGCCTGGTGCATGGAGTACATGTTCAACAAATGATAACTACTGCTTTAATTAGTTCCTTTGCTCTTGTTAATATCTTAATGGATCTTGATTTCATCAGAAGCAACTACCATTTGTATACACATCTGCATGTACAGGCATGCAATAGCTCCACGGGGGCGGGGCGGGGGGGGTGGAGAAGGTGACTGGTCATGTCAGTGTAGGAGGACAAAAGGTCAGATAAGCTTAAGTCTTTAAAAATTCTCTTGAAAAAGTAATCCTGGCAACTAAAGAAAAAGTATTTCAGGGAAAAATATGTATCAAATCACAGACACATGCAGAAGACTTAACAGGTTCCGGTTTGACTTGATGAACTGGAGTACTCCCCCTTCCCCGAGGGGCTGGAGTGAGGACAGGAAAGCTTGTTTGCTCACACTTTCTATACAAAGTGACTTGCAGGAATGCTCAAGTTTAACCAGCCCCATTACTGTTTCACTTAATCTTCATAAATATATGTTTTTATGTGTATACACAGATACACTTAGGTCAAAGATCATAGTAGCTAAAAGGAGAACCATAATAGAGTTAATGAACAGATCTTAATCTATGGACAATCCACATCTTTCAAACTTGTGACCTGAGGAAGAAAAGTAGGTCAAAGATCAATAGAGTCATTAACACGTGAGTGTTTATCTTGCTAAAGATTAATAAAAATGCTCCTTTGAAATTTCTCAAGTTTACTAAGAAAACTGATAAAATGCCATCCAAGTTGGCATCACAAATTGTGGCTCAATATTCCTTAGTCAATCTTTGAAGTCACACTGTCCAAAAAGGGAGCCCACTAATATCACGTGGCTATTTTAATTACATTTATGTAGAATTTTTTATTTAGTTCTTCAGGTATGCCAGTCACATTTCACTTGCTCAAGAGCCACGTGGGGCTGTGACCAGCATATCGGACAGTGCAGATTACTGAACATTTCCGTCACAAAGTTCTACTGGGTAGTTCAATTTAAAAGATCAATATCTTTCTTCCCAGTGTTAAAATAAATTTGTTCTGTTCTGTAAATGTTACTTAAAAAAATTAGATTGATGAAAATAATTAGACTCTTCTATACTTTCAAATTGTTTTTAGTCATTTAAATAGCCATATGTATATTTCAAGGATAAGAAAAAAGATAATGCCATTAGGGGTTTTATAAATTTTTTTCTCTTAGAATGAACAGCACTTTCAACCTATTGCTCTAATTTTTATAGAAGTAGACCTGAAGTGTATATAAAAGTGACTTCTTGTTTATTTTAGATAACAGATCTTTATTACCCAAATTGGTTGCTTCAGTGTCACAGATTAGTGTTATTTTTGTTATAAGATGTTAGAGACCCAAGATTATTTAGGAGGGAGATACAGATAAATTGGGAATGGGAAATCAGCTGTGGCAAAGCTCAGAGTTTACAGCGTGGCTTCCAAATGTCTACCCAGAGAAGACAGAGGATGAACATGTTATTGGTCCTCATTGAAATGGAAAATGAAACAACAACAATCCAGATAGCCTCAGGAGTTTCCCACTGGCCAAAGTTTGCAGTGTAAAGCCCCGTCCTTCAATATTGTCTTCCCTGCATTTTTTGGTGTTAAATGCTTATCTTTTATGAAATTAGATAAGAGGTGGTATGTTTCTGTGCACACTGAGTTTTAACACTAGCAAAAGTTATATAAACTTTAAATGTCCACATTTTTTAAAAGTTTACTTGTCTTTAAAAGCTAGAGGTTTGAGTACTTCTATGCTAATGACCAAAAATAAGCAGGCCAACAGTTACTTGTAAATGGCATGAGAGCAAGTGAGATTGGGATTAGGAACTGCAAAGAAAGTAATGAGAGATTTCAAAAACTGAGAAAAGGATTACTTCCAAGAAAAAAAAAAAATAAGCAAGATTCCATAGAAGTTGGTATTTCTGATAAGTTTTGAAGAAAAGGCCAGGTTTGCATCTATAGATCAAGGAGGGTGTTCAAGCCGACAGACCAATTTCAAAGAAAATACAGATTAGGGAAGCTTGGTGCATTTACAAAGAAGATTAAGTCATTTGAAAAGAAATTATGGAGATGAGACAAGAAGATAATCAGGGAGATTATGAGTGTATGGGTTTTTGGTATTAGGATCAGAAGTCTGGGATTTTTCACCAAACAACTAGAAAGTGAAGCAATGCTTTGAGCAGAGGGAAACAGCCAATGTTGTATTTCAATAAGGATGAATAAACATGTGACAATACTCATCTGTTGAAATGTGAGCATCCTTTAAGATGCAGTTCTCATTAAAACCTTCTCCCCACTCCAACACATAGCTAGTATTACTTAATCCTAACTCCCAAAGCATTTATCTGCACTGTACAGGGCAGTACATGGGCACTTCAAGTCACTACTGGAAAATTAGGCATCCAATAAATCATGTGGTTGTTAATTACCAACTTCATTACCTGCATCCTTTTAAATATTGGGCCTATAATGGGGCTAAGTGATGACTGCTGGTACAAGCCAACATATCCCACTAGCCCTTATGTTCCCACTCATGAGTGCTACAGTTGGACACTGGTGGGTGGGCGTGCATCCTGGGGACATTTTAATCACACATATAAACACTCCCCTAAGAGACAGCTAAAGAAACAACAACACAAGTAAATGGCAGAAAGCATGACTGTATTTAAGAAAGGATTTATATTCCTACTTAGCTTTGCAAATCAGATGATGCTTGTAAAATATTTTACCAGGTTCCTCATTGGTCTAGATCTTCTTGGCTGGTATACACAAAAACAAATTCTAAAGAATACACTCTGAAAGATTAGCAGTTCATTTTATGGTGGTGTAAATTATTTCTAAAGATGCTTCTAGTCAGTTCTCAATATGATAGAAATTAAAAACATTGTAAACACCAACTGTTACAATCTAAAACTCTCCTTTAAGATTAAAGAGAAGGGGGGGAAAATCAAGTACACAGAACTCAGATCAGAGAAAGTCTATGAATCTAACCATTTGTCTCCTTGGCTGCTGCTAACAAAAGCCATAAGGAAGATGGCATCACTCCTCATGTTTTCAAATGTCAGCTGAATCTTCAACCTCTGCCCTATCTTCAACCTTCACCCCATTCACTCCTCCCATAAGGCTATTAACATGCTCAAGTCTTGCCCTACAGAATAATCTTCCTCCAACTCTGTTTTTCACTTATTTAATAAACTAGTCCCTTCTTTGCCCCTTCCCCAAAGTAAGACTAATAAAAATACATTACTGTTTACACTTTAGGCAGATCTATATGGGCACCATTTTAAGCATATTACATGCCAGGGTAGATCAACTTTCTGTTTGATAAGTATTCACTCCCCTTCCTTTAGAGCAGAGTGTATATAATGACTTTGGCCTTGGCCATGTGGTTAACTTAGCCAATGGCTAGAAGTGGACAAGATGTGAGCAGTGGAGTTAAACACGGTTACAGGGGTGCTGGGTGGCACAACTGGTCAAGTATCTGACTCTTGGTTTCAGCACAGGTCCTGATCTCAGGGTCATGAGATCAAGCCCTGAGTCAGGCTCTGTTCTGAGCAGAGTCTGTTTAAGACTCACTCTCTCTTTCTCCACCATACACACACACACACACACACACACACACACACACACACACACAGGTGCTCTCTCAAATCTTAAGGAAAAAAATGCTTACAAAGTTTGTTTTGGCCTCTTATGGACTTGTGATAACCAGAAAAACAGCATGCCCAAGGAGCTATTGCCCCTTCAACCTGGATCCCAGAAACAGACATAGAGCAGAACTGATTCCAACCTAAAGTAAGAAACCAAGTCTGGTTTTCTTGGCAGATAGAACTGGAGAAGGTAGCAGGTACCAGACCCACAGGGACCTACAATTCACGATACCATTTTGCTCTTTATCCTAAGGCTGGGGGGCGGGCCTTTAGGACACAGCTTCTAGAAGTCTTCTCCATTCCATCCAGATGTCATTTGGGATCCCTTTAGATCCTTCAGAGCCACAGCATACTATTATAGAAACATGTACTACAATACAATTATTGTTTATGTCTTACCACATCACTAGTGCTGACTGCCCCCTCCTTACAATGGTTACTCTATTTCATGCTAAGTCACAATAGGACTGAACCCTGATAATGTCAATGAGAATTCAGAGCAACAGATGTTGGAGTTGATAGGTCTTATCCCTTCAAATAGATGACCTAAACATTTCAGAGATAGGAAGCGACCTCCAAAAGCGTAGCTATGCCTATTTCAGAGCAGATCCCAAATTCTTGCTCTGCAGGCGGAACCGAATCAGGGGAGCAGCTGCTGAGAGAGGAGGTGGTTCTGCCAGCAGATACTAAAATAAGCCAGAGAATAACAGGCATTTCATCAGCCAGAAGCCCTCTACTCCCATGTGCATGGCTAACTCCTTGTTGCGCAAGTTTCCACTTAATCATCTCCGTGAAGACATTCCTAACCACATAATCTAAGTAGCCTCCCAGGCAAACACCATCTCATCATTGTTTCGATTCTCTACATAGCATTCGGTACTGATATTGGATGGTGTATGTGTTTATGGTCAGTGTCCAAAAGTTTTAAGTGGTAAGAGAAGGAGTCTTGCCTGGTCAATCATTGTTGTAACCCTAGCACGGTGCCTGACACACACGTGGCACTAAGTAATTGTTAAATGACCGGACTAAAGAGAATGACATACCTTCTTTTATACACATCCTTCTCTCTGGTAGGTGTTTTCCTCTGTGAGGCTGCTTCAGTGTTCCTGTTTACCTACGATCTTTGAAGTCCTATAAACACTTGCAAAGTTGGATATACATGGATGTCTGCATTTTTCTAGGTATGGGAAGCCTAGCTGTCAGAGAATCAAAGGATACATATCTTTTATAACTGAATTATGTCCCCTCACGCCCAGCTCCAAACTCATATGAAGTGTTAACCCCTATGTGACTATATTTGGAGACCTGACACTTGAGGTAATTAAGATTAAAGAGGCCATAAAAGTGGACCCTACTCCAATAGGACTGGTATCCTTATAAAAAGGAGATAGAAAGGATGTGTATACACACACAAACACACACACACACACACACACCCAAACAAAAACAGAGCGAGGGGGGGAGAGCGGGGGGGAGAGAGAGGGGGGAGGGGGGGAGAGAGAGGGGGGAGAGGGGGGAGAGGGGGGAGAGGGGGGAGAGGGGGGAGAGGGGGGAGAGGGGGGAGAGGGGGGAGAGGGGGGAGAGGGGGGAGAGGGGGGAGAGGGGGGAGAGGGGGGAGAGGGGGGAGAGGGGGGAGAGGGGGGAGAGGGGGGAGAGGGGGGAGAGGGGGGAGAGGGGGGAGAGGGGGGAGAGGGGGGAGAGGGGGGAGAGGGGGGAGGGGGGGAGAGGGGGGAGGGGGGGAGAGGGGGGAGAGAGGGGGGAGGGGGGGAGAGAGAGGGGAGGGGGGGAGAGAGAGGGGAGGGGGGGAGAGAGAGGGGGGAGGGGGGGAGAGAGAGGGGGGAGGGGGGGAGAGAGAGGGGGGAGGGGGGGAGAGAGAGGGGGGAGGGGGGAGAGAGAGGGGGGAGGGGGGAGAGAGAGGGGGGAGGGGGGAGAGAGAGGGGGGAGGGGGGAGAGAGAGGGGGGAGGGGGGAGAGAGAGGGGGGAGGGGGGGAGAGAGAGGGGGGAGGGGGGGAGAGAGAGGGGGGAGGGGGGGAGAGAGAGGGGGGAGGGGGGGAGAGAGAGGGGGGAGGGGGGGGAGAGAGGGAGGGGAGGGGTCACTCCCCTCTCCTCTGTGATATTTTGTGTCTTAGGGATCTAATATAGTATCCCTGTAAAGGTAAGAACCACAGATAAGAAACTACCATTTATTTGAGCACCTAAGTAGGCCATTCCTTATTATACGCATCAATATACAACAATCCTGCTGGGTAAATAGGATTGTTCCCATTCCACAAAATCAGTAAATGAATCTAGACCTTCACCCAGTCAATAGTTCAGTTTGCACATTAGAATAACTCAAAGAACTTGTCAAGTTACTCATACCCAGCCAGCCGGTAGAGAACCCAAATTAATGCGTCCTCATGGAGCCCAGGCATCGGGCACTTCTAACAACTGGCCAGAATTAAGGACCACTGAGTGAGACAACCACAATCCCCAAACCTTGGAATACTGATTGCTGGCCTCCCCCAGGCACAGCAACTGCTACTGCTTCTGACCGCCTATGCAATCCTGCTCATGGCGTGCTCAGGTGAACCTTGCTTATTCTGTTCCAGTCCACTTCCGTTCACCTTGTTTCCACCACAGAGCAATGTTTGCTTGGGAATAACACCACCCCCTCTCCAGTTTTTATGGTTCAGGTGGGATCTTACCCAACTCCAGGGTTTAAATATGTGAACTGGTGCTAAGCCCATCAGCACATGCCATACCCCTGACCGCATGACCTATGCCGACCAATCAGAGAGACTTCTGTGCTGGTGTGGGAATTACTGGGAAGGGACTTGTTTTCTGTCCCTGCCAGATGTGTGCACAGAAGGATCAGAGACAGAAATTGCCATAGCAGTCCTGACTTCTCAAGAGGAAAGCTTCTGGGTGAAGAGGGCCACACACATGAGGAATCAAAAGGAAATGCAGTCCAGGTGAAATAACTAGAAGTCTGGATTAAACTTTACCCCAGGCCAGACATAGAGCCAGGCTCTCAAGGAGGTGAGGGAACACACAGCCTCTTCCACTTAAGGCTAGTTGGGTTTTCCAATTCCTACAGTGTGTATGTATCATGTTAAACCACACCTTGTCTCTTGTGACCAAAAAGGCCTGCAGATGTCAGTAAGGTCCTGTGACTTTTTAACATCCTGTGTTAGATAAAGAATTTGAATTTTATCCTGAGTTCAGCAGCTTGCCCATGTAAGGTTTTAAAAGCAAGTTTGGTGTTAAGGTTTCTTTCTTTTTTTTTTTTTTTTTTTTTTTAAATATACCGTTGCCATGCACAGTACCTTAGGGAGGCTCAAAACTGGAGTCAGAAAAACTCATTTTAGAGGCTCTTGGATTCATCAGGTGAGAATTAGGGCAAAGGCAGTTAGGATGAGAGGTTTGCCAATGATTTCGATCAGGAGTTGATGGACGTTTTCCATAAAAGGCCAGGTAGTAAATATTTCAAAAGCTTTGTGAACCACACAGTGGCAACTACCCCATTCTGCCACTATAGTACAAAAGCAGCAATAAAAAAATACATCAACTGATGATCATAACTGTGTTCCACTAAAACTTTAAGAAAACAGGTGGTTATTTGCCACCCCCTGACTTAGAGAGTAAAATGGGTCAAACCTGGTAATTGACTGGATGTGAGGGAGGAGGGAAAGGAGTCAAGGTAGCTGCTAGGGTTTTTTTTTTTTTTTTTTTTTTAATCTTTATGTTCTCTGTGCTTGGTCCCAGAATCATAAATTCATTGAGTCACTGAATGTCAGAGGAGGATAGAAACTCATTAAAATTATATAGCTCAACAGCCTTATTTTATTGGTGATAATACTGAGGGCAGGTCCCTCTGAGGTAGCAACTAGTTAGCAGTGTAAGCAGGACCAGAATTCCTATCTCTGATTTCAGTGGCACCTCTATGACATGATGTTCCTCTCTCCTATGCCTCTAGATAAAGATTTCTTTGAGACCATGGTGTTGCATGTAAGTATTGTATACTTAAAAAATATTACTAGACATCTATGATGACACACTCCGTGGTCCTAGGACAGTCTGTCCCTCAGGAGTCTTAGTCTTATCTTTGTGATACATATTTCCCCCAAGCCATTTTTGTGCTTTTGATTTTTTTTTTTTAGATTTGACATTTTTTAAGTGGTTGTAAAACATACATCATACTTCTTTGCTCTAAGGATTATTCACTTCTAATCTGAACAATGTTTTATGTTAAAAGCACAGAGAATTTATTCAAGCCAAAAACTGAAGAACTGCTTATTCAGCCTCCTGACAAGAAAAGAATAAATCCCATACATGCATTATCAGAACAGAACCACAGTCAACTCCAATTGAAGACCAAAAAAAAATCCTACTAAAAGGCAAGCAAAATGCCTTATGACTGCTACACAAAACTAAAAACCATACAAAGAGAAGAAGCCTAGAAAAAGTATGCCAAATACTAGCAATACCTTATCTTTTGAGGGTGGGTCTATGGATCATTTTTTTCCTATTTACTTTCCAGGGTATATATAACAAGCATGTAATCACAATTATTTTAAAAGGTTAATTTAAAAGGTAGAGAAATGTTGCTATGTTGCATTTTTTTAAATGCTTGAATTTCTAATAGTATCTTGCTCTAGGATATTAACAGAATATATTAAATTATGTAAAAATTTAAACAACCTTTAGGTTTACAACAAACTATGCTTTCAGGTCTAAATAATTGATATAGCTTTATAACTCCAGAAATTATTTTTTCTCTTCATGCCTGGGAAATGATTTTTCCTTAAGTATTTCCAGACACCATACCCTCTTCACCATTATCTGATTTTCTAGTACAGCTCCTCCCCCCCCCCACCCCTTATCTCCTGACAAACCCAACATAGTTGGCCAACCGAGTATCATAAGTTCAAGTTTTTTTCTGGACACATCTTTAAACAGGTTGCCTCACATTCTCATTGGGAGAAAATTCTTAGTGCTATGGTCTCACTCACCTTCTTTGATGGGATCTGGACTCTACTGCCCTGAGAATGCAAGCCCAGATGTCAAAATGAGAGAATAGGTAGCCATGTCCTTTTGATTTGACAGCTGACTCTTCTAAAAAGACTGGCACTGGCTCAGCATTATCAAGCCCCAATCCCATTCTCCCTCCAATGATAAGGAACCAGTGCATAGACACAAAAGGAAAGAAAAAGCTAGTCAGGATGGAAAGAGGCAGCTGTGGGTAGCCCTTGGGTATAGCTCTCCATTTTAAGTTCAAGAAGACCCAGTAAGCAGAAAGCAGATGGGAAACTCTCTAGAAGCTGTCCAACACCCGAGATGCTGTAACCTGAATGCACAGGTATTTACAGGTATAATACCAAGTTACTAAGAGCCCAGTCAGCCCTTTCTCTTGCCTCTTTCAGGCTAACACATGGCTGATGCCACCTCAATATTAACTCCTGATCCCAAATATAAAGAAACACTCTTGTCCCAAGATGTCCCATGAGCAGGACATCTCTCTTAAGGTTGAATCTATCTGGGTTTGCATGAGCACCTTTGTCACATCTGAGTGTATGCACATACACCATAGCACCAGGATGGGAGTTAGGGAACTTGGGTTTTTCTACATCCTATTACATGTTGTTCTGAAGGCCTCATGCACTGAGTAAAATATCAATTCATTTCACAAAAAATTTTCTGAGCACATACCACGCACCATGTTTTTTGTAGTGAATGGAAGTTTCTGGTTAAATCATCTTCAGAAATGATAATGCCTAGGGGCACCTGGGTGGCTCAGTTGGTTAAGTGTCTGCCTTTGGCTCAGGCTGAGGCCATGATGTCAGGGTCCTGGGATGGAGTCCCACATCGAGCTCCCTGCTTAGTGGGGAGTCTGCTTCTCCCTGACTTTCTGCCCACCTACCCATCTCCACTTATACACATTCTCTCTCTCAAAAACTTTAAACAAAAAAAATCATAATGCTTGTAAAAATCTACATTTAGAGGTTTTCTTAGAAATACAATGAACTATACCCAGACATTGAACCTTATTTGGAAATTAAGAAAATAAGTACATAAGGGCATAGATTCTAGAATCAGATTTTGGAATTTGAATACTGGGTCTTCTGATTAACCAGTCCAATTAAAAAAAAAAAAAAAAAGACCTATACATTCTGATATAAGATAATCCCCTCCTTGGTCCTAAAAATCCAGCCAATACATCTTATAATGAAGACCATAGTTGACAGGTTCCATCTGTTGAGAACTCAAAAAAAAAAAAAAAAAAAAAAAAAAAAAAACCAACAACAACAAAAAAAACTAAGTAGGTCACTCAAGAGCAAAGAGCCGAATATCTACAAACACTTGAATATCTAACAAGAACAGAATGAATTGGGGGGGGTGGGGGTGGGGAGAGGAAGCAACGTGGAAGAAACATGAAAAGCAGAGTATGAACAAAATGTTAACATTAATATCCTCAATGAAGTATGGAAAAATATTACAACCACAAAGATTAGGCCATAAAAATTTCAAGAAAAAACGATGCTTGAGAGATAAAAATCGAAAAGTACAAACAAAAAAGAACCGATGAGAAATAGGAAACAAACTGAAAACTAGTCCAGTAACTTTAGCATCTTAACATCTTACAGATAGCAGATAGAGAAATAAAGAACAGAACTAGATAAAACAAAATAATTCAAATGAAATCCCGCCCCCCCCCCAAAAAAAGAAATTCCCTGAAATGAATGACATGAGTTTCCACTTTGAAAGAACACTAAATACACAACAGACAATAGGCTCACAACAGGCATAGTCTCATGAAATTTCTCAACATTAGGGACAAAGATTAAGTTCAAGAAGAAAAATGTGTATTTCATGCAAATGATCAAGAATCAGAATGGCTTCAGATTTCTCACAATAAAGACTGGAAACCAGGAGATACTAGAAACCTCAAAATTATAAGGGAAAATAGTTTAAATTTTTAAAAATTGGGTTATTAAGTACAAGGATAGAATGTTTTCAGATATGCAAATTCTCAAAAGCATGCTTCCTATGTACCTTTTCCTCAGGAAGTAACTGGAGAATGTGTTCCATCAAAACGCAGGTGAGAACAAGGTAGGACAAAGACCTAGGGTCCTAAAAGTGGGAACTTAACACAGACATCAAAAAAGGCATCTGAAGGACTGAGGTCAAAGGCAGTCCAAACAGTGCTGAATCATGTCTAGAGACCTATTTGAAACAAGTCAGGTTTTGGGGGGGCAGGGCAGGGATTTCTTCAGTGAATGGAAATTGACAGATTACCTAGCACATGAATGTACTGGAAGGAGATTTCAGAGAGAAACTTCTGGCTCTAATTAGTGGTAAGTTTATAAAACACTAAGCCAACAGTAATAACAATATTATAAAGCAATTTTTAAAGAATGATTTGTAAATTATGTTCACATAATAAAATCTAAATTTTTAAGTTTATAAAGTACTTGTCATATCCCCTGGCATACAGTATAAACTCAACAAATTTAGCCACTATTATGATAATTTCAACCATACGTACATACATACACAGGCTCTACTTTTTATTTATTTTTATTTTTTTACTAAGTAGCCTCAGGAAAGTGACTTACCCACAGCCTATTTCCTCACCTGCAAAATGGGAATAAATACTGTGTAGCAGATATTACACAGAATAAGTAACAATCCATGGTATACGACAAACATTTACTAAATAGTAAAGGATATTTGTCTGTCTATGCTCATATATAAAATATTTGTGTTTGGTAACCTGAAAAATGAAACCCTAATTTTAAAATATTAACAGTAAGAGGTCGATGCAGTGAAACGCCAGAGCACCTGCACCCCAATGTTTATAGCAGCAATGTCCACAATAGCCAAACTGTGGAAGGAGCCTCGGTGTCCATCGAAAGATGAATGGATAAAGAAAATGTGGTCTATGTATACAATGGAATATTACTCAGCCATTAGAAACGACAAATACCCACCACTTGCTTCGATGGGGACAGAACTGGAGGGTATTATAGTGAGTGAAATAAGTCAATCAAAGAAGGACAAACATTATATGGTCTCATTCATTTGGGGAATATAAAAAATAGTGAAATGGAATGGAGGGGAAAGGAGAGAAAAGGAGTGAAAATATCAGTGAGGATGTCAAGACATGAGAGACACCTAACTCTGGGAAACAAATAAGGGGTAGTGGAAATGGAGGTGGGCAGGGGGTTGGGGTGACTGGGTGACAGGCACTGAGGGGGGCACTTGGTGGGATGAGCACTGGGTGTGATGCTATATGTTGGTAAATTGAACTCCAATAAAAAATATATGTATTTATTACTGGGGATATATATATATATATATATATATATATATATATAAAGTACTACTTTATAATATAAAGTATTACTGGGGAGATTATATATATATATAAAAACCAGTAAGAGGTCAAAGATACATATTGGTTGAAAAGAAGAACTGCGGGATCCCTGGGTGGCGCAGCGGTTTGGCGCCTGCCTTTGGCCCAGGGCGCGATCCTGGAGACCCAGGATCGAATCCCACATCAGGCTCCCGGTGCATGGAGCCTGCTTCTCCCTCCGCCTGTGTCTCTGCCTCTCTCTCTCTTAAAAAAAAAATTTTAAAAAAAATTAAAAAAAAAAAAAGAAAAGAAGAACTGCAGTGTTTCTGAATGTTGACTTAAAATTTTTTAAATACTAATAAAAGTGGCTGAATACTCCACATACTAGGCAGCCCTGGTGGCTCAGTGGTTTAGCACCACCTTCAACCCAAGGCCTGATCCTGGGGACCTAGGATCGAGTCCCACGTCAGGCTCCCTGCATGGAGCCTGCTTCTCCCTCTGCCTGTGTCTCTGCCTCTCTGTGTCTCATGAATAAATAAAATCTTAAAAAAAAAAAAAAAAGAAAGACTCCACATACTAACAGGAAAAAGATCAAGGACACAGTACAGGATGACTAGATAGACCAGGAAGCCAAAATGAAACAAAGTGTAGAAAACCTAGTCAGAATAAACTGAAAAAAAGATCAGAATAGAAGGTCATGGCAATAATCAAAAGTAGTTTGTGTGAATAACCAATCTGTAATAGTGGTAGAGGAACATAAATGTGTGACAGGTAGGAGTTCTACAACTAACTTGGATCCTGTCCTCATCTTGCACAGACCTCTCATTCTATTCAAAACAGACACACCTTACAAAAAAATAGGCATTTTCTATGGCTCTGACCTTGAAAATGACCATCAAGTCACAGGGACAGAACGGACTGAATGAGAGGACACCCTTCTGAAACTCAGTCATTTGTTGCCCTCACAAGACCTCCTATCATGGGCCTTATTAAATGCTGTATCTACAGAGAATGAGATTGTTCATTATATTTACACAGTGACCAAAAAACACAAACACATTAATATTTTATCAACTAAACACCTATTGAGATTTGCTGGAAGGACAAGTTATACCAGCTATAATGAGTTACTTAATACAAAGCCCAGAAGGAAATATGAACTTTCCCCTGGGGTGGTCTATAAGCTGACTTTTTTTTTTCTTTTTTTAGCGGCAACAGAAGGGCACTGAAGTCTGAACTTGGGTTTGAATGCTTTATCATTTACCAGCTGGTGACCCTGAGGAAATTATTTAAGCTCTCTGGGCCTCAATTTTTTCATGTAGGAAATGGAGAGAATATTAAGAACCATCTCATGGGATTGGGAACAGGTAAGATATTCAGAAGTCATTGGCTATCAAAAACCAATATAGCTGTACCAGGGTATATCGGTTGAAGAGCAACCCTGGCTGCTAGTATCATTGAGTGCCTAAATAAATGCTAGTTACTGTCATCCCTAGTTTGTTCCTTCTTTTGTCTATGGGGACTATGAAGGATTTTCATATTCAGAAAAATATATATGTTTAAATATTACTTTAATATAGCTATTTAGAAGATAGTTATGGCAAATCAACAAAATAATGGGAGAGGGGAAAAAAAAAAAAAAAGAACTTCTCACTACTTGACCTAAGGATTGGGTGCCTCTAGAGAACTAGAGGACCTCTGGCCCCACTCTGACTGCTGTCATCTATAATTTCAGAAAAATTCTTGATCCCTTGTAGAACATCCCACTTGCAAACCCCTTCATAGTAGGCACTGTGCCATCCCTTCAATCATGGCAGCAGTAATAGAAGCCATAAAAAGACTCAAGACACCAAGTTCTAAATCTAAGCTTTGCCACCAATATGTTATGTGACCTTGGGTGAGGGAACTTTCACATCCTTATTTATGAAATGGGAACAAGAGCATCTGTCCCAGCTGCCAACGGATCATCTGTGGTTCAGATGAGAAACTGTACTTTGGAAAGCACAGAATGCTGTGTAAAGCCAAGGCGGTATGATTTCACTGATGATGGCCTTGGGGTGAGCCCTAGCAAACACGCGGGTGCCAAAAGCTACCAGCTATTGAGTTTCAATTAAGAAACTCTGGCCAGGCAAAGCAGGTCAAAGGGAGGCAGGAATTTCATGGGGGTGTACAGAGGCACTTAGCAAGCAACAGACCAAGAATCAGCCGGGGGGGGGGGGGGGGGGGGAATCACTCTCCATTACCATAAGAATCCGGGACAACGGCATTAGCAGCCTAGCCTGGAAACCTAAATCTTCAAGTTTTAAAAGCAGGAAAGGAGCAAGATACAGGAGGAAATAGGGAGCATGTTCTTTTCTTGGCAAATTGTGATACTGGCCAAGTTTACTCTCTGTACCCAAAAGTGAAAACTTTTCCTTTGGGACATTACCCCTACTGTTTACCTGAAAGCCCAAACCCAAGTTGTAGGATCAGAGTGCCCTTGGGGCACCTACTGGCTGGCCTGTGCACCCAACACCTGGTTCCACAGGCAAGCACTCACCAAGGACTAACCTCTCTGGAAAAGGACTCCTGAAAATGATACCTTCCTCCAACATTTGTGAGTTCAAAGTCCTATTCCATACACAGCTGACCTGGAGTTATTACAAAATAAACTAATTCACAAGAAAAACAGCAATGACCTGTATGTTCTTAAAGGTCATCCTTCAGTAGCCTCATTTTTAAAGAGAATTCAAAGGATGGTAGTATCTTAATGCAGTATTCCTGAACGTTTCTTATCTAGGAAAATGGATAGACATCTTCTGTTTTTAACAAATTCCGGCTCTACCACTTTCCAGCTGAGTGACTACGGGCAAGTTACTTAACCTCTCTGTGCCCCTTTCATTATTTACAGAGATGATACTACTACTTACCATATAGGACTGATGTGAAGGTGAATGACTTATAGGAGAAGCAGTTAAGACCATGCCTATCACATAGTACAGGTTTTAGTGTATCTTGATAGTTTAGTACTTTAGTATTTTAGTTATGACACTCATTTGCACCAGGCACCATCCACCCCTTCCAGGAAAAAAAAAAACAAAAAACAAAAACATACTTTCTCCAAGAGGTAATCCACCTAAACTCTTGATGGTCCTTGCTCTACCAATATTCCCTTCTTTGTATCTTCAAACTCTCTCCCCACTGGTCAGTTCACACACATCATCTACAAACTCAAATATTTCTAGCTTAAAAAAAAAAAGAAAAGAAAAGAAAAGAAAGAACAAGAGAAAAGCTTCTTTTGAACTTGCTTCCCAGCTAGGTAAGGGCCTCCACCCCTCTCCTTAGGTCTTCTCACCATGTTTTTAAAGCTCCTTTAATTTCAATCACTCTCTTGCTATAACTACTTCTCCCTTATTCTTCAATACTTTTGCATCAAGAGTGGTGTCCTCATCACCCACTTAAACCTTGAATATGTATTTGCTCCCCCATTTCATTAGAATATATTTTACTACTTGCCAAACCCCGTGGACACTTCCCAGCGCACACCTTGCTGGCAGGTGTTGACCATCAGTGACACCGGCACACTCCATCCTGACATGTTTCCTGCTACCACTTGTTGCTTCTTCCTATCTCCCTCAGCTTCCTCATCCTACCCCTTCAGCACTATAATTGCCTGGTAGACACACAGTTCTCATATGGGAAGATCTCCATCTCACACCCACCTATCCTCTTGCTGTAGACATGTGCACAGAAGGATGGGAGAATGATACCAAATGAACCCGTGGGAGACAGGCACTGGAGGGGGGAGAAGAGCCTAAGCAAAGCTGTGGGGAGTGGGATCCCAAGGTACACAGAGAGCCAGCAGACAGCTGATCTCTGGGCTCCACAGACTATCAGGGCAGATCCTAAACGAAGAGGGAGGGAAATCATTCTGGAGCAGGAAGGCCATAGCCTGGGAAGGACTCTGGAAGGAGTTTGGACTTTATTTTTTTGGCAGTGGAGAGTCGGGAGCAGTTATGTCTGCCACACCCTATAAGGAAACAATCCCAAATCCTACCATCCTCTCCCCCTATGAAAGATTTCTCACATCTCTTCCTTTTCTCTTATTACTTCAGCTTGTGTATACAATTTCTCCAGGTTATGACCAAGCTTTCTGTAGCAATTCATTCACGCTTTTCTTTAAAACTATGCTGACTTCTGGGGAGCCCAGGGAAGTGGGTGGGCCATTGCCGCGGGTGTGGTAGCTTCCCTGATTAAGGGAGCACAGCCCCCACACACAGCCTGCCCTACCCACATGCCCTGTCCATGTCTGCACCTTTTCTACTGGGATACATTCGCAATACGGATCTTGAATCTCTGACATGATTGTAAGTCTCACGATGGGAAGGTTTACAGCCTTAGATTCTTTTATATTGCCCTGCACCATTCAGAGTGCTGAGCCTATCACGAGTGCACAGTGAATCCTTCCTGTCCAAATCAAGTAGAAATTTACACTAATTGTGAACCTGGAAGGCAGCATGGGAAAACAAACAAACCTGAAGACCGGGCAGCCCCAGTGGTGCAGCGGTTTAGCGCCGCCTGCAGCCCAGGGTGTGATCCTGGAGACCCAGGATCAAGTCCCATGTCTGGCTCCCTGCATGGAGCCTGCTTCTCCCTCTGCCTGTGTCTCTGCCTCTCTGTGTCTCTCTCATGAATAAATAAATAAAATCTCTTAAAAAAAAAAAAAAACCCTGAAGACCTGGGGCTCCTTACAAGGAAACTAGTAAAACTGTACAGAGCTGTATCAGATAAACACCTTATTACTGATTCAATCCAAATACCTGAGTTTTTCCTACTGCAGAGCCCAATAAGCAACAATTTTTTACTATAATGTTGTTTTTCTTAAGTTACTAACATTTCCATGACAGAGCTAGTAAACTAGAACCAAACAACTGAACTAGAACAAAACCATAAAGCGACACAGTACAGCAAGAAAGGACTCTGGAATATGGCACATTTGGCAACGAAGCCTGGTTCCATCACAAGTTAGCTGTGTGGCCTGAGGGAAATAGCCTATCTTCTCTGGACCTAAATTCCCTCAATTACCAGATGGGAAAACCACCCAACCCACTGCATTTTGAAAACTAAGGTTTAGAATGGACACCAGGAACCTGGCTCAGAGTAGACACAAAACATTAGTTATCTTGTTTCCTCAATAATTGTATGCCTGCAATGTGTCAGACACAGCTGTAGGCACTGAAGTTGTACAAGAAAAAGTCAAACGCATGTTCTCATAGGGCTCCTATTACTCATACCTCACCTCTGTGAAAACAGAATGAAAGCCCCAGTCTTTTTCCCAGCGAAAAATGCCTGTAATGTCTGTACACAAATTGTATATACAGTGGTAAAGGGGTTAACAATCTAATATCTTAAGAGGAGATCAAGAACCCTGCCCCTATATCAGGGTCTCTCAAATGTATTTAGTAAGAATGACTCAGGACCCAGGACCCACTTCTGATTTACCAAAACAACAATAACAACAATACATCCAAGGTAGGGAATTAGGAATGTGGGTGTTATTAAGTGTCCCAGGAGAGAATTTCATCATTAAGAAAAGACCTAAAAAGAGGTCAGGATCCAGCATACCTCTTTTCCCCAGCGTACCCAGCCATATTAGGACTATTAAACTCAACTATTAAGTGCTTAATATTTGTGAATATAAAATGAAAAATATTTTAATTCTAAGCTACAGAAATGCTATACCCACACAAACTTCCTCAATGACTGTAACACAAACTGTCAATCCCAGTTTATCCACACAGAAGTATTTATTAAGGAACCCCAACATTAAAAAAAAAAAGATAAGTTTTATCAGAAAATAGAAAAAAGAAAGCAAGAGCTCGGACATCACAAGGCCCTGACACACATCTACTGACTCAACCAAGGTGGAGAGATGGGATGCTCCACCTCCACTGCTTGGTGACTGGTTGCTCTCTCCTACACCTGTAAATCACCAGTCACCAAGGTGGCAATTGCAAACCCAAGACAAAAATCAAGGGCAAGGTACATCTACTGAAGTCTGGTTAATAACATTTTCACCTCCATGTAATGCACAGGCATTCAGGATTTCTGTAGCAATCCCAGATTCAAGTGGTCTAGGTCACAGTTACATGGACCAGTGGAAAAATCCTGGAAATCCTAGTTTATTACTATCCAAATTATACCTCTAAGACTGTTTGTGCTTGGAAACAATTCTGCCATCAGGTCTTATATCAAGTTTGAGGCCAGGTAAAAAGTGGTCTTTGCAAGTGAAACAAGCACTGCTCCCACTATATAAAGGAACAGCTGATGAAAGACTCGACTCTAGATCAGAATGGCACACAGCTGCAAAACAAGCCCCTGGTTCCTGCCATCCTCAAAATTTATATCACACTAGATACAGTCAACTAAGCTCTTCTTAGGCTTCACAAAAACGGAACTCATGACTCCCCTTGGCAAATAAGGCCCACTCCTTTCAGGGACAAGTAAGTTTGTTCCCCACTCAGGGTAAGCAATTCTTCTGTGGATTCAAACATGGTCTTCCCTTTCCTGTCCTCCTGCTCTTGCCTATCATTCTCTCAGGTAAGCCTTTCCTCATTTGGGGCTTCTTTCCTTATTTGACAACAATGATTCAGTATCTAGAGCTTGATAAAAGGCCCTTTTAGAGTAAGTAACAAGAATTTAACAGCTTTCTTTTGGATGCAAAAAACAGTGGCATTTCTAGGCTAGATCCATGTTTGAGAGCTGGACTAACATCTAAACCAAGGGTGTATAGTTGCCATGGCCATGCTACACTCTTGTCTAATGTAGCACAAAAAGCCCACCTCTGAAAATCTACTCCTCCTAATCCTATCTGCCTAAACTCTACCCTGTAATGTAATTCCCTTATTTCTGTAAGATTGTTGTTACCAATGATCTGTCAATGCAGAGAAAATCCAAACTGAGGAAAATCTGGCACAGTATCACACACGAGGCACAGTAACTCTAAAAATGTTTGGCAGTCCCTTATAAAGTTAACACACATTTACTACAGGACTCAAAAACCTCACTCCTACCTATTTATACAAGAGAAACTTATGTTCACACAAAAACTATTTATAGTAGTTATTCACATTTACCAAAAACTGGAAACAACCCAATTGTACTTCATTTGGTGAATGGATAGACTGTGGTATGTCCATTCAGGGAATTAGTACTCAGTAACAAAAGGACTGAGTGGATACATACAATAACATGGGTGAAGCTCAAGTGCATTAAGATAAATGCAAGAAGCCATTCTAGAAGACAACATAGTATATCACTTACATGCCATTCTGAAAAGGCAAGACTCAGCAGTATTTGTCAGGAGCTGTGGGTGAAGGGTAACCACAAAGAGGCACAAGGAAACATTTTGGGGTGTAGGAATTAAATTTGATTGTAGTGGTTATAAGACTGAATATATTATATTTGTCAAAACTTAAAGAACTACAAAAGGTGCATTTTATGGTATGTAAGTGATACTTCTATGACTCAAATTTTAAATTTCTTAACCTGCTAACATAGAACAAAGAATATTTGAAATAGGGACTCAAGTTTCAAAATCATGAATAGTTTAGATATTTCATCTCAGGAGATACGGAGAAATTTATTTAAGCAAATTTAGATTATGATGGTAAATGTATTATTAGACAAAAAGAATCCATTTTTTGTTATGTACCTTCTAAAAGATTTATATAAGCAGGACAAAACATTTTTCATTTCACCTTTGACTCTTTATGGCCTATTTATATGGACCTTCCCCTCCCTCAAAAAAAATATATCAGGGCATCAATTTTTGCCAAAGACTTCTTGATCCTTAAATGATCCTAATATTCTTCTTTGGTGCCTATCAAGTTACCATTAGGTTGACTATGGTCTTCTGTAATGCATCTGGTGTAACTCAGGCATATATGCTCTGGAAAACTAATGGAATCATACAGCTGTAACCCAATGTCAATTTCAGAGTGCTTGACACTTTTCTTCTTTCACAAGATCTGAAACTTTGCTTTGCAACAATTTACATATTGTATGGCTGGAGGATCCTGAGACCATTAGAGAGCCACACCAACAAAACAGCAGGTGTTAAGTGGCAAGTAGGTTTTGGGGTCGGGGGGAATCATGTAAGTGATGACCCTTTAGTGAATATAGTCTTGTTATAGCTTTTACTTCCCTCTGTTGCCTAATTAGGATAGGGAATCAGATATTCAACTAATATATTAAAACTGAAGATACCTCATTTTATCAATTACATTTGGTTGGTCTTATGCCAACGCTGAGAACCTAGATTCCTTCACTGAGTACCTATTATACCAGACACTATATCACAAAGCCATAAAAATAGCTTAGATGCTTTCTTAAGTGTGGCAGGAAGGAGACCTCATTGCCATCACGTTGTCTAACATTTACTGAGTATTTATTGAGCAACTACAAGAATGGGTCCTAAGAACTTTACTGATACTAATCTAATGCTCTCAATATGCCTATGAGGTCATTCCTATTAATATTCTCATTTGCTAAATTAGTAAAGAAGTCTCAGAGCTATTCAGTGAATTACCCAGGCCCACATAGCAGGTCCTCGGCAGAGCTGGGGTTCACACCCAGTCTAGCTGCAGAGCTCATACATTTAAATATAGCTAGAGCCCCCACAGTGAGACACAAGCAGGACTGACCCCATTCCGGTCCCCGCTCTCCAGATTAGCTATAGCCGAGGCTTCATACTCTAGGATCATCCATAAGCAAATGTCAAATCACTGAAGACTTGGGATTTCCTAAAGAGTAGCACCAAACACAGCACCAAGGGCAGCTGAGGAGCAAAGAACTGAACTTGGCAGCTGGCTCCTCCCAACCTCAGTGCCCTTGGAAAAAGTCTGAAGTCAGTGAGGTGGCCGCCCCTGTCACCCAACAGCTGCCACCCCTTTGTGCTCTTCACTCGGGGAGGCAAGCTGTGCAAGCAGCTTCTTGCACCCACACTTTAGAAAAACCAGACTAAATATAGCCAAGTTTGCTCTCATGAGCCAGCTCAGAGCTGGTAGCGCTGCTACATTCCACTTCAGAAAATTGGGGAGAAATCAGCCTGATTTACAAGAGAGCAGCTTTCCTTGCTTCCTCCTGTGGTTTCAAAAGGACCATATGCAAGATCCAACTGGACTGTGGGGAGTGCTGCAGGTTTGGCCAAGCAGATAATAGAGCCCACAGGAAGAGGACTGTACCAGACATGGCTTAGTAGCATCCTCATTCACTTTCCTGCCCAAAAAGGGCTGAACAACCACAACACCAGGACTTTGGGGGAGGGGGAGGAATCCATTTGGTAGAAATACTCTACCGACACCACTGTTTTATGCCCTTTCTCCCACCCCCCAACCCCCCCCAATCAATATCCTGGTCCAAAACTCACTTGAACACTACCCCCTTGGTTAGGCTATCCCATCCAGCTCAGAACTAAATGCTCCATTTGTTCTCATACCTCCTACGTTTTGCTGCTTGTACTTAGCACTTAGATCATTCCACCTATCTGCATCTTGGTCTTCTTCAGCAAAGTAATGATGAGGAGATACAGAATGGGCTAAGCTCCCTTCTTTATTAGACTCCTCCTCTCCCCAAATCTAGGAGACTTCCCTGGCACACAGGCTGTGTTCTTTTGGCTATGAACAGAAGATGCAAAACCTTTATGAATGTCAGTGAAAAGAGTTTTCAATTCCCTACCCGTCTCCTAATTAAATGCACATGTGACACTCCTGGAGTTCAAGTACCAGCTTCAGATCCCGGGATACCCCTCCTGTAGCAGGTCACCACAGCATCCACTGTGACTCAGCAGAGCAGAACACAGTTACGGCAGCAAAGTTCTATGCAATCTCCCCTAATGAGCACCAGCCCTGGTTTCTTCTGGCTTAAGACTACACTAAGACAGAAAGAAAGGGCTGGGCCAGGCAATGCAAGAGTAGGATTAAACTGAGGGACGCCTGGGGGGCTCAGCGGATGAGAGTCTGCCTTCAGCTCAGGGTGTGATCCCCTGCGAGGAGCCTGTTTCTCTTCCCTCTGCCTATGTCTCTCTCTCATGAATAAATGAATAATTTTTCTTTCTTTTTTTTTTTTTTTTTTTTTTTTTTAAAGAGTAGGATTAAACTGAAGCCGTGTCTGAACTGGTTGAGAGGTCAAGAAGTGGCAGGAACCACTGTCCCAGCAAGCATGGAGGCAGGGTATGAACCTGCTTCTTCCACTGGACAGGAATTTTTGATGACGGGCTTCTATTCACCATGCTCAGATCTTAAAGGGATTCATAGAAGCTGCTGGTACAGGAAAGTTAGATCTTATGCACTAGAGAACAAAATTAAATTTAGGTTAAAAAAAAAAAAAGACCCCTTGGTGATAAGTGGAAGAGAATCAGGCAGGAGTTAGTTGAATAACATCATGATGCAGATTAGAAATGGTTAGGGAAACCGGTCTAAACTTCCATTGCTTCTACGGCTCCTACTCTGTATGTGAACACAGGTGGGAATCAGAAGCATCCATAATCTACCTGTTAATTGTCCTCCTGTCATTCATTCAACAAGCTTCATGAAGGGTCTACCATGGGCATGGCCTAAGACACAGTGCCTACCCACACACAGCAGCACCAAGTAGAAGACGGGATTACAAAGGAGGGTCTCAAGAAGGAAATGCAGTTAGAAACATGTCGGTGGGCGAGCACCAGGAGCTATCTCCCTCCTTCCTTCTGGTTCATATAAGGGGAAATCCATGAGGGCACTTCCAGTCTCTCTTTACTCTCTCCTGGGTTCTTTCCGAAAGAGGAAATAACTACTGAGATGCAAGTCTGTAAAAGGGAACAAAGGACACGTGGCTTGGGCCTCTATCCTCCCCTTGAGTCCCACTTGCTGCTGCAGGAACCTATACTCCATGGCTCCCCAGACTGATACAGGGGGAGGCACTCCTAGGAGGGGTATGTTCTCTGCTTGGATGCAATATTAGCAAGTCTGCTTTATCCTCCAACTCAAAACCAAAACCAAAACCCAAAACCCATGGAGTCTTGTTATAAAGAGGGCACTTTAGTCTTCCATGAGTCCCTGTGATTCAGTTCTGAATTCAAGTGGAATAGAGAGCCTTCATTTATGACTGCTTCTGCTATACGTGTTTGACTAGCTCATTTGCCCTTTCCCCCAGCTGCTATTATGTATCCTTACAATATCTTCCTGATGGGCAGTTTTTTTGCTCTTTTATAGGAGGAAAACTATAAAACCTAAGTGTTGAATGACTTTGAGGCCATTTGATAGTCAATTTCTTCGTTTAGGACGGAAAACTCAGATTCCTTAACGCAGATGTCATTTAGAGCATACCGCCTTCCATTTGAAATCTTTGGGGAGGGGTAGTGCTGAATATTGGAAATCATTTTTCTGCCACATAAGAGAGGCTAGTCCATTAGATCTGAAATAGAAACACTACACGTGAAGTTTATCCTCCCCACTTTCCTTATGTAGCGCTGAGGTTAAAGCGAGGAAAGAAAATGGGAATAAGGAGTAGGAATACTGTTCTCTTGTTTTGGGGCATTTTTACCCCTTTTGAGAAACTGTTACAGTTTCACTGTAACAGTGAAACTGTCGCAGTCCTTTAAGTGCCAACCACCAATCTTGGAATACAAAGATGAATACAACACTGTCCCTGAGGACTCTTTTTTCCTTTCCCTGTATAATAATGCAATCCATGTCTGTTAAACATCACCTCATGGACACAATCATCTACACAGTCCATCCATGGGGAATGGATTACTTTGTGGTTTCTGCATGCTACCTCCTCTCTGGTGGCCCTAATTTTTCCAGCTATTCGGGGTAACTTTCTAAAATACAATTTTTTTTTTTTTTTGAAGAAAGACAATGGATGTAAACATAATCCCAACCTGAATGCAGACCATGTGCTCTATGGCTGGAAAGCACAACTCTAAGCTGCCCAGCTGCCCATAAACACGAGGCACGGGTCTCCACCAGGCTAAGGAATAGAAACAAGATACTGTAATTAAATTCAAAGAAAACAGAACCCATGGTAGCCAAAAACAAAGGGCACCTTTTTGTCATTTTAAACTCAAGGCTACAGGTTCAGCAAAATGAAAGAGCTCCCTCCCTATTTGTTCTTAACAACTTTAATACTTTTAACACTATACACTTAACACAAGGTCAAGCTTAAACAGGTTACACATGATAAAAAAAACCTTCTAATTTGCTACTAATTAGGTTTGTATGAGTAAGTGAAAATGCAAGATATGAAACATGCCAAAAAGGTTTTTTTTGTTGTTTTTTTAAAGAAGGATGGGAGCACAAAAACATTTACTGAGGATCTATGTTCTAAGCACCCTCCCGTAACCCCTCTCCTTTATTAAATCGTCCCAACTCTCCTGGGAAGTAAACAGTAGTGTGACTTTCTCCCTGATACAGAAACTAAAGTTCAGATGTTAAGTACCTATTTCCTATCCAGGTCCTCTGGCAAAATTCCTTCTCTGAATCAGTGTTTCTCAATGAACTTAGGGACACAAGCTGTTACTTGGTTTTGGGTTGTGAACTTTGTATGGGATGGCCATGCGCTGAGGGACACACAGCTGAGGGACCCAGGGACAAAAAAATACCAATAGTAGCCCCAATATATCCCAATAATGCATTAGGAGGACTGTTACCCTCCAATAAGAACCACTTTTCTAAAGGATTCTTCAAGTATCAGGACAAAAGACTAAAGAGGGGCGCTCCCTTTAAAAATCTCCCCTATCTTCGGGGTGCCTGGTTGGCTCAGTGATTGAGGGTCTGCCTTTGGCTCAGGTAGTGATCCCAGGTTCTGGGATGGAGCCCTGCATCAGGCTCGCCGCAGGGAGCCTGCTTCTCCCTGTGTCTCTGCCTCTGTGTCTGTCATGAATGAATACATAAAATCTTAAAAAAAAAAAATCTCCCCTACCTTCAAATCTCTCAGAAGTCTTGTTGCATTTAGGCTCCTAAGAAAGCCCTATGCACACTTATGGAGTCAGTTACAAAAGTGGTCATGAATTTATTTCCCATACATTCCATAATCATTCACTGAATATCTACCTACTATGGGTCAGGTACTGCAATATTGGCTGGGACAGCAAAGCATACAAGATCCCAGCCTTGAAAGGGTTACAGTCTTATAGTCTATTGAGAAATTAAGTATGGAAATGTTAAAATAGGTGTAAGCACAGGTACTAGGGCAGCATAGTGCAGAAGGCACCTCCCACAGACTAGGGCAGAGAGCTGGGAAGGCAGAGGGTAAGAAGGGTTGAGACAGGTTCTCAGAAGTGGTGAAGTTTTTCCTGAGCTGTTTGAAAGATCAGGTGGGAGTAGCCAAGAAGGGCCCAGTCTAAGCTGAGCAAACTGTCTTTGCAAAAACAGAACTAGGAATCCTCTTTGCAGTCAAAGTATAAAGGACTTGCTTTATTCCTCAAGTTGAGACCTCATTGTGATTCAAACTCAGGATCTCCTGCCTACGAGACAAGCACTTGAACCAATAAATCTCTAAAAAATAGAATAAGCCTCTGCAGTCCATGTGTACTTCATTTCAAAGCTCTTGTTTTTGCAAGTCTGCCGTTGCTGGTATAATAACCCAACAGACAAGAAATATGACTAATTTTATACTTCTTACAGTGAACAGGAAATTGTTTTCAAATGCACGGAGGGCTGGCAACCAGTGGGAGTGTCCCTCACTTGGGAACACAAAAAAGTAAAAAGAGGATAGTCAAGGTCACGTGAAGGGTGAGGCAGAAGGGGTGCCAGCAGGTCAACCTAACCTTGGCCCAAAGCTCAAGATGAGCTTTAGCTTTTTTATCTTTTCTCACTCATCTGAAGTCTTATTTCACTTACCATCAACTGTAACAATGCAGAAAGCCAGATTCTCACCTTATTAGTACATCTGCACTGTTGAGAAAACTTACAAGCCTCTTTGGCTATTTTTTTTTTTCAGAGCCATGTATGTTAGGATATGTAATATAGAAATTATGTGAATACAATAAATATAAATAAGCTCAGAACCTCAGTCCAATGACTATAGTTTTTTGAGGTAAGGTACTGAGCAGAAGAACTAGGTTGTTGCTACTTCAGGTGGTTAAGTAATTATAATGAGGAGTAAGGGTAGTTCGATTGCTCTCTTCTGGGGCAGGGAGGGAAGACGGAAGCAAGCCCTGTGATTCCCTCTAGACTACAAGGAACAGGCTCATTTCCCCTTGGCAAGGAGCCAGGTGCAGCTGGTCGGCTTGCCCTCTCCTTCCTATCCCAGTGCCCCTTACCTGAGCCACACTCAGGAGACATAACTCTGCGGGTAACTGTAGGCTCTCCTTCAGTCACACAATTATTTTATCATTCAGGCACAATTTGACCTCTAATGTGACATCGCAAACACACGTGGCCCACATATTCTTCCCCATGAACTGCCCTCCACAAAAAAAAAAAAAAAAAAAAAAAAAAAAGGTCTGTGTCCCAAGGGAAGAGAATCTAAAATGAAAACTGGGGAATCCCTCACCAACCTCCTGCCCCTGCTTTCAACCGGGAGATTCGGAGGAGACAGTTATTGTAGAGCCAAAACCGCAAAGGCCAACGTTAAAGTAGAAAACAGAGGAAGGTGGTCTTCAGAGAAAAGGATTCACCCAAACGGAAGAGGCTGGTTGTTTTTTTTTGTTTTTTTTTTTTTTATTCCTGGCCGATTTCCATTTCTTTTCTGCAAAGTTTGCTAACCTCGGGATGGTCGTATTAACAGAGGCAGGTGTAGGAACACCTCCAACGCCCCTGAGTACACCCGCTGCCGCCGCTGCCGGGGGTGTGCGGGCTGGGGGGCCTGGACCCGGCCGAGGACCGTGCTTCCCGATGACGCACCTGGCCGGGGTCCCCTCCCACGTGTCGGGGGGGTGCAAAGCGAGAATCCCCCGTCCGGAGGCCACCCAGCCGACCGCGGTGCGGGGGGGACGGCGGAAGGGGAGGCTCGGGGCTTCGACCCCCTGCCGGTCCCCCGCTCTCCTCCCGCTCCCAGCGCACCGCGCCGCCTTAGGGGTACTCTCCGCCTCCAACCCCAACGTCCTGCGCACCTACGCGTCTTTCCAAAGCAGCTGAAGGGAGCGCCTACTGGCCCTCCGCGGCTCAGGTGAGTGCCGAGAGGTGTAGGAGGAAAGGGCCCGCTCGCCACCACCCTGTCTCCTCTCTCCTCCCCACGCTCCCCAAGACCCATCAGGGACGTGTGCATTGGGGTGCGCGGGTCGGGAGAGGGAGCTTCAATGCCCAAGCGTCCCTTACCTTCCACAGCCATTCTCTCAGAGCTTCCCTAACGCATGCATAATTTTCTCGGCCGAAATACTCCTCCTGCCCCGCGCTCCCCCCTCCTCGCGCTCTCGCCTAAATATTCTGCGCTCATCTGCTCTAGGACCAACCTGCCGCGGTCACGCAAAGCGAGGCTGCCGGCTCCGGCTTCGCGCAGGGCGGCCTGGGAAATGTAGTTCCATCACGTGCCTCCAACCCGGGGGGCCGCCCCGAATCCTCGGCAGGGGACGGCCCCGTCCGCACTGTCCGGGCCGCAGCTCCCGCTGCAGGCGGCCCAGGCGGAACGACCCTTCCCGGAGTTGTCCCGTGGGCAGAACCAGCGACCTCCCCCGCTCCCCAGACGCGGAAGGGACTACATTTCCCAAGATGCCCTGCGCTGGGCTTCGTTCGGCGCTGAGTAGAGACCCGAGATTGAGTTCTCCGCTGACATTTGGAAGCGGGTGAGCACCTGGCGGGGGTCGTGCGGAGGGATGGAGGCGGCGAGGTCTGTGCTGGGATCTCCTGGGCTTGTGCGACCGGTTAGCGAGGAGAGCAGAGCCCGCGGCGGGCTGGGCCCGAGAGCCGCTGCACCGGGTGCGGCTGAAAGTTGGTGCTGTGCGCCCCGGGCTCCGCGGGGTTCTGGAGCATCCCGCCAGGTGGTAGAGCTTCGTCCGAGCCTCCAGGTGCTAGAGGTGGATAAATTTAACACGGGGTGGGGGGGTGGCTTAAAAACTCCAAACAGGCGTCATCCTCAAGGCTTTATGAGGAATCAAATCCAGGAACCAGGATCCCCACCTGAGGATGTTAGAGGATGTCTGGCTGCCTTGCTTCCAGCTGGGAGACTTTCAGCTTCCTTGGCCTGGAAGCCCCTTGGCGGTCTGTGATGGGGCCCAACGATTAACAGCAGCACCCAAGAATTAGCGTTCTTTCGACTTCTGACCCTGTGTCCTAACACCCCCCCCCCCCCCCCCCCCCCCGGTGTTGGTGCTGTAAGCAGACAGGAGAAAGAATCACGTGGAGGGCAATAGAGTTCCAGAGCTGGCAAATACTGATAAAAATGAAGTTCCCCAACAACGCAGATGCAGTTATGACTGGTAGCGGTAAGTGAATGGTTTTGGGAAAATAATGACTCAGGACTGTAGTAAGTTTTTTAAAGGCCTTGAGGAGCTTGGAAATTCGAATGATGTCACTTCCACCCAGCGCCCAGCTCTTTTACCCCCTTGCATAGGGGGAGTGGAAGTGGCATCATATATATATGATTATATTATATATTATAATATATATAATTTCTAAAAACTACTCTGGAAAATAATTCTAAGAAAGCACAAATATTTGATTCTTCCCATAAAGATGACTCTTTAGATTTCCTTTGCCTTGGTCATTTTTTTTTTTTTTAACTTTCTGAGTGTGTACCTGCACACCTGTTTTTCTGGTCACTAAGAATGTGTGCCTTGTCCTACTATTGCGTAATATGGCTATTTTAAAAATACTTGTATGTCACTCTTAAATGCCATTGGTGATACTTTAACTGCGTCCATAGAGCTGTGTGCAAATCAAACCCATGGTTTCCATCCTTGGTACGGTAGCCAGAGACCTGTTCAGTGAGACACAATGGGTATTTGCCACGGGTAAAATAATTTTCCAACCTAATTTGTAACCAAGCATTTCAAAATCTGGAAGGAACTGAAATCCAAGTGCTTTCTCTCCCCTCTCATTAAGTCTTTCCTTAGAACGTTTGTAGAAGAAAGCCATGGAAAAAAAAAAAAAAAAAAAGAAGAAAGCCATGGGACAGGCAGCATCAATGGCTCCCAAGCTTGTCTGTGCACCAGCCTTTTGCAAACACACAATCTTAAGCCTCCCGTTAATCTCACAGAATCTGGATTTCTGAACATTTGAATAGGGGCACTTAAGTTTTAAAAACCCACAGGTGATTCTCATGTGCAGTGAAGATGAAATGACGTATTTACCAGCCACTTTTTGATTATCTATGCCTTCTCTTTGCTACAGTAAAGCAACAGTTGATCTGTCATTCAAACAATAGTAATATATTACAAGGCTGAACTTCTAGAAATGACCCTCAAGATTCTATACTAGAATCCCCTGAACCTATGACCCCTAAACTCATAACAAATGAGTCATTCCTCCTGTGATTGTATTATGTTAAAATGCACAGCTGACCATAAAAATGGAAGACTATCCAGGTGGGCCTAATATAATCTGTCAAAGAATTTTCTACTACTGGTAACTAAAGGGGAGAGCAGAAGGAGAACTCAGAGTCCAGGCATGAAGAGGACTCAACACATATGTTACTTCTTTGAAGAGACAGGCATGTAAGTAGGGATACAGGTGGCCCCTGGCAGACAGCCAGCAAGTGGAAGGGGGCCTCAGTCCTATAGCTGTAAGGAACAGGATTCTACTAACAACTTGAATGAGGATGGAAATAGATTCTTCCCCAGAGACTTCAGATAAGCATTCAGCCCACCTGACACCTGATTGAGGTCTTGGAAAACCTGAACAGAGAATACAAGTGAGCCCTCTGAGCTACACAACTGTAAGCTAGTAAATCAGTATTAAGCTACTAAATTTGATTATTTTCTATTTGTTAATTTGTGTAGTGTGTGATGCAGCAATAGAAACTAACACAGGATACATCCTGTATACAACAAACAGCAATTCTGGACCTATTTTTTTTGTGGATGGGGTCAGTTAAAAAATAATGATTTTAATGCCAACAAAGTAAGTCAGAATTTCTGGAGGTAGGAGGACTCCCACCCCTAGAATTTTTTTTATTTTTTTCAAGTTTTTCAAGTACTTCAAGAGATTTTAATCTGAAGCTTCTGTTGAGCAATGTTACTAAAGGGTTAGAGACCAAAATGCCTGGGTGGGAAGAGATATTTGGCATTCCCCTCTGTTACTGAGTCTTGTCGTGGCCTTGCAACTTATCCCTTGAATGTGGGCTTCTTTTCCACTCCCTCTGCTACCCTGCTGGAGTATTCAGACCTGGGTTTCACTTAAGTAATGTGAATGATTCCACTGGCTCAGTGAGGACAGGGGTAGAATGGTTTTGCTCGCCTTCGATGTTTAGGCCACTAGTATTATTTATTTTCCTTGTAATAACTACATAGTACATATATCATGTGTCTATAAATGATGACTAATTGAAGGAGTACGTGAGTAAACTACCCCGTCATGATTAGATCTACATTCTGCCCAATGAAACTTCAAGTTAATATTTTGTTTTAGTGTTCCATACCAGCAGTAGATATTTCTACACCTGGAATCAATTCAAAAATAACTTGGAGGCAAGTGAATCTGAGCCTTCTCATTTCACAATTAGGGCAGAGAAAATCATGCCCAGGTAGCATGGCAGGACAATGTCTATTGGTTGGCTTTAAGTGGAAAAGGCTGGGGCAGCTATCATTGCTTCAGGTTCATGGATAGGTTGCGGTAGCTCTACCTTAGGGTCAGGGGCAGTGGCTACTCAAGGGACAGCCATTCTCATTGTAATGGCAAAAGAATAAGTGGGCAAAAGGAAGCATGCACGACTTTTTTTTTTTTTTAAGATTTATTTTAGAGAGACAGCACACTTGCTTGGGAGGGGCAGAGAAAGAGAGAATCTCAAGCAGACTCCTCGCTGAATGGGGAGCCCAATACAGGGATTGATCTCACTGCCCTGAGATCATGACCTGAGCCAAAAATCAAGAATGAGCTGCGGGGTACCTGGGTCACTCAGTGGTTGAACATCTGCCTTTGGTTCAGGTCGAGTTCCAGGGTCCTTGGGATGGAGTCCCACATCAGGTTTCTACCTGCTTCTCCCTTTGCCTATGTCTCTGCCTCTCTCTGTGTGTCTGTCATGAATAAATAAATAAAATCTTGAAAGAAAAAAAAAAAGAATCAGCTGCTTAACCCAATGAGCCACCCAAGTGCCCAGCACACAAGACTTTTAAAGCCTGGCTCTGAGCTGGGATGTGTTCACTTCTTACTTACCCTTTGTCATTTATCAGTGGTAGTCACATGGCCAATCTAATAGTCAAGCCATAGGGAAATATACTATCCCCATGGAGAAGCCATGGCAAGAATGTGTGCAGGGAAGGATGAAAAATTGGGTTAATTATTCAACTCCCACCATGGCTATGTATTATTAGTCTCCTATGGTTGCCATAACAAAGTGCCACCAGCTGGGTGGCTTAAAACAACAGAAATTTATCCTTTTATATCCTGGAGGCTAGACGTCTGAAAACAAAGTATTGGCAAAGCCATACTTCCTCTGACATCTCTACAGAAGAATCCTCTCTTCTTCTTGGTTTCTAGTTGTCGTGGCAGTCTTCAGGGTTCCTTGGTGTGTTGCTGCATCACTCTAATCTTTGCCTTCATCATCACATGGTCTTGTTCTTCATGAGTATGTCTCTGATTTTTACATCTCTCTTATCAGGACACCAGTCATTAGATTCAAGGCCCACTCTAACCCAGTATTACTTCACCTTAACTTGAAATTTCCAGATACGGTCATTTGAGCATCACCTGGGAGCTGGTAAAAAGCTTAAATTCATGGGCGTCAACCCAGACCTACTGAATCAGAAACAAGAGGGTAAGACCCAGCAGTCTGTGGTGTAACAAGTTCTCCAGGTGATTTTAATTCATGCTAGAGTTTGAGAACCACCATTGTAGAAAACAGAAGTTAGACTTTGCAGAAAGGTACATTTGGCCATTGTTAAGAAGGAGCAAGAGGTAGGACCCAATCCCTATCTGTCTCTGTGTATGTGTTTCTGAGTATGTAGGGTTATTGGAATAAGTGGTGGGAAAGGAATTACTCATAAGAAGGCAAGTGTTAGCAGTAGAGTGGGTTTAACTAATCGCTTACCTGATAAGAATATAATTCTAAGGAATCCAGGTCCTATTTGCCTCATGGATCAGTGGACTTGACAAAGCACTGTTCTATTTTTTTTCCAAAGGTTTTATTTATTTATTCATGAGAAACAGGCAGAGACACAAGCAGAGGGAGAAGCAGGCTCCATGCAGGGAGCCTGATGTAGGACTCGATTCCAGGTCTCCAGGATCATGCCCTGGGCCGAAGGTGGCACTAAACCACTGAGCTACCCAGGCTTCCCAGCACTGTTCTTATACTCAAAGTCATCACTGAATTTTCATTTTCTGTGGGTGTGAGAAAGATGGGAGGAGTCATCAGAACTGGTTCCTGAGACTACAGCATGAGTTACACTGGGTAGAATCAATGAAAAGAGGTAGCCAAGGTCTGGGGCACCTGGATGGCTCAGTCAGTTAAGCTTTGGATTCTTGATTTTGGCTCAGGTCATGTTCTCAGGGTCATATGGTTAGGTTCCATGCTTGGCAAGGAGTCTGCTTGGGATTCTCTCTCCCTCTCTACTTCCCCACTTCTAAAATAAATCTTTCCAAAAAATGTAGCCAAGGTGCTCTGCACAGTGTTCAAAGCATTTGTAGAAATGATTATTACCAAAGACTATTGCTGACTCCATACTTCTGTCTTCAACCAGTTCTGGAAAAAAATGACCCTGTAACCTGCCCCCAGCTGTATATGCAGAGCTAAGAAAGAAAACATGCTACAGTTTGTTACAGCATTTCAGGCAGGGACATAGAAAGTTAGTTTACTAGTGAAGTCCCATCTAATGCACAACTAAATTTAACAAAGGGAGTCACCACTTAGGGTAAGATTCTCAAATAAAACTATAAAATAAAGAAAAGAAAAGAAAACAGTACGGAGTTTCCTCAAAAAGTTGAAAATAAAGCTACCCTCCAACCCAGCAATTGCACTACTGGGTATTTGCCCAAAGGATACAAACATAGTGATTCAAAGGGGCACCTGAACCCCAATGTTGAAAGCAGCAATGTCCACAATAGCAAACTATGGAAAGAGCCCAGTGTCCATCAATAGATGAATGGATAGAGATCACGCCCTGGGCCGAAGATGGCGCTAAACCGCTGGGCCACCGGGGCTGCCCCCATAACAGACTCTTAATCCTAGGAAACAAACTGAGGGTCTCTGGAGGGAAGGGGGGGTGGGTTGGGTAACTGAGTGGTGGGAATTAAGGAGGACACATGATGTGATGAGCACTGGGTATTATATAAGACTGATGAATCACTGAACTCTACCTCCGAAACCAATAGTATATATTTATTAATTGAATCTAAATAATGTTTTTTTCAAATATAGGACATGTTATTGTGTGTATACAGTCCTGTTAAGTAACCCCTAGCACCTCAAACTTACAGAACACAAAGGAAAGACTACAAGGAAAGACTTCATGCAGATGTCTGTATATTCAGAACATTTTGCCTTTAAAATACATTCCTAGTCCTGAATGTGGGAGATGGAGAGACTGTTTGAAACATTTTCTTGTGGATTCTAATACCTTAATATGCTGGGATGGTTTTTGTTTTTGTTTTTTGAGGATTGAATCAGGAAATTAAAACTCCTATCTGAGAGTAGAGGTAGGTCTCTAAAGAAATGGGAGTTTGTTCAATAGATGTAACCTACCTATACGAATCAAATATGGAGTGGTTACAATTTGCCAGAAATTCTTCTAAGTATTTTAAAAATGCACATTCTGGCCCTGGAGGCCATGTGCCTCACTACTGTACTATGTCGCCTTTCTGATTTTGCACATATTGTGTTTCTGCTTTAAGAAGTTTTGGAGAGCAGCAGACCAAAATCAAAACATGGAGCTGGATACATTGATATCAGGTATGGGCCCAAAGAAGCACCCCCACCTCTATTCCCCATGCCTCTCTCCTTGAAGGGTAGCAAGTAATACAACAAGCCTTCTGCAGCCTTTTCTTTTTAGCAAGCAAGCTCTATGCTTCATTTTCCCAGGGGCAGAAAAAAATAGCATATTGTGTTGTCGCAAAAGAAAAGAATGGAGTTGAGTCTTCGTGGTTAGAGATGAGAAAAGTCCATCAGTTGTCAGAAAGTAAGAGTCAGGGGAATTTGTGCAGCCAGAGCCCGATAAAAGGCACTGCAGGTGCTGATGACAGATTACTGTCCTCATAAACCCGAAGGCATGATCTAGGGCTCAATCCTAATGTCTGCCAAACTCAAAGAAGTTGAAGAAAAATGGGACATAGGAGATGATTTAGATTGCACCTGGGAAAGAAGGAATGTAGCACACCCAAGATGTGCCTTGTAAGATTAGGCAAGCATCTGCATGGTGCAGCCCCAGATTTGCCTTCTACTTGCTTTTTCCAGCCTGGGGTGTTAGAGAAAAATTCGGCATTTAAAAGTTATTTCTGTGAGGTCTAATTTTGTTCAGGCATCCTAAAAGCTGCAAATGTAGATCATATGAGAGCAAGGGATATTATCAGCCAATTTTCACCCCATGGTTTTAAATGCTAATGGTGTAATATCTGTTAGGTGTCTTAGGTGATGCAGTGTATGTTTGTTAAAGTGATCTCTGCTTTCCCCATAGAACCCTTCTTGGGTTGTATGGACTCAGGGTGATGTGCATATGCATGTGGAGTCCTTCTTTGTCATTCCCTGGGCTGATCTCAGGAAGAAAACAAACCCAACCACAAAGACTCCCTGAGGCTCAGGTGCCTTATGGTGCTGCCTTCCATCTGCCTTATGTATTGTTGATTTTGCCTTTGGAAGCATACTGATGGAGCAGGAATACCCTGGACCCTGGAAACTATAGATCTGGGTTTGAAATCTGCCTCTCACCACATATCAGCTGGGTGAATTGAAACAAATTAACCTCTCTGCCCTTGATTTGCTCTTCTATAAAATGGGTAACAATTTATCTGTCTCGAGGTTTTGAGGATCAGTTATCTATCTAACAAATTAACCCCCCAGATTTAGTGGCTTACCATAGTTTATCATCTCACAGAATTTCTGGGTTCAGAGAATCTGAGAGGAGCTTAATCTGGGTGTTTCCAACTCTGTGTCTCATGAGGTTGCCATCAAGATGTTGGCCAGAGGGCAGCCCGGGTGGTTCAGTGGTTTAGCGCCGCCCTCAGCCCAGGGCGTGATCCTGGAGACCCGGGATCGAGTCCTGCGTCGGGCTCCCTGCATGGAGCCTGCTTCTCCCTCTGCCTGTGTCTCTGTCTCTCTCTCCTCTCTGTTTCTCATGACTAAATAAATAAAATCGATGTTGGCCAGAGCTGCCATCATCCAAAGGTTTGACTTGAGGGAGTGGAGGACTTGCTTCCATGATGGCTCCCTCACACAACTGGCAAGTTAGTGCTGGCTATAGGCAGGAGACCTCAGTGTCTTGGAACATGGATATCTTCATAAGACTGCTGAATTTTTCCTCACAAAAGGACAGCTGGCTTCTCCAGAAAGAGTGATCCAAGAAAGCCAGCAGAGGCCACATGCCTCTTGTGTCCTGGTCTTGGAAATCACAGATCATCACTCCTGCCTATTCTACTTGTTGAAAGTAAACCACTTGGTCTAGACTTCACTCAAGGGGAGGAGAATCAGGCTGTTTTTTGAAGGGACTCTAAGAATTTGTTATCATACTTTAAATCACTGCAAGAGATAACAGAAGTAAAATTCTTAGAAAAAAGTATCAAATAAATGAACACAGTATTTGAAGACTTTAAAAGTATCTTGTTCCTTTCCATCTCTGGTACTGTGCACAGTACTTGGTGTGCCACAACCACAAATAATAAGCTAGTGTTAATTAAGTAACGAGCTAAATTTGTTTACTTTGTGTCAGGTATTATGCTAAGCATTTATCTTATTTTACTTATTTATTAATGAGAGAGAGAGAGAGAGTGAGAGTGGCAGAGAGAAGCAAGCTCCCTGCAGGGAGCCCGACGTGGGACTCGACCCCAGGTCTCCAGGATCAGGCCCTGGGCCGCTAAAACACTAAGCCACATGGGCTGCCCTATGCTAAGCATTTTTTATGGAAAAGCCCATTGCACCTTCATAGTATTCCTGGGAAATGGACATTATTATTCCAATTTTATAGATGGAAAAACTGAAGTGTACAGAGAAGTTAACCAATTTGTTGGATGTTAACATGGAAGAGTGTAATACAGCTTGGAACTGGTCTCAGTCAACTCCAGGGTATAGATTTTAACCATCTAAGATATAGATCTTGTCATAAATCAAGGCCTCTAAAATTATTTATGTGAAATATTCCTACCTCTAAAATCTATTATCATGAAGTATTTTGAGAGTGGGAGAAAATGATGCTTGAATTATGAGGTCTGTATCTTGATGCACTTTTCTCAGATCTAGAATGTTCTAAAAATCCCCAGCCAAAATTTCACAACAAGAAGCATGGGAATTCCTCCCCCACACTATTCTTTCCTCCACCATTTGATAAAACACATCTTTAGCCTCTACTTTCTTCTATTCTGCATTTGCGGTTTCTCCTTGAAACTTGGATGTTCGGAGGTTCCAAGGCTGAATACAAGTGTGAAAACCGAAATAGATGACCTTAAAGGTCATTTCCTGTGTCAACGTTTTGTGATTACATGAGTCCTCCTCCTTTCTGCTTCCCCATTCCCATGGAATGAGTAAACAGGTCTGGTCAGTTCATCCTCAGTGATCACACTCCTGACTCTTCTTGTTCCCTCCCTTAGCCACAGCCCTCATTCTATACCTGGTAAGCCTGGGATGGAAACCGTGGCCTAGTCTTAGCTGGACTAACACCTCCATTCTTATGTGTCCTGATAACCTAAGTCTCCAAAAATGTCCTTTTTGCTTATTGTTAAAAATAAAATCTATCAACTGGCTGTGTAGCAGTCCTCATACAGGGTGCCATGGTTTAGCAGATACCAATAGATAGGTTTTGGAGAATTCGGTCTTCAAAGAAGTTAGGTAGTTTTCCTTACTAATGGAACTTTCTGAAGCCTTTGATAATGCTGATATACAATGTGAATCTTTCTGATTGAGAGATAATGTAACCCAAGAAATTTGCTCTCTCGGGTTTGTTGTGGGCAAGCACAGGTTTCTCATGAAACTGTCTCGAATTACCCATTTGATAGCTGTTTCTTACCACTGGGACTCTTCCCTGACACTTCTTACTTGGTGATGAGCCCATCCTCATTACGTTGCATCTTAGCACATGAAGTCCATAGGCAGCTGCTCCATCTCTCAACCCACAGCCTCTCCAAAATCACTGCTTCAGAGTATCCAGATGTGTGCATATATGTGTTATGTATACGTAACTTTCTTTACTGAAGCTCTGGGTAATTTTAAAAGGGCATTGACCCACTGAAGTTTTTAGGATATAGAACTCTGTGTGGTAGATAAATGTATACATTTCTTCAAATCCATAGAATATACAACATCAAAAATGAACCCTAATGTAAACTATGGACTTTGGATGATAGTACTGTGTGTCAATGTAGGTTCATCAATCATAACAAATGTACACTATTGTGGCAGATGTTAACAACGGGGAAGCTGTGCATATGTGGGGACCAGAAGTATATGGGGATTCTCTGTACCCTCTGCTCAAATTTGCGGTGAACCTAAAACTGCTCTTTAAAAAAGTCTCTTTAAAAAGAAAAAGAAAGTCAAGTACTAAATGTGACTTCTCCAGGATCCAAATGTGTGTGTGTGTTTTAAAGATTTTATTTATTTGAGAGAGAAAATGTGCACGTGAGCACGAGCTGGGAGAGGGGTGGAGGGAGGGACAGAGGGAGAGGGAGAAACAGACTCCCCATTGAGTAGGGAGCCTGAGGATGATCATGGGGATCGCAGGGATTGAAACTCCTGGGATCATGACCTGAGCCAAAGGCAGAGATTAACCAGCTGAGCTACCCAGGCACCCCCCCCCCCCATATGTGTATTAACTAAAAAGTCAACTCTTTCCTAGATGGGTCTTTTTTAAATACATCCACAGTTTCTATTCTGATTTCTTTATCCCTGGTTTTGCCCCTCAATCCTAGAGAGTCTTATCTTCTGGATTTCCCCATTGAAACTTTAACCCTTACTTCAGGATCCATTGTAATTTCCCTCATTAGGACATTTCCCCAAGACCAAGTCATTGAGTTTGGGGTAGAATCCTGGAGTTTTTATTTGGACCATCAGTGATAACCCAAAGAGCTGCAGAGTGGTTCCGCGGGGGCGGGGGGTGGGGGCAGGGCGGGGGGTCTTGGTGCTTCAAGTCTCACAGCATCATTCAGTTTGGTAATATAACCTCCAAGGGAGGTCTATTAGGGGATTCTCCTAAATATACTTCTTTCTAAAAAGCCCTTTTAGATCTGTTAGAACACCACACAGCCCACCCTAAAGTTGTTTTAATTCTTGAGGAAAACACAGTCCCTCTAAACCCTAATGAAAAACAGTGTTTTCTAACTGCTTTGTAATTTGCCATATAACTTTTTCTTCCTTTGAAGCCAATGGATTTCATTATTATGAAGAGCAATGTAATGCTACATTCCTTTGATGCTTTAAGCTTGTGTCACTTTGGACCTGATGGATAAAGAAAGGAGCCATATGCCTCCAGAAGACTGCTCCCTTGGTCATAAGAGAGAACTTCTGAAGGACCATTCAAGCAATTAAGTAGTCAGGCCCTGTAATGGGCACTAGAAATGTAAACATAAATGATACAAATTTTCTTCTCTAACACTTGGCTTTAAAAAGGTATTTATCGGGGCACCTGAGTGATTCAGTGGTTGAGCATCTGTCTTCAGCCCAGGTAGTGATCCTAGAATGCCTGGGTCGAGTCCCACATCAGGCTCCCTGCATGGAACCTGCTTCTTCTGCCTGTGTTTCTGCCTTTCTTTCTTTCTGTGTCTCTAATGAATAAATAAATAAAAATCTTTAAAATTCTTTTTAAATAAAAAGATATTTATCCATTCATTAGTTCATATGTCAACTACATTTTGGGCCAGATGTTATATTGGGTATAAGGACTGTTTTTGACTGGATTCCCTGGGAATAGAGCAAAAATTGTGAGTTGTGTACAGATGGTTTCCTGGAGAATATTTGGGGATATAGACCTGAGCAAAAGTGAGGATAGCAGGACAAGGCAGGGAGAGAAGCAGGTGCTCCATGTGATTATAGCTAAGGCCATGCCCAATCTTACTGGGAGTGCCGGAGCTGACCTATAGAGTTGTCCCAAAGAGGAAAGGAGTCCATTGACATTTGAATGCCAATGTCATTTGGTCACTGATGGCCCAGTGTCCTTGAGAGGGGGCTGTAACTGTAGGGAAGGCAGTTTTTTGCAGCCTGGGGCAATGCCCAGGAAAGAACATGGCTTTGAGTCATCAGTTATCAGTATCCACAGGAGCTAAGAGGTGGGAAGAAATGTGTAGGAGAATTCAGCATCCACTATTGGGATATACCAGGAACAAGGATCCATTCATGCTCCCAGGGAGTTGATAGTCTCATTGATGAGACTTAGTAGCAAATAGATAAGTAAAAGTACAAGAAAGTGGTAAATGGTGTGAAGATGCAGAGCAAGAGCATGTGGCCCAGTCTGGAAAAGGATTCCCAAAGGAGGTGATGGTGATGATGAGGTAAGAAATAAGGCATGTGAAGACAGTATTGGAGCTGGTAGAGAAAGTGTCCTCTTGGGGTGAGAATGTTCCTGGGGGGGCCTTACACAGTTAGGAAGGGCTAGAGTGGAAAGTGCAAGGGGAATGGTGCAAGGTCAGACACAGGAGCTGAGTGCAAGCTTGAACCTAAAGACTGGACCTGAAAGAGCAGAACACGTGGTCCAGCAGCTGGGGGTTTCATCCTGATGATGCTGACATCCAGAGGTTCCAGTCAGCAGTTTCATGAGGAAATTTGCACTTCAGGAAGCTCATTCTGGTGGCAGTATGGAGAAAGGAATCGAGATAAAAGAGCAACAGGAGTGGCCCCTAGGAGTGTGGGCTGCTATTTCATTAGTTTCCAATGAGAAATGATAGTGACTTAAAATGGAGGCATGTCAGGTGGCATGGAGAGAAATGGATGGATTTGAGAGATATTAAGGAAGCAGAATCCATAAGACTTGACTGATTGGATATGGGTCTTTAGGGAAAAAGAGGAGTCAACCTCAGATTTGTCTTTGAGCCATAGCAGGCTGGCAGTGGCATGAAGGATGAATCTGCGAGACTGTCAGGCTGAACCAAGGGAACCAATTAAAGCCATGATAAACAATGTTGTTTTGTACAGGGACCCATTCAGGGATAAAAAAAAAAAAAAAAAAAGTTTATGACCATACTCATTTCAATCAAATGAAAATGACATCATAGAATTCTATTAAAATACTATGTGTAATCTTATAATTAAAATTACCTTTGTTAGAAGAATGTAAGAAAACTGGCCCTGCTTCTAGCCACTTAAATATTAGTATCTGGGCCAAGTTTAGACATCACACCATGGAGGCAGCTTGTCATTTTTTGGTTCCTATTTGTGTGGCGCTTTGGACCTCACAGAGAGCATTCTTGAGTATGCTCCTTTTTTATCCTTGATGCAACCTTGCAGGTAAGAATTATTGTTTCCAATACACAGAAGCAGAAACAGAGAAGGAAGTGAAATGGCTTCACTTGCCACATGGCAAAGTTGAGTCTAGAATGTTCATTCTCTTCAGTGCCATGTTTCCCGAGGCTGCAGCCACTCTGTACCACGTATCACATACGAAATCAATGAACTGGCTCCCTGTTTCCTTCGGCAACCTGGGCTTCTCTCTCTGCTGGCTGTAGGATTGTCTGCTTAGGAGCAGAGAGCCTGAGATGGGCAGGGACTGCCTTGTTGCCAGGAAGCCTGGACAATGCCTGTTTCTCCTGAGGGGGACTGGGGGGGCCTGGCCACCTGAGCATTCTTGCTGCCTTACTGTATTCAGGCCACTCCTGGGAGTCCCTGCTCTGGGCCATCCTGTCAGGCAGGCTTGGACTTTCATTCAGTTACTTGGAGCACAGGGGCTGAGCAAGACAGAGGTGTTGTCTCTGGATGTGGGTCCCCATGCTTTTAGGGTCTGAAAACCTTCCAACCATGTTGAGCTTGATTTTGGGATTATAAATTGTCACCAAATGAATTAGCCATAGCCAAAAACCCTTCTCTTCCCTAATCAGTGATGCTGAAAACTCCAGGGTCAGATGACTGTGTGCTTAGCTAGAGTAGGAGTATAGAGAAGATGCAAGGAGAGGGAATGAAAGGAAAAGGAAAGGAGGAGAGGACTCTGTTCTGGAACTGCCCCTTCTGACTACAGTCTCTGGCCATACAACCTCCTCTTTGTCAGGCAATTGCAGTGTCAATGAGAAGGGAGCTTGTGTCTTAATCTGGCAATTTAGAAATTAAAGATGCAATTAAATATAATTATGGATAAGCTTGAAATAGATTTTCTGAATAGAAACACTCACATATACAGATGCACGCATTCATTCACTAGTCTCTCCATAAGCACTCTGAAGTCTTTTTTTCTTCCAGCTTTATTGCGCTATAATTGATGTGTAACACTGTATAAATTTGATGTACAATGTGTTGATTTGATACACTTATAAATTGCAAAATTATTGCTACCATGGTGTTAGCTTGCAGAATTACCTTTTTTTATGTGCAGTAAGAACATTTAAGATCTACTCTCTTAATAACTGTCATGAATATAATAGAGCATAATTAACTATAGTCACCATGCTATACATTAGATACCCAGAACTGATTTTTCTATAACAGGAAGTGTGTACCCTTTGACCAACATCTCCTCAGTTTCCCCCTATCTCCCAGTCCCTGGTAACTACCACTCTACTATCTGTTTCTAGGAGTTTTCTGGATTCCATATATAAGTGATATCACTCATTATTTGTCTTTCTCTGACTTATTTAACTTAGCGTAGTGCCCTCAAAGTCCATAACTATTCTCACAAATGTCAGGATTTCCTTCGTTCTGTGGCTGAATAATAATTCCATTTTATATATATATATATAGTACATTTATATATAATATATATACACACACATACATATCTCTCTATATGTGATGGACACTTAGTTGTTTTCCCATCTTGGCTGTTGTGAATAATGCTGCAGTGGACATGGGATAAGCAGTGGTAGTTTTGATTGCCATGTGTGGTTAGTATAAGGTTTTGGTGTTTTTCATCTTTCTTAACCTTGTCCTCTGAAGCCCACCTCTATCTTGAATTGCCTTTTCTACTTCCAGAGTCTCATGATAATTGTCTTTGAAATGACCATCGAATTGATCAGGGCTGCTCTTAGCCATACAAATACTGGTTATAAAGTCACAGAATGCCTCTCATCTTAGTTGCAAAATTAATAGTAATAATATAAACAACTTCCATCTATTGAACATTTACTATTAACCAAACTCTGAGTCAAGTGCTTTACACACATTAACTCAATGATATGTTGGGATTCGATTATATTATGATAGGACTTTGTGACTTTTATGGCAATAAATTATCATTGCCACACCTCTTTTTTCCATAACTTCATCCAGTTCTTTGAATTGTGTACTTCTGAACAGGACTAAAAAGGCCAATTTTGCCAATTTTATCTATATCCTCTGTGAGGTAGGGAAGATGCCTCTTACATTTTTGTACTTTTCACATAGGCACATCAAAATACATTACCTTCTGGTTTGTTTTTTCCCATGCTGCTCCTGCTCTTGAGGACCACATCTGACTCCCTAGAATCTTCCTTAAGGATGTGTTTCAGGCCAAGCAGTCTTGCAAAGTTAGCAGTTATCAATGATCTTCCCCTCTGACACAATCCTATAGATAATAGGCACATTTTGACAAAACTCCCAAATGAAAGACTGTCTCATAAGACTGTAGAAGAGGTAAGGGAGGCTGCAGATGACCTATGATTCCCAGTGTGGCCCACTGACATCTCTCTCACTTTGCTCTTTAGGCATATGCAACTACCTAATATAACTGGAATAATTTTGAGTTCATTATAATTTGTTTAAAATCAATTTGCTTTGAATTTTATTGCGTAAACACAGGATGCAAAAAATGTCACATTTGTATGTATAAAGTCCTATGGAAACCTCCAGAAAGAAACTACTGGGAATAAGTGAGTTCATCAAGGTCACAGGATATAGGGGATCCCTGGGTGGCTCAACGGTTTGGCGCCTGCCTTCGGCCCAGGGCATAATCCTGGAGTCCTGGGATCGAGTCCCACATCAGGCTTCCTGCATGGAGCCTGCTTCTCCGTCTGCCTGTGTCTCTGCCTCTCTCTCTCTCTCTCTCTCTCTCTCTCTCTCTCTCTCTCTTTCTGTGTCTCTCATGAATAAATAAATAAAATCTTTTAAAAAGTCACAGGATATAAGATTGATTTATAAAAATCAATTGTAATTTTATATACTGGCAATGAGCAATCTGAAAATGAGATTTAGCAAACAATTCCATTCACAATAGCATGAGGAAGAGTAAAATACTTAGAAATAAATTTAACAAAAGGAGTAAGATGTGTGCACTGAAAATTATAAAATATTCGTGACAAAAATTAGAAAAGACCTAAATGAATGGAGAAACATTCCATGTTCATGATTTGGAAGATGTTAATTCTTAATTGTTATCAAAATCCTGAGGGATTTTGCTGCACTTATGCTGCCTATTTCCTGAGCCACCCTGTTTGCCAGAAGCTGGGCCAGAGTTGGTTTCTCCAGTTGCAGATCTTGGTGCTTTGTAAAGATGGAGAAGTGTCCATTGAAATCAGCTTCCCAGTCATATGTGATAGCCAAATGAACTAATATTGGTGAGTGAAGCCCCTACACACTGAATGAGCAGATACCGTCACCATCCATGGTCACAGGGTTCAAAAAAACATCATTAATCAAATGGAAGGACAAACCACACACTGGCTTGAGAAAAATTTTGCGAATCATATATTTCATAAAGGTCTTATGCCCAGAATATAATAAGACATACAACCCAATTAATGCATGGGTGCACTATTTGAATAGACTTTTCACTAAAGAAGATACGTGAAGGACAAGTTACACGAAAAGATGCTCAACATCATTAGACATTAGAGATTGGAAAATTAAAAGCACAATGAGATACCACTTCCAAGGCACTGGAATGGCTCTAATAAAAAAGAGAAAAAAGTTAGCGGAGAGGATGTAAAGAAACTGAAGCTTTCACGCATTTCTGATGGGAGGTAAAATGGTGCAACCACATTGGATGACAGGTTCTCAGGTTCTTAGAAAGCTACTATATGACTCCACAATTACATATCTACCCAAGAAAAATGAAAATATACACAAAACTTCTAAATGATCATTCATAGTCTTACTATAACACAAAAGCCTCAGACTAGATCCAAGTGTCCATCAACATGTAAATGCATAAACAAAATGTGATATCATCATACATTGGAATACTCTCCAGTAATAAGTGAAACTGCTTATATATGCTACAACATAGAGGAGCCTCAAGAAGGAAGGCAGGAACTGAAGGAATCCAGAAATAAAAGGTTACATATCATGTAATTCTCTGTATATGTATGAAGTATGCAGAAGAGACAATCTGTAGAGACTGAACTGAGCGGTTGCTGAGGTAGCTCTGGGAATTAACTATAAAAACTCATGGGAGTTTGTGGGGAGGAGGGAGTCTGGGGGGCATTAGGGTGATGAAAATTTTGCAAAACTGGATTGTGGTGATATTTGCCCATCTGTATACTTTCACTAAAAATTATTGACTTCTACTTTTATAATGGGTGAATTCTATGAATATTATACCTCAGTAAAGCTGTTAATAAAAATTAGATAAAAATAACCAGAATGCAAGGTGGGAGGTACACATGATAAAAATAAATTGATATTTCTTGAAGCTAGGTAATAGGTAATGAAGGATCATTATATATATTTCCTTTTGTCCTATGTCTCCATTTAAAATTTTCATAATAAAAAATTAAAAAGAAATGATAAACAAGGGAACTTTCATGCTTCTTTTTTTTCTCTAAGTGAAATGAAGTCTGACTCGGTCTTTGTATCACAAGGCTGAAAGAAAATAAAATCTCATTCATCACAGAGGTGTTTTGCTAGGATCACTCAACAATCTGGGAGGCTCATGTGATGCCCAAAATTTTCCAGTCATCTGGGTGATGGTGATATGACCACTCTCTGATATGAATGATTCTTAGAAGTCAACAATGTTGCATTTATGCCAAGGACAGAGAAGGAAGGTCTGCAGTCTCTAGTATCCATGTTTAGAGCCAGCCTCCGTAGATCCCTTCTGGTTCAAGATCCTGGCTGTCATTTCCTTCTTCTGAGTCTTGATCCATTTGTGCCCAAGGAGAGGGCACGACTTTTTGACAGGGGTGAACCATAGACCTATGTTCTCTTGTCAGCTGTGAGAATAACTCCCCTGGGGCTCATTCCAGCCCTCTTATCATAACCTTTTTCCTGGATTTCAGCTTTCACAACAACCAGAAAGAAAGTTCATCTTGCAGCTACTTCTTTAGGTTGTGCTCCTGCACCTGGAGTCTGGGTTCAAAAAATATTCTTTGACTTTAATATGTGTGCACATGTGTGTTTGTGTGTGTGTGTAAACACAATATAATACACAAGTACCTTATCTTTTCAAATTCATCTTCAGCATGTAAGGCTTGGTGCATTCACTTTTTTAATTATTGATAAAGCAAATATTACTGAGCCCCTCCAAGTAATGCCAGGCAGTGTTTGTGGCACTCCTAGAGGTGCGTCACTGAGTGGAGCCAACATAGACTCTGCTTTAGAGCTGATGATTTTTTTTTTAAAGATTTTATTTATTTATGAGAGAGAGGGAGGTGGGCAGAAACACAGGCAGAGAGAGAAGCAGGCTTCATGCAGGGAGCCCGACATGGGACTCGATCCCCCATCTCCAGGATCACACCCTGGGCTGAAGGTGGCACTTACCCGCTGAGCCACCATGGCTGCCCTAGGACTGATGATTTCAAACCATGATGTGCCTCATCTCATGATGTGCCCTCCTTAATGCCACCCAGTTACTCCCCATCTCCCCACCAACCTTCCCTTCTGCAACCCTTTCTTTGTTTCCCAGAGTTAAGAATCTTTCATGGTTTGTCTTCCTTTCTAATTTTTCCTCCACTCAGCTTCTCCCTTCCCTTATGGTCCTTTTCATTATTTCTTAATATTCCACATATGACTGAAACCATATGACAATTGTCTTTCTCCAATTGATTCATTTCACTCAGGGGTGTTATACTATATGTTGGCAAATTGAATTATAAATGAATGAATGAATGAATGAATGAATGAATGAATGAGGGTAGTCCAAATTGAAATATGCTGGAAATACACACTAGATTTAAATGACCTATGAGAAAATGAATGTAAGAGACCTTAATAGGGGACGCCCATCCGGCTCCCTGCAGGGAGCCTGCTTCTCCCTCTGCCTATGTCTCTGCCTCTCTCTGTGCATCTCTCATGAATAAATAAGTAAATAAATAAATCTTTTTTGAAAAAAGACCTTATTAATAATCTGTATATTGATTACATGTTGAAATGGTATTCTGGATAATTTGGGTTAAATAAAATACATGATTAAAATTAAAACAAAACAAAACAAACCTTGATGTGCCTAAGAGTCACATGGCAAAACTGTTAAGATGCAGTTACTAATTCCAAAAGATTTAGATGCTGCTAGAGAGCTGCATTTTTAACAAACTCCTGTGCAATGGTAATGCTGCTGGTGTACAAAAACTCTGAATCAAGGTTCTGGGGTAGAATGCAGGGAAATTTTGGAGAACACAAAAGTTAATCATTCACGAGTTCCCATACTGAATTATTTGCAACAGGCTCCTTGTCTGTGCTGAAGGAGGGTCATTGACATGCTCTGCCCCGAGGGACCACACACTTGTCACTTGGCCCCCAGGTAAATGATTTCTCTCTTTTGTCATGAATACCACCCTGGTGAGGCCACCTACACACTGACCGCACCCTATCCTACATTGTCTGTTCACATCCAGAGCCTTCTCTGATTAATTCACAGGTCAGGACCTGTGTGTCAGCCTTCCCTTAGGGAACTGATCCTGTTTTACACTTCAAAAGCCCATCTGGCAGGTATCAAAGGTGTGTAGGTCTTTGGAGCAGAACTTGAGCTTTTTCTGGTCTTAGGTTTTAACTCATTCCTGCTCCCCACTTCTGTGTTATAATGTTAATGATAAGAAGTTAAAATAGGAAAAAAGTACCCTTGTTTTCGCTTATTTTTTATGTGCCTTGTTTCCCCGGGAAAGCAATCTCTTTGTGTTTGTGTGATTGTTCCACAAAGTGAGTTAATTCTTTGTAGGTCCTGTGGCTATAGTTCAAAAATAGCAGACTTCTAAACAGCCAGGTTACTCAGGCATTTAGCCAGCCACAGCCTGGGCAATTGTATGGCAGTGCAACTTAATGGAATTTTGCCTCTAGGAAACTATTCTAATGAAATCATTGAAAAGGCAGACAAAAATATCTGTAAAATGAAGTTCTTTTTTTTTTTTAATTGACTGGATTTATTCTATGAACTTTACAACCGTTACTTGTATCTTAACAGCAGTTAAAACACAATTGTAAACTTACAACAATTATTCTATTTTTTTATGTTAGTCTTTTAAAATATAAATTCAGTTAATTAGCAAATAATATATTGGTTTCAGAAGTAGAGGTCAATGATTCATCAGTCTTATATAATCCCGAGTATTCATCATATCACATGTCCTCCTTAATGCCCATCACCCAGTTACTATGCTCTCCCACCCTCCTCCCTTCCAGCATTTCTCAGTTTGTTTCCTAGGATTAAGAGTCTCATATGGTTTGTCTCCCTCTCTGATTTAATCTTGTTTTATTTTTTCCTCTCTTCCCCTATGATTCCTCTGTTTTGTTTCTTACATTGCACAGATGAGTAAGATCATACAATAATTGTTTTTCTCTAATTGAGTTATTTCACTTAGCATAATATCCTCTAATTCCATCCACATTGTTGCAAATGGCAAGATTTCATTGTTTTGGTAGCTGAGTAGTATTCTATTGTGTGGGGGTATATATATATATATATATATATATATATATATATATATATATATATAATCTCACACCTTCTTTATCTCACACCTTCTTTATCCATTTGTCTGTTGATGGACATCTGGGGTCTCCATAGTTTGGCTATTGTGCACATTGCTGCTATAAACATTGGATGCAAGTGCCCCTTCAGATTGCCACATTTGTATCTTTAGGGTAAATACCCAGTAGTACTATTGCTGGGTCATAGGGTTACTCTCTCTTCGACTTTTTGAGGAACTTCCATACTGTTTTGCAGAGTGGCTATACCACCTTGCATTCCCACCAACAGCGTAAGAGGGCTCCCATCCTCACCAACATCTGTCATTTCCTGATTTGCTCATTTTAGCCATTCTGACTGGTGTGAGGTGGTATCACATTGTGGTTTTGATTTGTATTTCCCTGATGCCGAGAGATATGGAGCATTTTTTCATGTGTCTGTTGGCCATTTGTATATCTTCTTTGGAAAAGTGTCTGTTCATGTCTTCTGCCCTTTTCTTGACTGGATTATTTGTTCTTTAGGTATTGAGTTTGATAATTCTTTATAGATTTTAGATACTAGCCCTTTATCTGATATGTCATTTGCAAATATCTTCTCCCATTCTGTTGATTGTCTTTTGATTTGTCAACTGTTTCCTTTGCTGTGCAAAAGCTTTTTATCTTGACGAAGGCCCAATAATTTATTTTTGTCTTTGTTTCCCCTGCCTTTCGAGATGTGTCTAGTAAGAAGTTGCTATGGTTGAAGCCACAAAGATTGATAATGCCTATGCCCACCTCTAGGATTTTGATGGATTCCTGTATTACATTTAAATCTTTCATCCATTTTCAGTTTATATTTGTGTATAGTGTGAGGAAATGGTCCAGTTTAATTCTTCTGCATGTGGCTGTCCAATTTTCCCAATACCATTTATTGAAGAGACTCTTTTTTTCCAGTGAATAGTCTTTCCTGTTTTGTTGAAGACTAGTTGACGATAAAGTTGAAGGTCCATTCCTGGGTTCTCTATTCTATTCCATTTATCTATGTATCTGTTTTTGTGCCAGTACCATACTGTTTTGGTGATGACAGCTTTGTAATAGAGCTTGAAATCCAGAATTGTGACGCCACCAGTTTTGGTTTTCTTTTCAACATTCCTTTGGCTCTTCAAGGTCTTTTCTGGCTCCACGCAAATTTTAGGATTATCTGTTCCAACTCTGTGAAATAACTTGATAGTATTTTGGTAAGGATTGCATTAAATGTATAGATTACTCTTGGTAGCATAGACATTTGAACACTATTTGTTCTTCTAATCCATGAGCATGGAGTGTTTTTCCATTTTTTTGTGTGTTTTCCTTAATTTCTTTCATTTTGCCTCTTTGGTTAGGTTTATTTCTAGGTATCTTATGGTTCTGGGTGCAATTGTAAATGAGACTGATTCCTTAATTTCTCTTTCTTCAGTTTCATTGTTAGTGTATAGAAATGCAACTGATTTCTGTGCATTGACTGTATATCCTGCCACTTGGCTGAATTCCTGTATGATTTCCAACAATTTTGGGGTGAGTCTTTTGGATTTTCCATATAGACTCTCATGTTATCTGCAAGAATGAGAATTTGATTTCTTTGCTGATTTGGATGTCTTTTATTTCTTTTCGTTGTCTGATTGCTGAGGCAAGGACTTCTAGTACTATGTCAAACAGCAGTGGTAAGAGTGGAGATCCCTGCTGTGTTCCTAACTTTAAGGGAAAAGCTCTCAGTTTTTCCCCATTGAGAATGATATTCACTGTGGGCTTTTCTCATATATGGCTTTTACGATATTAAGGCATGTTCCTTTTATCCCTGTAGAGAGTTTTAATCAAGAAAGGATGCTTTACTTTGTCAAATGCTTTTTTCTGCATCTATTGAGAGGATCATTTGGTTCTTGTCATTTCTTTTATTAATGTAGTGTATTGCATTGACTGATTTGCAGATGTTGAACCACCCTTGAAGCCCAGGAATAAATCCCACTTGGTTGGGGTGAGTAATCCTTTTAACGTACTTGTAGGATCCTATTGGCTACTATCTTGGTGAGAATTTTTGCATACATATTCATCAGGGATATTGGTCTGTAATTCTCCTTTTTGGTGGGGTCTTTGTCTGGTTTGGGGGGTCAAGGTAATGCTGGCCTCATAGAGTTTGGAGGTTTTCCTTTCATTTCTATTTTTTGAAACAGTTTCAGAAGGATAGGTATTAATTCTTCTTTAGGGGATCCCTGGGTGGTGCAGCAGTTTGGTGCCTGCCTTTGGCCCAGGGCGCGATCCTGGAGACCTGGGATTGAATCCCACATCGGGCTCCCGGTGCATGGAGCCTGCTTCTCCCTCTGCCTGTGTCTCTGCCTCTCTCTCTCTCTCTCTCTCTCTCTCTGTGTGTGTGTGTGTGACTGTCATAAATAAATAAAAAATAAATAAAAAAAAATAATTCTTCTTTAAATATTTGGTTGAATTCCCTTGGGAAGCCATCTTGCCCTGGGCTCTTGTTTGTTGGGAGATTTTCAATTACTGCTTCAATTTTCTTGCAGGTTATGGTTCTGTTCAGGTTTTCTATTTCTTCCTGTTTCAGTTTTGGTAGTTTATATGTCTCTACAAATGCATCCATTTCTTCCAGATTGCCTAATTTGTTGGTATATAGTTGCTCATGATATGGTCTTAAAATTGTTTCTATTTCTTTGATGTTGGTTGTGATCTCTCCTTTTTCATTCATGATTTTATTTGGATCTTTTCTCTTTTCTTTTTGATAAGTCTAGCATGGTTTATCAATCTTATTAATTCTTCCCAAGAACCAGCTTTTAGTTTCATTGATCTGCTCTACTAGTTCTTTTGGTTTCTGTTTCATTGATTTCTGCTCTAATCTTTATTATTTCTCTTCTCCTGCTGGGCTTAGGCTTTTTTGCTGTTCTTTCTTTAGCTCCTTTAGGTATTAGGTCAGGTTGTATATTTGAGACCTTTCTTGTTTCTTGAAAAAGACTTGTATTGCTAAATACTTCCCTCTTAGGACTGCCTTTGCTGCATCCCAAAGGTCTTGAACAAGTTGTGTTTTCATCTTCATTTGTTTTTGCCATGGCATGGATTTTTAAAAATTTATCTTTAATTTCCTGTTTGACCCTTTCATTCTTTAGTAGGATACTCTTTAGCCTTTCTGAATTTCTCCTTGTGATCAAGTTCCAGTTTAAAGCATTGTGGCTTGAAAATATGCAAGAAATGAACACAGTCTTGTGGTACTGGTTGAGCTCTGATTTATGACCCAATATATGATATATTCTTGAGAATGCTCCATGTGCACTTGAGAACAATGTGTATTCTGTTCCTTTAGGCTGGAGTGTTCTGAATATATCTGTGAAGTCCATCTGGTCCAGTATATCATTCAAAGATCTTGTTTCCTTGTTGATCTTCTGCTTAGATAATCTGTCCATTTCAGTGAGTGGGTGTTAAAATCCCCTACTATTATTGTATTACCATCGATGTGTTTCTTTAATTTTATTATTAATTGGCTTATATAATTGGCTGTTCCCATGTTAGGGGCATAAATATTTACAATGATCAGATTTTCTTGTTGGATAGACCTTTTAATTATGAAATAATGTCCTTCCTCATCTTTATTATAGTCTTTGGTTTCAAATCTAATTTGTCTGATATAAGGATTGCCACCTCAGATTTCTTTTGATGTCCATTAGCATGATAAATGGTTTTCTGTCCCCTTACTTTCAATCTGGAGGTGTCTGTGTCTCCTGCAGACAGCATATTGATGGGTCTTGTCTTTTTATCCAGTGATACCTGTGTCTTTTGATTGGGGCATTTAGCCCATTTATATTTAGAGTAACTATTGACAGATATGAATTCAGTGCCATTGTATTACCTGTAGAGTTACTGTTTCTGTATATTGTCTCTGTTCCTTTCTCGTCTATGTTACTTTTGGGCTCTTTGCTTCAAGGGCCCCCTTTAAAATTTCTTGTAGGGCTGGTGTGGTCATCACAAGTTCTTAGTTTCTGTTTGTTCTGGAAGCTTTTTATCTCTCCTTCTTTTTTTTTTTTTAAGATTTTATTTGATAGAGAGAGAGCACGTGCGAGAGAGAACAAGTAGGGGGAGTGGCAGCAGAGGGAGAGAAGCAGACTCCCCACTGAGAAGGGAGCCAGATGCAGGACTCAATCCCAGGACCCTGGGATCATGACCATGATTTTAAGGGGGGTTCTCTGTGCCTCCTGGATTTGGATGCTTGTTTCTTTCCCCAGATTAGAGAAGTTCTCCACTATTATTTGCTTCAATATACCTTCTGCCCCTTTCTCTCTTTCTCCCTTCTTCTTCTGGGATCCCAATTATTCTAATATTGTTTTGCTTTATGGTATCACTTATCTCTTAAATTCTCCCCTCATGATCCAGTAGTTATCTCTCTTTTTCTCAGATTCTTTATTCTCCATCATTTGGTCTTCTATATCACTAATTCTTCTTTCTGCCTCATTTATGCTAGCAATTAGAGTCTCCTTTTTTTTTTTATTATATCTCACTGATAGCCTTTTTTATTTCTCCAGAAAGAGATTCTTTAGTGTCTTCTATACATTTTTTCAAGCCCATCTAGTATCTTTATGATCATTATTCTGAACTCTAGTTCCAACATCTTATGTCCATACTGATTAGGTCCCTGGCAGTCAGTACTGCCTCTTGTTCTCTTTTTTGAGGTGAATTTTTCCATCTTATCATTCTATTCATAGAAGAATAGATGAATGAGAGAACAAAATACTAAAAAGGCAACAAGGACCCCAGAGAAATATATGCTAAACAAATCAGAAGACACCTGAAACCAGAAAACAAAAATTAGGGGAAAAAAAGAATATAATTAGATAAGTGAACAGAACAGAGCAATACACTATATCCTGAGAGTATTTTGGTCAGTTTATTAGAAGAAACTACATCCCAAAATTGTAAAGAAAGAAAAACATGTATATATAAAAATAAAATTAAATACATTGAAAAGATAGAAAGTGATTGTAAAGATGAAAATCAAAAAAGACTTTAACAAAATAGGAGAAAACAAAAGAAGAGGAAAAGGAAGAAGAAGAAAGCAAACATGATCAGACAAGTGAAGAGAACATAGCCATTCACTAGATTCTGGGTGTATTTAGGTCTGTTAGAAGAAACTACATCCCAAAATTATATTAAAAAAAAACCATATATATATATATATATATATATATATATATATATATATATATAATTAAATGCAGTGAAAAACAGAATGTAACTATAAAAGTGAAAATTAGAATAAGTTTGGAAAAAAAGAGTTGGTAAAATTAGAAATTGGTTGAAAAAGGAAAGAGATAAAAAATTTTAATTGAAAGACTAAAGAATCATGGAGGAAAAAAAGAAAAACATGAATTCTATATACTACATTCCCCCAGCGCTAGAGCTTTGCAGGTCTCAATGATCAGTAAACTTGATGGTGGCTGAATGTTCTTGCTAATCTTCTGAGGGAGAGGCCTATTGCATTGATTCTTAGGTGTCTTTGCCCCAGGTGGGATTACACTGCCCTTGCCAGGTGGCAAGGCTAAGTAATCTGCTCAGGATTGTTCTATGTTGCTTTTGTTTTTGAAGCTTTTCCCTGCTGCTTTAGAGGATGAGAGTGAAAATGGCAGCCTCCCAATCTCCAGTCCCAGAGCTGAAAGCTTGGGGTCCCACTCCTCAGTGCTCCCTCAGGGAAAAGTGGTCCATCACTTCTGTCTCCCTGGTCTCTGTCCACACTCAGTGCTCACCCAGCCTATGACTGAGTGTTTTTATCTTAGGCATGTGACCATGTTTTGAGTCTCTAAACCCTGCAGACTGCTGTGGCTTACTCCTGCACTGCTCCTCCCCAGGGAGGAAGAGGGGTCTTGCTGGTTCTTCCGCTTGCTGGTCCTTGCTCAGAACATGTTCACTAACTATGCCATGGTTCACAGTTTATAGCAACCCTGAGCTGAAAGCCCACTTCTGGGCTCACTAATGGCAGCTGGCTTCCCCACTCCAATGCCTGGGAACTCTGCTGCATTCAGACACCCCTGGTCTTCCTGTGGCGCCAAGGATCCTGAGACCACGCTGTCCCACCTGGGATTCCACCCCCCACTTTGCTGCCTAAGCACCTTTCAGACAGGGATGTCCCTCACCAGAGCAGATTTCTAAAAGTTCTGATTTTGCACACCGCTGCACTTTCCAGTAGCCAGCTTATGGAGACTTATAGAGGCTCCCACCCTGCTCTCCCATGGTTTATCTTCCCATATATCACCTGGGATTCACTTCTCCACATCTCTTACTTTGCAGAAAGTAGTCACTTTTCTATTTGTATAGTTTTAGCTATTCTGTTTTTAGATCTCCAGTTTGCAGGTGTTCAGAATGATTTAATAGCTCTCCAGCTGAATTCCTGGGACCAGATGAAACTAAGGTCTTCTAGTCCTCCACCATCTTGGGCTGCTATCTAAATGAAGTTCTTTACAACATCGTGACAGTAATAAATACTTAGGGGGGGAAGAAAACAAATATCTGTGTTTGTTTCTCATTGCTACTATAACAAATTGCTTGAGATTTAATTACTTTAATTTTTTAAAGATTTATTTATTTATTCATGAGAAACACAGAGAAAGAGAGAGAGAGGCAGAGACACAAGCAGAGGGAGAAGCAGGCTCCATGCAGGGAGCCTGATGTGGGACTTGATCCTGGGACTCCAGGATCATGCCCTGGGCCCACCCTGGGCCAAAGGCAGGTGCTAAACCACTGAGCCACCCAGGGATCCCCCGAGATTCAATGACTTTAAAAACATGGCCACTCTTAAAGTTCTGGAAGTCAGAAGTCTGCAATCACTTTTGCTGGGCTAAAGTCAAGGTGTATAAGATAACCCAGTTGGATGGAGGCCAGCAGCACAGGTGGTGAAAGAATTTACCCAAGGGAGAACAAAGGAGATAGAAGTTTATTGAATACATTGCAAGGGAGCAGTGGGCAGGAAAGCAAAGGAGAGACTCTCTGTGCAAGGCTTTGGGTGGTGGTGGGGTGAGGGTTTGATTATAGTTAAAGGGGGAAGGTGAGGAAGTATAGGAACATATGGAATTGTACTTTTTTGGTACTTGTGTACCAGGTTTACACCTGGTAACCCATCGGTCAACTAGGGCTTATGGATATGCTAAGGCAGCCTATGGGCCTGCTTGCATTCAGCAAGGTGATGGGGGTCACGGTGGCCCCTTCTGCCTTACTCAGGTTTCCATCACGCAAGTTAGTTGCCTACAAGCAGCTTTTACACTGAGGACTGATTCCCTGTGGGATGTCTGAGGGCATCTGTTTCCTTGTCTTTTTCAGCTCTCTTGACCCCCATATTCCTTGGCTTGTGGCCCCTCTCTCCATGTTCAAAGCTTGTCATTTCAGTTTCTGATTCTGTCATCATGTTGCCTTCTTTTCCAACTTTGACTCCTCCTGCATCTCTTTTATGAGGACTGTGGTGATTATATCAGGTCCATGAAGATAATCCAAGGTAATATTCTTGTTTTCTAAGCTCAATCTCTTAAAATTCAGATCCTTAGTTTATTCATGTTTGCAAAGTTGCTTTCACCATATCGGGTAGCATTCTCCAGTTCAAGGGATTATGATGTGGATATTTGGGGGACCAGCATTCAGTTTACTCTAGAAGCAAACCATAGGAAGTAGTTAATAGTGTTACATTCATTGGAATATTTTATAGCTATTAAATGATCTTGAGAGCATTTAATGAAAATAGAAAGTATTGTAGTGCATTCAACATTTGTTCACTAAATCTAATACTTCCTATGTTCCAGGATCTGATCTGACCACAGGGGATATAGTCAAGAGTGAAGGTTCAGCTCTCTTACATAGTAATCCTGGTCAAGGAGACAGACAATAAAGAAATAAATAAATAAACAGAGTAATTTCAACTAGTGATAAGAGCTATGAAGCAAATTGGGTGGGTGGGGGCAGATGAGGGGTGACTTTGCTCAGGCAATCAAGTAAGACTCCCTGAAGGGGTTTCGTTTCCACTAAGACCTGATGAAGAGAAGGAGCCAGTCACACCCCAACCACTGGGCAGAACCTTCTAGGCAGAAGGGAAAGCAGAGCTAATGGCCTATCTTGAGGCAAGCAGGTATTTGGTGCATACTAATGACTAATGACAGTGTGGCTGGGTGTGGTATCAAGGAGAGAGTTAGGGCGGGTGGGCATGAGGAAGGATGTTGCAGGCCAGCAGCTGGCGATACTGCTGGTTGCTTACCTTAGAATCCCATCTTTCTTCTTTCTTCACTAAACTGGAGACAACCAGTTTAGTGTTGTGCATCAATGTGTATAATTAATATACTTGTTATCCTGATGTCTCTTGCTCCTGAAGTAGGGATTAGGGTTTGTTTGTTTGTTTGTTTTTGGCACATCTATGGCAATAAAGGTGTCTAGTGAAATCAGTGTGTGGAAGGAGGACTTTGACTTTTGCCCTTTTACTCCTTTCTCCTTGGAACACAGACAACATCCTAGAAATGGAGCAATGCCTTGCGACCATGAGCCTAAGAGCTTTGGGCTAACAATTTTGGAGCATAAAAGGTGCCTGGGAACTTGAGGGGGCCATGTGGCTATTACTCTTACTCCAGAATTCCTGCCTCCAGTTCCTGTTTGGCTGGGCTATGTGAACCAGGGTTCTGTGACATGACTTAGAATCCATCCCTTAATGATAAATATAGTAAGAAATTTATATTTTGTACTGTGTGTAACTAGAAATCATTGGAAGGTTTTAAGCAAGAGAGCAATATGGTCTGATTTATATTTGTAACAAATGATGTAATCTACTATATGGAGACTAGACTGTAGGTCCTACTAGGGACATCAAGTAAATAATCATTGCAGTAATCTAGGAGAGGGATAATGCTAGCTTAGACTAGGGTTATAGCAGTGAAGGTGGGGAGACAGTTTGTATTTTATTAAGTTAAAAAAAAGGAAGCAGTAAGATATACTTACTCTATATACAGTAAAATAATAGTAGCCAACATTTATTGAGTATCCATTATGGCCAAAAAATGTTTTAACCATTTACATATACTAACGCACTTATTTTGTCATTATACTAGTTGTGTGAAGCATTATTTTTATCCATATTTTAGAGCGAGAAAAACTAAGAAGTGAAAAGGTTAAGTAGTTTTCTAGTAATGATAGAGGATGCCTTCTTCCCTGTGTGTGTGTGTGTGTGTGTGTGTGTGTGTGTGTGTGTGTGTGTTGGATGGGATGGAGGTGTTCTGTATGTGATGTGGGTATGTAGATAGGGAGATACAGATGGGGCACCCTGGGAAAAAATGCTAGAAGAAAATATATCAAATATTTTAGAAGTTTTATGACTGAGCAGTAGCATTTCATGCAATTTTTCTTCTTTAAACTTCTTTACCAGCATTTCTACAGTGAACATGTGCTATCTTTATATACAGGAGAATAATTATATGTAACAGATACTATACTTTAGAATTGTATTGGTGTTTATCAATATATTTTATATCATGCCAGGTCTTTTTAGGCAAAGAGAGAAAGGGTCATAGTGTAGTTACTGTGGCCAAATATGAAGCACACCAAACTGAGCCGTGGAAATGAAGTCATGGAGCAAGTTAAGTTCTTAGACTTCCAGGGCATAATGACGGCTGCTTCATCCTAGTCCAGTCATATGTCCAGTCATTGATGATGTCTTCTGAAAATAGTCCTATTCAAATAACCAAACTTTTCAGCTTTTCCACAGGCTGGCATTGTAGGGAGCAGCTTTTCTGCACGCACACTGCCTATTCAGACGTGCTCCCAATAGCTGGATTCTGTATGCCAAGTTGGCTTTCTCTGAAGAATTTCCCTTGTCTGACATGACATCATTTAGTTTATTTATGTTGGAGAACCCTCAGGGAAATACTATACCTGTGTTATATATGTGTATATGTGGATATAAATTGCAGAACAACAAATCATTAGAAGGTGAATTCACTTCTCAAATTCCTAGGAGCTGTTCAAAGGTAAGCCACATAAACTACTTCTAGGTATCCTTTGCCAGAGCTAGCAAATGAGAAGAGGGTGTCGAAATCCAATTTAGGGGTGGGGGACCCCAAAACAACCTTTTAGACTCCAAATCCTGAAATTGTCAAAAAACATTCTTTAACCTCTCTGCAGGCACTGAACATTTATTTCATTTCTCAGAATCACTCAATCTCTGTATCCTCAGACTCCTCCACATATTTACTGTTTGCTCATTTCTTAGCACTAAGCCTTGCACATCAATATCATGAATACATTAGAAGAAAAAAAGTGCAGCCATAAATGTATCAAAAATACAAAACAAGGGATAGTAAAATAATGGACTCAAAAGTCAGAGAATGGACAAAATGCTAATATTGTGCATTAGTATGCACATACCTTTTTTTCGTAAGGATTTGAGAACATTGGAGTGTTTGTTCCTTGTTTTTACATAGACGATTTGAAGGACATAAAATCCATGATATATTGAAAAGCTTATGTTAAAAACTAAGGACAAAAGTCTAAATAAACCACACTTTATTCTTTAAAAATGGCTCTTTGTTTCATTACATTTGCTACCCTTTCTAAGATTCGACCCATTCATAAGTGAAGGTAGCGTTTGGATTATGCAGTCAAGTTACATGGAATGTCAATGGGGAATAAAATGATGATGAAGAAACTGTTCATTATACAATCAAGAAGCATGAAAAAGATTAGACTAGAGAGGCTTTAGGAGAAGAATTGTTTTGTTTTTTCACTTTAAAATAGATATGAGAGCTTGTTGAAGCCACCTGACAATACCAGGATTTGAATAAAATAAAGAGAGGAGGTTTTAGTTGAACAAGGCACTCTTTCCTAAATGGACTAATTCTGATAAATCACTAAGATATGGGGCTGCCAGATTCCAGACAATGAATTTATACAAAAGGAAACAAAGCCCCATAGATGTTTTTATTGTAGATGTTCTCACTATGTCAGTACCAAGCTATGAAGCAGGCAAAGAACTGAGCATAATTACAGCCTCTCTCAACAAAGTGAGGAGGGCTGGTTTGAGAAAAGCCCCATTGAAGCTCATTGCCCTGGAGGATTCTCACTGCAAGACCATAAATCAGGTTCAAGGGCAGGAACTATATCTGTGGTATGCAAGGCAAAGGGTCTGGTTCATAGAGATTAAGTTGGGTTATGTTATGTAGGCCACAGAAGAAGGAGCCTAAGTTCTAAGACCAGTGGTTTGGGACTTGGTCATAGTTCTCACATGATGCAAGGCTGCCTTGGAGAAGGCAGCAGCTTCTCTGAGTCAGTCTTCACATTCATAAAATATAGTGCTGTGACTATGTGAACTGTAGGGACTATCCCCACTTGGGCATTCTGGTTCTTTCTCTTTAGAACCTTAGCTTGTTTGTTTACTCCAACGGCAGGGCAGCATTGTAAAGTTTAATGGCCAACAAATAAAAAGGGAAAATCCAAATGTCAGAAAAGAGGGTTGCAGCCTGCTGATCCCTGATGTGAAGGATTATAGTATTGTTTGTCAAATATTTCACTTTCTCTCCTTGAGGAACCCCTTCTTGTGTGAGGTGTATGTGTCTCAACCCTGTCAATGTCAAGAGTGGCCATGTGAACATGCTTTATTTAATGGAATACAGATGGAAGTCACATATGTCACTTCTAAGATGAACATTTTAAATTCATTATATCTCTTCTCTCTGGTACTATGGCCATAGATATATCAGAGATAGAAGATGTTCTCTCAGCCCAAGGCTGGAGTGCCCGATATTTGGAATAGTTAAATGATCATACATTGTGAGCAGGAGATAAACCTTTGTTTTAAGCCACTGCAATTTTGGGGATCATTTGTTATCACAGCAAAGCAACATTCTAGGAATGGCCAACTATGAAAAGCAGTTCTCATTTCTTGACTATGTTTTGAACAGAAAATCAGAATAATAAACATTTTTTTAAAGAACTCTCTCTCTTTTATCTTCATTTGAGGGCTATCATATATATATATCATATAAATGTATATATACACACACCTATATTGTAGATATAATTTAGATATATAAATTGTCTATGTCAGGTAACCCAGTGCAGGCACTAGGCTGTGGAAGATTTGAGTAATTTCATTTCCATTTTGTCTATGATGCCTTTAATTTTCTTCTGTGCCTCTGTGCCTTTTATCTATTTATCCAACAAATAGTTTTTGGTCACCTACTAAGTAACCAGTAATCTGTGGAGATGGAAGAGTGAAAAGGTAAGCCTGGTCCCTTAAGTCAGTTGTATTTTATCTTCTAGTAGCCTCAAGGAGAGGTACAGGACACAGTGATAAATGCTATGCTGGTAATACATACAATATATAGAAGCACCTACAGTAAGCATTTTAAATCAGAGCTTTGACAGTGAGGAAGGCTTTCTAGAGGAAGTGATATCTAATCCAAGAACTGAAGAATAGATAGTAATTAGACAGGAGAAGTGTGTGTGTGTGTAAAGACAGGTTGGGGAATTAAATGTGGTAACAGTACACTGGTAAGGAATATTCTAGGAGAGGAAACCACACATGTGAAAACCAGTGAAGAATCCAGACCACAGATATTAAGGGGGAGAGGGCATTGTCTAGAAGATAAGAAGAAGCTTTATCATATAGGATTTTCAAAGTGATATTCAGGCCCTGGATTTTATCTTAAGAGTCAATGGGGAGCCACTAAAGGGTTTTAAGGAAGATGTTTCCTCTTCAGCTAGTGATCTCCCCATCCAACCCCCCCTTCCCCCAACACTTCTCATCTAATCCACTCAACAACCTCTTCCTCTTTAGAATCAGATCAAACTCTCTGAAACCTTCCCAGGGAGATAGAGCTCCTCCCTCTCTGACTTATAATCTGTATGTATGTATGTATGTATGTGTGTGTGTGTGTGTATATATATATTCCTGAATACATTTATTTTATATCTATTCACTTTCATCTGTTTCCCACAACTTAAGATCTAAAAATCTTGGGGGAGGGCCTTGTCTTTTCATCTGTGTATCCTCAGTGACTCTCATTTCTTGGCTTTTAGCAGGCATTCTGTAAATGTGGCAAAAAGAATAAGCTGAAGGAAGAGAGCCTTGGGAGGATCCAATCTGTAAGGAAATGTAGCCACGGATGTAGGGCAGTCAGATGCCTCCCCATGGTCTCAGCCCTTTACTACAGGGAATGTTTGTTTTTGAGGAATCTCAGAATGATCTCATTCAGAGATGATACTTAGGAAACTTAGGCACTAGATCTTGCCATCACCCTTCCCTCTGAGTAATGCAGGCCCACTGGGGCTTTATCTGTCTTTCTTAATTCTCCAAGCTAGTAGCCACCATTGGGAATATCTGTCTAGGCTCCTGCTTCAACCCACACTGCTCAGGTGTGTGGGCCGCACATGGCTTTGGAAGTAACTTGGAGTAACTCAGGCCAACTGGGGCTTCACCTGTCTTTCCTAATTCTCCAAGCTAGTAGCCACCATTGGGAACGTCTGTCTAGGCTCCCGCTTCAACCCACACTGCTCAGGTATGTGGGCCGCACATGGCTTCAGAAGTAAAGGGACCTGAAGTCATGCCTTACTTAGTTCTTCCATTTACTGACTTTGCATAGCAGGTCGAGTTCTAAGGTGACCATTAGTGTCCCACACCCTGTACGTTCTCTGCTACCTGAGTATGGGTGGAGCCTGTGATTATGATTGGATAATATTCCTGTGGTTAGGTTACTAACCAGTTGACTTTGAGTGAACCAAATGGGAGATTATCTTGGGGAGCATGGTGGAGAGCCTGACTGGCCTAGGAGCAAATGCCAAGTTGTAAACTGCCTACTGGAGTCATATGGGTAAGAGAATATGTGACCTCTACTGCCTGACATGGATTCCACCAATAACCAGTAAGCTTGGATGAGTGCTGCAAGCCTCAGGTAAGAATCACGGCCCTGGCCCACACCTTGATTTCAGCTTAGAGAAATCTGAGAAGGAGACCCAGCTAACCTGATACCTGGACTTCTGACCCACGAGAACTATGAGATAATGCAATTGTGTTGTTTGAAGCTGCCAAGATTCTGGTGATTTTTTTATGCAGCAAAGACATGTCAATGGAATACTAATGCACTATGTGACTGTGTGACTTTGGAAAAGTTACCAGCCTTCTCCGAACCTCATTTTTCATCATCTATGAAGTGAGCATGATAATCTTTTTCCCTTGTGAGGAGTCAGTTGTTGAAATCAATTGAGATAATATATGCAGAGTACCTAGTACCCTCAACATGGATTACGTACTCCCTCTGTTGCCTCACCCCAACTGGCACCACCATCTGTGCATATGCCTTTTTTGGAATGTTCTGCCCTGGGTGCCCCCTCAAGAGCTGGCCCAGGGATTCAGGCTGTGGTAGGTGTCATTTGCCTAGCAGGCCATCCTAGGGCTAGTGTTCTGATGAAAATTCCTATTGTAATGCATAACCATGAAGAGTCCAGAATGAAATTGCTTTGGGAGCCTTTGTGTGATTAACATTTCAGCTGTTTATGGAGTCTTTGCCCTATCATTTCCTGTTTTAAAAAATTAATGTGCTGGTTTATTATTAAAAACCAAGGAGGGGGGAAGTTCAGCTGGTGCACAGAGAAATAGTTCTAGATGATCCAAATAAAAGTGTCTGAGTAGGGAGAGTATTTGGAAGACCACTTTTTTATTTAGATGCTCTTTTAATCCCTCTCACTTTTTCTTTTAATGTCACTCCCTATCTACCCAGCTCCTGGGCTTCTGTCATCCCACCCCTAAATTTGAGTTAGATAAAAGGCATTTGAGTCAAGAGCATTGTAACTTTTTAATGATGCCAAGGGTGTTGTGCATGATGGTGTTGGGTGATCCATGGCATTAGAGGTTATTTGAATTAGAAGGGACTTTGCAGGCCTATTTTACAGATAAGAAAACTGAGGTATAGAGGCTTAATTGCCCAAGGAGACACAGCTAACTGGTGACTCAATTTTCTCTGAAGGAAACTAGATGTCCTTACATGCTTTCCTCAAGTAATCTGAATCAATTAATTTTGTATGTATAGGGATCTCTGGGTGGCTCAGTGGTTTAGCTCCTGCCTTCAGCCCAGGGTGTGATCCTGGAGTCCCAGGATCGAGTCCCGCATCAGGCTCCCTGCATGGAGCCTGCTTCTCCCTCTGCCTGTGTTTCTGCCTCTCTCTTTCTCTCTCTCTTTTTCTTTCTTTCTCTCTCTCTCTCTCTCATAAATAAATAAAATCCTAAAAAAAATTTGTTTATGTCAAAGCTTAAAGCCTGCTGTGGTGATCTAAGGACCCCATGCTCACTTCTTTCTGATAAACCTCAGGGCAGACATGATCATGGATGCCCATGATCTGTAAGGTTGCCACCAATTGTGCTTCCACAGTGAATAGAAGGTTTTCTTAAGCCAAATAGAAAAACCTAGTTCAATAAGAAGGAAAAGTTTAGATTGGATTTAAGGGGCAGAAATAGCTCAGTTGCCAGTACTAATTCTCAAATGGGACTGAGAAATAATGTTCTTTGTGGATCATCAATGAGACTAGAGATTTATATATCCATCAGATGGATTTAGTCATTAGCTATTTGGCCTTAATCTTTGTCTTCTGCTATCCCAATATATTTCTGATGCCTGGTATTTATTTACTGGAACAGACTGGGCTCCCTTTTTCCAAGAGGAAGAAAGAAATTCTGTAATAGAGCCTAATCAACCTGGGATTGCAGTAAAGATTGACAGACTATTTACTGTGTGTGCAGGAACATTTACTGTGTGTGCAGGAATGTTAACATGTAGACCTGAGACCGCTACCCTTAGGAAGTCTTGCTTGCAGCATTGTCCTTAGCTGGCATTCAGGCACTTAAATGATGAAGAGTTCCTTACACTGATCTGAAATGGCCCCTCAATGATAAGAGTGGCTCACTGTGCCTACAACTGTTTGTACAAACAATATCCATGCTGAATACTTGCTATCCTTCTAGGATTCTTGAGTATTGGTATGTGACAGGAGTGGGTGTTTATATGCCCAGTTCCCAATAAAAAAAACTTAGGTCATAGCCACCAGTGAGCTTCTGAAGGAGACAGTATTTCAAATATGCTGCAACAACCCATTGTTTAAGGAATTAAGTGTGTCCTGCATGACAGCAGCAGGATAGGCCCCTTGGAAGCTTGCATTTGGTTTCCTTTGGATTTTGTGCTATGCTCCTTTACCTTTGTTGATTTTGCTTTATATCCTTTTCACTGCAATAAATCTTAGTTGTGAGTACAACTATATACTAATGTAATTCCTTTTTTAAAATATTTTATTTTATTTATTTATGATAGTCACACAGAGAGAGAGAGAGAGAGGCAGAGACACAGGCTGAGGGAGAAGCAGGCTCCATGCACCGGGAGCCCGATGTGGGACTCGATCCCGGGTCTCCAGGATCGTGCCCTGGGCCAAAGGCAGGTGCCAAACCGCTGTGCCACCCAGGGATCCCATACTAATGTAATTCCTCGTAGCAAGTCGCCAAGCCTGGGGCTGGTCTTCAGATTTCTTTACTTCCTTATAGAGAATATATTTATTTCATTTTATTTTCTGGGGAGCTTCGCTAGCACCAGTAAAGCAGCAGGATCTGATTTCAGGAAGTTCAAGTTCAAGAGCCAGTATGAAAGGGCTCATGGGTGGCTCAGTCGGCCAAGCATCTGACTCTCGATTCCAGTTCAGATCCTAATCTCAGGATCAGCCCATGTTGGGCTCCATGCTTAACATGAAGTTTGCTTGAGATTCTCTCCCTCTTCCTCTGCCCTTCTCTCAGCTCTTTTTCCCAGTAAGTAAATAACTAACTCTTATTTATAAATAAAAAAGGAGCCAATATGAAGACAGTCCACTCTAAAATACTCAAATATAATTAATCTTATACCTCTTTTATACCCATTATTTCCCTCTGGTTTACTCATCTGCCCCACTCCACATCCCAGGTTTTTATCCTTTTTTTAATTTTTTGCTTTATTATTTCCTTCGTGTTCATTTCCAGTGTTTCCATCCATCTTATCTTACATATTGTGCTGTGAATTTCATGATACCAAAAACTATAAATATCAGATTTAGCAGAAAACAACAAAATACTAGTGTATGGAGACTCCATTTTTATACTCAGAAGTTTTATTATTTGTCTTCTGATTAAAAGAAATCACTTGATACTTATGTCCCTTAGTTTTCTAATCTGATAAGTGGGGCCAGTATTACCTGTCCACCTTTTGAAGTTACAGAGGGGATCAAATGAGAAGATTTTATGTAAGAATTTCAAAACTTTGAGCCACATAGAATTGTTGAACCTTATTATTCTCCTGGAACAATCACATGAAAAATGCATACTCGAGATGTGGGCTTTGTCTCTCTTTGTTCATAGAATGACAGGCAAGAGAATATAAAGATGCTCAGTGAGAAAGGACCATAGAAATGGTTAGCCCTGAGTAAAAGACGATCAAAAGGTTTTGATTACTGATTTCAAGTATGCAAAGGACATCCATGAAGAAAAAACAAGAGAAAAAATTCTCTATGACTTCACAAGATAGAATCAAGACTAATGGGAAAAAATGAAACAAAACAAAACAGAAAAAGCAGAGGAAGAAGAAAGACCTGGCTGAGGCATAGGGAAAGGAGGAGCAGAAGAAACTGATCTTCTAAGTTGCTCAAGGTCAGGCTGAACTTCAACATCTTGAATGTTGCACAAGGAATTAAACACCACATTTATGAATGAGCTTCTTTTGTGAACCACCCCCACAATTTTCGCTGCAATGCTCTCTGTACTGTTATTTATTGCATCTTTAATTCATTCCATTTTTTTCAATAAATTTATTTTAAAACGATATTTTGCACGCTTGGTGTTTCAGTTATTTTTTGTAATGTATTTTAAAATGCAAAGCTAACTATAAAAAACCTTCATCTGTTAGTAAACCTGAAACTAGGTGGCTTCCAAACCTGATACTCCATGGAAATTCTTAAGGCAAAAGAAAGACAAGAACAAAAACAGCACTACAACTCTGTGGCCCTGATTTCTGTTTTTGAGAATCTTTTGGTCACTTGGCGCCACATACTCTTCCTTGAAGAAAAAGATGGTGCTTCATTTGTGGAGCTGAGAGTATCACTCAGCCTTTTTCCATGGGGGGATCACAAGGCCCTCCTCCTCCACTTCTGCATTGCTAATCCCTCTTTCACAACCCACCAGGACAATGCATACAAACGGAGATTAAAGCAAACTGGGATGTATCCTGTCCTACCTTTTCTTCAATCTTGCTGCCCTGGCTTTGTACTTCCCACATTAAGCATTGGCACTTAATTCTTCACTCTTGCTCTATAATCTAGGGATGCAGGCTAAGACCCCTCCCCTTTGTCACTTATGTATACTCAGTCTACAGAAGTTACAGACCTGCCCCCATGCCCAGGGTTGATTAGAGCAGAGAAGGGCAACTGGTCCAAGATGGATCAGTTTTCTTCTTGCCAGAATTTGGAATTTCAGCCTAGAGACAATGTATAGTTTATTAGAGCTGTTTTTAAACAAAGTACCACAAACTGGGTGCCCGGTTGGGAGGAACAGTGAATAGTTTGTTACAGAGTCTGAGTAAAAAGCAGGTGGAAACTATATATTCAATGAAGACTAAACAATGACTGAAATAAAGGAAACCATACTGTAAGTATCCCAAATAATATGATCAGCAGAAGCGAATGCCTGAAGCATCTGACCTTTATTACAGAGGCCGTAGACAGATGTAAAAATGTTATAATACCTGTTGATGTCTTAAATATACCTTTGATATCTTCTATATGTTACTTAATGGAGAAAGGAAAACTTAATAAAGGAGTGCTTGAAAACAGCTTGATCAGACAAAAGTAGCTCTTCAAACTCAGGACCAACTTAAGATCTTTGTAGATCTAATGTGCTCTAGTTTTGAGAGGCCTGAATCATATCAGATATATATGAATAAGGGAAGTGCTACATTTCAACTTAGGTATAACTGTCTTAAGATTTAATTGTCATTGGATACTTAACAAAATGCTACATTCTGTAGGTATAACAGTAGCATTTATTAATTCCTGTTTTGCAATTTTCTTTTTTTAGAGTCAATACATGTTGTTGCATTTTGTGTGTGGATGGGTTTTGAAAATTTTATATGCCTTATACATTGTGCTTTTGGCACCCAGTGGAAGAAGATGGATGTGTTTGTATCTTAATTTTTTTTAATTTAAGATTTTATTTATTTGAGAGAAAGAGCACCCATGAGTTGGGGGGTAGGAGGGTAGAGGGAGAGGGAGGAGCAGACTCCCCCCACTGAGCAGGGATCCTGATGGGGCTCGATCCCAGGACCCAGGACCTGAGCCGAGGGCAGACACTTAACTGACTGAGCCATCCAGGTGCTCCTGTCTTAAAATTTTGTATTCAATTTATAATTACATTTTTCTTTTCTTTTTTTTAAATTACATTTTTCTTAACATCTGAAAAACAATACATAATATAGAATTTGAACTGCTGCTATATTTGTTTTCAAAAGGTGTCTGGAAGTAAGCCCAGGTTTCCAGAAGCATGAGAAATAGTTTTGTAAGGGATCCCTGGATGGCTCAGCAGTTTAGCACCTGCCTTCAGCCCAGGGCGTGATCCTGGAGTCCCGGGATCGAGTCCCACATTGGGCTCCCTACATGGAGCCTGCTTCTCCCTCTGCCTGTGTCTCTGCCCCCCCACCATCTCTGTGTGTGTGTGTCTCATGAATAAATAAATAAAATCTTTAAAAAAAGAAATAGTTCTGTATTTAAGAAGCTACTATTAATAGCCTCTGCAACAAAAAAAATAAGTCCTATTTTAAAGAACAATTTATTTAAAAAATAAACTAGATAAGGCACATTTCAAAATTAAGTGACTTACATGTGCATCAGTATATCTGATTCAAACTCCAAGGATGTTTAGAAGCACAGTATACAATCAGCCCAGTTATGTAGTTTCTACATTTTTGACATAAAATGAAGCAAAATGAACCACTTTCAGGAAAGTGAAATAAAATGATTAGGTTTAGTTATAGACATTACATTTCCTGCTTAAAAATTAAAATTAGGGGTGCCTGGGTGCCTAGTCAATTAAGCATCTGACTGTTGGTTTTGGCTCAGGTCAAGATCTCAGGGTCCTGAGATTGAAGCTTGTATTGGCTCCATGCTCAGCAAGGAATCTGTTTGGGATTCTCTCCCTCTCTCTCTCCCTTTGCCGCCCCCCCCCCCCAATAAATAAAATCTTAAAAGGCACCTAAAAATGTTAGTATTTGCAAATATTTCTACTTTTCCTGAATTAGGTTTCATCTGAAAGAGTGAGCTCACTTGCTCAGAAAGATGTGCTCAACCAAGTCAGTGCAATTATGTAAGACAGATGTTACAGTGTGGGGTTCTGCTCAGGGTCCAGCCTTTGCAAGTTTCCTCCCCTCTCAGATCTACTCTAACATTTCTGTTTTATTTAGCTCAGGACTAGATAGCATTTTTTTTTATTGTATTCCAAATGCTTTCTATATGACCTTTCAAGAGTGGTAAGCTTTTCAAAGGGTCATCTATCAGTTTGTGCCCAAGTTAAAAGAGGGACTCCCTGAGTGGACACATGGATGCCCTAAGTCTTTTTGTACATACTAACAGGTATTTGCCCTAACTATACTAGCTCAGATGGCCGCACTGTTCTTTCAGGACTGCTAGCATCTATTCAAGTAGTCCAAGTCAGTACTTATTGATAACAACTTGGAGTGATTATCTTTTTTTCTCAATCTATCAATTAATCAACAAATATGCTTGAGCTCCAATTATGTTCAAAGTATTATTTTATCAAAGAACAAAAATACATATGTAAGTCAGAAAAAAAAAACAACTGAGTTGAATAAATGCAAATTTAAAATCTAAAATCTTGAGATAGATACTGGAAACAATGATATTTTGTGTTGGTGGATTTAAGGTGATGTAAAGTGAGATGTGTACTCTGACAGATGGCTGTGGATTATAGCATCTCTATAAAAATTGACAATATTCATCAATAGTCTTGTAGCTTGTCCCAAAAGGCATCAGGGAACAGTGTTTGGGAGCATTTACCTGCATTCAAAGCTCAGTTCCTCTGTGATGTGGCTTGGGAGATAACTTAATCTTGCTGCCTTAACTTTCTCATCTGTATAGTAAGGATAGCAATAGTGCCTGCCTGTTTTAAGGATAAAATAAGCCAATATTAGTAAAATTAAGGATTATAGTCTAGCAGACAGTGTGTCCCAAGTAGCCTTCTAAATTATCTTTGGACACAACATTTGCACTTATAGAAACGAGGAATTAATTACAGATGAGAGTAAAGATATAAGTATGAAAATTTAAATACATCCTCAATGTCAAACTTGATGGAAATGGTTCAGTTAATTAAGGCATATCCACATTACAGTGTATTATACAACCATTAAAAAATTAAGTCTTCAAAGAATATGGAGATAGAAAAATTCTCAGACATAGTGTTACATTTTGAAAGCAGTATGTAAAGTTACCTATACATGTTATTATCCTAATGCTGTTATAAGGCACATAGGAAAAGTTCTAGAAAGAAGTATCAAGATATTAATGGTAATTATCTCAGGGTATTGAAATTACGAAATTTTAAAATATTGTTTTCTTTATCTTTTCTATAATTTCAAAATTTTCCACAAATGTGGAAAAAAGTAAAAAAAAAAAAAAAAAGTAACAGGGAAAGAAGAAGTGGTGATCAAAGATTTATTTGTATTCCCTAACTTTTTTTTTTTCTGAGCTGCTGAACAAACTTACATAATGGAATCTTGAGTATCTTCAAGAATAGCAATTTTTTTTTAAGAATAGCATTTTTTAAAGCAGGTTATGGTTGATATGGTTTTAAGACCTAATTAACTAGAAAATATCCTTTTAATAGTATTATATGTGTGTGGGTATATATGTGTATGTATATATATATATATATACACACATATATAGCATATATATACACACACATACATATATACACATATATCCTCATATATCCTCTCTTTTAAAAAAGATGCTTACAGCAGTGAATCATGCCCTGGCCAAGAACTGATGAAGCAAAAGCTGATGAGTTTTGGATAAACTCAACAATAACTCAAGTCAGTAGACCCATAGGAACTAAAGTTGAGTTTCAAGGGGGAAAGAAAACTACAGACTGATGATCTTGGGAGTTGGTAAAGTAATTTGCAAAGGCTAAATATTATTGCAAATCTGACAACTGGAGGTACCAGAACTCACTCCATCATCTAGTGGCTAAGTGAGAGAGTCCCCTTGCAGACCTGACAGGGAAGGGGATGTCACTTAATCCATCCAACAAATTTCCTTTCCTGAAGAGGTGAGTTATGAGCTCAAATCCCCAAGTTTCTTAATGAAAATGTACCTTCAAATGTTTAAAAAAATTTTCTCTTCTCATTTCCTGGCTTGGAAGAAGAAATATATTTTCATGGTGGTTGTCCAGTGAATATTTACTGTCTAGACAATTCCTACCTGGATTTTCTTAAAATAATAAGATGGGTGGGGGAGGAGTGCTCTGAACATATGTAAACCTGCTCACTGAATCAAAGAACATGTAGAAGCAACTTGGTAGCAAGCACAATAATTATCAATTGTGATGCCTGAGATGTTTTTCTTTCTCATTTTTATAGTAGCTGTGTCCTTACAATCCGGGAACCTAAGAGAAAGTTACATAGGCAAATGTTAAGGTTAAGAATATATCCTTTAAATAGGAATTAGACACAAGATACATGCTCAACTACTTTTAAAAAGAAAGTGATAATTGTAATTCATTCGAAAGGAAGCATTCTTAATTTATAACCTTTAAAAGTAACTGTCTTTATTATACTGCAGAGTATTCTAAGTGTGTATCATGGCTAATATTTTATGCATACATTTTTTCAGTTGAAGGCATTTGCCATAATTCAGCTTTAACAAACTCTGTTCTCAGCTGTAACTCAGAGCATGACATATATCTGTTGTCCAGCTATAAATCTATGGTTGTTATTATACTTTTATGAATCTGATTCATGCAGAAAGCATTATCCTGGCAACTTTAATTAAGGAGCTAGGAATTTCCCCATTTGAATTCCTAGCATTCTGTACACTTTATTGCATTTTCCCCTGTGAGCCCTAAATGAGATATTTGGATTACAGATCCTTAGAAGAATAAAATCCATAAGCTCTAAATCAGGGATGGGTAAGTGGATTTGATCCAGCTTTAGAACTGACTTTGATGGCTTGAATTGCACTGAGTCTCTTAAGGATTGGATCAATCATTAATATATAACTTTTTAAAGCTGTAATTTTTGGTATTTGTTGGTATCAAGATATTAAGATGTGGTCTCTTGTTGTTTGGTTTCTTATTTCTGGGAAGCCCTCCAGTGTCTTATTTGGGTTGTACTAAAGCCAAGATTCTACAGCTCAAGATTAATAGGATAAAATCAGGTATGAAGCAGGGAGAAATCTATGCATGACCTATTACATTAGACACTGTTATTTTTAATATAATGAGGTTGTGAATACTTGTGCATATGGGCAGGTGATTTTACACAAATACATAGAATTTATACATCTCTAATTGCCATTGTATCTTTAGGTTAGCTGCATATTTAGGCATCTTACATTGCCACCTCGGTTCCAATTTCCCATTCTGATGCTACATATACACAGAGCATAACACGACTTATATCAGCTCTTAGTTAAATACCAGCCCTGGTCTAAGGGCTTAACCCATTAAATGCTCATAACTAACCAGTGAGGCCATTATTGTGATTATTCACACTTTACAGATGGGAAAACCAAGACAATGAGAGATTAAATAACTTGCCCAAGATCAAAAAGTCAGTAAATGGAAGAGCCATAAATTTGAGCCTAGGCACATGTGGCTCTGGAATCCACAATCTTAAGCATTCTTCAATGCTACCTGAACTAATATAGCTCTGTCAGCACACATTTATTAAGCATTTTAAACCAGTACCACTCTGTCCTATCAGGGAAGAGAAGATGTTTAAGACTATTTCCTTGACCCAAGAAGCATGCAACTGAGTGAGAAGACAGGAAGTACACACAGGGACGATTATGGTGGAGTACTTGTCATGATAATAACATCTATTGGATGATTACTCTGTGTCAGCTGCCATGCTAATAACTAAATCTATGTAACCACGAAGGGACTATTTTTATCTCAGTTTTATGAAAGAGGAAGCCAGAGGTAAGTAATTGAAGTCACACAGCCAGTGAGTAGCAGAGCCAAGATTTGAGCGTAGGCAGTCTGAATCCAGAGCCCCAGCTCTTAGCCATTGTTTTCTACTGGATGTGAGCACATCCTCATATGTATGTGGCATATATCAGAAAAGTGCTGTAAGAGCTTAGTGAGGGTGGGAAGGGTGGAGAGTCCAATTAACCAATTACTTAGGTAATTAATTTATTCAACTATTGGTTATCTTCATTGTCTCAAGCCATAATAAAATGCCTTTGATTCTCTGAATTCAGTATGCTCTCTTTTGTGTCTAGATTTCTGTATGTTTCTTGCCAAGAAATATCCTTCATGCCCTGCCTCCCCTAGTACCAAAAACTCACCACCAAACCATATCTCCTTTACCACCATTGTGTGGCTAATTACTATTCACCCTTCATATCTCAGCTTGAATCCCAAAACTTCTGGGAAGCCTTTCTGCCCCTCCAAGACTTGAGTGGGTCTAGTCACTTGTAATCCCACCTCATTACAGCACCTACCACACTGTGGCATGATTACAACTTTTCTTGTCTATCCAATCCATGTCATGCCTACTCTCTCCTCCTACTCCCCCAGCCAACACTCCCTAACCCACTCCAATAATAGTCTTGGAGCTTCTTAAATGTTGAAACTGGGTCTTACATCCTCCATTGAACTATAAGCTCCCAATATGCCCGACACATAATAAATGCCTTATAAATATTTTTTGGTGACTTACTGAGTTCTATGTGCCAGACACTTTGCCCATAAAATACTTGTTATGTGATAGCACTGAGTGAATATTTGTTTCCATGATCTCACTGCATTCTTATAATAATCCTCTCATATACTATCATATTCATTTTACAGATAAGGGTACTGAGGCTCAAGAACATTAAACAGCATCCTTAAGTTCACATAGTAAAGGGGGAGCTGGAAGTAGAAATCAGATCTGTCTGATGCTAACCTGTCCTGCGGATAAACCAGCAGTGGCAGTGCAGGTTCTAGAAGGTATAAAGGTACACAGATGAGGTAAAGGAGTCAGAAATCATCTCTACTTGAGAGGACAGCAGGCCTTTCATAGGGATGTGATGCACAGGCTGGATCTTGATGGCCAAGTCTGAGTTCATTTGGGTGAAAACAAATAGAAGGATCAGCAGGTGAAAGCCCAGCCTCTTCCTTCAGAGAGGAGTGAGGAGTCATCTATAACAGAGTACAAGGTGCAGGGGAGAAGCAGTCAAGGGTACTTGGATTACAGTGTAAGGAGTAGAGCCAATCTAGGGCAAGGGAGGAATGGCAGGATTAGAGTCGTGAGAAAGGATGTATCCACCTTACTTCTAAGAGATTGAGCTTCCTAGGCAAAGAGTGGCTTTCCCAAACCCTGGGAGGGATGTTAAGTTAGTGTGAAGTCAGGTGGGAAATCAGTTGGCAAATAGAGGGAAATGATTCCCCCTCCATACTTTATGAGAAATAGGAGTCCAAGCCTTTTCTTTTGTTAGCAGCTCTTCAAATCCCCTGCCATGGGGGAGTTGAGTAGAGACTTGAAAGAATGGAAGAGTAACCACAACATCCTTTAGGTACTTCTCATTCTTCTTGATATCTTCGTGCAATGCCTGCTATTTTATCTATTGTTCATATTAAAAATGTCATTATTACTTATAAGTTAGATGCTGTACTATATGCATTCCCTTATTTGCATATTTTATTTAGTCCTTGCATTATGAAGGGTGTTACTATTTCTACTTTCGAGATAAGAGGATGGAAGTTCTGAGGTACTAAGTAGCTGGTCCAATTCCACAGGGAGTAAATAGCTAAGAATAATAGAATAGCTAAGAATTAATGCTTGTGGATCTGACATCCATGTCTGTGATCTTAACCAATGTCACAGAGAATAAAATAATAACTACTAAATACCCAGTGCCTTCTCTGAGCCAAGCACTTTATGTAGATAATGCGCAAAAAATAGGATATTTGCTCTAATCATTTAGTCCATTCATTTTGAAAGAGTAAGATTTGTCTGAAATTCACTTGCTGTGTTCTCTGCAGTAATCTCTTCCCTCTGTTTTCCACTCCCTTCTTTTCTAATTCCTCATTAAGAAGGGATGAGATATTTTAAGGATTTTCTAGGTTATTAGAAATTCTCATTTAGAATCTTGTATTTCTCCTTCACATCCACAGTGAGTCTATAAGAACAACTTCACGAAAGAGCTTTAGAAATGAATGTGTGGCGCCCATGCTCTCTCAAGCTCCTTTTAATGAGAAATGGTTAGGTGATTATGCCATTACGTGGTACATCCTATTCCTGGAAGCCATCTTAAGCTGTTCAGGATAATGTATCTCTAACATTGCATCAGCCTCTTTGTTCCATAGATGCTATTTTTTAGAGTTTTATGAACAGCAAATGGCTCCTTAGGAGAACATTGTCATCACTCAATCTGGATTTTCCAGCAGTTTTGGGGTAAGGATGATAAAATGCCCGTAGGGCAGTGCCAATTTGAAAAGGATGATTAACTCCAGATTTCCCATCTTTGGGACATTGTGAATGCCTGGATCAAGGTCTGATGTGTTCCAGATGATGCACAAGGATGTACAAACATGCAGACTTCCATTACAAGGGAGACTAGGAACAAAAGAGTACATTATTCATTCATTTATTCATCCAACAAATACATGGTGTCTGCTCTGTATCAGGCACCGTTTGATGCTGAGAATACTGAGTCCCTACCCTCAAGGCATTTACATCCTCTGAGAGAGGACAGGCAATAAATAAATAAATTACATGCTATTGGGAAAAATAAAGCAGGATAAAACAATAAGGAGTGGTATGGGTGTGACATGCTTTTATATAGAAAAGGTTTCCTTAAGCTTAGACTCAGCTGAGACCTACAGGAAGTGAGTGATGGCATAAGACTTGCAGATCTAGGGAAATTGTTTGAGGCACTCTTGGTAAAGTCCTGGGAATAGCAGTGTGTTTAAGGGTGTAGCAGCATGGATGCCTTCATGGCTGGAAAAGAATGGGTAAGGGGGAGAGTGATAGGAGGTGTCAGCAGGAAGAAGTAAGTGAGGGGCAGAGGAAGGACCAGCTAGCCTCATATAAGCCTTGGTGGGGAGTTTAGATTTTATGCTATTATGGATTGAGAAACCATTGCAAAGGTTTAAGCAGGGGAATAGCATGACCCAACCTACCATTTTAAAAGCTTCTTCTGCCTATTCTCTGTAGGATACATGTAGGAGCAAAAGTACAAGCAGGAAAGCCATAGGTAGGAGGCTGTTTTAGTCCAGGTAAGACATGATGCTGCCTGGGGCAGGATTGTCATGGTAGAGATGGTGAATAGGGATCACACTCTGGATATTTAAAAGGAAGAGTTGAGAGGCTCTGCTAATAAACTGAATGTGAAAGAAAGAAATCAAGATTTGTACCAGCATACCTGGAAGAATGGAGGTGTTATTTAGTGAGAAAGGAAAGGTTTTAGGACCAACAGATTGAGGAAGGGGGAGCATCATCTCCATTTTGGACATTTCCATTGTGAGATGCTTGGTCAATGTCCATGCAGAGTTACAGGGGAGGCAGTTAGGTAGTGATTCTGGAGCTTGTGATTAATCCATGAGATGAGATAAATCTTCTAGGCGGGAGTTGACAGAAAAGTAAGTTCTCAATTGGTCTCTTCAAGGGGTTCAGTTATGTTATCAACTTGGTATAAAAATTCCCCACGTGTTGCTTTCAGCCCTTGAGAGGGCACAATACTTCCACGCTTTTCTTTTCTTTTCTTTTTAAAGATTTTATGTATGTATTTATTCATGGGAGACAGAGAGAGGCAGAGCCATAGGCAGAGAGAGAAGCATGATCCCCACGGGGTGTCCGATGGGGTACTCGATCTCAGGACCCTGGGATCGCGACCTGAGCCAAAGGCAGACACTCAACCACTGAGCCACCCAGTCACCCTGCTTCCCTGCTTTTCTTAAAATGACCTATTTTAAAATGAGTTGGTTCAAGCTAGCTCCAATTTTTTTTCAAAAGGTCTTAGATATTTAACAGAGAGCAGCAAAGCAGGTGGTATACCTTGTACATCAACAGAGCAACTCTGAGCAGTTTTCCTGCTCTACCTGTTACAAAATAAATAAGTATGGCCCAACCATATGGTAGTGCATGCAGAATAACCATTTCTCCCAAATATATACCAGTGTCACAAGTGTGTTTCTGGACTCTTCTCAATGGGAATGGTAACTACTGGTCTAGGTCCAGATCCATTTTGCCTTTTAGTATATGGCTTCATCCTAAATACATTTAATAAAGCAGAGGCTTGAAAAGAGAGCTATGTATACTCCAACTAGGGGTATCCACTAGTGTCCCATACTGGGAAAGGCCAATAAGGGAATGCAGAGTAAACCACACTTCTGAAAGTGAGTGGTGACTACATGCCTATTTCACACTGTACCTCTTCTACCTGAATCAAAGATGTTGCAGTGATTCTGAGAGGGACCATATATGCCAAGTCCCATAAATGGAACGTTTTATGGCACCCATGTGATTCAGAGTATTTGATTTGGTGGGATGGGGAAACATACCAAAAAACAAAACAAAACAAAACAAAAAAGAGTTTTATGTGTTAGCACATGTGTGCATGTACTTGTACATGTCTGTATTACTCTTTAAATATGTGGGAGCCTCTCTTAAGTACAAGGACAGTATTGGATCCCAGCCTCAGAAAGACTGGCTTCCAGACCTTCCAGGTTTTGAAGCAGATGATCAGGTGCAGAAGAACGAGGCAGGAATCACTGATCAGGACAGAACTGAAAGATGGGGGTCTGAGTCAGAACTCAGCAAAGAACCAAAGTCAGGCCAGAGTTAAGCTGACCCAAAGCTTGTTACTGAGTCCTGAAATGGGACCCTTGAAATGCATCTGATGGAGGATAAAATTGATCATAGGGCCTGGAGAATAGAGGCTAGTCTGTGGGAGGGGATCAGTTGGCTCTGAGTAGGAGGATAGGATAAGATAGAATAGGATAAGATGCAATAGGATATGATAGGATACGATAGGATGGGAACTCAGAGAAGGAAGCAAGTGCTTGCAGAAGTAATTGGTGTCACTACCCTTTTCTTCCAAGGATAGCTTCTTTTAGCTGTTTGCTCACCTGTGTATATGGTGCTATCCTTATGGGAAGAGAATCATATTTTTCTTAATGGCACACTAGTTTACTTGGCCTGACCCCAAAATTGCAGTCTCCTAAAACAACAAATTGAATTGCACACTGAGGAAGGCTGGTAAAAACTAGAAATTTTATTTGAAACCTGAGTTATCCAATACACTAATTTCCAGAAGGTTCAAATAATCTTGAGAGTATGGTGCCCGAATCCCATTGTAAGGCCTTCTATGATATCTCTATGTGTCACAACATTTAAATGAAGACAGCTGTGATTTTAAAATAGAGTACTTAGATGGTAGGTACACAGCAAGTATTATGGGTTTTTTCATAAGTTCTCTTGCATGATATTAGCAGGGAGCAGCAGAATAAATAATATTTTTCTTCTTTTAAATTGTAACGTGTGGTTATTGCCTTAATTTTGACTACAAGGCTATAGCTTGGTACAATGCTTAATTTAACCAGAATTAAATCTTGCTACTTTTCACCCCCATAGTTAGTGTAGCTGTTGCAATTATAACCCTAAATAATTATTAACAATTACTTGATTTTAAACTAAAATACTATAAAATTTAAAATACCCCTTAGTACCCAATTGTGAAGGGCACTAAGATAGAGCCCTCTTACTTTTGGCAAAATATATCCAGGATGCTGATTTTATTAATTTATGTGAGCTTTCAGATGATGGAATACATATGCTGTATATTTAATTTCTGCACTGAGAAATTAAAGGACAAATTTAGATAATCATAATTTAAGTTCTTCTTCTTATTTCTTTTTACGTAGTACCCAGACAAGGTGAAAGGGAGGCTTTGACAAAGAATTATCTAAGTGTCTCAGTTTTTAACTTTTTTCTGTGAATATCTGCATATAGTCAAAACATACTTCTAATACCTTACTGAAACTTCCTATTTCTCAATTAAACATGCCCTTTTAAAGAAAACAAAATATTAACATAATCAAGAAAAAGAAAAAATCATTATAAGTCTAGGATAGCAATTATAAGCAGGCAAGTATCTAATAGTTGATAATTTTTAGTTTGCCATATCAAGAAAGACCATTCTTGTACAGATTTTCCCCAAAAAGTAACTTTATAAAGAAAAAGATGACAATGCTTGTACAGATTTTTTTATAATTTTATTTTTTAATATTTTACTTATTTATTAATGAGAGACACAGAGAGAGGGCAGAGACATAGGCAGAGAGAGAAGCAGGCTCCCCGCAGGGAGCCCAATGCAGAACTGAATCCCAAGACCCCTGGATCATGCCCTGAGCTAAAAGCAGATGCTCAACCACTGAGCCACCCAGGCATCCACTTGTACAGATTTTTAATAGAGAATGATTTAATTACAAAAATGTGTGTGTCTCTCCATGGTTGCACCTTGGTTTAAAAGTCATTTTCAATAGATTTTGATTTCTGCTCTTTCAAGTGATTCATTTAAATTCCTTGATTTTTAATATTCCCCAATGAACTTTAATTAATCTCAGAAAATTCTAGGACCTCAGGATAAAACCAAACTTTGAAAGTAATCCAGTTGACTCCTGATTCTGATGCCCGACCTCTTCTTCAATCTTTCTGCCTGTGTCCTTCAACCCTGGACTCAATTGCTTTTATTAATGAAAGAATCGCTTCCTTTGGGGAATTTTCCATTCTTGAAATAATTTTGACTGCCTGAAAATATTTCCTTATGTTGTTTTACAGCCTATCTCTATTTGTTCTCTAGTCTCAGATGCTTCAGAGAAAGTCCAGTCCATCTTCTGTGTGACAGTGGCCCAACCACAACATGAAATAGATGCCAATTCCTGCATCCTCTCAGCTGCTTTCCCAGAGTTTCCTCTTCTTTAGCATAAGTGCTACATACTCCCTGAGGCCTTCTTTATATTTCAGTTTTAAAACACCTAATAAGCAGGGGCTCCTGGGTGGCTCTGTTGATTAAGCAGCTGACTCTTGATTTTGGCTCAGGCCTTGATCTCAGGGTCATGATATGGAGCCCTCAGCATGGAGTCTGCTTGTCTCTCTCCCTGCCCCTAACACTGCTCTTGGGTGTGTGCTCAATCTCTCTCTCTCTCTCTCTCTCTCTCTCTGTCACACACACACATACACACTCACACACTCCCACTCTCTCAAATTCATTCATTCATTCATTCATTCAAACACCTAATAAGCTGTGTTGAAAAAAGCAGATAACTTTACCCCATTATAACAGAAACTCTCAGGTTCACAAAGGAGTATCATTTAAATTAGATACAAACTTGTCATGAAAAATAATTATAATATTTGTTTTTTTTTTGTAAGGAGATAAAATTCAATGAGTTGCTGTGTTGAAATTGGGCAATGTAATTTTCAATATTTATCTTTGAGTTATGTTTTATTGAGCTATTAAAACTCATACTTAATTCAATAAATTGGATTTTCTAAAAGCCTACTTAGATTCATTTGATATATTTATGGACCACCAGCTACTGGAGATGGGATAATCCTGAAATTTTTAGCTCCTTAACTATGCCAGCACGTTACTAACGCAATATATAATTTCACAAATTATCTACTACTAAGATCTGGCTCTTCCAATACACTGCATTTAAAAGCAAAAAGCTCCAAATCTGCATACTTAATTATACAGCATTATCATTTCTATCCCTAATTCTTTAATCAAAACAGTCATTAGCAATGCAAATAATAAAGGAAATTGGATTATGAAGGAAATAAAGATTAGTGACTCCAAGATCAGATAGCTGGTTTTAGCAAGTCAGGTTGATATTGGGTTTTATTTTATTATTCAGATAAATAATACAACTACCTTGTCATAAACCTTTCCAGTTTTAAGGATAAAGCACTATGTATTTTGCTTTCTTTGATGCAAATTTTGCATGAAATCCATGAGAAGGAAGGGAATAAAATATTACATATTTTAACAGAATGACCTACCATATAACCATTCATCCCAAATCGGGGACAGTGCTTTTTTAGGGTGTCATTTATGAAAATGGTTTTTGCTCAGTTCTCCCAAAGGCATATGATTTTAGGTTTTAAGTTTTGAATGGTTGTTTGTGGGGCTGGAGTCCCCGGAGGTCACGTATTTTTATTTTAACTATTCAACTGAAAGCAGTGTCTTAAAACTAAACAGGCGTTCTGAGTAATTCACCAAGAAGAAGCAGAGCTGTACTTGGTAGATCTATAAATAAAATTAATTAAGGTTCCTACCAAGGACAAGTTTGGCAAGGAGGCCTGTGTTAGCTCCTACCTCCAAGACAGTCTAACTCTGTGCCCTAGAGGCTGGAGAGATTCACTGGGCCTTTGTCTGCATAATGCAAAAAGCATCTCTGCTATTTAGATTTCTCGATTGTACATATTAGGTATATAAATATTAATAAAAAATTTCTGCCCTTAAATATTACATGTCACAGTTAATATTCTGTACTCTCTGTCTGGATATCAGCTTTTCAATATTTGCTGTTAGAACTTTATTAATAAATTTGAGGCCTGTTTTTCCCTTTGTGGGAATTTTATGTGGAACACTATGTTCAAACTACTAAGGAGAAAAAATATGGGCCATTCATTTATTGATGGAAGATAGGAATGTAGCATGTGCCCTACAGTTTCAGCAATATAAGATATTACTGAGATAAATGTTATCTTAGACACAGTGGGTTTCATCTTGTGTTTGATATAGCAGAGGGATGTTTCGCTCTGTCATGCAGCCACAGGGGTTCCCCATATTGGAGAGCTAGCACACCAAGATATCAAGGATGCTGAAGAAGAGCATCCGGCATTGGTAGGAGACTCAATAGTGGTGGCTCTCAACTTGGCTGCCCTCAGAGTTTTACTGAATCCTGATATTTTGGTCCTACCTCTGAGGATTCTGATTTGAATGATTTGGAATAAGAGCTGGGCATTAGGAATTTTTAAAGTTTCTCAGGCGATTTTATTTTTAAAAAAAATATTTTTATTTATTTGACAGAGCACCAGTGAACAATGTGGAGGGGCAGAGGGAGAGGGAGAAGCAGGCTCCCCACAGAGCAGCCAAGAGCCCTCCACATGCTCTGTCCCAGGACCCTGGGGAATCACGACCTGAGCCAAAGGCAGACACTTAACCAACTGAGCCACCCAGACGCCCCTTTCAGGTGATTTAACGTGCAGACACAATTGAGAACAGCTGTTCTAGAATCACTCCTCACTGAGATTAGAGATCTAACCTGATTCTATAATTTTAAAATATGACTTGGTACTATGATTAATTTTTAAAGTATGCTCCCTAAGAAAACCCTAGGCCTGCAAAATAATCTGTACCAGAGAGATTCTGTGGTCACGTGAATTTAGGAAATGTTACATATGTTATCTTCTAGGAGAAATTCAATTCACCTTGACTTGTTAAAGACAATAATAAAAAAAACTTGTCTTATCCAGTGTTTCCCAGATTTTTAGTTAGGATCCTTGCTTTTTATAACAGCTATCCCATGAAACCAACATTCTGTGGTCCACACATTGGTTAGGCTGCCTTATGTTTTGAATTAATTCTGAACTCTGTGCTTAAAAAAGGAAATTAAAAAAAAATTCCCACATTAGTTGCTTATATATACATTTTGCCACAAAATGCATTAAGCTCTATTGGTCACATAGTCTCATATTAGTAACTGTTGTAATTGTGTGGCTGTTGAGTAAAGTGCATGTTGCTGTGAACCTTACTGGGATACCCCTAGCTGGGGCTCTTCCCATTGGACCTGGTATTTATTAATGCAAAGGGCCTGTATTAAGGTAATCCATCTTTTGTGCCTGATGTGGCAACAAGCAGAGAAGGGCTAGAGGGGTCTTGTTTGAAAGTTACCATCTTACCAGTTACTTCATTGTTTGAACTGACCTTCTCTGCAGCTTCAGTCACGAATTCCCTGTCCTAAGATGCTTTTTCTTGTCTTAAAATGTCCTAAACATTAGGGAATATGTTTCTTGGGCAGGAAAGGAAGGTGGAAGATTTGGGGATGTGGAGAATGGAATGATCAGGGTTGTGGAGCTGTAACCAAGAAGAGGGGGTGTTTACTGACAAAGTCAGGTGGAGGGGGTGGCAAATAGGCCTGAAGGCTGGAGAAGGCAGTAGACATGTCATTTATCATGTCTCCTTGGGTAGAAATAAAAATGTGACTAGAATACACACCAAAAAGCAAAGCTACCCATGCTATCTGTTCACTTCACATCTCAGGTGTTGTCTTATTTGGTTCCTTGGCAGCACGCCAACTGGCCGCCTTCTATGCTCATCTTTCCATGGCTTCTACAACTGTATACTCGTTGCTTTTTTCTTATGGCTTTACCTCCTCCTTCTGGTCTCTTCCATGTTGGTGAAGACACTCTTCCTCTTTGCTCCCATGATAGCCTGTGTCCACTTACTTCCATTAGGAGGTTTTCTGTAGTTTTATCCTAACTGTATTATCTTTCTATTAGAAACATAAGGAGGGATGCCTGGGTGGCTCAGTGGTTGAGCATCTGCCTTCAGCTCAAGGCATGATCCTGGAGTTCCAGGATCGAGTCCTACATTGGGCTCCCTGCATGGAGCCTGCTTCTCCCTCTGCCTGTGTCTCTGCCTCTCTTTCTCTGTGTCTCTCATGAATAAATAAATAAAATCTTAAAAAAAAATAAGTAATACAACTTTATATTTACCATAATATTTTTAAGAGTAGGAATTGTACTATTTATTCACATCTCCCCAGATCATGGAAGACCCCTAACAGAGCATCAGCAAATATTTTTTAAACTCAGTTAATTGATCCCAAAAATACTCAAGAGACTCAATAGATGGAGTCAAGGCCAGTAAGAAACACCACAAAAAGGAATGGTGATTTATATTTCTAATGCACACTCAAAAAGATCACTCTGATTATAGAATTGGTGAATATTTATTGTAGAAGATTTTTTAAATAAAGGAAGAAATAAAGAAAATAACAATGATGTATAAACCCATAACCCCAAACCATTTTAAACAATTCTGAGTATTTCAGATCTTTTTCTATGCATCAGTACAGGTCTATCTATCTAAATTATGCTTATAAGAGAATGTGGATTATATTAAAAAAACGATTTTGTGTGCTCTTCTATTTAATGACATATTCTTTCATTTGACAAATATTTAGAAGGTTTACTATCATGTACCAGGCAGTATTTTAAATTCTAGGGATACATTAATATCTTCAATGTTTTCCTGAAAACTTGATTTTTCATGACTTAATATTTCATATTTTAGGTTAATTATAATTAATTAGACAAATTCCTGGCTGCTGTAGTTACCATTTCACACAACAATTAGTAATTCTGCAGGAAGTACCCTCATTCGTAAATCTTTGTGTTCTTCTCTGATCACTCACTTAGGATAGAAAGGAAGTTACATCAGATTATAAAACATAAACTGTTCAAAAAGTTGTTTGGAGATGATTCTACAAAGCAGATTATACAAATAATAATATACAAATATTTTAATAAGAAGAATAATATACAAATATTGTTTGTAATAATTTATAAACCCTGCTTCCCAGTAGTGCATGAGAGTACCCATCCTGCCACCCTCACTGGTATTAACTTGTATTTCATTGTTAAATATCTTTGTCTGCCTCATGTTAGAATCTGTTTATTCTAGTAGGTCTAATGTTCATGCTAGTATATAAGTATGTAATCATTGTTTTTCCATTATTTTTTGTTGGTTTTCACTCATTGTGGCCATTCAGAAAATCTAGACTTTAAAGGAAACCTCTGAAGCCTATTTTTAAGGATTTTTTTTTTTTTTTTTTTTGAGGATCTAAATTGTATTGTAACCTACTGGCAAAGTCCTGGGGCTTTCAGAATGGTTTCTTGCTAGTTGTTTTCCTTGGTTAACATATTCAGTACAGGTGCTCACATTTAGTGGAGGTACGTTAAACAAGGCAGATGCTCGGTGAAAGTCAAGTGTCCTTCAAAGAGTAATAACAGCATCCCAGGGGCTCTCTTTGAGTGTGAAACCTTCTCTGAGACTCAGCATAATAATTTGTTGGGAGAATCCTGTTGCATCAGTCTCTTCAAGAAAAAAAAAACAGTATGTGACAGTACTGTCTGTTGTGGAATCTGTCTCTGTTTTTAGACATATGAACGGAGAAGGTCCAGGTATTGTTGTAAAGAATAATTTTAACCCCAATTACTAATAAAGTGCTCAAATTTTGAAGGCAAATTATGAACCTATTGAAAGGAAGACACATCCAAGGACAAGAAATGCCATTCATCAAGAATTTCTAAGTATTAATATAGTCTAAATGGAATGCTATTTAGTTTAAAGGAAACTAAAACAAGAAAAAACTATGTGTATTCTCTATCTATGAAGGTCACCATGTTGACGATGTAATAAACTAAGGGGAGGTCAGTTGGTCTCAAGAGCAAAGCATCGTTGTTTTTGGTACAAAAGGTGGGACTACTGGATGACTCTATGTTTGCGGTGACTCTAAATCTAGCTTTACAGTTTCTTCTTATTGGCTCTCTCTCTCTCTTTTTTTTTAACCCCATAGTTTGCTTCTGTGCTTCCATGAACGTACATGCTTTGTAATTTATATAACTTGTTTTTCCTGTTACTTCTGTCATGCAATCCAGACGTCAAAGAGCAGATCTGCATAGAGTTAATCAGGGTTTCTCAACTTTGGCACCTTTGGATGAGTAGTTGCCTGTTGAGAAGGGCTGTCTTGTTCATTGGTTTAGCAGCATCCAGGACTTCTGCCCACTAGCACCCCTCTTTCCTAGTTGTTACGAACAAGAACATTTCCAGATATTGCCAGATATCCCTTGGGAAGCAAAATTTTCCATGTTTGGGAATCATTAGGGTGAAGTAGAGTAAATGCAGCCCAATTTTCCTAAGGGGTCCTCTGCTTCACCTCTTGGCAGAGCACATTCCATTTCTACCCAACAACCATAGTGGTGTTTCCTAAAGAAAGATCCTGTCTCCTCCCTACTTATAACATTCTAATGGCTTCTTTGGGCACTGCAATAAAATCTGAATTCCTTGTAGCATTTTTTAAGACCTTCCATAATCTTGCCTCAGCCAAGGGGCACTCTCTGACATCATAGTTTACCCCACTTCCTTCCCTCAGGCTTCTGCAGTTATCCTGGTCAAAGTAATAACCTCAAAGAGGCCTTTTCTATCTATCCATCTGTGAGAATTGCCCCTCCCTCCTTCCAGCCACATTGTTACATCTTCTGGTTTGTTTCTGTAAGTGCTTATCACAACCTAAGTTTGCTTGGTATCTCTATTTTACTATTTTATTGTTTTTCCCCAAACAAAGTAGAAGATAAACTCTATGTATGCAAAGGCGTTTCTATTTATTCACTACTCCTTGTACAATGCCTAGGACAAGCCTAAACCTTTATAGGTGCTCAAAAAAATATACTGTGAAAGAATTAATAAATAAATGGGCACAAATAGGCAGGAGTAGCGACTTGATATACGTATTTTCTCTTTTTCCATATTCAGATTTGACAGTTTAGTAATATTTTCAGTAGTCAAACCAGTACAGAGAACAATGTAAGCATCCTCATGTATCTACTCTCCAGACAATGTGATCTTGAGGTACAAAGGAGGGAGTGCACCATTATGAATGTTATGGAATCCGTATACATATGTAAGCAATATTTTATAAATTCATCATCAAGACTTTTTCCATCTATGTAAAGCAACATTTATATGTTCAGTATTCAAGTGTGGAATGATGAAAAAAATTCATTTCCCACTATCAAGGGGCTCACAGTTGGATGAGTGGGCAGGCACAGAGAAGGAGACCGTTAAACATAATCTGACGAGTGCTTCAGTGTGGAATGAAGCACCAGGGGCTAGGGGAATGCTTCAGACAAACTCTGGAGAAGACAGGAGCTGGAGTGTATGTGTTGGAAACCAGGGAAGCCTGACTAGAGTTCTAATTCTCAGAGAGTACTGTGATGTATTTTGGTCGAGAATCCCTCCACATGGTTAGTGAAAGGAGGGTGCCTCATTAAGTAAGGAGTAGCTGTTGGGAATTGGCTATGCTCCATTGCCTCAGGAGCCTCCAGATTTGGAAGGTTTTTGGTTTCTTCACTTCTTTTGCTATCCATTTTGCCTTGATATATGTGCAACTCCCGGAGTTTCCAACTTCCCAAAATTTCTGAACCAGTAAGAAAAGAAATTTGCTTTGGGGAACTTCCAAACATTTATGGATTGCCTTTTCACTGCAACAGCTAGGCAAATCTGTACCACCTAATATACTACTGATACTCTGCTCTCAGTGATAGAGAGCACTGGTAATAGAATAGAATATCTATACTGGTATAGATATTGTGTCCACGTGTTTTCTCTCATTTTTGAGTAATGGTGCTATGTATGTGGGAGCAGTGATATTTTCAGGTGTTTTCCATAAATTTCAGAAAATTTATCTAGGGTCTTGAGGTGTGGGTTACATAATGGGAATCCTATAAGAGTGTTTTTAAAAAATGTTTTTGGGAGACAGTTTATGACATAGTAAGTCCCACTTACATTAGTTCTTTAGTTGGTTACTTGCTCAGTGTGATTTGATCAATTGGGTTCTTCATGGAACAGCAACCAGGCCAGTGAAGATTCTTGTAGGTATTACATTGCAATATGACAGAAGAACTCAAAAGGCAAATGCCTCTCAGATTAATATCACAGAGAGGCAATATTCATGCTCTTCTTGAGCAGAAGCTATGTACGCTTTCACCAGTTATGTTTTCCAGGTGCTTTCAAGTGTGTCAGAGTCATTCAGGTATTGTTAATTTGGGAGGACATACACAGAGGATATCAAATGGGAAGTAGTTGAGAATTTTCTGCTCCTTATTTGAAGATGACTGAGCAATCATCCTGGGAATAAGACTCTTTGCTTTCCTCTTATTCTGCTTAAAACTCTAACTATTCAAAGTTGAATATGAGAGTGATTTGCTCATTACTCTTTGGTTCCCCCTTCCTCCCCCAACTTTTTTTTTTTTTTGCAACTTCTGTGCCTCTAGTTGTCTAGTGGGATGATCTTTGTTGTGGTCTTTGCTTTGTTGTTGTCAGTTGAACTTATGCAGGTTTTTCTTAAACTTTTTTTTATGATACTCTGCCTCCCCCACAAGTAAAATGGTCACATATTCTCAGCAAGGCTCTGGTAGGGACTTAGAACTTCTCTTCTTCCTCAAGGATTAACAATACTTGGTTTCTAGTCTGTTGCTGCCTCTGTGGACACAAATGTCAGAATCCGTATTGCTCGTGGCATATGAAATGGTATATGCACAGTTCAAGAAGCATAACTGTTTACCCATTAATCACTCTGGGCCACCAGTCAAAATATTTTCTCTGCAAAAATGCCTTTCCTATTTTGTACCAATTAATATTGGATGAAACTCAAGAGTCACAGTTAATATGTGGCAAAGCTTTTATTTGCTGTCAGGCATGCAGACATGAAAAATGCTCAATGCAATATTTTAATTAATAAAAATATGCTGAGAAGTGTATTTTTCTGAAGTAGATTTTTATTACACTTCATTACATTTCCAAATTTAATGGACACATATATTATGTCCTGTCACCATGGGAACCGCATCAAGAGAGGCTTTTTATAGGCTATTGGATGTAGTTATAAAATTCTCACAAAGACAAAATTGTTTCTTGTAACTTTAAAAGAAGCTGTGCTCATTTACAGTATGTATAATTTATTGCAGCGCTTGAGGCAATAGAGAAGGTCTTTATTTGATTTAGAGACTAACTCTTCTTTCTATGAAGCTCTTAAGTTTTCATTATTTCAGGTCTATGTTCATGAAGATAGAATTTGGCTTATTATAAAAGTAAATTAAAAACATGCAAACTTTGTAGAACATGAAAAAGATGAAATTATTTTTTTACAACTGTTTAAAAAGCAAACCGTGTTTGAAAACAAAAATTTCTGATGACACATAAAAGAAACTACAACGATCCACAATATCTAGCTTCAATATCTGTCGGTGGTATCTGTACTTACTTATCTCCTGCTGCCAAAACTTTTTATGGTTGAAGCATTTTAAAGAAAATCTCAGACATTATATCATTTTACTATCCAGTACTTTAGTATACATCTTAAAAAGGGGGAGGGGGCAAGAGAAAAGATCACATAGTGGACAACTTTCTACGTTCAACAAAAAATATCATAAAACAATATGATGGAACAGGGACCAGACATACAGATCGTATCAACAAACATAACAGGCTTCCTTCACTTATTACAAAGGGAAAAAATGATTTTTGGATTGTCCATAAAAGCAAATTCTTGCTTACCGCTGTTTAAAAGGGCTGTGCTTAAAATTGAATGATTTTGGAGGTTAAAAATAAAAGAATAGGCAATTGCAATGAAAAGCAAAGCAAAGGTCTTAACATAGTCAAAATAGAATTAGCCCCCCAATACTAAAAGAGGTGAACGAAGATATTTTGTAACACTAAAGGTTGAAAATCACAAGAAAAAGGAAAAATCATTATTACTATTATTTCTGCCTCCAATAACATGTAACAATTTTCAAAAAGCAGAAACTACTGGAGGTACTCTAATGAGAAGAGTTTTAACATACTTCATTTCAATCCTGGGAAAATCAGAGAACAAAACACCAGTAAGGCTAGAGAAACCTCAGCTAACATGATCAATAGGGTAGAGCTAATAAATCTGTATTGAAATATGAACCCTGATAATAGAGGTTATGCCTTCCTTTCATGTGAGTCTGTGAAAATACAATTAATGAAAGGGGGGCAGGAAGTCATAGAGTTTGGACTCTGGGTTAAGATTCTGTAGACTTTTGAGGTTAGAAAATGTGTTCACTTTTCTACTCAAAATTATTTATGTGTTTTCCACGTTCCACTCACATGATCTCCCTCATCCAAAACAGGGATTTTATTCCAGCGATTTATGATTTTCCATATTAAAAGTAAGCTCTGGTGCTGATTTTTACATCAACCAGAGCTTGAAATATTTTCCTCAAAAGTTTCCAACTTTAACCTGCAAGGAAGTATCCAGTTTTGCCTTCTGTGAGCTTTCTGCCTTTTTAAAAATGCCAGAAGAGCAACGTGAGATTTTACAAATCTCAGTGTGAGATTGCTTTTCCATCAGTGACAGCCCCTGCTTGACAAGTGCACAGGAGCTTCTTAGTTAAACAAGACAGGTAAATGCAGATTTGTTTTTTAAGCAAAATGAAGGACTAACCTGTTTCTTCAGGGTACTACATCCCTTCTTTGTCCTAAGACTCTTTGTCCCCTCAAGAGAAAAGACATTTAGGATGGACCTTTTGTGGCCAGGTTTTCCTAAAAATATAGCATTTGTGTAAAAGTACTACCTTTAGGCTATCTCCAGTCTCTAGGTTATAGCATTTTTTTCCCTCCCAGTTTTCGTGAGATTAATTGAATATAAGGAAGTGATAGGACCCAGTATTAGTATTATTACAATCATAGTTAGTGACTCACAATCTATAAAATGGCAAAAAGCTGTTGTGGGAAATGCATAAGGATTTCAAAGCCACTTAATTGGCTGGCTGCTCTGCTGCCTCGGCATTTATTCATTTGTTTACTCTTGTGCTTTTTTTGTTTGTTTTAGTACTTGGAGTTTGTGAACTGTATAAGTGAAATCTGCAAATATAGCAAAGTAGGTGTGAGTGTGGATTTTTGTAGTCCAACAGCTCTGGAAATTAGAACTCCTTACTAGCGATGAGATCGTGGCAATTTGCTTAAATCCTCTGAGCTTCATATTTACACCCCCCCCCCCCCCCCCCCCCGTGACATGAGAGGCATAGTAATACCCACCTGATGGAGTTGCTATAAGGATTCACTTGAAGGATTTTTGTGAAATGCTTAGCATAGCTTAGATATGCTAAACATTGTATTGATGCTAGAACCTACACTAATAATTGTAATTTTGTAAGAATTAATATGTAATGTTAAAAGCAATTGAAGAGAATGAGAAACTCCTGGCTGTGTGGCTAAAAGTGAAAATGAGACTTAAAAATTTTTTAAGGGCAGCCCGGGTTGCTCAGTGGTTTAGCACCACCTTTGGCCAGGGCGTGATCCTGGAGATCGGGATCGAGTCCCACGTTGGGCTCCCTGCATGGAGCCTGCTTCTCCCTCTGCCTGTGTCTCTCATGAATAAATAAATAAAATCTTTAAAAATAATAAAAATAAAGGAATTAAAAAATTAATTATAGTGAAAAATGCATAATATAAAATTAACCATCCTGGGGATTCCTGGGTGGCTCAGCAGTTTAGCACCTGCCTTAGGCCCAGGGTGTGATCCTGGGGTCCTGGGGTCCTGGGATCAAGTCCCACATCGGGCTCCCTGCATGGAGGCTGCTTCTCCCTCTGCCTCTCTCTCTCTCTCTCTCATGAATAAATAAATAAAGTCTTTTAAAAAATTAACCATCCTAACAAATTTAAAAATTTGTTTAAAGATTTTATTTATTTATTTGAGAGAGAGAGAAAGACAGTGAGTGCACGTGCAAGCACAAAAGGAAGAGGGCAGAGGGAGAGGGAGAAGCAGACTCCCCATTGAAAACCAGGAGCCCTACACCGGACTGGATCCCAGGATCCTGGGATCATGACTTGAGCTGAAGACAGATGCTTAACTGACTGAGCCACCCGCATGACCCCATCCTAAACATTCTTAAGTGTAAAGTTCATTAGTGTTTAGTATATTCACATTGTTGCACAATGTAACTCCAGAAATTTTTCATTTTGCAAAAGTGAAACTCCATTCCCATTAAACAAAACTTTAAAAATGATAGTAAAATTGTTCTTAGAATAATTGTAGATTTACAGAAAAATTGCAAAGATGGCACAGAGAACTCCCATGTACCCTATGCCAAATTTCCATTGCTATTAACATTAAACATTAATATGGTACATTTCAATTAATGATATTGATACATTATTACTAACTAAAGTCCATACCTTGTGCATTTTTTTTTTTTAGTTTTAAACTAATGTTCCTTTTTTGTCCCCAGATTCCATCAAAGTTTCAACATTCAGTTGTCGTGTCTCCTTAGCTTCTTCTTGTCTGTGACAGTTTCTCAGACTTTCCTTGTTTTTGATGACCTTAATAGTTTTGAGGAGTCCTGGTTAAGTATTTTGAGGAATGTACTTTATTTGGGATTTGGCTGATGTTTTGCTAATAACTAGAATCAGGTAAGAGTACATACAATCAGTGACATTCTTGTTAATATTGACCTGGCACACTTGGCCAAGATAGTATTTGCTAGGATTTTCCACTGTAAAATTATGGTGTTTTAATTTGCAATTCGCAATGACAAACAATGCTGAGAATCTTTTCTTAAAGACTTTTTTTTTTTTTTTTTTTTTTTTTTTTTAGAGTGGTAGAGAGAGAGAGAGCACATGGGCAGAGGAACAAGAGGACTCCACTCTGAGCATGGAGCCCCAAGCCTGGCTCAATCTAAAGTCCCTGAGATCATGACTTGAGTGGAAATCAAGAGTCAGATGCTTTACCAACTGAATCACCCATGTGCCCAGAGAATCTTTACATGTGCTTATGTATTTTCTGATTATCTTTTTTGATGAAGTTGCTATTCAGATATTATTTTTTAAAGATTTTATTTATTTATTTTAGAGAACATGAGTGGGGCAAGGGGCAGAGGAAGATAAAGAAGCAGACTCCCCACTGAGCAGGGAGCCTGCACCAACAACGGGCTCCATTCCAGGACCCTGGGATCATGACCTGAGATAAAGGCAGATGCTTAATCAATTGAGCCACCCAGGCTCCCCTATTCAGATCTTTTTTTAATGTTGGGTTTGTTTTCTCCTTGATGAATTTTAAGAATTCTTTGTATGTTTTGGATACAAGTCCTTTACAGATATGTGTTTTCCAAATATTTTCTTTCAATATTTAACTTGATTTTCAGCCTCTTAAAAATGTCTTATACAGAGCAGAAGCTTTTTATTTCAATAACGTCCAACTTACCAATTTTTTCTTTCATGGATCATACTTTTAGTGCTATAACTAAAAACTCACCACCAAACCAGTTCACATAGATTTTCTGCTTTGCTCTTTTCTAGTTTTGTAGTTTTATATTTAAGTCTACAATACATTTTGAGTAAAGTTATTGTGAAAACTGTAAGGGTATAGAGGTTCGTTCAGTTGTTTGTTTGTTTATTTATTTATTTATTTATTTTGTGCATAAAGACATCTCATTGTAGCACCCTTTTTAAAAAGATCTCCTTTTCTCCATTACATTGGCTTTGCTTCTTAAAGATCAGTTCACTATATTTGTGTGAATCTACTTCTGAGCTATTTTATTCCATTGATCTATGAATCTGTTCTTTACTAAATATCACAACTGTCTTGATATCTGTAGGTTTATTTGAAATCAGTAGTGTGAGTCCTTTGACTTTGTTATTTTTCAGCATTGTGTTGGCTATTTTAGGTCTTTTGCATTTCCGTGTAAACTTTATTTTTTTTAAAGATTTTATTTATTTATTCATGAGAGACAGAGAGAGAGAGAGAGAGAGAGAGAGGGAGAGAATGAGAGAGAGAGAGAGGCAGAGACACAGGCAGAGGCAGAAGCAGGCTTCATGCAGGGAGCCCGACGTGGGACTCGATTCCGGGTCTCCAGGATCAGGCCCTGGGCCGAAGGCGGCGCTAAACCGCTGAGCCACGTGGGCTGCCCCGTATAAACTTTAGAATCAGATTGTTAATGTGTACAAAAAACTTGCTGGGATTTTGACTGGAATTATATCAAATCTACATATCAGTTTGTGAAGTATTGCCATCTTAATAATACTGAGTTTTCTAATCCCTGAACCTTAATTTTGTCTCCATTATCCAAGATCTTCCTTTGATTTGTTTCATCAGAATTTTATAACTTTTTTTCATAGAGACCCTGTGCCTATTGTATTAAATTTATATCTAAATTTATTTCATTTTTTATGCTATTATAAATGGTATTGTTTTTTAAAATTCAAATTCCAGTTGTTCACTATGATACATAGGAAAGCAATTGACATATATATTTACCTTGTATCCCATGACCTTGCCAAACTTGCTTACTAGTTCCACAAATCTTTTACTGATACTTTGGGATTTTCTTTTCTTTTCTTTTTTTTAAGATTTTATTTATTTATTCATGGGAGACAGAGAGAGAGAGAGAGAGGCAGAGACATAGGCAGGGGGAGAAGCAGGCTCCCTTTGGGGAGCCTGATGTGGGACTCCATCCCAGGACCCAGGGATCATGACCTGAGCCATAGGCAGATGCTCAGCCACTGAGCCACCCAGGAGCCCAATACTTTGGGATTTTCTACACAGGAAATCATGTCACTTGATAATAAGAGTTTTATTTATTCCTTTCAAACCTATTTCTAATCTACTATTTGTCTCCTTTTCTTGTCTTATTGTACTAGCTAGGACTTCCAAGGTGAAGTTGAATAAGATTGGTAAAGAGAGGCTATCATTACCTTGTTCCCCTTTCTAGGGGGGAAGAGTTCAGTCTATCACCATTGAGTATGATAATATTGGCAAGGAGCAAGAATGACCTGTTCCCTTCTATATCTAGCTAGACTAAGAATCAAATTAATGAGACAGATGTACAGGAGAAAATAAAATTTGATAGTGCACATATGGGAACCCACACAAGCATGGACATTCCAAAGACAGTCAAGCAACATGAGATATATCTGTCATTCTGAACTAAGGAGAAAAGGTTAGGGGTCTAGGACTTTCAAGGTAAGGAATGCAATCCTTAAAAAGAATGATGAAGAGTAAATGTTAGATAAACAATATTTGCTGGGCCATTCAGAAAAAAAATGAGGCAAAGAGAAGACTGATCAAACAGGCCTTGCTAGGTTCCTTCTTATCTACCATCCCTAGTTCATATCATAATGTAGTTCTGTATAGTGATAGCACTCTTCCTAGAATAGGTCCTCTACATAAATTCTTTTAAGGCAGTATAGGGGGAAATAAAGAACTTTTCTTAAGTCTGCTGGATTTTGATAGCTCTTTAATTCAAAGTAGCCTTCATGCCAAAATGGCCCATCTTGTAGTGGCCTGTCATTGGCTCCTACATTACCTATAGATTTTTGGGTACATTTTCTTCATTAATATGGGAAAGTTCTTCTCTATTCCTATTTGCTGAGAGTTTTAATCGTGAATGAGTATCAGACTTTATCAAATTCTGTGTCTAAATATACTGATATGATCATATTATTTTTTACTTTTGCCTGTTATACAGGTTATGTTGATTTTTTAATATTGAACCAGCCTTGCATATTTGGATTAAATCACATTTGTTCATGGTGTAATTATTTTTATACAGCATCAATATATATACTTGCTAATATTTTGTGAAGGATTTTTATATCTATATTTCATGAGAAATAATGGTTTTTCTTTTTTCAATGTCTTTATCTGTTTTGATATTAGACTAATCTCATAGAATAAGTTGGAAAATGTTCCATCTACTTTTATTTTCTGAAAGAGATTGTAGAGAACTTATGTCATTATATTCATTAAATTTTTTATAGAATTCACCATCAAAATTATCAGGATTCAATGGTTTCTATTTTTACAAAATTTTTATTTAGCAATATAGGCCTGTTCAAATTATCTATTTCTCCTTTGTCAGTTTTAGTATTTCATGTCTTTCAAGCAATTGGTTCATTTCACCTAAGTGTTCATATTAATGGATATAAAATTGATCATAATATTCTTTTATTATTCTTTTAATATCCCCAGTACCAGTAGTGGTGACCCTTTTCTTATTTCTGATGTTGATAAATTTGTGTCTTTCCTCTTTTTTCCTGGTTAACCTTGCTAGAAGCTTATCAATTTATTGATCTTTTCAAAAACCAGCTTTTAGTTTATTGATTTTCTCTATTTTTTTCAATTTTATTGATTCATGCTTTTTATTGTATCTTCTCTTCTGCTTGCTTTTGACTTAAATTCTTCTTTCTCTGGTTTCCTAAGGTAGAAAGTTAGGTTATTAATTTTTTGCCATTCTTCAATTTTAATATATGCATTCAATGCTATAAATTTCCTTCTAGGCAGTGTTTTTGCAGAATCCCACAGTTTTTGGTTATGTTATATTTTCATTTTCATTTAGTTCAAAATATTTTTTCATTTGTCTTATACCTTTTCTTTGATCCATGTTATTTGGAAGTATGTTTTATAATCTCCAAATATTTGAGGGATTTTCCAGCTATTTTTCTGTTATTGACTTCTCATTTAATTACATTGTGGGATGAGAACATACTTTAAATGGTCTCTATTAAAAAAAATACTTTAGAATATATTATGGCCCAGAATATGGAATATCTTGTGAATATGAATTTTTTAATGCTTTTATTTAACTGGTTTTTTTTTTAAATTTTATTTATTTATTTATGATAGTCACAGATTGAGAGAGAGAGAGAGGCAGAGACATAGGCAGAGGGAGAAGCAGGCTCCATGCACCGGGAGCCCGACGTGGGATTCGATCCCGGGTCTCCAGGATCGCGCCCTGGGCCAAAGGCAGGCGCCAAACCGCTGCGCCACCCAGGGATCCCTGGTTTGTTGTTTTTATCTCCCATTAGAATAATATACTTATAGAACATTTTCACTATAGAAACACTTGTTAGGAAAAAAAAAAATCTCTTTCAGTCTGAAACCTTCTGACCTGTGTCTTCCTTCTTCAACTGGACCCACTGGTTTTGTAACATGAGTTTTAAAAGTGGAATTAATAATTTTAGTAGAAGAAGCAGCATTTATTGAACATCTGTGTTCCAAGTACTGTGCTTTATCTATATAATTTCAGTTCTCATAACAACCCAGTAGGATAGATGCCATTAATAGGGATGCCTCAGAGATGAAGAAGTCAAGACTTAGAGAACCGTATCACTTGCCTTGTTACCCATCAGAGAAGTAGCAGAAGCATAATGTGAACCCTAGTCAATAAGACACTTGGGTGCACTTTCTTTGACATTATCAGTACTTAAAATATTATATTCCCAATTGTGAAATTCTGCTTCATCTGATTCATTAGCATTAATTCTTAAAATTTCCTTCATTAATTTATTGAATAATATTTGATGACCTAATAACTGTCAGGCCCTCGGGCTAAAATAATGAGCAGACCAGACATGGTCCTGCCATAACAAGCTTATAGTATAATAAGGCAAGAGGAATCAATCAAAATACACAGAAATAAATGTGGAATTATGTAATGTTGTAACAGTGAATTAAACTGGTTGGTTTTGATGCGATGTAAACAGGAAATGATTCATCCTTTTTCTCTTTTTGCTTTTAAATATCCTTTGATAGATTTCCTTTCTTATCCAAAAAAAGTATCCTTGACATGTTGCAGAAATTTTTATTTTGATAGAGAGAATTTTAGATTTATATCGGTTATAAAAAATAATACGGACTGGGAATCCCTGGATGGCTCGGTGGTTTAGTGCCTGCCTTCGGCCCAGGGCATGGTCCTAGAGTCCTGGGATCGAGTCCCACATCAGGCTCCCTGCATGGAGCCTGCTTCTCCCTCTGCCTGTGTCTCTGCCTCTCTCTATGTCTCTGCCTCTCTCTCTCTCTCTCTCAGTCTGTGTCTCTCATGAATAAACAATTTAAAAAATAACAGAGAGAGCCCGTGGACTCTTTCCTCAGTTTCCCCCAATGATGACATTATACAAAACTATAGCACAGTATTAAGACTAGATATTGGGATCCCTGGGTGGCGCAGCGGTTTAGCGCCTGCCTTTGGCCCAGGGCGCGATCCTGGAGATCCGGGATCGAATCCCACGTCGGGCTTCCCTGCATGGAGCCTGCTTCTCCCTCTGCCTGTGTCTCTGCCTCTCTCTCTCTCTCTGTGACTATCATAAATAAATAAAGATTTAAAAAAAAAAAAAAGACTAGATATTGACATTAATACAATCCACTGACCTTATTCATAGTTCCCCAGTTTTACCTGTCTTCATTTGTGTGTGAATGTGTGTGTGTATATTTAATTCTATAGAATTTTATGCATGTATAGGTTTATGTGTACTACAGCAGTCAAGATACTGAACAATGTCATCATTATAAAGATCCCTGATGCCACCACTTTGTAGTAGCATCCACCTTTCTCCCTGCTTCTTCCTTTATCTCTAATTTCTGGAAATCATTAATCTGTTCTCTATCTTTAAAATTTCACTATTTCAAAATGGTATATAAATGGAATTATACAATGTGTAATCCTTTTTGGATTGCCTTTTTTTCACTCATAATTTTTTTCCCCAATTCTCCAAATTGTTGTATGTATCAACAGTTTGTTTCTTCTGGGGCATCTGATTGGCTTAGTCAGTTAAACGTCCAGCTCTTGATTTTGGCTTGGGCCATGATCTTGGAGTCATGAGATGGAGCCTTCCAATGGGCTGCACACTGAGCGTAGAGCCTGCTTAGGTTCTCTCTCTCTCCCTCTTCCTCTATGTCAACTCACCCTTCTCATGCTCTCTTACTCTCTCTCTCTTTAAAAAAAAAGTTATATAAATAGTTGGTTCCCTTTTATTATCAAGTGGTATTCTATGGTATGAATGTGGGTTTGTTGAACCATTCACCTATTGAATATGAGCAGCCTATTTCCAGTTTTTATCTATCATGAATAAAATTAGAATAAACATTTATGTACTGGTATTTGTGTGAACATAGTTTTTATATCTCTGATATAAATGCCCAAGAGTGCAATTGCTGAAATGTATTGTAATCTCACATTTAGTTTTTTAAGAAACTGCCATACTGGAGTAGCTGTATGATTCTATGTCCCCATCAACAAAGTATGAGTGATCTAGTTTCTTGTCATTCTTGCCAGTATTTAGTGTATTTTTTTTTCACCATTCTGATAGGTAGGTAGTGATAGCTCTCTGTGATCTTAACTTGGATTTTTCTAATATATAATAATATTAGAGTTCAGAAAGCGAGAGTGTTCAAGAGCTGTGATGGGTTCGGATTTTATTCCACATGTACACAAACAAGTTAGTGTGTCACCATTTTATGGCTGTTGACAGAAGACACAAGACTCTGGGATCAGAGACAAAAGACTCCATTACTCAGGACACAGCAAGTAGCAAGAGCTTCACATTTGCATCATCCACCTCTACCATCCATCCTCCACCACTGCTGTCGCCACCACCATAGCCTGACATAGACAATGTGAAGAGATCAAGGTGGAGGTAAACACACAGTGAACTTGTGTTATCTTTGAGAAATCTGAGCTTTTAAAATGGAAAGTAGGCCTGTTTGAGGCCTGTCTGTAGGAGATATTGTCTTTATTATGCTGGACAATAAGCAAATCACCTTCTCCAGAGGGACACACTATCTCTAAGTTCCACGGAAGTTCCCTCTACAATCTTCTTTGAAAAGATAGAAAAAAAGGAAAGGAAAGATAGGAAAAAAGGAAAAAAAGGGCAGTTAATACTTCTTGCAAGAAGTGGAGAAACGCAAGTGACCCATGGAGAATTGTCTCTCAACAGGATGCAAGATAAAGCAGCAGAGTTAGATATGGGCCAGATTATATAGGTCTTATAGGCCAAAATAGGGATCCCCTATGCACCCCACTATCCTATGCACAATAGAGCATTTACTAAAAGTTTTAAGTGGTGGTGGCATGGTGGCAGGGTGTAGAGTCATTCTAACAACAAATTACCTGAATTTCAGTGTGCACCTGCTTCTGTATCTTTTCATGTAAGGTTCTCTCTGCCTGGAACATTCTTTCCCCTGCTTTTCTTTCCTAAATCCCAGATGATTGATTACTTGTCCTTTAACATCCAGTTCAAGTCTTCCTCTCTGCTACTTTGCTTATCCATTTCCATGGTTTTTCGTACCTTCTGTATCAGATTAGGTGACCTAGTTTTTAGGCATCTTACAAAATCCTACTATTTGTTCATTACTTTTGTCTCAGTGACTAAAAGGCCCCAATCACATCCTGAGATACTGCCACATAAAATTTGTCCCTTACTGGTTTCCACCTCTCAGGTGAGAGAAAATCAGCAAGTTCTAGGCTCTATTTGTTACCTGGCTTGTGTGTGCAGGGCTCTTACATTAGTTGTCACACAGTATGTCTCTGAGAAGCTTCCTGACAGCTCTTTTTCCATTGACAAGAAGGATTTTGGGGTGGAAAGAGTGTGTGGGGGGGATAGATAGAAGAGTAGCTGGAGAGATCCAAGGTTCAAGGATCATTCAAGGATCAAGAAAGGGGATCATCCAAGGGTTAAGTTCTTAGTTATACTCCAACTATTTTTAATCCAGATTGTGTGGAGATGATAACCAAAGTAAAGCAAAAACAAAACAAAACAACCCCACCTGCCTCTGTTTGTTTACATAGACATGATCAGAAACAGCCAACATTTTGTACTTTATGCCTTTATCAGAAATATTTCATCTTATTCCATTCCTTCATTTCCTTCTACATCTGTGTTCTTCAAATGGATACACTACCATTTAGCTAGCTAAAAATATAAAAGTTAATGTCTGCATATGGGTAGTGCCTGAATGTGTAACTTTACCCTCATTTTCATCAAGGCCTTGAAAGGATGAAGGAAAATCTACGAGCATTGAAAAATATAAATACTCATCCTTGTCAGAGCCTTCTAGGCATATTCCTTCAACGAAGCAACCAATTTTCAGTCTAGATGACTATATTCATCTCTAAGCCAATTCAAACCAATTTAACAAATAGAATTTTATGAGATTTTGTCACAAGCTTCACCAAAGGCCAATTATGAAACATCTACTTCATTTCCTTTGGTCATTGATTTTCTAATTTGTTGGCAAAAATCTATGACTTCAGTCTAACATGATATTTTCTTTCTAAGCTTATCTTATCTTTTGCTTATGGTCCCATTGTGTTCTGTTTAAAGATTTTTCATTTTATTATATTTGTTCATTATATTGCTAGAGTAGAGTTTCTGAATTACAATAGCTGGCTCAGCCATTTTACCTGCTCTGTGGAATGATATCACATCTGTTTTTTTCCCCTAATCTTATGGTGTGTCTTGAGTGCTTTGTTTAAAGACAAGTAGAAGCAATTCAATAGAGGTTTGCTAATTTTCTTATTATGCTAGAATGCATATCATCCAGACCAAATGTTTATGTGCACAGTTACTCTAAATACTCCCCTCATGCATTTTGCCAGTACTTATTCTCCAGTGTCTCCATTATTCTTATTGTGCAAGTTTATTTTTCTAATTTGACTTGGTAAACAGGAATTGAAAAATGACTACAATCATTCAGCTAAGTTTAGAGTCATAATAATTTAGTACTCTATCTTTTTATTAGCAGGCCTGTCTTCTGTAGAGTTTATATTTCTCCCCTGGTATATTTGTTTAATGCGTTTTTTATTCCATCCTTTTCTTTCCCTCTTAGCAGCATTAATTTTATTCTGAATGTTCACTGACATGATCAATTCTGGCCACACTCTCTAACAGAGCAGGTATTTTCCCTCTTTCTTTTGCTGTCCCTCTCTGTGGGAACATAAAGCAAATTATAGACATTAATTTTTATGACATGGAGACCAAAGTTAAAGAAAACTGTCAACAAGAATTACACAAATGACTATAATCATTTGCCTTGATAAGAACTTAAGCTTTTAAATGCTGGCATTTTTAAGTTCTGTCTACAAGTATGAAAAATCTTCACTTGGCACAAACTGGGCATTGTAGGAAATTGCTAAGGCATTTAATATATTAAGGGAAGTGAGAGAAAAATGAAAGGGAGGAAATCCATATGTAGATATCATGACTGACACAGTTAGACTCTGTGAGGGGTCTTGAGAATTGATTTCTAACAAAAATAATAATTAAGGCAGTCTCAATATATATAGTCTTTCTTTGAAAAAAAAAAAAACCTCACCAGTTACACACATGAAGACATGCTTTTCAAAATGAGGCTGATAAAGTGGAGGATTATCCAAAGAGAACACACATGCCACCATACAAATAAGCTAATCATGGCTAAGAGGGATGATTGGCTAGGGCCTCTTAGCTAGTGGTAGTTGAGCATGGCCTTCTTCCCACATCACCGCATTTTGTGTATGTAAATATGCCTGTCTGATCAGAGAGCTGCCAGCATTCCAGTTTGGCTATAGTAGGGGCTTTAAACACCTGTGTACTTAATTGGGAGCCCAATGAGAGCCATTAAATATATTGAATGAGATTATTATGTGGTCAGAGATGCCAAACCTTTCTTGAACCATGTTCCCAAAACCCAAACAATTAGGATTTGGGTTCCTGTATCAGTCACAGTTCAATCAGAGAAGCAGAATCACTAATGTGTACACATACACAGACATACACACATGTATTTGTTTCATGGATTTGGCCATATGCAATGATGGGGGCTGGTTAAGTATTCTCTCTAAGGCTGTTATCTTTGTACTTACTGCTAGAGCTAAAAGTCCACATAGTTCAGGCAATTTTGAAAGGAAGATAGATGTAAAGTGGGGGAGACTAAGAACAAGCATGAGGTGGAGCCCATAAGGATATGCTGAAACCTGTATACCTTCTTATTGCCTCTGATCTTGGTGGTATGAGTGCTCTACAAAAGCCTAGACCCTCAGTCATAGGCTAAAACACACACATGTGGTCCAGGAATCCAAGAAGCTTCTATTAAAGAGACTGACTCCTTTTGTTCTTTTATCCCATTTTTTGTCGTTCGCCTGCTCATAGCTTTTGAGCTTTACCACTGTCACTTCTTCTGTCCCATACCTAGCAGGCTGGTAAGAAAGACTAAACACCCCTGCCTTGAGTAATGTGGGAAGTTCAAACTGCATGAGCCCCAACACATGCAGGGATGCTATCACCGCAGCCCCACCCTCTGACCACCATAAAACCCCCAGTGAATCTCTTTTCCCTGCCTTCCAAAGCCATTTTCCAAGATGCTTGACAGCTTGCCTTGCTCCCCCCAGAAAACCTCATTATGTAATAGACTGCTTCCTTCTCTCCTGCTGCATGTGTAGCCACAGTGTCTGAACCAAATTCATGTGGGAGGATCCATCCCATGTCCGTAAGGTGAAAACAAAAAAGTTGGATTCAGGGAAAGATTGAGTCATTGAAAGCTCAGCTACTGGCTCAGGCTAACAAGATGACCAGCAAAAGTGTATCTGAGCTATATGAAAGGACTGCCCTCCAAATCTCTCATTAGGACCTCCTTGGTTGTCTGACCTAGCCTGAATCATACAGGAAAGGGAATTTTGGGAAATGTTCAGCTGAGCCAACTTAACATGTTGCAGAAACCCCTATATCTCGCTCCTCTTTGATTTCTTTCCTTTTTTTGGATACCCATAATCATTTAATAATAGTGAAAACTTAATACATGATTTATAGTTATCAGCATCTCCTCTTTTTCCCCTTAAATGAGGTATTTTCTAAGCATTTAGCAAGGTGCCTTAAAAGTTAGCTATTATTATTCTATTATCACAGAATAAGATATTATTTCATTATCATTTTGCAGGATTGACCTTTCCTATCAATCACCGAAGAGGGCTCTCGGCTACTCTGGCTTTGACATCTCCTGAGGGTAGAGCTCAGACAGTGTGGAGGGAACTTGCACCCATGACAAATCTGGTGTTCTCCTGTGGTGCTGCCACAAAGGAAAAGGATTCTGATTCCTAAGAGTAGTGGATTTCCAGTGTAGGAAGTCCATGAGACCAGACATCCATTTTATGTGTGTTTTCCACTGAGTGTATAAATCCGTGAGTTTATTACCCTCTCCTTCATCTCCCCTCCTTTTCCCCCTAAAGTTAAAAACAAATTTTTATTACATGTGTAGCTCTTCTACCTATTTTTCTTAAGTCCTCATTCCTTTCTAGCTTGGCCCTGGTTCTTTTTGCTCTCACTCTGATTTTCTGGTAGAAAACTTAGTGTGCCTTGGGTTTTATTTGGAAATATCCAGGTCTATTAATTTTCTCAAGTACATTTCAAGAGCAAAACTAGAAACTTGGAAATGGAAGCTAATGTGCAGAAAGTTTAATGAAATATTAGCAGGAAAATAATTTCTTCATTTAATTGTTTTACAATAAAGAGAAATACAAGTGTGTTTTGTTTTGTTTTGTTTTGTTTTGTTTTGTTTTTTAAGGGTTCTCTGTGACACAGGTTGGGTCCCAGGAAAGTGGACTCTGAAATGGAGACCAGAATTTTTTTTTATAATAAATTTATTTTTTATTGGTGTTCAATTTACTAACATACAGAATAACACCCAGTGCTCATCCCGTCAAGTACCCCCCTCAGTGCCCGTCACCCATTCATCCCCACCCCCCGCCCTCCTCCCCTTCCACCACCCCTAGTTCGTTTCCCAGAGGTAGGAGTCTTTATGTTCTAGGAGACCAGAATTTTGGGGCTTTTATTAGAAAGTATTCTTGGGATCAACCTGTGGAAGGGAAGAGAGGTAAGCAGCATTGTGCAGAGGGAGAAGTCTGAGATACAGTGTCAGTGGAAGCTGTAGCCATCCCTAGAAGGAGTCATAAAAAGACAAGATCCTTCAGAACTGACCCTAGCTGGGGACAGAGGGTTGGTCCTTTATAAGCCTGTGTTAATCAATCATGGGATGTGAGCTGTTCTGTGACTAAGAAGATGCACGTGGCCTTGGGGAAGCTAAGACAGTACTGACACTTTGGAACTGTTAACAGCATTCCCAGCAACTAGGATGGGGTGAGGGAGCTAAGACTTTCATTCTGGATGAGGAATCTGGATGGTGCATCACTGTGTCCTACATACTTTAATGAGAGGATTATGGAGGGATAATTTTCTAGAAATACTGCCTTGCCATCCTATTATGAAATATTCTCTACTAACTCAATGTCTAATACCTACATCAGTGATGCCTAAGGGAATTAAACCATAATAAAAGGTGGCTTTAATATTTTTATATGCATCTCATGGCCAGTTTTACATTTTTCCTATCACATTTTTATATCAGTCTTAGAGCCATGTCAGTATGTTACCTTGAAAATTACTGAAAAAACATCACTTTTGCATACTTTGCCCAGTGGTAGTGACCATTTTTTACTGTCTCTCAGCCATGCTTCTTTCTGATCTCACTCAAGTTCAGTTGAGCTAAGTGGATCTTCAGAGCCTGAACAGAGGAGGTAATAAAAATAACTAAAATAATCTCCCATTTGCCCATCACCTTGATCTTGTTCTTCTCTGCTCTGCACCCTGGAAGGCTGATCTGTGGGAACTACATTTCCCCACCTCCCTTTCTGGTGGCTTCTCATTGGCTTCAGTCAATGGGAGACAAGAAGGAGGAAGTGAGTCTGTGAAAGGAGAAAGAGGTTGGGGAATTTTGTGCCTGGTGCCTCTACAAATCTACAAAAAAGTGGCTATTGCCACTTCCTTGGCAATAGCAGTATGTGATGATTCCAACCCTGTCATGCGGTCCCTTCTCAGATTCAAAGTTCTCCCTACTTTGGGACACTAAACATGGGCCATCATAGTACATTGCTCAAGTGACAATTATTTTCCTCATTTTTTAAAAAAACATCAATAGCTTTGATACATATTTCTTAGGAGATCTGTCCCCAGAAGCCTAGTCAATTGGATGTCAATGTCACTTAGGATCAAAACAACACCTGTGAGTTTTTATACTATCCCACACTCATATTTCCTAATTACTATCTGTTGTTTGAAAGTGATAGTGATAAACACATATGCAGTGCAAAAAAGGTTGGCTGTGGACCTGGAGGCAACAGTTTATCATCATTAGCAGAGCTGAAAAGGCAGGTACCAAAAGAACTTGGAAGATCTCCTACAAAATTAGCGAGGATGCCTGCCAAGCTCAGGCACTCTGACTTCTGCATAACTTTCTCAAGGCTGCCTACAGCCAATTCTCTCATAGTTTACACAGATCATACTCTCTCTCCCCACCCCAACAATTTTTTAACCACTATTTGTCTCCTTATAACAGCTATTATTACTTAGTGACAGAATGAATGATTAAGAAGGCCACATACTATATGTAGGTGATGTTACTGACTCCCTTTCTCCTCTCCTAATAGATGACAGAGAAGCCGATACTATTTCTAGAAGAATTAGGAGCTTTTAAGGTTTGAGTCTGTTCCCAAGGATTACCTTTGGGCTCCTCATGGAGAGGGAGGAGGAGGCCAGGGCTTGGATGGGCAGAGGTAGAGTGACCTCTGAGACTAAAGACATGGTCAAGGTCCTACCGTGTCCCAGTGGGGTAGGGGTAGGTATAGAATCAGAGTCTGAGGGGACAACTCCTAGGAGATGCATTCCTGAGTCCAAGGCAGATAAAATGCAATAGTCATTAAGCCAAAAAAATGCTTGAACAGTGGTAACAATATAGGAGGATTGTAGGCAGGCATTTATTTATTATTTAATGCATATAGGAAAAATACGTAATTTCCATGTTAAAACTGTAGTTTTTTGGCCATTAATTTTTTATATTCTAAATAAGTTTACTTAAAAGACATATCAAGAAAATAATAATATAGGTAGTCCCTGGACCTCCTCACATTATTTCTGCTATAATGTGAGCAACTGCCACAGTGAAAATGAGATGCTACACAACTTTTGGTCTTAAAAGTCAAGAACCTATGAGATAACTAGATGATCTAATTTAGTTAGATTAGATCATAAAAACATAAACTACTACATTAGTATAATCTACTATTATACTACTATAATACCAGAGAGGAGTTAAAAGGGACCCAACATTTACTGAAATTGAATTTCTTTCCAACCAGGTTGATGGAAACTTTGAGCAGTTATAGTTTGATTTTAAAAAATTAATCAGGTATGTTAGCTATTCTACATGTTCTATTAATTTGCTCTGCATTCTCCCAGCCTTGCTCTATGGCCAGCATGCCCACATCAATAAGCTCTCTTGCCCTGTGGCTTTAATTAGCTTTACCCTGGGCCAGATTTAGGGTGAAAGGAGCATTGTGATGGCCTCCTTACAATGTTATACCTCATCTCAGACCTGTATTCACAAATGGGAGCCAGGATAGAGGAGAGTGAGGCTGGGGCATTTATTCCCCAACTCTTGCTACTGGGTTGCTGAGGGTTGAATCCATTCCTGTGCTGGGACAATGGTTCCTTTCAGGCCAACCTCTCCATGCAGTTCTTCTAGGCCCCAGAGCATGGCTCTATTCCTTTAAGTATATATGTGGGGTTGGGGTTGGGGGACAAGGAGAAGGACCTGCGGGTAATAGCAGGGAGCCCCCTGCCATTGCTAGACCTATGGTTCCTTGTTACCCCGGAGGACTCTACTATTCCTTGTTCCTACCCTGGAGTACTATACAATTCCTTTTAGGGGACTGAATCTTGCTCACACCTTTATAAATAGTGCCTTTATTAAAGCCTCCCATTTACCTGTGTAAATGTGCCTCCATTTTTTGCTGGGACCCAAAGTGCGTGTAACTTGTCTTGATCCCTAGAGCTATGATCAAAAATTCAACTTTTCCAATTTACTAAATGAAATAATTTCCTTAGTATTTGTCTTCTCCACTAGTTTTCTGGCTTCCTTAGTAGATGGGGCTGCATTCTGAGGTGTCACCAGTGTGTCTACAGAGCCCAGCAATGGGTTCAGTGTGTAATAGGTACTCAATAAATACATGCCGACTGATTTACTGTCTTGACAAAATCTAGGTCACAATTTCCCCATATAGGAAAAAAAAATCAAGGATTATTGGATATCTGTCTGTTAGAATAAAAATCTTGCAACAGAGGAATATACCAAAAAAAGAGAGGTGAGTTTGTCCTCTGTCCCTGCCTCTACAATATATCATGGATTTCCCCAAGCTCTTTAATTTTTTCTTTGTCATTTCTTGGCTGTAAACACCCCCTGACTGGTGAGTTTAGCAAAACAGCTTTCAGTAAGCAAACTTCCGTGGAAGGGTGCGGGGGGAAGCATGATAAGTACAGCACATGCTCATTTCTCTGTAATTACTTGATCTTCCATCTGTTGGTCTGGGATAATATTGATAAAAGAATTAAAGATACCACACCATCTCCTGAATCAAATGAGAACAGTCATTCTCAAATTACAGAGTATGACATTTTTATGTTTTGCAACATGAAGAGGAAAGAGCATTTAATTTATTTTAATGTGGTTAATTTGAAGCTAGATTAGATCATCTAGTTAACTCATAGGTTCTTGATTTTTAAGACCAAACATTGTGTAGCATCTCATTTTCACTGTGGCAGTTGCTCCTGTTAATATTGGCTTACATCTAATCAACTAGGGAGTTAACCTTGAATACCAAACACAAAGTCTATAAACTGAAAGCTAGAACTAACATGATTTTGGGAAGAGAGTCAATCTTAAATAAGAAGCACCTTCACATTGCTTCAAAATAAACACAGCTTTGAGGTTTGAATATTGTGGTTCATTTTCATATAAGGAAGGTGTTTGTTATTTTAAAACTTAATCACCTTCTCTTAGTGAAGAGTAGATGGAATGGTGGAAAAGTTCCAAGCAAAAGCAATCCTGGTCGCCAGGACTTGAGATCATGTCTATGGTGCCTATAGTAATGGAATTGCCACTCTTGATCATGAGATAAGACAAAATTTTCATTTAGGCCTAGATGAATTCTCAGGTAAAATATCTTGCTGCTCCAGGGAGGGGATTCTCTGAACCACTAAACTAGATTTAAGCCATAACAAACAATCATAATTTTTCACCTTAGTTCAGACTATATGACTGTGAATGAAATTGGGCAAGTAAAGTGGCTTAAAATTTTGAGACTCCTGAAGACTTCGAAGATGAGGGTAGTAAGATGTGAAGTTCATTTTCCTTTTTAAGGAATCATGGGAGCTCTTAAAAAAAGACTTAAGCCAGTCACTGAATAGACATTTAATTTTAAATTTACTCACAATTTTGTTAACTAAATGCAGGCTTCAGCTGAAGCTCTAATATTGACAGATCATTTTCAGAAGGTCACCAGGTCCCCCAGAGTTTTGAAGTCTACATTCTCTCCCTGGTTAATTTTTACCCCCCACACCCATCTTTTCACTGCCCACAAGTGCTTTGAATTTTACTTTGGAATTATTTGTTTCCTTCTGATGAAATTTGTGAAGAGTATTGTTTAACTGAGTCTAGACTAATCATGGAATGAATATTTTAGTTCATCTTGCTAGTCCTCTAGGTGTCCTCAGAAGATTATTCTGGATTATTCATGTTTTCTGTAGGCTACTTTTGATTCTTTGATTATTATTTTATTAGTATTATTATTAGTAGTAGTAGTATTCTGATTAGTATTATTATGATGATTAGTATTATTATTTTGATTAGCAGTATTTTGATTATTGCATGCTTTAAAATGTGCTAATATCTTTCCGTTTTTAAAAACTAATATAGCATACTCTTCATTTTCAAGCCCAATCATGTAAATGCTTTGTGATCCACCTTTTACAGATTAGGAAAAATTTTATTTTTACATTAGACCTGTAAGCCCATTCATACTAGGACAGGAACTAGTTAAAGGTTTTTAGTGTGGAAAGCTTTTTTAGCTGAGTAGCAGAAATGTGAATGTGAACGTCCGTATTTCTATTTGAAATATGGCAAATAGTTTGGGTTATTTGGCTCTGGAACAGGAAAAAAACTCTGAAAAGATGAACTGGATGAGATAATGCAGAGGACTTTTATTCTGTAGAAGTTTGTGTGTATTACACTTGGCCCAGAAGCTCTTCTTTCTTGCTAAAACTATGGAATAAAAATCAATTGCCACTCCTCTACTGTGTTCACAAAGGGGACTGGATTGTCAAGGACATTTTAAGAATAAGGTAGATTAACACCATCTCTGAGTCCTAAGAGTCATAACACATTGACAAAATGGTGATCAGGGTTTTAGTATATTGAATGATACCTTGTATAAGTTAGTCTGGCTACTCATTTAAGATCCCACAATGGATGAACAAGTCCACCAAGAAGGAACCAGTGGGCTTCTGGGTTAGTGGGTATATAGTCAAGGGCATAGTTCTGTGGAAAAATATGAAACCTAAAAACTATTCCCAATGGGAAAATAGCCAAAGAGAAATACCCTAAGTTAAAATATGGAAGGGGATTGATTGACACAAAGGAAGGATACTCGAGTTGAGGTGGAGTGAAAGAAACTTAGCTTAGTTGAGATCAATGTATTTCAAAGAAAATTAGATAGAAAGTCTTGCAGTGGCTTGTACTGCAAAGAGAAAAGGTAGCCTTCACTTGGCAAAAATACAAGAAGATAGGTATTAGAAAGTTAAGAGTAGCAGGCACAGGTTTGGGATTGGAAATTGTGTTTATCCTAATTATAGTCAAGAAAAACAGGAAAAGTTTTAGGCAAATAACGACAAACTGTCTTAGGGACAATCCTGCAGTGAGAGAAGAGGACAGAAGCAGTGAGGATGAGGATAGAGGTTTCCAGGCTGAAGGGTATTACTACTCATCCCTGGCAGGGAGAAATTAAAGAAGAAAATTCTGTGAGTAAAGGACATGATGATTCGTATACCTAACAGAAGATGCAAGCTGATGGATGGCCTATGGTCTGCATCTGGCCCAAAGACAGCTTCTATTTATCCTGCTCTGTATTTAGAAATTTATTAGTTGATAATACTTTCAAACCAAATGGTTTCACATAGATCAAGATTTTCAGCCTCTAAAAAAATGGGAAGTTCTGGCCAATCAGTATACAATTTTCTGCAGAGCAAGAACATGGAGCTGAGTAGCAGCTGTCCTCTAGATACAGTATGCCTTTACCAGTTCATCAAATGCTGCACCCCACACCTGCTTTATTCATGCATCTACCTTAGCTGCTTGTCCTCTCTAGACATTGGAGTTGGTGAAGAAAACCCTGACTTAGGGTGAGTATGACAAACGCTCTATGTCATTTGTGTAGAGTGATTAGTGTGTGTGTATTCATTTTTATACATCATAAACATTTACCAAGCATCTGTTATGTACTGAGCTAAATGTAACGAGAGGCCCAAAGACAGCAGATCTAGACTTTGCTTTCATAGGATCTATGCTCTTGTAGAACTTCAACACATGCACACACTTCATTTGTGTGCAAGCTATAGGGTGGTGTAAGCTAAGACATATATAGATAAAAGATCATGGGAACTCAGAGCAGCTCAAGACTACTTCAGTTGGAGCAAACATCGATGAAGGCTTCATTAAGTAGGAGATATTTTTCTAAATTTGTGGTTTCAGAACCACTAATATAAAGATTTAAGAACTTCGGATGGGTGATGGTTAATATAGGAACAACCAATCCTGGGTAAACTAAACTCCACTGATACTATGATACGTAAGCAAGACCATTTTTGATTGAGTAGATCAGAAATCTAGTTACAAATTGCTTCAGTTGACCCTGACTTTGGCACACACATCTGCACACACAATAGTAATATCTCTAGACTTGCTGAGTGGCCATTACTTCTCTACATTCTTAAAAAAAAAAAAAAAAAAAAACTGCTTTGTAGAGTTCGTTTCACATCCTTTTGCAAGCCAGTAACAGACTCTCATTTTCAGTGGGAGAACTAGCTTCCTTCCTTGATCATATGTGAGGTCTCATACTTTAACAATGTTAGCAGTAGTTGAGTATTTCAATTGTTTTGCTTTGTAAATGACAACTAGGGAAAGAACCTTGCAACCACAGTAGGTTTGACTCAAAGCCATGCTGAGGTCAGGTTCTCTAGTCCCCTCAAGGCTCATCTCTTAACTCAGTATTTTCTTTTGCCCTCCTCTTTTTCATAATCAGGTGTGGATTTGGGAGACGTGTAATATAGTGAGAGAGGTGTTGTCCATAAGCCAGAATTGCAGGCAATCCTACTTCCTGTTACTGTATTTTAAAACCATTTTGTAGGGACACCTAGGTGGCTCAGTGGTTGAGCATCTGCCTTTGGCTCAGATCATGATCCTGGGGTCCTGAGATTGAGTCCCACATCAAGGGAGCCAGTGGGGAGTCTGCTTCTCCCTCTGCCTGTGTCTCTGCCTTTCTCTCTGTGTTTCTCATGAATAAATAAATAAAATCTTAAAAAAATCACTTTGTAGTAATAGGACTGTTTTTGCTACTTCTTTTTGCATTGGGTGAAATTTTAAAATAAGCTCACACTTCTGAAAATATCCAAGTTAGGGAGGGCAAATAACTCTGCTTCCTTCTCCTATGCCTGTGGTAGACTGTAGTCACACTGAACCTTGATTCAGCCTCGGTGCCTCTAAACATGGCACTTCAGCAATGGGCAGAGGGATCACTCAGCTCCACATAAAGCTGCTTGACTTTTCTGATGGAGTGTGATGCAGAGAATGGAAGAAACTCTGGGTGGGGTCATTTATTGAATATACCATGTGTCCCGCTCTTGCTGGGCATTGCATCCAGATTCTCCCTTAATCCCTACCCATTATTATTCTTAATTTAGAGATTACACACTGGTGGCTAAACCAAGCTAAATTACTAGAGTCTGGAAGTAGGGAAAAAGATTGATCTCATTCCTAGTAGGCATTAACAGAAAATCATTGAACTGCAGAGAGCTCCAAAGTCCCCTCCCTGCTCCTGCCTTTAACCTCCTTGCTGGGCGTGGGGAACTCCCTGCTCCACTCCAGCTGTGGTGGCACAGTGCAGTTTTGTTATTTGTGTCCGCTGACTCTGAGTCAGGCACTGAGTGAGATCAGACCCTGTCTCCTCAGTGTCCACCGAGGTGCCTGACACACAGCAGGTCCTCAGTCGACATCTGTTCCATGGCTTAGTGAAGGGATGCTTCTCCTCTTTACATTGTGAGAGAATGTTTGCCGGGAGTCATTCTCTCTCTCTTTGCAATGCAGTAGACTCCTGTCTTGACAAAATGTTTATAATTTTTTCTGATCTTAAAAACAATGTATGCTCCTTGTGGAATTATCAAACATTAAGGAAAGGCTGAAACTATAAAAAAAATCAAATAAAAAAGTGAAACTAAGAAATTTAGCTGGCTGTTAAAAAATAACCAAGTATATCTATATGCACATTCATGGATGATATCCATGATATATTTTTGAGTGATAAAAAAGCAAGTTATAGAACTAAATATGTTCAGAGTGTGACTCTAACATGACTCCGTTTTCCTGAAATGTAGTGAATATGAATTTGGCTAGGAAAGCTTCTGAAAGGACACATATCAACACATTCTTGGGTTGACTTAGTCTGTGATGAAAGTGAAATATGTCAGGGGACTTTCCTTTTTGCTTTATATGCTTCTAGGTTGTTTTACTTTTAACTATCACATCCTACTTTAATAGTTAAAACTTTTTTTTGAAAGAGAGAGTGAGGGAGCAAGGAAAAGGCTGAGGGAGAGGGATTTTTTTAAAAAATGTATTTATTTATTTATTTGAGGGAAAAAGAGCACACTGGGAGGGAGAAGCAGAGGGAGAAGGAGAGGGGATCTTTTTTTTGAAAATTTTTTATTGAAATTCAATTTGCCAACCTATAACACCCAGTGCTCATCCCACCAAGTGCCCCCCTCAGTGCCCATCACCCAGTCACCCCAACTCCCCGCCCAGTTCCCCTTCCGCTACCCCTTGTTCATTTCCCAGAGTTAGGTGTCTCTCATGTTTTGTCACCAGGAGAGAGGATCTTAAGCAGGCTCTGTGCTGAGTATGGAGTCTGACATAGGGCTCAATCTCATAACTCTGAGATCATGACCCCTTAACCAACTGAGCCACTCAGGTGCCCACAAATTTTTTTTTTACTTCTAATTTTATAATTAAGCAAAGCAATGTAAATCTCTTGTACCAGAGATAACCCATGTTAATATTTTATTGTCTTCTGGTCCTTTTTTAAAAATTTGAATCACACTGTAGAAACGTTATTGTTTCAACTTTTTTCACTTACAGGATCTTGAGTTCTTTCACATGTCATTAAATATTCTTTTAAAACATTATTTAAAAAAACATTATTTTAAATTATTTAATGTTTCATCATTTGAGTTTTTCATAATTGACTATTCCTCAGGTAGAGAACATTGAGACTGTCCCAGGCTTTCTCAATAATAAAAAGTACCTCCATTAATAACCCTGGGGCAGATGTTTTTGTTTGCATCTCTGTATCATTAGGTTAGATTTCTGAAAATGGACTTACTAGGTTAACAAAAATTAAGACCTTCAACAGGCATTGGTGTAGACCTTCATAGCTGGTCATACCAAGCTCAATGGCCCCAGATACTGTGTTATGTTACAGTAGGCTAGGGGAAGACAAAGTTTTCCTCAAGTTTCTTAGGGTCTTTAGCTGGATCTGAAAATTAAACTGGCAAAGACAGATTAACAGGAGAAAAGCACATAAATTTTATTAAAATTTTTATATGTAAATGAGGGCCTTGACAAAAAGATGAAGACCCAAAGAAATGACCAAGGTAGAGAGCTTTTATACCTTTTAGATGATAAAAGTGTGAAGAATTGACAAAACAAAGAGGTTTGGGTTAGGCATGCAGTTGACTTTTGCACAGTATAGGGCATGTATAAGTTTTGACGCCCCTGAAAACTTAAATACTAATAGCCTACAGTTGATGAGAAGCCTTACTGATTAAAAAAAAAAGTTAACATATTTTGTATATTTGGTATATACTGTATCCTTACAATAAAGTAAGCTAGAGAAAAGAAAATCGTTAGGCAATCATAAGTCAAACATAAGGAAGAGAAAATACATTTATAGTGCCATAGTATAAAACATCCTCATGGAAGTGGATTCGTGCAGTTAAAACCCATGTTGTTCAAGGGACAACCGTAGTAAATAGTGAAGAAGTAACTAGAAAGATGAGTCAGTTTAACAAGGTTGGTTTGTACAGATTCCTTGGTCCTCGAATTCTCTGTCTTTGGTGATAAGAATATCTTCCCTTCTCCTGTTACAGGGAGGGCACCTTCCACATGAGAGAGTTATCTCCTGCTTTCAAGGGGACAAAAGAGGGCCAGTGTCTGTCCTTATTGCATCAGCTGTTTTTTTAAGTGCCTTTAATTCAAAATAATCAATATGCCAAAGTGGCATGTTTTGGGGTGACCTATTCTGCTACCCTTCAGTAGACATTTTAGATGATGTGCCTGCAGGCTGGCTCTCATTATATACTTCCCATAGGATGGGGCATGTGTGAGGTCCAAACACCACTACATGATCTGGCCCCGGGCAGCAATACCACGCTCGTGACAAAGGAAAAGTTTACATCGAGAACCCAGAACTCTGTCCTTAATAAGAAGAGTGGTCATGATGCTAGAGGTACAAAGACAGAAAGCTTCTTCTTTGGTCTTCCCATGACCTGGTGGGACCCATTTTCCCCAGTCTCTTAACTAGTCTTCTGTTAGACTATAAATTCTTCAAGTTAACCTTCCTCACCATTTAATTTTCACTACCTGTTTTTCAAAATCTTCATCAGTACAGAGTTTGTCATTAAAAAAAACCCAACTTTGCCACCTGGTGAGAATAGTAGTTATTATTTCAATACTTTTTGAGGTATATATGCAGTGGAAGTCTTGTTGATATATTGATCATTTGTATTTCTCAGAGTTGACTCTAAGTCCTCTATTTTTTCACGAGAGGAACTCTTGTGGAGATATAGGAACTAATTATGTATCATAAATACTCATCTTTTGTCTATCTTAAACAATGCAAATATTTCCTGTTGGTTATCCATGATTTTTTTTACAATGTTTATAGATTTTTATGTGACAAATTCTATTAAAATGTTTCTTTGTGCTTTCTGCTTTTATGCTTATAAACTCTTCCTCTGCCAATATTCCCAACATAATCTATTTTCTCTGGGTCTTACTTATTTTTTTTACCTTTCACTCTTTAATTCTACTTTGATTTCATTTTGATGTATGTATGAGATGAGTATCTAATCTGACATTTTTTTCTCCCAAATAATCCATCTTCTGACTTCCAACCTTCTACTCCATTACACAGGGGGCTAGATCATAGGTGTAGATAAGTCATTCAAAACAAAGAAGAAATCAAAGAAGACCACCTGTGCTAGTGCTCAGCGTTCAAGAGAAAGGATACCCACCTTGGTTTTGTCATTCAGAGTCACTTACTATACCATTCAGCTTTCTAAAAAGAAAGCCTTTCTGGTTGCCCTGAGTCCTCATTAATTCTAGACCATAAATAGTAGTAGTTATCTCCTTTATATTATTGAATATTATTTTTCCTGGTGTAAGGTGTGATTTTTTTTCTTTTGTTTTAACTCCCATAGTCACCCATGATACTCTTTTCAAAAGATTTGGATAAAATTGACTTCTGCCTTCCCCTGTGCCCTGGAATAGAAGCCATGCTTTCATGATAAATTGCACAGAAAAAAAAAGAAGAAAAAAAAAAGGCAGCAGGAGTTGCTTGTACCAAAATGAGAGTGGCTTCTGGCTCTGCTTCAGTGACTTTGTTCCACATTTCTTTCTGAACTCTCAGACAAAAGTGATAATGAGAGTTTAATCTCCAGACTTGTGCCATCAGCTGTTTATTTTCCTTAGACTATTTGAATTCCTACAGGGCCTCAATTTTAGCCACTAGAAACAGGACTTTCATGGTAGTTCTTCTCCTGGGGTGGAAATAATCAGAGGGTAAAAATCTAAGGTTTGCCATATTTTCTAGCTGTGCTCCAATGTATTTTCACCATTTTGAAAAGACTGAGGGTCCAAGGCAAGCTTAATGGGAGTAAGATGAAAGATAGAAAAAAGGTATTCTTCAGTTTACTAGAACTCAGCTATCTTTATGGCATGATATTCAGTATCCGTGTGGATACTGCTACTCTGATCTTTCCATTGTCCTGGGTTTCCTCTCTCTCTTTTATTATGGAGGCTTGTCATGTGCATTGTGGTATCTGCTGTTAGACTTTAGCAAAGTCATGTATATGTTGCCTGGGGGTATGAACCCATAAGAACTAAGATTTCTTTCAGTGGAATCCTTCCTTGAAGTAGGTAAAGTGTAGTGTGGTCAGAAGGAGTGGTAAGGCCCAACAATAGTGTTTTTCTTTTTTTTTTAAGCATTAAAACCAGTTTTCCAAAGTCTTATGAAAACAACACTCTTAATTACATGATGCTTGGGATACAGATAATATCATATTTACATATTTGTTTAAACCAAATCAAATCTGTCTCCCAGGCTCTTCTTGCCAATATTGATAGAAATCCACCCTTTCTCCTGCCTTCTCTGGCTCTCTTGTATTTGATAAGATTCTGGGGCTAATATGACCCCAGTCATCCCTCCACAGTGCTTACTGCTACCTTGGGTCCCTACCATGATTCCATCATGGTGCCCGGATCCATCGGGGGGATGGTTCTACCCACTTCACTTCATTTTTTCCACCTCAATCACAAAGCATCTTTGCTGAGGATTCTGAGGCCATGTGCTCAATGCCAAGTCCTGATAAGCAACCACATTGCCAGCCCCTGATGAAGACCGGATTGCCTCAGAGGGACTGTAGTTTGAGAATGGCATCTACCATCATTATTTTATTTAAGTCCAGCACCGGAGCCTGGGAGCTTTACTTAACAATCTTCAAGACATAAAGCCTCCATCTCTCTCCTTGGTGATTCCATGTAGTTTCAACATTGCCTAGAATTCTGAACTGCAGATGTCTCTGTAGGAGATATCATTAGGATAATCTGTTCTTGGATCTTGGTGGGAGGGGTGGTGGAGAAAGGGATAGTAAAAGGCCTTTTTTTTTCCTGTGACCTGGAGGATTAGGGAATATAGACCTAAGGAATAGGACCTGGGCACTCCCCTAAGATATATGACCGATATATTTTTGGTTCCTTTATAATAGATTAGCTGAGAAAAAAATACCCTAAATTACTTTTGAAATAGGTAATACTATTATATTAGGTTTTCAGTAAATCACGCTGAACTATTATGATCTGTGGACTATCAATGTGCAAAACAGACATAAGCATAGCTGCTGTGGTATAAGAGGGATTTGACTTGAGGCCCTTCCCACTCAGCACCCCCCCAATGTCTCAAGTGTTCCTGAGCTACCTTGGGGAGCCCTGGAGGGTCTGTGATCTCAATTTAAAAAACCATTTCTGTGATTTGAGGATAACTTCTCTTTAAGCCCACATATACCTACTATGACGTTTTCACTTCAGAATGTAAGAATGGCTTAAGAGGAACAGATCCAACCCCAGGATAGACACCTTGGGTGCCCTTTGTAAAGTGGTACCCTGGAACATTCTAGAGAATGGAAAGATTTGTCTGCAGTATCCACTTTCTATAGAACATTTTCAGAGAATAAGGATGTCCTCTGTAACATTTTAGTTTATCTTAACAGAAGCATGTACTTTCTGTAGTGTACTCACTATGTATCTGGCTGAGTTTATGCACAACTGAAATTTATAGAGTGCTTACTATGTGCTGGGCACTTTTTCAAGCACATCACATACAGTATTTACTTATTTTTACTTATAAGCACTTAAATGTGTCAGGCTTTGGTTTAAGAACTCAATGAGCATTAACTCATTCAGTCTTCAAAAGAACATTCTAAATAGATACTATTATTCACTCCCATTTTCCAAATAAGGAAATTAAGGTATAGAGAGATGAAGAGAATGTCCAAGAGTAGCACAGCCAGCCAGGGACTGAGCTGGCATTAGAGCACTGACATTCTGGCTCCAGAGTTAAACTTCTCTACTTCTGTACTATTGTATCCCATGACACAAATAGCTCATTAGTACTCCCTAGGAAGGAGATAATAGAGCTCCATTTTTACAGATGATGGATCTAAGGCCCCCTACATTTAAGTCATTTGTTTGAAATCATACTAGTGCTAAAGAGAGAAATACTAATTCAAACCCAGGTATTGAGTCCAGAGCCTGTCTGAATAGCAGTAATCTTCAAGAGGTAAATTCGCTAAGGTCATGCTGCTGGTAAGGGCAGAGTCTGTAGGATGCCTGGATATGCCATCGAAGTCTGTATTTTAATAATTCAATGAGGGCAGCCTGGGTGGCTCCATGGTTTAGCACCACCTTCAGCCCAGGTTGTGGTCCTGGAGACCTGGGATCGAGTCTCATATCAGGCACCCTGCATGGAGCCTGCTTCTCCCTCTGCCTGTGTCTCTACTTCTCTCTCTATCTGTGTCTCTCATGAATAAATAAATGAAATTTAAAAAAAAATAATAATTCAATGAATATATAATAAAGCTTCAGTTTATCAAAATTTTTAGAAACCTATATTTAAAATATTTTCCGTTTGTTAGTAATGATAATATTTATAGCTAGTGCTTAGTATGTTCTTAGCATTAGTATTAATATACAGATATTATCTAACTTATTGAGATAATACATGGACATTTTATGAAAATCAAGCAATATATAGAAGAATGTACAGAATAAAGCAAAAGTTGTCAGAAATCCCATAGTTCTAAATAACCACAGTTAACACTCCTGTGAGAATCTTTACAGGCATCTTTCACTACACGTTTTGTATATGTACCATATGTACAATCATACAATTTTAGGTAAATGGAATAATACCATAGATGCTATTTGCAACCTGCTTTTATCTGTTCATTCCTCCAGTCAAGATATTTATTGAAAGCTTGACATTTATAAAGCAATATACTCAAAACGATATGTTGTCTCCATTTTCCTATTTTGATGAACAGAAAGATTGATCTTTTTGTGAATAATAAATTATATTAGGACAGGCAAGGTTATTCTGCAATAACAGATTAACCCTTTCAACTCAGCGGTTTAAGGACACAGGGATTACTTCTTGCTTACATTGACTGAGGGTCCAGTGCCCCAAAGCAATGACTCAGCAATCCATGTCTTTTCCATATTGTGGCTCTCATCTCCTTTTGGGACCTCTGAATCACTACAGCAAGGGAAGAGAGTGCTTTTCATGGCTTTAGTCTAGAAGTAAAATAAAACACTTTATTCTTGATCCAACCAGAACGAGGCATGTGGTACCACCTGATTTCAGGAAGACTAAGACATAGTCCTAGTCTGTGTACCTTGAGAAGATAAGGAGAATCAGAAATTATTGACCTTTAGTAATGTCTCCCACATGGGGATTCTGTTGTATGAATGACCTATCATTGATTTAACGAATCCTCTCTTGATGGATATTTAGATAGTTACCATTATTTCTCTATTACAAATAATGCCATGATGAATGGATTTGCATATGCATCATGTAGTCAGATTGATTAATTCATTTTAAATTCCTAGAGGAGGAATCACTGAGTCAATGATAGAAACATCTAAAATATGATGCTACCTTTTAAGCTCAACCATGTAACATAGGGGCTTGAAGCCCAGAAAGTGTATTTCTCAGGTTCTCTGGGCTTACAGTTTTGTGTAGAATCTACCAATGAGAGGCATTCACACAGGAAGGAAGGAGAAGCCATTCTCTAAACCAGTAGTGGAGTTTTGCCTGACTTTCGGAAATTCTAAGAGAAGTTGTCGGTCTCCAGGTATCTTCCTGAGAACTATTTATTTCTGTGTTGCAGAGAACTGGGGTATCAGTGGTGACTCTTTTACAGTTCTATACTTCTGGTTTCCTGTAAAGAGCCTTTTTGATCTATACTCCCGCAGGATCCTAGGCATGGTGTAAGCCTCAGTACAGGTGGCTTCTCTTCTCCCGACTGCACTCAGAGGAATGCAGCACCTATTGCCAAATTGCTCTTCAGGAAGTATGTACCAAAGAGACTTCCAGCATCAGCAGTACATTAGTGGCATATCGCCACTTTTGTGCACCAGCACCTGTCAGTATTTTTCAACATTGGTAAAGTCATAGGCAAAACAAAGAAAATTAATGATGGTTTATATTTGCATTTCTTGGGTTGAAAATATTATATTTTATTGGACATTTTTTCTTTTGTGAATTGTGTGTTAATATCTTTGGTTGTTCGGCCTCTTAATTAGCAACTTTTTAAAATTTTAATTTATTTTTTATTGGTGTTCAATTTGTCAACATACAGAATAACACCCAGTGCTCATCCCGTCAAGTAATTAGCAACTTTCTTAAGAGCTCTCCTCTTTAATATAATACTTTTATTTGTCACTGCTTTTTGGGGGGGACTTAAAGGAGGAATCATTTATTTCGTTATATTAGATTCAGAGAAGAAAGATCATATGCATGTGAACAAATGATTAAATCTTGAAGTTGGAGAGTTAGCTGGATGTTCCATCAAAAGGTGCCTAAGTGACTCGTTGGTTAAGTGTTTGACTCTTGATTTTGGCTCAAGTCATAATCTAAGGGTTGTGAGATCAAGCCCCACATCGGGCTCCAAGTTGGATGTGGAACTTGATTAAGATTTTCTCTCTGCCTCTGGCTTTCCGCCCCCTCATCACCCCCCACAGCCCCCCCCCCCCCAAAAAAAAACAAAGAGGAAGAACAGATGCACCTGTCAGGGTGATTCCTTCTCTCTGTAAACAGGAGGATAAGCACTATTAAATGTGAAGAATGTGCTAAAATTGAAAGTGTTTTGGATAAAAGTAACTTTTAGAGCCTTCTAATGGCATTTGGTTTGTCATCCCCCTCCCCCTTTTTAAAAAATCTCCTTTCACCAATGGCTCTCTTTTGGTATAGAACTGTGGCACATTACATCCTTGGGAAGGAGGGAGGGAAAGTCCTGCAGATTTGCACTATATTGCTTCTGAAATACCAAACGAAAGATGACCATCAGAAAGGGTTATATTTTCCTTTAGGTCTTGAGATGAAAAACCAGCAGCATAATCAAGGTAGACTTTGAGCAAAGGAATTGAGGCAAAACACCATATAACTATGGCCAAATGGTCATGATTTGTTGAATGAAAAACTGGAAGGGCCAATACACAGGTTGAGAGGAGTTTAGGCTTAGGAATTGAAATAAGGATGCATCTTGTATGACCAATATGTTTGATTGGCAATGACAGATTCTGAGACAAAGCCCACATTTACTAAGAGAGAGTAGTATGATCATTTACTGATGATGACCAAGGTTCTAGAATGTGAGGGCAGTAAAAATGATGCTACAAACTTGCCATTTTCTGGTTTAGGATGTGGCTCCTTATAGGAACAAAGAAAGGGCCTTTTCTGAGATGAGATGGAAAAATAATATAATGCGTTAGGGAGGAATATGACTTTGTAATGCAGGCTCTTCTCAGTTTAAATTCCTAACATCTGCTTGGTTGATGAACAGTAGTTGAAGTTGGAAATAAAATTGTTTTAATTTATCTGATATGGAAACTTAATGGTAGCATTATTTTCAATTGTGTAAAATCCATAGGCTGGTATCCTGTGAGTTTACACACACACATAGGAGCAGAACCACAAGCTCTTCTTGGAAGAGATTTGCTTATTATTGAAAGACATTGGTGAGTAATGGGTATAAGTAAGCTTCATGGTGCATATATTTCTCCCTGTTCATAGATAACGTCCTTGGGAAGTTTCATTAATTTTTTCACCTCACTCCTACACTATTAATTATTTCCAAATATCTCAATAAAGAGTAACTAGTATATTATTTTTTAATTAATTTCACATGTAATTTCAGTTAATACTGTGTATAAAAAACTATTCATTGGTATGTCTATAAAGCTATAGGACTTGGTTTACACATATGAGGAGCTTGCACTCGAATTAAGGCAATACAAATGGAAACCTAAACAATATAAGCAACAATATAGAAAAGTTGCCCTTTGGGTAACACTGAGTGTGACACCTATAGTAGTCCTTCTGGGACTTGGGTGCTCCAGAAATCCTTCACATTGGAAACAGAAATGAAACATGAGTAAGAATGCAATAGAAAGAAATAAAGTACATTTTGGTTTGTGTTCGGGTGGGAGCAGTACAGCACCTTAAGAATGAGCGTATTGTATACCTGCTTTGCCAGAGAGGAAGGTTTTATGTTGGGAAATAGTGGAAGAATTTGAAAGACTCATCTTTTTGGATACACCGTGGGCTAAGAAGAATACACAGCTCTGTGGAACTTTCAGACTTTTCTGGTGCCCTTAGGCTAATTTGGGGGATTTCATGTCCATTGATTCACATTCTTAATGGTTGTTCTAATGGCAGCTCCATTGGGGATTTCCCCAAATTGGCATTTTTCAACCTGTTTTAAAGCATGCTATTACTTTAGAGATTAGCCATATTTTTCTTTATAACACTCATTATAAATAGGTCAGAAAGGAAATACTGATATATATATACACATGTGTGTGTATATATATATACACATGTATACACACATGTGGTTTTCATTTTTATGTAACAATATGTATTCATACAAAGAGTGTCAGAAAGTTGTAGAAAGAGATCATCTAATGCATGAATGCATGATATTGCATTTTCTTATGGATTGCATTTACCAATTTGAGAGTTGTGTTGATGAATGTTGTCTGTCTAGTAGTCGCTGGACTGTTATGTATCTTGTTTTAGAGTGTAAATACATACCTGTGATAGTTGATGTTTGTTAACTATTAAACATTTATACTGCACAAACTTGTTCCATGCATCTGTTGCTAATAGAAGGTAATTTTATGTAAAAAATAAGAATATAATCATTCTCATCATCATCATCAACAAATCATCACAGAAGGGCAGAATGCTTCAAAGTGAGCATAGCAACTATTATCTTCAATTTCTTAAAAAAAAAAAAAAAAGAAAAAGGAACTGGACTTCCTGAGTCTAGTTAGCTATTTTTGGAGCATTCTTCATCAAGAATACTAAAATGTTTTAGAACATACTATTCTTCCCTTTAAAACTCAGCTGCATAGAATGAACTTTTCATGCTATATGTCAGTGAAAGTAAAATTTAGGAATAGACTTGGTGCTACTCCTGATACCAGATATGACCTATGAGAAGTTTTCATCATATTAAAAAAAAATACATCATCTGTAGTGGGTTAAACTGTTCCCCTCTCCATATATACCTGGAATCTGTGAAATGAAGTCATTTGAAAAAGTATCTTAACTTAAGTGCCTAGGTGGCTCGATTGGTTAAGCATCCAATTCCTGATTTTTGGCTCAGGTCACAATTCCCCAGTTGGGAAATTGAGCCCATCTCTGGCTACTCATTCAGTGCATGAAGTCTGTTTAAGATTCTTTCCCTCTCCCTCTGTGTGCTCTTACCTTCTCACATGTGTGCATGCACTCTCTTAAAAAAATTTAAAGATTTTATTTATTTATTTGATTTTAGAGAGAGAGAGAGAGAGAGGGCACCCGAATGAGTGTGGGGAGGGGCAGAGGGAGAGGGAGAGAGAATCTGAAGCAGACTCCATGCTGAGCACAGAGCTAAAGGTGGGGCTCAGTCTCACAATGGATTAGATCATGACCTGAGGCAAAACCAAGAATTGGACACTTAACCAACTGAGCCACCTAGGTGCCTCCCTCATCCTGACCAAAAAAAAAAAATCTTTAAAAAAAGAAAGAGTGGGATGCCTGGGTGGCTCAGTGGTTGAGTGTCTGCCCTTGACTCAGGGCGTGATCCTGGGGTCTGGGGATCGAGTCTTGCGTCAGGCTCCCTGCATGGAGCCTGCTTCTCCCCTTGCCTGTGTCTCTGCCTCTCTCTCTCTCTGTGTCTCTCATGAATAAATAAATACAAATCTTAAAAAAAAAAAAAAAGTATCTTAAGAGGCTTGGCAGACCCAGTGCACTCTCAAGTGTTGTGTTATTGAAGCTTCGGACCGACTTGGGTTCTGACTTGGATTCTGACTTGGACCATAGTGTTAAGAGAATCTGAACAAAGTCTGCCCACACCTCCTATTGTAAACTGGCAGAACTTAAAAAAAAAATCTTTGCAGTTGTAATTAATCTAAGAATCTTGTGATGAGATCACACTAGATTTAGGATGAGCCCTAAATCCAATGATAGGTGTTCTTAAGAGAAGGGAAAACACAGAGACACAGAGCGAAGTATGTCTTCCATATGAAGACAGGAGCAGAGTTTGAAGTAACAAAAGCAGAAGCCACGGAACATGAAGTGTTGCCAAAAGCCACCAGAAAAATAGGAGAAAGGCATGGATTCTCCCCCAGAGCCTCCAGAGGAAACTGACCCTGTTAACCCCTTGATTCTGGCCTCCAGAATGAACAAAGAATAAGTTTCTGTTGTTTTAAGCCACCAAGTTTGAGGTAATTTGTTGCAGTCCTAGGAAACCAGTATCCCCATCTCTTCCTTTCTTCTTCCCTTCCTTTTTTCCTTATCTCATTCATTCACACAGCAAACCTTTGAGTGCCTGATATGTAGGTGGCAATGTTCTAGAGGAATTGGGGATACAGCAATAATAAAAAGACATAACCTCATTTAAAAATATTTTATTATACCATTTGGAGGACATACAATGTCTTTTTTTTATTCTCTTACTCGGAGTTTTTGTGGCCTCTTCTACATTCACATCAGCATCTTTTATTTTTTTTAAATTTTACTTATTTATTCATGAGAGAAGCAGAGACATAGGCAGAAGGAGAAGCAGGCTCCCTGCAAGGAGCCTGATGTGGGACTCGATCCTCGCACCTCAGGATCACATCCTGAGCCAAAGGCAGACACTCAACCCCTGAGCCACCCAGGTGTCCCATGTTCACATCAGCATCTGAACATATTTTAAGTGTCATTTTAAATATGAATGTCAAATGCTGTTCTGAAAAAGTTGTGCCGGTTCTCCATACTGATCCCACTGCCCCCTGAAGGCATTGGCTAGTCTTGGGAATGGGTGCCTTTGTCTGCACCCACCCCTGGCACTTTCTAAACTCACAGGGCTCTGGTGGTTCAGGACTGCCCATTGTGACCCTGTGTCAGGGTTTACCTTCTCCCACTCTGCCCCATCTTAGAATTCCTTCCATCTCTCTTCCCCATGGTCATCAAAACTTCTATTCTCTCAGCACCTGTGCTCTTTGGATCTCTCACCTTAACCGAATAAAATTCACACTTCTCACTATGGCTTGCAAGTAGTAAATGTTCTAGATTCCATCTCCTACCATGCTCCTGTTAGGCTTCAGGTGTACCCAGTTCCTTGATGTTCCTCTAAGATTCCAATTATGCTCCTATCTCAGTGTATACTTATGTTTTCTCTGCCACGAACATTGTTTCTGAGACATTCCCATGGCACATGGCTCATTCACTCACTTCATTCAAGTCTCTGCATAACATTGCCTTGTCGGAGAAATCTGACCACCCCACCCCCTATGCTACTTTATTTGTCCTCATTGCACTGACTATTTCCTGGGATTAGAGCATATATTTATTGATCTCGCTATTGTCTGTCTCCTAACCTAGAATATGGGTTTTAGGAAAAGAGGGACTTCATCTGCTGCATTCCCAGCCCCTAGAGATGCATCTAGGCATAGTAGGCATTCAGTAAATATTTGTGGATAAGTGAATGGATTAAGTGAGAGCAGGCTAATGTGAGAAACAGTGAAATCTTAGGATATTAGTTGCACAGTTGCACACTTGGTAAGATAGTTGCTTTGCATCTCCTGGTGACTTGATTTTAAGGCACATCATAACTAGCATTTACAGTTGCAAAGCATTTTCAAAAGTCCAAGTATCATACTGCTCAGGACAACCTCCATTTTTATCGCTGATGAAATTGAGATTCAGTGAGGCCAAGATACTTAGTAGCTAAGGGCACACAACTTGTTAATGACAGAGTTGGAACTTAAACCTTGGTTTCCAGGTTTCAAATCCATGGCATTCAAAACAACCACCACAACAGCAAACAACACAAAGCCTCTACCATGATGACCTCTTTCTCAGAGGAGAAGTTCCGATTGTGCATGCATATGGGGTTAGGGGTGGTATTTCATGTGACAGTGATTTGGTTATCACTAAGTCCAACCATATATCTTGTCATTATAATTTGAGGAATTGAGCTGCAAAAAGGCAAAGCATATGTCAATTTCTAAATTAAAATTCTCTTCTTTTTTTCTTCGGATTGTGAAAAAAGGTGAAGTCTTGTTGAATATATGTGGGTTGCAGAGAATGAATATATCTTGGCCTAAAATACATCATGGTTCAATAAAACTCAACCTGAGAAATGTTTTAATTTTTACTGGTGCTTTTACTCTGTCTGTTCAAATCAGATAGGGCACTTAAGCCATTTATAATTAGATCCTCAGTCCTGTTACTGGATCATGGCAAACTTAGATGAGGCACTGAAAAATAGGCTTTCCTTTGCTATGTAACAGCCTTTGCATAAATGGAGAAGAGGAGCCTAATTAAACAGAAGCTAAGAATGTCATAGATTCAACAGTTAGGAGTTGGGGGTGCAGCAAATGCATCTTGTTTATTTGACAGTATTTGTATATTTGCAAAACAAAGCAACAGGACCTGAAGCCTGATTAGTTGCCAAGTCATGTTTTTAGGGGCCATGGTCATCATTTGCTCACTTCACCTCAGTTTTGAGGAACAATGCACAGTTTATATGAATATCACATGTGAGGAAGAGCACAATGGGTGCTTCTTTATCATCAACTCTTGGTCCTCACAACCCAAGCTGGTCCACCTCATTATTTTTATTGAGTGGTGTAGAAGGGGGCATTTGAGTGAGTTAACAGATAATTAAAATAAATTATTATGTATTGCTTATGACTCTTGACCTAGACTTTCTATAATATTTACAAAGAAAAAAAAAGGCAAATCTTATACCAATTTATTTGTTAAGCTAAGTTTTATCCTGAAGCTATGAAGTACAGGAATAGTAGAAATGAGACAAGTTGATAGGATATCTGATATCCTGCTTTCCTTTTCTAGCTTGGATAGTCTTGAATTTGAACCTTTTTTGTATTGCTGTAGGTACCTTCTGCAACTGAGGTACAAGGCATATCAAACCAATGAGAGAAATCTAAGCAAAACCAGCTATTTGTGTTCCAATCCTGGAGATAGACTGTTAGGGCATTCCAACCAGGACTTTCTTCTATTTAGTTCTTTAAGATCTTGGAAGTCAGCTTACTCTTCTGAAAGTACGGCTTTAGGAAATGGGGAACATTCAACTATTTCAGAAACCACTTTCTGCAATGATGAGACTATTCGATATCTGTGCTGTTTCAATACAATAGCCACTAAGTATTATTTAGTGCTTACTGAGCACTCAAAATGTGGCTAGTATAACTGAGGAACTGAATTTTTAATTTAATTTAATTTTAGTTTATTTAAGTTTAAGCATAGAGTTATGCTTGTGGCTATTGGCTACTGGTTAGTGCAGATTTAGATTGTTATTATTTCCATGAGCATTCATGCTCTAGGACTAATAATTAGAATCTTAAGCCTAGATTAAATGAAATGGTCAAATCCAGTTTTTGCAAATGAAGACACATTATCATGGAGGCATATTGTTCAAAACTATAGGTCTAGTTCTTTGTAGAACTTTTGGATGGGTCTTTTATTCTGGGTTGTCATCACTTTCATGTCTGTTGGAAAGGAGAGGGTAAATACGTAAGACTCTGTGTGAGGATGCTTTCTAGAATACTATGGCAGTTTCCTACTAGAAACCCTCCTAGACTGAAATTTACTTGCATCCAAAGGTTTTATTGAACATGCTACATGCTTATCTGATTCTGAAATCCTTTCACACAATGTTTATATGCTGTAACTTGCTGCTAAAATTTTCCACAGGGAATAATTAAAGAACTTTCTCAAAGTTGAGGTTTTTCAAATATAAGAAAGATATTGCTGTCTTAAATAAAATAGAAATTCTTTTTTTTTTTTTTTTTTTTATAAAATAGAAATTCTATGTGTAGTCATTAAGGCTTCCCCAAGTATTTTTAGTTTACCCTCTTCTAGTTAAGTGGTACTTTCAAGCCCTGTCATGGTTAGATGGGGCCATGTGACCATTTTGGCCAATTAATTATGAGAAGAAGCTATGCATGCCTCTTTGGGTCAGGCCTTTAATTGCTGAAGCAAAACACTGCAGAGCTCTTTCTCTGCTGGCACAGCATCTGACAATGGTCAATTTGGCACCCGCTGTATCAACTAGGAACCCTGAATGCTAGGAAGAGCCTCTTGGCAACTTGCAATGGACATATAATATGGGAAAGAAGTAATCTTTGATTTTTCAAGTCAGCATACTGACACATGTCTAAGTATGGAGGTAAAGCAAAGATCATGAGTAGAAGACAAGAGTCAAGGTAGTAATGGAATAAGACAAGGATAAGTTATCTGAATTTCCACTCTGCTTCATATACCTTTCTCAGTTCACATTTAATGGATTAGCAGACAGGCAAACCACTTGCTTGCACTGCCCCAGGGCAGTTATGAGACTGGGAGAGTTTCTATACCTTCCTGGATCTTTCAGGTTATGCATTTTTAAAATGGGAGGATCTGTTAGATGACTCTCAGCTCATTCTAGTACCAATATTCTCTTGTGTCTCTCCTTGATATCCTAACATCACAAAACTTCTTTTTAACCAATAGCTGGAGACATAAATATGCCAGCCAAAAATTTTCCTGGGGTACCAAGTCATAAGAGGTATGTGGTAGACTTAAATTGTGTCAATTTAGCTAATCTGGAACTAGCATTCCTGCCATTCCCCCATTCCCTTCTGTGAGTAGCTCCAGGCTGAGGTGAGTCATAAAAGACTTCTTTTTTTCTTTCTTTCTTTCTTTCTTTCTTTCTTTCTTTCTTTCTTTTTAAGGATTTATTTATTTATTTGAGAGAGAGGAAAAAGAGAGAGAGAGAAATAGGGCAGAGGGGCAAAAGGAGAGAGAGTCCCAAGCAGACTCCATGCCACACAGAGCCTGACATGGGTCTTGATACAGATTCTTGTCCATCTCCCTTGGTTCCAGCACATTCCTACAGGGTTTCTTTTGAGCTTTCTTCCCCCGCTTCATATCTCTCTCCCATCCCAGATGCCAGACCACCTGCCTTCCCTTGCCGAAAAGTCATAGCTCAGTAAATGCTTTAACCCACAATCATCTAAGATCAAATCCCTATAATAAATCCCTTATTATATAAATCTCCTAGTGGCTGCGCTTCTCTGATCTAACTGTGACTAATACAGGTTGCTAAAACAGCTCAGGGAAGATAATTACATAGAGAAAATAGAATTTAGCAGAATTCTTGTCAGAGAAATAATATATGTGATTGGAAGGATTTTTCTTAAGCCATTTGGGGGGCTGTTTAATGGGAGAACCAGAGTAATAATCCATATTTACTAAGTTGCCTTTTAGGAAGGGGGTGTCTATTCCAGGTCAAGGCTTTTATGTTTCTTGTGATTGGAGATACAGTCAGGAGGATAGGACAGCAAAGAATGAGAACATTATTTCTGGTTTCCCAGTACCCTCCTTCCTCATGCAGAGCTCAGCACCATCTCTGAACACATATCAAAACCTATTTTAGGACTTAGTATCAGTTTTAACATTAGCCAGTTATTCTTCCCTATAAGAGAAAACTCTGTTATAAGCAAGTGTAATGAGATGCATGGTATGGACCACACATTCATTCATTCATTTATTAAGTATTTAACATATATGCCAGGTCTGATCTAGGTGCTGGGGATACGATGTCAAACAAGATAGCAAGGTCCCTGGATTTACCTTCTAATAACAGCATCAAAGTAATACATTTTTCAAAGGAAAAAAAAAAAAGAACAAGATCATTGTTTGTAATGATAAGTGATAGGAAGCAGATAAAACAAGGGGAGGGTGTGATTTCAAGGGGAGGGTTAGGGAAGGGTACTGAAATGGGAGACCTGAATGAAAAGAAGGAGTCGATCATGTGGAAATCTGGCACTTTGCAGAAGAAAAAGCAAACCCAAACTCCTAAGTGGGAGCAAGCATGGAAAGTTCAAAGAATAAAAGGAAAGCCGAAATGGTTAGAGTATAGTGAGCGAGGCAAAGAGAATAAAGAATAGATAGAAACAAGACAAAATCAGAGAGGGAGGCAAACCATAAGAGACACTGAACTCTAGGAAACAAACAGGGTTGCTGGAGGGGACAGGGGTTGGGGCATGGGGTAACTGGGTGATGGACATTAAGGAGGGCAGGTGATATATTGAGCACTGAGGAATCACTGGCTTCTACCTCTGAAACCAATAATACATTGGTATACATATAATAATACATTATATGTGAATCAATTGAATTTCAATAAAAATTTTTTTTTTTTTAAAAGAAACAAAGCCATGGAAGGGCTTATAAACCATGGTGTGCAGTGTGGGTTTCATTCCTAGGTCAGCCCTGAGCATTTAGATTTTAGAAGATCATTCTAGCCCCACTGCTGAGAAGTGAAGAGTGTTAATAGGATCCAGTTATTGTGTGGCTGGTGTAGCAGGCTGGACTAGGCTGGAGACTTTTGGATAGAAACGTAGACAGACTTGGGTTTCGAGATAGGGCTGCTGAGATCTGGAGATGGATCGGATGTGGTGAGCAAAGGCACAGAGCTTGCAAAGATGGCTTTCATCATTTGAGGGTCAAGCTGCTAAGCCAATGTTTGGCATTTTTCAAAGATGGGGAAGGCTGAGGATGGGGTAAATTGTATTTAAGTATAAAATACGCTATTAAAAATAAAAATAAAAATAAAATACGCCATTAATTACCTAATCCTAGTTTTATAAAATTTAAAGTGTGTTTTGGTTCCCATGGCCTTTACTGAAGTAATATATGCTGATGAATAGGAGACAGTGCCTTCAGTGATGGATGTGTTGTTTCTGTGAAGAATAAGGTCCTTTCAAGAAGTTAAGTTTTATTCCACCATCAGGGGTGTTCTCTCTGGGAAATTCTTCCCTGTGGTTGCCTATTCACAATTGTACAAGTTCCCATTCTTTGACATGGAAATAAGGGGCAACGCCCACTGGAGTCAGCAGTAGGAATCTGTCTTTCATTGCCATGAATTGTGCACTTTCACAAATCCTGAGGGATGGAAAAAAAGAGTCAGGACTGAGCAAAAGTGGCTGCCTCTGATTTCAAGGGTGCGCTTGTGTAAACATTTCTGAAGCGTGATTCTTATTCTTAAACATTGGAGAATGACTTTTATAATGAGAAAAAAAATTTTTTTTCTCTCCCTCTCCCAAATGTCAGTGTTTATGTTTCAGTCATTTGGGTTCTAAGAAACAAGATCTTTTAAGGGGAACGAGGTTATAGAAATTGCCAGCATCTTAAGGAAGATCCTTGCCCTGTTACTGGTTTCCTGTTAGCCCATAACAGGCTTCACAAGGGAGGACCTCACTGCCAGAGTCGATGAGATTTGCCCTCCAGGTTTCCCTAATGGATGCTACCAAGATGAAGAGGTTAGTAGCCAAGAACCCCATTTCCTCACTGGATTTAGCTCTTGGGAATCTGCCATAAATGAATTTTCTTCTGTTCTTCAGCTTTTACAGTGTAAAGATTTATTTATTTTTTGGTGTTGAAGCTGGACAAGGTTTATGAAGAAACTAGTTTTTCATTCCTTCAGAGAAAGTTTGTTTTTTGGACAAGTGTCCCTGATTATTTTGCCTCGGAGTGCACAGTGGTCCATGTTGTAATGTCAACTCCTCGCCAGCAGATGGCAGTCACAGCACACTGCACTTTGACATTAAGCAAAGTTTCAGAACCCCAGGAATTTGTCCTTTTCACAGAGGGGAGGGTCTGATGCACTCTGTGGCTTGGCAGGAGGGGTAGCTCCTATGGAGACTAATCCCAGGGAATCCACTACATAAATATATGAATTTGGCCTTGAACCTGGAGATATTTTTAATTGGAAAAGGAAACAAAACAGTAAAATAACAAAACAAAGCAAAAAAAGCAATAATCCCAGCAACAGCAACAACAAAAACCCCTCCTTAAATAAATCTGTCAAAATGAGCTATGAGGTGAACATCCCAAGGTCTCAGGCTTATTCTGAGCTTTGTTTCACTGATACACGGATCAATATAATCATGGTTGAGGAGCTGGCATGAAAACATAATGGCCAAGAGAATAAGGCTGGAAACAACAGCAAAAGTATTTTATTTTCAGGAGGATTAACTGAGCTCTGGGTGGCTAGACAGGGTAGGGGAAAAAACAGAAGAAACTCAGAAGTGAAGTTAGAAATCTTAGGACTTTTGTTTCTTCCATAGAGATATTTCCAAAGGAATTCTTTATAGGAAAAATAAGGATTTTTCTCCAGCTAGAAGGAAGACATTGCATATATCACTGACATTCCAACATGTGCTTCATTATGTTTTCCTGAATTTCTGCCACTGCAACTCAGCTGGGTTTGGCCACTCTTCTTTCCCATGAGCTAAGTGGTTGCCTTGCCTTTTTGCAGAAGGTATGCTGACTTTGGGACAGGTGCAGGGGTTATATGACATTAAGAGGACATTCCTATTTCTCCACCCACAATGTGGTTTCTGTGTCTGAGCAAAAGGCACATTTTATCTGTTTATGTTTGGTTTGGTTTTTTGAGTGTGTCTCACCAGAAATGTGTGGGAACAGGGCTCTGTTTAAGAAAAGGCCACATTTCATTGTTAGGGAGAAGACTCGAATCCCATGGAAATGGACTATATGGGTTAGGAATTTCTGCAAATGTCTCTTTTCTCCCAGAAACTACTGAAACTAGGACTACTATTACTGACTCAACTTTTTAAGGAGATCCTGGAATACGGAGTGATAAAACTCTATCCACATCATCATGATGAAAAACTTTAACTTAACCATAAAGGCATCAAGAGAGGCATTTGCAGCTTCCTGATTCTATTGCTTGTTCTAGGTCTGCTGAGGGTTTGCCTATTTTCCATTCCAGTAAGTGGATAGTTATGTGATCATCCGTCTGTATTTGAGCAGGGGTTGGATATTCAATCCACCTGGGATACAGACAATCAGGGGGTACATTTCCTGTAGAAAATTTAAAAACATAATGAAACTGATGAACAGTTGGTCTGCTTTTAAATTATCACCATGCCCAGCAATTCTTAAGCACTTCCAGTGGGGGAAAATATTTTTCTGGTCTAATTTCTAAATATTTCCTACGATGGCAGTTGAGTTTCAATAACATATATATATATATATGCTTTAAATTGGCACATTTAGGGACACTTGGGTGGCTCAGTGGTTGAGCATATGCCTTTGGCTCAGGGTGTGATCAGGGTCCTGGGATGGAGTCCTGCATTGGGCTCCCCACAGGGAGCCTGCTTCTCCCTCTGCCTGTGTCTCTGCCTCTCTTTGTGTGTCTCTCATGAATAAATAAAATCTCCTTTTTTAAATTAGCACATTTAATTCATCTCTTAAGTAAACATTTTATATGGTAATGAATTCACAGAAGTCCCTGCTATGCTGTTGGCCTCCAACACACATGGATTTGGCTAGTAAGTTCATTTCAAGAGGGAATTTGTAATTGTTCAGAATCTTTCAAGCTTGCCTTTGCCGTAGTTTATATTTCCAACTCCTGTGGTACTATATATTGTCACTTTTGAACAGTACATTGGAAATAAAGATATCTGTATGTGATTTTTCTTTTCTGGATTGCTTTTTCTTTCTGGTGTGGTAAAGACCTAAATATAGTTGCAACAGCTGGAATCAGTTTAATGGTATAGTGAAAACCGCAACCTTCAAACTTGTTCCTTGAAGACTGGTGCACAAAAAATGGAGGGAAAGGCTATTAAATATATAAAGTGTAAGGAATTGAACATTTACATAGACTAAGGAATCAAGTTAGAAGAAAAATATCTGGAGAAATAACATAAGATAGTGGTCTTAATGTTGCTGGAGAAATAACAAGGCATTGTTTGAATATCCTGATCATTTTCATCACGATCTGTATGAGTCCTAAATCAGAAGAAAAACTTCATTTTTTACTCAAGATAATAGAAATTTAAGATGAATTTCTGGTGAAAGTGCTCTGTGGAACTTTTCTGATCATGAAAACATGTGGAAGGAACTAGAACTGATAAAGAAAAAAAGACATGGACAGTATGCAGTTTCTGGAATTTATTATGAAACAAGACTTTTATGGAACTTTGACAGGCTTATGCTTATGTTTAAGAATCTTCTTAGCTATTTGTATATCTGTTCTTTCATGTGAAAGTAATGAAAGATAGATGGAAGAAAGGCAGACAGGGACAAGCCCCGCACTGCCAAGCCCTGAGACAAAATCATCCTTAAAAGGATTTTACACCACCCTGAAAGAAGCCCTCCACCCTTTTCCTCCATATGATAAGTAGATGACAAAAACTTGATGGGGTGCTAGGAGCATGGAGGGTTAATCAGATTAAAACTGCCTGCTAACAAGCCCATAAAACCCCCTAGATCTGAACACCAAATCGGCAACCTTCTCAGGTCCCTTCCCATTTTGAGACCTTTGTACTATCACCCTGTAAACTTTACTATCGCTCCATAAACTTTTCTTTGCTGTCCACCTGTCTTCATCGGGTCCACATGTTCATCCTTCCAAGCAGCATGACCAAGAACCCTGGGGACACTGAAGGAAAAGAAATCCTGTAACAAAGGAAACTTTATGACATTACAATTAATTTAAAAGGCATTCTTGACCCAAAAAAATTTATATTGTCTACTGAACAGAAAGATGTAAAGAAAATAATTTTGACAAAATCATTACAAGTTTGTAGAACAAGATTAAAATGACAGAAACTATAATTTTATTGTCATTACTACAATAGGTCAATATGTAAGTATGAATTTTCCTCTCTAAAAAATACAGCAATGCAATCAAATAATCTATTATCTTTTTCCATTGTGTTGTCCTATTTATTTTATTTTGTATTAAAAAACTTAAGGGGCATGTGGGTGGTGCAGTCAGTTAAGCAGCTGACTCTTGGTTTCAGCTCAGGTTGTCATCTCGGGATCCTGAGATTGAGCCCTGTGTTGGGCTCCAAGCTCAGCCTGGAGTCTGCCTGAGATCCTCTCTCCCTCTCCTTCTGCCTCTCCTGCTTATGCTCTTTCTTTCTCTCTCTCTCTCATAAATAAAGAAATCTAAAAAAAAAAAAAAAAAAAACCTTAAGACATATAGAAAGTTTTATAAAATAATTAAAAAAATAAAGAATTCATTCTGCTTCTATTTTCTGACTTTGCTTCATTTCATGTGATAAATATTACTCAAAATGTTTTTTTCAAATTTGTTTCAATTTTTTTTTTCAAATTTTTTTTAGAGAGCGCACAAGCCAAGTGGGGGGCATGGTGAGAGGCAGAGGGAAAGAGAATTTTAAGCAGGCTCCACACCCAGTGAGTAGTCCCATGTGGGACTTGATCTCATGACCCTGATGTTAGGACCTCAGCTGAAATCAAGAATCAAGCACTTAACTGATCTAGCCACCCTGGCGCCCCATCAAAATGTTAAAAATGATTCTTTGGATGCCAAATATGCTAGGCTGAACAGGCTAGTCTTTCACTATATTTATAGGTCACACTGAGCTTTGTTATAGTAAGATAGAAACTCTGAAATCTCAGTGGCTTAGTCCAATTAACATTTGTGGCTTCTAGCACAAAGTCAGGTATGGAAGTTCCTGATTGATGGTAACCCTTGGTAGAGGAGACTCCAGGAACCACCATCTTGAGCATCTACCAGGTTGCTCCCTGATTGCTACCTCGACCAGATTCAGAGTTGCTCTGGTTACCATCCAGCTAACAGATGGAGATATAGAATATGAGAGAATGCTGAAGATTAGGCAAGATGTTTTATGAATAGGCCTGGAAATACCACATATCACTTCCATCTGCAGCCAGTTGGCCATGTCCAGCCATCCAGGACCAAGCTAACACCAAAAAAGGCTGGGTAAGAGAGTCTTCCTATATGACAAGGAAGAGGGAACAGGATTGGTGAGCATCTAGGAAGTTCAGTCACTCCATCTGCGATCTAGCTACTAATCTTGCACCTTTCTACCACTACAATAGTTTACTAAATCATATCTGTGCATCTCTCTCCCTGTTCCTAACATGCAACAGAGTACCATCGAACAGTTAATGGTTTCAAACCAAGTAAGTGAATTACTTTTTGTTCAATAAAACATGCTATGCACACTAGTATGTTAAAACTATAGATAGATAGATGATAGATAGATAGATAGATAGATAGATAGATAGATAGATAGATAGATAGATGATAGAAAGATAGATAATCTATCTCACTGTTCTGGCTGGAGTAGGAATGACACTCAGAAATATTATTTCAGCAGTCTTTTCATTAACTTATACACACGTCCCCTCCCTACCTACCCCAACCATTACTGAAACCCTCAGTCACCTGTGTAATTTCTGGGTTCTGATTAACAGAAGTTAGAAAGCATTGGAAGAGGAAAAGTGGGACCACTGAAGCTTTTGAACCAGGAGTGTTGTTTAATAAGAGAGTTTAAAGTTTAAACTCTGGCATGTAAGGGTGCCACGCCCCACCCAATACTTTTCTACTTTATCTTATTCAACTCTACTTAATGTTCCTTAGAAGTTTTCAATTCATTTCAACCTTTGTGTCCAGGTATTTAACCTTTTAACATTGTTTTTAATGTTGAACTTGCTTTCATTCAGGTGCAGGATTCAGGAAAGCCATAATAGAGAGAGACACTGGCCTCAAGGGAAAATATTCCCATACTCTAAAAATTGAACAACAACAAAAACCTAAATATAAAGTAGAATATACAATGTGATATTAATAATGTCGAAGAACCCCTTTCTTTATACATAAAGATATATGTTAAGTTTCTATTTATTTCTCTACCCCCCTCAGTGGGCTCAAGGTCCAGCAAGAGCAATTAAGCCAAAAGGCTGCCTTCTTTTCCAGAAACCCAAGTCTAGGGAACGAGCTTTCTCTCAGTTCTAGGATTTCCTCCCATGCGAGAAAGGCCACAAAGAATAGCAGCCATGACAACATGGATGTTAGAATATTTAGTTTCTTTGTGCCGATAGATTAAGGCAGACCTGTATACTGTGCTTATTTATAACCCAACACTAAACTTCTATGATCTTACATTTGTGAATTCCTCAACATTTCTTCCAGACATCTCCCCCATTACCGCTAGGTAGAGCCAGCTAAAGTCTGGTCTGTTCCACCCAATTTACTATTCACTTGATTTGCATGGGGCTTTTTTTTTTTTTTTTTCAAAATGTCATTGACATGGGGCAGAGGTTTGTAACTATCCTGCTAATTGCAGAGCAGACATAGTGTCACCTTTTTAGAGACCTTTGCCTCATGTGTTCTGAACCAAAACATTTCTGTCTTATCATATTCTTAGGATTCCAGGAATGTAAGCATAACTCCCCAGAGAATTTATACACATCACAGTGAAACTATTTCCAATTTAGCATTTTTTATTTGCTTGAAATTATTTTTTTCCTGGAACAAGTCTGAAATTGCTAATTTATTACATATACTTCTGATCACTTTATGCATACTAGAAACCAACTAGTCATACTGTTGTCTGTACCAGGTATAAGCAAAACCTCCTTGTGCAAATCAGAATCTTACCACATGCTTTTTTTTCTACATATGATAAAATCACATAATTTTTTCTATTAATGAGTAACACTGTCTGATTTTCAAAATGTTAAACTAACCTTCCATTTCTAGGATAAACCCAACTTTGTTGTGTAATATAATCATTATGGTTCATAAGTCCTTTGTGCTACTTTAATAAATAAAGTGACCAGATTTATTTGTTTTTCCTGTAATGTGGTTTGTTATCAAGTTTATGCTGGTTGCATAAAATGAATTGGGAAGTGCTTGCTTGCCTTTCTGTTCTTTGTTAGGTTTTTATGTGAGATTGGTGTAATTTCTTGCTTAAATGTTTGATGTAATTCTCAATGATTCCAACTAGATCTGGAGCCTTTCTGAGTTAATATGGAAAGATTTTTAATTATAGTTTCAATTTCTTTAAAGATATAAAATTATTCTGATCTATTTCAGATAAACAATATTTGGAACATACTTATACTAAAAAATTATCTGTTGCTTATCTGAAATTTAGGTTTAACCACATCCTATATTTTTCTGGCAACCCTATAATGTTCTCATTATATTTTGAATGTCTGAATGGGTAGTGATTGTCCCCTTTCATCTCTGTGAGTAGTTATTTGTGCGTTTCCTTTCTCTTTTTTCCTTGATTAGTTTCACTAGAAGTTTATCATTTTAGTCTTTTCAAGAGCTAAACTTTGGCTTGTTTATTGTCTTGACTGTATATTTTCATTCCCATTAATTTTTATTTCCTTTTATTCCCTTTTTTTCTTGTTTAGCCTTTAGTTTGCACCTCTAACTGCTTGCGATGAATAATTTGATCTTTGATTTTAAGGATCTTTTTTCTTTTTCATTTTAGGAATGCAAATTATCCTCTGTGTATGATTTTATTTTGTAGGTGATCAGGAGCCCATTAGTTTTATGCACAGAAGTGACCACTTTATATTTGTTTTTTGATGCATGCCATTTGCTATGTTGTGATAGAGGCAGTTCAGAAAAGCAAAACATTAGAATGGAAGAGCACAGTGTTGAGGACAGAATATTGAAAGACAACCTTAAGAAAAGGGGCAATAGAAGGATAGTCACCATTATTGGAGAGAAGGGACATTCAGAGAAGAAAAATCCTCTGGTTCATACTGGATCATAAAGTTGAGGCCAGAGACTAGGTGAAAAAAAGATCTTCTTGAAGTTGTATATTTTACACTTGTGTTTCTGCTTAAGATTATCCACTAGATTTTACATATTGGAATATGTAATATTATGTTTATATATATAGTTAAATATACATAGTTTAAATATATATATATAGTTTAAAATACATATAAGTATATATATTAAATTTTTTTTTCTTTTAAGATTTTATTTATTTATTCATGAGAGACACAGAGGGAGAGGCAGAGACACAGGCAGAAGGAGAAGCAGGCTCCCTGTGGGGAACCCAATGCTGGACTCGATCCCAGGTCCCCAGGATCACAACCTGAACCAAAGGCAGATGCTCAACCACTGAGCCACCCAGGTGCCCTATTGTTAAGAAAATTTAACTGAGTAAATTTGAAGATCTAATTGGCTTTACTAAGAAGTTCATGAATCAGGTGGTATCCCATATAGCAAGTAGAGGGAAGCTCTGAGGAGTTTTTGTAGGATAGTGGGGCAACAAGTTATTAGCAAATGAAAAGATTGTTCAGGTAAGGTCACTTTCCTTGAAGGGGAAGAGCAGATCTTATCATGCAGATTACCTCATCTTCCTTTGCCAGGATCTGGATGGAGAGGGCCCCAGTGACAGATCACTTTATTGGTCTTGAAAAATTTCAGACTGATTGCTTTTATATCCCACTGTTGAAGAGATTGAAACTGCAATTAAGTCTCGGTTTGTTTTTGTGGGGGCAATTGACTCCACCTGGGCCTGCGATCTTCTTTTCTTTTTTTTAAAAGACTTTATTTGAAAGAGAGAAAGAGAGAGAGCACACACATGCATGCAGGAGCAGATGGCGGAGGGATGGAGAGAGAGGGAGAAGCAGACTCAGGCTGAGCTGGGAGCCAGATGCTGCAGGATCCCAGGGCCCTGGGATCTTAACCTGAGCTGAAGGCAGACACTTAAACAACTGAGCCACCCAGGCACCCCCTGTGGTCTTCTTTTTAACTCTCTTTCTCTATATGTTTAGAATATATAGGAAACCGCTAAAACAAAGAACACATTCAATAACTGTTTATACCTGGTTACATAGCACACCAGTACATTGACTTCTTAGGTATAACTGAACTCCACCTGCAACCCTGACATTCTGAAGTCTTCCTGGGTTGGCCTCTGCCAGAGTAATGGGTGTGAAGCCAATCCACTCCCTAGCCTATCACTTTTGCCTTTTTTATTCATCTGGTTTAGTGAGGTAGATACTATCTAAAATGTTTTTAGCAGCTTGGTAAAAGATAGGTTATAAGTAAAAGTTTTCATTTTAGTTGTAGATCATAAAGGATAAACTGTCTCATCTATTTTAAGAAAGAATAGTTGAATTGAGTTCAGATCAAGTCAGATTCTCCATTGATTTTTTTTCATTGAAAGAGAAAAAGATTGGCCTGGAATAAAACTTTAGTGATTTGTTCATGGATAAGGCATTCCATCTTTATTTGGGATAGACCAAAAAAAAATTTTCATGCAAAGTGAATAATGACTAAATGTATCTTTTTTGAATGGCCATCTTTAGAAACCAGCAACGTTTGGGATATTGTGGCAGGATTTCTTCTCCTTTAAGTGTCCGTAGTTCTTGGTCACATCACTTCGAAGAATGAAGAGGTAGACCACACAGAGTGGTGGGCAGCAAAGCAAAGTTTACTGAGTAGATGGTACTAAGCTCCCAAAAAGGGAGGGGACCCAAGAAGGTTGCCACCCGAGTGTCTAAGTCTAGGGGGTTTTATGGGCTTGTTGGAGGGCTGTTTTAATCTGGTTAACCCTCCATGCACCTGTCATACCTTCAGGTTTTTGTCATCTACCTTTATGTGGGAAAAGGGTGGAGGGGTCCCTGTAAAATCCTTTAAGGGTGAGTTTCCTCTTAAGGAGGGGGAGTGGGGTTTGTCCCTGCCTGCCTTCCTTCCAACTAGCCTTCACCAATATCAAGAGGCATAGAACCTAGTGATTCTCCAAGAATGAATTGAGATGTATAAATAGGCCATTGTCTTACCAAAGTCTAATGTTCTAAAAGTTTTGCCACTCTCTTTCCTGGCATGTTGGGAAGAAGCCCATGATTTGTTTCCTTTTTCCACTGGTTCTCTAGACTCACCATGTGCAGAGTTGCTCAGCTGACATGTCTGTGGGAAGAGGAAAAAATGTCCTTTTCAAAGGAATCAATTTTTGTGGTTACACATTTGGGTGTTTGGGTGGACATTGACCATTTCCTTCTGAAACCTGAAAACTTCTTTAAGTTCCCACAATCATGTTAATTCATAGGAAGTTGACATCTTTAAAAAGCTGTGGAAAAAAAATCGCTTATAAAACCACATAACACTATCCTGTGTACACACACTATATGACCTCATGGTTCAAGTCCTAATGACAGGGAATAGCTCTTTTAGACTTAATGCTAAGATGTGGGTTTGGGTGTGATTATAGGATAAAGAAATAGATCCTTTCCATGTCCATAATCATTTGCAGTTCCTTATTGTGTTCAAAATCAACACAAACTTATGTTCCATTTAACTACCTTTTTGTGTTAATTGTGAAGTTACTATCTGAGAACTTGTAGAGGGAGTCAGATGAGAAATGATAGAATTACTGAGCTGCCTGTGATGATTTCACTCTATTGATTTGCTTTTTCATTTTTCATTGATCCATCTCTCTGTCCATGGGTGACTGGGATGAAACCTTAGAGATTTGTTCATGAATAAGCTATCCTGGTGATGAGGAAGGATATGCAACTGTCTGTCCATTTATCTAAAATGTATTGATGTTCACATGGAGATAGAGATGAATAAGATGAACTATCTACCTTTACAAAGCCCCTGACAAATAACAATAGGGAAATAATGTCATATGTGCTTATAATACAGCTATGTATGGAATGTAGTGGGTTCAAGGGAATAGAAAGGGAGGAGATGTACAGCTTAAGGTGAAATAAAGAAGATCTGGACCAGGGGAGTAGTAGTGATGGAGAATAAAAACATAGAACCTAAGTATTTGGTTTTGAGTCCTGGTATCCTGACAGTACTTCTTTGCAGCATACTAGTTGGGCCATTCATACAGAATAAGTTTTTGAAATCCTCTGAATCTTGGTTTCTTTTTTGGTAAAATGGGATAATAGTACCTACCTCAAAAGGTTGTTATATGGATTAGATTAAATGAGATAATTTCTGAAAAGTTCTTAGTATCCAGTGCTTCAAATATAGTAATTCTCTCTAAGTTGGCTGTAGTATTAGTAGTGGGAGCTCTCCAGAGAAGCAGAACCTGTGGTATATAGGTATATATTATCCTATTATTTATTTATTTATTTATTTATTTATTTATTTATTTATTTATGATAGTCACACACGGAGAGAGAGAGAGAAAGAGGCAGAGACATAGGCAGAGGGAGAAGCAGGCTCCATGCACTGGGAGCCCGACGTGGGATTCGATCCCGGGTCTCCAGGATCGCGCCCTGGGCCAAAGGCAGGCGCCAAACCGCTGCGCCACCCAGGGATCCCTATCCTATTTAATATAAGGAATTGGCCCACGTAATTATGGAGGGTGAGAAGTGCCATGGTCTAATATGTAGAAGCTGGAGACCTAGGAGAGCTGGTTGTATCATTCCAGTCTGGGTCTGGAGGCCTGAAAACCAGGAGAACTCATTGTGTAAATTCCAATTTGCATGCAGAAGACCCATGTCCTAGCTTGAAAACAGTCAGAGAGAGCAAATTACCCTACCTTTTGTTCTATTCAGATCTCTAATAGATTGGAGGTACCCCAATACATTGGGGAGAACAATCTGCTCTATTCAGTCTACTTATTCAAATGTTAATCTCATCCAGACACACTCCCACTGACATATCTAGAGTGTTTAACCAAATATCTGGGTACCCCATGTCCTAGTCAAGCTGGTATATACAATTAACCATCACAGCTTTATAATTATAATCAGGACTGGAACTTGGGTGAGAAGTCACTTAATGTAGTTGAACCTTTTCAAATCTTTTAATTTAAATCCCATCACTGCCTTCCACTATCCTTTAGATGTTCGTCAAGTTGTATAATATCTCTGATATTAAGTTCTATAATCTGTGGAGTTGGGAATATACTAGCTATTTTGTGGGGCACTATTCAATGAAATGGGTCAAAGGAACATGGTCCCACATCAAAATTCAGTAAATGCTTGCTACTGATCTTAGGGGGCTGAGAGAGAATGAGATGTTAGAATGACATCCCTAAATTTTAAAGTGAGTATTAGCTGGATAGTCATGATATGCAGAGAATATGGAGGAAGAACGGGCTTGTTTAAAGAAAAAAAGGTGAGTTTTATTTAAATCATAGATAAGTGTATCTGTTGCCTTTGTTAGGTAGTTGGATATGGTTCTCAGAAGTGAGGGGATTTAGCTTCATGTATCAGCAGCAAATAATTTTATCTGATTCCATGGATATGGGGATAGGATTTTCCAGGGAAGGGGAAAAGATGCAAGTTTAGAATCTTTGAGGGGAATGATGGAGAAAAAGAAGTCCATGATTGAGATTGCGCTAAGACAATGATATGAGGAGGAAACCAGGAAAGAGGGTTATCATGCATGGCAAGAGATGAGAATTGTGTTCACAAAGGCATACAAAAATCGCATGTCAAAAAGGAGGAAACAGAAAATGATGCTTGCTGAATTTGGCCACATGGAAGGCACCCAGTGATTCTTACCTTAGCAGTTTCTGTGGAGCCATGTGGGCAGGAGACAGAGGATTGCAGGGGATTGAAAAGAGAATAGGGCCAGAAAGTCAGGATGCAGGCAATATTGGCCAGGCTTAAGCATGATTTCCAACAGTCCATACCATTGAGGCGTTTATGTCGTTTGGATGGACTGGACACGCTAAGAAGTTTGTGAGTGTTTGTGATACAGTGGGTAGTGATATCAAGGGAATTGAATTTAGCACTTAGAAGAGCACCTGGCTTGTTGTAAGCCCTCAATCACTGTTAGCTCCTGTTAGCTACCAATGGAAATGACACTGCCATTAGACACACACTCTACTGCCTCCTATGTCTACTCTGACCCACTTCAGGGAATAATTGGCTGCACAGCTTGGCAGTGAATGGGAAAAATGAGGAACTGGCCAAATTATTCATCTATATACATCAAATCAGAGCAATTTGCTTGAGGCTTTCCTGGCGACAACACCATCCTCCCTCTTTCCACCTCTTCCTGAAAGCTACATTCTTGCTTTCTAAAGTGGCCACCTCTTCCTTCACACTCCAAAAAGGATTGTTGGTGCTATTTTTTTTTTAAAGTAGGCTCCACACCCAATGTGGAGCTTGAACTCAGGACTCTGAGATCAAGAGGTGCATGTTCTACCAACTGAGCCAGCCAGGTGCTCCTGTTATTATTTTTAAATAAGCTTTAACCTCTATAAAATGTTAGGATATATCTTGAAAGATGGCTCTTTTCCTTCTGCCTTAGACCCCTCATTTTAGAAGTCTTCTATTTTATTTTGTTTTTAATTTAATTTATTTATTTGAGAGAGAGAGAGAGAGAGAGCATGAATTGGGGTGGAGAGGGACAGAGCAAGAAGGACAAGCAGACTCCCCACTGAGTAGGGAGCCTGAATTGGGGCTTGATCCCAGGACCCCAAGATCATGACCTGAGCTGAAGTCAGACGCTTAACCGACTGAGCCACCTAGGCTATTTTAGCCTAGCTATTTTAGACAAGCCCACATAGACCTGTTGTTTGTTTGTAACTCACATATTTTTATCAAAAAAACTTTGTCACATTATAAATCTGCTAAGGAACAGACACTCTTAGACATTGTTCATGGAAGTGTGAATTGATCTAACCAATCTTTTCCAGAAAAATAACGTACATATTCTTTAACCCAGGAAATCCCATTTTGGGAAATATATCCTACAGATAAAAATAGCTGGTAAATGCAAAACTATAGTCAGTGATATTTCTTGCATTATTATTTGTAGTGGCAATAGAACTAGAAACAGCCTGTGTATCTTATCAATGGGAGAAAGTTGACTAAATTATAGTACTCCATAATATAAAGATCAAAGGGATGTCCATGATACATTATTAAGAATAAAAGCAAGCGAGGCACTTGGGTGGCTCAGCGGTTGAGCATCAGCCTTAGGCTCAGGGCATGGTCCAGGGTCCTAGGATCAAGTCCCAGATTGGGCTCCCTGCAGGGAGCCTGCTTCTTCCTCTGCCTATGTTGCTTCCTTTCTCTCTGTATATCTCCTGAATAAATAAATAAAATCTTAAAACAACAACAACAACAAAAAGAATAAAAGCAAGCAAAGAATCCATGTTCATAAGATGATCCCATATTTGGAACATAAATAAAACATTTTATTTATATGTGTTTATATCTTTGTGTGAACATATGTATTTATTTTGAATATAATTTTTCAAATCATAGAGAAAGGGACTGAAGGATTCATACCAAACTCTTAACATTGGTACTTGAGAGTTGAGTAGAAATGAGGTAGAATGAAATTGTTAATGGTTTCCTTCTAACCCTCTGGATTTTTGGAGTTGATTATCAGAACAAGCTTACATTACTTTTTCATTAAAAAAACAAACCCTGTAAAGGAAAGGAAAAATAAAGCTTTTACTACTGTTTCTGGAAATTATAAACCATCTATTTGGGAATAAATGTAATAGACACAATGAGGAATGAAATGGAAATTAACAAGACTTGGATGAATAATCTTAACTTTAGAGTTAAAGGATGCTGGCAGTGATTTGTCTTTATAATGTGATTAGAGAAAGTATAGGAGTGCGTGTCATGCTCAATGGGTAGAGGATGCAACTTCTGATCCTGGGGTTGTGAGTTTAAGCTCCCCATTGGGTATAGAGCTTACTGAAAAATAAAAGAAAATCATTAAAAAAAAAGGGGGGGGGCACCTGGCTACTTAGTCAGAAGAGCAAGCAGCTCTTAATCTCAGGGTTGTAAGTTCAAGAGCCACATTAAGTGTGAGGCCTACTTAAAATAAAAATTTTAAAAATAAATTTAAAAAATTTTTAAAAAAAGATATCAGTATTGCTACCGGTCTTTAAATGTATTTAACTCCTAGAAGGTCTTCTGCTTCTTACCTATGCCTTTGAATTGCTTACTATGTGAGGTAACATAAAAGGAAGTTGACACATTGGCAGAGATACTGATTTTATTTAAGCAACATTTACTTAATGAAAATAATAACTGTTAATAAGAGCATTGCTATTAATAAATTATTAGTGTTATTAATTATTAACTAATAATAATAACATTAGTAGTTAATTTCATTAGCCGCTTGAAAGAGCAGGACATAAAGGAATGGTATTCAGACAGCTTAGTGTTGATCAGATAGTCATCATGGAAAAGAAATAATGCGAAAGGTCCCAGGGCTACAGCAAATGCCCCATTTTGGTGGAATTCTTCTGCAGGGAGTGGGTTGAAGGAGGAATTGGAAGGTCACAAGGGCTCTCAGAATGTAGAAAAAAGGGCAGGAGAAAGCATAGGAACAAAGAATAGAGTTCCTCAAAACCTTGAGGGAAATCATCCAGCTTAGGGAAGGAGAGCTGTTGGAGAAAGGAAGAAAGAGGGTAATGGAGGTGAAAAAGAAAGAAGTTGGCACAGGGTGTGCTTGGGCAGCCAAAGAGTGGGTGACAGATAAGGAGGGCAGGAGATGAATGCTAGGAGGTCTGAGGGAAGGTAGAAGGGACATAGGAAGTCATCCAAAACAAATATGCCTAATTTGAAGTTGGCCTAGCATTGGCCTGACTTGTGTTTAGTCTCATCCACCGGCCAAGTGAATTCCTATGGGTAATTTATAAAGTGAGAAAGTGTGAATTAACATCTTCATTTACATAATCATCTTTCATAACCAAGATGTCTTAAGCATCCAAAAGGTTTAATGTATCTAGTCTGTGCATAATAGCTTCAAATGATATATTTGAACAGAACCCTCTGAGATGTTTCATTCTCCTTTGCCAAAACAAAGCTTCTTAAGTGAGGAAAAAGAAATACTGCTCTTCAGAAGAATCATGGTAAAGATATAAAGGGCACAAGAAATTAGTGTTGTAACAGGAATAAGAGACCCAACAGGAAGATAGGAAAATCTAATTTTGATAAGAGATGGTGTGAAGTATCTTTGACATCTTATGTGAGTCATTTAAATTCTTTAGGTTTTCATTATATCATCAATAGGATGGGGAAATCTATGATTTCTGTGGCCTTGCATGATACCCAGTTCTCTTAGGCAAGGGATGTTTTTGAAACTGATGAACATTGTCTAGATTAACAGTACAAGTTAAAGTTTGGAGTCCTATTAACTTGGGTTCAAATTCTGTCTTTACATATATTAGAAGATAATGTTGGGAAAGTTTTTCAATGCTTATTTCTCCATAAATACAACTGAGGATAATAACAAGTATCTAGCTATCAGTGAAGTGAGTGTAAACAGATGTGTGTTAAATGCTTAGTGATACAGATACCATGAAAGTGCTCAGAATGAGGTAGAAAATAAAACATTTCTGTTAATGTAAAAGCCAGATTTCTTTTTTTCTTTTCTTTTCTTTTCTTTTTTTCTTTTCTTTTCTTTTTTCTTTTCTTTTCTTTTCTTTTCTTCTTTTCTTTTCTTTCTTTTTTTCTTTTCTTTTCTTCTTTTCTTCTTTTCTTCTTTTCTTCTTTTCTCTTTTCTCTTTTCTCTTCTTTCTTTCTTTCTTTTTCTTTCTTTTTTTCCTTCATTTCTTTCTTTCTTTTTAAATTATGGGTTGTCCTTTCAGATTGGGCCAAAAAAAAAAAGGGTTATGAGTGTCTTGGCAATAAAAGCACAAATAAATATAGTAGTGATTTAGCAATACACAGTAAACATACCATTTCACGGCAGGAAGAAAGGAAGGAAGGAAGAACCAAGAGTAGAGTAAACAAAAGAAGAATATTATTCAGACAAGGAACTAACCAGCTCAATGACTAAAAATACTGTGGGATTGTCAAAGAAACTGAGTTGTTCCTTGGGTCAAGAACCCTGTGATTTATAAAATACAGCACTTTTCCCTTCATGACTGTTCTGTTGTGACCTCATGGTTCCTCCACTACCAGGACTACCCAGCTTTTCTAGCCTCATAGGGGTCACTGATTAAACTCTGTGGATATTTTTCCACAGAGTCTTTCCTATATGAGTCTTTTGAGTGAGAAATAACCTAAACCATCATCACCACCACATGATGCTTCAAGTTCAAAATCCTGTTAAGTGCTAGTAACACCTGCACCTTCATATCCCTCTCATGGGCTGATACCAAGAGACAGTTCAGTCCTTCCATCTGCAGTATTTAACTTAATGGGGAAAAATGAAGGTTTCAGTAAAGAGCAACAGTGTTTTTGCATGCAAACTTTGGACATGGCAGCTTGTGACCAACCACTGTTTTGGCCGAATTAGACAAGCAACTCGTACTTACACATTCATTGACTTCTATGCACTGAAATAGCCATGATCCCTGCCCATGATGAGCTTACAGTCCCGCAGTGACACACAGGAAGGGGTGTTTAGAAGGAAAGAGTGACCTAATGGTGACCTGTTGAGGTAACTGGTATAAATTCCTGTCTTCCAGAAGCTCCGGTGACAAGAGGGACCGAAGTGGAAGGGGAATGATTCTATGGTGCGAGAGTTATCAGTATTGCACAGAATGGAGGAAGCAGATATATAGAAGAAACCTGCTAGAAGGTTTTCTCTGTGTCCATGGGTAGTAGGTGGAGAATGCCTGGGCAAGTTTGGAAATTTTATTGGAATATGGAACTAAAAGATTTGGTATCAAGACAGAGTCAAATTTCTTTCTCCTATTATACCAGCCAATTTGTATTTTAATTTGTAGATAGGCCATGCTTTTTTAAAAAAATTTTTTTCCTTATTTTACCTAGTTCTCCTGATAGCAGTTTTGGTTAAAATTAGTTAGCATGAGTGAAATTATGAAGGCATGGAACAGAAGTATCCAAAAGCTGTCTGGGGTCAAAATGTATCTCAGAAAAAATTCTATTCAAACTGTTTTTCATGATCACATTAGTCTATCATCGTTAATTGTCTTAGACTAGCAGGTCTGGCCTTCTACCTTGACCTTGTGTCCTCTCGTTCTACATAAAGGATCATAGGCACAAAGTGGGGGTGGCTTCATGCCAGATCCCCAGAATTGTCCCTGTGCGAGCATGTGGGTTCGCATGAAGGAGCAGGGAGGAGAGGAAAGCCCTGCCTTTCGGTAAAAAGCATATTTGATCTTTCCCAACCGCAGCAGAGGACAGAGCAGGTTTCCTGGAAGAAGCTCAGGGGAGGGAAAAGGAAAATTAGAAGGCTTCATCTGAAAAGTTGGGGCTAAGCTTGAATTCCTAATTGCCACAGGTCTTTTCCAAGAAGCATGCTCATCTGTGGTATACCAGCCATCAGCTGGGTGGCTCCTGGATCATGTCTCCTTAGGCAACCCAGCTGATGGCATCAGAGTCATCAACTACTTCCAGGAATGCTGTGCCCATCCTCTCTGGTTTTCTGTTGAGTTGGTCTGGCCCTACTTAAGAGGAAAATAATTGGTATTCTTTACGCCTATGTCGGGCAGTAGTTTCCTTTTGAACCACCCCGCACATCAGGGCCAGCTCTCTGCAAAATTATGCAGTAGACAGTTTGTTTTTAAGTACTTTTTTCCCCCCTCTGGTGCTTATCAGTCACTCTGTCCTACTCCCCTTGACCCAAATTTTCAAGACTCTTATATTTCCTTATGACTGTCAGATAACTATACCCTCATCAGTGTGATATCTGCACTAAGCCAGCAAACACTCCTTCCTTTTGGAATTGTCAACTTGATTTAAAAGTTACCAGTCTTTTGTCTCATTCTACCATGTGCCAGACACTATGTCAAATGTCTTGGCTGTAATAACGAAGAATACATGGTCCCTATGCTTATGGAGGACACAGTTTCATGAGACATATAGGAAAGAGTATCCACCATTACAACAAAGATATAAAGGCATGAGACAGCATAAAACATTGGAGAAAATGTCATGATGGCAGAACATGTCACTTTGTTCTGTAAAGGTCACTAAGCAAGTATACTGTAAAGATGGAGATGAGAGTAAACTTTATCCTAAAGGCTGGGGGAGACCCACAGGCAAATTATGCAAGGTGACAAGATCAGATCTGCAAATTAGAAAGGTCTCCGAGGAGAGTCAGCGAATAGGATCCTAGTTTATAGCAGAAATCCAGATGAGAGATAAGGTGAACTATGTTGAAGTAGTAGCAGTGTGGATACAAAGGAAGGGCAGATTTGAGAGATATGTAGGAAATAGAAATTGCAACTTTGATGATTTCTTATGCCATTGTTTGGGGGAGATAAAGATTTTTTTAGGATTTTGATGAAGGCTAGGGCATGATGGTGTCTTCTCAGAGATGTGGGATGCACAAAGTAGAGTTGTTTGAAGACTCTTGATTTTATGGTAGTTGGTGTAGATGAGGCTTAACCCAACCTCAGAAATTACTTTCTTACCAAAATGGCATCAGGGTGGTTTCATGAAGTTAAAATACATATCTCTTTTTTATAACCTTAAAATTATTGATAATGCTGGTGTGTTTAGAGACCATAACAAATCAATTGAAGAAATGTCATTCTTTTGCTTGGATGGTAGGGTGGAAAAGGTGATGGACCTACTTATCACTTTGCGTGCTTTGGACCACTGGTCATTGTGTTTACATGTGATCCTGCCTTCCCTGCACACTTTTAAAAAAGCTCTTGATTTTAAAAAAGCTCTTGATTTCTGTCCTCTTTAGCTTTTAATTCATTCTTTTATCCTTTGCCATTCCCACATTGGCCAAACCCTCCCCCTCTATGCTAAGTGCACTGGTATCAGCATGGAGACCTCCCTGTTCTGTGTATTTGTAATCTAAAAGGAGAAGAATGGAGGTTACTTTCCCATGGACTTAGAATTCAGAGAATCTCTACTGCTACCACAGAAGATGTTTGGGAGAGATGTGATTACTGAACCAAGTAAGCATTCCCAAATCCTTGCTATTTCTCAGACACATGAGCTCAACAGTATTTATTGATAGAGATTAGGGAAGCCAGATACTTGGGAAATGAGGAAAATATTTTGATGTTAAAAAGCTCCATGTCCCTGGTTCCTTTGTTTCTATCAGTGCAGCTCTTAAATATTCACTCTCTTTTTTTCTCTGTTTCTTGATCAATGAGTATTAAGTGAAAGCCTTAAACTCTCCATTCTCCCAGTCCCACAGAGTTTTGTTAGGATGTGAGGGAAGAGAGAGAGCAATACACTCTTCCCAGGAGTCATAGAAGGAATAGCAATGGATGTGAATAGAAAAGTGTTTAATAAACAGCATGGAACCAGAAATCTTACAATTTTTGTAGCCTAAACCTAATAGACAAATACTTTCACCATTTACATGATTAGGCATTTAGCTACCTAGTGCCCTTCATCATGTGGTGGGAAAGAACATATCCACTTGTTATGCAATGTGGACCTAGGAAGTGGTTTTGGATTGGTTTTGGCTTCTTTGAGATGGTTTTGGACAAGATTTTGTTATGAAAGCCAAGCACAAGTTGTGATTGCATGCTACAAGAATGCCCCATATTCATTGGTTGTTCAGTTCCTTAAACCCACATTGAAATCCTGTAGGGCTATTGATGTCAGAGGCAATTTAGAAAGAAAAGGGTAAGAGTTAGCTACTGAAAAATATGGAAATGGCTTTGGGTCTTGATTCTGTGTGTGAGCAATGCAGTTGCAACAACAATAAACAATGCTCAGTTCCACTTGGCAGAGACACATACCTTGGATGACTTTATTCAAGTGGTATGCTAGGACCCCAACAAATTAAATGACATAAGAGGGGTTAAGCACAGGAGGGAGAGGTCACAAGACATTCCAGTGGAGTTACAGGTATAGGAGAAAGGTCACATTTGTTAACCCCCATTTTCCATCCTAAATTGAAAAACAGTGAATCACTTAACAGTTACATAGAAATATAAAATTCAATAACCAATAAAAGCTGGAAATTGAGTGGGAGAGAGAGGAAGGCATATTCATTTGAAGGAGATATTTATAGAAATCCTCTGTTCTTCTTAAATTTGACCAGAATTACCACAACAATAAAATAATAAGACTATGCCTTTCTTGAGAACCAAGATCATATATTTTATTTTATTTATTTTGTTTTATTTTTTTAAATATATTTTTTAATTTTTTTATTTATTTATGATAGTCACAGAGAAAGAGAGAGAGAGAGAGAGGCAGAGACACAGGCAGAGGGAGAAGCAGGCTCCATGCACCAGGAGCCCGATATGGGATTCGATCCCGGGTCTCCAGGATCGCACCCTGGGCCAAAGGCAGGTGCCAAACCGCTGCGCCACCCAGGGATCCCCAAGATCATATATTTTAAATTTATATCCTCAGCAACCAAGATAGTTTCTGGTTCAATAAATGTCTTCTGGCCAAAGGGATATGTAATCAAATGGCTACATTTACAGACAGATGTCCACATATCACATTATAATATTTATGTTATACCTATAGTAATTTAAACTTTGTCTATCCCTTATGTATTATCAAAAGTCAGCAAAGTTTTTCTATAACAAAACTTTTAAACTTTTTAGGCTAAGAGACAAAATTGAGAATATTATGGAGGTGCTAATGTAACATGAGGGAAACCAAATTTCCACTATATTTTGATGATGAAATTAAAAACACAATGATCCATGAGTACTTTTTTTTTTTTTGTAATGGAATAAGAATGTAATTCTTTTGGAGGGCATAAATTTCATTTAATTGGGTTTGATGTTCCCATCATCAAAATATTTTGCAAATATTTATTATACTTCATTAATGATGAAGTGTGATGAGATTTTAATTATTCCATTTAGAATTTGAGTTTTATATAATTTTTGCATATCACTAAATATTGTCTTTTGATTTTTTTTTCCTACCATTTAAACATGTAATAGGTGTTCTTAGCCCTCAAGCCATACAAACACAGATGGTGGACTAGATTTGGCCCATAGGCGGTTCTTTGCTGATCCCTTATCTATACTGGCTGATTTTGAAAAGTGTTCAATTTATTGATTTATTGCTTGTCATGGAAAATTGAATTTGAAAATGTGCATCTAGTTACATTTTTTGAAGTATCTCACAAAGCATAAGAGTTTCTAAATTTGAGTTTTCCTCTATTTTTAAAAAACTACTTACATATGGGTCTTGGTCTGAGAACTAATCCTACTCCCTCTGCCCATCCAACCCCCCAAATAAAATTTACTTCAGTATCGTCTTACCAGGTTAATATAACCTTACTTCTAAACTGAGTATGATTCTTAATGAGGCTGGCATAGAGGACGAGGACTTCACAAGAACTTCCTCTCCCTGGGATAAAAATACAATGACAAGGACAGAACCCTAAAGAACTGCCAAGCCCACTGGTTGCCCAAATTTGAAGTTGTTTTTTCATGATGTACTTTTGGTCGGAAATGCTTGAAATGCTTCTGTGTCTTGTAAGCCTTGTTCCCCGCTGTCACTTCTAGCCTGTCTCTCCTCTTTCCTCTTTCAAAACCCCAGATTCTTTGAATGCATGTCATTGACTTCATTACCCATGACCCTGCCTTGTGGCTGTCACATCTATCACCAGATTGTGTCCTCACTTCCTGGCCTCATCTATGCCTCTGTAAATCACCACATAGAATGGTGGTGAAGGGCAGAGAATCTGAAATCAGATTGGCTTGATTCAAAGCCTAGCTTACTTGTTCTCTGTCTCTTACACTATGAAATGTGTGTAAAAATAGTACTTCCCTTGTAAGGGCATTGTGAAAATTAAATGAATTTTTTTTTGTTTCTAAAGAAGTGTTTAGAACAGTGCCTACCATGCAGTAAATATTTAATATCTGTCTTCAGAACCTTCACCACCTTTGAAAAATAAAGCAATAAATATGTAATACAAATGTAGATAGTACTTACTGCTAATACCTACCGGATGCTTACTATGTGCTAGGTACTATAGAAAGTACTTTATATATGTGAACTTAGATTTCACAACAGCTCTGTGAAATAGTGTATACTCTTGCCCTCTTTTTTTTTTTTTTTTTTTAATGAAGAAACAGAGGCATATGAATGTAAAGTAGCCTGCCCAAGGTTACCAGCCAATAAGTGCAGAAGCCAAGATGTGGATGGTCCATCCTACACCCTGGTCTCCCAGATCCTTGACCTCTTTAGCTTCAGTTGTCTTGTTTTCCATTCCAGTTCAGCCATCTTGTCATCACTGATGGTAATCATCACTTCCCAGATTTTCAATTCCAAACCTCCCCTCCTCTGACCATCTTCTGCTCACCTCCTACGTTTTTACTTTACTTCCTGTAGTATTCCCACAGCAAACATTCTCTGATCTCATTCAAACTTTCACCTCATTGACCCTACTTCTTTCTTAGCCTAAAAAATTCAACAGGTCAAAATTCTAGGATTGGGGGATTTTTATTACTTTATTTTCTTAACACTCTAGACACAGCCTTGCAGGTTTTTTCTCCAGAATGTATCCTGAATCTAGCTACTACTCATAAATCTTACTGCTAAAATTTGAGCTCAAGCCTCCATCATTTCTGCTATACAATGACCTCCAGCCTCAACGAACTCCTGCTTTCACTCAGTGATGTGCCCTTCTCTCACACAGATCCTTCTTCAGAGTCATCATTCTAAAAAACAAGGCAGATTAAGTCACTTCTCTGTTAAAACTATCTAATGACTTCCCATTAAAAATGTCAAGCTCCTGGCTTTAACATATGTTAAACTCCTGTCAAGCCCTAGGGGATCCAGATCTTGCTCACCTCTCCTTTTTTTTCTTTCTCCCCTGTGAGCAAGTTACGCTTGTTCCCTTCCCAGGATCTTTGTACTTGATTTTCTTTTTCTTTGGAACAATCTTCCCCATATCTTTTTCCCATGCCTAACCTCCAACTCCACCCAGATTTCTTCACAGTTGCCTTTGTCTTATAATTCAGGACTAAATACACACATCTCCTCCTAAGAGAGATCTTCTCTGATAACACTAGGTAGCCCAAGAATCCACATTCACTCACTGTCACTTTCTTATTTTAACTTCTTCATAGTGAATATTAATAACATAAGTTATCTGTTTATCTGTTTTATATAAAATTATAGTCTATTATCCTAATGACAATGTAAGCTCTTCAGGTGGAGGACCCTGTCTTTTTAAACTATCTCTGGTGTTAGTTTAGATTTAGAGTCTCTATATTGGATTAAAGACCTCACTCTCAGTTGCCAAAATTCTCAGCTCTGCTGAGACCATGGGTGACCATTGTACTCTTTGCCTCTAGGGATCACTCATCTAGTTGAGATCATAACAAATATAGGTGCTACTGTACTTTATATCATTTTTACTTGGGAAAACCTTTATACATCCTGTTTTACCTTCTTCTCTTTGGAAGTAGATGTTTGGAAAGCACAAAACTTTGAAGTTCATTGGATATAGGTTTGAATATCAACCACGGTGTTAGGTAAAATCTCCACTCCTCTTAGTCTCAATTTCCTTTATAAAAAATGGTGATAATTTTACTTACTTTTCAGAGTTGTATTTGCTGTAATAAAGAAGCAAATTTTATTGCGTGAAGGTAATAATCAATCAATATCATTGCTATTTTTCTTTATTAATTTGTTGTATCTCTAATTTTCTTAAGAAGATAAATGCCAGTTAAATTGTGCTTTCATCCAATCTGTGGACTTAAAGTTTTACTGGCATTAGCTAGTCTTGTGAGATGCTGTGTAGGACCCTTTTAACAACAGCTTTCTCCAAGCTACATTTTCTTCATAGGTTTGGAAGCAGATATAGATGAAAACATAGTGAATGTAGAGAGGCCTGAGTACAGTTCCATCAACTTATTTATTGGGTTATGTTGGGTAAGACAGTTAAATTTTAATTTATTCTCATCACTTAGCTTTTATTTTCCTCATCTACATGGTGAGAATAATACTTGCAGGCCCTATATCATGGTTTTTTTTGTTTTTTGTTTTTTTTTGCGGTAAACATCACTGAGTTTGTCTTTTGAGGGTCTTCTCTAATTCCTGGATTTTCCTCCCAATTCTGCTCCCATTTCTCATCATCCATATGGTGTCTTCAGGAATGGAGAGAGTTCATTAGTCCAGTAGGGGAGGCAGGATAAACAATATTTTTTGCCAGGAGTTTTTGAATTGATAAGTGCAAAGAAAGTTAGTATCACTGCGGGGCCAGATATTTTAAGATATAACTCTTCGGAGCTGTTGGTAGCACAGTTTCCTGCCAAAGGGAGAAAACTTGTCAGCCATGAGAGGGAATCAAAGGTATATGTGGAGAAGGCCAAGAAGAAGAGATACCAAAAAAGACTCTGCAAACTTCAAGGTGCTGGTTCTAAACATTCCTAAGGCCCTGCTGTATCTGTGACCCTCATTCAGTCTGCTTGTTTAAACTTATTTGGAATTTGTAAAGTCATACTTTATCATTTTTTGCCTAAATGAATTGGAGTCCTGTTTCTGACACTTGAAAACAGAGCATCCAGAAATCAGTCCAGCCTTGTGGCCATTTGTGAGTTATGTACCTTCCCTCTCTGAGCCTTGGTTTCCTTCACTCTAAAGAACACAATGCTTGCATTTGAACACCTAGATGGTGTCTGATACGTGCTTGGTGATTCCTAGTAGGTAGCTGTTCTTACCATTAACATATAGTCCTGTTTGTGATAGACTCTCTCTGATCCACTTACCCTCTGTCCTATTGTGCCTTTTGATCAGACCATCTGAGGAAAAGCAGACTGAATGGTGAGCCAGAAGTGCCATGAAGTAGGAAGTGTTTCTGACAGAGACTTCTGGAAAGCTCTCATCATACTCAGGCCAAGGGATTAATGGAATTTTGAATTGATTTGTAATGAGAAGAGAGATTAGCAAGGCTGACATGATCAGAATCTCTTGAAGAGTTCTAACTAGTCAATCTCCAGGGTACCAATTTAAATAATCTCCGTCACATTTCAAATAAAACTTTTGATTGCTACCTCCTTTTTCCTTACTTAACATATGCTGTTAGCAGAAGTGGTAGGAGACAGAACATGAGGGAAATGATAGAAAATAGAGTAAGAGTTATAAGATAGACATTCTAAAGGCAAAGAATATAAACATAGAGCCATTCTTTTTTTCCCTTAAATAAGAAAGGACGAAAGCAATCTAGGGTAAAATATTAGTTTCAATGTAACACAATCACCTTATGCTTTTTTTTAATTAATAAGCTTTATTTTTTAGTAATTTTAAGTTCACAGCAAAATTGAGCAGAAAGTACAGAGTTGCCGTATCTCCTCCTGTTATCAACATCCAGAGTGTTACATTTGTTACAATCTTCCTTCACTTAGTTTTAGGCAGTTCAGTTTCCTCAATTTCTTTGCTTGGCTTTATCACTCATTTCATTTTAGCAGTGAATCATATTCCACTGTCTGGATATACCACAGTTTATCTCCTATTGAAGGAAATCTTGTTTGTGTTCAAAGTTTACCAAATTTCAGCAATTATGAATAAAACTACTGTAATTATCAATGTGTAGGTTTGTGTGGACATAAGTTTTTGATTCATTTGGGTAAATACCAAGAAGCATGATTATTAGGTCAGATGGTAAGAGGATGTTTTATGTTTCTTTTTTTTTTTTTTTTAAGAATTTATTTATTTGAGAGAGAAAGAAACACAGCAAGCAGAGGGAGAGGGAGACAAGCAAACTCCCCACTGGGTGGAGAGGTTAACCCTGGACTCAATCCCAGGAGATTATGATCATGACCAGCTGAAATCAAGAGTCAGATGCTCAACTGAGCCACCCAGGTGTGTGAGGATATTTAAGAAGTTGTAAGACGTTGCCAAAGTATCCCCTAGGGTGATTGTACCATTTTCCACTCCTGCCAGCAATGAATAAGAGCTCCTGTTGCTCCTCAGCCCCATCACCATTTAGTGTTGTCAGAGTTTTGGAATTTGGCCATTCTAATAGGGATATAGTGGTATCTCGTCATAGTTTTAACTTAGTTTTCTCTGATGATATATAATGTGGAACATCTTTTCATGTACCTATTTGTCATCTTCTTTGGTTAGGTGTCTGCTTGGATTTTCGGCCTCTTAAAAATTTCTTTTTAAGTTTAAATTCAATTTAATTAATGTATAGTATATTATTAATTTCAGAAGTAGAATATAGTGATTCATCAGTTGCATATAACACCCAGTGCTCATGACATCAAGTGCCCTCCTTAATGCCCATCACTCAAGTACCCCATCAAGCAACCCTTAGTTTGTTTTTTAGAGTTAAGCATTTCTTATGGTTTGCCTCCCTCTCTGTTTTTATCTTATTTTATTTTTCCTTCCCTTCTCTTATGTTCATCTGTTTTGTTTCTTAAATTCCACATATGAGTTAAATCATGTGGTATTTGTCTTTCTCTGACTTATTTCACTTAGCATAATATCCTCTAGTTCCATCCATGTCATTGCAAATGGCAAGAATTTACTCTTTGATGGCTGAGTAATATTCCATTGAGTATATATACCACATTTTCTTTATCCATTCATCTGTTGATGGACATCTGGGTTCTTTCCATAGTTTGGCTATTGTGGACATTGCTGCTATAAACATTGGGGTGCATGTGTCCTTTCAAATCACTATGTTTGCATCCTTTGGATAAATACCTAGTAGTGCAATTGCTGGGTCATAGGGTAATTCTATTTTTAACTTTTTGAGGAACCTCCATACTATTTTCCAGAGTTGGCCATTTCTTAATCAGTGTTTGTTTTCTTATTTTTGGTTTTTAAGAGTTCTTTGTATATTTTGGATAACAGTCCTGTATCAGATATATCCTATGCAAATATTTTCTTCGAATCTGGCTTGGCTTATTTTCTTGAGATTGTCTTTATAATCTATGTTTTTGAAATTGAAAATAAAACCATTTCTTTTAATGGGCTTGCACTGATATGCCTCAGGTTTAAGAACATCTCAAGGTCATGTATAAACTTCACCACTGCTCCATCATCCACCTCTGATTCTATGGACAGCAGTTGTCTATGGACCAACTCATGCATTCCAGACAGTCACCTCAATTATTACTGCCTCTTTCATTTAACGTATTTGCCAAAATTAGAATAGGCAGAGATAGATGAAATGCAATATGGTCTTAAGTGATGTCAAACAGGACTAAGTTCAGCACTTATTTTTTAAACTTTATCAATATAGCACAAGTATGAAATGAATTGACTTTGCCTTCTCCTGATGCAACAAAGAGAAATGCAGTTTCCTTCTTTATGCTGATAACCTTTTTGTATTCTCTAAGAGTGGATTTAAGAAGCAGTGTGAGTCCATTAGCATCTGACTTCCATAAGGAAAAACTCAGCATAAAATTCTGCAAAACAAAACAAAACAAAAATCATTGTATTTGGTAGGCATTCAATTTTAAGTGCCCTCAGGCAACAAGTCAATTTATTATGTCTTTTGTAGGGATTCAGTCACTGTGGATCCACAAATGGATCTATTCTTTTATTCAGGCATGCATTTTTCTCCTAATTCATTCTAATGGCTCCTGAGGATATCTAGTTCTTAAAATGAGATATTTGCTAGTTTATATGTTGATGTTCTTTTATAGATGAGGCCAACAGCTGGTCATATATATACAAACACATACTTCTGTGAGATAAAAGTTAAGTAAGATTAAATCTTTTTATTTCATATTTCCTCGTTCTGAACTGTGGAGTTTTAGACAAATACACATGCTTGAAAGCATTAAACCTCTGCTCAGGAAAAAAAGAAAAATTAACTTTATCTCTAGACCTCTCTGCTACTCTCCACTATTAGAGTTAAATTTAATGCATGGCATATTTCCATTTTTGCTTCAGCTTCCAGGAAACAGAATATTATTCACTTTTGATATGAATTGACTATTTTACTTGACCCTAGCCTCTTGATAAGCCTCAATTGCTTCTGTGTCTTTTGGATAACTTTTTATTGTTATTTATTGTATTCAGAAGTATGTTTCATTTTTTAAGCAATTTAAATGATTTTTTAAGAAATTCAAATTTCAATAACTTCTTTCAGCAGAAATTTATTGAGTACTATGCCAATAAGTTATTGTTTCTCAGCTCCACACCTACCCTTTACACTCAACTTTGTGGTATTGGCTGGGGCTATGCAGGCCTCATGTGGCTCCATGTTGGGCTGGCTTCATGTTGGGTTCTGCCAATAGGGGCCTACAGTGGGAGACCACCAGGCTTGAAGAGAAGGGATATTCTTCCTCCCAGCTTCCTGTTGACCAACTACCTTTAAGCTTTCTGTTCCCAACATATCACCCAAGTAATACTTCATCCCCTAGCAGTTGTTTTTTCCCCATAGTAAGCACTGGATCCAATGTGCAGTTAGTTCTTCCAGTGTGAGTAAAGCCCATTTCATCCCACTTACCATTGTGCCAGCCACATCCTGTCATAGTCTCTTTTTGATGATCTGGGTGCCAAACCCACTATTAGGATTTCGTTGGACATTTAGGCAGACAGGGCCTGGGTCTGCAACAAGACAATTTGGAGTCAGGACAGCTAAAATAAAATGCAACTGACATCCTGTTCTGCAGCTTAGATAGGACCACACTAGCATTCTGTTTTGTAGCCTTTGCAGAAATGACTTCTGCAAAATGACCTAAAATAAGACAATCACAGAGCATTTGTCACTATTACAGGCAAGGGGCAGTTAAGACATGAGCCCTCAAATGTCAGCAAAAAAGACCATCAGCATGTAGACATTAACCTAATAGGCTGACAGATATGTGACCAAAGCCCTGATTGGAATGACTCAGCACATCCTGATTGCTTAAGATATTTCTACAAAAGAGCTCATAAAACCCCCTAAGCTTAGAAAGTCCAAGGGCAACCCTCTCGGGTGCACCTCTTCTTCAGGAGTTTTATGCTATCATTCAATAAACTTTGTTTTGCTGCCCACCACTGTTCATCTGGTCTACCTCCTCTTTCTTCGAAATGGTGTGACTAAGAGCTGTGGACACTAAAGGCTGATGAATCCTGCAACACTACCATATTGCTTCTCAAAGCTCAGAGATACCAGCCATGGAGATCTCCCTCCACAGAGCCCAGAATTTCAACTCTGCAAGGATCCTCTATAGGTCTCCAGGATTTATTAATTCTAGCATCTCCTTTGCTCCCTTAGCCTGAGAGGTTGCTCTCTGCAGTTGTTACTTGAGAATTTTCTTTGTATTCTTTCAGGTACCGAGTTAACTTTCTAGTAGTAGTTACTTCTTAATGTTAAATTCCCTTTCATCAAACTGGTATAGTTTCTGATGCCCAGTTAGCTCCTCACTAATGCAGATACTTACCATGAATTAGGCATAGTTCTAAGGGCCAAGGAATGATCCTGACCCAGATAAATCCACTGCTTTCATAGAATTAATCTTATAGGATTGGACAGGTAACACACAGAAATATGAATTATGATAAATGGTACTTTTCCATTACTATGAAAAAAAAATAAAGCCAGGTAAGAGAGAAGAGAGTGCCCAAGGTGTCAGGAAGAGGCTACTGTTGTATGAGAATGGTAGAGAAAAGCCCTCTCTGGGCAGGCCTGGAATTTCAACATTTTTGAAGGAAGTGTAGGATCAAATTATATAGCTGTGTGAAGCAAGAATGTTTGAGGCAGAGAGAATAGCAAATGCAAAGCCCTGTGGGTAAAGCAGGCTTGCCATGACCAGGAATGGAAAGGCCAGTCTTTCTCTAGCAAAGGGAGTAAGTAGGAATGTGGTAGGAGATGAAAGTAGACAGGAAGCTGGAAGACCAGATCCTGTTAGGGCTCTGGGAGCCATAATAAGGAGTTTAACTTTTCTCTTCTTTTCTTTTTTAAGGATTTTATTTATTTATTTGAGAAAAGGAGAATAAGAGTGAGGGGGAAGGGGCAGAGGTACAAGTAGACTGCCTGCTGAGCATGGAGCCCAATGTGGGGCTTGATCCCAAGACCCTGAGATCATGACCTGAGCTGAAGTCATCAGAGGCATAATTGACTGAGCCACCCAAGCCCCTTCCTTCTTTTTTTTTTTTAAGATTTTATTGAACTTTTCATCAAAGTGAAATTGTAAGCCACTGAAGGAGTTTTGAATATAGGAAGCGCAAGCCAGTCCTCCATGATCAAAACTTAATTGAGCATGTACTTTGTACTAGGCACTCTTCTGAAAGCCAGTATTATAGCAGTGAATAAAACCAATTTATTCCGGCCCTTCCAGTGGTGAAGATAGACAAGGAACACCTAACTCAGCACAGAATAGGTCAGATGATATGTCCTCTGGAGAGCAGGATCATGGTGCAAGAGAATCTGGAGGAGAGCCTAAAGAGGGCAAAGCAAAGTAGGAAGGTCAGTTAGGAGACTACTGTAATGGGCAGGAGTTGATGGTGGCTTGGACCTGATGGGGATGAAGATATTTTTTTAAATGTGGTCTGATTCTAGATATGCTTTATATGTTGAGATGGTAGGATTTTCTGATGATTTATAGAATAAATCAGAATAAAACACAGATCCTAGTCAAGTCCTACAAGATTTTGCAAGGTCTCGTTTCTTTTTTTTTTATTTATTTAAAGATTTTATTTATTTATTCATGAAAGACACAGAGAGAAAGGCAGAGACCTAGGCAGAGGGAGAAGCAGGGTCGCTGCAGGGAGCCCGATGCGGGGCTCAATTCCAGGACTCTAGGATCATGCCCTAAGGCAAAGGCAGATGCTCAACCACTGAGCCACCCAGGTGCCTGCATGATTTTGTTTCTGCCCTACGTTTCTAACCTCCTCTCTTACTCCCACTTCCCCCAATATTCACTGTTCTTTTACTCTATTGAACACTTACCAATTTCCTAAAGAGCCATGCTCTCACTGTCTGCTAGTCATTGCACATACCAGTCCCCATCAAGGCCTTATTTACCTGGAGGGCTTTCTCCTCCTTCAGCCATGGCTTACATTTTCCCTATTCACAGAAGCCTTACCCATCTTCTGAAGATGAGGCTCTGTGTCTCTCCTATGAGCCTCACCACAAGGCCCATTTGATCTTCTACAGCTAATCAGACATCCAGACAGCTGTGCACTCTCTTCTTGTAATAAAAATTCTCAGTCTGTTTACTCACCTCATTAACTCTATTTTGGTTTCAGAGTTCTTGACTGGGGGGGAGTTGAGGAAGGGTCCTTTAGACCACAAACACAAAGGTCCAGGACCCAAAGCAGTAGAGATGGTTGGTGGCCATCATACCATTCAATGGATAGTTGGTGCAGACATTCTTCAGGGTGTTTGCATTTAGAAACAACTTTATAAGGGGATCCCTGGGTGGCTCAGTGGTTTAGCGCCTGCCTTTGGCCTAGGGCGTGATCCTGGAGACCCAGGATCGAGTCCCTCATCAGGCTCCCTGCATGGAGCCTGCTTGTGTCTCTGCCTCTCTTTCTCTCTGTGTGTCTATCATGAATAAATAAATAAAATCTTAAAAAGAAAAAACAAAGAAACAACTTTATACTAATGAAGAAGAATTGGATAAGTCATTGAAGTTTTTGTTTTGGAACCTAATGTTTTGCTGTCATGGCCTTAAAATGCCCTCATTTTCTCAAGATTTTAATTTATTATGTTCACTTATTTTAATGCTGTTTTTACTTCTTGATTGTGAACATGCAACAGCTTTTAATCACCAGCTCACGGCACCCTGTAGGAAGAGAAATGCTTCTTTTATTAAGACAACATGCAAAATATATCACATGCTCATTTCCCGAAATATGGAGTGAGTATCTTCAAACCTTGGAAACACTTCAGTTCCATGAAATAAATCTCCCCAGACTGGTAAATTCCCTGAGATTATCATAACAGACTTGCTAAGTCGAACTGAGGAGGGATTTCTATTTTGAGAGAATACTGCTTTTGGCAGCCAGAAGAGCCTTCTGTAGACATCTTTTGGAGAATGGAATAACTCATCTGAATTCATCATAGCCAGAAATAAATATTCTTGGTGCCTGATGTAGGTGCATTACCGGAAGGATGGTAGTCTGGCTTAGTATTGCTTGCAAAAATTACTTATGGTTGGCACTCCCAATGTATTTTTTTTTAAATAAAAACCTCTTTTCATATTTGGTTAAATGTGTCTGTCTTGCTTTTCATTATTATTTGAAGTCTACCTTCAAAATGCTCAAAATAAGGTTGTTGTTGGACAGACCTCTATCTGAAATCCAGGAAATAGTTTTCATTTTGGCCCCAGTTAGAACCCACATCATGTATATTAATGCAATTTTCTCATTCTAAACTACTTTTTGTTTCTAGTTGCAGCCAGGCTTTATTAACATGCATAAACCAATAAATCTTAATCTTTACTGGAGTGAGCTAATTGTGTCTTCTAATGAAGAGGTCTGAACTTAGTTTTTCAGATTTATGTTTATACACAGGCCACCTCATTGAAAGCAGACCAGCTTAAGGAGTGTCTTGTCAAAAAGTACATTGAATGAGTACTTTAAAAAAATCTTTCCTTGCTAATGACATTTTAAAGACTTAATTCCATAGATGTTATTTTTGCTGGAAGTATACAGATTCTTCCTACTAATATTTACAAATCTACTTCACGATATGCCATTTTCTATTGCTTTGAATGTGCATCTTACCCACAACACTCATTCTTATATGAAAATATATAGTCATGAAAATATATAGTCATTAACTTGTTTTATTACTTCCCTTAAATGACATCTCTATTCTTCTTCTTAGCTAAATCCTCTGTCTCTTTCAGTTCAGGGAAAATCTTGCCTTATAGCTTTACCTCATTTTGGCAGAATATTCTGTAGATCATGGAGATGCCACTACTAACTGTATTGTGTGTTCTAAGTGGAATCTATACTGGCCAGTATTTCCTGCATGTCAAAGATTTGCCCACTCATAAAAATTAGCATACTATTATCTTAATGGAAATTAGAGGCACTGGGATAAGTTTTGTTTGTTTGCTTGTTTTTACAACTCTGAGATGCATTGTAGGTGATGTTGTTTTGGCCTCTCCGGAAGCCAGTTACCTTGACCCACGTAATAGCACTCTAATATATCTAGGGATTTCTGCCAGTGATACCTACAGTGTGGATCTGTAACTGACCAGAGTAAATGAGGTTCGGTACCTGAGAAGTCTTCATTGCCTTGGCCTTGGGCTATGATAATATTATCTTGAGTTCTAAGGGCCATCATGATGGGAAAGCATACTTGAAAATTAGGCCACTTCAGAAGAAAGAAGGCATATGGGAAAGATTATTTCCTGACAGTATGGAACATCTGAATCCAAGTGTGTCAGAAGCTAAAGGATCCTAGGTTTTTCAATTACATAGTCAATACATTTATTTTATTTTTACTTGTATTTTATTTTATTTATTTATTTATTTGCTTAAGAAAGCATGGGTTAAGTTTTTGATTTTTGGAATTGAAAGAACTCTGAATAACTATATGAGTCCCAGGTCTACAGATGAGGAAATTAAGCTGAGAATCGTTTAGGACACTGAAGAGCTAATAACAAATGAAACTGGAATTGGCATTTAGGTGTATCTGCCTCTATTGCCCATTCCCTCTGCTCTATTGTAGTGCATGACAATTCTCTAGTATGCTTTGCCTGGAATATATGTATATATATGTGTTTATTAATTTATTTTGGGGGAATAGATAAAGGTTTGATTTGCAGTGATATCATTTTCTACTAGTATTTTGGTGGAAGAAAATATGAGGGACACAGAAACATCTGTGTTCTGAGTACTTGTAATAATATAAGCTGCATTAACACTCACTGAATTTTCCAGGGATTAATATTCAGCACATGTGGTCTTTTTTAGTTTAAAGCACCTAGGTTGAAGTCAACACCATTCTTATTCATAGAAAGACCTGCTAGTCTTTGAGTCTGTGTTACTCTAGTGTCTCGTGTCCATAATCCCTATCTCCATCAATTTACATTATTTTCAGAAACACAAACAAAGGTTGAACTAGACCTTCACAAGGACATTTCTTTGGGAAATACTAGGAAAATTATGCCTACTCCCAGGCTGGATCAGAGACAAGGTTGAAAGAAACATCTGAGTTTCATTCCTGGAATTGTCACTGCATTTCAGGGTGGCCTTGGACATAATCATTTTTCTCTGTTTCTCCTCATGGAAGATAACAGAAATGGGAGAGGAATGAATAGCCCGGAATTAATAAATTTATTCTTTGCCGAGCTTAAGTATTGCATTCCCATTTTCCTGAAATTACTGTGAATTTACAGGCCAGATCTCAGAGAGAGCCTTTAAAATATTAGAAATAGCCCTTTTCATTTATAGCCAGAAGAACAAAAACAAAATCCAAACAAATAGAAAACAAGCTTGGGGCACACACACAAAGCTATTGGCAGGTGGGCCATTCTGGTGAGTTGGTGTCACTTACTAAGACCTAATTAGCTAGACTGCCTTGGTGGCATTTTCAGAAAGGAAGCTGGAATCCTCTGCCTGTAAATGTCTCTCTTAGCTCAGTGTGCATGTTTTCATTGGCCTTTGGAGAAGACTCTCAGTCTATTATGGTTTTGTTGATGGCTAACAGTATTCTTGGCGCTGAGTGAGATATAGAAGAAGGTGCGGATCCGCCCAAGGCACTGCAACCTAAGTTAGTAAAACAAATAACTCGCTATTAGCCTTGACCTTGCTGGAAATTGGGCTTAAATATCAGTGGTGCTAAATTCCAGAATATTTCTATTTATGCCCCTTTGGGATGGGCAGGAATGACATTGTGGAGCAACCGTATTTCTTGGTATGCTTCCTTTCTTCCATTTTTAGCATGTCCGTCTGTCTTCCATACTCCAGGGCTTTTTCCATCCCTGAGTTAACCACATACATGGTGTCTCAGCATCCACTTATTTTGATGTAATATTTGCCCTCATTTTAGTTCATTATAGTAGAATTTCATTTATCTCTACCCACTGTAGTAGGAGAAAAAAGTGTTGGCTCAGATCAACCCTAAATAATTTTTTGTATGTGTGGGAATGAATTTTTTTTTCTTATATATAATTGTGTGGATGCTGTAGCACTTCATTTTTTTAAAAGATTTTATTTATTTATTCATTCATGAGAGACACAGAGAGAGCGAGAGATACACAGAGAGAGAGGCAGAGACACAGGCAGAGGGAAAACAGGCTACATGCAGGGAGCCTGACATGGGACTCGATCCCAGGTCTCCAGGATCACAACCAGGGCAGAAGGCAGCACTAACCGCTGAGCCACCCAAGCTGCCCTGCTGTAGCACTTCAAATAAAATTGTGAAGCTTGAGTGTGAAGACCTAGCTAGACAGCAATTGAAAATTAGCCAATATCCTCTGCCCATGTAGTTTTTTTCCATATAAGTAGGGAAGAAAGATATTACATTGCAGACTCTCTGATATTCACACCTTTGGGAAGAGTGAGTGAAATAGGGGAGGTGATCACAAGAGATTGAAGATGACCAGTGGAAAAGAGCCTGGTAAACTGAGGCAAGAAATATATAATTTGAAAGACCATTTTTATGGCTGGTGTCAAGCCATTGCCAATTGGAAGCCTGTATGAGAAAGGACAAATAAAGCTGTTTATAAGTTAAAAAAATTGTTGGTCTTGCCTCTAATCCATACATAGCTCCTGCTGGTAAGCACTCAGAAGTGTGCTAGATTTGAGAGAGAAAGCTAATTGAAGTCTACTGGTAAGGTCTGTCAATATCAATGAAAATGTGATGGACTGTTACCACACCCAATAGCATGGATAAACCGTTCAACCATATGTTGAACAGAAGAAGCCAGATACAAGAGACTAGGGATCGATTTACTTCATTTAAATAAAGTTAAAAAACAGACAAATTACTTTATGTTGTTTTAAGTTTGCAAAGTATGACCTTCTGCAGGGGTGGTGACTGAAAGTGGGGGTGTGGGGTGCTCTGGGCTGTTTCAAATGTTCTGTTTCTTGGTCAGGGTGATGGTTCTACAGGTGTGTCCCTTTTGTGAAATACTTATAATTATACTTGTAATTTGTATATTATTCTTCATGTATTTTATTTTTTTTTTAATTTTATTTATTTATGATAGGCACACAGTGAGAGAGAGAGGCAGAGACATAGGCAGAGGGAGAAGCAGGCTCCATGCACCGGGAGCCCGACGTGGGATTAGATCCCGGGTCTCCAGGATCACGCCCTGGGCCAAAGGCAGGCGCTAAACTGCTGCGCCACCCAGGGATCCCTCTTCATGTATTTTATATTTAATTTAAAAAGATTATTTAAAATTGCTAATGTCTACCAGAGAGATGTTTGCTTGCGTATATATCATTATGGAGCTATTAAAAACATCTAGTGCTCACTTGGGCAGCACATATATTAAAATTGGAACAATACAGAGATTAGCATGGCCCCTGCACAAAGATGACACACAAATTCGTGAAGCGTTTCATATTTTTGGAGGGTATTATGCTGAGTGAAATAAGTCAATCAGAGAAAGACAATGATCATATGGTTTCACTCATATATGGAATATAAGAAATAGTGAAAGAGACTGTAAGGTAAAGGAGGAAAACTGAGTGGGGAAAAATTAGAGAGGAAGACAAATCATGAGAAACTCCTAACTCTGAGAAACAAACAAAGGGTTGCAGAAGGGGAGGAGGGTGGGGAATGGGGTGACTGGGTGAGGGGCACTAAGGGGGGCACTTGATGGGATGAGCACTGGGTATTATACTGTATGTTGGCAAATTGAATTTAAATAAAATATTTTTTAAAAATTTAAAAAAATTCTAAGGAACTGTATATGCTTGTTTTCTTTTCTTTTTTTTTTTTTTTTCGTTCAAGTTAATAGCTGACTGACATTTGATTTCTGGGAGATATTTGTTGTCAATAATTTCTGGTTACAAAAAAGAAGCCAGTTTGTCTAGGCCTGACGGATACCTAGGTATTATGGGTTGATGTGTGCTTTCCTCACAATCAAAGATAGTTGAGCCAAGAGCTGAGTCCTCTCCTGAGGCAGGAGGTAGGGCTAGATTATGGCATTTCCATGGTAGATAAAAAATAATGATCTTTACTCCATTGCTTCTCAGGTCCTGAAATGCGAGGCAGCTACTGTCACCAGAGCCTGTCACCTTCCTTCATTCCACGGCTCACTTCTAACCAGCAATATCTAGGAGGAGAACCTACCCATTCCCTTCTCCAGCAGGAACATTCTCTCTCTCATACAACACACACACACACACACACACACACACACACACACACGGGGAGTAGGCATTGGAAAGACCTGGTATATGACAGCCAGAGAGAAGAAGTAGGACAGAGGAATAGGAAGGAAGACAAGGCAGGAAAGAAAAGGGAAAAGGAGTTGGGAAAAAAAAGAAAGAAAAGAAAAGTGGAGTAGGTCAAGAGAGATGTGTCAAAGTATCTGAAGGTTGTCAACTTCCAGATAATGAGAAAACGGTAAAGTCTTTACACTGTCCTATTTTTAAAAAATGCTTCAAATATACTTACTTACTAATATGCTAGGACCTGCCTCTGTGCTATATGTCCTGTATCATTCTATTTAATTTTAATCATACAGATGATAAAAACTGAGGGATCGGGAGGATGAACACAGTATGTTTAATTCTGGTCTAACCCTTCCTTATTCACTAAGCTAAACCCTCTTAGCAGAGCCCATTGACTATAAGAATAATGATGTGATGTGTTGAGTGCCTACAACATCCCAAGTACCTCTCATTCACCTTTTATTTTCTTTTAGCTTTATCATGGTGAGAACACTCCACGTGATATCTGCCCTCCTAACAAAATTTTAAGTATAGAGCATATGATTATTGACTGTAGTGCAATGTTACACTGCATGTATCTAGAACTTGTTTTGCTTAACTAAAACTTGATGCCCTCTGATGAGTGATTCCCCATTTCTGTTCTCACTCCAGCCCTTAGTAACCACTAGCCTATACATTGATTCTATGAATTGGACTGTTTTATTATTTCACATCAATGAAATTGTTCAATATTTCTTTTTGCAACTAGCTTATTTCACTTAGCATAAGGTCTTCAAGGTCCATCCCTGTTGTAACACACTGCAGAATTTCATTTTTAAAAGATGAATGAGGGATGTCTGAGTGGCCCAGTGGTCAAGCATCTGCCTTCGGCTCAAGGCGTGATCCTGGAGTCCTGGGATCAAGTCCCACATCGGGCTCCCTGCATAGAGCCTGCTTCTCCCTCTGCCTATGTGTCCGCCTCTCTCTGTATGTGTCTCTCATGAATAAATAAATAAAATATAAAATCCTAAAAAAAAAGATGACTGATACTCTATTGTGTGTAAATACCACATTTTCCTTATCCATTCATCTGTCAAGGGACATTCAGGTTGTTTCCCCATCTTGGTTTTTGCGAAGAATGCTGTAGTGAACACAGTTGTGCTAATGTCTCTTTGAGATCCTGATTTCAGGTCTTTGGAATAAATACCCAGAAGTGATATGGGTGTAGTATGTAGTAGCTTTATTTCTAATTTTTTGAGGAACCACCATACTGTTTTCCATAGTGGCTGCACAATTTTACATTCTTAAAACTGTACACAAGAGTGAGAGTTTGCCCACATATACATTTGTCCTCACCTCAATATACTTCATCCTAAATAATTAGTTTTCGTTCATGCTGATCAACATGTGCATATGGCTAAGTCTGGTTATCTGTGCCCATTTGTATTGGCTACTTGTTACTGGCTGTGACCTTATCATCTGGGATTCCAGCTGGAGCTGGGCGGGACTGCCTGGAGCCACTCCAGGCCACATGGCCCCTCTGGTCACTCTGGTCTGGACTCATTCCTCCTTGCCGTCTATCCTTCCCACCAGGACTTATCTGGAACTTAACCAACTCCCAAAGGGAAAGATAGGTCACTGGACAGATGACCATGAGCCTTTAACTGGTTACCCTGATTTGTGTGTATTGGCTTTGAGGGAGGATTCTTGTGGTTTCTTTTCACTCTGAGTTTATATTTTAAGCAAAGATTAGATTTGCTACACACTTCTCACTGACACATGAAGGTTTTGGGTGTGCATCATTGGATAGCATCCCACAAAACCAATGGGCTATAGAAGTCAATTGTGCCATGTATATGTGATCAACTTGGAAATTCACATTTGAATGACTAAAATAGCTAAAAAATTTTGTAGAGATTAGTTACAGAATCATCACAAGTATTTGAGTATCCTAGACCTGCAAGTATTAAGCCAGGTAATTGTGTGGATTCAGAAGCTGGAATGAAGGAACAACAGATCAGGCTGTCAAATACTGTACTAAAAACCAAGCCTATGCTGAATGAAGTAATTAGTAATAGGAGTGCAAGTGGACACATATAAGCGGAGAGAGATGGTCACTTGGTAGTGTGGGTAAAATTATCTTTCCTTACATCTCTGTAATTGATCATTTCTATATATTTACAAATCAGATACAGTGATAATTGGTTGTTTGTGTAAAGTGTGTCTTTAGTGACCAAATAAGTTAGGAAATGCTAGTTAAAGAAAATATGTATAGGTTTCTCTACAGTAGGGTCTTCCTAAGATCCTACTAATTTGGTAATTAGTTTTTGCTAATTTGGAAGCTCCAAGAGAAAAGGTAAATTTTCTGGTAGCCCACGTTTTGCACCTTGAAATATTTTTATATACAGTATCTTCTGGAACTAGTCTTTAGAAAGGCTGGAAACAATGGTTTATTTAACATTTTCTGAACCATCTATCATTTCATGTTCTCCTTTCTTTTAGGTCTGGTGGAGAAAATCTAGGGGGATCCCTGGGTGGCTCAGTGGGGGGGATCCCTGGGTGGCTCAGTGGTTTAGCGCCTGCCTTTGGCCCAGGGCGCGATCCTGGAGTCCCGGGATCGGGTCCCACGTCGGGCTCCCGGCATGGAGCCTGCTTCTCTCTCTCTCTCTCTCTCTCTCTCTCTCTCTGTCTATCATGAATAAATAAATAAATCTTAAAAAAAATCATTTAAAAAAAAAAAAAAAGAAAATCTAGGTAGCATAATGTAGTGGAATATTCACGAGAGAGTAGCCCAAGTCCTAGGCTCATCACTCAGGGCTATTTTGCTTTCACCTTCTATGAAAATAAATCCACCCCTATTGTCTTCAGCAAAGTGGGTCTACTTGAGATTCAATGACCTAGAGATTTCAGGATTTCAGATTTCCTTAACCAGGGAACAGATCCAGCCATAAATCCTTTAGATACATTCCCAACAAGCATCTTTCCTTTTATTTTCTCAAAGTACTCAGCTCTGAGCCCTTACCTTGTGGTTTATTTTGTGTTTGCCTAGGGCAACCAAAGGAAATGAAGCAGATTAGTCCTAGAAAGGTCCTAAAGAGGGCACATGTATTCAAGTCTCCTGGTTTAGAGATGAAGAATCTAAACATTCTTTGGAGTTTGACTTTCCCGTGGATTATAGTCCTGGTTAGTATGAGGGGCAGTAGGGGATGGATTAAGGTCATCTGACTCAGTCTATGCTGCTTCCTGTGATGGCCTACAGAGACCCTAGGATCACCCTGAGGTTTGATTCCCTTGACACAGGGCTAATCAGTGGGAAATGCCCAGGGGGAATTCCTCGCTTTCACCCAGATCCTCTTTTGTCAGGCATGGTAACACTCAACTAAAATATAGTTGCTCTTATCTCTTGGGGGAAAATATTCAACAATTTAAAACTCCATTTGTTTATTAGGGATTTATCTAACTCTGCCCCAGAGCTATTTAAAAAAAATTTTTTTTAAAGCTCTATGAACAGATCTAGATGCTGTTACATCAGGGATCCCAGGAAATGATTGAGTTTAACACTCGATGGTTACAGAATAAGGGCTAGGGAAAATGCATGGTGTCTCGAAACCTCAGGCAATTTAACTGTGGCTGCTAAGGCATCCACAGAAAGAGTTTTTCAATTGGTATATTTATACTTTCTTTACTTAGTATTGATTCTAAATAAGGATAAAACCCATCCTTGATGGGAAGCCCTATGAGTAAGAACAGATGAATTAAAGTTTGTTTTATCTTCCCACTTTCCTTTCACTGTAGCCAAAAAAAGCCTTCCCTGTGGAGGCAAATGGGATGTATTCTAGAGGAAGCAGCCACTGCTTTCAGAACAACTAAATGATGAAGTAGTAGGAGAGTCCAGGGCCAAAGGGATGGTGGGTTCTAGTGCAGGTCTAGGTCTCCCTAAACCTTTTGTCTAGAAAGTTGGGGGAAATAGGCCATCTTAAAGGTTCACAGTTCTCCAAATTTCCCCTGCCCATTCTTTATATGGGTGCCCAGGCTTGTCAGTCTCCAAACCCTGTATTCCCCTTAAAACACCTGCTTTTGAGCCACTTTTAAAACAAGCACTCTCTCTCTTTTAGGTCTTGCAACAGATTGACTTCATCATACATATTTGCTCATTGATTATTTGTGGAACTGAGAATAATCTCTGTATATCTTGCCTTACGGCAGAAAATGAATAAAGAGAACGCATGATCAAGGTAGGATTATTTTAGGCATCAGCTGCTCATTGTGTGTGTAGGTGTATCTGGGTGTGGGTCTGCGCGAATAATGTACAAACATCATTAAGTCAGACTTGCTCAAACAGAAATTGTAATGCGTCTCCAAACTTAAGGTAGGGCTCAAGTTTATCTTTCCTTCAGCTGCACAACAAGGTATGTGAATATGCAGAAAGATTGTCTGGACTTTAAAAAACCATCTTTTCCAACACTCTGGAAATTCTGTTCTCATCTATGTGTAATCCACCCCATCTTGCAGCTAATTTTCTATATCCTGATACGTAGGCTATTTCCACCCACCCCCACCCCTAACAAATGGATACTGCTGAGCTTTGCTGATAGTTTTCACTTCTTGGAGCCCCTTCTTCTTCGCCTTTCTCTTCTGTTATCCCACTTACCTTATATGGTTCCTTTTAAGTGCCCTCATCCTCCATCATCCAAGTTCATTGTTCTTATTCCCAGAGTTCCACAGGAATTTACTCATGCCTCCAACAGAGTGCTTATTTCATTCTGCCTGACATTCTAGTGAGATGTTAAAAGAGGGATAGTGAGAGAGTAGAAAATGAACAGGCTTTGGAAGCAACAAAGGAGGTTTTAGCCCTGGAAAATCTAGCTGTAAAATGTTAAGCAAGGTTATTGAGTCTGTTTGAATCTTAAGTTTTCTTCTCTCTAAAATGGACATAACCATCACCCTGCCAATTTTTGTCAGGTAAAATGAGCTAATATATGTAAAGAGCTTATTACAAGGTGGATAACAGATCTAAGCTGTTATTGCCAGTTATAATGATTTAGGCATTTTTATCTTTGTGTCATTTTCTTAGTGTTTTCACAGTGTCTAGAAGACTGTTTCAAAATTGTTTGTTGAATAAAGAAATAATTCCCTTGATACATATAAGTTCCCTTTATACCTATAGAGCTGCTGCAAAATTTCATATACCACCACTAAATAAATAAGGAAAATAATTGTTTGATAAGGTAAGCAGAAATGAGAAAAGATGATGATACAGTTGTTCTGAACTATTTAATTTAGATGATGATACAGTTGTTCTGAACTATTTAATTTATTCACCAAAGTAGCAATTCCATGGGGTAACACTGGGGATTTATTTACTGAATCGAGTCTAACCTGAGAATTTTCAGTGCATTGGGCTCAGTATTTGGAGGAGAGCAATCATCAGCAATAAGAACTGATAATTATTGATCATTAGTGATTATGCCTGCATGTGGGCATAGTGGTTTTAATAGAGGCAGTACCAACAATAACTTTTTGAGGTAGATAGTAATGTCCTCATTTTACAAAAATGAAAATGAAGCCCACAGAAATGGAAAAACTAGTCTAAATTTGTACTCAAACCCAGGCACTCTGGCTCACCAAATCCACTGTGACTACCATGCCTCAGGCAGTTTACACTCTAGTTGAACAGAGTCCATCAGTGCAGAGAAATACATGCTCCAATCCAAGGAACTCAAGGCGATTTGAAGCATTGAGAGGGTGCCATTTGAAAAGCAATGATTTGCTAGGCTTTCTTTTTATTCCCCTAGCTACTTCCTTAGTTCTATTTTAAAGTTTTTTGACAAGTGATTGGTGGATTTTCCCCTCACTTTCTCATAGAAATACTGTGATTCATTTAGCTGGAGGTTTCAACTGAGGGAAAGTACCAGCCTTTGGTCATATTTACTCCTTGGCTGTCTGTAGGGGTTGGATGTGGTCATGCGAAGAAATCAAATACTTGATTGTATTCAGAACAATGCTGCTGCTGGCCCCAAGGAGCAAGTAGATAGCCCTTCAGCTCTCTCCAGTTTCTCTGATGGAGTTCTGCAAACAGTGCAGTGGCTTTTCTCACAATACTTTCTATACAAACTTTGATTCTTTCAAGGCTGGCTCTGGAAAAACCAGAGAAGATGGAATTAGTATAGCAGCAGCGGGTGGCCAGACTTACTCAGATCCTACAGGGACATTTCTCAGAGCCACTTCAAGAAGCCGTTAGAGGAAAGTAAGGAGAGAGGAAAATCACATAGGGATCTCTCTCTCACTCACCTGGTACAGGACTTGACTTTGCCTCATGATAATGGCCCATATTAGATTCTTTGTAGAGAAGAGCTTTTGGTGGGTTAAGGATTTTGGTTTTCTGTTACATTGATTTACTAGTACCTTGTTTTAGAGTACTAATGCATTCACACTTGATTGCTACTTGGCAGAGAGAGAGAGAGAGAGAAAGAGAGAGAGAGAGAGTTCTGATAAAGAGATGGGGGAAGGAATACAAAGCATGGCGGAGACAAGCTAAGGCATGCTGTAAGGCATAGATGAACCAAGAGGAAGAACATCTTTCACAGTTGGGAATGAAGGGATTGGGAAATAAGGCAAATCCCCTTTTACCTTAGGCTGGTCCAGTTGTCTTGCTTACAAATCTCCCTCCTTCCTGTCCTCTCTCCCTTCCTTTCTTCTCTAGACACAGTACAAGGCAAATCACCAAAAGAAATACAAAGAGAAAGGAGACTTGGTTCCTCCTCCTTCTAATTCACAATCTAGCAAAGGACATATGCGCAATTAGGTCTACAGAGGGCCTGGTTTTAGAAGGAAGGTATACACACAGTGCCATGGAGTCACAGCACTTATTTTCTTTTTATCTAGATCCTAAGAAAGTGAAATAGAAGGAGGGGCAGGCATGGTTGGGACTCAGGGTGGAATTTCTCCTGCTCACCTTCTTGTTGGTGGAGTTGTCTCCAATGTGATGTGCTTGCTCTCAGCTTGGGAAACCTGCAAGCAGTGCTTTGGCTTCATGGGAATTGGTGTGACTTATTTTACTGAGTGAGTCTGACCAAAGCAGGGGGTGTGCAAGTAGATAATGAGAATGCTAGCAATGACAGCTAACTTTTATTTATTTATTTATTTATTTATTTATTTATTTATTTATTTATTTGCACTTTTTATATGCTGGTCATCATACTAGTCTATTTAATGATCTGGGCAATCCTTTTTGTTTTTTAAGATTTTATTTATCTATTCATGAGAGACACAGAGAGGAAGAGAGGCAGAGACACAGGCAGAGGGAGAAGCAGGCTCCAAGCAAGGGGCCCAACTTGGGACTCGATCCCAGGTCTCCAGGATCACACCCCAGGCTGAAGGCAGCACTAAACTGCTGAGCCACCCGGGCTGCCCTGACTTGGTAATCCTGCAAGTACTTTTATTATTCCCATTTTACAGATAAGGAAATTGATGCTGAAGGAGTTCAGTAATATGCTCAAAGACACACAAGTTAAAGGACAGAGCTGAGATTTCCTTCAGTAGTCCAACTCTACAGGCTAAGCCTTAACCATCATTTTCCTGAATATCCAATATTTCTTTTTTTTTTTTTTAATTTATGATAGTCACACAGAGAGAGAGAGAGAAAGAGAGGCAGAGACACAGGCAGAGGGAGAAGCAGGCTCCATGCACCGGGAGCCCGACGTGGGATTCGATCCCGGGTCTCCAGGATCGCACCCTGGGCCAAAGGCAGGCGCCAAACTGCTGCGCCACCCAGGGATCCCCTGAATATCCAATATTTCATAGTGGAGTTTCCCTTTGCAAGTAACTCTAAGAGCATACCATGCTAGAGATCCAGATCAGGCTGTGGGAGTGCTAATCATTAGAAAGGGAAGCATGTACCATCCTGGGAAGTCGTGGTCTCCTGGTTTTAGGGGAGAGGTTTATCAGTAACAGGAGCAAATATGGGTTTAGAACAACTGGAATGGTTTCTTCCCAGTGATCCAAGAGGCAGTGTCATATCCTACTTTTTTGAAGAGATGATGTGGTGTTGTTCTCTGGGCCTAATATCTCTGCTCAGCCAGACGGACACTACCATCATCAGTTTAATGTTCAAATCCAACACTAGTATCAGTTGAATAGGAAAGCAGTAGTGATTTTTGTGTTCAATAGATAAGTTTAAACGAGTATTTTTGTTTTGTCTGTGGAAAACTGTAATAAAACAGAACTAGCCTTCCAAACACAGGTTGCACTATATAATTAGGTAGATAAACATGACTGTAGAAGTTGGAACTACATGAACCTTTAATGAACAGCAGGGAAAAGAATATTCTAGTCATCTTTTGGTGAGGGTATAAGACCATGGCCAAAAGAACAATGTTTCCTTGATGACAATTTTATTCCTAACTTGAGCTAATATGTGGCTTTGTATACTGCCATGAAAGATTGTTTTCAGATGAAGATGTCAGAGTACATTTGACTTCTGACATCAGTACTAGAAGGCACTGACACAGAACTTCTTATTCGTTTAATTTTTCTTGACTTTGGACTGGAAAAAAACACAAATTGAGGTATGAAACTGAAGCCTGACTGAATGTTTTGTACATAGGGTTCAGGTCATTCCTGAAAAGGAGGGATTATCTGAAAAAATATCATTCCTTTTCACGTTGCATCTCCTCCAGACTTTTTAGTGAACTGAGCTGTAGAGAGTAAACAAGCCAGGTTTCTCCCTCATGAGCCTTCCAAACATCCTGTCAATCATTTTATGTTTTTATGGAGTTGCTATGTGCTACATAGTTAACTATGAAAATAATGCTACAGTAACACCCTTGCATAAATACCTAAGCATCATTAAGTAGTCCTGTAGGAGAGAAACTGAAAAAGTATAAATGCATTTGAATTTGGAGAAAATTACAAAATTATACCCCAAAAAGGCTGTTATCCTCCTACATAGGGAACATGAAAGTATCCATTTCTTGCCCTTGCACTTTTGCTAATACCAAACATTATCTTTTTAATTTTTGTAAATCTGATTGGTGAAAAACAGTATCTTGGTATGGTTTTAGTTATGTTTAGGGGCACCTGAATGGTGCAGTTGGTTAAGTGCCCAACTCTTGGTTTCAGTGCTGGTCATGATCTCAGGGCCATGAGATAAAGCCCCATTTTGGGCTCTTTCGCTCAGTATGGAGTTTGCTTGAGATTCTCTCCCCATCCCTCTCTGCCCCTCCTGCTTGTGCTCTCTCTTTCTAAAAGAAATAAATCTAGGGTAGCCCCAGTGGCTCAGTGGTTTAGCGCCACCTTTGGCCCAGGGCAGAATCCTGGAGACCTGGGATGGAGTCCCATGTCAGGCTCCCTGCATGGAGCCTGCTTCTCCCTCTGCCTGTGTCTCTGCCTCTCTCTCTCTCTCTCTCTCTCTCTCTGTCTCTCATAAATTAATAAATAAAAATAGTAATAAAATAAAAAAATAAATCTAAAAAAATTGTTTCCTCAATTATCACAGATTAAATGTCTTTTAATCTTTATTGGTGACTTGCCTTCCTTCTTTTTTTGAACTATCTGTTCAAATGTTTTCTACATTTCCCTAGTGGTCTTGTTACATTACTCTTAGAGCTTTGTAAGAGCTTTTAATATTATGAGTATTGATTTTTTGAAAATATTTTCTCCTACTCTTCCTTGTTTTCTAAAGATCTTCATGATGTTTTTCAAAGTATCTAAGCTGAAAGATTTAGGTAAGTCTACCAATATTTGTGTTTATGTCCTCTGAGTTTTGTGTGTTGCTTAGAAAGACTTTCATAGGTATATATAGGAAATATATATAATTATATACATATATACATCCTATGGTTTTTTCTAGTGCTATATGTTCATGATTCAAGTTACAATTTATTATCTTATTAGTATGTTTCCTTCTGATACTTTTCAAAGATTTATTTTAAGCATTTCAGTCATTCTGTTGTATATATAATGAAATATTTAGCTGATTTTTCTCCAAATAGAATCTAATTTTTCCAACTACATTTTAAGTAGCACATAATTTTACCTCCAAATTGAAGTGTCATTTTTATCACATAATAAATTCTTATAGATGTTCATTTCTAGACTTTTATATTCTGTTCCAATTTATTTGTCTATTCCTGACACTGTCACCACAGTGTTTTAATAACTATAACTTTATATTTTGATTTGATCCATTGTTTTGTTTTTGTTTCAAAATCTCATGACTGTTCTTAGACAGGTACTCTTTTGGTTAACTTTAGGAGCAGCTTAGTAAATGTCCACTTGAAGAATCTCAATGGAGTTTTGATTGAAACTATATAGTGTATGTAGGCTCCCTAGAGAAAAGAGAATAATCTTTCCAAGCCAGGGTGTCTACTCACACACAGGATATCTGCCAGAATGTTATCAAGAACTGGTACCTCTAAAATGTTTGAGTTGCTCAACACAGTCCCAAAGTCAACACCGAAGAAAAATATTTCTCTTCCTTTTCTTAATGAATGTTAAGTCCAAACCCCGACTCATTTTATCTATGAAATGGAACTAAGATCCTGGGATGTCTGCCTGGTTAAGTTCTTGGCATATCATTTGAGAAGCTGTGCTGTCTGGCTCTAGAGGTGGTTCACAATAGGATATCTGCAAGATGTCGAAGTATGTGAATAATTCTGGAAGCCAAGGACTAGATTCATTAGATTATATTCATCACATTTTCAGTGAAGGCCAGTTTTATTGGATTCTGTAACTTTTATCTAAGGCTATACAAACATGTCTTCCAAGAGTGCTGTCCAATCCAGTTAAGCCTCATTCTGGAAAGTTACCAGTAAAATTTAACCAAAAAAATCTCACAAATATGTTAACATTATACACACCAAATGAGTAGATAAATTAATAAAGTTTTCACTTTTTCTTTCCTTCCAACAATGCTTTAATCTATTTTTAGAAGAATGAAGAAAAGAGATACCATTCTTCAAAGTACAGTCTTTGTTTATTATAGCATTTGTGATTTACAAATTGCAGGCAAGGAGTGCCTGGGTGGCTCAGTTGGTTAAGTGTCTGCCTTCAATTCGGGTCATGATCTCAGGGTCATAGGGTCAAGCCCCATGTAGGTCTCCTTGCTCAGCAGGAAATCTGCTTCTCCCTCTCCCTCTACCCCTCCCCACCCCTCATGTTCTCTACCTCCTTCTTAGTTTCAAATAGATAAATAAAATCTTAAAAAAAAACAATTGCAGGCAATCTAAATATTCAAGCAGGTTGGTAAATATTTCTTGTATATCCATATAGCATATTATGCATCATGTTAAAACAATGAAAGGTTGTTTGTAAAATGTAATGGCATGAAAGGCTTAGGATATATTATTCAACAGAGCTGTATCAATCTGTAGAACAGCGTATATAACATGATCCATTTTTGTTTAAAGTAATTTGTTAAACACACACCAACATACCTAACAACATATAAAAAATAATCATTGAGTTTTGGAGTTGAGAAGGATAAAATTATAATTCTACCTTATACATATTTATATCATTTAAAAATTTTACAGTGAACATATGTGTTTTATAATGAAAAACAATAAAGATTTTAATTTTGGAAAATGAAATTTTTAAGTTATTTGTTAATGATGTTACTTTCTACAATAACCTTTTTTCATTATTATAGAGTACTGAGATTTGATGGTGCCTCAGAAATCATGCTTTCTTCCATTACAACCCTGTCTATAGATTCATTTCAGCAGTATTACCTTTATCATAATTCCTTGAAGTTTACTAAGTGCCTCTAATAGAACTAGGTATATAAATTGTGTCAGTTAATCCTCAGAACTGGGCTGGATATTATCCCCATTTTACAGATAAACAAAATTGAATTTTAGAGAGGTTAGGTTATTTGCCAAAGTCCTTCAGTCAATTAATCAACATAGTAGGGATTCAAACTCTGATTCCAACTATGGAGTCTCCTAATATCCTACAAAACAATTTCCATATGGAAATTAATAAATACAAACCAGAGAGTTTTTTAAAAATTCAAGGCCACAACCTTCCCATATTTCTTTTGTAAACTTGATAGGGGTGCCAAAGTATCAGAATGAGTAAAGTGCAGATCTACTGAATGAAAACCTTATGATATGACGTAGGCTCCATTGATGATTATAATTCAGATCCCAGGTTAAGAACCACCACTGTGTCACACCATGCTACCCCTGAGAGACAGGGCTACATAGTTACATGTACACACACAGGTACAGAAATACACCTGTATAATACACTATTGTGCTAGGGTTCTTTTAGGTTCCTCTGCTTTATTCTCTGGTTTCAGCCTGTAGACTTATGTCCTATAGATAGAAATTTGTAGAATACAGTCTAGGCATCATTCATTGTGGCCATGAAATATTGCCAGTGGAAGTTTTATTTGTTTTCCCACCATTCAACTTCTTAATCCATTAAGCGTGAGAAGTTACTTTCCTTGATCAGAATTTGAGTTGAAATTTTGTCAAAAAAATAAAGAAAATGCCCAAAGGGTAATCTTTCTATTACTGTCCTGAGCTTTCTAAATTATAGAACATTCAGAGAAAGTGTAATAACCTTGTGAAACTAGCTATTAGACTATGTTTTATTCATCTTTGAATTCTAAACAGTTACCTGACATAAATTTGATGCTCAATAACTCCTTTGAAATGGACTATTTCTATATGTCATGAGGGGATACTTCAAACAGTCTTTCAAACACTCTCCCCACAACCCCCCCCCGCCCCGCCCAATTAAGTGACTTGCACAAGGTCTCTTGCCTTTTTAGTTGGAGAGCTGAAGCTAGAATCAAGGTCTTGTGTCTCCAGAACTTTCATCTTCATTCAAACCATCACAACCCAGAATTGTTAAAGCAATGTTTTATTTAATTGCAAAAATGCTGTAGGATCATGGACATCCCTGATGACAAACCAGATCTTAAGTTTGGAAGTTCATGTGAATAGAAGTTCAAGAATGGAACTATATTTCAGTAGTTTGTGGCTTAGAATTGAGTATTTTTATGTTGACTTCTTTATATTAACTGGATTTCCATGACTCTGTCCCCTTGGATTGCAGGTGTAATTATGTAGCAGTTAACATATTCTCTGGGCCCAGCACATCCCATAATTAGCTGTGTTCTCTCCACAGCATATGACTCAACCCCATGTGGTTCTTCTATATCAAAGGCAGGGTGGCCAGAGTTTTTAACCACAATACTTGAGCATGTAGTGGCAGATGGCTGCACAACCCAAGTGCACCAGGTCCTTTTGAAGAGCAACCTCACCAAAAACAAGCAAACAAACAAACAAAACCAGACCTTGAGATTTATTTTTGAAAAAAGGAAAGAACTTTCTTGGGGGTGTTTCCAAACACTGCATCATTTTAAAAGAAAAGCATGTCTTTTTTTTTTTTTAAAGAACTAAAATAGAAATAAAGGAGTTAGAACTTTGAGGTTAGCCTTGATCAGGAAGGAGGGCACTTCCTGGTCTCTAATCAGAGGTCTACAGAAGTTTATTTAGTTGTGCTAGGGCATTGAGTATAATGTAGTATGTAGTAGGTAGAACATAGAACTAGGGGTCTGTAGATCCGATTTCTGGTCTTTCCTCTGCTGCTAATTAGGTATCTAAAGCTTTCTGAGCTTTGGTGAGTCTTGTTCCTTCTATCTGAGATCATTTATGAAAACACCTATTATAAATGCAAGCTCTTATATTATGAGACAAGCTGAAAAATAGTCAGACTCTCTTCTGCACAAGCACATTAATCTGTATCTACTTGTGAAGAACCCTAAAGAAGGAAAAGACTCAGTAGCTGCCCTGGTAAACTTATTATAGGCTTAGTGAAACTCACCATCAGGGAGTTCCTTATTATATTAGTGATAACATATCAGAATGTTTCATCAGAATTCCATTGGGAAAAACAACTGTATTTGTTATGAAAAGCACTTAGAATGAAAGGTTAGACCTAGTGGGCTTTCTAGCAGTGTACTGCTTAAAAGAACAGATTTTCTTGTCACTTTCCAAGGTGGAGGAAAATGGGAAAAGGAAGAGAGGGGATGGGATTAGTGTGATGGTAGGAATGCTACATGGTCTCAAATATTGAATTTTTCAAAAATGTGTAAGTACTGGTATATGTGTGTGTGGAGATGGGAAGAAATTGTTAGAGAAGTTATTTTTTTTAAAGATTTTATTTATTTATTCATGAGACACACACACACACACAGAGAGAGAGAGAGAGAGAGAGGCAGGGACACAGGCAGAGGGAGAAGCAGGCTGGACCCGATCCCGGGACTCCAGGATCACACCCTGAGCCAAAGGCAGGTGCTAAACTGCTGAGCCACCCAGGGATCCCCTGTTATAAAGTTATGAAGGGACCCAATTTACACTTATTTTAATTCTGAGTGGTATCAAATTTGGGTACAGGAATGAGGAGGTAGACAGAGAAGAGAAAATCAACTTTGGGGCCTGGCAGAAATATAATGAGAACTCTTGATTTCCAATATATGGAATTGTACTTCAGATCAAAGTCAAGATCTCAAAAAAGTAAAAGAAACAAAAACAAAATCTCAAAAATATTTATAACATAAACACAGCAGCTAATACCTACGATTTGTGCACTTTCCACATTCCAGGTACTGTGCCAAATGTTTGACGTGCATTTTATGTATACATACCTACAAGCAAAGAGTATTCCTTTAAATCTTTACACTGGGTCTATGAAATGGGTATTATCTTAATTCCACACTTAGAGAAATGAAGACTCAAAGAGGTTACATAAATTGCCCAAGGACATATAGGTATAAACTTAACGTGGATTCCAAATATATTGGAACATTAATTTATTAAATTATTCATTAATGTAAAAATGTATCAAGTATTATATCTACTGGACATCACAGGATGTACAAAGATGCTTCTAAAGTAAATCTTGCCTTGGCATATTTATTTTGTCATCTAACAGGAGCTATAGGATGAGGACAGAGCTATGTTACCAACACAATATAAGGCATGAGGCATGTGACAGGTTTAAATGTTGTCAACTTCAGAGGAATCAAAAGATCTAATTCTCCCCACACCCAAGTATAGCGTGAGTCCTTTTCTCTTGTGATGTTGGAGATTAACTAACATATTCTGGATGTAACCCAAAGTCAGATGTTCTGTCATCCAGTGCCATCAATCATGACAAGGAACCCACCTCTTTATCAGTTTCAATACTTTTGGCAGCCTCTACTGAAAATCCTAGAGATCATGAGCAGTGGTCGCCTCAGGAAGCACATTGCATTTTATCCTGCATACTCCCCAACTGACATTTTTTTTCTTTAAGTTCCCCTCAGATTCATCCTTTTCCTCTAGTCTACCACATTCTTCCTCCTTATCTTTCCTTCCTTTGGCTACCACCCCTGCACATTCCCTTCCTAAACCTGCCCTGAAAAGATTTTAAGGAAATATTTTCTCAGCAAAGCAGATCTCTTTAAGGGAGCTATTTTTTTTTTAAATTTTGTTGCAAGTAAAATAAATTCTTCCTCACATAGAAATTTCTTCCATGGCTATATAGACCTGCTAGATAGAGCCTTCCATTTCCCAATGACCCCCTGTCTTCTGAGGCTTCCCCAAGATCTCTGCTCTTTAACCCTCTTCCTTGACCTCAACTCTCTTGATATTTGACTACTCATTAAGTCACTATTTTCCCTACAGATTAGATAGGGGTTTATGAATGACATGGGAAACTCCAATCAGCCAAATGTTTCTTGTGCTACTTTCATAAAAGATTTGGAGGGAGAAACTTTAATGGCAATTAGAGGTGGTCTAGAGGTTGTCATTTATTTGATTTTCCTATTTCATCAGTATTAAAGTAAAGTTGATTTTCCAAATGAAAAGGGGACACTTTCTTAATATATTGGTGTGGTTTTATAAAAATAATTTTATATGCTGGAGCCAGTACTGATCCCTAGGTTGCAGAGACTGTATAAATCTCAGCTCTACCAGTTCACAGTGTTCTGACCTGGGCGAAATTATACGTAACCTTTCTGAATTGTAGTTTTCTCATCTGTAAATTGGCATGATAAAACTGTACATACTTCATAATGTTATTATGTATCTAGACTACAGTAGGTGTTTAATAAATGGAGGCAAATTATTACACTAGGAATCTCAAGCATGTCCATTAAGGAAAACAACTCTTGCAAAAACATAAAAATTCTCAAATTCCCACATTCTCTTTGACCTTCTTCTAATATTGTAAAGTGGTACATGGGGTGGCTATCCTTTGGTATAATCCAGTTACAATTCCGTAGATATATAATAGGAGTGTTTACAATTGAATTACAAACTCTGCCAACTTAGAGAAGCCTAGGGTTGGCATTCAGAGTTGGAAAAAAATCCCACCCCTGGGTCTCAGTTTCACATCTCTGCAATTCATTTCCTGAGAAGCTTTCCAACTATGTGATTTTCCATAGCTTCAGGCTTTGTTATTAGTTAAGGGCCCTGTTGGGCTTATCATCAGCTTTAGCAGCTGCTGGCACAGGTGACTGTACATGGTTAGGCATGTGGACAGAATGTAAGTGGGGGCTTTCCAGTTCCAGGGGAGAAGACTATAAGATGCTTTGTATAAGAGCTCTGTAAGGAAGTAAGTAGGTGTCCACAAAGAAAGTGTACTGAAAAGCTAAAGAGTAATGATTGAATTTAATAAAAACTTCCATGTAAAGTGAGTTCCACATTCCCTTTGTGTTTTACATGGGAAATTACAAGCTAAAAGCCTTTGAAACAACTTTTCTAGCTTGTATTGACTTGAGAAACCTGGTATCATATGAAAAGTGTACAAAAAAAGTGATCAAGGAATAATAAGTAACTGTCATTATTTATTGAACAATTATTATGTTCCTCCTAAATCATATAAAGTAGATACTCTTAATTTTCATTTTATAGATGAATGTTATGAGGTTTAGTGGTAGTACATGAATTAATCAGCAACTAAGAAGTTATTTCCAAGAATCCATCACTTCAACGATTTCCTCCCATTGAAAAATATACACTAAGAGCTATTCATTGATACCACTTACCTTTATCCTAATCATTTCAGAAGACATTTTACCAGTGAGTTACATTTAGGACTGTTTAACTATAGAAGAATCTAATTTGTTAGGCATGAAGACTACTTAACTGTTTGTTTATAACCAACTAACTGGTTAAGACAGCTTCTAAAATCCCTTTCTAGGAAAAAAAATGTTTTTAATTCTATAAAACCCAATACCTCTTAAGAGCACAAGGCCAATACTAATGAAATATATTCAGTCCCAGAATACAGGGAAGTCTTAAATAGATTCAAGAAAAAGATAACACCATCCAAACAAAATGCATCTGATCTTTCCTAAAATTTAGCTTCCTTTAGGGTGTGAAATCTTGTCTTTGTGTACTTCAAAGCACCCATCAGTTTCAGCGGACAGTGTGCCTTTAATGAAGTTTTTTTTTTTTTTATCAGATGAATAGCATTTAACCATCTCAATATCTCAGAACGTCTTGTTTCCATGTCTCCTTATGATTGAAGCATTTTGTCCCAATCCAAATAAAGAAACAGATAGGAGGCAGAACATGCATCAGCTCCCCTCCAAACATACAACAGTTAATTAGGAAAGTGAGATTATGGTTGAGATGTTACTGTATTAAAAGATGGGAGCTCACGTTATTGACTGATGACCACAAAGCAAGATTTTCTCCAGATTAACTCCTTTCGTGTGATGGTTATTTCCATTTTATCTGCAAAGAAATGGTTATTTCCATTTTATCTGAGTGACATGTAGCAGAGCACCTAAGAATATGTGGCAGGTTGAGTAGATAGGCAAGATTTAAATCTCGCTACTTAACCCACTAAATTGACCCTGAGCTTCATTCCTTCCACTACAACATACTCTTTCCTAGTACTGAAAGGCAGTCCTGAAGTCCAGGGTAACCTCATCTCACAGAGATTGCCCATGGATGAAGAATGATCCCTTTGAGGTATCTGGACCAGCAGCATTAGCGCCTATAGGAGCTTTTTAGAATTCAGCATCTTGGAACTCCCTCCACTCCCTACTGCATCAGAATCTACTCTAAACATGCTCTGGCTATGATTTGTATGGAGATTAGTGTTTTAGAAGCACCGTCCTAGATGTTACGCCCCCACCCCCACCCCCCAGCATCTCACAGGTGTTTTTTTTTAGAAGATAAAACAGGAGTGCGCTTTTTCAAATAGGTCTTTCTGTTCTTGGTAGTGAAAAATAGTTTGACTGTTATGATTTCTGTCAGGCTTATGGCAGAAGATCAAAAATGTGTGCTTTGGAATCATCCACTAATTTATGCTGCCAGATTGCTTTTATGTTATCAGTGCTGAGGAAATTAAGCCTCGACAGGACAGTTTCTCACTGGAGGCACTGACATTCACAATCTTTCCTGTAGAAGGGGAAGCAGATGGGCCTGGACATAGATATTATGCATTCTGATAGCGAAGAGGCAATCTTTCATGAGCTGCCCTGGAGCAAAGTGGGAAGAGTTCTGTGTTAATTTTTTAATGTCTTTTTAATTAAAAGTGTCAAGCGGTAGTCCCTGAGTTTCACTGAGAGAACTGGATTCTTCTCTGTTATCATCTTTGAAATGAAAGCCAATTCAAGGAGCCATGTATTTTTCTTAGTCTTTGTTTCTGGTTTCCTTGTTTCTGGTTATCCAATTTTTGGTACAGTTCAAGGTGAAACTCAGTTATGATTATTTGCTGACTTTCAAGTTTGCATTTGAAGTCATCTTGAAACAAAAAACAGATGCCCCCTGGTATTAGTCAACCATGGCCACAGTATTGCTGCATAATAACACAAACTGTCCCTGGCTTTCAACAATAAACATTTATTTCTCACACTGCGCCTGCAGAGGGGATAGATTTGCCTCACCTAGAAGGAGCCTGGTTAGGATGGCTGCCTGCTGTGGCTCTCATCCACAAGTCTTTCATCTTCCTCCTGGGACCTGCAAGTGGAGCATGCTTTTCTCCTGGAGACAGCAGAGGTCAAGAAAGAAAGCACAACCAAACAAGGCCTCTTATTGCCTAGTCGAAGCCTGATGTGACTATCACCACTGCTTTGTTATGTTGACCAAAGCAACCCACGGAGACGGAACCTTAAGTCAGAGGGAAGGAAATGTATTCTACTTCCTTTAAGGGTAGAACTACTAATCACATGTAGATAGAGGGAGAAGTGAAGAACTGGGGCCATCACTACAATCTACCACACTAGGGATTTCCTAGGATTCCTATTATTCAAAGATTCCTAGCCTTGTATTTCTGATGACAGTAGGCATGGTGGATAATGCATGGTTTCCTTCACATGTGCTGGAAACGGGTCTACTTAACATCTCAAGCTCGATTATTCAGTCTTTTTTCATGCTTAGAGTTAATGTGACATTATAGAAAACCATGTCATGCTAATTACAAAATCATTTTAGCTGCCCAATATTATGGATTTTTTTCCTTGCCTGATAATATAGCCTTTCAGAGATGGTCAGATCACACCGGGGAGAATTAATTGCTCAGTGTAAATAGAGGTGAATAATTCAAACACCAGTCATGAATCTGTTGAGAAATAAGTTCAGGACAGGGAATCTAAGAAATATTCCATGTATTAATAGTATTAAAATATGACTTTCCAACAACTATTTCAGATTTTAAGACAAACTTTCTTAATTTTCTGCTTGAAGTGCCACATGAAGGAAATGTTTTCCATAGTTTTGGAAAATGACAGGAAGACCACCTTAAAGGTAAAGCAGGCTGATTGTCTTAGGCACTCTGATTTGAAGATCCCTTACCCCTTACCCCAATATCTTCATCGCTGTTCCCAGTGTCTAAAACATCACCCTTAGAGAATTAGTTTTTGGGCTAAGATTTTATTGATTTTTAAGACACTTACCATATATCTATGTATTCTGTCCCCCCCAACTCATGCACAGGAGACAACAAAATCGGTTATCAAAACATCAACCTCCAAAGAAGACAACCTTTTACATCATCTTTCACTTTAGCTATCTTTGTTTTGTCCTCTTTACCCCAGATTGGCCTGTGGTCTTGCATTATATAACCCAAGGCCTCATTAAAAATTATAGCTAAACAAAGGAATAATTTTTCCTTAGGATGCATTGTATTCTTTTCCTAGAATCATACTTTATGGGATTGCTGTGAGGACTAAGTGAATTAACACATGCAAACCACTGAGGGGAGTGCCAGACACAAAGAATATCATTACTAATGATATTTTGCTGTAGCATCTGCATCAGTTTATTGCATTGTTTTTTTAGGTTATTTGTCTTTTCTTGTCAAATATGAGTTTTTTGAGGGTGGCTCAGTGGTTGAACGTCTGCCTTTGGCTCAAAGTGTGATCTAAGGGTCTTGGGACCGAGTCCCATGTTGGACTTCCTGTGGGGAGCTTGCTTATCCCTCTGCCTGTGTCTCTGCCTCTCTCTGTGTGTCTTTCATGAATAAATAAATAAAATCTTTAAAAATAAATAAATAGATAAATATGAATTTTCTGATATACCTAGCAAAATCCATGGCTAACAGTATGTGCCACATATTTATTAATGGAATGAATTTCTTGAGTATTCATTATGGGTAAGAACCAAACAAAGCAAATATACAAAAACAAACAAACAAAAAAAATAAGAAAGAAAAATGTCTATTTAGGTCCTCTGTCCATTTATAAATCACATAATTTGCTTTTTTTTTTTTTGCTGTTGGGTTATATAATTTTTTTTTAAATGTTTTTTTTTGACATTAACCCTTTATTAGATGTATCATTTGCCAATATCATCTCTCATCCTGGAAACTGACTTTTTCTTTTTGTTAATGGTTTTTGATAATAAAACCCTTTTTAAATTATTTTTTTTAAAGAACCATACAAAGCAATGGCTATGCAAAAATAACATAGCTAATACCTACCCTGGAGGAGGGCATAGTCTATGAAAAAAAAGACACTTTTCTATGGATCATGGAGTATATATAAAAAGTAATACAAGAGACTAGACGCAAGAAGGACACTCCATGACCTCATGGCTTTGTCCTGGATGGCAGGAATGTAATCTCGGAAACTAAGAAACTAAGTTAGAGCAGTGCTTGTCAAGTTTAGCATGAATGTGAATCACTTAGACAAGTTGTCAACGCACAGATTTCTGGACCCTGTGCCCAGAGTTTCTTTCTTTTTTTAAAAAATATTTTATTTATTTATTCATGACAGATAGATAGAGAGGGAGGCAGAGACATAGGAAGAGGGAGAACAGAGCTTCTAATTTAATTGGTCCAGGATGGGCCTCAGAATTTACATTTCTAGTAAGTTCTCAGATAATGCTGATGATGCTGGTCTAGGGAACACACTTTGAGAACTGTAAAGGAATGGGGAGGTAACACTATAAATAGAGTCAGTTCTTGAAACTCTTGTCATCATGCAGGGAACTGAGAAGTGAAAACACTGAAAGAGCTGGATAAGGCCCCTCTCATATAAGGTGATTTACATTTATTTTCATATATTCTTCTAGCGATGTTATGAAGTAGGTTTATTAGGCAGTGTAGTGTCTAAGTGTGCTGCCAATAACAAATTAGCAATGACATCTCAGAGTTAAACACACACACACACGAGTTTTCTTTTATTTGTGTAGTACAGGTAGATGGAACTGCTCTATGTCGTCACGCAGGGAGTGTAATGGATGCTGTGGGCCACCACCCGTAGGGCTTAGATACTCAGTCCTTTCATCTGTTGGGACTTGTGAACAGCTGAAGAGAGATGCCATGCCTAAAGGCACATTCACACCCAGGCACCAGTTAAGCAATGTAGACAATACAGATCTGGTCCACTTGCCATGCCAAGTCACAACTTGGAAGAGCCATTTCAATTCTAGAACTTGATTGAATTGGACTAATATAAACCTGCACCCTAGGGATTTCTGTCTTAGGCCAGATTCCCCCAGGAAACAGATGGACATTTTTTTGTTGAGGACTTTTACTGGGGGAGTGCTTTAGGTATATGTATCTGGAGGGAGTGAAGAAAGAAGAGCTGGCAGAGGGTATGATTGGATTTAGAGTCTGGAGCTGACATGGGTGCTGCACCTAGCAGGGATCCTTAGCTCAGAAGTGGTGACAGGACTCCAGTGGTGGAGGCTCATTGCTGTCATTCAAGAGCAGCAGTACTGTTGAGTGAGAATAATGGACTCTGCTTTGGCTGGCTGAGTCTTTGGAGAGTCATCTTGGCATTCTTCATGGGTTCCACTGTTCTCTTTACCCATCATAAATTAATTAGAGCATCAGTATCATCTGGGGGAAGTTTTATGAAATACATAATCTAGGCTCTGTCCAATAAATCAATCTATTGTCTTAGACTCACCAGGCTTGAGTACTGCATTTCATTCTAGGTGACACATTATTCAGATGACCATTGAGAAATGTGGAAGGAGGCTGACTGGGATAATGAAGTAGTCTGTAAAACACTTGAAATGAATATATAGCACCTAGAAAAGAGACACAATTGGAGGGATCCTGATCATCCATCTCAGATGTTGAGACTGTCCTGTGGGGGAGGGTATCTCTCTGGCTAACAGTCCTTAGCTAGATGTTAATCTCCAGTAGATTAGAGATAGTGTCTGCCACAATTGCATTATTACCTCCCTGGCCTAGCATAGTACTTGCCATAAAGTAGCTACTCAAGAAATTTTTTAAATAAATGACACTGAATAAATATTATGTGGGTTCAGACTGTAACTCAACAGAATGAAGATCTGAATACTTTGGACTCTCTTTAAAATAATGGAATAGGCTGCCTTAAAAGCCAAGTCAAGACCTTATATTGAGAGGTTCCAGATGTAGGTGGGATATCCCTGTCAGCAAGAGAGATTGAAAGATTGATCAAATTCCTGATCTGATTAGGAGGTAAGATATTTAAGGTTTCTTTCCATTTTAAGATACTTAATATTTTAAGCTTAGAAAAATGACTATTTTGTGGAAAAAGAACTGCCAAAAGGCATGGTTGCTACTGTACACAGGAAGTTTTGAATTTTCTACTTCTACTGAATTCCCACAGAGATTCCAGAAACAAGTTGAAGGAAGTCACATTTACTACCACTTTCAACTTAAAACATCAATTATTAATGGGCCAATTCTCTTCCTGCACTCAGAGATGGCTTTTTGATAGACCGTGGGATCCCCAGAACTTTTGGGTATGTAGTGATAGAGAGTCTAAATCCAAGGATGCTTCCTGTCCTCATGCACCCAGTACCTGAGGCTAGTAGTGAGGAGTGAAATCCTTATACTGTGATTCAGGACAATAGAATAAGAGCAGAAATTATAGGACAAGCTCTATAGGATAGGAGAGAGTATGATTTCTAAATTTAGGTGCCGTGGTTATCTTTGAGGATTTGAAGAAAGCTTTCATCAAATCTATGAAGAAAAAATGCATACTTGTATGAAATTGTATAAACATGGGCCTCTTGAAACCCACTAATGAATTAAGAACCTATGGGATAAAGATAGAGCTTTTTAGAGGCCCTTGTGCCTTTTAGGTATTACCTTTTGAGCACAGAAAGCTACTTTCTCCTTCATGCCTTCTAAGGAAACAGCTTATAGATATACAATTCATTGCATTTATGAAGTTCAAGGAGAGAAGAAGAGTGACTTGATTCAGAGTCAAACAAGATCAGTATGGAACTGATGTCCCATTTATGAGCTGGATATATTAAAGCAGGTCAGGCTTTAGCTTACGAATACAATCATAAATGGTATTGCTTGGCAGTTGGTCTTTTTTAAATTTAAATTTTATTATTTTATTTATTAATTGGAGTTCAATTTGCCAATATATAGAGCAGTTGGTCTTAGGAAGACTTGTATGCTTGAATTATACTTCAAAGTCCTTCTAGGTATGATACTTTGCATAGGTGGTTGAATGTCATGCCTACTTGACCCGATTAATGGGCATTGATGAACCTGCCCACTGGAAGATGTGTCAAGCCAAAATGGTTGTATGTTTGTAATTACTACCATATGATGAGCCCTTCAGAGATTTCTAGATGCATGCACCAGTTCATAGAGAGAAGGCAAAATGCGACCTGAGAAGCTATGTGTTAAAGTGAAAAGGGCAGGCATGGCTTTAGGAACAGAAAGATCTGAATTCACCTTTACCACTGGTTAACCATATGATCTTAGGTCAGTTACTTAGTTGTATGGCATGTCAGGCACTTCACCATAGATCAAGGCTGAGGGTACCTGTCTTGCTTCTATTGTGATAGTGCATGTAAACATTTAGCTTAGGTTTGGATAAAAACCTGCCCCATCTTGATTTTTGTCCTCCTTTCATATGGGACACATTCTGGACAAGTATTATCCAATAGAAGATTGGTTTCTTTGATTAAAAGAGCATTGAGGAGATCGGTATTTAGTAGCCTCTGCAAGGGGAACACCCTACAGCAAAAACTGAGAATGACATGCCAGGAGGAGAAAGCAGCCAGATAAAAGGAACTGGGGTCAGATGGAGGGGATAGGGACACAAAGTTCACCATGTTCTCTAGGGCCAGTCCTGTATTTTCTCCCTATCTCTTCAAGATCTACTTAATTCCAGCCTTTGACTTTCCCCGCTGGACACTTCACATCCACCCAGAAAGAAAGACTGATTCTTACCACTCCTCCCCACCTCCTGCCCATTTTTCACTTGATCTGTAGTAATCCTTGCCTGAAAAAGAGTGAGAGTGCAGAGTTGGTTACAATGGAGGAGAGGTGTGTAACTGTCTCTTTGGAGGAGTTTTAGAGAATTGGAATATACTTGTGGGAAGGAACTTTACATTTTTCTAGGCTAGGATTGACAATCTAGATTGGAGAATTCTTGGAGACTGTTCTATGCATCCTATATTGAGCATATTTAGTTGCATCACTGTTCTGTACCCACTAGATGCCAGCAGTCCCCCCTGCTCTGAGTTCTAACAACCAAAAATGCCTGTAGACATTGTCAGATGCTCCCCGGGGGGAGCAATATTGTCCCTGTTGTGAACCCTGTTATAGTTCAACCTTTTATCCAATAAATGGCCATTCCTCTCATGGCTTTTTACTTTTAAATCAGCCCCTGACTCAATATCCAGACATTTCCATCTTTATATTGCATAGATGTTTAACTAGAAACAGGATGAGGAAACCCACATTTAAACTGTAGCCAATTGGAATTTTAGTGAAGACTTTGAGCTAGGAGACATAATAGAATCCAGTTGTTTTTTTTCCATGTTGGATTTTGGAGTTAAAACCTGAGTCATTAAAGGAAGTTTTGATCTTCTATTTGCTTAAATACATGGGAAACTAGACAATGAATCTTTGATTCTCCTGCCCCTTTTAATTTGACAAGCTAACTTTGGCCTCTGAGAGTGAGGACAATCTCTGGACAGGGATTAATAACCTCTGAAAGGTGCCTGAATGCCACTCAATGGAGACTGAGTAACATTGTTTTCTGAATTATGCCTGCAGGAGCATTTCAGACAGGAATGAAATAAGAAAATGCATGTGGAGCATCTTGTACTATGTCTCTCATGATACTTGCTAAGGAATATTGTTATCATTATCATTATTATTTTTTTTAAAGCAAAATTTCTTTTATTTTTTTTAAATTAATTTTTATTGGTGTTCAATTTACCAACATACAGAAAAACACCCAGTGCTCATCCCATCAAGTGTCCGCCTCAGTGCCCGTCACCCATTCCCCTCCAACACCCACCCTCCTCCCCTTCCACCACCCCTAGTTCCTAACTCATTATCATTATTTTTTATCACCATCACTGTGTGTCAGGGCACATCCAAGGACCTGGGGGGGAGGGGGTCCTGCAGGACCACTACAGAAAAATAAAGTTATTTTATCAAGAAAGTTACAGTATTAGTGCTTTAGTGCCAATTCTAACTCCTGACAAAAAGAGGTGCTCCCAAATATCATCCTGTAGTGTTGTTTCAAACATTTGTAATAATTCCAGATTAGATTGTTGTGGCAATGTTTGCATATTCCTTTTTTTTTTCCCTCAAGAAGGTCCTTGGCTTCACGCAGGTTGGAAATCGAATGCAAGCCAGCAGGAAGTGAGAGCAGAGTTTACTGAAGGTACAGAGAGAGAGAGAGAGAGAGAGCAGATACAGATGGAGGGTCTCAGAGACTCAGAAAGGCAAGGAGCATGAGTCTCAACTTTGGGATTTTTATTGATGATTGTGGTCTGGTGCATATGTCCTCTTAGGCTTCTAGGAACTGGTCTGAACAGGTACAGGGTCCAGGTGTCTGTCATAAGTCACTCATTCCCTGGAGCCAGGAGGCCTTGACATTGACATCTAGTGAGCACCAGTGTCCTGGAATATGACATGCTGGCTTTGCCCATCCATTCCTGAGATAAGGTGTAATCCAATGTGCGGGAAGACTCCAGAGAAATCACTAACTTCCTGTCCTTACAATGAGGATATACATTAAGGCTATACAGAGGTACAGGTCCTAGTGAGAACAGAAGCAGGAAAGGGAGCAGAGGAAAAATCAGCTTTTTCTCTCCTTGGGTCCTTCGGTCTCCTGACTGTCTCAATTGCCCTGGTTGAGCTGCTAACCCACTTACAGTTAAACTAGAAGTCTTTGTTTGCTGGTTTGTTTTAGTTTTTTCTCTTTGAATGATAAATTCATACCTTACATCAGGTTATAATGGTGAATTTATTTTGAGTAACTCAATTAGAAATGCAAATCTGTAAGCTTTGTGTGGTTCCATCTAGTTCACAAAAAGTACAGGACTACATGAAAAAGCACTTGGAAATGAGATGGTCTGGACCATAAGGTGTTTCTCATGTCTTGCCAATGGCCTCCAAGGACAAGTAGCAGATTTTAGTGGGGGCAAGGAGATAGAAAATAGAAATTCATCATTGCTAATTTGCTGAAAGAATCCCAGGTGTCTCTGTGTACAGCAGGGCAAAAAATAGTTTCTTTTAAAGCAGCCCTGAGGGACGTTCATAGGCTATGATAGCCAGATTTCATCCAAATCCATGTTTTGCTTCTCAAAAAGGATTCTTTCTTTTTTAAATCCCTGGATTACTCTGTTAGATGCCTAGGCCTTATTCTGGAGAATTAGGGTATTGGATTAGAGATGAGGAAATCTGGATGCTAAAGTCTTTTTCTCTGGAGTTAAATTAAGGAAAGAAGTGAGTTGTGGATAGGGAGAAGGGAAAGGAGAAGAAAATGCACAAAACTGGTTACATATACTTCTCCAGGACACAAGTAGGATTTGCCCAATGCAGTAACTGTTGGCAGATTAGCAGTTTTGCTAGGGCAGTGCTGGTGATAAGAAAAATAATCATCATCGTAATTATAGCCAACGTTCCTTAACAGGTACTGGGCTACACACAGTGCCAGGGGTTTGACATGTGTTCTATCATTCCACCTTCACAGAAATCCTCTGAGGACTATCACTAACCTTCCTTTTGCCAATGAGGTAACAGCCAGATAAGAGCTTGAAGGAATGTGTTCAAGTAGTGGAACCGAGTTTCAAATCCAAGAGCAAAGCCAATGCTCTTAACCACTTCTCTCTATTGCATATCTCAAGTTGTGTAGCATTGTTCAGCCTGAACTAGAACCAGGATGGCAGTCAAGAGGCCAGAATGGCTGGGATCAATACCAACAAATATACATCATGGAACCACTTGCTAGAGGCTTGTAGCAAGTTATTTCTAAGGGAACCAGAGCAAATGGTGTTTTTGTGCTGCTCTATGAAATCACGCAGGAACACTGTATTCTCAAGAGTAACAGAATGCATATGCTCTTGTCCATAGAAACATGGGTAGTAGCCTGATATTCTAAGATTTAGCCAGTTTGGTTTATATAGGATACTATTTAGCATCATTGAAATGTTCCATGGCTCACTTTACTCCATAACTAAACATATCTATTTTCCCTCACATCTTCTATCTAGAGCTATGAGAATGGTTCATGGGATCATGTTTGTAAGAAATTCTTTGACTTGCTTTGGGAAAATTATACAAATACATAATGTAATAATCTGATTTATACTACCTAGAGAGAGTTAACTGAAGAGGAAAATTAAATGATTATGGGCCTAAGTAGATGATTTATGAGTAAGGGCTACAAAGTATAAAAGTCTAACAACAACAGAAGTCCCTTTGAAGGTTGAGATGGGAGAAAAATGATGTAGGTTGGTACAAAGGCTTCTAGGTAAGATTAACTGGCTGAGATTGAAAAGAAAACAATTTTGTTCCTTATGACAAGTATCAAGACATTCAGATTAATGATATACTGAGTACTTTTGTAGAGAACCTTATACCCTCCAATCCTAGGGGGCCTGAAAACAAAATATGGCAACACACAATATATTTGGACGTAAGGAGGCCCAGTGGTGGAATATAATGATTGATGCTTCAGGGATCTTCAGAGACAAGAACATTGATGGCTAAGGTTATTGGCAAATACAGTTTCTTTGACTCAACTGCTAAGACTTAGAATATACTAAAACATATATTAGGAATGCTTCTTTCTGACCTTCTATGATTTATAGACTCACATGTTAGCAATATATAATTTTAGACAGAGGAGATAAAATATTTCCATAATACAAATTCTCCTGAGTGTGGGACACTTCTGTGCAATTGTTTAGAGGAAGTATAAACTGTGTAACTCTCTTCAGTGAAATAGTAAAGTAATACTAGACAGAAACTCTTGGGTTGTGCCATGTTATAGCAAGTAGACAGAGTGCCAGTGTCTTGAATAGCATTTCTGCCCTATATGTGATTTGATGCTAAAACTTACAGGGTGTTATGACTTTAGAAAAAAGGTGAGTATTGAATATGGAAGCAATAGGTTGTCACTGTGGCAAGGTGAAAGGGATGGTCATAAAACAAATGAAAACAAATATCAGCTCTTTGGGGTCATTTTGAGATGAATTCATTTCATTTCAGCAACTATCTATTGAGACGTGACTGTGCACAGTGCTGTTCTAGGAACTGAAAGGGAACAGGATGAGTATCACCTGGGTGCTCACAGTATAGTGAAAAAGACACAAATCAACACTGAAAATGATCCTTGAATAAAAAAGCCTAAAACAGTGGTATAAAGGGGAGCTATAAATCGAGGAGGAGGGAATAAGAAGAAATTCATATGAAATGAGATAATTTCAGATTAGTCTTTAAATCCCTCAGGTGATGAGGGATAGCATGCAAAAAGGGATTTACGATAAAAAATTTTTCCCAAATTAATTTGCAAGATCAGTAGAGCTGCCTTGTTCTAGCAACTACCATCAAAGAAATACTCTTTTCTAACTTATTTTTTTGTTGTTGTGTTTCAGCCTAGTTATAAGACGCAAATGCACAAGTTTATATAGATATATGTAATGTTTTTCATACCATACTAGTGAGTGGTTTTAAGAACATTACTGTATAAATCATGCACACATATATGTAGATTTGCAGCTCAAAAAGACCTGAGTTTGAGTTTCACATATGCTACTTACTAGGAGTGTAACTTTGGACGTTTAGTGTTTCTAAATCTCTTTTCTTATCTGTGAAATGGAGACAGTCCTGAAGTATGTGTTTGTGAAATATTTAGGCACGATGCTAGATAGAGCATTGTAAAAGGAATAACTGGGTAAGATTTGGTGTGTAGGATTAGGGTGTCAGTCGTGGTATGCTGGTAAGGATTTAACAGTTGGCTCTTTGGGGAAAAAAAAGCCCTGATGTGTAATGTTTGCCAATTCCCATGGTGTAACTACTTCTGCAACGGTCCATTTCAAACTAAACAACATGACGTCACTGAATGTAGAATTGGACATTGATGTGCATAAGTGGCTTTTATTGACTGGTGCCAACCAGGGTCAACAAATGACTGGATGTCAGTGTTTCAATGCAATGGAATTTAAAACTAAGTAAATCTGATGGGAAAAGAAATTGTTGACAGTTGAGATTGTCTTGTCTGGATCATTGTGCCAGAATATACCCTGAAAGAACTGTCAGTTCTGAGAAGAGGTCAACTCAGTAATAGGAAATAATTTAGGTCAGGTACCATGGAAAGGAAGAACCTCCTCCTCTCTGGGGCTGGTGAGCAGGGCCACATAGACTCTAAACTGGGATGTGGCAGGGAACATTCCAGATGGTGTGAGTAAGCTAATCTTTGCAGCATGGAGGCAGGCTGACTCCAGGCAGGGAACTGGACCAGTTAATCTTAGGTCTCTGAGACTGGTTTGTGCCCATGAACTTTTAAGAGTAGAGATTTCCTAAGATCAGTTTTAAATTATGCAGTTGTATTTCTGCTTTCTGCTCTGCTAAATTGTAGGGTAAAGTTATAGTTGGGTGACAGCTGTGAAACAAGGACCTAGGGACACTAGGTGGGATTTCCTTTCTATTGTGGGAGGAGCTCTGTAGCTCCTGGAAACTTCCAAATCAAATGTAACACTCATTTACTGAATCCATCTTATTCCATGTTCAAGATATAAGGGCCTCCCCATCTTGAATATCAGATTCTCTTAAGCTAGCTCCATGGTTTCCATTTGAGTCTCGAAAGGACCCATAGCCCCAAAAGAGTAAGAAAGACTTATGCATATATTACATATCTTGTGATTTTTTACTACAATAATTTTAAAAATGACTATAATATTGAGAGGCATCTGGGTGGCTCAGTTGGTTAAGTGTCTGCCTTTGGCTCAGGTCATGATCCTAGAGTCTTGGGATCAGGCCCCATGTCAGGCTCCCTGCTCAGCGTGGAGCCTGTTTCTTCTCCCTCTCTTCCCTACTTCTGCTATTTCCTGCTATCTCTCTCTATCTCTCAAATAAATAAACATTTAAAGCTGCGTATTTTACATTTCTAATCTGAACCATCTCAAATTCTCTTTGGCAAGAAAGTTATGAATGATACATGACAGTGAACAAATAGTGCTGAATGATGATGTTTCATGGACTTAAATTTATATTCTAGTTCCTCAAGAATTAAACATAGAAATACTAGGTGGCCAAGAAGTTCCTCTCCTAGGTATACACCCAAGAGAGTTGAAAAGAAATGCACAAACAAAAACCTGCACAAAAATGTTCATAGCAGTGTTTTTCATACTAGCTCAAAAGTAGAGATAACATAAATGTCCACTGGAGGCTGAGTGGGTAAACAAAATATGATACATCCATACACTAGAATATTACTGAGCCATAAAAAGGAATGAAGTTCTGATACATGGTGCACTATGGGTGAACCTGGAAAACATAATGCTAAGTAAAAGAAGTTAGATACAAAAGGCCACTTTGTGTTTGCTTCCATTTATATAAAATGGCCAGAATTGGCAAATCCATAGATTACTGGTTGCTGGGACCTGGGGGAAGGGAGAATATTGGCTTGTCAATAGTTATAGAATTTATTTTGGAGGTAATGGAATGTTTTGGAATTAGAAATGATAGTTGCACAATAGAGTGAAGATACTAAAAACTACACAAGTGTACACTTCAAAATGGTAAATTTTGTTATATGAATCATATCTCAATAAAAATACATATGCTCACTGAAAAAAACTGAAGTAAGCACCCACACATATGGTGGTATTCCAAAGAAGCACAGGAACCAACTGAAAAGCTCCTGGTGGCCAAAGGTAGAACAATTTGAGAAAAAGAGATAAATAATTTATTTGGATTATCACCCAAAGTATAAAATATCTGTAAGTCCATGATGATATAAATAAATGAATTAATAAATGAGGACAATAAACACCTTTACACTTTAAAGCATTTTAAATGTACAGCATTCTAAAAATGTAGCTGAATATAAAATATTTTTTAAGCTTTATTGCTATTTTTCTAATAATAGAAGTCATATACTTTTTGGTTTCTTGCTCAGATCTATTTTACTGGGCCACTGTACCTATCTTCCAGCTGCTGGGAGTGCTAGGTGCTAATGGCTCAAGCTCTGCTCTGGTGGTTATCCCCACCCCAACACCCTGGGATGCTTCTGAGCGATGACTGATACTGCCTCAGACTAAGGGACCAACTGTATGGGAAAGTAGGTGTGGGTAAAAGTAGGTGTCGCTTGAAGCAGTGGCAGAGATGCCAGCTTGGAGATAATACCATTTTTCTGTATGTACCTTAAAATAATGGATATTAAAAGATTTTGATAAGTAGTAAGCAGGGAGCCGAAGTATGTGGTAGAGGGAGGAATGATTTCATTCATTGTCATTCTCAATGTCCCACTAGAAACAGTCTGCTTCTCTCCTAGCAACTTTAGGCTCTGTAGGTCTCACACTTTCCCTAGGGGCACCAGAGTCCCACTAAACTTAAAACTATGGCTGCTATTGGTCACTTAGGATTTTTATGCCAGCAGGCCAGTAAGCAAAACAGGTAGTCACTGTAAAGGCCAGGCTACTGACCCTGATCGTTTGGGGGAAGTAGGGATGCTGCTACATAGTGAGGAAAAGGAGGGAGTATGTTTGTCAGCCAGATGACCCACTGGGCATCGAGTACTCTCATGATAGTTTGTGAGGAAGGGATCAGGCCCTAGCCATGGGATCAGGCTCCTCGGGAATAGGTCAGACCACTAGGCAAGACATCTATACCACCAGAAGCAAGTTACTGTCAGAGGAAGAGGAGGATCTAATAAGGATGATGGATGAGAGAGATGATGAGTCTCAGCTATGGTCTTAGAATCAATTTTAAGGGGTATGGAGGGATGTAATTCCCACTCATGTGCTCTTATGACCAATAAGAATTCTAAAGAACCTGTGTCTGGATGTAGTAAATTTTTTTTAAAGACTTTTTTTGGGACGCCTGGTTGACTCAGCAGTTGGGCATCTGCCTTCAGCCCAGGTCGTGATCCCAGGATCTGGGATCGAGTTCTACATCGGGCTCCCTGCATGGAGCCTGCTTCTCCCTCTGCCTATGTCTCTGCCTCTCTCTCTCTCTCTCTCTCTCTCTCTGTCTCTCATGAATAAATAAATAAATCTTTAAAAAATAAATATTTTATTTATTCATGAGAGACACAGAGAGAGATTCAGAGACATAGGCAGAAGGAGAAGCAGGCTCCCTGGAGGGAGCCTGATGTAGGACTCAATCTCAGGATCCCAGGATCATGATCTGAGCTAAAGGCAGACAGACACTCAACCACTGAGCCACCCAGGTGCCCCTGGATGTAGTGAATTTAATGCAAGAATTTTAAACAGTGCAAAGTAGAGACTGCAGAAGACTGGGTGTCCTACACAGATCTCCTTTTCAATCTGGTACATTTTCCCCACAGCTGCCATGAATGTTGGTTTCTCTTGACAAAACTGCTCCCCTCTCCAATGAAGTGCCCTAAGCCCAAGGGAGCCCCTTTGCTCAGGAGGTTACTTATGCACACTCCTGGGAGTAGTTGATCACCAAGGGCTGACTCTGTCCGTACAAAGAGCTGGCTTCCTGATGTGGAGGTAGGGCTTACTCTGTGTTGCTCCAAAACTTCCCATGGGATGAGGCTGAAGCTTGACATTCTGGCTCAGTTTCTTCCTCTTTGTTATTCTGCTTCCTTTTTCCTTCCAAGTTCTTTCTGAGAAAGAATGATCTCATTTCCTTCCAAGTTCTTTCTTGAAAGCTCTTCTTCAATAAAGTATTTGCACATGAATCGCTATTTCTTGGAAATTCAAGACAAGATACATATTTACTACAAAAAGTTCAATGATAGGGAAAAATATTTTTGAGTCATCCATAGCGATACCTTATGTTTACCATTGATTATAGTATATAGTCTTCCAGATGTTTCCATATTTATTTAAATACTGATGTAGAATTTATGTGGTATATGTTTGTGTACATGCATGTGCACATGTATGTAGTGTATGATTTTTAAAAAAGATTTTATTTACTTATTTATTTGAGAGAGAGAGAGAGAGAGCATGAGCTGCGGAGAGAAGCAGAGGGAGAAGGAGAAGCAGATTCCCTGCTGAGCAGGAAGCTTGAAGTGGGGCTCTGTCCCAGGATGCCAGGATCATGACCTGAAGGTACCCGCTTAACCCGCTGAGCCACCCAGGTGCCCCTGTAGTGTGTGTTTTTATGTATGTATGTACAGACAGACACTGTGTGGTGGTGATTTTTTTCAAGTCAATAAATAGAATTACATCATTCTTCTATACATACATGCTGGGTGAATATATAATTATTTAACTAATTCCCTATTTGTCCTAATACTTAGTTGTATAAGTTCTATGATAAAAGTATTTACACCTACATTTTTGCAGACTTATACAATTATTTTCCTCGGATAAATTTTTAGAAGTATATTTGTTAGGTTAAAGTGCACATAATAAAAGGATTTTATTTCCTTCTGGCAAACTGCCTTTCAATGAACTATGTATGAGACTGACAATTTCTCTGCATCGTTGCCAATACCTGATCGATGACAATTTAGAGCTTAATCAACCTATATATTAGAACTGACAGTTTAGAGCAGAAGTTTTAGAATGGCCAGTTGAATTGAATAGTAATATTATCAACTAATTTAATATTTTAAATGAATGCTTAAATACAAAAAACAAAGTTAATTTTCTACATGCTCAGTGCTTAAGACAACTTCACAAACCATCTGTGAGAAAGACTCAATCGCTTATATTACTCAGCTAGTTAAAGGCAACCTGGTCTACCTGTCTCCTAAGCTCTGCTTTTTCTACAGAGCCCACTATCTCCCATAGGTTATTGTAAACTTCAAAATATTATAGTATGAAAATAAAATCAACACAAGAAAAGATTCGATGAATGTTAACCCGGAGGCTGCTGGTATCTGAGGTTTCAGTGGAAAATATCCATATGCCTTTCCTGGATGACCTGCTCACCCTGTCCTCATCTTACCTATTAGCCCTTTCCCCAGAGGTAATCATTGCTTTGGCAAACACACACTGTCAAGAACAAAAATGCCAGACTCTAAGTAGATAAGGCCAAAAGGACGTTACTCCTAATGTGACATTAGACTAGCATGAAGGGACAAAAAAAGATTTCTTTTTTTTTTCTTTTTCTGCCCCACTCCAGTTAAGATTAAAAAGAATTTGTAGCATTTCTTTCCATTTCTTTCCTTTTTTTTTTTTTTTTGAGAGATTGAGCCATGGGTTGGGGGGTGAGGGGAAGGGCAGAGGGAGAGAGAGAATCTTAAGCAGGTTCTATGCCTGATGCAGAGTCCTACATGGGCCTCAATCTCATGATCCTGAGATCATGACCTGAGCTGAAGTCAAGAGTCAGCCACTCAACTGACTGAGCCCCCAGGTGCTGCAAGCTTGCAGCAGTTCTTTGACAGGTCTCTCCAAGAAGGGGTTTGGAGGGTCCATCCTTTCTCTGCTGGAGTCTACCAGGCTTCAGCCCTCTTGGCTAAGTCTGCTATGACGGGCCGTGCAGTAGCAGGGGAGTGACGCAGTGGTAGGATGTCTCTGGGTAGGGCACAACACAGATTGCCCTCCTTTCCCATAGCCTACTCATTGCCATAGAAGAATTCCAGATGAGGAAGCTCAAAATTGCTAACTAGGTTGACCACAAAGTGTCACCAAAAACAGAGCTTCGGGACTGAGGGGACCAGTAGCAGTAGCAGTAGGGTGGGCAGCCAGGTTGGGAGTCTCCTCTAGTGGGGAAAGGGATCAGTCTACACGAAATCCAAAGAAAGCATGCATCAATATTAGCATTTTTGAAGATGCTTATCTAAATTGTCTTTTCTATCCCTTCCTGCTCCACTCAGTCAAGGGGAGGGTATGAAGAACTGCCCTATGAACAGATTTAAAGCATATAACTTATATAACTTTTCTACATTGACAGATAAATCACGTGACAGCACTGAATTCGCTGAAGGCGATGTAGGTATAGGTGCAGTGATATGGAATGTGCATGCGTACAGTAAAGTGGAATGTGCTCAAGAGCAAATTATTTCATTTATAGAAATAGTTTCACCTCTGTACATTACGACTTGTCTGCTGCCCTAACTTTAAAATATCTGATTGGTTACAGGTGCAGTAGTTACATCTCAATACCAAATTTAGTAAAAGTGAAGCAATTCCATGTTATTTTTTGCAGAACACTGAAGTAGGTGGTTGGGGAGTAATTGAAGATATGAGTTGAATCTTGGTTATGCCGCGTGAATTTTCCTTTAGAATTGGCTTTGTGATGCAGATGCTAGCCTGAAAATGTTCCTTTTGCAACAGCTTCATCATTGTAGCCGTTGCTGTATTGTAATAGAAGCTTTGAGGGAATAACAGAAGCCCCAAATCTTATAGCAGTGATTGGGATAGAACTTTATTGAACAAGCCTCAGCTGAAACCATAAGTTTACCCACAATACAATATTTGAAGAAAGACAGGAAGTTTCATAATCTTCCACTCCACAGCACACACAAAATTTGAGTCTATTCATAGATGAGGTAGAAAAGTAGAGAGGAAGATGTGCTATTTATGGAATCCTAACAAGGAGAGGATTCTTGTCTAAAGAGAGACAGTTTGGTTTAGCAAATTTACAGACAAGCTTCAACATGTAATATTCTCAGGTCATCTAAAGCCTGTGCTACTTGCCCCACTCATCTGATAAGTTATAAGGAAGTGTGTGTACTTCCATGTGTGTTTTTTTTATAGATATGGGTTCATTGTAACATTTGGGTATGAGAGATGTCCATTTTTTCTCAAATTAGATTAAATCTAGATCCAAATTCTTGTTCATCAGAGCAAAGAGAAATTCTGTCGCATTGTTTTTGCAGGAGGGAGGAATAGGTGAGATGCAAATAGAAGATATTTCCTACCTTTGGGTGATATAATAATTCCAGAGAATTACAACTAGCTCCAGAAGTGGCATAAAGGCCTGGTCCTTCTTTCATGATGCCTGGTATAAGGAGATATGATCACTGTAATCACCTTGTAAACACAGGGCAGACTGGAGCAAGCACTCTGCTCTTGGCACTTGGGCCTTACATTTCCAACAAGGAAAATGAGACCCATACATGTGACTCGATAATGTGAAAGTAATTACTTAGATAATCCGAAATAGACGGGCTTTAAGAGTGCAAAAGGGAACTGCTTCTAGATGGGCTTGTTAGATTGAATTGGGCAAGAGAGACTGGTGGCCTGGGGTAAAGGTTAATGTTAGTTTTGAGGTAAGATAACATGATATATTATTAGTTCTCCTTAAGTGAATGAGAGGCACCGTTCTTCCTTCCCTACCCCAAATATGCAGACAGACTTTCCTATTCTAACAAGGGTGGGCCTCTTGCCTTGGAACTTCTTTTGCAGCTTTGGCCTCAACATGAAATAGAATCTTCCAGGCCTCCATAAGCATTTAACTTCTCCTTCCCCATCTTCTATTCTTTTATTAGTTGATACAGAGACTCATCAAAAAAAGGGAGAGGCTGGTATTGGGAGTTGAAAAGGTCCAGGGACAGATAGGGTTAGCTTTTGAAGACCAGGAAGATATCGGAGTTTTGAGTTAAGGTCGGGGCCGGGCTTGTATGCAGTGATCTGGATGGGGGTGGTGGTGGGGGGGTGGGTACCTGCAAAAGAGGCAGAGGTGGCTCTGTGCCCTGCATCTTTGAAGACAATGGTAGGGTCATGAAGACAGCTGCTGCCAAGGCACTTGGCACCTTTGATCTTTCCTTCTTTCCCCAGTACCTGGCCATTCTGACATATTAGAAACAGCATATCTGAATTTCTACTTGCACATATCTGGGTATGCAGTGCATTTCCACTGCAAAATGAGTAGACCAGACCCCATCATCATCTCACATGCTTTTGCTGGCTAACTCTTCTATGGAGAGTGAACTATTATTGCTAACAAAGGAGCAAGAAGAAAGTCCTACCCGCAACCCACTTAGTCATAATTTTACCACTTACATCCCAATAGTCTCTCATACCCCAATTTTAGAGAAACTAAAAAATGTTGGGGTTCAGATCAATGACTTCTTTGCTGCCAACAACTAATGGGCATAGCCAAACCAGGTCAATCTGGATTTGAAAAAGGCAGGGGGCGGGGGGTTAGATATAAAAATTCTCAGAACAATAAAATAAGAGTCCATTTTAAATGGAGCTTCTGGGGATTATTCACAAAAGGCTTTAGAAATCCAGGGGATTTTAGACACAAATGGAGATGTAGAGGGCATCTGAACTCTCCTCTTTCCATTTTCTTTAACTGCTGCCTCCATTTATAAATGGAAAACTATAGGAGGCAGATGTCAGTGAGAGATAGTCAGGCAATAAATAGTTTATTCACAATTGCAAGGCTCCAAAGAGAATTGTTAAAACCGAAGCCATCCCTTCATTCAGTAGAAAGTTCAGAATGAAATGGAAAATCAAAACTCTATTTGAAGAAATTAGCTTTGAGGATTGAAAGTAAAAGTGGACCAGCTGTTTGTCCGAGCTGAAAGAATGGTTTACATTTAGCAGACTGTGACTGAGTCCAGGGCAGCAAGAATGATGTGACCTGATGACCACAGTCCCAGGAGTAGGGACTGGCTTGTACCTCACCTACTTTTGCACACCACACATTAACCTCATTGGGCTCTAGGCTGAGAGAAAACTCCAGACTGGATGAAAGAAGCATCTTTAACTATGTCTAATCTTTCCCAATTTAGTTGATCATAGCTCTATCTCCTTGATCTTAAATCTTGATATACTAAGAATCATCTTAGTATAGAATCATCTTACTTTTAAATTCTGCATTCCAGATCAATTAATCTCTGATGCTGGACTTCGGTATCAGTGTTGGGACACTCCAACGTGAGGCCAAAGTTGAGACCAAATACTACCTTGTCCCATCTTTCTCCAATATCATCATTTTTTCCTTCTAGAATCCCAGCCCAGAATGACTACCAATTATTCAAATGATCATTTTTAGAAGGCATCACATTATTTTTTTAAATAGTAAGAGAAAAAAAGACATAATACGAACTATCGGGAGTGTGTAAATAGGAACTCTGTACTTTCTTGCTCAATTTTTAATGTGAAACTGCTCTCTAAAAAATGTATTTTTAAAAATCTTGAAAATTCTGGTGGTCAGTTTTTTATGGTCTTTATAACAGAAAGACCATAGACAGAGTGGCTTATAAACAGCAGAATGTATTTCTCACGATTCTGGAAGTGGGAAGGTGCACAATCAAGACACTGATAGGTTTGGTGTCTGGTGGGAGCCTCCTGCCTGGACAGCCTCCTTTCCATGGTAACTTCACATGGCAGAAAGAGTGAGGGATCTCTCTGGGGTCTCCTTTATAAGGACTCCACCCTCAAGACCCTCCAACCTTCCATAGGCCCCACCTCCTAATGCCTTAGGGATTAGGATTTCAATATATGAATGTTGGGGGCGAGGCATAAATATCTAGTCCCTTGAATTCTGCCTGTAGCCCCACCAAGTTCATATTCTTGTCACATGCAAAATACATTCAATAGCTTCCAACTCACCTTCCAGCATCAACTCTAAAGTCTAAGGTTTAAAGTTTCATCTAAGTCTCATCTAAATCAGAAATGGGTGAGACTCCAGGTATGATTCATCCTGATTCAAATTTCTCTCCAGCTGTGAGGCTGTGAAATCAAGTTATGTGCTTCCAAAATACAGTGGTAGGACAGACACAGGGCACACATTCCCATTCCAAGAGGTAGAAATAGAACAGAAGAAACAAGCGACAGATTCCTAGTAAATCTTAAAGTTCAAGAATAATCTTTGGCTCAGTGCTCTGCCCTCTAGGCCAAGCAGCTTTGGGAGGCCCTTATCCCCATGGTTTTGCTCAGATAGACCATCCATATCTCTCACAGGTTGTTATCCTGTGCTGTGGATCCCCCAGCTGGCTCTACTATTTTGGGGTCTAGGGGATGTTTTCTGCCTGGGTGACATGCTGGTAGCTCTGAGTAACCCCTTCCTTCCAAATCTAGGTAGAGGTAGCCATGTCCCCAGGTTCCTACACCATGCACACCCACAGACAGAGTGTGGGAAGCCAAAGTCTGCAGCCTGTGTCCTCCAGAGGGGTGGCCGCCATGACCCCTGCCTCACTGGAGCAACGGGAGCCACACCTGTGTCTGGGTGGTCCCCGAGCCTGGCACTAGAGTGAGGGAAGCACAGCCTGAGATGTGAGAGGACACCTACACAAGGCAAGGTGCACAAAGGTAGTGCAGGCACAGGTGGTCCGTCCTTGAAGTTGTTCTGATGAGCTCTGGATCATCAAAGCTCATCAGAACTCTCAAGGAGAAGGGGGCTCATTCTTTCTTTGTCTTGAACCTTAGCTCTTGGCTTCCGTTTAGAAGGCTGACTAATCTCCTTATCAGATGGTCGTTTGGCTACACCCTGAAAGTACTCTCTCAAACAGGACTTCTCATTCTTTATAGTGTGGACAGGCTGAGAATATTCCATACCTTCAAGTTTCACTTCCCTTCTGTTTAACAATACCATCTTTCCATCAGTCTCCTCCCATTTCACTGAAAGCCGACAAGAGGAACCAGGCCACTCCTTTAACACTTTGCTTATATCCTCAGCCAAATACCCAATTTCCCTGTTCACCTGCTTTCATTGTGGAATTTCTGCCTTCCTGGAAACACTAGGGCACAAATATTAGTCTAGTTGGTGGGGGGGAGGGGGGTTTGCTGCTTTATCACGAGGATCACCTTTCCTCCAGTTTCCATTAACATGTTCCTTGTTTCCTTCCAAGACCTTGTCAGAACACCCCTTATCATTCCCCACATGTCTGCTAACATCCTGTTCTGGATTCTTTAAGGATTCTCTAAGAAGAATGAGGCCTCCTCTCTGCTCTTTTCTTTCTGGATGCTCACCAAACTCTCCCTTCATAGGCCATGCACAGCAGTCTCAAAACTCTCCTAGCCTCTCTTCATTACCCATTTCCAAAGCTGCTTCCACTTTTTGGGTGTTTGTCATAGCAGTGCCTGGCTCTCGCCACCAATGTTTGCCTTAGTTCAAGCTGCTAGAATAGAAATAGCATGAGCACTCTCACGACCTAATCACCTCCCCAAGTCTCTACCTCTTAATACCATCACCTTAAAGATCGGGATTCAAACTAATATGAATTGTCAGGAGGCTGGGAGTGGGGATGTAAACAGAAACAGAAACAAACAAAAAGACATGGAAATGAATGGGTTAATCTTGCTCCAGCGTGTGTTAGCCATGCAGCTCAAGGGAAATCAGCCATGTGTCTGCCAACTCAGCTCAGTGGCATCTCACTGTCCATCCTGACCATTTCACCAATAGTTTATTTACCAGCCAGTTCACATTAGTTCTATGTAGTGAATAAACCTAGCTTCTCTACAACCCAACTGATTGCATCCTGTATGTGCCTTCTAACTTCTGGAAATAGGGTCCTTCTCCCTTTGCAGCATCTATAATCTTGTTGTGGGCCACCCACTAAGTCCTCCCTCCCGAATAAGCTCCCCACTGAATTTACTGAGCTCAGATAACTTGCTTACTGTCAGGCCAAAGGGCCAGCTCATCTTACCAGTTCCACCCACTTTGATGTGCGTAACCACTCCAAAAGGGTTCATTCCTGTCATCTGACCCCAACAAGTATGAAATATGACAGTTATAGCTGCATATAAAGTAATAAATTCTGCCCATGTTTGAGAAATCACTGGTAGCCATGTAGGGTACATGCTCTGCATGTTCAACTGTGTGACTGCACCTGAATGTAAGACTATTTCAATATGGAAACGTGACTTCTGCCTTTTATTTTATTTTGTTTTATTTTATTTTATTTATTTTATTTTTTTTTTCTTGTTTGATGCATTAGAAGGATTTCAGAGAAAATTTAAACTTGAAGCTCTTCTTGCCTTCAAGGAAAAAAAGGAGCCCAGATTTTTCCGTTGCTAATGATTCTAACTTTGGGTTTAATGAGCCAGAAAGGTTTAATGTGGAAAAAAATGACAGAGGAAAATGACTGGGACAAGAAGAGGAGAGAGAAGGTGCTTCTTGAGATAGTTGGAAAGAGAAAGAGCTTCTTTCTCCCCAGATTAAAACTTGTCAAAGCAGGAAGGAGTAGACAAGGAAAGGGGCCAGGTTAGCTGAGGGGCATCTCGCTAGAAGTTCATGACACCAAGGAGCCCCCACACTGAAGGGAGGTGCTGAGGGCAGTGGGGTTGGGAAATAAATCCTTGCATCTATACCTCACCAAGTGACAATACAGCTGAATTAACCCCTGAGCTGGGCGCATAAATGAAACACAATTTGGCATTTCACATTGTCTGTTCAGTCAACAACAGCCTTTGGGGTTTTAGAAGTAAATGGAGACTCCGAATCTTCTACCCACCTACCCCTACTTCTTTGCTATCAGGTGTCATAATGAAAGCAAGACTTGAGAACAAGGCATGAGAGCAATCACTTTGCTCAATCTCAATTTGGAGATTTGATCCAAAATGGGTAAACGAGATTCTGATGGTGAAGTAAGTGCATCTTTTGATCCATGTTTGGAGATAGGGTCTTTACAGAGGGAACTAAATTAAATGAGGCCACTAGGGTGGGCCCTAACCTAACCTCCTGCTGTCCCTGTAAGAAAAAGAGATTAGGGCATGCAAAGAGACTTCCTTGCACACACACAAAAAGGCACTGTAAGGACCTGGTGAAAATGCAGCCATTTACAAGCCAAATAGAGAAGTCTCCAGAAACCAAACCTGACGATTCTTTGTCCTTACACTTCCACATTCCGGGACTCTGAGAAAATAAATTTCTGTTGTTTAGATTTCTGTTGTGGGATGCCTGGGTGGCTTAGCGGTTGAGCGTCTGCTTGGCTTGGGGCATGATCCCAGAGTTCTGGGATCGAGTCCCACATTGGACTCCCCTAGAGGAGCCTGCTTCTCCCTCCGTCTATGTCTCTGCCTCTCTCTGTGTGTATCTCATGAATAAATAAATAAAAATCTTAAAAAAGTTTCTGTTGTTTAGATTTCTGCTGTTTGCCACATCCAGTCTGTGGTATTGTGTTATGGCAGCTTTAGCAAACTAGTACAATTACCAAAATCTGCAGGCGACTTTTTCAACTTACAATGAGCTCTTTCTCTTGAAGTGCATGTATCTAAGTATGGGGCATGTGGCACGTACAGTATTACTCAGAACCACCACTCCTCCTCACATTTGCTGGGTACCTCTTTTGGGGCAAAGTCCTTTTCCTTTGTGGTTATCAGGGACCCTTGATGGGGGAATATTTCTTCTCTACCCATTCCTTTCCGCAAGAAGAGTATTTTGCTAAAAATTCCTGGTATCTTAGTCTCCCTCATTTCCTTTTCCTCCCCCCCAGAAGTGGAGTGACTTATCCAACTGGTGAGTTTGAGAGTGGGAACAGGGTGGGAGTATCTCAGCCCCTTTCTTCCTCATTGTCATGGAAGGAAGTCTGTTTTCAGAAAAAAATGTGTTCTAGTCTGCTCCTCTGTACCCTTCATTATATTGAGGTACCCCTGCTTGGAGAGGCTGTGATTATCTGGTGTTGTCTGTGACAGGGTAGCAGGATGCCCATTGTTACTACACACCTTTCCCAGTTATCTAGTGCTATATGACCAACTATCCTAAAACTTAGTAGTATAACACAATAATCTTTTTTTTTTTAAGATCATAATTTTGTGGGCCAGAAATTTGGGCAGGATACAGCCAGGATGACTTGTATCTGCCCTGCAATGACTAGAGCCTTCAGTTAGGTTGGCTCAAATAGCTAGATCTGGCTCAGCTGGTTTGACTGGAGCCATACATCTTGGGCCTTGATTCTAGCCATCAGCTGGGTTGGGTTTTTTTTTGTTGTTGTTGTTGTTGTTGTTTTGTTTTTGTTTTTTTTTTCTAGTTTTTCTGTTTTTTTTTTTTTTTTTTTTCATATCACATATACCAGGGTTAGGATGTCCAAGGTTTTCACTGACATTTCTTTGCCTGGCAAAGCTGACTGAAACAATTAGGGCTAGCTGGGCGTCTCTACCTCTCTTATGGACACTCTATATGATTAATGTGGGCTTCCTCATGTTATGGTTGTACTTCTTATGTTTTGGCTGGGTTTTTCCCAGAATGAGCATTCCAGGTGACCGAAGTGGAAGCTGGAGACTTCTTCTGACCTAGTCCTGAAAGTGTCATAGCATCACTTCTATTATAGTCTATTGATTACGATTGAGTCACAGGGCCAGCCAAGATTTAATAGGTGAGGGATGGCAATACAGGGATGTTCATACCAGGCAGAGGTTCAGAGAGGTGTGTGTGGGGGTGTCTTTTTAGAAGCTAGCTACCAAAATGCTTAAGCTATGTTCTTAAATCAGTAATTAAGGTGCTACTGGTATCTCCATCTGTCTTACTCTTTTGTTTTACTTTGCATTTGATTCAAAACTGAGGCCAGAAAAAGTGAAGTGTTTTTTATTGATCTTTCCATACATCAGCAACAGCTATCATCTGTCCTTGCAATATGGCTTATATCAGAAATATCCTAAAAAAAAAAAAAAAGAAATATCCTAATTATAGACAACATTCAAAAGTGCTCTGCTTGTATGCAAAAAAGAGGCTGTAAATAGATACTTGGGGGTTGGGATGTTGTCTAACACAATGTGTTAGATTAGCATCACATCTTAGTTAAGGAATAAGTCCTAAAGACAGGAAGGAACTCTGAAAACATCATGGCTAAAACATCCTGCTGAATTCCCAAATTCAACTTCAATTCTTCATCCTCATGAGCCAAATGGCTGGTGAGGCTAGAAGGAAGCCAGACCCTGAAGGATGAGAATGAGATTTTGCAGGGCTTGCCATGCATTGGCTGTCATGAGAGCCGGGACAGATGAGCACTAGGGTGAAGATTTGAACCAGGTCCAGGTCCTGGGAAGGGGCAGTGTTGGTCTGTCATTTGTGACCATCTGAGAAAAACTGAGCAAATGAGTTGAACCTACTCCACCTTTGAGACTAGAAAGCTTGAAGAGGCCAAGGAGCAGACAGTGTTCCTCAAGTGATCAGACAAGAGTCAGAAAATCTGCTGGCTATATCCATATATAGTCTCAGGGGAGCAGAAGCCACCATGCTACTTAGGGGAACAGCTGGTCCCAAATAAGCAGACAAAGAACTATACACTGGAACATTCCCAATGCCTAGAGAGAGAAGAACAAGCATAACAAGAGAAGCAGCCCCTTCCCCTACAAGAGCTGGTGGATGATATGAACAGCAACTTTAATGAAACAGGAGCAGATAAAGGAGATTCATTACAGTACATAAATGACTTGGGGATAAGTCGCACTAATTTTTAAGTAAAATACAAGCAGATAAATTGAAGGAAAAAGTAGTCCTTACTGAGATTCAAATTAGAGGCTGGGAAGATAAGTGGAGGAAACCTTAAGAGACTATCTAAGTCAAACTGAAAGAGATTAACACTGAGGGAGAGGTGAGAATTATAGTTGCAGGAGACTTAACATGCAAGTAGTATTAGTTTCGAAAGGAAAAACAAAAAGATTTGGAAGAAAGGTAATAATTAAACAAAAGAAGAAAAATTTTCTAAACTGAAGGAAGACCTGTGACAGTGAGGTACATTGGAGTGGGTCCTGATGAAATTCTTTAAGTTTAAGGATAAAGGGGAAAGAAATGTAGAGGCTTCCAGGTAGAAAGAACAAGTTATTTTGAAGGTTAATTTAAAAATTCAGGTTGGCATTGGAATTCTCATCTGCAGAATGAGGAGTTGCCCACTATACAGTGACATCTACAGACTACTTAGAAGGAAGTGCAACCATGGATCCTAAAAGCAGCCATGATGCCATTATAGTAGCATAATGAAATAAAAATATTGTAGATACCAAAGGACTTAAAGCATGCATCATCTGATTATTTCATAGGAGGAAAATTATGGAGAGTAGACCACAACAAATAAGTCCTAACAGAGATGAGAATGAAGTGCTTGAGGGGTGGCAGGGTTGACACTGAATCAGGAAGAATGGGGAATCTGAAGACTCATCCTAAGAGGTGCATGGGAGATGAAGGGAAATAGTTGAGGAATAGATCACTTGGTAAGGGTTTTTGGAGCTAAAATTAATATTAATAGAGAAATAATGGGCTTGGTTGTAACTGCCAGGAAGGAGAAGTGAACCATTAGTACTTTGGAGAAAAGTATAGTACAGGTCCTGAATTAATAAGCGGTTCTACTTGCAAACAAGCTACAAATAGAAAAAGAAAATGTCAAATTAAAATTAATTAACATAGAGTAAGATGGAAAATATTTAAAAAGTATATTAAAAAACAAATTAAAATTAAAAAGTATATTATATATATTGTGTTAGTGATCTTCAGCTGAATTAAAAGATTAACCCAAATCTTGGTGGCCTAAAGCAATAAACATCTCATCATTTATGTGGATCAGGAATTTTGGAGAAATCCTTTTAAGCCTCAGGGCCTCTCATGATGTAAGGATATTGGCAGGAGCCAGTCATCTAAAGGCTTGATCCAGGCTAGAGGATCCAGTTTCAAATGGTTCATTCACACAGCTGTTGGCTGGAGCCTTAGTTCTTCACCTACCCCGGTCAGAGCAGCCCTCTACAGCTACAATGGCATCTGAACCTCTATTTTCTGCTTAATCTGACTAGAAAATTAGTAGATCCTACCATCAGAATATTTGTTTTGTTTGTGAAGGGGTAAAGTTTCCAAGCAAAGTATTCTTTGGAATTCCTACAAGTTGAAGAGATACTAGGCTTCACTGATTTTAGAAATACAAAATGTGTGAATATTTTGGTTCCTGACTGCTAATAAATGATTATATAATTATTTTCATTTTCACGTACAGTCTGGTATGCATATGGCAAAGTAGACATTCAGTCTTTATTCATCTTTAATTGTTGGAAATTGTTAATATTTTTTTTAGAGAGAGAGAGAGAGAGCAGGGGTAGGGGTAGAGGGAGAGAATCCTCAAGCAGACTCCTCGCTGAGCACAGAGCCCAATGTGGGGCTTGATCCTGTGACCCGTGAGATCATGACCTGAGCTGAAACCAAGAGTCAGATGCTTAACTGACTGAGCCACCCAGGCACTGTGAGATTTTTAATATTCATTTTTAAAACCCAGATAATGACAAATGGTAAAAATAGCGAATATGAAATAATTTTTTACTCTCAGCATCCCAAATAATTATAAGTATCCTAAATGGTCAAATATGAAAACCATCTCAACTAAAACAAAAGCAAGAATTTCAGAAAGGAAGTTATAAACCTATTGCTTTTTACTGGTGAAAAACTGTGTTCTCATTCATTTGGGGAATATAAATAATAGTGAAAGGGAATATAAAGGAAGGGAAAAGAAATGTTGGGAAATATCAGGAAGGGAGACAGAACATAAAGACTCCTAACTCGGGGAAATGAACTAGGGGTGGTGGAAGGGGAGGAGGGCGGGTGTTGGAGGGGAATGGGTGACGGGCACTGAGGTGGACACTTGACAGGATGAGCACTGGGTGTTTTTCTGTATGTTGGTAAATTGAACACCAATAAAAATTAATTAAAAAAAAAGAAAAAAAAATCAACATGTACATTATTTATTGAATATTAATAAGAATTACTAGAAAAGTTAGGTCAAAGAAAGTAATTTATATAAGAAAGATATATATTATATGTTAATATAAGATAAAGACATAAAAAACAATGGATTTCCTCTAGAATAATGGTAACCAGAAATGAAAGTAAGAAAATATTCCCCAAATGAAGACTCCTAACTCTGGGAAACGAACTAGGGGTGGTGGAAGGGGAGGAGGGTGGGGGGTGGGGGTGAATGGGTGATGGGCACTGAGGGGGGCACTTGACGGGATGAGTACTGGGTGTTATTCTGTATGTTGGCAAATTGAACGCCAATAAAAAATAAATTTATTATTAAAAAAAAAGAAAGTAAGAAAATATTTCATTCATAATGGTGGCAAAAATGATGATATACTTAAGAATGAGTTCAAGAAGAAAAGCATCAGAATTAAATGGGAAAATTTAATAGTAAACTTAAAGAAAAATATTAAGTTTTATTGAAAGGCATAATATAAAAGGATATTCATGTAATTAGAAAGACATGCCATATTTTTACATAAGAACTTTAATAAATAAAAATATCAGTTCAAATTATAATTATAAGAAGAATTTTTGGGAATTTCATAAGAGATGTTCTTATGAAAGACAAAATAACAAAAATAGCCAAGAAAAGTGAAAAAAGAAATATCATGATAAGGATATTGCCTTGCCAGACATTAGAAGGTGCTATAGAACTCTGGCATTTAAATGGGTAAGTAGATCATTGGAACAAAATAGAAAATTAAAAAAAATAAGCTCTAATATTTATGAATTTTGAATCTATAATAAACTTGATACTTTATTTCATTAGGGAAAAAGATAGTTTATTTAAACACAGCTGACATTTTAGTTCATCTGGAAGAAAATGAAATAGGAGCCCCATCTTGTACCATGTGTGAAAATAAACTTCTGTATTAAAGGCTTCAATATAAAATTTTTTTAAAGGTATAAATAAGAATCTGAGGAAAATAGAGGAGGTTACACTTACTACCAATGGATGAGAGAGGACTTTTAAACCAAGACAAGAAATCCAGAAAGTAGGGGGGCCCACATTCTGGGGGTGATTAAGTTAGTTAAACATCTGACTTTCAATTTTGGTTCAGGTTGTTCATGATCTCAGGGTCATGAGATCAAGCCCTGGGTCAGAGTCCACACCCAGTTTAAGATTCTCTCTCTCCCCCCGCTCTGTGTTTCCTCCCCTGCCCATTCATGGGTTCATTCTCTCTCTCTCTCTCTCAAAGAAAAAAAAAAAAAAGGAAAAAAGAAATCCAAAAGGTATAAAAAACAGACATATATATATATATCGCAGACATATATATATACATATATATATATATAGCAGAAGATACCAAAGCCAATGGATGACGGATCATAGATTTGCAAAATGTATTTGTAACATAAATGTAGACAACATTTTAAAATCTAGAGAATACAAAGAATATATAGGCCTCAAACTGAAATGAAGATATAGTTCAGAATTGTGAACAAAGAATGTAAATAGGACATTGTTAGAAACTCAAAACCAGGGCAAAATCTTTAAACTCATGATTAGTAGATTGGATATGAAAATAGGAAAGGAGAAGGAAGGTGTGGAGAAATAAAAAATAAAAGAGAAAAAGACATAACAAAAAGTTTCTCACAATATTTGACGTGAACTTCTGTGTACAAAATATTTGATGTATGTGAATATATGCATAAAAACTTGAAAATAGATCAAGTTAGATCTATATCTACTAGTACTGGGCATTTTTAATCTATACAAGTTAAGTATAAAAAGTCCACATTGTCGTCCAGTGATGTATATACTATACTTATATTTTGTTAAAAACAATAACAACGTAAGTCCTATAGATGTGTATACATGCAATAAATTTGTTAGAGAGAATGATTTGAAAGGTTGCATACCAAGCTGTGTGCGAGTGTGTGAGCATGTGTGGTGGGTGAGAGGGGGATTATTGAGAGTGGTGGCAGCCCGCAGATTTGCTTATCTTTTCTTTTATAGTGTTTTTACACATTATAAGAATATATTACCATGGATATTTAAAAAACATGAAATACTGAACAACTAGAATATTAATTTTTCAGCTGCCTATGCTGTGTTAAAATAATAGGATAAACATTTACTAAAAATGGAATTCTAAATCATTGTATAAGGTAAATTCAGGATAGTATTACTCCAAAAATTCCTTTTATAACTCAGAGTACATACTACTTGATTTTCGGCATATAAACCTGTAAGATACTTTGCACATTAAAGTTTACGAATGAAGTTTCCTAAGGAGGAACAAAGAAAAATCTCTTTGCAGACATCTGGGCTTGTAGCCACTGTGCTCTGGCATAAACATCCCAACCCTGGGCATGAGCAGGGTCTGAATATGGAATTCAAAAGTATTCCTTCTTGCCTGTACATTCAGAATTAATTAAGTTTCTAAACCATAATATATTAACTTATTGTGAAGATAAAAATAGTCAATTGCATTTTTAGTGTAGTTCAGGTTCTCAGGTTCTCTTAGATTCTCCAAAAGTTATATGACCTTGATGGTTTTCCCGCAATGATATTAAGTGACTGTCTCCAACCTAGCTGACAATCCAATTAAACCTGCCTACCTATTAGCTCTTTGGCTTAAAATCTGCATTTTACAGAAGGGAAACCATAAAAAGTAAAAAAGAAAAAACCAGTTCAGAGGCTTTAAGTAACTTATACAAGACACACAGCTAATGAACATAGGGGAGTTTGAATCCACATCTGCACCAAACCTTAGCCCAGTTGGTATGGTTCTCCACCTATGCCAACCACAGGCGACAGTTGGAGGAAAATTAGCAAAGCAACTCACAAATGTACCACTCCAGCAGGTCAAAGGACAGAAGAGTGAGAAGCAGGCAAGGCAAAGGGCTTACATTCCTGTGTCTGGGATTGTGTGTGGATTGGGGGTGGTGCTCTCGTGTAGGATAAGCAAACCCAAGAGGAGGGAGGAAATTGACTTGGCCCAGGGGAAATCTAAGTGGCTCAGGAGTGAGAATTGTCGGTGACAAAAACTGCAGTGGCTGCCAACCAGTAATTTGCACTTCATGCTACCTTTATTTCTTGTCCAAAGTGAGAAAAAAGGCCTTGAAGCCCCAGAGTAGGAGGGAGAAGAAAGGAAGAGCTGGTGGGGGCCAAAGCCAGGTTGGTTTCCTTCCTGACCTCACCCACGCTCTCCCACTCTTCCTGTCTGTGCTTAGCTGCCGCCCAGGCAGAGGCTGCTAAGGAGAGCTGGCTCCAAGGAGGCTTTATAGAAAACTGGAAGCTGGAGATGGAGCATGAGCTCCTGGGTGACTCTTCAGGAATCAGTGGCTGCGATTCCTGAGAAGCCCATTGTCCCCTCCTTGCCATCCCATTGAGTTATAGGGGCAGCGACAAGAGGCTCTGATGTGGTAGGTTTCCTTTAATAAGTAAGTGAATGAATGAGCAACGATATGGCCATAATCTTACTTGCCTTGCAAGATATAGATGCTTGTGACTCTACAGTTTTCCAGTTCTCCAAACATCAGCTAGGTTTCTGACAATTCCATTTGTTCCTGAAAGTAACTACCTGGAGTTAACATCAGACTCTGCAGGTCTAGGGGCTCAGTCCCAAAGACTGCTCCCACTTCAGACTCAGTTGCAGATAATAGATAGCAGGTTACCCATTTCTGTCTGACTTGCTACAAATTCATGGGTTCCAGCAACTTCCTCTTAAGGTTCATTAATTCCCTAGGATGCCCCGCAGAATTACATACTATTATGGGTTCATTGTAAAGGGTACAGGTTAGGAAGAGCCAAAGGGAAGAGTTGCACAGGGCAAGGTATGGGGGAGGGGGCACACATCTTCCATGCCCTTCTCGGGCTTGCCACTCTCCCAGCTTCACCTATTCGCCAACCTGGATGCTCTCTGAATCTCGTTGTTTAGGAGTTTTTATGGAGGTTTCTTTATGCAGGCATGATTGATTAAGTGGCCACTGGTGATTGAACTCAATCTCCAGCCCCTCTTGTCTCCATGGAGGTCAGGTAGTGGGGCTGAAATTTCCAACCCTCTAGTGATGCCTTGTTCTTTTTGTTTGTTTTTTTTTTAATTTTTTTAAATTTTTATTTATTTATGACAGTCACAGAGAGAGAGAGAGAGAGGCAGAGACATAGGCAGAGGGAGAAGCAGGCTCCATGCACCGGGAGCCTGATGTGGGATTCGATCCCGGGTCTCCAGGATCGCGCCCTGGGCCAAAGGCAAGCGCCAAACCACTGCGCCACCCAGGGATCCCGCCTTGTTCTTTTTGAAAGCAGCCCCTATTCTACAAATCCTCAACATAAACTCGGGCATGGTTGAAAGATGCTCATGGTGAATATCAAAAGGCACTTGTATCCCTCAGGAAATTCCAAAGGTTTTAGAGACAAAGGCCAAATATATATTTCCCATTTATACCATAAGGACACATTTTGATGTTAAAAATTGAACTCTTTTGGGGGGGAATGTGACTTTTTAAAATTACATTGGAATAATCATTTGGCTCATTCTATGGGTAATCTGATATTTCCTGCCCTTCTCAAAGAAACAGGGATTGCCCTGACACCCTAAAGGAAAGGCCAGTACCTCTGTATTTGTTTTCTAGGGCTGACATAACAAAGTACTACAACCTGGGTAGCTTAAACAACAAAACTGTGTTTTGTTTTGTTTTGTTTTGTTTTCCACAATTCTGGGAGGTAGAAGTTCAAAATCAGGGAAATGGCAGGGTTGACTCCCTTTGAGGGCTCTGAGGGAGAGATCTGTTCTGAGCTTCTCTGCATGGCTGGTACCTGGCCCTGTTCTTTGTCTCATCATCTTTGTCTTCCATCTGCTTATCTCTGTGTCTAAATTTCCCCTTATAATAAAGGCAACAGTCATATGGGACAGCCTACCCTAATAGGACCTCATTTTTACTTGATTGACTCCATAAAGAGCCTATCTCCAAATCAGGTTACATTCTGAGAAATGACATGTTAGAACTTTAACATGAATTTTGAGGGCACACGACACCATCTTTACCAGTGGTTTGTCTCTAAACGTGAGATGATCACTTTCTGAATTAGTCACAAAGAACTCTTACGGGGGATTTGGGATGGAGGCAAAACTAGGACTTGTTATGAACAAAAAATTTCTGTTCACATCAAGTGTAGACACTCCAAGGAAAAAGCAGCATAAATGATCTCTTTCATAGGAAAGTCCCTACTTGGACACACCAAACTGCCTGGTCTTGTTGGCCTGTTCTCAGCTCCATGCCCCTCTCATCCAACCTGTAGTGTGAGATTTCATTATCCCACATCCCCTTTTCTTCACAGATGTTGATTTTGGTTGATTTTAGTGCTTTCCATCAATCCCATCCACGTTTCCAGGATATATTTCCAGGATGTATTATTGGATCAGGGTCATTGTCAGAGCTGTATTTCCCAAATTCTAGTATCTTCCAACCTGGAACACAGATTTGTTCTATTTCTCTGTTGTGTTTAGAAACAATAGTCTATTTCTATCCCATGCCTGGGTCATATTCCAGCCCAGCCAAATCAGAAATTCTGATTGTGGGACCCTGATTTTACCCTGATTCTCCAACACAGCATTAAGAATCACCGAGCTAGAAAAGCAACGTGAGGAAGGGCAGGAGTGGGGCTGGTTTGGATACCCTGAGTGCAAGGTGCATATACATTTCCCAAAAACAAGCACTAAGTCTCAGAGACAGTGCAGTCTAGATACATACTATGAGGAAGAAATATTTTTCTAATTGCAGGATAATTTAAACAATTGTCCCTGCCCGAAGTATGTGCAATACCTTACCTCGTTATGTATGAGAAGTTCTAGGTTGTTTGTTAATTGGATTCCGGATTGCAGAGTGTACTTTGAAGGCTTTTAGTACATGAGAAAAAAACTAAGTTCAAATGTAGCTACCCTTAATTCTACCCTTAGCTGCACAAAAAGTTTGCTTGAGTCTTAAAATTAAACTCTTTTTACCACTTTCTTTTTTGGCTGTTGGAAGTTTACTTTTGAAATAAATTATACATTTATGTCATTTAAAGGGATAAATCATTCTAGAATTATTTATTAAGAGAACAGCACCTTTATACCCCTCATTCTATTTCCTTCTTTCATAGTAAAACCCTTTTTATCATTTGCTGCTGCTTTGTAAATTTCAGCTTCTTGCCCTCACCTGAGCCCCAGGGTCTCTACATTTGTCCCCACAGATTCATTACCTTGAGTAACTTGGTGCCAAATTTTGATCATAGTTTTCATTCTTTGTGATGCATTATTTTTCTTGTGGGTGTCCTTACATAAACTTTTCTTTTTCCTCTTATCTTCCCATTTTTCTCCTAGTTTCTTTGTCTTGTACTGCTTCCTTTTTCAAAAAATATTGAGGTAAAATTCACACAACACGGAATCAGCCACTTTGAAGTTTACAATTCAGTGACATTTAGTACATTCACAATTGTCCCCATTACCACCATCTAGTTCCAGAACATTTTCATCATCCCAAAAGGAAACCCCTTACCCACTAAGCAGTCTCATTACTTTTAGTAAGACCAAATACTTATTATATTACCTATTGCAGTGTAGCATATGGCTCTGAAATATAGCAGCTTACTAGTAATCATTTATTAATTTATAGTTTCTGGGGATCAGAAATCAAGACACAGCTTAGACTTGAGCTCAGTTTGTCGTGGGCTATAATCAAAGTATCAGGGGCTGTCATCATGTCAACACCTGATTAGGGAAGGATCCATTTCCAAGCTCACTCACTTGGCTATTGGCCAGATTCAGTTCCCTCTAGTCTGTTAGACTGAGGCCCCAGTTTCTTGCTAGTTTTAGCTAGAGGTTCACCTCAGTTACTTGCCACATGGGCCTCTCCACAGGGAAGTTCACATGATGGCAGCTGGCTCCATCAGGGCAAGCATGCAAGAGAGTAATAGAGGACTCAGAGAGGGAAGGAGGACGGGGAGAGAGAGAAACAGAGATCTTGCAGGATGAAAGTCAGTCTTTGTATAACCAGTCTTGGAAGTGACATCCATCACTTGTGTTGTGTTCTAGTTATTAGAAGCAGTCATTCGGTCCAGCCCATAGTCAGGGAGGGTGTTACATAGACAAAGTGAAGGCCGTCTCAGAGGCTACCAGCCATGTTTGAGTATGGCTTTCTTCAGTTATTTTCTGTCTGAAAATGGTTGTGATTTGAGGATCTTTTATCCAATTTTGAGTAATCTTTGGTGATTAAAGGATGATTTTGCTTTTTCCGTTGAGCATCTAAAATTTTTTACATGAATTTGGAGTAGAGAAAACTTACAGAGGCAGAATTCATGAAAATTAAGACAGAACAAAATAAAATTTTGAATATGTGTGCCTCGCACATGAAAAAGACAGGCAGATGGGATGCCTGGGTAGCTCAGTTGGTTAAGTGTCTGACTCTTCATTTCAGCTCAGATCTCAATCTCACACTCATGAGTTCAAGTCCCACATTGGGCTCCATACCTAGTGTAGAGCCTACATTTAAAAAAAAAAAAAAAAGAAAGAAAAAGACAGGCAGAGAGAGTTGAATGATTATTAAATCCTGTACCCAAATGTCTATATTTATAAATCCATATTCCACATACTAGGTTTGGAGCAAAGTTATATTGATAAGTAAGAAGGGAAAAGATTGGTGTTGGCTGAAGTTATTAAGTGGGGAGAAAACTTGAAAAAGACCGTACTTAAAGGAAAATTAACACCACAGTGTTAAAACCATATTATTAAGCAGTAGGAATCAGACAATAGTTACCATGAAAGAGAATATTTTGTGAGTTTGACAACTATTTCAAGAACTGCCAAAAGAGGATTCTGATGTCTTTGTGTTTCCCTGAGGTAGGACCTCAGCGTGGAAAGAGTTTCTTAAAGCTCTAGGTTTTGTATCCTGGATCCCCCCTGTAATAAGCTGTGTAACTTAGAGCAACTTAGAAGTCTCCACTTCCTTGTCTGTAAAGTAGGATAATCATAGTACATGTCCCAAAGAGTTAATAGAAGCAGCTAAGTAGAAGTTTAAGGGTAGGCTCTTATATTTATTTATACTGAACTAGGACTGATGGATGGAACCATTGAAGGGGTAGATTTTGGCTTAATACTGAAAAGAATCATCACATTTTAGAACAGGAGCTGGCAAACAATGGCAAGTAGGATTTTGCCCATGGCCTGTTTTTGGTTTTTGTCTAGTTTTATTGAGAAATAATTGACATACCTCACTGTGTAAGTTTATAGCATATAACGTGATGGTTTGATTTATAATATTGTGAAATGATGACCACAGTACGTTTAGTTAACATCCATCATCTCATATAGAGACAATAAAAAGAAAAGAAAAGAAATTCTCCTTGTGATGAGAACTCTCAGATTTACTTTCCTTACAATTTATCCTAGATATCATGCAACAGCACTAACTAAAATCATCATGTTGTACATTACATTCCTAGCACTGACTTATAACTGGAAGTTTATACCTTTTGACCACCTTCCTTCAATCCCCCCGTCCATATCCTCTGCTTCTGGTAATCACAAATCTGATCTCTCTTTCTAGGAGTTTGGTGTGTGTGTGTGTGTGTGTGTGTGTGTGTGTGTGTGTGTGTGTGTGTGTTTAGATTCCACATGTAAGTAAGACATACAGTATTGGTCTTCCTCTGCCTGACTTACTTCACTAAGCACAATGCCTTCAAACTTTATCTATATTGTTGCAAATGGTAGAATGTCCTTGTTTTTTATGGGTGAATAATATTCCATTATATATAATATTTAATATATATATCTTAACTTCTTTGTCCATTTATTCATCAATAGAAACTTAAGTTGTTTCCATGTCTTGGCTATTATAAACAATGCTGCCATGAACGTGAGAGTGCAGATATCTTTTGAATTAGAGTTTATATATCCTTTCAATATATTCCCAGAGGTAGAATTGCTGGATCGTATGGTAGTTCTACTTATAATTTTTTGAGGAACCTCTATATACTGTTTTCTTTTTTTTAGAGTATTAGTGAATGTATTATATATATATATATATATATATATATATATATATATATATATATATATATATATTAAGTTGTTATTTATTCATGAGAGACACACACAGAGAGAGAGAGAGAGGCAGAGACACAGGCAGAGGGAGAAGCAGGCTCCACACAGAGAGCCCAATGTGGGACTTGATCCCGAGACTCCAGGATCATGCCCTGGGCCGAAGGCAGGTGCTTAACTGCTGAGCCACCCAGGCATCTCCATACTGTTTTCATGGCTTATTTTTGTATGGACTGCATCTTAGTCAGTTTGGGCAGGCTAGCAGAATACCACAGATGGGATGTCTTAAACCATAAATCTTTATTTGTCGCAGTTCTGGAGACTGGAAAGTCCAAGATGAGGGTGCTAACTGACCTGTTGTCTGGTAAGGACTTGCTTTCTGGTTTATAGATGGCCATCTATCCTCATCTCCTCATGTGACTCAAGGAGAGGAAAGAAGCAAACTTTTTCATACCTTCTCTTGTAAGGGCACTAATGCCATTCATTAGGGCTCCACCCTCACACCGCCTCTGCAAATACTATTACATTGGAGGTTAAGGTTTCAACATATAAATTTGGGGGGGACACAAACATTCGATTCATAACAGATTATGAGTGAAGAATAGCATTTATATTTCAAAGGGCTATTGGGGAAGCAACAGCAGCAGTAGCAATGGAGACTGTATATGGCCCAGAAAGCCAAAAGTATTTAGTGTCTGCTCCTTTACTGATAAAACCTTTGCTGACCCCTGGAAAGTATTCTCAAAATTGGATGTATTTACTCCCTAAGAATGGGAGTAATAAACTGGTAAAGAAAGAATTCAAACAGAGAGGACAACTGAAGAAATAACCTCTGAAGTCCCCTGAAACCCTAACATTCTATCAAGTTTTGGATGTCCGTTTCATATTTTGGCAGCTCTGGTTGTTAGAAAATTCTTTCTTATATTGAGCAAACCATGTTTTTGTTTTTGTTTTCATGAATTTTGTCCATAGATGCTCTGTTTTCTGTCCTCCATTCATTCTTTGTTCCTCTGTGTTTTAGAGGAGTTGTCAGGAGGATGTTTGGAGAATGGAGGCCAAGGCCATTTCTGATATCTTGATACTAGATTGATTAGTCCATCTTTTATTGCAAAGTGTTGGAAAGCCATAGTACTGATAGTAGTGAAGGAACAAAGGAAAATAAGAAGCCAATCTTCCTGTTAATGGCTAAGAAAAATAACTTAAGAAAGGCGATATTGGCTTGGGTTTGTTTAGATGTTCAACCTGATATGGCACCAAAATATATTATAATCATAACATTTATTGACCTTCTATGTACAAGGCATATATGTGTATATTATCTCATTTAATTCTCACAAAAACAGTATGAGGTACCAGTTGTTACCACAATAGTAACTGAATACAACAATAAAGGCAACAAAAAAATTCCTTCTACAAAGCATTATCTCTACTTTATAAATAGGAAAATAAAGTTTAGAAAGATTAAGAAACTTGTCTGAAGTCAAGTGAAAAAATGAATAGGAGGTTCTGGATTTGAGCCTGGTGTGCCTAACTCTGAAGCCTATTCTCTTACCTGCCATAGTACCCAAATTTTGATACCTTCTGTTTGTGAGAATTGTAAGTAATGTGGATACTGCTTGTCCAAAACCTCTTCCTTCCAGCCCCTAATAATAATAATAATAATAATAATAATAATACATATCCAATTGTCTTTTTTTTAAACATTTTTTCCCCCTTTCAGCTGTAGGAAGGAGCAGAGTTCCTTACCCTTTATCTTCTCTGGGTGCCTAAAACATGATGAGTATTTTTTAATGTTTATTTTGGTTATCTAGTATTATGCACATAGGGAAATGGGTTGCATGAAATCCAACAGTCTTCTTTGATTTGTTTGGCCAAAAAACAATGGTTTTTGGTTCTCCAGGCAAGTATAATGAATATTTTTAAAAGAAAATATTATCCTTGAACTACCTGAATCTATTATTTGTGGTAAGATTCCACATTCCTTCCTGGATGTTTTTCTACTTCTCCAAAAATATGGCTCTTCTGCCTTTCTTTGTTCCTCAGAAGAAAGACTAGGTCTTATTTTCTTTGTTTCCTTTACCTTAAAAGTCAACTTAAAAGAAGTTGGGTACCATGTGCTGGGGATGATTGTTAATTCTTTTAAAAAGATAGATCTTTCAGGATCATCATGTGTGCAACAGCAAAATAACCCCAATGTAAGTTGTACATATAGCAATGCTTTTTCCTTTTTTATTTTTTTTAACCAGTAGTTATAAATTAGACTAAAGAACAAAGAAATTATTGATTTGGGGATAAGGTCATGGAGGGAGTTTGAGATGGAGGTGATTTTTAATTTTTGGAAAAGTTGGTGGTATTGGTACAGAGGGGTAGAAAGTTGATGCTTTAGTGGGACCATTTCTCTAGGATTGACTATAACCTTACATGGTCTCTGTAGGCTTGGATAAATTACGATATGAGTAGTCAAGAGAGATTACATATAATCCCAAATCAGCCTGCTGATCTTGCCCTTCCCAAAGCTTGAATACTAAAAGCAACTATAATGAGGCTGAATCATCCCAAAGGTGCCCGGAAAAAGGCCATCCTTTAGTTCCTGAAGAATTCTAGGATCTTGGTGGCAGAGCCACCTGGGCTTATGTTTGCATGCTTTGGCTTGAGGATGGGGAAAGGCTTGATGGACAGAACAAGCAAAACTATAGGAAATGAAGGAAGTATAGGCAGATTGAAGTTAACAAAGGAAAAGGTTGCATTGCACAGGCAACAAGCCATGTAAGTCCTAAAGCAAGCATTGGTCATACTTGCTTAGTTTCGTTACTAATCCTCATCCTCACCTAGACTAAGACTTATCACATTATTTATTTGTTTGTTTCATTAAAAGGAAAGATTTCTACCTCACCATCTTTCCAACATGCTTGATTTTACATTGCTTATAAGAAATAGTGACACTCCATTGTGATTCGATGCAATGTCTCCTATGTGACTCTGCCTCAAAGGAGATAATATCAGCTTGTGGCAGCTAGAAAGAAAATGTGAATAAAGAAGATTATGAGCCAACGAATCCTCAAGTATTAAAAGGTGTGAATTAATAAGAAGATGGAAGATTTTGAGAGAGATGAGATCTGATTTGAGGGAAAGACTAGCCCCAGCAATCATGGCAATGACATGGAGGTTTGCTATAGTGAATTACTTCAGTGTCATCATCCTTATTTTTAACCCCGCATGTTCCATGACCTTGTCTCCAAGTTACAATTCACTTAGCAGACTGTTGAGCTGTCAATTTGCTTAAAGCATTTCAAGGTGTCTTTTTCAACACACACACACACACACACACACATACACACACACACACACACATATGTATCCTTTCTTTTCCCTAAGACCACTTTGCTTTATTAACATTTCTTAATCCATTCATACAAAAATCTGGTATCACCTTTATGAAATGCCTTTGAGGCTGCTCAGTTTGGGATAATTGCATTCCTCCCAAACAATATCTATCATTGCATTTACCATATGTTATTATATTTTCCTATTTACATGTTTACCTCTTCCAGCTACTCTGTGACTTCTTTGTGTGGAGAAAAAGAAATGGTTTTGAAAGGCCACAGACTGAAATAAGTCCCTTTTCTGAACAAGACTGGTTTCAGATAAACTAGCAGATGATCACATAGCTGACTCATGCTAAATCATCTAAGAAGCCAGACACAAAAGGCCACATATTGTGTGATTGCATTTATATGAAATATCCAGAAAAGGCAAAATCTGTAGAGACAGAAAACAGATTAGTAGTCACGTAAGGCTGAGGGAAGAAGGAAATGGGGAATGATTGCTTCATGAATATGGGGTTTCTAGGTAGGGTGATGAAAAAATCTGTAACCGAGTATTGATAATGGCTACACAACATTGCAAATACTCTTTTTTATTTTGTTTTTAAGTGGGCTCCACACCCAATGTGAAGCCCAAGGTGGGGCTTGAACTCATGACCCTGAGATGAAGATCTGAACAAAATCTGAAGTAGGACACTCAACCAACTGAGCCATCCAGACACCCCTCTAAATATTCTTAATGCCCCTGAATTGCACACTTAAAAATGGTTACACCAGTAAATTTTATGTTACCTGTATTTTGCCACAATAAGAAATAAAATAAAAAAGTTAAGTAAACAGGGGTACCTGGGTGGCTCAGTGATTGTCTGCCTTTGGCTCAGGTCGTGATCCTGGGGTCCTGGGATCAGGTCCTGCATCAGGCTCCCCTTGGGGAGCCTGCTTCTCCCTCTGTCTCTGCCTCTTTCTGTGTCTCTTATGAATTAATAAATAAAAATCTTTTTTTAAAAAGGTGAAGTAAACAAAAATACAAACAGCCAAAAAGGAAGGAAGGAAGGAAGGAAGGAAGGAAGGAAGGAAGAAAGAAAGAAAGAAAGAAAGAAAGAAAGAAAGAAAGAAAGAAAAAGAAAAGTGGTAAGGCCAGTTTCCATATGTCCCTGTATATTTCTCAAATGTTGTCCATAATGTTCTGACTTCCTTTACCTCCCAGATTTGGAATCCTTGACCTTTTAGCATCCTATATGGTAAATCCATAATCTACAATTCTCCACTGTAATTTTCTTCTCTATCAGGGGCCTCATGATGGAGAAAAAAAAAAAAGAGGATTTTCATATAGGGAAAATGGAATTAAATATTTTCAGAACTAGGTAAAATTACTTATCAGGCATGACCAGGGACTCCTTACCTTTGTGTATATAACTGCTTTAATTTTCAAAGTAATAACAGTTACTTGCAAAAAATAAAAAAATAGGACAAATGTATAAAGTAGAGAGGAAAAATTGGAGGGGTGAGATTTTATTTTTATTGTGGTAAATTTACGTAATATAAAATTTACCATCTTAACTATTTTTTTTCATCATGATGAGTGTACTCCTTACTTCCCATCACCTATTTCACCCATCTTCTCACCAACTTCCCTTCTGGTAACCATCAGTTTGTTCTTTATAGTTAAGAGTCTGTTTCATGGTTTGTCTCTCTTTATTTCCTTTGTTCATTTGTTTTGTTTCTTAAATTCTGCATATGAGTGAGATTATATGGAATTTGTCTTTTTCAGACTTATTTCACTTAGCATTGTACTCTCTAGTTCCATCCATGTTTTTGCAACTGGCAAGATTTCATTGTTATTGGCTAAGAAGTATTCCACATCACACACACACACACACACACACACACACACACTGCACATCTTCTTTATACTACATCTTCTTTATCCATTCATCTATCAGTAGACAGTTGAGCTGCTTCCGTAGTTTGGCTCTTATAAATAATGCTGCAATAAACACTAGAATTCATATATCCCTTTGAATTAATGTTTTTGTATTTTTTGGGTAAATACCCAGTAATGTGATTACTGAATTGTAGGATAGTTCTACTTTTGTTTTTTGAAGAACCTCTATAATGTTTTCCAGAGTGGTGAAAAATCACTTAAAAAAAATCCCCTCTGACAGAGACAAAGCTATATATAACCAAACTGGGATTTTGTTTTTCTTTTCTGAGCATACAACCTACCTTTCCCAGCCTCTCTTACCATTAGGGGAAGGACTATGTGTTCTGGCCAATGGGATGTTAGTGTTTTGAAATAATGTGACCCACTCCCAAGGCTAGCTATGAAATCCCTGTGCAGTCATCATACTCTCCTTAACTTCTGTGATAACTTTAGAGGTGATGTGTTTGAGATTAAGTAGAACCACAAATTAGAAGAAATCTATTTCCCTCTGTTACTGAAAGAAAGGTGAGCAGCCAAGGAGAGCCAGGTGACTTGAACAAGACTATGACTTGAATGAAAGGAAACTATATGGTTATTGCATTAAGCTTTTGAAATTCAGGGCCTGTTTGTTATCACAACATAACCTTTCCTGTTCTGATTCATTGACCTTTTAATCTTACTCAGTGGAGGTAAGTAACTGTATATCCAGTTTTTCAATCAAAGTATAGAATTTTTCCTGTCATTCTTTGTCCTGTCCCTTTAAAGTAGGTCCCAGATGTAGTTTTGGTGACCCACTTAGTGCTAGGAAGCTATGTTCTTTCTTAAACCAAGTAAGGGAAACCCATTCTCTTTGCTAGTGAGGTATTTGCTTAGCAATGGGTATATGATATGATTCTGGCCAAAGAGAAATTAGAGGATGTCCAAACATAAAGTTTCCTGGAAAGACATTTCCATAGGTTACAAAAAGATGGCTGTTCATCTTTTGTTCAGTGTTGGTATAAAACAGGGGTTGGTGGTGCCATATATTGGCAAGTGCTGTTATTGCGAGAACAAAGTTTTTATGGCAAACAGAGGAAAAAAGTGGTAGTAACCATTGTTCTTCATGATATCCCTGAGCCAATAAACTAACCAACTCTCAAGATGTTCTTTCATATCTTTTAGCACATGAGATAAAAATGTTGAATTCCTGAGTAGGAACAGGGGTTATAAGCAAAGTCAAAGATATTTTTTTAGCTGCTTTGAGATTTTTACTGTTACTTGCAGCTGAAAACATCCTAGATATTGATATTTGTTTTCAATGATTTGGATATTTCAAGTAATAGTGCAGCAAATACCCTTGTACACTTATCACTGGTGATGTCCATAATGCTTTCTCTAGTTGTATTGTTAGGTCAAAGAGTATAAACATCTAAATGTCTTATAGGTAGTACCACATTTTCCTCCAAAAAACATTACCTTCTCCTTAGCTTTTAAGTCTCCTTATTTGGATATTATTGATCTATTTAATTTTGCTAATCTGATAAGCAAAATAATACCTCTATGTTTTATTTTGTATTTCTTTCCTTATTAATAGACTACTGACAATTTTTTAAAGATTTTTAAAATTTATTTATTCATGATAGACAGAGAGAGAGAGAGAGAGGCAGAGACACAGACAGAGGGAGAAGCAGGCTCCATACCGGGAGCCCGATGCAGGACTCGATCCCGGGACTCCAGGATCAGGTCCTGGGCCAAAGGCAGGCGCCAAACCGCTGAGCCATCCAGGAATCCCTAACTAGTGACAATTTGTAGGGTTTTTGTAAGTTGTCTATCCAAAAATTTTGTCTATTTTTCCATTGACTTTTGTATTCTTAATTAGTAAGAACTCTTAATAAAAATAAGACTATTAACTTTTGCATTGCAAATATTTTCTTCTGGTCTGTTGTTTATCTTTGACTTTGCTTATAACCCCTGTTCCTACTCAGGAATTCAACATTTTTATCTCATCATTTTCCTCACTCTTAAATTGAATGCCTTCCAATTTTTTATCTTAAAATCCCAAGTGTTGTTCTTCTCTGTGGTATTTTCAAGGACCAAGAAATCTTTAAAGTGTAAATAACCGAAATTGTAAATGATTGACAAGATATTTAGAGGGCTAGGATATATGAACAAATACTTCTTAAATTACTTTGTGTAGTTAATTGTTTTTCTTATGAGGACACCTGAAGGAAAGGGAATATATTTTTGTCAAGTACTTACTTTATGCTAGGCATTATGCTAGGTGCTTTACATGTAATTTTTTTTAAAGATTTTATTTATTTATTTGAGGGGGCAGGAAGAGCACAGAGGGAGAGGGAGAGGAAAAAGCAGACTCTCCAATGAACAGAGAGCCTGATGTGGGACTTGCTCCCAGGACCCTGAGATTATGACCTGAGCCAAAGGCAGATACTTAACCGAACCATCCAGGCGCTCTAATATGTGATTTTTTTTTCAATTTCAATGCTCATGACAACTCTTTAAGTTGGCTTTTATTATTACTATTTCAGGAGAAGTAAGGTCAATAGCTTGCTCATGGTGATATAGTCAATAAAGAGTAGATTTGTATTGAGTCCAGGTCTTCTTAGCTCCTTAACAATAACCTTAACCAAGGTACTCTATGATACTGGATAGATACGCAAAACAAATACAATTCCTATTTTCCCCTTTCACACTTCTCTTTTTGATACTCTTTCTTTTATCCTGGAACCAGGAATAAAAAGCATGCAATTCAAACATTATTTTCTTTTCATTGTACCATGGTGTCTTAAGCTCAAAAAAAATAGGACATGTTTTACTTTTTAGGTATTTTTATCAAGCACTGTTTGTGTACAAAACTGAATCAATCACCAACATTATCAGGAAAACATTTCATGATGTTTGTGGGCTAGATATGTATGTTTTTGAAGACATTGATAAATTGGGTGATGGCTTTATGTCATTTATCACCCGGGCTTATTTGTTAGGGACTTACCTTTCTGAATCCCTCCCTGTTTGAACAGTCACTTCCTCCTGTCTCAGCTGGCTGTCTTTGATGTCTAGTACTGTCTGGTATTATTTTTAAGATGAGAGTGTGGGAAGAAAAGAGGAAATGTGTCTGCATATTGCACCAACCTCTGATCCAGGAGAACTTTTCTACTTCTGAATTTCAAGATATACTCTACCAAGGATTTAAGTTTCTTTGCATGCTAATCCCAGTTTGAGCCCTGTCTAATAGCTTTTTCTTGAATAAACATTCAGAATAACCAAAATAAAAGAACCTTTAATTCAGAGACTGTAAGCCTTGGAAATAGGATCTGGAAAAACCCTAACCAAAGATCCTAATCTTGAGAGCCACCGATTTTTTTTTTTTCTTAGCAAAACAGGTGGGGAGTCGGAAGTCTAGATTTCCAATTGTTATTCCGTCACTTACTTGCTGAGTGTCATTGAGTAACTCAAATGTCCCAGACGGTGTTTTCTTTACCCTCAAAGAGGAGGAATTGAAGCAGGGTATCTCCAAGGTCACTTCTGTTGTCTAGTCTCATACTAGAACACCAGAGCAACCGACACTACATTGTGGAGTTGCCTGAGTTGAGTACTCTAAGAGCAAAATCAAGTGCTCTTATCTTCCCTTCATGTACCTTCTCTCCTCTGTGCACTATACACAGTAGATAGATGTTTATATCTTGGTCCATGAAAGTCTCAGAGTCTCTGGTCCTGCGTATCTTTGTTCCCATTTTCTCAAACATTACTTCTTGTTCCAAAACCTTTCATATTTGTAGTCTCCTAAGGACTTTATCCTTGGTATGAAAATGATATATTAATCCATACTAATCACTTAATGGGCTACTTCTTGGTAACTTGCTTGCATTCTAACAGGGACTTTCAATACACAGAATATATTGATTCTAAAGAAGTGACTCAAAAAGTGGAAATTACAGTTACTTTGGGTTGGGCCAGTGGGAAAGGTTAAGGGTGGGGGTAGTTATGGGGGGCTTCTCAGAAATCATCAGAAAACAGCCACTTGGTCTGCTTTGTTGAATTGAATATAACATGTTACGTTCCTGATCTCTCTGAAAAGACTAAATGATCTTGACATCCTTTTTCTGTTTGTAAGACCCAATGTGATAATTTTTTTTAAAGAAAGAATTTGTATACCTTGGAGGGAGAAATGAGGACCACAGCTTCTTATTAATTCAGAGAAGCCTGAAGCCCCATCAGATGTCAACTGATTCCAATGGCCCCATTAAGGAGTAGAGCCTAAAGAGACCTGTAGAAATCCCTCTCTTAATTTTAAGACCTTTAGGCTTCTAGTCATTGGTTATGGAGACTTACTCTTTTCCTGAAGAGAATTTTGAGTTTTCTGTAGTCAGGGCTCAGGCATTTTACTTCTTTTTATGCTCCATGGAACCTTGCACAGGCTGGGAACATACAATTGCTTAATGAATACTTGCTGACATATCATTCTCCTGGAAAAGAGACCAAAACAGCTATACATTTATTACCTCATTTTTCTGGGATAAAGCAGCTTTTGAAAACATCAGTAGAATTGGAATCTCTATTTTGCAAAGAGAGGAAAACAAAACAAAGAAGTTAAAATAACTTGTCTCATGTCATATCTAGAAAGGTTGACAGAGTTTTGATTAAAATTAAATTTTGACAAGTGGCTGAAGCAGAAAGCACAAGAAGAATCGTCTCTTCTGTGATTATTCCCTTGGCCCTTGTATTCTCCTGAGCAGTTTTGAGCAAAAGGAGAGAAAAGATAAATTCCTAAGCATGGAAGCTGGTTTCATAGAAGAATTGGAACCAGAGATAATCTAGATATACTGGATGCTGGTGTGGTCGAGGACATAAAATGGTGGAGTTTTGTGGTAATACTTCGAGCTGTGATCCAGGGCCTTATCTGCTTACCTAGAAAACCCATTCTTTGGGTCACCATCTGAGATATTGAGTTGGAAGGCTCAAAATCAAGGCTCAGAAATTCCACCTAGAAGCAGAAAGCTGTTTGGTGATATTCACTGTAAAGATTCCAAGGCTTTTCCCACTGCCTACAAGGCCCTACCTACATTGCAGGGCTCCTGGCTACCTCTGCTTCAGCCCCATGGCCAATCTTGCTATTTCCTTACCACACCAAGCCTGCTTCTGTCTCAGGGCCTTTTCTCCTTAGAGTGCTCTTCTTTTATAGAGCTGCATGGGTGGTCTCTCACTTCACTTGGATCTTTGCTCATGCCACCTCATCAGTGGCATTGTGCTTTCCTCATAGTCCAATCTAAAGTACTGACTCTGTGTTATTATATGTAAAACAAGAATAATAGCCCTACTTGAAGAATTAATATATCTGAAAAATCTTGGTAAACTGTAAGGTGCTATAGAAATAAAGAATTTTAGTTGTCTTTATACCTCTGAGACTTGGAAAAAATTTACTAAAGGCTTTAAATTTAAATATTGATCAATTTTTTTTCCAAATTAGATTGACCTATTTTTTTTTCTTCCCATTTTAGGGATTACATCCTGATATAACTCTGATGGCTAATGGTGATGAACATGTTATCTATGTATGTACATGGTTCTGTTTTCTAATTTTCTTAGCCTTTAATTGAATCAAATCAAATTTATGCCTCTAACTACCTTCAAGAACAAAGGGATTTTTCCAGTTTAACAACGGTGGTTAATTAGAGGGACTCTTTTTAGGTGGAAGATGATAAGTTTGACCTCAGAAATTGCAACTTTGATGTGCAGGTGTAACTTCCATATGAAAAATCCCCAGTGGGCCGTTGGATGTTATCAAATGATGTGGTGCAGAAAAGAAGTTAGCAAAGTGTTATTTATTGGTTTTCACCCAAATGGAGATAGTACGATTAAAGTGAAAACCAGCCATACCCCAGTACAAGTTCTATATTAAAACAGCAACTTGAATGACACAGTATTGTCAAGTACTTACTATGTGCGTGACACCATGCTTTGTATTTTTCATGCATTATTTCATTTAATTCTTATAATTACCTTATGAGTGGGTGCTAACATTATCCCCATTTTCAGTTGAAATGACCAAGGTTTAATGAAATAAATTAATTTGCAGAAGCTCTCAGAGCTAGTGAGAATAGGAGCTGGCATTCAAACTCAGGTTTATTTAACTTGAAAGTCAAAGCTTTTAATCACTGTATTAGATTGTACGGTGTGTAATTTATACAATACAAATTAAACATATTCTCAGCAGGAAGGTTGTACCCTTGTAATGCATTACATGAGAGACCCACGAAGTGCCTGCAATGACTCCTGGTTTATGGTTTCTTGACTGTCTCAGAGTAGAGCCCAATATGCAATCCAAAGGGAGGGTTCATATTTCCTACTTATACATTGGATATTCATACCATGTCCTTTAGGAAACCACAATCCGTCTTTTTTTAAAGTGTCAATGCAACTGCATGTGACACAAGCTTTTGTGTAGAGTTCACTTTTATTTCTCTAAGTATTGAGATATGTATTATATGAGTTTTTGTATCTCCTTGAAATAAATATAATGTCCATATTATAACTAAGCTGAAATAGTTCCTGGCATGAAAGCAAAGAATGATGAATGAAACCTAGTGTGATTTGCCTATAATTGTGCTCCTCTGTGTCTGTCTTATGTCCTTTCTTTCATTTCATTCCAAACAGGTCTAACACAGAACAAACAGCCGTGCTAAATCATACTAAATAATTCAGTGCAGCACTTGCAGACATTTGCAAGGTGTGTATATTAAAGATGACGGTGATCTTCCTAGGAAAGAGAAAGACCAAAGAGTTTCCATATATTCAGGAAATGTGTTTAGACATGCATTTATATTCTTTGCTTTGTTTCTTTTAAAGATTTAGTTTCTTTCAAGTTTTTGTTGAGTGTATTATGGGAGGACTTGGCATATGACCCTTTTTTCCATTTTCTCATTTAGATACTTAGGGGACAGATATCATACCAAAGGGTATAACAGTAGGGCAGGTAGTATAGGTAGGCAGTGCCATTGGGGGTTTAAAACAGACACACACCCTTCCCTCACAGGAGGTGTCTAGAAAACAGAGGAATTCACAGACTGATGCTAGAATTTTTAGAGGCCAGCAGCAACAAGCAAGGCAATCAGCTGGTAACCCCCATTGCACTTGGGACTATGGTCAAGCTTCCAGTTCCTGGCACCTTGCACCACCAAGAATAAAGCAGTTTGGAGTCAGCGTATAGATGATGGAGATGGAGACCCAGAAAGAAACAGAAAAAAGTACAGTTTTTTTTTTTAATTTTTTTTTTAAAAGTACAGTTTTAAAAACCAGAGTAGAAGGCCAGGGTTAGGACCTAGAGGTCCTAAATTCCCAGTATTTGGCAGGAATGGTTTAAGTATCTTTTGTCCTCTGTTAGGCTGAGTGCAAAAGGTCAATGAGACCACTTCTGCAGATAGGCTCAAATGATGCAGGCACAAAGCAGGGTCTTTTACTCTGCAGTTTACATTTACTGCACCTCCATTGAACAAACCATACACAATGATACTGATTTGGACTAACAACACCCTTGATTAGTACTGGGCAATGGAGCAATTCTGTGTGAGTTGCTGAGTTAATAATATATACAAATGCATAAGTGTTTAGCTAACTCATAATTATCTTTATCACTTAGGGTCCCAATAGGAAACAGATGGCACATTCAAATGGAGTAATTGAATAAAGTTTAATAGATTATTGATGAGGGTGTAGGCAGGAAAGGAAAACCAACCACAGGGTGATGAAGGACGCTGCGAGCTACTCACAGTGGGGATCCATTGCCATCCCTAGTCCTGAAAGGATAGGGAGCTGAGAACAAAAACCTACCTATACCCATGGGGCATTCAGTCTTCATTGACATGACTTTGCTCTTTCAAGCAACTCCTGCCCAGGAAGATGAAGTTTCAAACAACTTTATTGCTTGTTTTAGGAACTTTCTGAAAGTCCATTCATCTCAATACTATACTGCTTAACATGTTCTCATTTGTGTAAATATCCCTACCCAGGATAACAGCCTAACCAAGCTTTTCAAGCAATTGTTTATTCTTTAACTCACCTGGAAACCCTCTCTTGCTGTATTCACCAGTCCTAAACTATTATATCATGAGCTTTGCCCAGTCCTAACCAACTGCACACATTGAAAAATCCACCTTAAAAACCAGACCTTCAGGGATCCCTGGGTGGCTCAGCGGTTTGGCGCCTGCCTTTGGCCCAGGGCGTGATCCTGGAGACCCGGGATCGAATCCCACGTCGGGCTCCCGGTGCATGGAGCCTGCTTCTCCCTCTGCCTGTGTCTCTGCCTCTCTCTCTCTCTCTGTATGACTATCATAAATAAATAAAAATTAAAAAAAAAAACCCAGACCTTCAAAACTGTATATACATCCTGACTTTGCTCTTCTTCCTGCAAGTGCCTGCTAAGACTGGCAAGGTGCTGATCTGTCTTCCTGTGATAAGCAAAACACTCAACTTTGCTTTATCAATAGATAATTTTGGTAATGGTTTAGAGAGCCAGTATTTGACAGAACTGTTACTAAAAACTAGAACAAAAGCTGGCCAACGGGAACTGTGGCCTCCGGAGGAGGGGAATGAAGCGTTAATCAGCCAGATCAGGGGAAGGCCCGGGGATACAAACCCATTGTCACTTGGCTCTCACCCTCTGATCTTTTGCTGACATCTCTCCATGTTCACATCCAACTGGAAACTAGAGAGCATGAAAGCTCTGGATGCAGTCCCCTAGCTTCAGAGTAGGGCAGCTAAGGGTGAAGTACAGATAGGGAGAGGAAAAGGAGAATATCCAGCACACTGATCAGAAATAAAAATCAACACGAACCCCTGAATGAACATATAAACTGCATCCTTTAAAATTTAGAGCTGCAGAAATTGACCTAGAAAAAGTAAACCTTCTAGAAATGCATTGAAGTAACATTTTTTACAAACTGATTTTTAAGTTCTCAAATAAGTTAAAAGTCCTGTATAATAAAAAATGACCTTGGAAAAATCTCTGTATTGCCCATAGAATACAAACATTTTTGGTAAATAGCCCTGTCCAGTAATATGTATGTATAACGGGATAATATATACAGTATGCAATTCCATGGGTGGATGATAATCAACAGGAATTTTGCAACACTTCCAAAATTTTGTGAAAATTACAAATTGCCAGCTCTAGCATTTATCCTTATGCTCTACATTCAACTTTAACAGTCCTAGTTTGGGTCAGTGTTTCTCTAAGGGCTTATGGTAACTATTATTACTTTTTATAGATTTTATTTATTTATTTGAGAGAGACAGAGAGCACAAGCAGGGGAAGGGACAGAGGGTGAAGGAGGCTCCCCACTGAGCAGAGAGCTGGAAATGGGACTGGATCCTGGGACCCTCCCACCCAGGATCATGATCTGAGTGGGAGGCAGGTGCTTAACGGAATGAGCCACCCAGGTGCCCAGTAGTTATTTTTTAAAAAGCTATATTTTGGGCAGCCCAGGTGGCTCAGCGTTTTAGTATCGCCTTCAGCCCAGGGCATGATCCTGGAGACCTGGGATCAAGCCCTACATTGGGCTCCCTGCATGAAGCCTGCTTCTCCCTCTGCCTGTGTCTCTGCCTCTCTCTCTATTTCTCTCTGTGTCCCTCATAAATAAATAAAATCTAAATAAATAAATAAATAAATAAGTAAATAAAGCTATATTTTGGAATAATTTCCAATTTAAAGAGAAGTTGCATGAAATTATGAAGAATACTTGTATGCCCTTTCTATAGATTCACTCATTTTGACTGTTTTGCTACATTTGCTTTCTATTCTCTCACTGTGTGTGTGCCTGCGTGCACATGCACACGTACACACTCAGCTTTTGGCAGACCTGTTTGAGAGTAGATTGAATACATCGGGACTCTGTCACTTAATTACGTCAGGGTGTATTTCTCAAGAACAAGAATATTTTCTTCTATAATCACAGTCTAGTTATCAAATTCAGGAAATTTAACATGGCTACACTTATTTATATAATAGTCCACTTCCAGTTTTTTCAATTATCCCAATTACATCATTCACAGAGGTTTTTCTCTAGAATCTAGTCTATGATCATGTACTTAGTTATCATTCTTATTTAATATGGAGTAGTTCCTTAGCTTTTATTATCTTTCCTGACCTTGATAATTTTAAAGATTATAGGCCAGTGGTTTGACAGACTGTCTTTTTATTTTAAGATTTTGTTTATTTATTAGACAGAATGAGAGTATGAGTAGGGGGAGGTGCAGAGGGAGAGGAAGAAGCAGGCTCCCCCCTGAGCAGGGAACCCAACTTGGGGCTCGATCCCAGGACCCTGGGATCATGACCTGAGTCAAAGGCAGATGCTTAATGGACTGAGCCACCCAGGCGCCCCCACAGACTGTCTTAGAAGGTGGTTTACCTACGTTTCCCCATGATGTAATTCTGGTTACATATTTTTTGGCAGGATCGCTAGATTAAGCAATGCTGTGTCCTTCTTAGGCTATCACACCTGTAGGCACATCATGCCTGTCATGTATTCATGATGCTCATTTCCATCTGTCGGTTAAGGCGCTGTTTTGTTCCTCCACTTTATAGCAAATTATAGCTTTTGTAAATTGTAATTTGTAGGGAGATATTTTGAGATTATGTTAATAAGCTGTTTCTCATCAACACCGCCTCCTCCCACCCTAAGTTAATTCCTTAATTTCTTTTTGGAGGAATCACTACTCAATTCTGTCCTCACCATGTATGAAACCTTTTAATGTTTGAGAATCCCTTGGGGGTGGATTTGGGAAAACACTGTAACTCTTAGATTTATTTTAAACTTTGGCCAAGCTGATTGAATTCATGTAAATTAAATGTGGATCTGTTGAAGCTCTATTATAATAACCATAAAAGAAAAGTACTATGGGTAGAAGCTATAATCAGTCACATTTTATATGGACAAAATGACTGACCAATAAATCAGATGTTCAGTGTACAGTTTACAGAAAAACGATCCTGATGAATATAATTTCAATAAAGTAAACATAAAAATGTTTTCACTGTGCTGAATAGAAAATTCAATAATAAATTAAACTGGCCTAATGATATTTGCTCTGTAAAGCGCTTGCTTGACAAAAATTTGTCAGTGGTGTTATAATTCTAAATTAAATGTTTGTATTCATAAAGATGGAACCCAGATATCCATGGCATCAAAAATGGGGGTAGAAATTGCAGGGTGAGGCAGGATTGCTGAGTGCTTTAACACATGGGGGTTGGAGCCTAGGCCCCCGGGTTTGAACATCCCTTCTGCCACTTACTAGGTATGACCATGGACAGGTTATTTAATCTTTTCCTCAGTTGCTCTATTTGTAAAATGAGAAGATAAGGACATACACTATCCGACTGTTACGAGAATTGAAAGACTTAATATGTGTCAAATGCTTAGAATAGTGAGTGCTATCATATAGCTACTCTCAGTAAGAGTGAATCTCAGTAATTAATCTCAGTAAGAGTTGCCATCTTCCTTACCACCATCTCTATCATCTTCGCCTCTGTGCTGTATCTTTTGAGCATGAAGGAAGGGGCTATTTCCAGGCTGGGAACCTTAAATATTGGAGATTAACTGATAAACTAATAATCCAGAATATTGCTTATTATTCTTTGGTGACAATAATGCCACAGCAGTTTGTAAACCAAGTAGCACTATAGAATTTCCTTAGCATAGGTCATTAAGAGTCATCTTTAAAGAGTTTAGATTATACCTCTCAGTTGAGGTTTCATCCCTAGAAACATCATTTTAAAACCATTGCCATTATCATAGCTGCTAGGCTATCAGTTTTAATGCCAATGGCATGCTATGAGTTTAAAACAAATTATCTCACTGATTCTTTGCAACAGTTTTATGAGAGAGCTGCTATTATTAGTCTCATCTTATTAGGAAAGAAACAGGTTTTCAGAAACTATAAGATTTGTTCAAGTTCATGGATCTAGCAAGAGGGAGAACCGGATTTTGAACAGTGGTATTAAAAGCCGGGTGCTGCTCCACTACACTATACTGCTTTCTGGAAATATTCCCCTTGTCTGTGGGTTTCCCTTCCCTTCCCTTCCCTTCCCTTCCCTTCCCTTCCCTTCCCTTCCCTTCCCCTCCCCTTTGCATTGACTTTGCTTATGAGATTAGTGTTTCTTCAGATTTAATGTTGTAGTAAATGATATTTCTTTACTAACTTTATTAATCAGAGTTCTAGAAGAAAAGGAGATGTTGTACTTAAAAGAATAATTTAAGAAAATGCAATAAAGAGACTTGTATCAAGGTGTGGCAGGGTTAAGGTATTCAAAAAAGGATGACAAAGCCCTCTAAGACTTGCAGTGACAGGAAGCTTCTTTCACCATCAGGCCAACACAAACACAGTCAAAGAGACTACCTCTGGAATCTAGAGAGAGCTGTAACCACCTGACAGGGTCCGTCTGAGACACTCACTCAAGGGGAACACAATCCCTTCTTAACAACTGTCTAGTTGGAAGAGAGTAAGGATAAAATATCCCCACCTTTCTCTTCTAGTATTTGATCTCATGTCTATATTTCTTATGGGTCAAACCCAATTAGAAGCCAGAGGGCAAGGGAGCTCAGGTGACACAGTTGGTGGAGGTGATTCTCCCTGGGCACAAGTTAAGGCTGAGATAAGTGGAAAGCCAAGTTGGAGGGAAAAAGGGAGACATTCTATCATGCAAAGCACCCTTGACATATTCTAAATCATGATCACTTAGTATATCAGAAAAGAAAATGGAGCAATTCAAGAAAAAAAGATAAGAGACACCTGGGTGGCCCAGCAGTTGAGTATCTGCCATCGGCTCACGCTGTGATTCTGGAGTCCTGGGATGGAGTCCTGCATTGGGCTCCCTTTGGGAAGCCTGCTTCTCCCTCTGCCTGTGTCTCTGTCTCTCTGTCTCTCATGAATAAATAAATAAAATCTTTTTTTTAAAAAAAGAAAAAAGATACAACATACATAAATGACAAATAGCATATTCTTCTGAGTGCGAGAGGGGACAAAGGCTTTTCATTAATAGAGGACATCCTGAAGGTAATGCTATCAAGTAGGTAGGCGGGATGTAAAATGTTCAAATGTGATCAGGAGTCTTCTCCAAGATGTTTATGTGTTAAACCTGTCCTTTGATCAGTGGCTACAACTGCATTTTAAAAAGTCCAGCAGACTTACACGTTTGTGGCTTTGCTTTAAATTGGCCCTCTATTTTGTGCCAGTAGAGTTTACCAGGTAGTATGAGCTCAGTTCTGGTTTCTGAAGGGCTCACAGTTCTGTGGGCCACTCCCGATATTTCCTGGACACCCTGTTTAATGTTGCTCTACTGCACGTCAGTGTGAGGAATCACACTGTCATCCATTCTCCTCATGTGTCCTGTCCTGTGCTTCTGTGTAAGGAACCCCATGCCCCGAGCCTGCTGGGCAGGATTTGATTTATGAGCAAGAACAGATGTTGTTCTCTTACGCATCTAGAAGATAATTCATATGCCTTCAGTTTAGTGTGGCATCTGCTACCCTTGGTTTTAGTTTCCTACTCTTTTCTCCAGCCTCTGAATTGAGGCTTTTGTGCTCTTGCCTAGTAGCACATAGTGCAACAGACATAGCCTGTCTCCCACTGGGCTGCTAAGCTGAGCCTAGCCCAGAGAAAGTCTCACTGGTAGAGAGAGCTGAACACTGAAATCCATTACTTTATTTTCAAACCCTGTCTTTTCTTATCTCAAGCAAAGTAGCATTGTTTAGACATTATTATAAATCGTTTCCAGGATTGCCTTCAACATATGTCATAAATCCAAGTGGGGAGAAATTCTCTGAGCTAATCAAGAAGAATGGGAATTTATGAATCTAAAAATTAAAATAAAAAGATGCTGCTAAAGCTGCATTAAAGAAAGAAAAGGAAAGGCCAGGGGCTTTCTTTCTATTGTAATATATTTTGTCAAAATTTTCCATTTTTAATTCCCCCTTTTTTAATTCTTCTAATGATTGAAGCACTTTGTTTAGGGCAAAGAAATATAAATCGATGGAGAATTACTTAACTAGGAAATATAAATCAGAAGCCACTTCCTTATGCAGGAACTTTTTGGCCTGAAATGTTTAGCGACATGCTATTTGTTCTAAAAAAAAAAGTGGCTTTAATAAGCTTGTAATTATGCTATTTACAAATCAAAACACTGTATAATAATCTTTCATTTATCACAGGGCACAACCAATTAGCACTTTTTCATGCACTCTATATGATAAAGAGTTAAGTAAACAAATTACATCAGAATAGCAGTAAAAAGGAAATTTCTAGTATAAGTTAATAAATAATACATACTTAACCCAGATGTCCTATTTTCTTTATAAATCTCTAATGAGAACTGTTGTGTATAATAGTCATTCAAGAGAACTCTAAATTGAATGGAAAAACTAAAATTATTTTGTTTTGGGTCTTGTTTTTGTTTTATTCTGACAATTTTCTATGCCAAGAAAACAAAAATTCTGAGCCAGGAAAATTAATTTCTTTAGTATCTGCTGTAACATTTAGAGAAAAACATTATGCTGGAAATGAACCCGTAGTTGATGATTATGAATACACCACGTATTAGCTGTTTGGCATTGAGCAAATGATTTGTGGAGGGTTGTTTTGTCTTTCCAGATTCTTCTTGGCACAGATCCTTTTCTATGCTGACAGTATGCTATTGGCTGTCCCCATGCTTTTATGACTCAGTGCCACTGGCAGCAGTTAACTTGGACCCAACTAGATCAATTAAGGTCCTTCCCTAGATTTGGTTTGGCCCAGAGAGCATCTCAGCATCTCAGGGGTTAAAACTCTATGATATATAACTTAAGAACTATGAGCAGCCGTATTTCCTGCTCTGAAGAATGCTGGTTTACAGAGAGAGAGGGAATAAAGCCAACATGCAGAGACAAACAGAGACAGAAACAATCCAATGAAGTTCATGTCTCTGGTTCTAGTTGTTGCTGATGCCCCTCTGCTTCCCTGCATTTCCAAGGATTGTGTTTTTCAATACTAGTTGGCTTTTCCCTTTTCAAGTTGGATTTTGGAATGTTAAACCCACACTTTTGTGAGCCACACCCAAAGTCCTATATATAATTTTGTATTTGTGATTTTATTTTATTTTTTAAAAACTTACTCCCAGAATTGTGTAATGTAATACGCCCATAAAGCTGAACTCGCCAAAAAAAAAAAAAAAAAAAAAAAAAAAAGCTGAACTCGCCTTTTTTTTTTTTTTTGGTGAACTCGGTTTTGAATTTAATTAGTAAAACTTCGCTTCTCTGATTTTCGGTTAACTCATTTGTAAAAGACTGGAAATCATTATTAAATGCCACTAAAATTCTGTGACTCTACTACAGTATAAAGGGTAACTTCCCTTCATGTTCCATTTATTTTTACAACCATTGGGAAATGGCTCCTTGTGTTCAAACTTTCACTGAGATTGTAACGATATGCCATAGATTAGTAACAAAGAAATTTGAGAAGGAAGTGACCATGAGAACTGGGAACTTGAGGGGATTTCAGATAGAATTCTGTTATTACCCCTTTGGAATAGACAAAGGGTCTCAATATTGAAGGGACAATTGCTGAAATGAAAATTTTAGGTATTATACGTTGGGGATTTTTTTCATTAGAATACATACTTCCTCCCTAGTCATTAGATGATACTTGGAAGTTTTGTGGTCTAGTGTGTGATTCTTGCTTGGGCATTTTTTCCCCCCATTTTATCCATTTTTGCATATTAAAAATGTAACAGCTTTCCGATGGATTAAATATACTGTAAATGGTTTACTACCCGCAAAGCCTTTATTATCAAGAGATGAAAATTTTTATCACTGTTTTTTGTTGCTGTGCCCAGCTGTTCAGACACTGAATCCTTGTTATATGGTTCTGGTTGCTTCTTATCTTCTTAGTTTTCTGAGTGCATAGTACCTCAACATTTTCTGATTCTAAAGGTTATTGCAGTTTTTTCACTGGTATGATTATGGTTTTGCTCACTTTTAAAGAAAAATAGTTTTTTGTTAGGTGTGAGATATTGAACAGAACACTTTATTCTCTGATTCTCAGTCCCCAACTTAAAAATAGGAATAAGAAACTAACAATAAAGGTTTTGTGAAATTTTGAAATTATAAGGTGCAAATGTGACAGCATGGGCTTCAGCAATGTTTGTCCTTACTCTTTTCTGACCTCTCAGAATTCTTTTGACAGAAAAGTCAGGTTACAGATAAAAATTCTCACCAAAAATGGTATACAAAGCAAAATCTTAAATACTGAACATCAGCTAGTAAGAACGGCGGTATCACCTAGGTAATGTCAAACACTGAATATATTTGAAACGTTAGCCATAAATATACATAAATCTAAACTATTGTGTATGATTTAAAAGTGTGTGACTAACAACTTTAGTAACATGGATAAAGTTATATGAAGATACTGAAGGCCTTATTAAATAGCATTGATTTACCTTTGTTGAGCATTGTGGGGAACTTTACGACAATAGCTTAATCAAAGTCACTGCCTTTCTTCTGAAAAATTACAGATGATTTATCCAATTATCTACCCAATTTTTCTTCACTCTAATAATGTCTCCCCATGTTTTAGAGTGTGACCAGAGAAACACAAAATCTCTGAAATACACATTAATATCTAAATAAGGGATCTATAATAATGGCTTGGCCTTACACAGTTGTGGGACGTGGTTAAACTATTATGGGAGAGGTTTCCTTCTGGATCTGGTGGTGGAGGCAGACATCCACAGGGCAGGCAGTTGAGAAAAAGGTTGGATGTGAGGGGAAACGTGCACAAACAGAAACCTGCAATGATGACCAGAGCCCAATAAGGACAGGCTTTTAAAACCATGACAATCTCTCCCTGCCTTTACACCTGCCACCTGGGTTGGGGGTATCCTACAAGGGGAAGCCAGTGACTTTCATCATGGAACTAAATCTACACCTAGCCCAGGAGCCAGAGAAGCCAAATAAGGATTTAGCAGGAGGTACATACAGGAAATGGTGGAGGGGATGCTACCCCAAGGTGAGAAGCCAGCAACAAGCAACTATGTATATAAACTACCAGGAGCCTCATTGTCTGCCCTCACCTCTGCATGCAAAAAGAGTGTGGCTGATACTTCATGCTAACCAGGAGCTATATAGGCAAGGGAATTTTTGACATTCAGTTCCAGTTGAGCCAAATTGACATAATATAAATCTACCACACTCTGAATAATTGTGTAAAATTCCATCTCTATGCTTTTTACTTTCCTTAACATACATCCTACATCCTTGGGATAACATCCTTTCCCCAGATATCCTACTCTTCTTGCCAAAATTAAGCTCTATTTATTGTTGTTCAGTAGATAAATAAATTCAACTCACTTGTATCAATTTTCCAGGGCAATGTTTAACTTTTGTTTCATAATGGGTTTCTAGAACTAGTAATCACACTCAACCCATACCATCTAGCAGAAACTTGTTTAAAATGAATTCTGGTTTAATGGTTTTTGCATGTTACTCTGAAATGCAGGCCTAGCTTTCCTCTTCATTTCTCTTGCAGCTAAATCTTTTGTTTACAAATGTACACAGATCTGTGTTATACAGAAAACCTGAAATGGATTAGTGAAGTATCCTGGATATTGCAAAAAAGGAATTTATTGTTCAAAATGAAAATAATTTTCTAGTTCAGCTTTGAAGAGGAGTACAGAAAGTCATGCCATTAGCAATAATTTACTCATTTATATATTTTATACAGATTGAATAAGCCCTTTGCTTTAAGCTAGGCTTTTATATGAAGATTATGAAGTGCTTTGTCAGGTTTCCAAATATAATTTGAAAGCTTAAACTTGACTAATACACCACATTGCTGAATCCCCTTCTTCCTACTTTCACTGGTAGAAGCAGGAGCTAACCATGCAGGAATGGGTGCCTTAAGGGAGTGGAGATGTAGGGATGAGATGTGGGGCCAAGGAAAAGGTAGATCTCAAGCCCTAAAATTTTTATTTTTTTTAAATTTTTTATTTATTTATGATAGTCACACACACACACACAGAGAGAGAGAGGCAGAGACACAGGCAGAAGGAGAAGCAAGCTCCATGCACCGGAAGCAGACGTGGGATTCGATCCCGGGTCTCCAGGATCGCGCCCTGGGCCAAAGGCAGGAGCTAAACCGCTGCGCCACCCAGGGATCCCCTCAAGCCCTAAAATTATTACAGTGCAACATCTCTAGGCCAGATGAGTATTGTAGCTTCCTACAGAAGTTAAGAATCTCTAGCAAAACAGTTCCCTAAAACTGAGGGGCAGCTCCTGGTGGAAGGATGGGGCAACCCACTAGAGCCTTGCTAGAAACTCCTCAAAGAAAAAGAGAAAACATAGAGAAAGCAGCAAGAAGCTCTGGAACAAGGGGAAAGGGAACGGTTCAGATGCAGCATCTAAGAATCTCTGGCCCTTGAAGAAGGAAAGTAAGAATCAGGCCAGCACCTGCAGGGCCGCTAGCTATGTTCCCAAAGGACTTTGGACTTATCTACATACAATCATTTCCCACCACTCACAAACCCCTTCACCATCACCAAGGCAAAGCCTGGGAAGGTAATCTGTAACTATCTTATACAGGTCATCATCAGGCTAATCTTTACACCTCTACTTCACCCTTGATACTCATTTTGTCCAGACTTTAATTGCATGAAGTTGGCATTAAGAGGAACATGAGAGAGAGAGAGATGATATGGCATGAGATGTTGCCAATTTCATTGAAATACTGTTAATAGAATTTCATTTATTTCCAAAATGATATCATGGATACTGCCATTTATAAAACCAATTCAAGAGTTTCTTCCAAGGTTGGTCTTTCCACAAATATTTATTGACACCTTCTCTGTACAAACACCAAAGAGATACAGGGGAGAAAAATTCTTTGACCTCAGGGAGCTTGCATCCTTGTCACCTTGTCCCCTGTCAGTTCTTTACCCCATTCCACAAGATGGTGAATCTAAACCCATTTAACCTCTACCACTTGCTGTTTCCCCAACTTTGTCTCACATCCTTCACTAGTAGCAGGTACTTTGTATACCACTTCACAGGAGAACAGAGGATGGCAGCCTAGTATTCTCCCCACCTTTTTCTAGAGTGGAATTCAGACTCTCTTTCTGACTCAGGAGACCAGGCATCATTTATGAACTTCCCCAGGGCTTTGGTAGCCATGGAGTCATGAACATGTTTGTGTCTGGTGTGGGTATTTGTCCACAAGATCGAGGTTACCCGCTTTTGCCTTTGTTTGTCTTCATTTACTGACATATTCCAAAGTTTTAGCATGCCCTCAAAGCATCCACTACATTTTACTAACTCATTTTGATAACTTTAAGGAAGACTGCACTCACTCTTTGGGTATAGAATTGCTTCTTAGAACAAATCATGTATTAGTTGTTAGCTAGTAAATAATATATCAAAAGGGTGATAGGATTGTCAGTGCTGGTGTCATAAAGAGTGTCCACTAAAGTGTTTCCCCCGCCCCCCGCCTGAGTCACAGAGATGCCGATATTTAAGAGCTCAGTGAAAAATAAACCCTTAGTGAATACTAGCTAACCTGATAAAGAGTGATGAAGTTAAAAGATGATGGACTTTGGAACAGATAGTCCCTGGTTTGAATTCCAGCTGTGCAACTTAGTAGCCATGTGACTTTTAAAAGATATCTGCTATCTATAAAGCCAACTTTTATCACTTGTAAAATTAAGATAAAAATCTAGCCTCGTCATGGTTATAGTGAAGAATAGATGAGATAACATAACATATCCAGCCTCACACTTGGGTGAAATGGCAGCTGATTCAATATTAAAGGCCAGTTTTCTTTAGAATTCCTAGGCCCCTTCCAAGCCTCCCCTGCACCCCCTCATCTCATTTGTTTTGTTCATACTCTGTAATCGCAATACAGTAGATGGCTGGAGGTTTCCAGAAGAGCTGACCAAATACCAGTGTTCCCAAACTGTGAATCCGCTTAGAGATAGTATTTGAGTAAATTTTTGTCTTTGTGTTAAGAATCAGATCTTGTACTATTTGAAGCAAGTTGAGTAATAGAAACCTAATGAGCCTTTTCTCATCTGAAAGCCATGTCTACCCCAAAACAAAATGTATTTGTGAAGAGCCAATTATTTTTATGCTTTCTTGGCCAAACTTTGAGGTGATCCATTAGTAACAGGAATTATAATTAGAACATTGAGAGTATCGTTCAATTTTCTGCCCACAGAAATCCTGCTACTTTATTAGTAAGACATAGGCCCAAGCAGAAACACTGATAGAGAAACTTGTGATTTCAGATTAATTTAGATATAGGTACATGCTTTTGATTAATGTGGGAGTTCTTGTCCTCTGGATAACCTTGTTAATTCATTTCGTGGAGTCTAATCAGTCTTCCATGGTGAGGAGAAATAGGATCATTTCCAAGGGATACAGTAAAGACCAGAGCCCCATATTTGTTTAAATCTCTGGTGATATACTGTGTTGCAGCCAAGAAAACATAACTGAGAAAATATTTATTTCCTAGAGTTGGCTTGATATTTACCAACCTAATGCTGATTTAATATGGGAGTAAGATGAAAGTGAGGAATGGAAAATAGTCTCAGGGAAGCTGAAAAGGAGAACAAAAGAAAATTTGGTTTGATATATGGCCATTTGCAACTGTTAATGAATCTATTCAATTGATGAGGTACCACTCTTTTGTTATGTGCATTACGGTAGGATAGAATTGTGGGGAGTAGTGTCTTTACCACCGCCCCCCTTACTTCAGAGCTTACTATTTCTCCTGACAATTCATATTTGGTCTTAGAGAACGGTTGGTATTAAATGGTAATGGCAATGATAATCCTTAAACCCAGATCTTGCTTTTCCTAGGATTTATCTATTCAGTCCAAGAAGAGAATAAGGAATGAGGTAAATATACTCACATATTAATTCAAATTTACAAACTTTTTTTTGAATGTTTAGTCAGGCACTGAATTAGGTACTGGATATGAAGAGATGAATAAGTCATCTTTTCTGTTCCTATGGATCTCGGAGTTTTAATAGGAGAAAGAGACCATTTGTCACAGAAATCAGTGCACTTAGAGGTGTCTCAGGTCAGATTCTCACTCCACAGCTGATGGAGTGTTTCCAGGAGCAGCCTGTAAGGAAATGAAGGAAACAGATCTGGGCAGGATTAAGAAGCTAAGCAGAGATGTGGATCAGCTAACCTTAGCTGATCTCCAGGGGAGTTGCAGGGCATGAAGTACCCCACAGACTGGTCCCACCTTGAATTGAAAGGTTGGGCCTGTGTACCCTTTAATCATCCAGTCATTTGATGAGGGCTCTCCTCATGGGCATTTTTGGGCTCCTAGTCCAAAAAGAATTCTCTGGAGAAAGATTGAAGATTGCTATGGGCCACCAGCAGCCAAGACTCCTAGCAGCTGAGAGATAAGTGCACTGGCTTGGTAAAGGCAGCCCAGTTCAGGCAGTATCTGCCACTGGATTCAAAAACAAGTATAGGAAATATCAGGAAGGGAGACAGAACATAAAGACTCCTAACTCTGGGAAACAAACTAGGGGTGGTGGAAGGGGAGGAGGGCGGGGGGTGGGGGGGAATGGGTGACGGGCACTGAGGGGGACATTTGACGGGATGAGCACTGGGTGTTTTTCTGTATGTTGGTAAATTGAACACCAATAAAAATTAATTTAAAAAAAAAACCTAGAAAAAAAAAGAAACAAGTATAGGGGTGCCTGAGTGGCTCAGTGGTTGGGCGTCTTCCTTCAGCTCAGGGCGTGATCCTGGAGTTCTGGGATTGAGCCCCACATCTGGCTCCCGTGGGGAGCCTGCTTCTCTCTATGTCTCTCATGAATGAACGAATCTTTAAAAAAAAAAAATCAAGTATAACATGGCTTTTCGCCCAGGTAAGTCAGAGTCCCACTGTGTAGACTGGCATTAAACAAACAGGTACAGCGCTGTAACCATGGGAGTTTGTACTAGAGGCAGGCACGAGACAGTGATTATCTCATAATACATTCACTGGCAGTTAACCTCATTGAGCAAAATACTGGTGGCATTTTGAAAAATAGCTCTATCTTTCTGGTAGTCAAGAGTATGGGCATGGAAGTCTCCAGAGAAGATGCTAATTGAGGTAGATTTACAAGGAATAGATTTTATAACTGAGATACTGGTGAATGGGGAATTATGAAAACTGCAATGTCTAATCCATGACCCTAAATTAAATCTCAGTGGGAACTCTTTTTCAACCCTATTGCCATTCTATCCTATAATGGCATAATTAAGCATATATATATATATATAGATAATGATATATTATGTATTACATATTTTAATATAACCATATATTAGGTAATAATTATAGATTACATTGTTATATTACATTACACATTTCATTATAAATATAGTATTATAAAGTATAAATATATGTAAATAAATAAACAATAGTAAGTATAATCCAAATAATGTATTATAAACATATTACATTGTATTAATATATATTATATGTAATAGACTATATTTTTATTGCATTATATTATATTGAGACTTTAAGGAATAAGATTGGATTTTAAGGAAGAAGGCCACTTGTAATAAAATGATAAGAGCCTTTCTATTATAGTAAGCACATGGTGATAGTAGTCTCTTTTGAAACTAGGAAGGGGGGATCCCTGGGTGGCGCAGTGGTTTGGCGCTTGCCTTTGGCCCAGGGCGCGATCCTGGAGACCCGGGATCAAATCCCACATCAGGCTCCCGGTGCATGGAGCCTGCTTCTCCCTCTGCCTATGTCTCTGCCTCTCTCTCTCTCTCTCTCTCTGTGACTATCATAAAAAAATTAAAAAAAAAATTGAAACTAGGAAGGAAGCTACCAATATGAGTCAAGGTTTGTTGAAAGATGCAGACATACTTTTAATAATAGAGTTGGCCTGTCAAGTTAAATGATTGAGGTATGTTTCCATAAGACGCTTTTCCAAAGGTGGCCTACAATATCCACTGATATTTTCATTTAGCAATACCATTGTTTTATTTGCTACATCTTGGAAGTAATATTGGCTGTAGGCTTGTAGAACCTCCAGGGAAAACAGGCCCAACCCAGAACTGGGAACATCTCTAATTGGTTCCAGGTTTTCATTTCTTGTGATGTACTTCTCCAGAATCGGTGGTATTAAATAAAAGTGATGTTTCAGTGTAGTTATCTGATGCACTACCCATGCAAATATCCATGTTTTAAGAACACAATAGAATTAAGTGATATTTCTTTGTATGCGTGGCTCAGTATCAGTTTCTGTGGTTTCCTTACTCACTTCAAATCCTGGAATATAATGCTTGGCTTACAGGTTGACAAACTGGCAGGCCATTTATTTGTGTTCATTATTTATTACTTGAAATTTTCATATTTCATACTTTTTAAATGGTCATCCCAATGTTTTCCCAGAATTTTCTTTTAATTTGAAGACTGTACATTTCGTTTAAAAACAAAAGGAGAAAAGAAACTTTCAGTGACGTCCATAATTACCTTGTGCATTTTCTTTTTTTTCTTTTCATGTGAACATATTTTAAAAACTGCTTGTATATTTGCTGTTCTATTCAAGAAAGTAGTTTACATTGTCTAAGTATTTCTCTCTCCTCCATGTTTGATGGCTTGAGTGGTAGATAACCGTTGAGAGGAGAAATTTCTTGTGAGAAGAAATGTGGGGAAAACACATATATGGGTACACTGAACACACACGCACACACACACACACGCACATCCCACCACCACCACTATCACCATCACCCATGCGTAAATGACTTTAGGACAAAATGACCTGATTTAAGTACTATTTGGAGCTTGGCATTAATAAGACTTTTACTTTTGAAAAACCTTCTGAAACAAAACTACATTAGGAAGTATTGGCAATTGTCTGAATTTTGTTACTGTAGCTTATTCTTTCCTGAGACAAGGGAATACATGTGGTGGTTATATATAACCTTGATATATATAATATTACATTATAATATATATATCCTCATCATATATATATATATATATATATATATATGCAAAGGCAGACAGAGGAAAATTGAACGTTTTATTTACAGAATTCTGTCCTTTTATTTGCATATTTCCCATAGCGCTAAGTGATTAGCTTGAATTTGGGGAGTCATGCCTTTCAGTAGGAGCAAGCTGGTATTTCTCTTGGGTAATAAAGTCATCCTACATTGGTTATCCCTGTTCAGTTTAGCCCTATGGGGATCAAAGCAGGTGTTTCTGCTCTGATTTTCCTTTAGTGATTGCCTCCTCTTTCACTCAGTCCATGTGGTTTAGGTAGCACAGCACTCCCTTTTCCATGTCCTCACCATCCCAGACCCCTGAGGAGGCCCCAATACCAACCAAAGAACTCAATGTCATTGCCAGGATGGGCACAAGATCTAAATTTGGGCCAAACCACAGATATTCCTGTCCTTGCAACTGAACTGCTCAATGCTTTTTCAGAAGGATAAAGGGGATTTCTCTTTTCTCTTGGTTTTAATTCATAAGGACTTATAAATCAGACAACCAAGAAAAAGGGCACTTCTTACTCTCATTCTATTATTAAAATAATAATGTGTCGGGAGCCATGCTCACTGCATTTGGTTCATCATCTCATATAATTTCTACAATAATTCTCTGAGGTAGGTACTTATATTATCTCCATCTACACATGAGAAACCGAAAGTTAGACATACTGTTATTTTAAGGTCACATGCTAATAAATAAATGACAAGTATTTGACAAACTAAATCTATAACTCAAGGTAGCCTGGAAGCATCGCATCCCTTTCAGTGTGAGTGCCATATTTTAGACTATTTCAAAGTTGACTAGAGCTAAAATATTTGGCTTGGTATCCTATTGTTTCATGTTTATTAATCAATTTATTTTTTATTCAGTCATTCATTTCTTTGATTTTTACTGAGCATCTGCTAAGTGCCAGGTATTAGATGCCTAGGATGTATCAAAGCATCTGTCCCCAAGGAACTCCTAATCTAGAATAGGAGATGATGAGTTAAAAAACAAATTATAATGAAGCATTAAATGTTCAACAGTTTTAGTAGAAAGGAAAAGAAGGAAAAGAAATTATAATAGAGTAGATTTGGTGACCTATACTGGAACATACAATTAAGCCAAGAAAGATGCCTCTAATGTTTACTCTTATTAATTTTATTTATTTAATTATGAGTGAATTTAATTCTGGAAATGATCCCAGATGCCTTTCCCTGCTGGGGAACACAACAGTTTTATAAATAGCAAACTTTCCCTCATGGGCTGGGAGGAAGCCATGTAAATTCTTCAGTGCCTCTGCTAGCAGCTACATTTAAAGAATTTTATGCTGAAGTATTTTGATATAATTGGAAAAAATACAATGAATCAGATCCACCCACATTCTAGTTCAACCTAACTGCATACTAAGTGTATGATATTGTGTAAATTATGTAACAACTTAAACTGTAAGATGAGGATGCATACATAAAATGTAAATGAATATGTAAATACAAAGTGCACCTCATGTTAGTATCCACTTGCTTAACAAATTTTAGTTTTCTTCCCTTTCATGATTTTTCAGTTTCTGTTTTCTCATTTATCATATTGGGATAACAGAACTTATTTGTAGGACTGATCAATCAATTAAAGTATGTGCATTAAAAAATAGTTGTCACATAATAGATGTTCAGTAAATGTCAAATAGCCCTTGCTGTTTCTCTTACACTCTTGAAAATGTAAATGGCTTCTTATCTTAATTGGCAAAAGTACCTTCTCTGATAAATTCTAACAGGAAAAAAAATCCTACATATCTGAATAATTACATTATTAACTCAAGGTCAATTACAGTTCTCCACTTTGCCTGGAAAGACATAATAAAAACATAAAGACAAAGTAGAAAGCAGATCACAAAGACATTCAATGTATAAGGGAACTAATTAAAATTTTCAGTAAGATTTCTGTGTGTGTGTGTATGGCTTGATAATTATTCTTAGAAAAATAAAAGCATGCTTTGGAATCATAGACAGTACAAAGAAAAAACAGTTACCTTATTTGTACTATGGAAAAGGTGATTTAGAAATAACTTTTTATTCATTTGTCACATATATTTTTGTAATATTGGGCCCAAACCTCGTGATGATAGTCTGGTTTCACCAGAAGCCCTCTCCTTGCTGAAAAGTAGTTTTCTACTCTAAATCCATTCTATTTTCACTTATGCTGATGAATAATGCAGTGTTGAATTGCCTTTTTTTTTTTTCTGGTTTAGTACTAGCATAGGAACTTTCCTCTAGAATAATATCAATTAAAATTCTCTGTGGCAGATGTGGGTTATGGACCTGGTCAAAAGGCATAAACTCCCAACCCACCTTGTGATTGTTTTAGTAGAGGATTTCCAAGCATTACTTCGAATGATCTCAGCCATGCATTGCAGGTAATGAGGGAGACACAATTTCATACCCAGCTTCTTAACTCCTTGGTTGCTGTTGAAGGTAGCTTTATTTTTCATTTGGTGGACTGAAACATCCCCTCAGATTAGAGAGAAGGAAGCCCTTTGTACTTTATAAGCACAGCTCTGTCAAGAGTGAGTAATAATAGCATGGACTCTGATTTTTATAGTCAATTTTATTTCTACTTTAAGGAACAAGTTCTTCATCACATTTGTAAGCAGAAGCAGAATGGCTCTCGGTAAAAGTTAAAGCATGAATAATATTAGCAAGATAATTGAAATCTATACATTTAAATCTAATTCTATTTGATTTCTTTCCAAATAATTATTAAGTCCTTACTATATACAAAAGAGTATGTCCAATGCATATATGTTGATTTAAGTTTGTCGATGTCCATTATCTAGATTGGTCCACCAATATTGAATATACTCTCCCAGTTTTCTGCTGTTCAACTAGTCATGAATAACTTCGATTTCCTTCTTGTCTTCTTCTTGTTACTCATAAAGTTTTAGAGCCTCTTATGTTCTTAGAATATATTTGCTTAAGTAAAAGCTAATTTCATGAGACGATTCCAAGAGTACCTCAAAGAAATCAAAAAGAAATGTTTTCTGAAAGAGCTAGGCTCTTTCTTTCCTATCAGAATGATCTGAAATTGACTAGTGTGACAGGTATATTGCAGTATGTCTTCCAATGGTCCCTGCCTCGTGGTAGTCACACCCTCATTTGATCCCTTCCCATCCAATGTGGGCTCACCCTTTGATTTACTTCTAAACATTAGAATAAGGAAAGATGATGGGATGTCACTTCTGTAATTGGGTTACATAAAATTATGACTTCTATTTTGCTAGCAGAATCTCTCTATTGCCTTCTCAATTTGCATACTGCCATATTAGGAAGGTGCATGTGGCAAGGAAGTAAGAAATTCTAGCCAATAGCCAGCTGGAAACAGGCCCTCAGTACAATAACTGCTGAAAAACTGAATTTTTCCAACAAGCCTGTGAGTATGGAAGTGGATCCTTTCCTAGTCAAGTCTTCAGATGAGACTACAGCCCTGACCAACACCTTGATTAAAGTCATGTTCCCTGCAGCACTGGTCACAATAGTCAAGATGTGAAAACAACCCAAATGTCCATTGACAGATGAATGGATAAAGAATATGTAGTATATGTACAATGGAATATTATTCAACCTTAAAAAAGAAGAAAATATTGCAATATGGAACAACACAGATTGACCTAGAGGATTTTATGCTAGGTGACATGAGCCTGTCCTAGAAGGACAAATACTTTATAATTCTACTTATATGAGATATTTAAAATAGCCAAGTCCAAGGAGGCAGAGAGTAGAATAATTGCTAAGGGCTTAGGGAGGGGGGAAATGGGGAGTTGTTCAATGGATATAAAGTTTCCATTATGCATGATGAATAATTTCTAGAGATCTACTGTACAACATCATGTCTATTGTTAACGATAATATACTGTACCCTCAAAAATTTGTTAAAAGGGTAGATCTCGTGTTAAATGTTCTTACTGCAAAAAGAAGAAAGAGCATATTGTCAAGGGAATTACTCTGAGCGTGATTGGAACTTAATACTGCTGGGGAAATGGGAAATTGAATAGAACAAGCCCAGGGGTTGGGATAACTCAGTGACTATCCATGTACTCCCCAGTTATTCATTGATTAAGGACTTTTGGAGGTAAGTAGGAGGCATTAATTCCTCCAGAACTTCCAGACTTTCCCATAAAGAAATAGAAAGGGTTTCCTGGTTGGAGGAAGACCTCAGGCAATGAGTCAATGGTGCTGGTAGTTGGAAGTTGACTAAGCAGGCATGGATGTGATTAAGTGCTGGAGGATATAGGCAGGGTATCACAGGTATCTGACTCATGCACAACTCTTAGGACTCTTAATTCCACCTTACAAAAGAGAAAACTGAGTGAGGAGGAGTGGAATCCTTGCCAAATCCTGCAGTTTTTCTGGATCAGAGCTAGGATTAAAAAACCAGTGAGACTATGAGATAAAATATTTCATATAGGATTGTTGTGAGGGTTAACTATACATAAATGTACCTAGCAAGTAGTGAGCACACAGTAGTCAACAAGCATTCCATAATTGTCATACTTTCATACACCTGGAGTTTTCCAGCAAGACACTGGACAGCATGGCATATAAAGGACCTGGGATTGGGGACCTGTGTCCTAATCTCAGCAATACCAACAAATAACAATGATCTGGAGCACTGCAATAAATCCACTCTTTTTTTGTGTGTGCAGCGGTAAACAGAGAGAGATGGAAAAAGTTACTGTTCTTCCTCTGTAAATATAATTTTTTTAAAGATTTTATTTATTTATTCATTCATGATAGACAGAGAGAGAGGCAGAGACACAGGCAGAGAGAGAAGCGGGCCCCATTCAGGGAGCCCGACGTGGGACTTGATCCTGGGACTCCAAGATCACGCCCTGGGCCACAGGCAGGCACTGAACCACTGAGCCACCCAGGGATCCCCCTGTAAATATAATTTTAATGATAGAAGAAAATAGTAACTGTACTTAGAAATCTCAAAATTAATGAAAAATTAAGGCATCCAAATTCTTTTATGTGACTTTTTTTTTATTCTTTTATGTGACATTTTTGTGTCCTCTCTTTCATTCTCTTTCACACACACACACACACACACACACACACACACACACACGCCCTATTTTACCTGGTTGTTATCATAGTTTATGTATATTGCTGTATGCAGCATTTTATTTTATTTTATTTTTTTATTATTGGAGTTCAATTTTCCAACATATAGCATAACACCCAGTGCTCATCCCATCAAGTGCCCCCCTCAGTGCCCATTACCCAGTCACCCCCACCCCCCACCCACCTCCCTTTCCACCACCCCTTGTTCGTTTCCCAGAGTTAGGAGTCTCTCATGTTCTGCCTCCCTCTCTGATATTTTCCACTCATTTTTTCTCCTTTCCCCTTTATTCCTTTTCACTGTTATTTATATTCCCCAAATGAATGAGACCATATAATGTTTGTCCTTCTCCAATTGACTTACTTCACTCAGCATAATACCCTCCAGTTCCATCCACGTTGAAGCAAATGGTGGGTATTTGTCGTTTCCAATGGCTGAGGAATATTCCATTGTATACATAGACCACAGCTTCTTTATCCATTCATCTTTCGTTGGACACTGAGGCTCCTTCCACAGTTTGGCTATTGTGGACATTGCTGCTATAAACATCAGGGTGCAGGTGGCCTGGCGTTTCACTGCATCTGTATCTTTGGGGTAAATCCCCAGCAGTTGTATGCAGCATTTTAATACAAGTTAGAATGATGTAGGAAAGCATCTGTCGATATACCTTTGCCAATCCAGTGTGTTACCAAATTTTTAAAACTTTTTCTCTCTGACAAGTGAAAAGGGTACTTCAGTGTAATTTCTCTTGCTTGTAAGACTGAATATCTTTGCATGTGTTTAAGAGTCACTGCTATTTTCTTTCTTTAATAATATGCATTTTCCATTGAGGGAGGCAGAATTCTAAGAAAAGAATTCAGGTCACCTGACCATTTGATTTCAGCCTTGTGAATCCTTGAGTGGAGAACCCAGCTTCACCACATGAGACTTCTGAGCTACACAACTATGAGAGAACAAATGATGTTTTGTGCTGCTAAGTTTGTTATTACACACCAATAGAAAAGTAGTGTATCCATGTTTCTGTATAATGTCCACATTTATTTTTCATATCATCACAGAATATCCCATGAGTGACACTGTTATAATTGAACATTTAGGTCAACTATATTGAACATATAGTTGAACATTTGGGTCTCTTTTAATTTTTTGCTGTTATAAATACTGCAGCAACAAACAGGTTCATGGACATAGCTTTACCCATTTTTTTTATCATCTAATATTTATCTGCTTTTATATCGAACATATAATATATTACTGGTTTCAAAAATCAATGTAAAAAATGTTAAAAACTGAAGAATTTTCTTCTCACTTCCATGCCTTGGCTATATACTTTTCTAAGACCCAAACAATCCAAGTATTAAATTATTTTAATCCTTCTAGAAATTTTTTTTGTCTAAATGATAGCATATAAATGATACTACACTGGGATGCCTGGGTGGCTCGGCAGTTGAGCATCTGCCTTTGGCTCAGGGCGTGATCCCAGATTCCTGGGATGGATTCCTGTATTGGGCTCCCTGCATGGGGCTTGCTTCTCCTCCCTCTATCTATGTCTCTGCCTCTCTCTCTCTCTGTGTCTCTCATGAATAAATAAATAAAATCTTTTAAAAAATGATACTACACTAAATGGTAGTACATTGTTAGGTACCTTGCTTTTTCACCCAAACAATGTATTTTGGAGATTGGTCTATATCAGCACCTAAATAATAGCCTCTCTGTAGCTGAATAGCATTCTATTATATAAATATGCCATCATTTATTTAACATTTTTGTTATTCAATCATAAATGCATAATAATTTATTCTGCTGTATGAATGTACCATAATTTATTGATTGATGAACATGTTGGGGTTTTGGGAATTCTGTTCCTGGTCATCATGCAAGATAATATGGAAGTGTCCCACAAGGATAACCAGAAAAGCTAGCTAAATGTTAATATATATATATATGTATATATATATATCATATACATATGATATCATGGTATAAAAACACACAACACACACAGACACACACACAAATATTTGTAACATATTGTGACCAAATGGGCCTCAAAGATTCATAGATTAAAAACATACAAAGCTTTTGACGGAAAATATGTGGGTGGATAGTATATTTCTATGGGTGGGTCTAATTTGCTAACGGTTTGACTGTGCCTGGTTTTACCACCTGTTCAGATGAGAAGATTTTTTTGTCTTTTTGTAGCACTGATAACCAGGAGAAGCCATTAAAAGCCACTGGTTATTTTATTTTTCATCAGGCAATTTTCAAGGTTTTAATTTGTTCGGTATTTTTTTTTTTTTACACTGTGGTACATATAAGCAACTTTAATAGGTGATAAATGTACAGTAGTTAGACTTCAACTGCCTAGACATTTTTCCATTTTATGCTCTATGATCTGAAAAAAATGCTTTTTGAACTGTATAAGATTTATGACTAATGTAAACATTGCTTAATTTTTTTTGCTCTTGATTTAAACAAAAAAAAAGTTTTGTTGAAAACGCTATTGAATATTGCAATCTATATAGTGTATTGGATGGCTTCTTTTGTCAACTTGATCTCCTATGTTACCAATGTGTATCGTCTCCTTCTCCCTAAAGTGTACTTAATCTTTGCTTTCTTTGCACAATGTCTTTGGTTGCAAGTCATAAGCCTGAGGCAAATAAAATTCCAGTAATTTCCAAGAATGTGGTGTTGGTGCTTTCCTAATAAAGAGATAATTTAGCTCAAAATATATATATATATATTTATCTATATCTATATCTATATCTATATCTATATCTATATATCTACCTGATATCTCTTCCCTAGATATTATCTACCTGAAGGTATTAGAGAGTTAAACAGAGAGAAGGAATTACTTGGTTACTTGGTTAGGAGCTGAGGGGAATGGAAACCCAGGACTGTGAGGCCAGCCTCTGAGTGTGCTTTAGACCTGAGTGAGAATGCTGAGGACTTTGTGAACAACTTCATGGGACAAAAATGTTAAGGACACTCCAAGGTGACCCTTCAACTTTGGGCTGGGACTCCAAAGGGGTAAACACAAAGGATGAATGAATTCCAATCCCAAGGGGCAAGCCCTTACAGGATCTGATCATGACCTCATAATTCCCGAAATTGGATTGAGATGATTCAAGATTGCTAATAGCTCTTGGTGGAAGCAAAGGTACATCTTCACTGTGAAATGTAACCACAATTGGCTTCACATTATTTTTAGAAATAATTTTACAAATAGAAAGTTCCAGCCACTAAAACCAACCAACCAAACAACAGGCACATGAGGAGTGGTGACAACCTGAAGAAAAATTAATAGAACTGATAGGAAATAAACAGATCTACAGGGCTCCCAAGAATTCAGAGACTGACTTAAAACTCAGCATTGTTACTGTGCCCAAGGCAATAAAGGAAGAGAAAATATTTTCAGTGGAGGATTGGAAACAATAGTTTGCAATCTTTGGTCTTACAAATAGGGCAGCAGTGAATATACTTATGCAAGTATATTTGTAGAAGAAATATGTAGATGTGGTATTTCTGTGTCAAAAATATTTGCAATTGTAATTTTGATAGCTACTGATGAATTGTCCTCCCTAGAGGTGCTACTAATTTACATTCTTACCAGCAGTGTAGGAGAGTGGCTGTTTCCCTACATTCTTGACAACACATGTATTAACAAATTTTTGTTTATTTTTATTTAAAAATTTTTTTAAAAGATTTTATTTATATATTCATGAAAGACACAGAGAGAGAGAGAGGGTGGGGCACAGAGACATAGGCAGAGGAAGAAGCAGGCTCCCTGCGGAACTCGATCCCGGGACCCCGGGATCATGACCTGAGCCAAAGGCAGACACTCAACCACTGAGCCACCCAGGTGCCCCTAACACATTTTTAAAGTATTTCCTAATATAATGGGTGGGAATGGTATCTCACCATAATTTGTATTTGCATTTATCTTCTAAAAAATTTGAACATAATTACGTATGTTTAAGGGCTATTATTTTTCTCTAAATACTCCTTTAATTTTTCATTGGATTGTTGGTCTTAATGTTTATGGGAGGTTTTTTAAGTATTAGGGAAATTGGCTCTTTTTTTTCTAAGATATAAAATGCAAATATTTTTCTAGCTTTGCTGTTGACAATTTCTGACTTTGGTTACTGTAGGTTTTGCTATGTCCAGATTTTTTATTGTCAAATTCTCACTTTTTTTTTGGTTTCATTACTTCTGGTTTCTATGTCATGTTTAGAAAGACCTCTTCCACTTAGAGATTGTATATCAAAAATCACTACAGTGTTTTCTTGAACTTTTATAGGTTCGTTTTTAAATTATTGATCTCACTAGACTTTTCTTTCAGTGGCCATCTAGTTATTTTGTACCCTTTATTGAATAATCCTTCTATTCCTCATTGATTTGAAATGCCACCTTTATGATATGCTTAATCCCTGTGTACATCTGAGGCCATTTTATGAGTTATTTTATATTTATTGGGTCTGTCTCTTCATCTATCCATGATGTATCTTGCAGATTATTTTGCTTTATACGATATTTTAACATCTACTAATGGTTGTCCCTTCTCAATATTCTTCTTTTTTAGAATTGCTCTGGATATTCTTATTTATTCTTTTGTATTGGCTTTGGAATTTGCTCTTTGTTTCCCAAATAAACCTGTTGGTGTATTTGGTAAAATGACACTACACTTATAGAGTGATTTAGAAGGAATTGACATCAGTTCTTTCAATCCAAGATCATGGTATGCCTTCTCATTTGGTCAAATCTGTTTGTCTCTCGGAAGAATCCTACAGTTTTCTGTAGTGCCTTTATAAATGGGGTGTCTCTCAATTGGATGAGAGCCCCCAGATGTGGGGTGACTATTGGGTAGAAGCTGTGGCATGGGTGGTGAAAGAATTCACGTAGGGCAGAACCAAGGAAATAGAAGTTTATTGAATACACTCAAGGGAGCAGTGGGCAGGACGCCATGGAGAGGCTGTCAGCCATGAGGAGGTGTGGGGGGATTTTAGGTTATATGCATATAAAGCCAGTAATGCCAGTTGGCTCTTCTGAGTGGCAGCACCAGTCTGTATTCCTATGAGCAGAGCATGAGAATTCTTATAACCTTCCAAACTCCCTACTAATATCTATATGAAAGATTTTCTATGTGCTTATCCCTTGCATTTTAATTTCTCCTGTGTATTGATTGTTCATGTGTTTTTTTAAGTATTCATTTATAATATATCATAAGATATAACAATTTCACCTTATTGCTAGATAGGTTTTTCAATATATTATTCATGTTTGAAAGATTTGTGATGTTCCTTCAAGCATTACAATTTTGTGATTTAAAAAAACATTTAAAAATTATTTCTATCAAGAGTTTATACTTTTTGCAAAAGGGATTTACTTCTAATTTTCCCGCAAGCTGCTTGTCTAAATACAACAGAGAAGTAGCTGAGAATTCTAAAAAAAAACTAGGATAGGGACTAGGAGGGGCCAGGAAGTCAATGTAGGCACAGCAATCATTTTAGAAATATATTTGCTCACTCATTTAATAAACAACTACTAAACTTATTATGAGCTGGGGACTGTAATAAATGTTGATGATACAGAGATGAGTAAGACAGTCACCTCCCTTAAAAAACACATGTCCACTAAAGGAGAGGGGAATGTAAAAACAGATGAATTGCAAGTATAACTACAGAAACATTAGCAAAGCCCTGGGACACAGGTTTCTTCCATTATGTGACTCAGATTTTCCAGTGTGAAATTAATGTGTTTATTATATTGATGACACATTTTCTGTCATATTAGAAAAGAGAAAAATAAAAGAAGTAGAGATGAACCCATTGATTGTTGGTTTTAGTCAACCAGTATTTACTGAATGCCTCATTTTGTCACTGTGCCATATATCAGGGATACAAAAGTGAGCAAATGTTAAGTGATAACCTACAAAGGACAAAAACTGTTGTCTGATTTTTAAAGCTCACTATGATTCATATAGCACAGTGAGCCAGAATATTTAACATATTCTTTAGTCATCTGTGTTGGATGTCAGAGATCATAGTATGTGTGTATACTTGAGAGTAAGCATTTCAGTTTTGTTGGTTGTGGCTAAGTAATGCTAATTACATCTTGTTTTACTAAGAATGAACAAAGCTATATTAAAAAGAAGAAATATTTCCATAAAGCAGGTGATTCTGCTTGCATGGATAGTGACCTGACCTCTTGAGGATGTCCTCAGGCAGAGATGTAATGCATAAAGTCAGTCCTCTTCAGTGATTTTCCACTACTACCCCAGGCAGAGAGACATCTTCCATGTGAGGGAGCTGGGTGTATGCAGATTTAATGGTATGTGATGGCAGAGGTTGTGAACAGTTTGTAAAGAATTGTAAAAGCTAGAAGTAATAGAAGTTTTTAAACTAGATACAGTCATTTTATTTCTAAGGTGATAATGGGGGTCCTTTAAAGCCCAGAGAATCTAGGGAAGAGCAACTTAGGACTGTTCTTTTTTTTTTTCATATATATATATATATGATTTTGTTCATTTGAAAGAGAGAGAGCACAAACAGTGAGGAGAAGGGGGAGAAGGAGAAGCAGGCTAAGCCAGGAGCCCAACCTGGGGCTTGATCCCAGGACCATGGGACCATGGGATCATGATCCTGAGCCAAAGGCAGATGTCTAACCAACTGAGCCACTGAGGCACCCCTGGACTGTTCTTTCTTTAAATCCCCTTGAGGAAACATATTGGACTCTGGGTTTGCCTCCCATCACCCATTCCCTAATTATGGAGCAGCCCAAGCTTGAGATGTGACTGACTTTGTTGGTAAATCAACTGCAATAACCCCATCCTTCCTTCCATGTTAGCTGGTTTCATTGGCAACCAGGGAGGCCTTCGTGGAAGAGGTAAATCAAGTTAGACTTTTAAGACAGAGTAGAATTTTGATAAGTGGAGAGCAAATTATGGGCAAAAGTGAAAAAATAAGAATATGCAAGGTTTGTTCAGGGACGCTGCAAACGTTTCTCAGCTAGAGCAAAATGTTATGCTGTCTATCTCCCAGAGCTGCCCAGGTGATTAAACTCAATTCTTGTATTTAGTAAGCAATTATTGAATGACGCCTAGTATGGTACTAAGAAATAGACAGGCTTAAGAAAGTTGCCTCAAGGTTGAGAAACCCCACAGCAAAGGTAAACCCATTGATTTTAGAACTAAAAAGACCTAAGATGTAATCTAACACAATCCATTCATTTTCAGGTCACAGAAGCAGAGGCCCAGATAGCTTAGGTGAATGGAAGCAGTAAAGTACGCAGGGAAAAGAACAAGTTGTCAGAGTCATTTAAACTCTTTTACTTTGGGATCCCTGGGTGGCGCAGCGGTTTGGCGCCTGCCTTTGGCCCAGGGCGCGATCCTGGAGACCTGGGATCGAATCCCACGTCAGGCTCCCGGTGCATGGAGCCTGCTTCTCCCTCTGCCTGTGTCTCTGCCTCTCTCTCTTTCTCTCTCTCTCTGTGTGTGACTATCATAAATAAATAAAAATTAAAAAAAATTATAAACTCTTTTACTTTAATTTCCATCAGCAGAAAGAGGGCAGTAATAGCACAAGGAGCTGTCACTGCTGCCCAGGGAGACAGAATATGCAAAGCATCAGGCACAAAATAGATGCCAAGTAAATATTCCCTTTCATTTTCCTTCTTTCCTTTATTGATAGCAACATATAAATTCTATGGCAGATTTAGGAATAACTCTATCTGACTCCCAGAACAGCTCCCTCCTGCACAGTACAGCAGTCCATTGTTAGAATCCCATGGAAGGAACCACAAAGGCCTCTAACTTTCTCCAAAGAAGAGGAGCTATATTCAAAAACTCTTACCTCGTTGTCTTAATCATGTACCAATCTCATTCTCTTCTCTAGACCCATGAACGCCTTGATTCTGAATCCCCACTCCTGTTCTTTTCCATCTATCTATCCAAATCCTCTTTTTCACTCATTTATTCATTCAGTTATTTGGTCTGTGTAGAGTCAGGGAGTCATCAAACCTTTATTGAGCACTTATTATGTGGCAGGCACTGAGATAGGAGTTGAGATTACAGCGCCAAAGAGAAGAGCTGCAGGGAGTCTGGCAGGGGCAGTCTAGTTTAAGCACAGATATGCTCATACCAGGAAAGTTAAGGGATGGTGTTGTAGAGGTAGGGACATGATATCTTGGGAACATTGGACAGAGGAGACAAGGTGTACCTGAAAGATCTCTGACATTATTCTCCTGTAATTACATACTCATCCTATTCTTCTCTGCCTCCTATTACACACAGAGATGGCCACACACAACAACTGAGCCCTTACATACATATACTACTTACTATCAGTGCAGTGATATCAGGATGTGGATAGGTATAAGGTGTATATGTAGCCAGAAAGGACCAAGGCAATCCAATCAAGGTACCTCAGGTTTATCTAGAAAAGTAGTGAGCATACCCAGGGGTAGAGGATGGATAATTCCATCACTAACAGACTTTGATAAGGGCCTCCTGCAGTATTTCTAAATCTTGGTTGCATGTCAGAATTATCAGGGGAGCATTTGAAAAATAAAGATGCCTGAACCCTATCCTAAACTTATAGAAAGCAGGATCTTTTGGGATGAAGTGCAGGCATGTGAATTTTTAAGTGACATGTGGTTGATTCTGATGATTAATTAGCAGGGGTTAGGAAGCACTGGTCTATTTTGTGCCAGACATTTGCAGAACACTGAGAATACACAAGCAGTCCTACTCATGCCATAGAAGATAAGTCTCTGTCCTAGAAACACTGCGTCAGGTGGAAGAGACAGGCAAGCAAAGATACACAATCAACCAGATCAGTTTTTAGATAGAGACAAATACAAAGTGTTGTTGGATCACAGATGAGAAGGACCAACATACTTCTGGGAAGTGGGGAAGCTTTCTAAGTAATGTTGCATTTGAGACAAGATATAAAGGATGAGCAGGGGTGCCTGGGTGGCTCAGTTAAGCATTTGCCTTCGGTCAGGTCAGGATCCCAGGGTTCCAGGATCAAGCCCGGTATTGGGCTCGCCGCTCAGCAGGCAGTCTGCTTCTCCCTATACCCCTCACGCAGCTCTTGTGCTCTTGCTCACTCTCTCTCTCTCTCTCAAGTAAATAAGTAAAATCTTAAAAAAATAAATAAAGGATGAGCAGGAGTCTCCCAAATGAAAGAGGTGTGGAAGGATATCCCAGGCCTAGGACTGAGATTCTCTAGTTCCCACAGGGCTTAGCCAGTAGGTGAGATGATCTGCAGGGAAGTCTGAGGGAGAAGAATTAGGGCACTTTGATTCTGGGAATGGGCTCTTAGGTGTGTTTGAGGTGGAGACAGTGATTTGATGGATTGCATCACTGATTTATAGCTGTTTCATAGACCATTTTTATTTCTTTCAACTAGACCTTATACCTACAAGACAGTAAAAAACAGAACTTGCAATGGGAATATGCAAGAAAGAAAATTCCTTAAAATTTGAAGCCAAAGGAAAGCTTATCACAGAAGGGATAAGTCTATAGAATTCTATGGAGTGATCATAAGTAGGGGGAAGGGCAGAAAGGGGTGGCGTCTTTCGGCAAGGGCAAAGCATGGGGATGGGAGCAAGATCTGCATATTCTAGGATCTTCAGGGTCAGTGTGGCTGAGGCAAAGCACCAGAGGAAAGGCAGTGGCCATGGATGAGGTCGGGGAGAAAGGTTTGCTCCAGGCTCTTGAAAGGCTTCTGATGCTCTGCTGCAGTATAGACTTAATCCTGTTGACATTGGTGAATCCTGGTTGTTTTATGCTGAGCAGTAACAGGGTCGTTTTTCCTTTCCGAAAGGTAATTCTGAACATATGTATGTTTTCTTTCTCCAACAGAATTGTAAGCTTGCTGTCAACAGGGATCATATCTTGGCTATTTTCTGTTTTTCTTTTTTTTTTTTTTTGTTATCACCTCTAGTGCTTAGCAAAGCAAGAGCAAGGGACACATGTTGAGATGTCCACAGTAAATGGATTCACTAATTATTTGAGCCACACAAACCCATACTCAAGTCAATGTTGTAATACAGATATTATATCCTATGTGGTGCCTGATACTCAGAGATCTCAGGCAATCTTCAACTATGCTTCTTCATGTAACATGCACGCAAATCACCTGGGGATCTTGTTCAATGAGGATTCTGATTTATTATGTCTTTGGTGGGGCCTGAGATCTTGAATTTCTAACAACCTTCCAGATGCTGTCGTGCTGCTGCTGATTTAGATTTCTACCTTTTGAGGGGCAAGGAACTCGAGATGAGCCTACATTACTTGGAAGAGTTACAGTGGTAAGGTCATCTGTGAACTGTAGAATGTTCTATTGAGATTATGGAAGTGAAGAAGCCTCACCTGGAGAGGATAAGACTCCAGAGAGCTCCCTTGGGACTAGTTTTGAAGGCAACCACATGTCTTTGAGGCCCCAGGGGTAGATATTGATGTTATTTGCCTTTAAAGCAGCTTCTGGTGCTGCTGCCAGTTTCTTCCTTGCTCTGCTAGAATTGAGTTCCAAAGAAAATCCATTAGTAACAGTGGAGTTGATAATAGAACAGCAGATTAAGTCAGAGGGCTCTACAAACAGCATGCTATCAGCGTGTAATTTGTTTAGGTCCACATAGAATAGTTTTTTTCTCAGGAATTTTCAAGTTTGAAATTTGATTATGGGCCACTTTATAAGTTCTTGATATTTTCCTCTTCTTTTCCTCTGTGAAAACAATACTCGTGGCCATATAATGGCAAATTGGAAGTCCCTCAGGCCTCATCAACTGGTAGGCATCAAGATGGCCACATTGGATAGGCTAAGTCTGGCAGCTTGGTGCCGCTTCTCAGTGTGAACAGGGGCTTAGTCTTCATTTCGATGTTTCCTGACCTTTCTTTTGGCCCTCAGAGGAGCCGTAGGCCACATCTCCTACTGTCCCAGTATTAATGTGCGTTGTTACCTGCACTTGCATCTTTTGGCCATGGACCCACCACAGCTGCTCCATCTCAGATTGCTCCTCACGACACTACCAGTCTCCGTTGTTTCCCCTCCATGCATGGGTACGGCCATTGCTCACTTGGAACAAACTTTGGAGATAGTCCAGGGTAGCAGCAAGCAGAACTAGCTTTGGAGACAGAATGTTGCATATAAGCTGTGTGATTTGCTCACATTCTCTAACCACCCTAAACCTTAGATTTCTTACCTGTAAAATGAGGTTAACTGTAGTTCTGTAATCTCAGGATTGTTGAGATAATAAGGTAATCCACCTCAGCTCCTAACTCTTCATTCTTGGCTTGATAAACATTGACCATTATCCTCACTGCTTTTCACTATCATCCATGGTCCCGGTCTGGATGAGCTTCATTTTTCTTTGGATACAGCTGAGACTAGTTAGTTAACAAATTTTCATGACATGGCTGATGGTTCTGGGATAAGAGATGGGGATTAAATCAGGGGGAAAGACACTGCTGTTTGATGTGGAGACACTCAGGCATGATAAACCCAAGTGCGTTCTCTTGGGGTCCCTCCCACGGGTCTCCTGGCATCTCCAGGACTATCTTTGTCTTTGAACTTATCTAGACTTCATGGAGTCCAGGCTCAGAGATGAATTTTGTCATCCTGGGCTCCATTTCTTTTTCCAGCATCAACTCTTTCTTGAGGTTCCTGACAGTAGGAATCTCCACTCTCTAGAAAAAGAGTCTTTATCCTACTCTGGCATGTCACCTGACCTTGAAAGCCTCTTTGCCCCTCCCAGTCTTGCCCCAGGGTTCACGATGTTTCTTTCATGCAGAGGACAATTGAACTCTTAAATCATACTTAATCTCTATTCAGGCCCACAGGAGAGATCATCTCTTATAATAATAATAGTAGCAACAAAAACTAACTTTTCTCTTGTTTTCCTTGCCCCACTGCCTCTAAAATAATCTTTCTTAAACATGCTTCTTATTATTCCACTTTCTGCTTAAAGCCATTGTGGCCTTCCTGGGACTAAGGTGACGGAAATTTATGTTACCATAAGCAGTTCTTTATATGTGCTGGTCTTTTGTCCTGAGACGCTCTTTGTTTCTTTGTTTTCTCAGAGAACGTCCATTCAGCCATCATGGCCTGGCTCAAATCTGACTTCCTCTGTGAATTCTTCCTGGAATCTGGCTGTGTCCCCTATCCCAGACATCATCCAGGATCCCTCCTCCAGGCCCCCTTGACACTCTACACCTTATCCCATCACATGGCAACATATGATAATTCACTTCCAGTTTTGCCTCCCCACTGTCAAGGGGAGCTCCAGGAGGCAGTCTCCAGTCACAGGAGCAGCAGTGAAGGAACTAATGCTTACCTCACATTTTACTGAATTGTTTTTTGTCTGCTGTCTCTTCTGATCCTTCCTATAGGCCTGTGAGATAAGTAGGACATACTACTGTGATCTCTGCTTTATATGTGAGAAAAGGAGTCTCCAACAGGTAAGTGACTAGTCCCTGGTCACCCACATCAGCTGATTGAGGGAAGCGGGAAGTAAACTCAGAGTGGGTTCTTTGGTCTGGAATTCCAGTGTCCCTATTCACTCCTTTTTATTGCTTCCATTTTGACAGAAACTGAGCCCTGGTAGGAAAGGGTCTCAAGGAAGACAAGGCATGGGACCAAGGAAGACTGAGGGAGGCAGTGACCTGCTGAGCAACCAGAGCTGCAGGATCACTGGGCCTCACAGGTAAGGCTGTTGGGTGTGATAAGAACCATGGGGTGTACTCTTGGCTGACTTTAGGACTTGAGGGAGGATGCTCTTTGATTAAGACAAGGTAAGTGGGATTGGATATAAGAGAAACACCATGAAAATGAGTTTTATGCAAAACCAGATCACACTCAAAATCTGGTCTCAGGCACCACCTCGCAGAGCGTCATTCCTTTTCAGCAGCCCTCTGGATGGCTCTAAGTAATGACAGATTAATTTTATAAAGGTCTTGAACTGCTGCTAAGACTCCTTTTTAAACCTGAAGGCAAAACAAACAAACATGAAGTCCTACAGAGCCGAGAATAAGCTCCAAGGGAGAGTGAGAGCATTGGAAATAGTTACTGGGATGAAGAAGGGGATCATGATGTACCTTGTTTCAAACCCCACCAGCATTGTCAACTCACCCACCTGCAAATCCTGTGGGCAGTCTGAGCTCGGCTGGGGGTACTAGGGGGCGGTGCAGGGAAGATGCCAGGATGGGAGGGCTCAGAGCTATTTCAGACTCAAGGCTAACATTCACGGAGACCTTGAGTTACGTCATGAAAACTGTCTGGACTTTAGGCCCCCTTATGCCAAATGCGGTTTCCAGAAAAAGGATCCACTGCATATTTGGAAGCCCATCAACCAAAAGTTGTCTCGTCACTTTCGTGCATGAGATCTTTTCATTTGTGAAGAGTATATTATTTTGCTTAATTATGGGCTTAGAAGAGATGGCATAGAGCAGCGGAAAAAGCATGAGCTGGGAGTCAGAGCAACCTGGGTCTGAATCATGGCTCTGCCATCCGCGAGCTGTGGGGCCTTGGCTGGGTGGGCCTCAGTCTCCTTGAACATGAATGGAGAATAATCTTGTAATAATGACCTATATTGTTGGGCAGTTGTTAATTGGACTCAATTGTTAATGCATGTCAAGAACCTTGTCTTATTCTGCTATTCAGATATTTAATAATCAGTAACTAGTATTAATAAAATGACTTTTAACATGATAACATTTGGTAAATGAAATTTCATGTTCACTGCAGAAAAATACATGTAGTGATATGTTATGTATAATCTTTTTTTGCAGGGAAATATACTGTTGATTTTAAATTTCCATTTCCCAGTGGAACTTGCTGTTATTCCATATCAAAACACCTCCCCAGGCTCATTTTCCTTCTTAGATGGAGCCTCACTGTACCGTACTGGTCCTGATTTTCAGCACCTTGACAAATGGTTTTTAAATACTTACAGTATATTTGTAATCATTTATGCCATGATTAATTATTCTTTTCTTAAGGAAAAGTGCATCCAGAAAGGAGATAGGATTATCTCTATCAGTCACTCACTGCCTAAGACTTAAGTTATCATCTCCAGTATGGAGATAATATTTAACCCATGTGTCTTACAAAGGTGTTTTTTTTTCCACTGGAAAAAAAACCAGATAAGCTCATGAGTGGGGAAGAATTTTCTACATTATAAGTAGATATGTAAATTCGAGTTGTGACGTAATTTTTGCTATAGATCCTTTTACAGCAGATAGGAAATTTCTTTGTGCTCTGGCCACCTGCCTGGGAGTTACCTTGAGGTTACTTAGAGACTTTCTCCACCACCGGATGTTAGGAGATTGGGCAACTTGCTTGAGTAATTTTCTCCTCTGACTCACGTTCCTTGCGGTCCCCATAGTGACCTGTGTACTACCCAGGGGCTATTAAGGAATAGCCCCAAACTTTCAGCTTAGTCTTTTTTTACACAACTTCTGGTACTACCTACCTCAGTGGCCACAGAACAAATCTGTGCAGCTGTTGGATTTGGGTTTGTTGAAATATGAGTACACACTCTTGGAAGGACATAGAGTCTCCACTCTAATGAAATTCTTTCTGTGGATACCAATCTCTCCTTAAGGCCCAGTTGGGGTAGAAGAGCATAGTTAATACATAGCATGAATACTAACACGTCATCCAGAGATAAATTTTAGGTATACTTGACCATCTTTCTTTCCTTACTTTCTCTGTGTCTGCTTTCTCTCTCTCTCTCTCTCTCTCTCTCTCTCTCTCTCTTTCTCTCCCTCTCCCCCTCTCCCTCCCTTCTTCCCTCCCTCCCTTCCTACTACACTACAACTTTTTAAATCCCTTCTGTTTCCTACTTCCTTTTTACTACACTCCTTCCCAGTCAGTAGACCCACCATGGCATTCCCAGGCATAAGTCATTACTTTTGTTAGATGTACTCAGAGTGCAACAGTTGTAGAGATCTAGTCCAGGTCTGAGATTCTAATCCCTTGCTCTGTATTATAATTACCTGAAGGACTAAAAGATACTGATGTCTGGGTGTCAGTTAATATCTCAGGGAGAAGGGGGGGAGCTGGACCCTGAGGCTGAAGCTTTTAAAAAGCTTCCAGAAAGATTCTAACGTGAATTCAGCCTACACTGGTTGAAGATATTTGGAGAATGAAGATATGACAAAATGATTCTAAAAATAAACTAAAATAAGATTTATGGCTCAAAGAGCTGCAATCATGTGGTTTGGCCACACTTGCTTGTTTTCTGTCCATCAAATAACAAGTATTTTTTGAGAACCACAGAAAGACCGGTTGGTTATGTCCAGTCAGAGCTTCTAGATGAGTTTCAAAGATATGGCATGTGCCTCACTAAACCCTTTTACATACATTATGTCATTCAACCTTCTCAGCAAAGCTAGGAGGCCTTTTTATTCCTCCCAGTTTACAAATGAAAAATCAGAGGCACCAAGGGGTTGCTTAAACAGCTCAAGTTTTGACCATTAGTTAGAAGTGGAGCCAAGAGGTATGAATATAGGCATTCTGCAGTCTTCCTTTGAATTATCATGTGATATACCTCCTCTCTACATTGAGAGAGAAGATGAAAACACAGACGTTTACTGGAGCAGTGGTTCTCAACCTTGGGTGCACTTTAGAGTCAGTGGAAGAGCTTTGCAAAAATGTCCTTTGCTCAGGTCACACCATGAACCAATTTAACCCCCCACCAGTCTCAAAAATGGAACCAAGACATCAATATTTTTTAAAGTGTCACAGGTGACAAAATTGAAAACTACTGAACTATAGGAAAGAGAGCAAAACAAATGAGAGTCATTAGGATAAGCTTCCTAGGTAATACTTCACCTGAACTTAGTATGAGACAGAATAATGCCCTCCCCTTGCCAAAGATGTCTGTTTCCTAATCTCAGGGACTTCTGAATATGTTACCTTATATGACAAAAGGGAAGTAGGGGTGTGGATACATTAAGGTTGTTAATTAGCTGATGTTAAAATGGGGAGTTAGTTTGGATTATTCAGGTGGACCTCATGTACTCACATGGGTCCTTAACTGTGGAAAAAAACAGGCAGAGGAAGGAGAACCAGAGAGGTGGTAACATGGAGAAGGATTTGGCCTGATTTAGAGGGCTTTGAAGATGGAGAACAGACTTAAGGAGTACAGGTGGCCTTGAAATGGAAAAGATAAGGAAATAGATGCTACCCCAGAGCATCCAGGATGAACACAGCCTTGACAACATCTTGAGTTTAGTCTAATGAAACTCATTCTGGACTTCTGACCTCCAAAACTATAAGAAAATGAATTCATATTGTTTAAACCCTTGTTCATGGTAATTTGTTTCAGCATCAATAAGAAATTAGCATAGTGTCTTAAAAAGGAAGAGTTTAGAGAAATGTGTGGTGAGTGTGAAAAATACCCATTTAACTGCAGATTTGATTTTCTGTATTTAAGTATCTATATACTGCACACCTCACATCTCTGCCCTATACAGTGCATCTACAATGGTAGGCATCTGTAGCCTGCAGTTGCATCATGATTCAAACCCAAACCTTTTGGACTCTAGAATCAGTGCTCATTCCAGTTACTTGTGTACTTTTCCTCAAGACTATTTGGCACAGTGATGGTTTTTCTGATCTCTGCTTTGAGCAAAAGGCAAGGAAGCATAATGTCACAGGGTACCTTAGAGCACAGAGAAAACAGATCCTCATTCAAGATGCTTAAAGGAACAAATCACCTCTAATTACTTGGATGTTTAAGGAAGATTGATCTGATAGTTGTGTGCAAGAAGTATTAAAGTAAATGAAGGTGGGATAGACAGATCAGTTAAGAAGCTCCACAACAACCTGAGGGTTTGAATTCTGAATGGCTGTGGTAACGATGGTAGGAGAACTTGAGGAGAGGATGAATCCAGGAAACCTGGAGAAGAAAATCAACCCAAGGGAAATCACGCTACTTGAGAAGGGCAAAGGAAAGACAGTCAAAGACAGCTCCAAATTCTCAGCTGTGGCAGACTTAAAGGGTGGTTGGTAGTGCCCTTGACAGAATTGAAGGTGCTGGAAAACAGAACAAATTTGGTCTAAGTGGGATGGGATAGAACAATGGCATATAATAAAGAATCTGATTGGCCTTTGTTCGTGCAAGGGATACTCTAATCCTTGGACTATCCCAAGTAATAAATAATACTGTTTTTATGCTAATGAAATGGCTCAAGGTAGTCCCCTAGATAATTTTTAGAGTGTTGGGACTTTGAGCTATCTACATCTGTGGCATGGAGAAGGGCTGGAAATTGAGTTCAATCAATCATGCTCATATAATGAAACCCCAGTAAAAACTCCAGACAGTGGAGCTTTCTGGTTTGTAAACACATTATTGCTGTGCTGGGAGGGTGATGCACATCTGATTCTCCAGGGAAAGAGCACAGAAGCTCCATATCTGGGACCCTTCCAGATCTTAGCCCTAGGAGTATCCTTTATAAAAAGTATAATCATAAGTATAGTGTTTCCTGAGTTCTGAGAGTCATTCCAGCAAATCATTGAATCTGGGGGCATGGGAACCCCCTTTTTTGTATCTAGTCTGTCAGAAGTTTTCATGGCCTGAAGAACTCTGAGGCTTGTGGCTATTTGGTGGCTAACTTCTGAAATGGAGGCAGTCTTGTGGAAGACTTTGCCCTTAACCTATGAGGTCTGTGCTACCTCTGGCTTGTTACTGTCAGAATTGAATTTCTGTTCACCTACTTGGGGTGGAAACAGAATAGGTGGATACTGCATGGCATAAATGTCTGTGGGCAAAACTCAAGAATTGTGTGAAACTAAATTTCTCCTCAACACCAAAGCCAAAAGAAAATGCTGAGGACATTAAATACAACATTAAAATACTCACACCTTGCTTCTTAATTGACCATTCTGACTTCCCTAATGTCTTTGAGCCAGTGTGATAGAATGAAATATCGGATTCTAAAAGACAAAAATGGAGTTTCTGTTATTCACTTGCAATGAAATGGTGGGCATCTAACTTATTGTCTTTGGGCCATAGCCCTTTATCTTTAAAATGGGAATATTAAGGCCTAATTTGTAAAGCTGTTAAGAGAGTGAACATAAAAAGGTAAGATCTTGGCACGACAGGTATTCAGTGAATGTTATTTTCAGCTGTCCTTTAAGATTATTTCCAATTGGAATGGTTCCTTCTGAGCGAGATTTTCTTTTATACAGTTCATCAAAAGGAAGTCAAAGTGATTGATGTGGCTTCACTGAACATTCAGTGAACTATCTGACATTGGGGGGATATGCTGACTCAACCTCTCAAATGTCAGTGGCTGTTAGAGAGTTTCATCTTAAAGAGGGTCTTACTTTAATTGAAAAATTCACAATGTCTGCTGTGCATGTGAAGGGAAAACATCCCTACAATGCCTGCATCTACTCTATGATTTCTGCAATAGCTTGGTGCCACATTTGTCAAAACCCATCTTGCTGCAGGTGCACTGTGTCTATACTCTGAACAGCACCATTCCCATTGGAATACCATAAGTGGTATTCAGTGACTTGCCTAGGGAGGCCCAGCATGTCTGGGCCCCAGAATAAAACCCAGGCCTGTAAATGCCTTCTTGTCCCCTCAACTGCCTCCTCCTGACTTGCCCTCTCTTCCATTTTGTGGTGAAGTGGTTACGGCTCTGAACCAAATGACCAGCATAGTTTCCTGGAGGAACGCCCATTTATCATTTCCCTCAAACGATCACACAAAATGGTTGGGTGTCATCCCTCGTGTGAATTTATGTCTTATGAAGGAATAAGTTTTTAAAAACACTTGTTTATTATGCCAAGTACTGTGATAGAAACTTACGTGGAATGACCGGATAAGCTTATGAGGTTTTATTCTATCAATGGTGCAGACAGGAAGGCTGAGCCCCAAACCAATCACACCATTTAGGAGAAGAGACAGGATTTAAAATTAGGCATGTCTCCTAATCCCTTTTTTCTTTTACTGAAGGTTTATTAACTCACATGGACCCACTTCTGAGAAAGACAGCTACTTATTTCTAGGTAGAATCTTCTCTTATTTTTCTTTTATTCCCAGACCCCATTTTATTTTTTCTAGAAACTTCATTATGATATTCCCTATTCTTTAAATGTGGCTTAGTCAACAGCATATTTTCAAATAATTAGGGAAAGATATAGTGCCAGCTACAACCAAGTGCCAGTCTGTTGGCTTTAAGTCTTTTTTATACCCAGTCTTAACTCCATGGTTGGGTTTAAACAAAAATTTATTCTGGAGGCTTTAGCAAAGCTTACTTCTTTTGCCATCCTCTCTTAGTAAGCAAATCCTGGATGCTTTCCTTGCCACGAGTGCTTAATGGCAGAGTACATCTTGTCACCATCCAAGGCAGATCCTTTTGAGTGGCATATTCTCGTGGCTGGAGGGAAAAATATGATCCAGATCCCACAAAAAACAGATGGAGTTTTCCATGCAAAACCATTACTCTTGGATTCCTGGCTAGTGGATTTCTGTTTTTCAAATTGTGGGGTTTTTTTTTCTTCTTCTTCTTCTTCTTGACTCTTGCTCTCTATCTCAGGAGTGATGTTCGATACCTCAAGCTTAAATCTAAAGGTGCAATTGGGGTTGGTCATTGGAAGGATGTATTAGACTTGAGATAGCTGTGACTAGATCAGGCAAATATACCCAGTCCAAGCACAATATAATAATAGAGATCCCAAATGAAAGAATGGTGGATGTTAGGGGAAGTCAGCTGAAGGCTGTTGGCTTCTAGTAAAATGATGATGGTGATTTGATAACTGGGCTACTGGGATATAATGAGATGATGTCTGTAATAGTCTTAAGTGTGGGACTTTGTTCCTCACAAGTTCTCAATAAATGACATTTACTGTTAGTACCAAGGTCAATGTAGAAACAATGGCAAATCAGATGAATCAGTCACTTCCTAGCTTTTGCCTTTATAAACCATTGTTTTCTAACAACCTAAATGGACCCATATCTAACAGAAAAGCATTTAATAAGTTATAGTGATTATTATTATTATTGCTGTTGATATCATTACCATAACATCAGCATCAAGGGAGACAGTTAAATTGTCACGTGCTAAATGCAAGGATAGGCACATACATGATGGGATTAAACACACTCCAGAGAGAAAGCTGGTGGTTCCCCATCTTTGTTAAGAAAAGCATAAAGTAAAAAAGAGTCTTGATAGGACTGAGAAAATCCGAGTTCTGATAGTAGCTGTGCAACTTAATTTCTTGCAGCCTCATTTGGATTCTTAAGGATTAGATATAATGTTTTCCAAAATTGCCCAATAAGAATTCTGGCACCCGAGTCCTGACCCATGACTCAGAATCATTCTGGGAGGATGCTAGAGAATATACATTTTGAATAAACATCCCAAGTGATGCTCATGATTAGGTTAAGTTTGGTAAACAGTAGGTTGAATTAAAGGCCACCTGCTCTAAAATTCCAAGAAAGTAAAAGTAAAAGTTTCCATTAAACAAACCATTTTGCCCAATCTCGATGTCAGAGTGAGAGCTATTAAGGGCAGAAATTGGGTTCTGGTGTCTGTGTGTGCTATGTTCATGTGTATGCATGCATGTGTGCACATACATGTATGCTGTGTGTTCATATCTGTGCACATGTGTGCTGTGCTTGTATGTGTATGTACGTGTGTGTATGTGTGTTAAGGGAATCACTGTAGCAATAAGATGCTTTAAAAATGCTTAAATACAAGGTTATCACTCTCCAGGATGGTTTAGGAATGGCTGGACCAAGGCAGGAGAGATGAACAGATGATCTCATGTCTTTCAGAAACCTATGATTGCATGAGAACGACACAGGTTTTATGCATGATCTGTCCTGTTTACCTCCTCTTGTCTGAAGTCAGTGAGTCATAAAAAACCAAAATTGCTATTGAAATGTCAATTTGGAAGATGTCTTTGTTTTAGTTAGAAGGATTTTTGTGGAAATATGACTTAAGCTTTTGTGTCTCAAAAGATGAGGTGGATTTCCCTGGGAAAAGACTCAAGAAAACCCAAGGAAATGGGAGACTTATTTTGTATTAAATATTTGGAAAAGGACAGAATCTCAATCCATTAGTCATAACCAAATGCCCAGTGATGGTGCTCTTCCTCTGATGACTCTCCTGGAAAGATTAATGGTTTTTACTGTGATCTTTCCTTTCCACTCTGGGCTCCCACCTGCAGTCTGGGTTGCCTACTTACCTCATGGCTGAACTATTCTAATAGTCAAACTCATCTGGTTTAAGGTTAGAGATTTCTAACCTATACCCGCTCCAACCCATTTTATTCACTCCCGTCAGAATAATCTTCTTAAAATTCTACTTTTGCAAACATCAAAATATTTCTTAAAACTTTAATGGTTCCTATTGTGTTTATAGGTGAATATTATCTAATTAAGTGTTCTCAGATGGATAGAACCTGGCAAGCATCACAGCTCCTCTAATCCACGCACCTTTGTCTGACGTTCAAGGACCTCTTACTTACTCTAAATATTAGTCAGGGCTCCTGTTTATGAATTATAGAAACTAGCTTGGGGGAGAAGGGAAAGCCAATGATTCACAAAACTAAATAGTAGGAAGAAAATATGTGGCTAGAACCAGGGACTTGAACATCATCAGGATTCCTTGCTTGTCTCTCTTCCTTGTTCTCTCTGATAGCTCCCATTCTTTGTGGCCTCTGGCAACTTTAGCCTCACACTTCTATAGATTTCCACTGGACAGAAAAAAAATTTTCTTTAAGTAATTCCAAATGCACACATCATAAGGAAGGTCTCTTACTGAATGCCTTGGGGGTAGCAATAGGAAGAGTTGGGGGTACAGAAAGAGAGGCAGTTTTTGTCAGGCTCCATTGGAACTATGTGGTTGAGTTGGGGGTGGGATGGGAGACAGCAGTTCCCTAAAGAAAGGAGGTGTTTACCAGACTAAACTGAAGAGTTCTGTGTAGATGAAGCAGTTAATTTTACAGCCCACTGGATGCTACCAATAAACTAATTTGAGCTTATTTTATAGTACACTTTGAATTTTTAGGTAAACTACATGAGTCTAGACAATGTTTCCTCAACATGTTATGTACATTTTAGCCTGTATGGCTTTTCTAATACAATTCCTTATGTCTACATCCCACCTCATTCTCTATGCCTAGATGTGCCTACAGGACTAAATTGAAGTTATTGCTTCTTGGTCTGCCCTGGGCTTCAGAGATGACATTTGATGAATGTGCCATGTTTATGCAATTCAATTGGTACTAAGTATATCCTGTCTGGTATTAGCAATTACTCTCTCATATATAGATCCTGTCTCTCCAACTCGATTCTAGCCATCTTCAGGACAGATGTATTTAAACTCAGTGGCAGAGATCATTGCTACTGCTTAATATCACTGTTAAATCCCTGTTTTATAGTTTCCTAGATTTGAGGAGAGATAAATTTGGAAAATAACAGTAAGAAAGTCAAAGAATTAGAGCATATGGTTGTATTCAATATCAACAATTATAATTATATTTATTGAACTGATAGCAGCTGCTGTTTTGAACTTTGATCAAGAGAAGAGAATAGTAAAAGTTTATCCCTCAGATTGAGTTTGGACATCTGTTTAGGAAACATCTCCAAAGATGCTAAACATTTGAAAAGGAGCTACTCCTAGGGCTATTGGTCTCTGCATTGGCAAAATGCATAGAGTTCTCTGTTCTAGGGCTCTCCCTTTCCCTCACACCTATTTCTGCACCTGAGCACTGAGCATAAACACCACTGTATTTGACAGAGATAGTTTCACAAATAGTAAATTAGAACAACCCAAGACTATGCTCCTGGGAGTAATGATAGTTTGCCACTATATCTCTTGCTTAGAACTGGTATAAAGTGCACTGTACTGAGTACTACAATTTGGCACACAAAAATATTATTTTCAGTGGATTAACAAATTAGATTTTCAGTATATGAATAAAATACTAAAGATGGTCTATTGAATAAGAGGCTTAACAAAATAGGTAGAATAGAAAACCATGGTTAGTAAGTAAAAACTTCCTGGAATATTTTACATTACTGGTCTAGAATCAGGATTTCAAAACCATTTCTTGGTCTGTATTCTTTAGTCCATAATACCAACCCATAAAAAATACTTCACAACTGTGTAAGGTTCTGGATCAACAAGAGGACACAGTTGATCTGGATTAAATGAGGATAGTTTGAACTCCCATCCGATCTTTCACATCAAGTTTTTAAACAGCAGAATTGACCAGGTTCTAACTTCTTCCTGGGAAGAATGCAGAGAGCTGGAATTGGTGATGTTCTCAATCTTACAAATAACCAAACTAAATTCAACTTTGTGACTTAAAAAAATCTATTGGACGTACAACACCAAGAGTGAACCCTAATGTAAACTGTGGACTTTGAGTGATAATGATGTGTCCAGGTAGGTTCATCAGTTATAACAAATGCACTGCTGTGGTAAATGATGTTGAGAGTAAAGGAAGCTATGCATGTGCAAGGGCAGGAAGTATGTGAGAAATCTCTGTACCTTCCTTATAATTCTTCTGTGAACTTAAAACTTCTCTTAAAAAATAGTCTTGGTTTAAAACAAACAAACAAGCAAGCAAACACTCATTAGACCCCTGAGGTCACAGAACAAATAACTGGCCCAAAATCTGAAAAGAGAAAGTGATTCCAGGGAGAGAGGACATATGAATATGTGCTTACTTGGAGCAGATGCAATGGGACACAAATAAGAAGAGCTCACTAGGATAGCTGAAAAGTTGATGATGGCTATGTGTGGGCTGGTGGAATAGTGTAGAACTGGGTGCTGCAGAAACTGGAGGAGTCGGCACACTTTTTGTTGCTTTGCAACCTTGGCAGCTTCTCAGGTGAAATCTGAAATTGGTCCCCATATACAGAGGGCAAGGAAAGACTAAAGAAAGACCACTCTAGGTGGTAGGTAGCAGGCTTAATAAGCAAGGGAATTATATACAAGGCTAGTCTTGGACAGCTACAAGATGAGTAGATCTCTACACCTGCGCATCAGATTCTTAAAGTTTAGGAGACCTGACTGGGGTTCTGTTATGTATTCAGTCCCTATAGTCCCATTGACACATTGCTCTCTTGGGGCCACATCCTAGAAATGGCCCACACTGTGGGAATGGTGGGAAGAATTTACATTTCAAGGACAGGGATTAAGTGAGGAGCCTCTGATTGCCTTTGTCCAACTAACAGGTCAACCAGAGCAGGTCCACTTGATGACTTCCTCCAACACTTTTGCAGGCTCTTTCTCCATGAATCCCATTGAGTATTCACAGAATAGGTAAGAAAGAACCACAGGATCTTGGAGGGAGGAGCAGTAGCCCTGTAGGGAGATGGGTAAGACCCCTCACCCATAAGAATAAAAATATTAATATAACAGGGGAAAGGGAAAACCCACTAGCTCTAGAACATTGGTGAACACTCATTACAACTGAAGAAAAGGAACAGAAGGTGAGAAAAAGTCTAGTCTTGGGACAAGGTCAGGATTAAGTGCTGAACGCACAACTGGCAGACTTCAAATGACAATAACAGCAAGATGCTACTGGGAAAGGAATGGGAAAGGAACAAGAATATGCAGATAGAAGCTTTTGAGGAACAGCTCATGGGGAAGATCTAAACTCAAACAGGCATTGCTCTGATACACATCCACCACCCTAGAGACAAGCTATCTATAGGAATTTGAAACCTCTGATGTACTGAGTATAACCATTGCAAAAAGAAAGGAAAAGAAGAAGAAAAGAAATTGACAAGATAAGTGAATTACTAACTGGATTAATGCAAAACCTTCCTTTATAATTCTAGCAGAAGGAAAGGCATGCCCATATCCAGGTATATAAACTATTTCCCCCAGTTTCTACTGACTTACTCAACATATTTGACTTTTAACCAAAAAATGATAAGACGTAGAAAAAGGCAAGGAAAGCTAGTATACTCCCATGTAATAGAGTAATCATCAGAAATAATTTTCAGCTTTACTATAAAGTACAAGTAAGTAAGACAGTATATTAGGTGAAAGGATAGATTTACAAATAAATGGAATAGAATAGAGAATCTGGAAGTGACTCACACAATATAATCATCTGATTTTTAACATAGATTCAAAGGCATTTAAGTGGAAAAATGCTAGTCTTTTCAATAAATCATGTTGGAAGAGAAGGAGGATCATATGTAAAGAAGGTGGCAGATGGGGGGGGCTTCAATGCATATCTCATATCTTATATAGAAATTAACTCAGCTAAAGGGCTAGTATCTAAGATCTATAAAGTACTTATCAAACCTAACACCCAGAAAATAAATAATCCAGTCAAGAAATAGGCAGAGACATGAACACACATTTCTCCAAGGAAAACATAAAAATGGTCAACAGAAACATGAAAAATGCTCAACATCACTTGTCATCAGGGAAATACAAATCAAAACTACTATGAGATAACACTTTACACCAGTGAGAATGGCTAAAATTAATAAGTCAGAAAACAACAAATGTTGGCGAGGATGTGGAGAAAGTGGAACCTTCTTACACTGTCGGTGGGAATGCATGCTGGTGCATCCACTCTAGAAAACAGAGTGGAGTTTCCTCAAGAAGTTAAAAATAAACCTACCCTATGACCCAGCAATTGCACTAGTAGGTATTTACCACAAAGATACAAATGTAGTGATATGAAGGGGCACCTGCACTCTAATGTTTATAGCAGCAATGTCCACAATAGCCAAATTTTGGAAAGAACCCAGATGTCCATCAACAGATGAATGGATAAAGAAGATATATATGTACATCATGGAATATTATTCAGCCATCAAAGAGGATGAAATCTTACCATTTACATCAACATGGATGGAACTGGGGAGTAATAACGCTGAGCAAAATAAGTCAATAAGAGAAAGACAATTATATGCTTTCACTCATATAAGGAATATAAGAAATAGAGCAGAGGACAATAGGGGAAGGGAGGAAAAACTGAATGGGAGGAAATAAGAGAGGGAGACAAACGATGAAACACTCTTGACTCTAGAAAACAAACAGGGTTGCTGGAGGGAAGGTGGATGAGGGGATGGGGTAACTGGGTGATGGGAATTAAGAAGGGCACGTGATATGATGAGCTTTGGGTGTTATATGCAACAGATGAATTACTGAACTCTACATCTGAAACTAATGACGTACTATATGTTGGCTAATTGAATTTAAATTAAAAAATAATTCAGTTACAAAGGTTAATATCAACAGTAATTAGTCTTGCTGATATCACTGGCCCCTGATATGATATGATATATGAGAAGGGCCATTACCCACATGATATTCTCCAGATCCCTAACATCAGTCCATTCATGAGAAAACATCAGAAAGACTGAAACTGAGTCATATTTTACAAAATAGCTCACTAGGGATACTTTACACTGTCTTTTCAGTGATTCTATAAATCTGATTTGTTTTAAAATTAAGTTTTAGAAAAAGAGAAATGGATGTGAAGTCACCTGCCATATTTCCCTTGGAAGAGAAGAGTGAGGTAGAGTGAACCCAAAGCAACAACCAGGAAAGCCAAAGAAATTGGCATTTCAGTGATTTATACTTGATGCCATTAACTTTCAAATGTTTCTCAAGTCTACCCGGTGTGAGTAGGTCATTTCATTTTCTGTAAATAGGAACTCTGATGGAAGCACTAGAGCTTCTGAAGGAGAAACACAGGCTTCTTGTTAACTCTTGTTCAGCTGCTTTTACCTTCAACACTTAATTCCTACAATTGTTTTCACTTCATGTGATGTTGGGATTCTGATTCTCTGAGTTTGAGCCTCTTCATTTCTGCTTTTTATTTCCCCAGATTTATGCGTTTCTCTGGTATTTACCTGGATCTGCCCTTCTGTCAAAGTGGTCATAACTGATGTGATTTTACAAAGGTAGGGCTGATCAGCAACATTATACTCTAAGCCATGGTCTTGACGTTTGTAACCCACAAAATGATGAGATGGAATCAACCATGCTCACAGTGACATCCCCTTTTTGGGAATTGCAACTGAAAAAGACAGACCTGCACTGGCTATTTCTTTACACCAGTCCCATTCTAGGACAACCAGAGTCTCTATCCCAGGAGTTTGATTTTGGGCCTACCAGGATGATTTCCTCATCTCAAGATCCTTAATTACATCTTATAAAGACCCTTTTTTTTTCTTTTTTAAATTTGATTTATTTATTCATGAGAGATAGAGAGAGAGGCAGAGGGAGAAGCAGGCTCCACACAGGGAGCCCAACATGGGACTCGATTCCAGGACTCCAGGATCACGCCCTGGGCTGAAGGCAGGTGCTAAACTGCTGAGCCACCCGGGAATCCCCAGACCCTTTTTCTAAATAAAGTAACATTCAAAGGCTCTGGAGGCTATGATGTGAAGATATTTTTGGAGAGCACCATCATTCAACCCAATATCCCACCCTTCCAATTATTCTGTTAAACTAAGTAGTGCCAGTTTCCCTTACTTGCAATTAAGAAAACCTAGTTTGGTGTCTCAGTGCTAGCCGTGGCAGTTGTAAGTGGTTTGCACCACCTATATGCTAAGCTTGACTTCAGAAATTCTCTAATTTCAATGTGGTAAGTTTCTTTGGAACTTCTTGAAAATACAAGTTTCTGCCCTCTTCCCCAGCTTCTCAATAAATCGGTCCAGGAATCTGCATTTTTAACAATTTTCAGGTGGTCCTGATGATAAAAAACAAGGAAAATTGTGAAAGCTCAGACCCATTAGTGTCCCATTCAAATAAAAGCAAGAGGAAAAGCAATGAAAAATAATTTGAAAACTTTAATGATGTTTAGATAGTAAAAACATAAAATCTTTTAAATAAAGTACATTCAATTTCTCAGAGCATCTAATATTCAGATAATTTATACTTCATACACTTTCCAACATTAAACAATTGACTATATAATGCATTTTCTATAAAATGATATTACAGCTTATACAGGTAAAAGTATATTACAAAAACACTCCACACAGGAAGGATGGCCGTACCTATTAAGAGATGCTATAAACTTTCCATTAAAAAATATATTTTATCTCTCATTTGTCATAATAATAAACAGAACATATATTTTTCTTTCTAAAATTGTCTTATACAATTTCCCTTTAGGATGATAATATGTACAAACCTTATATCTGAATGAATATAAATAGAAATACTGTAATAGTGTTACAGATATATTAGTAACTTTTACAGAAAAAAAATAGGGCTTTCTAATAAAAGCCTCTAGCACAGCTGAAATCTCAAAGCTATTTAAGTTAGACATTCCCATATTTAGTAAGGCACAATGGAATCTAGTTTCTTATTTCCAGTTGAATTACTGCGAGCAGTAATAAGAGAAAATATAGTCAGTAGATACTGGACCAGATCTATCAGTTGGATAAACTTTTTTGGGGAGACGTTAGTTCTTTCTCCACACCATTGTTTCCTTTTGTGCCCTGTGGCCAGATCTAGTCCTTGGTGATGAGAAAGAAATCACTGTACCCCCCGCCCCCAACAAGTGCCTGAGAAATAGTTTACTCATTCATTGGATCTGGTCTATTATGAGGACATAGCCCAGTGACCATTTCCAGTTATAAGCAGCTTATTTTTACTGATTGGACCTGGTTCCCTATCATTTCTAAAAATAGCTTCTGATATAATCTGTACATGGTGAAGCTGTGAAGGAACCTGATGGTCTTCTTTAGGCTCTGAGTGACAGTTTTGGGGAAGTGGTATGGCTTCAAGTGCTTCAGAGCATGCATTAAGCCCTTCAAGGTGTCTTGGTCACCATTTTTTATTCTCCACAGGCTGAGCAGCTTCAGAATCTGCTCATTTGATTTGCATGTCTTCATCGTCTTCTCAATGTCTTCTGTGGTGACTTTCTTCCCCGGTAAGCTTTCCATCAAGCTGCGGAGCTGCTCGAAGGTAAGGTTTGTGTAGCCAATGTGCCGCTGTACGCTGTTCTCACACAGGTCAATATCTGCATAAAGCAAAAGCCCAAAAAGATGTTCACATAACGTATATTCTATAGCCACCAGCACAAAACTATCATGAGGCTGAAGGAGGTTCTCCTAGAATTTCATAAATTTATTTTAAGGATAACCTTCTCTTTCCTTTTTTTTTTTTTTTTGAGAGGGAAGGGAGGCCTAAGTGATGCTAGTTATTTGTGAGAAATGAATTGAATATTATTTTGTGGTAAAGGGTAATATGCTTTATGTATTCTAGGCATCCAACAAAGCTTTGTAAAAAGCCCTAATTTTGGAAATGAACAATAGAAAACTATAGACACATCACTCTCAGTTTTCTAAGAAAAATTGGGAAAATTAAAACCATAACATTTCAGAAAAATAGAAATAAAGCATTTGAGGTAGCCATTTTGTAATATAAACTTGAACTAGTGGATATCTCGTATATACCCCATTTGAAGAGAAAAGGGCTAGTTAAAACCAAGATAATTTATAGCACGAGAGGATAATAACTACAGAGGAGGAGATCTGAAAAACCCAATAAAATGAGGGCAAAGAATGGTAGGATCTATATGGCCTAGAGTATATTTCAGTAATGAGCTGCTACATAAATGTAAGGGAGAGTATCTAACATTCCCATTAATGACATGAGTCATTTACTGTCTGTGAGCCCTAAGGCAAGTCAGTTCATCTTTTTGGGTTGAAATGTCCTCATTTTTAAAATAGAGAATTTGGCCCCTTAAAATTCTAACAGTCTCTGATTCTCTATCCCATCCCCCCCCCGCCTTTTACTTGCTTCAGGGCTAATTATACTTTCAAAGAATACATCTTGTTTGCCAAAATAGAAGAAAACTTTACTCTGCACAAGTGAAAGCATTCAGCTGTCAAAGATCTTAGTCTCCTAAAATAACAGGCCTCAGTTTCAGATGCTTGAGGCTTTTGGGGAAGTATAAAACTCCTCCATCATCTAACTGCAGGTAAATTGCAGATGGGTTTCTCACTGACACTGTCTGCACTATGAAAACCTTCCTCCTTCTTTCTGGCAGGTGCTCCAATGCTAACCGAAGTCCAGATTATTTCCACTGTATATTCTAAAGCTTACAGTCCACACTGGATGAAACTTCCTTTTCCCCTTTGGATTCTTTCCCATCATAACACACACACACACACACACACACACACACGCATACACACACACATTGTTTCTAAAGGAGATTCTTTATAAAACCCTATAACATGAGCGTACTTGGTTTTAACTAACCCTTTTCTCTAAGAAGCTCAAACACTTTACGGACCTCATCTCATTAATCCTCACAACATATGCTATTAAAATGGTAATTTTAAAATAGGTTATGTTGTGAGGATTAATGAGAGGACATCTGTAAGACACTTGGAGGCTCTCTGGAGAGAACTACCAAATGAATACAAATAAATACAACATAGCTTCTTGGTGGAAATGCAAGATAAGACCCAAAGTGTGTAAAGAACATCTAGGTAGGCCAGAGGGAATGCTAATAAAACTGCTAAGGGATCTAGAGGTGGGATTCCTGAGGTCCTGTATGTGAAATGGACCATCTCTTGGTTTAGAGTGTTCAATACACTTTAAAAAGCATTTGGGGGTATGGAGGAGGTGACACTACAACCGTGGATGACCACTCTAGGGATAGCTTCTACACAATCATTTGGTGAAAATATTTTCGTCCAATAATAATTCCCAAAGGGAAACATCATCCACACAACTAAACGGGTACCTAGTCTTCTTAATGATAAATGGGTATCTTTGATTTCTGTTTGATTTGTTTATTTCAGGTTACCATACCTTGGAAGATCTTCTTGACTATATCTTGATCTTTGTTTTGATGTTTCCATAACTTCAGTAGCTGGAAAGTCTGTTCTTGTGAGCTGTGTCGCCGTTTTATCCTCTCTACACTCTCTGCATTTACTCTGGTGCCAGGCAAATTGTCTACCAGGACGCTGAGCCAATTAGGAGTGAACTTTGTAGGAACAGCAAACCTGAAGAATGCCTCCTCACACAAGGTGACATCTAAAGGTAGGAAAACCAAGATTTACTTAGCAACTGGATTCTTGGAAGTCCAGTGGGCAAGACATAAATAAGCCATCACAATAGGGTTTTTCAAAATCTAACGTGTTAAAATGTGAAGTTCGAATAAAATCAACCATCTGTTAGCTGGGTCTTAGTGGCAGGTTGTCAACTCAACTGGGTTTATGTCCTTTCTAATGTCCTTTTAGGGCATTTGGGTGGGGGGAGATTTTAACAAATGTCTAATGAAAATACTGCTGTAAATTAATTGCAGCAAAAATTCTATGACTTTTAGGGCATTTGGGTGGGGGGAGATTTTAACAAATGTCTAATGAAAATACTGCTGTAAATTAATTGCAGCAAAAATTCTATGACTTGAAGTACGCATTAACTTATTTTCATGTAAATATTAAATATCCTGTTAGAGGGTTAGCTAGCATCCACAAGTTACGTCAAGATCTGTGTCAAAACAAATATAATTACTGTCTTTAGAGGAGTGTGAAAAGTAATCTAGAGTAGTATACCATTTTCTGCACACACATAAACACTTAGTTTACCTTTAAGAACAAGGATAGATATAGATGTAAAAACATACATTAAGTGGGAAAATAAACACAAAAAATATGCCACTTAGAAAAAGAGATACAATGGCCTGAGTGTCTGGGTGGAATCTGTTTATCCCAGAGGTTAAGAGTTTGTCTTCGGATTCATCAGACCTGATGAATCTTCTCTGATTCTTCATCACCTATACTGAACTTGAGCAAACTTCACAGTGTATTTGTAAAGATTAAAGCTCATATAGCAAAAGTACCTGGCACACAGTAAGTGCTCAATCAATGATAAAAATAAAATTAAAAATGAATTAAAGAGAATGATAAAGGTCAAAGTCGCTCCTCTTATCACTCCTTCCCTCATTCCATTGTTTGACTAGGAAAGCAGAAAGGCTAAATGGCTGGTCTAAGATTCTGATGACATGGTGAAAAAATGTTGGAACTGGGTTTGAATCTTAAATATCTCCGCCCACAGTCCTATGTTTCATATTCTTCTATGTCATACAAAAAAATGCTTGGGGGGGGGTCAAGCTGGTTAAATGATAAAAGGCAGGTCATCTTCAGTGTGATGCATCCTTGATAGAATGTCTGAGATTAGTCAAGTTGTAGGAATGACACCAACACGGGATACATTCACATAATGAGCTTGGAGCAGTGACCCTTCCTGAATAGAGTTTAGGACAACCCGAGGAACTGATCACTTCAGTGCCATAGAGGTAGTAATACCATAGGTAACAAGCCAGATTTGCATTTTCTGATTTGTTACCAGTCTATGTCATGGTGCTTCTTAGTTGCCGGTTTTTATTCTTAAAACTGATTAAAAATGCATAATTTATTTAAAAAACCTCTAAAATGTTGACTGCTAATTTGAGTTTAGACATAATCTTTGCATCACCCTATTCCTCATGGGTAAGATTTGAGTCAAGTGTGAAAGGGACAAAGTCAAGTTTGGGAGCATGATCATGACAAGGTAAGACCTCTGGAGAGATTTTGACTTGTGGCATTAGCAGCAATGCACAGAACAGTCTTAGCCTGTTAATGTTCAAGAATGAAAAAACATGAGTTTTGCTAAGAAGGTAGTCAGGGGGTCTTGTATTTAATTCAGAGGTAGTAGAAGGTAGAAATTTAAGAAGGTATAATTATTTAAGAAGAGGTAGAAATATAATTACCTATTCCACATTTCTGAGTCGATTCACTGTTTCCAGAGCATACATTGTCATGAGTCGCATTTCCTTTCTGTGTTAGAAGGAGACCAAGTGCACTGCAGTTTGTGTGTTTTCTACAGGGTGCTTTAGATGACGTCTCATTCGAGAAGAACCCATCTGGGCATCTTTTGCAAACTGTATTTCGCTCTGGGGTTCCTACAGAAAATACCAAGCAATTTAGCACCTTCTTCTCAAACACTTGCACAGCAGACATCCTCTTAAGACATTGTGGAAAGACTTCTAACTTGGTTTTTACTTCTACTATTATGTTGCACAAAACTTTAGGCATTTTTCACTTCGTTAGAGAACAAAACCTTTACAGTTAGTAACCCCTTAGGTGGTCTCCCTTCCCTGAAATACAAACACAAATATGTTTTGCTGTGACCTACAAAACACGAAATGAGAGGGAAGGAAAGAGTAAGGGTGTTCATTTGTGCTGCCTGTGCTGAAGCATCCATGAGGCCTTGCTGCCAACCATATTCTTCTCACATTTCTTTCTGGAAAATCATGAAGATAACTGCTGTGTATATCTGCTGTAATATCATTCTTTGAAATTAGTACCCACTGAATGCTAGGTTGTTAAATTCCAGTCGGTGCCTCCTGAAGTTCTGTCTTTCCTGAATCCTAATTTTGAAGCAACTCATAAGTATGCTAACCTTGAGAAGTAAAAATTTACAACATTATAATAAACTTTTGAAGGTGGCAATAAAGTTGATCACTGACTTAAAAGCGTAAGCCTGCAGTTAAGCTACACAGTAAATGGGAGATGATATACCGTTTGCTTAAACTATTGAGTTTTAAAAGAGCACCATCAGTAAAATTTCAGGGAAGGGTGATTGCAAGGGCATTTTATTTCATGGTGGAAAGATACATGATAAGTTTGGAGAACTCGCTAGTTAGAAAAACTTGAACCAGTCAACAACTAAAGATAAATACCTTCAAACCCTTGACTCTATTATGCGTGGCTAGATTATACATTACAGGGTATTTGCATATGAAAATACCTCCATCTAGTGTAAGCTAGTTGAACAGATTCAGACTTCAATATTCAAATGTACTTTTTTCCAGGCCAATTCTGGTTCAGGCGAGATAACAAATACAAAAGGGACAAATGAAAGAAACAGCAAGTTAATAAACTTCATTTATTAAAAATTCAAACCTCCCACCTCATTGTGTCAAAACCAGAGGTAAGAAAGAAGGAAAGAAAGAGCAAAACGATTTGGTTCTAGTTTCAGCTCCTACTTCTTCTAAAGGAATTGATGATGCGTTGACCAGTAAAAATGACAAAGGGCTGGCAGGGGAAAAAAAAAAAAAAGAGGAAGGGGCAAACCACAGGCCTGAAATTTTCATGTGCCATTTCCAGCATTGCAGTGACATCGTATTAGGGAAAACCTTCCATAGAGGTCTAAGTTTTGTTGTTGTTTAATACTTTCTTACTATACCTCTCACCTTAAGTGGGATCCAACTCCACACCAGTTCCTACAATATCATAAGCAGAGGTATTTGGCAAGGACTCCATTGTATTCTTTCATTGCTAACATATTGGGAATCAGTGGACTTGGCCATCTGGATCTAAGTCTCCCTCGGCCAGCTGCCACGTGTTCTGGAAAGCCAATTGCGTAAAGAAGAATCTTATCATTTTTCAGAAGAATTTTATCATTCTTCAGAAGAATCGTATCATTCTTTAGATACCATTCTTCAGAAGAGTCTTATCATTCTTCAGACCCATGGTTTGGGTCTTGCCACATATCCCAATGACAATATCAAAGATACAAGACATTCTTTCAGAATGTAATTTGTAAAGTTCTTTAACAAACAGAATCCAAGAATAATGGAAGGAAAAGTTTCTTAAAATATTTGGGAGGCTTTATATAATGACCTTTCTGAAGAGGACTTCCCTCTTTTATCATTGTTAGAACTTTCTGTAAAAAAAAAAAAAAAAGGTTTATCCATCTAAGTAAATGATTTTGCCTTATTAATGTCAGTGGAAATAAAGGTAAAAGGTATAATCTGACAGGCAAAATGTGAGACACCATAATGGGGAGGGGAGGTCTGCTTTCCAATTGAGGATGTCATCATGCCAGCCGTAAGAAAGGACATAAGAATTACAGGACGCACACACAGAATGGCATAGGTAAAACATGGAAAAGAGATAATCTGACTTCAAAACAACAGCAGCAAGGAATGGTTAATACTTTTTGGAATAACACTACATAGTCCTCCTTCCCTTTGGACTGGAAACCTCTTATTTTCCATGAGGAACTGCTCTGTGGGTTTTTAGGGAGGGAGAGGTAAATAAGCCCCACTGCGGTGCCACAAATAAAATGTGTCTTTTTGTCTAAGTCTTCTGGCTGCCTGCTTGCTTCATTCCACAAACAAATTTTCATGCTGATGTGAGAAAATGCCATTTCCATTATTTTCCAAATTTTTCTAGTTTCCAAGCTATAGAGCCCCTGCTTAATTAATTTTTCTGCATATACAACTTAACTGAATTGAATTAAATGGATTTGGTTTTGTTGGGTGAGCTTTACCCCCTACAATTTGGTTTAGCTTTTGAATCCCAAAGCATCATGCAATAAAAGCTAGGAAGTCTCACCAATTTCTTCATACTCATGATGGAGACATTTTAAGGGACACTCATGCAATTTGCACCTCCTGTAATTATTTTTATACGATTCACAACTTAGGCAACGAAATAGATTTCAACTTTTGAATGTTTCCTTTGTATGCCTTTAAACCTAAAGTATTTGTCATTGAATAATTTAGGCTATGTAGAAGTGGTAGAAAACCACTTCTGAAAGTTAAAATAATTACAAATAATTAGCATCCTCTAAACCAGTAGATCTGAACCAGGGGTGATTTTGGCATCCAGGGGACAACTGGCAATGTCTGGAGATATTTTTGGTCATCACAACTAGGGAAGGAATACTATTGGCATCTAGTGGCTAGAGACCAGGGATGCTGCTAAACATTCTACAATGCACAGGACATCTGTGCATAAAAAGAATTATTCAGCCCCAAATGTCAGTAGCACTGGGGGTGAGATACACTGCTTCATACTGAGTAATCAGAATCTATACTGATTACTACTTCCTCCAGAAAAGTGGGAGAAAAAAGGAAAGGAGAGGAAGTGAATATTCTTAATTTTCCCAAGTCACGAGAGGATACAGACTGCATTGAAGCTTCATGAATGTGGTAGGAAAGAATGTGGGTTGCAGCTTTATAAGATTCAATGCACACTGGCGCTAACCTGTGCTGTTCAAAATGCAAAAAGAGAAAGTACTTTTGTTTGTAGACAAGGACTTACTCTTGGCTTGACATTCTGTTTTGTCTATGATAAAGAATAAGCTCATTTTAGAGATACTGCTGGTCTTTATCCTCATAAACACTCGACTCCCATGCCAAGGGAAGAACTAACTTCATTTTTAATAATGAAATGCATTTCCCCGAACCATTCTCATTTTTTACATAATTAATTATAACTGCTTATTGTTAGCACTCCAGAGCCTCATTAATATCAGCCTAATTACTCTCTTGGTATCAATTATAATTTCTGATGTTTGTCAAAAAGCACTGTAGTTTGAAGCTGTCCATGCTGAAGGGAAACACAGAGGTATGTATCAACTATAAACAGTGCGACTCAGAGCATATCCCTTTAAAAAGGAGCATTCCATCACGCATCTCATTAGAGAGCCATTTGCTGCATTTGAGATCTGTCACTAAATTGCCCAGTAGTGGCAAAGTATTCCTCTGAGGAATTGTCCTTTGGCAGCCAGCCAGACACACAGGACATACCTAGCAGGTTCTATTACCTTTGCAATTTGCTATCCTATAATATCACCAGGACACAAAGTGTTCCCTTAAACTTTCAGTACTACCTGACTTTGTATGATCTCATTAATTTTGTCGCATGCTGAAAGCCGATGCGTACCAGCGTGGAGCACTCCAAAGCCAGGGGGACAGCTCCTGTGCTTCAGGCAGAACTCAAGCTCCAGGTAGCGTCCTTCCTCACACTCGCACACACGGTTGTGGGTGCGGTTGCACTCCTGCTTGACATACTGGAGCTCCTTGCACACCGGCCTGCAGTATAGACACTCGTCACTGGTATGCCACAGGTCCGTGTAGTAGTGGTTGGGACAAGGGACACACACAGTCTTCCGCCTTGCTGTGCAGTGCTGTTTCAGAGAAGTGCCAGGAGGACACTTGTCACACATCAGCTGGCGAGAGGTTTCTGGGTCATAATGAAGGTACTTTGGAGGAAAGGTTTCCTGGGTGGTCCATTTAATGGAGATGTCCAGGAACTAGGAGAGAGGGAAACAATGGCATGTTAGCATTGTTAGATAGGGTGGCTCTTCTGTGCAAAAGCATCATTAGACTCAGAAAGTCCCTGACTACCCTCCTGCCTACAGGGCTGCACCACAGAAAGTGAGTTCAGAAGCTGTCATTTTTGCCTCTCGTAGCTTAATCTCAAAGACCAAGATGGGGGTGGCAACACACATTGATTTAAGTAAACCCAGGCTCACAGATAATAGGATGTTTAATCTCCCTGGGTTTCAGGATGTCTAGATGAATGAGTTGGATGAATTAGTAGGCCTCAGAATAGCTATACCAGAAATCTCCTAGACTCCCTGATAAAAATGCGGATTCCTGGGATTCACAACTCTACCCATTCTGATTCCACGGGTGTGGAGCTGGGATTAGAGATTTAAAAAAAACTCCTGCAGTGACACCAGTGCTAGGAGTCCATACTCAATAACTATTCTTTCATTTATTCACTTCACAAATAGCTACTGAGCCCTTAATATGTGCCAAGTTCTGTGCTGGACAATTAGAATGCAGCTGTTGAGTAAAATAGTCAAGAAACCCTCCCTGCTCTGGCAAAGTGTACAGTCCACTGGGGTAGTGGGTAAGAGAATAAATACAGATAAATTACATGTTAGAAGGTAAGTGTTGTACAAAAAAAAAAAAATCAGCAAGTCAAAGAGATTGGAAGTATGGAGGGGGAGGGGGAGAGACTAACATTTAAATGGGGGGGGGGAATCACTGTAGCTATATTTAGGACTACGTATCTCTCTTTCAGTTTTCCCATTCTAAGACTTGATGTATAGTGAAATAAAGAGCTGGTGATGTGTGAAGACTGCATGATTACATCAACAGTCGTCCAGACCATCCATTCATTCATTCAGTCATGCACCAGCCAGGCACTGAACACCTACCAGGAATGCACCAGGAATATGCTAACAGATGAGACATAACCCCTGTCCTCATGAAGCCTGAAGTTCATGGAAAGATTCCTAGAATTTTAAGACTGATATTTCCTCCAGAACATCCTACGGCCCTATCTTGACTCTTACAGGTAAATGGTGACAAGAAAATTAAAGGACCACCTCTTTTCACGTTGGTTGGGAAAAACCTCAGGGAACAGGCAGGGTTTCAAAAGTTTCTATACATAAAATCAGGAATAATCAGGAATAGGTCCAAGAGAGCAGGTGAGAAAATCTCATGGGTGAGGGTGCTGCTTGGGAGGGCAGCTCCACCTGGGTGCTCTATCTCATATTCTAGATCTTCAAGGGAACATGGAAGTAGTTCTTCACACTAATTACCGAAAGCACACTCTCAGAAGACACAGTGTTGTTTGTGTGTAGGGGGTGGTTCATTTGGTTTTTATTGTTTGTTTATGGTACGGGGATCAACATAGACTATTTTCAGGCTTTGGGGAAGTGGCAGACCAAACACAGTAATTTTTTCCAAACTTTTCTTCTTTATAGAACCCAGGAAATTTCACAGGAGCCCCTTGACCTGGGAAAAGCATGCCCAGCTAGGGAAACAACACTCCCTTATGAATTTGGAGTGACAAAGGTAAAGAATGGCCCTTTTCATAAGCATTTGGGCATTTTCATCTAATTAACAACACATTCACTCCTTACTGGAACATGACAAGCATCAAAGCTGACTAGACCTAATATGAGCTGATAAGCCAAAAGAAAAAAAACCCCAGAATATCTCACACTGGGCCATGAACAATCTTCAGACTCTTGTGAGATAAAGGACTCCTACCTAACAAAAAGTGGAATACAATGCAAAATCAGGGCTGCTCTGGGGGCCTTCTCAAGACACTTTCATGACCTGAGGGTTTCTAGGGAAAATAAGTCCTTGAATTTCCCCAGGGACTTTCTATTGGCTCAGACAAAGCTCATCAACACAAGGAGAAAGAAGAAATGGACCAATAGTGGGTGGAAACTCTGTCTTGCTCTGAAGCTTTCAGAAATATGGAATCTATTTATTCATTCAACACACATCTGGTGAGCATCCACTGTGTACCAGGCATTGTAGAATGAACTCAGCATAGAGTGGTGCACAAAAGGCAAGATGGCTGTTGCCTTCAAGGAGTTCACAGTCTAGTGAGGGGGAAGACCGCGAAGAAGTGAAGAAATAAATAATTATATGTTTTGAGGGAAACAGAGCAAGATGGAAAAGCCTTGTAGCTACTTGGTCATTTGAGTAGATGATGCTACCTCTTTCAAGGCCCCTTGTGTGAATTTGGCTTAGATATTCCTAAAATCTTCAATGTTAGGGAATGAAGTTTTCCCAGTGCAACTTGCAGACACATGGAAGCAAGGAGAAATGCTTTTTTTCTCTCGCTGTTCACCTTTGATTTTCTGAAAGACTGTTTTTACAGGTTATGTCACTTTAAAGAGCTTTGTCTCTGAGGTGCAAAGGAACACCTTTGTCTTGTGTGCTACAACTGAGTGAGCCCCATCTTGGTAGAACTAGAATTCCTAAGACTTTCTCCAGCCTGATTCCCCATCAATCCCCCTTTCTCATTTCAACATGACTTAGTTGTGCCCATTTACTCATCAGCTGACTCTTTTCTCCCTTATCAAGAAATGATAGGATGGGATGGGAACCTCCACCCCCAGTGCTTGTGTTTCTCACTAGAAGGAGCCACATAAATTGAAGATCTGTCCAAGAAAGCTGATGCAATTTATATTTTTCTAGGCAACTGGACATGACACTGTTGGTTTCCAGGAACCATGCATAAGAAATTAGTTGCCATTTCTTCAAAATACAGGGAAGTTGAGGTGAAAGGAATCCACAGAGACATAAATAAATAAGGTTGATTTAAGGATTAGAGGGCAATTATACTAGTGAAGGTAATTTCTCCAAGGCCACAGCATTGGGATTATCATATATATTTTTGCAAATCAGAAGGCCTTGAGGAACTGCAAAATAACTTGTTTTTAGTAACTTCTGTTGGGCCTCTGTGTTTTATTTGAAAATTTTCCACTATGGTAAAAAGACAGAACTGTGTGGCCAAAACTGGATGGTGAGGTCTTAATCTCTGGTTAGCCCTAATTCCCGCACAGAATTTCTGGAACCAGTTACTGGACAGAGGATGGGCAAGATCAATGGAGCTCTTCATGTCAGTCCTGTCCCTTACTTTCTTCAGCATTTCCTGGAAAAGCAATGAAAAAGATGCCATAGAAGGACACATGATCTTAACATTGGCTCCATCTCCTTTTTCTCTTTATTTTTTCTTTCTTCCTCCTCCCATTTCTTATGCATACACCCTTTGGGGTAGACCATTTTTGCTTGAGGGAATCTGGGACTCCTCCAATTTAGTGCTTCCATCTAGTTTTCCTGAAGCCCTGGTGCCTCTTTCCTTGAAAGGTCACTTAAAGTGCCATGTCTAATAGCTTAGTTCTTCTCCTTGCCCTTCCATTTTTCATGGTGGACAGAGGTTAAAGAATGTTCTATGTCAGCCCAACCATCTTTTCTCATCTATCAAATATTAGTAAGGGTGGTGGTGAGTGGTGAGTGAATCATTTGTTCTTTAAAGTCCTTTCTAGCTACCATTATAATATTCTGTGGTTTGACAGCATTTAATTAGCTAATGGCCTTGGAAACAAATCTCTTGCTTTAACTCCCTACTTCTTGCTCCACTGTTTTATTTGTGAAACCACTTTGGATCTCAGAACCCCCCTTTCCAATCTCCACTTTTCACATTCACCCATGTCTACTACTCCTTTTTGTAGAACCAACAACTGATGCCCCAGTACCCTGACTTCTCAGCCATCCCTTGTCTTCTGACATGCCATCTTTCATCTGCTCTTACCATGAAGTTGGTACTTCACAAAAGCCAATTGCATGTTTGTTGCTGAATCTGTTATGCTAGTTTTATCTCTGTATCTGTATATGCTATGGTTGTAACTATCCTTAGGTAATTCAGTCAAATATTATGCAAATCAATCAACAGGGGTGTGAAAAAAAATTACTTTTCTAGGAAAAATGCTTTGGGAATGACTTGATAAAGATGAGCCACAAAGAAGCAAAAACAATCTATTATAGAATCTGGAGTAGCTGGGACACCTGGGTGGCTCAGCAGTTTAGTGCCTGCCTTTAGCTCAGGGCGTATTCCTGGTATCCCAGATCCAGTCCCACATCAGGCTCCCTGCATGAAGCCTGCTTCTCCCTCTCCCTCTGCCTATGTCTCTGCCTCTATCTGTGTGTCTCTCATGAATAAATAAATAAAATCTTTAAAAAAACAAAAGAATTTGGAGTAGCTGAGACAACTGTAAAAACAAAATGGGGTAAACGTCTAGAATACTCAGTTTGTTTCATAAAGGTCTTTAAGGCCAAAATTGAAATGCATGGGCCATATATATTATAAAACAGGGTTTTTTTTTTTTTTTTTTTTTTTTAAAGAAAGATAGCATAGGACTTCAGTTAGCAAACCCAGATTCCAGGAAAAGCCTTGGCCAAATCTCAAATTACAGGTGAATGAATGTTTATTTAAATGTTTTCATTTATAGTATATGTGTATACTTTTTATTATTAATGTTTTAATTGATTTCCTTGTTAATCATCCAACTCTTAGTCCCAATCATACAAAATTTCTAATTAGAATTCTTAATATTTAGGAAGTAGAGTGGTATGGTAATGATATTTGCAGGTAACAAAAAATGGACAATATGAAGATGGAATTCTATTTTGCCTATCCCATTCTAACATACATGCATCAAATCTCTACTCTGTGATAGGCAGTAGAATTAAAAATAACCTTTATAATATTTTGATTTGTACCTAATTAGGATATTATTATTGTTGTTGTTGTTGTTCTACCAGCTACAAAAATGAGTCTTCGAATGAGTAACTAACTGTCCTAGGTCACAGTCATTATTAGTGGAAGCAGAATTCAAACCCAGAGCATGTGCCATATAATACTGTTTTTTGGTCAAATCCTTTAACATTTACCAGATGCTCTCACTTATGCTATAGCCTTCATGCATAGTTTAAAAGTAAGACCTGATGTGCTTATTTTTTCATTTAGGCCCAAGAGCACAGAGTTAGGAGATCATGGAAGATCAACCAAAGCCTTCCTGAAGTCCAGATGAACTGACATTGACTCTTCTTTGTACTGAGACTAGCACTTACTGGTCCAAGCCACCGAGATAGAAATTTCTCAAATGGTGATTTGACTAGAACACTCTACTGGTCTATGTTTCATCCTAAAGGCCAAGTGAAGAATACACTTTCTCTAACAAGTTTATTTTTACATTATGCAATGCAGCAAATTCCATACTACTGGGCTTGCTCTCTGGTATACAGAACCATGAGTGACCCAGTGGGTTTCTGTTTATGGAAAATTCATTAAAAGGAGCCCACGCACAGCCTGAAATAACTACTTGGTTTGGGAGTTCCTTTTGTGATCTCTCGTCATGATCTTTGCCACAGAGAACTATTTGGGGACTATCCAGAGTTAGCTAAAGTTCTGGTCAGTTTAGAAACCATGCCGTTTTACAGTTCATTTTAGCCAAGAAGGGAGACATTCAGGACACATATCATGGTGAATTTCCTATAGATCTCTTGCAGTATAAACTATAAAGCTTATTTTTTTAAAAAACTATTTTCCTATGAAGTTTAGTGTATTTGATTTTCTATAGTTTTACAGTGTAATAGCCCATTCTCTTTTTCCTCCATTGCTTAAATAATTCATTTATTCAATCAACAAACGCTTCCTGAAACAATTACTATGCTGTAGAAATACCTCTAAATGATGGAGTTGAATAAATTAATGTTCCTGTTTCATAGGAACATTCATCTAAAAGCTCAGCCTGATATAAAATACTCATAAATCACTGCAAATCAATTGGAAGCAGAAGAGAGAAGAAAGAAGATCAAAAGACTCAGCAGAGAAACAGGTCAGAAATTATAAGGGACTGAAGTTAGGCACTGATAAGGGAGGAGAAGGAATAGATATGATATGTTGACTGATTGCATGGAGAAGATGCCCTAGAAAAAGCGACTGAAGAACATACCCATGAATTTGAACTATTAGGTATGTAGTATTGTCATTAATTACTGATGCCAGGAGAAAAAGACAGTTATGGAGAAAGAAAATGAATATACCTTGGGACATCTTCCACCTATGAGACTCAAAGTGATATCTACTAGATAACTGGATATATGTATTGGGAATTTAGGAGACAAAGGCAGCTAAAGACACAGGTTTCAGGGTTAAGAGCACATAAATGGCTCTATGAGCAGAAAGGTCAGATGGCCTACGGATATTGCATATAAGCATAAAAGGACAAAAAGAATGGAATTCTTTTTGCAAGAATTTGGAATTTATATGCAAGATGGGATGAAAAAAGAGAAGGTAAAAAAGGAATTTCACAGTGTTTTGAAAAGAATGCTAAATGGATAACTTAACAAATTCTAAAAAGTATGTATCTTGGCCATTAGATCAATGTTAATTAAGAAGAGCACTTTTATTTTTAAAGATTTTATTTATTTATTCATGAGAGACAGAGACACAGGCAGAAGGAGAAGCAGCCTCCATGCAGGGAGCCCAACATGGGACTCGATCCTGGGTCTCCAGAATCACACCCCAGGCTGAAGGCGGCGCTAAACCACTGAGCCACCTGGGCTGCCCAAGAAGAGCACTTTTAGCTGGGAACTTACATTTAGACTATGAATACCAAGCTTCCAACTCAGTGTGACCACCAGGTTTAGTAACCTTGAGCCACTATCTCACCTCTAAAATGAGAATAAACCTTATTTTAACTATCCCTGTACAACTGTTGTATTTCAAATGAATAAAAGAAGGTACACAAATAAACTTGGTAAAGAGTAAGCTCCCAGACAAGTAGGAGGCATTATTACATATACTAATTATACAGAAGGTGGGAAATGGGAGATATTTTGAACCAGACGTTTCAGAAGACATTTTGAAATTTCCTGTGCAGTAGGAAGTTAACACACCTATGATGTGTCGGAAGTTGACTATCTACCCTATTCTTAATTATCTCTAGAAAAAGTGATTTTTAAAAAAATTAGTTTCAGTATCTTCCCAACTGGTATCATTTTCTTGGTCTATTTCAAATATTTTCAAGGCAATTTCATGGATTTGCTTAGGGGGACCAGATAGAAAAGAATTTGTTTCCATACTCCTTATATGCTTAACCATGGTATCTTACACATATCAAGTATTCAATATATCTCATTTAATTTTATTCAGTTCAGTAGGCACATTGAATGCTTACTGTGTGTAATTAGGATTACTGGTGATGATGTGTGCACACAAATACCCAACATGTAAATTTGCAAGAACAAGCAAAAAATCTGCAATTTTCTCATCTGTAAAATGATACTGATAACACAATGTGCCTCTAGGAAACATTTTTTTAAAGTACCTTTCGTCTCCCATGGCATTTTGCAGGTACTGTCTATTTGCATTTAGCTTCCATTTTAAATGCGAATGTAGAAAAAAAGCGGGTAGTTCATTTGAGAGGTTTATCTGCTGCTGCCAGTTCCCCACCTAAGGGTCTCCCACTGCTTAATAATTTTCACAATAGCCAGCTGTATGGCTGAGGATTATGTCTCTAAGTAAGAAGTAAGAGCAAATGAATTAAATCTGTTCATCTATACAGAACTGATTTGCTGCCAACAGCTAATACTAGGCAAACGGGAAAGGAAACACGAAGAATTATGATTTGTTAGATGAATCGCTGAGCCAGATTCTACACTCTTTTGCGTCCTTTGGGGCTGAAGAACTGTCTCAGGTAAACTTCAACTTTCAATGCAATTTTTTGTTCCCTTCAGAAGTTTCCTTTAGCTGTTTGAAACCTTTTAAGTTAATTAGCAGTAAATTGTTTATGTTTGGAATCAACCAGAATTATCAGGACAGATTTGCTTGTGATGCTTCTGGCACTTTGGAGGAGTTTTACAGACAGCTGAGTTTGATAGATTCACAAGTGAAAAGAAAAAATCTGAAACAAAAGAACTAGCAATACAGGTACACTTAAGACTTTCCCAGGAAGATATGTAGAAATCTCACATGTTTGGCTTCTGTTAATCACCAGATTTGAGATTGAATATTAATTCTGAAAAGTTCAACTCAACCGCAGAGCTGGTTGCAATTTTCTCTATAATTATGTCCATTCAGGTCCATTTAATAAGCATTACTTAAGAGTATTTCACCTGCTGTCCTTGGCATTTGGGGCTGACAACTGGCAGTACATTTTAGTATGTTGATCATTTTGAACACCAATTTTTAAAATTCCTTTTTATTTCTGTAGTGCTTTTCTTTGAAGATAATACATTACTCACATTTTATTAATCTCTTCTGGTTGTTAATGATCTGGATTGAGGTCCAATCAACATGTAGTTAAGGGCAGCTGGTGAGAAAAAGTTAGGCTCGAGAAGCTGTAGTGATTATAAAATGGAACAGAAACTACAAGTAGAAATGGAACAAAATAGGGCATGAGTTAAACATGGAGGGATTTACTGTGCGCCTCCAACACGTGAAATTCTAGGAGCCCCAGGTGATACAGGAATAATATTAGCTTAGTGCATTATATTATGATATAGCAGGCTCTATACTAAGCCCTTTCTTCACATGCTATTAACATCCATCCCCTTTGCCAATCTCTGAGGAGATATGATGATCCCTATTTTATGGACAAAGAAATAGCCTCTCACAGAACTTTAGTGATGTGTCAAAGGTCACAGGGCCAGTACACATGTGAGCTGGGATTCAATCCAATCCTGTTTAAATCTAAGCCCTTTAACAAGTGGCTCTTGCCTCTGGGAACTTGCAGTCTTACAAAGGAGACAGGCATAGAAGTAATCAATCAACTACAACACAACATAAAGTTCAATAAGATCTACCTTGTACCTATGCATCTTATCTATGTATCCATCTTGTCTGTCTTTCTATCCAGCCAGCCATCTATCCTGCTGAATAAATTCTTCTCCTTCTCTTGTCCTAAAATACGATAGTTTCCACAACCTCTCTGGACAATGGTGCTATGAAACTGAGACGTACTTTAATTTTTTATTTACTTGCCACAGAGAGAGAGAAAGAGAGCTCACACACAAGCACAGGGAGCAGGAAGCTTGATACAGGACTCGATCCCAAGACTCTGGGATCATGACCTGAGCCAGAGGCAGGCACTTAACTGACTGAGCCACCCCAGCACCTGAGAGGTACTTTATACTAAGCAGTAGCTTCTTGGTAATGTGCCCTCTTGAAGTGCTCTCCCTCCTTTTCCACCTTACTCTTCTTTCACTCGCTCCTCATTCCCTAGGATTGTAGTTTCTAGTAAAGTACTAAAATGTATGTTTGCCTCAAGCTGTGTTTCCTAAGGCATCTGGGCTTTTAACTCATGTCAGTAAGGAGGTCAAGGCATTTAATTTTAAAAGAAAAAAACATGGTGACCCTCCCCACCCCTCCGAGCTGAAAAAGGATGGAAAATACATTGAATCAGTTGTCCCAAGGATTTGAGGCTCAGGGGCTTCAGCTGGGGTTCTTTTAACCTCAGCAGAGATCACTGGGTGTGAAGGCACCCATAGAAGCTTGGCTCTAACTTATAGATATTTTGTGTCCCACTGGACTCAGCTACTAGATGTAAGTTCTTATAGGACAAACAAACTCAGCTAAGTCACCTTAGGAAAAATTACTTCACTTCTCTGGACCTCAGTTTCTTTGTCTATGAAATAGATACTAATCTCCACATCAGAGCCTTTCTATGCAAATTAAGTGAAATCCTGTGTGTGACTTTCATATACAAAACATATTCTAAGTATCATTAGTGTCTTTCTATTGTAGGATTTCCTTCCTCGGCTGGACTTCAATGGGTCATCCTGATGCAAGATGGCAGTGAACCTGTATGAAGGAAGGGTCAGTCGGAAGCAATGAAGAGAAAAAACATGATCCTTGTTTTCTTACTCTCACATAATAGGGTGTCTGATTTAAAGTCTACTGTTAGGTATCTGTTGATCCTTCCATTTGTAGCCCAGCTAAGCTTTTACATAATTTTAGTTCCCTAAATTTTGAATTTTTAGCATTAGAAGAAAGAAGAAGTCCTTCTCATGAACACCCTTAACAATATCTTCGATACAGAAGGAGTTTCAACTGATAATCTAAAATAGTAGGTTTAGGGGCACCTGGGTGGGTGGTTTAGTGGTTGAGCATCTGCCTTTGGCTCAGGGCAAGATCCCGGGATCCTGAGATCGAGTTCTACTTCGGGCTCCCCACAGGAAGCCTGCTTCTCCCTCTGCCTCGGTCTCTTCCTCTCTCTCTCTCTATGTGTGTCTCTCATGAATAAATAAATAAAATCTTTTTTAAAAACCCTATAAAATCACAGGTTTAAACACTGGTGATTTTAAATGCTCCTTGAAGTTCCTGCCGCTCAATGAGCTGATATACTTGGGGTCTGGCTACTGTGTCCATCAGGACAGGCTGGGTTTTATGCTGTGCTAAGAAACAACTTCAAAATCTCAGTGGCTTAAATATAACAAAGGTTTGTTTCTCACTCATGCTATATTCCTAGTGCATCCACTAAAACCTATTAGCATTGTCCTTTGTCCAGGATCTAAGATGAGAAAGCCACCAATATCTAGAATATGGCTGGTTCACTGTGGAGGAGGGAAAGAAAAAAAAAGTTGGAGAAGGGGGTCATAGGTCCTCAGTTAAGTATTCTTTTGTGGAGTGACATATCATTTTAACGCTCGAGTCGGTGGCTGGCAGTGTTTGCATCCTCTCCCCACCCTCCACCCTCACCAGAAGACTGGAAAGCACAGTCTTATCATGCTTCGAGAAAGGAGGACTGAGAACAATTTACAAGCAGCCCTAACAACTACATCCTTGATCAAAAAACATCAGTCATACTTTCTCGAGGACCTTTATTTTAGCACAATCCAGTTGATTTTCTCTTCTTTTTACTCAATAATAAAAGAAGGGACTGGGGTCACCTGAATGACTCGGTCCATAGAGCCTGTGACTCTTGATCTCAGGGTTGTGGGTTCGAGCCCCATGTTGGGTGTAGAGATTACTTAAAAATAAAATCTTAAAAAAAAAAAAAGAAAAGGACAGAATACAGAATGTATGGGAGCAGAGATTTATGTCTATCAGCCTGATGTAGTCCTCAAGGGAAATATTTAACCTATTACCATGCTTACTCTGCCCAAAGGTTTGACATTTATTCCAAAGAGCCATGTGTAGTTGTCAAGTACTTCCTTGTGAAGACAAATGCAAAGAAAATTCTGCAATGAGTCTAAGGAGATTGCTAGCAACCAAAATTATACCTCTTTAGTAAGTCCTGAGGGAATGTCTTGGATCTGGCTTCTGGCTAAATGGAATATGAAAAATACCCACATTAACAACTTCTCTGCATACTAGCTAACGACAAGAAAGACTTGTTTCCAAATGAGAAAATGTTTTATGGTTTAAAAGAATAATCTGTGATCTTAAAACAAATAAGTCTCACTGCTTAAAAGGAGGTGACATTTCAAAAGCTGCTTCCTCTGGGATCTCACTGACTTAAACAGAATTTCTTATATGAGAAACCAGTTGGGCAGAAGAAAAATGGCAACTGCAACAAAATAGATTTTTTTTTTACGATTTTATTTATTTATTCATGAGAGACATAGGCAGTGGGAGAAGAGACATAGGCAGTGGGAGAAGCAGGTTCCCCATAGGGAGCCTGATGCGGAAATGGATCCTGGGACTCAGGGATCATGACCTGAGCCAAAGGTGGACACTCAACCACTGAACCACCAGGCGCCCCAACAAAATAGATTTTTTTAAAAAACATTCCTTTACGATTATTTTTTTCATAAATAAGTCCTTTTGGTTTTTGCATGTTCGGTGTATTAGTGTATCTTCAATTTGTTATTTTAATGACAAAAGCTTAAAACTAAGGCAGACCTCCTGCATATCACCTGATCCATACCCCTATTATTTATTTATTTTTATGATTATGGTTTTTAATTCTAGTATAATTAATATCCAGTGTTATATTCATTTGAGGTGTACAGTATAATGATCCAACAGTTTTTAGAGATGGTAAAGTTAAAATCTCACATTGCTGGCATCACCAGCCGGACTGCAGACTAAGACAGAACTTTGCTTCCTGCCACTGGAGTGATCTTACTGTCACTATGTCCAGTTGAATTCCTAAATTACTTTGTTTCTTTTTTCTTTTTTTTTTTTTTTTTTGGTGGTGGTGTTATTGCAAATTGATGGTAGGAGGAACTTTTTAAAGAATAGGTTCCTGATAACCGTATTTTCTAAGAATAAAAGAAATCACTTTTTGAACAAGAAAGTACCATTACATGGGAAGGAAATTGAGGTTTTTTGAATCAAAGACCAGGGGAGAAAACTGAATTTACCAAGGCAGTCAGAAAGTTTAGATGAATTACGGTCTCGTTTTAAATCTAAATCCATCTTGACACCCATTTTCCTATTTTATAGTTGATTATTTAAGAAGTCCCGATGGAAAATGCTTCCAAGATATGGACTAAATTGAAGTGAAAATCCTAAGGCTCTTCTTTTTATTTTTATAGACAATGCTTCAACGAAATTAAACAAGGTCTTCACAGTATTAAAACATCATTTTAGAGAGGCAAATTTTTAAAAAATCAAAATAAGAAAGTAATAAATGAAGACCATTAGGAGCACATTCCTTTTTTTTTTTTTTTTTTTTTTTTTTTTTTAGAAGGGCTTTAGGAAGGACATTTCATTTCCTCCTGCATCGCCTACCCATAACGGTCTGGCTGATATAGGTATTTCTCAGAAATTGGGGTGAAAACAACGTGCCCAGGCCATACCTGGGAAGTTATGCCACCTTTAGTTGGGAGAAACCATTTTGGTGTGTCTGCATACTGTTCTGGCCTTCGGGGCGTTAATTTAGAGAGGCCAGGTAAATGTGAGACCGAGTGGGGACCACAGAGCTTCGTACCTAATGTGTTGTAATACTATTCTTATCCCTTACAACTGTCTAAAAGAATTCTTTTTTTAGACTTTCTATGCTAGTCACCCCAAAATATTCTGTGGTAGTGAGTTCCAAAAACTAATTACATGTCACATAAAAATACTGTCCTTGTATCTATTTCAAGTTGGCCATACCTCAGTCTTTCTTCTTGCACAGATAGTTTACAGATGTTGCTAGGATTTCCGATTCACTAGTTCCTGCTATTATGGGTTGCTCAGTTTTATTTTGATTTTTGTTTTCTTTTCTAAACATGGCTGCTATTACTGCTCATATTTGCATTTTGTTTACTGGACTATCAGTATCACAAATGTGCTCTGGGGCTGCTTGCCTCTCTCCTCTCTCACCATGTGCAATCACCTTTCCCTACTGCTTTAAAAACCTACTGTATAATGATGACCAGATTTTTATCTTCAGCCTGGGCTTCTCCTATACTCTGAAACCTTGAATCCAAATGTCTATTTGACTTCTCCATTGGCGTGTTTTACAAACATGTAAACTTGATCAAACCAAAAATGAATACCTGATGCCCAAACCAACCAAATGGGTAATGACAAAGTGGGTTCAGCTGAGCTTAGGTAGGACCTCCACGAGTCACTATATGAATCTAGTTCATCTCTGTTGCTCACTTAAGAATGGGTCTTCATGAAGATATTGATACGAACCTTCACAGTAGAAATGTACAAATATTGGCACCTGGCCTAAAATATTGGTCAGGTGGATAGGGTGTCATACTTAATATTTTGAAAGAGATGAAAGCCAACATTAGAATGTTAAATCTCTGGCAGTAAGGAGAACTTTAGCAAGGTTTGTTTGCCATTTCAGAAAAGCACAGTACGGAAGCCAACACTGATCATGGTTCTGAACCCCAGCACATCAAATGGGTTTTGGCCTTTGTTCCTAGCGGTCTGTTCATGGAAATTTCACATAAAGATGCTAACATGTCACTGCCTCATGATGTCTTACAGTGAAGCTTATTTTATTATTAGCTACTTTCCTTTTATTTCTCCTTTATAGTATAGTTATGCTAGTATATTGACTTTAAAAATTATGTATGTAGGTAAAATATATGCACTCTAAATTTTGTTTCAGGAGAGCAAGAGAGTTGTTACAAAGGATTTATTTTCAACGTGCATGAAAAAAGTGATATGATTGAGAATTACTGCCCTTCAGGGCAAAACATACAGATATACTGATAATTTTGGCATTTTTGCTCCATGGTAGCAACATAAGGGGCAGCCAGGCATCATTAGTCAAGGCTTTGAATAATGCAAACATAAATTTTTATAAAATTACTCTTTCTCTGCAATCTATTTCCCAGTTCCCTCTTTTTGACTACAAAGGAGAAACTCGGGCTTAAAAAAATGCTAGTGGTTAATGAGATGCTGAAGGAAATAACACTTTTCAGAAAAAAACTTTCAGAATAGGGAATATGCAGGCAGGGGGGCTGAGGGTTGCTCAGGGCAAAACCCAGCAGGCAGGTTAGTGGATAGGAGAGCTAGACTAGTTGAGTGTGTGTTTAGTGCCCCTTTGATAGACACTGCCATAGCTCTCCTTCTAGAACCAAGTGGATAAAACATCTGGCACAGAGGGACACCTGGGTGGCTCAGTGGTTGAGCATCTACCTTTGGTTCAGGTGATCCCAGGGTCCTGGGATAGAGTCTCGCATCGGGCTCCCTGCAGGGAGCTTGCTTCTCCTTCTGCCTATGTCTCTGCCTCTCTCTCTCTCTGTCTCTCATGAATGAATAAATAAAATCTTAAAAAAAAAATCTGGCACAGAATGCTTTCTTCCCCAGTCGATGGAATTTGACAACTGTGGTTTAAGACTAAGAAATAAAATTAAAGATCAGATTGGAACTGGGAGACTGTGCTGATGGGTGCTAGGGGCAGGGATCAGGACTGTTTGGGACTGAAGATACATCAGATTCTCCTACAACCTTCAGAGTGATTTTTCTCTTAAAATAAGTAAAGAAGCCAATAAATAAAAAGGAGACAAATACTCTCAATCATTGGGTGAGGGGGAAGGAAACCAAAATAAACAACAAAACAAACCAGGAAAGGCATTATTCTGATGGATGGACAGATCAGGCAATAGTCCTGAGAAAAACATCATCTACCTCCCCACAACCCCTTCAGCCCCACGCTCCACCCCAAGTCTTATCACCCTGACATGAATTGGGAGCTTAACTCTGAGAAGGCCATTGGATGGTTCGGGCACTACACAGTGGGAAATTTCACTCACCAGTTAAAATCGAGGCCTAGGCCAGGATGCTCCCAGAGTACCTGAGCACCCATGAATGGAATGGCCTCTGCTTGACACATTAGTGAGCATTCCAGAGAGCCCCGTGACTGTGACTGTGGCAGGAGTCTTGGTGGCCATGCCCCTGCACTGCTTGCCTAAGGCCATATCCTCTGATCTCCTAGAAACAATCTAGAATTCTACTTTGCCACATGATTTTACTTTCTCCCACTTCTTAGGTTCAGGACACCTGGATTTTATCTGCAACAATAGAAACATTCTAGTCCTCCTTCAAGGTAGTAGGTACTGGCCTCCTCTCCCTCCTCTGAGCATCATCAGCTTTTCATTTACAAAATTCACTTGGGTCTAGATTTACCTACAGTGATCTGTGAGCAGACTGCTAGAAGCTACTGGTAACAGGCAGCAGGAGATTTATGTAGTTATCTTGCATGTGTGCATAACATTCTCTCTATTTTACAGAAAACAAAAACACAAGAAAGATGTAACTTGCCCACGGTCACTTGTCACGTAGATGGTACTGCTGGACTTGAATTTTGGCCCAACTGCACTGCAGCTTCCTTTATAAGGACCTGGAGGGCGAATCTTTTATACACCCAGGACACCCAGCTCTTGCCCTTTTGTTATTCTCATTAGACAGAAAGTTGATATTCCAATGTCTACCTCTTCCATTTGACTGTGAGGCTCATGGAAGTAGGCATGGTGTCCATCCTGTTTTCCACTCTGTCCCTAGTCTCTGGGCCTGCCTGCCTCAAAGGACAAATTCCTCTAATACTTCTACTTCTTACAGTTGCACCAAGGTGCTTATGAAAGGGCATCTGGACTCCTTGTGCATAAGTACAAAGTGTCCGTCTCCAATCATTTATCAAATAAAGTCAATCTCAGAAACTGCAGAAAGGGAAAGGGAAGTCTTCTTCATTGAAAGAATTCACTAGGTTCAAAGCACATAGAAAGTCTTCTCCTTTGATAATGTTGTTTCATCCACAATTAGTTTTATCTACATACGTATCTGTCTCCCTAGATAGACTACATATCAAAACGTTCATTTACTTCTTGCTTAGGAACACTTATGATTAGGTACATACATTATTGAAGGGAAATTCTGAGATTTAGAAGTCCCTTGGTCATACGTTTATTATTAATTAAATCTGACAATACAAAGGACAAGTAAGACTAATGTCCCCATATTAATAGCAGAGTTATGTAAACTAGCAAAACACTAGAATGGTTACATTAATTGTGGTACATCCATACAATGGAATACCATACAATGAAAATGAATGAACTATTGTACAACCAATGGCAAAAAATGATCGCATAAATGGAACTTAAGTGAAAGTAGCCAGACACAGAAAAGTGACGAAGCCATTATGTAAAGTCCAAATACAAAAAGCTTATCTATGATGTTAGAAGTCAGAATATTGATTACTCCGATTACAGACATAGTAGTGACCCAGATAAAGCCCAGGTTGCTTCTGGGGTGCTGGTAGTGTTGTATTTCTTGATCTGGGTGCTAGCTCACAAGCGTTCACTTTGAGAAATTTTATTAGGCACTTATGGAGTTGTGCAATTCTCTGTGTATGTTATGCTTTAATAAAGGTTTACTTTTTAAAAAGTTCTACTTAGTATCTGTACTGGTGGAGTTATTTTATATACTATATGTAAGATCTTAGCGGTAGCTCAGATTCTCATTTGTGCACTCCTGTCTAACCTACATTTTCTTTAGTGACTTTGCTATTTATTTCCTTATTTATGCTTGTGTATCCTGGGAACTAATTGGAAGACTTCCTTGCCTACTACTCACTATTTGTGGGCTGGATGTTGAAACTCAAGCATTTACTCCAACATGTTCAAAACACATATGTGGCTTAAATATGGGTTTTCCTATCCTGTTGTGAATGTCTCATTCACATCTTACAGTATTCAACACTCTAGTGCATACAGAATAATCCACAAACAAATCTTATTAGCTTGATTGGCCAAAACTCTAAATTCAAAAAAAAAAAAAAAAAAAAGTAAGCTAAGTCACAAAAACTCCTCTCTTTCTTTCCAAACAGCACTTTAAAAACATCCTGTAGCCCTATTTAGTGCCGAACTTCAATTATTTAAATCTATTTTGGAACATAATCGGCATCAGCCCACCAGTATCTTCCACGTTATATTGAAGTTGAGAACTGGAATAAACCATTTCAATAATAAAATTGTATTAGAATGTTAAATTGCACAGCCATGAGATCTATATATGCATGTGTAGGCAGGCATTAGTGTGCATGATCTTTTTCTCTGGTGCCACTTATGCAAAATTTCCCCTAACGTTTGCTTAAGTGGGGTTGTGTGTGGGGGGGGGGCGGGTGATGAGCCTCAGGGTGCATCACATCATGTTCACCGTATCCAAACTTTATCCTGGCTGTCATAGTGTTCAAAGGCCTGGCATCTGCTTCTACGCGACCCCTTTATCTACGTCCATATTTAAAACGATAAATTAATCCTCGCGGGGGTAGTGCTAGTAATAATATGCAACTAACTAAGCAAAAACTCCTTGAGGGCGGCGGATCATCTGCAAAGAAAGTTAAGGAAGGAACGTGGATGCACATCGTATTCCAGCGGAGTCCCCGTGGTCTAGCTAGAGCTCCTCCCCGGACTGCACGGCCCAGCAGAAGTCCCCCGGGCAAAGGGCCCCCCGAGCGGCGCGCGAGGAGCTCCGCGAGGGGGCCCCGGTTGCATCCTGCCCGCGCAGCGCCGCGCCCCGCGCGCTCCGGGGAGCGGGTCCCCGCGGCGGGGGCCGGAGGCGGCGGGCGGGGACTTACCAGGAGCGCGCAGCAGAGCAGCGGCCTCATCGCGGCCCGGGGCACGGCGTGGGGCGCGGGGCGCGGGGCGCGGGGCGCGGGGCGGCGGCGGCGGCGGCGGGGCGAGCGCTCCGGGGCGTCTCCGCAGCCCGCGCGCTCATCACCTTATATACAGCGTCCGGGCGGCAGGAAGTACCGGCGGGGCTTTGATCGCTCATCCTCTATCTGCACCAAACTTTGCACCTTTCTTTTTTAGGAACTCGGGCGGGGCGCAGAGGCGCGGGGTTAACGCTTTCGGGGCCGGCGCGGTGGGGGCTGGGCGCGGGGCGGGGCTGGCCGGCTCCGCGGGGGGCGGGGCGGGCCGGGCCGGGGCGGGGCGGGGCGGGGGCCGGGGCCGGGGCCGCGGGGCTGCGCCACAAGGAGGCCGCTGTCTCCGCGCCGCGCTGAGGTTTCCGGGCCCGCGGGCGGCTCCTGGCGGCGCTGGGAGGGCCGGGCGTGCGCCGCGGGGCTGCGGGGCGGCTGCGGCCAGGACCGGGGCGGGGGGTCCCCCCACACCCCTGCAGCCCCCCGCGCGTCCCGAGAGCTCCAGCAGCCGGGGAGGTCCCGAAGCCCGGGGCCCCGAGGTCGCGCAGCAGGAGCTCCCCTCCCTCCTGTCGGGTCCGAGAGCCGGGGTCCCCCCACCCCCACCCCCACATTCGCTTCTCCTTGTCGGGGCCGTCAGAGCCCGAGATTGAGCCGTGCAGCAGCTTGCCCAGGGCAGGGCAGGGACAGCTTGCGGGCTGCGGGCTCTCTGGGCCTCGGTGTCCCCATCGACACCCCCATCAGCAAAGGGGCCCCGGGCCCCTGGGGCCCTACCTACGGCCCTTCCACGGCCGCCAAGCTGTGGACCTAAGTCTGGGGCTTGCATCAAGAGGTCTCGTCCTCCTCACCCGCCCCTGCAAGCTCCTCCTCTGGAAGGGAGGCCCGGTGACCTCTGGAACCCTTGGTCCCCCGTCCTGCGAGGTCCGAAACTTCCCCCGTGAGTTCTCCCGGGTTTTCACCCGAGGCCGAAAACATCACTGCGGAGCCGGCTTCCCGGTCGGGGCCAAGGGCTCACTTACAGGCCTCTCCAGAAGGGCAAGTTCTACTCTTCATCAGAGTTTAAGGATGGAAGGTATGGAAGGTGATGATCCAGAAGAGGGCCCCCCTGAAGGCAGGTATTGCTCACAGGGATCAGGGCATCTGCCCCTCTTCTTCTTCTTTTTTTTTTTTTTCTTCCTTCAAGATTTTATTTATTTTTTATTTGAGGGAGACAGAGACAGAGTGAGAGGGAAAGGAGGGGCAGAGGGAGAGGGAGAAGCAGAATTCCCGCTGACCAGGGAGCCCTATGTGAGGGCTTGATCCTAGGACCCCAGGATCATGACTTGAGCTCAAGGCAGACGCTCAACTGACTGAGCCGCCCAGGCCCCACCATCTGCCCCTTCAGATGGACATGCTTCTAACCAGGAGTTCAACCTGGGTCCACAGACTAGAATGTATTTAGAGGATAAGAATGTCCGCTCTTCTGTGAATTACAAAAGATAGAAGGGTTCCCCCCCCCTTTTTTTTTCAAGATTTTATTTATTTATTCATGAGAGACACACAGAGAGAGAGAGACAGAGATACAGGCAGAGGGAGAAGCAGGCCCCATGCAGGGAGCCCGCTGTGGGACTCGATCCTGGGACCCTAGGATCATGACCTGAGCCAAAGGCAGCTGCTCAACGGCTGAGCCACCCAGGTGCTCCCACAGAGGGCCTCCTGCAGTTTTGCCTCCTCCCAGGCTGGAGCTAACAGCGAACTATGAATGAATGAATGAATGAATGAATGAATGAAGACCAGTGAGTGAGGCCAAAGTTGTAGGACTCCAGACCTGCCCCTCAACTTTCGAACCTCAGTTTTAACATCTACAGCCTGAGCTACTAACATAGACTTACTGCCAGACTCAAGTAAATTCAGATGTTAGAAGTAAGGCACTAGATAAGTGCCAATATTATTGTGTGTGTGTGTGTGTGTGTGTGTTTTTAATCAGGGTGTTGTTGGTCTAGGATATTATTTGAAGGCATTTTTCTTGAAATATAATCTAATGCCAACATGCAGGAGCCAAAGCCTTGGAGAAAACAAGCAGGAAGTCCCACAGTGTTCACCCTGGGGAAGCTTCATATCTCCCTAAGCCTCAGTTCATTCATCTGTAAGTGAAAAAAGAATACTGATATTATGGAAATTTGAGAGGGAACGAATGAGAGCATTTTAAAAATATTCCATAAATAAAGCTAATCACTAGTGGTGAGCATTGCTTAGAGGAGTACACGTAAGATCACTTAGCAAAATGCCTGGCTTATAGGAAATATTTACTAAATTGTGTCTATGATTGTTCTAGAGATGCCTAAGATACTGGTCCTTGGAGCCAGACACCTAGTTTTGAACCCCAGGCTTACTACATCCCAGCTCGGTGACCTCAGGTAAGTTTTCCCCAACCTGTTTGCCTTTCTGTGTTGTTTCTTTACCTATCTTAATGAGGAGAAAAGTCACGCTGACCTCAGTGGATTCATAAAGGTTATTAATGAGGATTAAATTGGATAAAACATGTAGGGCACTCAAAATGGTATCTAGCACATAGAAAGCGCTCATTACCTGCTAGCTACTATATTATTCTTATCTGAGGTTCTCAGAGGGACATTTATATGAGCACAAGGTGAGCTGAGATTAGAAACTCCCAAGGGCAGAAATCCTATATCTTCCTGTGGTATTCCTTGAAGCTTTTAGCTTAGTGTCTGGCTCCCTGTAACTGTTGGGAGCTACTACAGATAATAGCAACAGTGGTTAGTGGTGGTTGGTTGTGTGCTTAAGGAGGTGTGTGTAATTACCTGTAATCTTGAGAAAAGCCGGGGCACCATTTATCTAGAATTACAAAATCGACTGTGTATTGACCGTGTGTTTCAGGGCCTGGCTATGGGTCATTTTTAAATCACTGACTGACAGGAAACAGACACTATGAGTTATTGGTCATTTCATTTGTTATATTCCTGAGGCAATCTGGCTGATGCCCCTGGGTCCTTTCATGTGACACCCCCCCCTCCCCCCACCCACTATGGGCAGCAGGCCCAGCACTCTCTGTAGGCAGAGTTCCTCTGAAGCTGGCATTGGAATAGACCCAGGGATTTGGGACCGAACCCAAAGGGGGCTATTTGACACCAAGTTAGCAGACCACATTCATCTTCCTGTGACAGATCCCTCATTGGCAGAGACCACTGGTGACATTAAATGGACTGCCCCATAAATTTAACCTTCTGTTCCTGGTCACCAGATATGTGTGATGCTGACTTTCTAGGCATCACCTCATCAGATAGCTCTCATCTTCTCTTGCCTGAACCCTTTCAACTTCGGCCCCATGTTGAACACATTTTCACTGCCTGTATTTCTGATCATCCCTGCCTCCATTCCTGCCACTCCTAAGGCTTAGAGAAGCTGCCCGAATAGTGGGAGCTCCCATGAGGAAAGCACTTCATCTCTTTAGCACAGTAGCAGAGCACCTGAGACACTTTAATCATCATCGTAATGGAAATGCCTGAAACTCAGAACAGGAATTGATTTAGGTCATTTGGGAGACAGGGCATGCCAGGGGCTCTGAAGTGACTGATCAAGTATCTAGATCATCTTGCACCTAAGTCCCCTCACCTGAAAATTGGAAATACTGGTTCTGAAATTATGTAAATGAAAGATTGTTAACTTGAAGAACAAAAACATACTCCTTGTTATTTCGTTGTTAAAATGAAGGCTTTTCTGGTTTCATAGGAGAAAGAACAGACGGAGGAGACATACTAGGCTATTGATTTTCTTTTATTAATGTTTGCCAATTTCTTCTCTAATGAACATGATTCTAATATCAATGATTTTAGACAAAAGCTATCTGACTCTTAAGGTGTTACAGACTATGCAGAGGTAGATGTGTACCTGCTTTATGACAATAATGAAAGCTGAAGCACTTTCTGATTAAGTCATCAGTGACTTAAGGATTTCTTGCAAGTATCAGACCAGATATCAATAGGCACTACTTATCCCCCACTCAGTGGTGGTGAGACACCAGCATTGTCACTCATTCCATTATAACTGTTTCTTTCTTTTTATTTTTAAAGATTTTATTTATTTATTCATGAGAGACACACAGAGAGAGGCACAGAGACACAGGCAGAGGGAGAAGCAGGCTCCTTGCAGGGAACCTGACGTGGGACTCGATCCTCTGGACTGAAGGCAGGTGCCAAACCGCTGAGCCACTTAGGGACCCCTATTAACTGTTTCATGGAAAGCTGGTAATCCAGCAACCACACAAATACATCAATATACATAGGACAGTGAGCTGCCTGGAAAGAAATGTTAAGGTAGGAGCATCTGTCCCTACGACGTTAGACAGTAAAAGGAGTATTAACTAGTGGTGAGAAAGTAGTGTTGGAGGGAGAACATGTGAGCAGGGAGGACAGGGAGGAAGCTGGTGTGATTGGAAAGAACCTGAAGCGGCTGAGGATGGCTGGTGCATGGAGAGCAAGGCACTGCACGGACTGGAAGAGGTTGGAGAGGGGCGTGGACAGAGGTCAGGCTGCAAAGTGCCATCGATTCTTCTCTTTTTCCAAAGGACTTTAGGAAGCACTGGAGGGTTTTAAGCAGGAAAGTGACTCAATCACTCTAGTTGCCCTCAGGTGGAATTCTTTGAACTTCACCCTGCCAACTTCCTGGGGTTCCAGGTCCAAACACAGACATGCAAGGAAAAGCCCTCTGAAACTAAAAATCACAGCGCAAATGTAAAAGTATTTGTATGCGTTTAACTAGGTTTTCGACTCTTTAAATCCTTGCATATGGTAAAATTCAGATAGTATGGACACACAGAGAATGGAGGGCAAATCTCCATGGCACTTCAGAACTCCCCACCCCTTTACAAAAACTGCTTTTGAGAGGAGCTGCTAAATTGTTATATTAACAATTACTACTACCAAATATGTTATTATTCTTAATATTAATCATACCATTGTGGTAGGTGAGGAATCAGTAAAACCATCTCATGTTATTCCCCGTAACCCCCGTCCAAGGCACTAGAAGGAGCCCTGCACATTTTAGTGGGAAGCCTAGTCTTTTGAAATGTGATCTATAAGAAGAGCTGCCTCATTTACAATCCAGTGCTCAGCAACCCCTATCAGTGCATCAAGTGGAGGGTAGAAATATGTCTTGGCCCGCCCTGCAGCTATATCGGAACACCATAGACTGGGTGGCTTAAACGATAGACATTTATTTTCTTTTCTGGAGGCTGAAAGTCCAAGATCAGGGTGCCAGCTTCTGGTGAGTCCTCGCTTCCTAGCCTGTGTGTGGTCACCATTTGCTGTATGCTCGTATCACCTCTTCTTTCTGCCTGTTGGGAGAGAAATACCTGTCTTCCTCTTCTTTTTTTTTTAAATTTTTATTTATTTATGATAGTCACAGAGAGAGAGAGAGAGGCAGAGACACAGGGAGAGGGAGAAGCAGGCTCCATGCACCGGAAGCCCGACGTGGGATTCGATCCCGGATCTCCAGGATCGTGCCCTGGGCCGAAGGCAGGCGCTAAACCGCTGTGCCACCCAGGGATCCCCTGTCTTCCTCTTCTTAAAAGGCCACTCATCGTATTGGACTAGGGCTGCACCTTCATAACCTCACTTATTCTTAATTAACTGCTAGAAAAGCCCTTTCTCCAAATTCAGGCACATTGATGGTTAGGGTTTCAACCTATGAATTATGTCAGGGAGCCAGGGGGAGGGGGATGAAATTCAATCCTTAGGGGCATAGTTCTTTTTTTTAAATTTAAATTCAGTTAATTAACATATAATGTATTATTGGTTTCAGAGGTAGAGGTCAGTGATTTATCGTGTATATAGTACCTAGGGCTCATTACATCACGGGCCCTCCTTCATGCCCATCACCCAGGTACCCTATCCCTTCACCCACTCCCCTCCAATGACCATCAGTTTGTTTTCCTGTGATTAAGAGTCTCTTATGGTTTGTCTCCCTCTCTGATTCCACCTTGTTTATTTTTTCCTTTCTTCTCCTATGACCCTCCGTTTTTTTTCTTAAATTCCACATGAGTGAGGTCATATAATACTTGTCTTTCTCTAACTAATTTATTTCATTTAGCATAATACCCTCTAGTTCCATCCATGTCATTGCAAATAGCAAGATTTCATTGTTTTTGATAGTTGCGTAATATTATATATATATATATAATATATATAATATTCTTATAATATATATATATAATATTCTTTATCCATCCATTCACCTGTCAATGGACATCTGAGCTCTTTCCATAGTCTGGCTATTGTGGACATTGCTGCTATGAACAGTGGGATGCAGGGGCCCCTTGGGATCACCTCATTTGTATCTTTGGGGTAAATACCCAGTAGTGCAGTTGCTGGGTTGTAGGGTAGCTCTATTTTTAATTTTTTGAGGAAAGTCCACGTGGTTTTCCAGAGGGGCTGCACCAGCTTGCATTCCCACCAGCACTGTATGAGGGTTCCCCTTTTTCCCTTAGCAGCATAGTTGTACTCTCCTCTTTCTGGACTCATAATCTCATGCTTAAGTTTCCAGGGAAGATCAGCTTTTGCCACATTAGTGCTCAATACATGCTATAGATACGGAACTGTAAAGTCAGTCTTTTTCCTCCCTCAAATTTCCTTTTTCTTCCTCTTCTGAACTTTCTTCCCCTCTCTTCCATCTAATGAACTAGCCTGTATGGTTCTGGCAGTTCTGATTTATGCCTACATTCACTTTCTAGAATGCATCTCCCACTTATGGATTCTGGTTTCTCTGACTGAGGTTGGGAGGCTACTGGCTGGGAGGAAATTTTGTGCATTCTCTGATAAAGGCTTTCAGTAGAAGAAATCTGTATGGCAAGCCTTTCTACACATACAACACACACCACAGTTTCCTTTTTGAAATTTGTGTCAAAGTTGGTGACAAATTCCTGATACCTCTGGGTGGGGAAGTTGGGGAAAAGGCACAACAATCTCGACAGACCGTAACAGACTATCTGTTCTTAGCAGCCTGAGGAGGGGACATAGTCCCCTGCTTATAAGCATTTTGACTTTGTCTGCCAATTGCTCTAGTCACATCAACGAAGGTTTCCTGAAACTCAGATATCCATATAGTGCCCACTCATTCCTGAGAAATTGGTTCCTTAATTAAACGAAGATGCACATCCCAAATCACTACTCACCTGGAGGTTTCTGAACACATAAATGTTTACATCCGAGAAGTGTTAGAGAATATTGCATACACACTCAGAGTTCTTCAAAAATCCTTCAGGAAATTTGGTCACCTCTAGTGTCGATGAGAAGATTTTCCCCTTCCCCAAACCTCCTGTAATTTGTCTGTACCTGGCTCATACAAATGTGATAAATAAGAACCCTTACGACTATTCTCTTGATGTCAAGTTGTTACTTCTAACTGGGAAACTCCCCTCTTTTAGCTAAACAAACCTTTAGAAACAAAGCTTTTGATGAGATGGTCTTCAGAGAAACTAGCCCACAAGAGAGAATTGCTTCCTGAAACAGGAGTTTGCCGATAAAAGACAGCCCAGGGCAGCCCCGGTGGCTCAGCAGTTTAGCGCTGCCTCCAGCCCAGGGCCTGATCCTGGAGACCTGGAATCTAGTCCCACGTCAGACTCCCTGCATGGAGCCTGCTTCTCCCTCTGCCTGTGTCTCTCTGTCTGTCTGTCTGTCTCTCTCTCTTATGAATAAATAAAATAAAAATCTTAAAAAAAATAAAAGCCCAAAGGACCCTCCTTAGGTGAAGATAAGTGAAGATAAGCTAAAGAGGGAAATACAGTTATTTAACATTCAGCGGAAGGGACACCATTAACAAAACCAAGAAAATCTGTTTCAGTACAAATAAAGTAACATCAATCATTTATTCAACAAATATTTACTTAGTACCTAGTAGCTGCCAGCCATTGTGCCCCAGATATAGGCAGAAATAGTTCCCACACATTTGAAGCTTCCAGTCAGGTTAGAGCAAGAGAGTAATGAAGTAAACCTAGAAATAAACTCTTCAGAAGGTGGATAAGCCAATTGCAGAGAGTGGTAAGAGAGTTGAAGTCCAAAATGATATAATGGTGTGTAGTTAAGAAGGGATACTTCAGCTGAGCTTCTTAGAGAAGAACTCTGAAAAAGCAACTTCTGATCGGACAGTAGAATGATGAGGCCTATTCTAGGAGGTGGGTCAAGGTCTTCCAGATAAAGCCAAGAATAAGTGGGCTACCCCAAATGAGAGGTGTCGGTTGGCTAGAGCTAAGGGAATGAGAGATTTGAACTATTTGTGGCCAGAGAGGTAGGCAAGGCCAAACCATATCGTGACAAGAGGATTAGAATAAAGATTGAGCACTTTAGTTGAAAGGCAGGGCAGCCGCTGGCCTATCTTAAGATGTGAGTAAAGTGATTCGACTTACATGCAAAAGGATCATGTTTTGGTGGGTAATGCAGCTAGAGCAGAGATAGGAAGACCACAGAAAGTAGGAGGGTAGTTGTCACCAGCATAATCATCATCAAACCCTTACGCCCTAAGATGTACATTCTTTGATAAAGGCTTTTAATAAAAGAGCTCAATTACATGAAATGGTATACCCTGCCCACTTGAGCAAAGGAAAACATATGTCAAGCCTTTCTGTACATGCAGCACACATCACAATTTCCTCTTTGAAATGTCTGTGGAAGGTTGTGCCAAATTCCTGATATTTCTGAATGAGGAAGCTGGGGAAAAAGGAATCTCAACAGACCATAACAGAGTCCATCATTTGTATCCAAGTGTCTTTGGATTTCTTTGAGTCTTTGATTTTATTGTCTGTAAAGTTAATATTCCAGTTACCTGATAAAGCTGTACATACTTCCTAAGGATATCAGGAGAATCAGATGATGTATGTAAAAGAGCTCATTAGTCCTAAAGTGCTATGTAAATTTCCAGTACTACTAATAAAGAATCTTTTTTTGGATCCTAGTTTTGGAGTAGGTGACTAACCTATCAGAAGGATACAAGAGAGCTAAATGGCAAAATAAGTAAATATGCAAAAAAAATTAGCATTTATGCAAAGAGTACATAAACTTTTACTTTTTTTTGTTTGTTTCTACATATTTTTCTAGATACTTGAGGTTTCATTGTTCCTCAAAGTAATGGTAATATAATTGATTAATCATCATAATAATGACATTTTTGAATACCTACAATTTCTAACAATTTCTACAATTTCTTTATCATATTTATTAACTTCCATGATATAGAAACTATTCTTCCCATTTTACTAAAAAGAGGACTGAAGCTCTGAAAAGTTAAGTAACTTACACAAGATCAACAGCTAATGAATGGATTTGGGCCCCGAGAGTCTCATTCCAGAGCCATAACTACTAACTCTGGGGCTTATAATAAATTTGAGGATTTTCTAAAGCTAGAAGTAAATTCTGTTCTGCAAAATAATTAGGTATTTAGTATATGTCGGTAACAGTCAACAGTTAAAAGTAGATGAGGTTTAGCTTCTCTTCTTAGATCAAAATCTGCTATATGTATGATACTTATTAGCAAGAAGACCCCCAGTGGCCACACACTATGAATTTATACTTTGATAAAGTCTCAAATTTGTGGTCTTCTATACACAATTTGTGTTACAGGTTGACCTGAAGCAATTGTGACAATATTCAGTGGGAGGATGCAGCCACAAGAATACAGCACAGTTCAGGGATCAAACCTAGGGCACAGATCCCAAAAATATTTTATTCCTAAATATTTTATTGTTTTGGATGCTATGGAAAAGGAGGTTGCTTTCAAAATTTCACTTACAGATAGTTCATTGTTGGTGATAGAAATACAATTGATTTTTGTATGTTTATTTTGTACCTTGCAACTTTAGCGAGTTTGTTAGTTCTAACAGATTTTTAGTGAACTCTTTAAGGTTTTCTGTATATACAATCATATCGTCTGTAAACAGAGATCATTTTATTTCTTCCTTTCCAATTTAGACCCAACTTTTTTCTTTTTCTTAATTGTTATAGCTAGAACTTCCAGTACTGAGGTGGTGGAAGGGGAGGAGGTCTGGGGGTGGCGGTGAATGGGTGACGGGCACTGAGGGGGGCACTTGACGGGATGAGCACTGGGTGTTTTTCTGTATGTTGGCAAATTGAACACCAATAAAAATAAATTTATTATTAAAAACAATAGAACTTTCAGTATTGTGTCTAATAGAAGTAGGGAGACTTTGTCTTGTCTTGTTCCTGATCCTAAAGAAAAGTCGAACCATTGAGTATGACAACTGGTACCAAAGGAATATAAAGAATCATCAGAGTCTACATACCAACAAACTGGACAACCTAGAAGAAATGGAAACATTCCTAGAAACGTACAACTTGCTAAGACTGAATCAGGAAGAAATGGAAAGTCTCAACAGATTGATTAATTGCTAATAAGGAGATCGAATCAGTAATAAAAAAATCTCCCAATACAAAAGCCCAGGACCAGATGGCTTCACAGGTGAATTACACCAAACGTTAAAAGAAGAATTAATACCAATCCTTCTTAAAGTCTTACAATAAAGTTGAAGAGGAAGGAACACTTCAAAACTCGTGATATGAGGCCAGCATTATCCTGATACCAAAGCCAAACAAGGAGCTACAAGAAAAGTAAAGGCCAATATCCCTAATAAAAGTTGATGCAAAAATCCTCAACAAAATATTAGGAAACTGAATTCAACAGCATATTAAAAGGATCCTACGGCTGATCAAGTAGGATTTATCCCTGGCAAGCCAGAATGTCTCAACTTAGGCAAATCAAAGACCACATTAACAGAGAGGAGAATAAAAACCATTTGATTATCCAATAGATGCAGACAAAGCATTTGACAACATTCAGCATCTTTTCATGATAAAAAACTCTCAACAAATTAGGTATAGAAGGAAAAGATCTCAACACAAGACAGGCCATATATGGACAAGCCCATAGCTATCATCATACTCACCAACTCTAAAAAGAAAGTGCAAAAAACTGCTATATTCTCTATTCCTACAAGGATATAGAGGGTGTTAAAATACTTTAGCCCAGCATTACCCCACTTATCTTTTCATTGTTGCCCCTCAAAGGAGAATAATTTAATTTAAAGGGAGAAATTAGATACTGAAGCATATGATTTTTTTCAAGTAGGATTGTGCTTTTGAGAAACATAAAACACTTGCAGTATCTCAGACTTTTTTCACTTTACACCCCATAACAAATTTTGCCCACTTGTAGAATATGTTCCTCCCGCAAGGAATGCATGCTTTACCAACCCAGTACCTTGAATATTCATAATTTCACCAAATAAGAGCCCATTATACCACCATCAAGTTAAGTAATAGAGTCTGGTGGCTCCAGGAGATGGGTAGGGATGATTCCCTGGAATGCGGGCCTTCTCATGAAATGCTAATTTATCTCCTGGAAAGTGGGAATCCTGGTTAAGTCAACTGTTTACTTGTAGAGAGTAGATTCACCTAACTAATGTGTATATAACATCATACTGGGCTGATATATTGTAAAATAAATTACAGACATCATAACAAGAACCCACAGCAAGGGAGTGGACAGAGGGGAGAGTCTGTGTGCAGGGAGTAGCTCAGAATACAGGAGAGAAAGGATAGAATTTGGCTCTGGAGGAATATAAACAATTTGTGAATGAGAACCAGCCCAAATCCTGTCACAACCATTCGTCCTCAGGAACATGAAATGGCCTTTGAAGGCTCCTATTTCTGTAGGCGCCACATGGCAGTCAGTGAGAATTAGGCAGGTGGGAACAGTGGAGCCCGCGAACAGTTAAGGTCACCCTCTGGGACCCAGTAGGAAGGACATCATTATCTGTGCTAGGATTTCTTCTCTCAAGGGGCATATTGCTTCTGCTGGGAGGAGTTCCAGTAGAGGCAAAGGCACCCTTGCACTTCAAAACCAGTCCAACTGGGACGACTTTGCACAGTGGGACCAAGGGCCAAATGTAGAAATGATGACTTATGGCATCAGCTCCGGTCAGGGGGCAGCAGGGATGCTGTCTCGCCAAGAACAAGCCTCAGGGCTGGGGCTTTCAAATTCATGAAAGCTGTTTTCAGGACTTCCAGCCAAAAAAGTGTACATAGGCTCACATAAATTTTGCACTGAATTGTAAAAGCTTCCTGGCCTCTGACTCCAGGAGGGAGATTGATTTGGAATATGATGAAACTCTTTTCTGTTCGGTTTTAAAGAAATGTTTGTACCTTGGTTAATCATAATATAGTCATATTATCATTTGTCATATTTCAATATTTATATTTCCTGGGTTCTTGTGTAAGATACCTAGCCTGAATTTTCAACGTTAAATAAATGAGGGTTGTTTTCTTCTCCCGAGTGGATCATTTAACTGACCTAGACTCTAAATGGGCTCGACCTTTCAAATTGTGTACACTCAGAACGGCTAGGATCTCAGGGCAGCTGATCCTGCTTGGCAGGTGTGGGATGTGTGGTTGAGTCATCCTAGAATCTCAAAGAGATATTTGTTAGAGGGAGCAGCAAACAGTGACTGATTCAGTAGCCTCTTGGTTTCCCAACAACCTGGTACTTACCACAGTTTACATTTGAAGGAAACTCTGCTGTTCCTTTCATGGTTGTTAGATGTAGGGGAGAAGAAAGGAACACGAAAGCAGAAGTCCCAAGGGGCAGGGACAGTGAGAAGTGTGGAAGAGGGGGTTTTGGTTACCTTAAAGAAAAACATGTAAGATAAGGTTCAGATATCATAGGACGAAGATCTGGCAGGTTAGTAGTCAAGTCATTTGGGGCCCTTTTAGATGAAAAGCAATATAGCCCGAGTGGTCGCCCTGACCCTGAAGCTGGACCACTTATATTTGAAAACTTGCTGCCTTGCACTATGTGCTTTCATTTCTCTGTATCTCGGCTTCTCTATCTATATGATGGGAAGCTAATAATATTATTTACTTCTTAGAATTGTTCTGAATATTAAATGGGCAAAGATACGTAAGGCACTTAGAACAATGCCTGGCAAGCAGTAAGCTCTACACAAATTCATTGATGGGTTGCTTTAGAATGGTTGTACTTAGGCTGGGTATCATGGCTGTGAAGGACATCGAAAGGAGAGACTTTATAATTTCAAAGACTATTCATGCTACCTGTTTAAAAGTATAGATATTCAAAATAGAAAATCTTGTGGCGGGGATCCCTGGGTGGCGCAGCGGTTTGGCGCCTGCCTTTGGCCCAGGGCGCAATCCTGGAGACCCGGGATCGAATCCCACGTCGGGCTCCCGGTGCATGGAGCCTGCTTCTCCCTCTGCCTGTGTCTCTGCCTCTCTCTATCTCTCTCTGTGACTATCATAAATAAATAAAAATTAAAAAAAAAAAAAAAGAAAATCTTGTGGCAACCATGGTGGTGGAATCAGCTGGAACATGTGTCCAGGAGTGCCTACACTGTGTTCAGCCCAGCACCAAGCACTGTGGGCAGATGTCCACGTGTCTTCCTTGTCTTCTGGGAGTTTATTACCTGATCTCTCAATCAGAGGTTGGTCTGTGCATTTTTAAAAGTTATAGGAAGGAAGTGGTGCAGGAAGTCAGAAGCCGTAGTGATAAAAACATGATGTGAATTATTTAGGCATTTAGGGGGTGTGCATTTGAAATGGGATTGAGTGTGCATAGGGGGGTGTCTGGAAAGGCTTCCTGAAAGAGAGGGCCTTTGAAAGATTAGCAGGCCTTTGAGAGACAGATATGGGAAGGAAGTAGATTCCAGGCAAGAAACCCAAGGCTATTGAAGACCTTGTAGTGGTGGTGGATGAACCAGTGCTGCAGGGTGTGTGGTCCCAGCAGAGGGAAGGCGAGCAAGCACAGATGGGAGAGGACCTAGTCATTGGTGCTGAGGGAAAAATGTGGATGATTTTGAATCACCAGGTACTACTCTTGCTATATGAGAAGTAGAGGTTCAGATTTATGAGATACCACTGAAGACACCATTTGTAAAGCACTTTATTCTTTTCAAAGAACTTTACATGCTTTATTTCATTTAGTACTTAAAGCAAGACAGTGCATTATATAGGGGAACCATTATATGCCTCGTATCTGCCTAGCCAAGCCACACACATTGCAAATAAAGCAAATCAAGAGATTGTCCTATTCATGCTCAGATAAAGATCAGGAGAAAGGTGCCAGGATGATGCGGACCACGCATCGACCACTCTGCAAAGTTGCTTGTTTCAAAACAGTCTGCTTTTGTTTCAAACTGTGTCGAAAGTTTAAATAGAAATGATGTTCTTAGTCATAAAGTATTCATAAAGTGTGTCTATATTGTCACAGTACCTGTCAATATACCCTATCATTTTATCACTTAAGGCATAAGACCACATCCAACGTGTGTACAGTATTTTTAAGTCAACAAAATGTCAGCAGATCATTTAATCTTCTCAATAAGTGACAGGTAGATTGGTTAAAATATGATTGGTATTTCTATGATAAGGAAAGTAGCACTGAGACCCCTGTGACCAGTCCAAGGTGGCACAGTTAGCAAGAAATGGGCTAAAATTTAAATCAAGAGCTTGAGCTGTAGGGGTGCCTGGGTGGCTCAGTTGGTTAAGTGGCTGCCTTCTACTCAAGTCATAATCTCAAGATCATGGCATTGGAACCCCAGGTCAGGTTGGGCTCCCTCCTCAGTGGGGAGCCTGCTTCTCCCTCTCCCTCTGCTCCATTCCCTGCTTGTGCTCTCTCACTCACGCTTTTTTTCTCTCAAATAGATAAATAAAAATCTTGTTTAAAAAAGAGTTTGAACTCTAGATTATTTCAGAACTGTCTTACTCCATCATATTTTTATTACTTTTTTATTGAAGAATAATTGACATACAATACTGTATTTGTTTCGAGTATACAACATAATAATTTGATATTTATGTGCATTACATTCTCTTTTTTTTGTTTTTATGTTCTTTTTTAAAAAAGATTTTATTTATTTTTTGAGAGAGAGCACAAACAGGGTGGGGAGCAGTGGGCAGAGGGAGAGGGAGAAAGCAGACTCCCTACTGAATAGGGAGCCTGATGCGGGGCTTCATCCCAGGACCCTGAGACCATGACCTGAACTTAAGGCAGGATGCTTAACTGGCTGAGCCACCCAAGCACCCCTACATTACATTCTTTTGCTAGATGTTTCTTTGTTTAACTCAATTCCATCATTTTACAGTAAGCTTTTGTAGACTAAAGGTGATTTTCAAATGTTATTAGAATTCTCTTTTTCCTATTTTTTGAGGCCTGTGGGCAGGTGCCAAAATGGAAGACTACAACTGGCTCATCTGATGCAGGGGCTGGCTCTCTGCATGGTGCAAAAACTGGTTAATATCATTTAGGACTCTGCCTGCTAACTTGACCATGAGACATGTTGCACTTTGTTGATTCTTTGGCCCACATTCCTCTCCTCCCATCTTCCACTCCCTTCACTCCCAGGCTGGAGAAGCAGAGAGTCTGACACTGGAACTCTACCTTTTCTGGCTAAATCCCCATCTGCGTCAAAGTGGTGTTGGCTTTGGCGCCTGGGTGGCTGGACTCGAGACCATCCATCCAGGCAGCTGAGATGATTTCTTTCTAATGGTTTCTTGACCTGCAAAGCCAGAAGAAGGTTATTTTTGCTTAAAGACCTCAAAATTTCAATGGGGATTTTGGTTTTAAACATTTTCTAATGCCCTACTCAGTTCTTAAGAAGTGAAAAAAACTAAATCATTTTCAAAGAAGTACACTTGCGGGTTGGCATGCCGGCTTATGGGCCTACAGCTCAGCTCTTGCTATCCAGGTCATACTTGTCTAAATGACATAGGGAAACCAATCATCCCCCTGATGTTTTGCATCACCTAGAAGGCAAGCCTCCCACAGAGCAGTGGTGGATATCAATTCTGGCACCCATACAAAAATGTTGAGAAACATTTGTAGTCTCTTTAGAACCTTATAAAGTTAACAGTTTACCATGGGAAGGAACTATTGGAATGGCTCATCCAAATCAAACTGAAAGGAGCAACTGCCTTTGGAAGAGATTAACTGGTGTGATGGGGAAAGCCCTAGATGAGTACTGACCTATATATTCTATGGGATATTCCCATGTAGTCCAAGGAGTAGCATTCTCCTTCGAAACTATTGCTAGTTAGCACTCAAAAGTTCTTTTGTTGAGTGATGGATGGATACCCACTGCATTCGTCACCAGGGCTTTATTGAAAACTTTCCCTTTGCTGTTTGGGGAGTGGGAAGGCCCATTACCCAACACATTTGTTTTTATATTCAGTCAAGAAATACTATAAGACCCTTCTAGGAGCCAAGCACTATATTCTAGATACCACAGGTACGAACAAGTCAGGGTTCACATGTTCAAGGAATTTATAATCTAGTAGAGAAGACAGATAAGGGACAAGTTGAAACAGAAGTTGTAAAGACAAAGTGTTAATTGAGGAAGGAAAGTCCAGCACTGCAAGTCAAAGCAAGGGTCCAAGAGTTCAAACAAACAAACAAACAAACAAACAATAAAGAGATAGGAAATCAACTGAAATTCAGTTCAGGAGTTACTGACAAAAGTATTAAAAACTATCATCTGTTAGTATTTATGGAGTTCAAGTTCTTTTACACACACTATCTCAAATATCACATTTTATAAAACCCATTTTCCAAATAGGGAAACCAGGACTCAAAAACTTGCTCAAGCCCACACAACAAATGATTGCAGGGCTGGGTTTAAGACTGAAATTACTACCTACCATGTAAATACAAGGTTGATTCTTAATTAATGTATCAATTCTTTATGACTACCTGTTCCCCTGATCTCCCACTGTCCTCGTATCTAATTCCAACCTAATTCATGCATCACTTTGAGGCACTCTCTTGACACATCCCGCATGCCTTTATTTTTTGCTGCAACCCTTCTCATCATCTAACATACAATATATTATATTTTATCATTTCTAAGGCTGTCCTTCATTCATATTTTTAGATCTCTGAAGTTATTACGCATCGACACATCAAGAGCAAAGTTTGTGATGTCCTTTTCTTTGTTTAGACATAAAACTGTGCATCTTCACATTGGTGACATCTGAAATTTCTTAAATGTACAGTATTGTGCTTATGTTATACTGCTTATTTTCTGTCTTCCTCCAGTAGAATATAATCTGTGAGAGGGTGGAAACTTTTGTCTGCCTTTTTCATCTTTGTACTCCCATCTCCTGGAATGCTGTTGAATAAGTTCATGACCGATTAGATATTGAATGTTTATTATGTATCTGTAGCTGTGTGAGGTGCTGGATATAGACTGGGGAATAAAGTAGACATGGCCCTTACTCTCCTGGAAGAGATGCAAATGAAACAAACAAACAAAGGCATAGATAAATGTGCAGTGTGAAGTGGGAAGTCAAGAGAAGTGAAAATGTTGAAAGCGCTTAGAGAGAAAAAATAGGGTGCTTTCCAAGTTTAGATTGAGAAGTCAGAGAGGCCCTCTCCAAGCTGATGTCAGAAGAGTGAAGGCAATAAAGTCAAGAATCCAGACTATTGTACTACATGACATAGATCATAGCAAATCTTGACCATTCCAGGCCAAAATATTCTCTCCCCTCTTGCAACAATGGATGCCACTTACTGTAGCTGTGTGCACTGGTAGTTATAAATTTGCAGGTTATCCTTTCTGTTCACCTAGATTACAAATGTATTCATCCCTTGGTAGAAAGAAAGTGCACTGGATTAAGAGAGAGTAATCCTAGGTAGTAGTTCTAGCTTTGCTCCTACTACTTTGCATATCTGAGAATTTATGTAAACTCTTCAGAATTTTTACTTGTAAGAGTTTACATTAGAGGGTCTCTAAGTGTTACTGAGCTTTAACATTTAAATTCTGTAATTTTCAGCCCATTTTCACAAACAGTTATTGAGGAGCTACTATTCTAGTTTGCTAACCTCTCTGCAGGGCACTGGGGGGATTGAAATGGAAGAAACGGAAAAGGTACAATCTGTTCATTTTAGATGTTTATGAGCTTGAGGAAGAGACTGGTATATTGATGACTTCAGTATAATGCAGCATAGACTTTCCTCTGTTTCTGAACTTTAAATTACTATCATTGCCTTTTCAGGTGTGAACATAGTCCCCCTCTTGGTAAAGATACTTAACTTGTCTGCCACCAACCCATGGGCAGGTGGTCACACCAATTACATTGTTGCATTGGATTTGAGAGCTATTAGATGAGAGGGAGCTTTGGGAACCTAAGTTGTTTGTAGGGAAATAAGTGGCTGTATGCCAGGGTAACATGGGAATTGAAAATAAAGGTTGCTTTGTTCTACCTGGCAGAGGATGAGAGTGAGAGTGTTGGTTGGGGGGTTGTCAAAAGATGCTATTGATGGAAGTTTTGGAGGGCATTAATATCTCAGCTTTTTGGAGAAAGAATAATAATTAAGGAAGTATATTAGCTGGCTAATTACCTTATATATTAGCCTTCAGTTGCAAAATAGACTGCCCACTTAAAGATGAATTTGATAAGAAGTGCAATCATTATTCCACATTTATAAAATACAGGGGCAGGGAAATTCCAGGTTTCATTCAATGGCTCAAAATGCCATTGAAGACTCAAGCTCTCCTAACTTCCACTCTGTCTTCCTCAGAATGTTGGTTTTTGTTCCAAAGCTTTTCCGCCCTCATGATTGCAAGGTAGCTGCCAAATAACTTGGCAAATTATTTGGAACAACTGTATAAAAAAGGCTGAGAGGGACAACTGTACTCTAAATCCTTTTTATTAAAGAGAAGAACTGTGTTCTTCTTGCCCAGTTTCTCACCCCAGTCTCAGTAGAGTTCCTTTTAGGTTCCAGTGGCCATGGTGGGCCACATGGCCATGCTCCAAATGTAAGGGAAGCTAAGAAGTGTATACCTGGCATTTGTAGTCTCTATATTGGATGCCAGATTCTGTCTGTTAGGAGGTACATGCATGAAGTGGGGAAGTGATCAATGGTATTGGGCCAGCCTCTCACACCATCTTCAAAACAGGAAAAGAAGGAATGGAGAGTAGTTAATGGATCTCTTGCTCAGGCCCTCGCACAGTCCTTTGCTTCTTGAACTGTAGGCATTCAATTGATATTTGTTGTTGATTGTGGGATCATTGTCATGGGAATGGAAAATCAAGATGAGGTCAGGCAAGTGAGGAGTAAAATCAGTTATTCTTTCCAGTCTGTGGCTAGATGACAAATTTTTAATTTTGTCACTTAAATGATGTCACTTAAATTTTGTCACTTAAATATCACATGACTGTTGATATTTCTTCTGGGTGGATAAACTAAAATATTAATTCGACAGCTAGAGAGGTAGTGGTGGTTTTATAAAACCATGTCTAATTTGGCAACAGTTACATAATCTAAAAGCAAATCAGGGAAAAACCAGAGTTAAATGGAAAAAGACCAGGTCCTAGGAAATAAAAGTTTACTGAAAACACCATGTGTGAAGTCCTAATGAAAAAAACAGACTGTAAGATGGCCTCAGGGCTATGGAAAAAAATTCAGTACTAACCTAATAAAGTACTTAGTGTCTGTTGATTACCCATGGAAACTCACAACAAGGAAAAAGAGGGCACAAACTTAGTTCATTTAAAAAAATCGACTATCTAAACAAGCAGACATTAACGTGTTTTAAAAACTTTGCCTTTCTCACAAATACAAACAAAGCAGAAAGTCAAAAAGTTGTCTTTGGACTATAGTAACGACGACAACAAGAAGGATACTATGTAGAGGCCGGAAGAAGACATGAGTCATTATGTTAAAGAAGTGTGAATTATTTTAAATAATTCATATGACGAAATACAGAGAGACTTCCAAATTAGTATGAGCACGTCGCAGCACACTGATCCTTTGAAATGACTTCTTGCATTTCTTTTTAAGTTCCTTAAACCCTTTTGCAGAACAGAGCTTGCCTGGAGACTGGAAAGCATTAGAAATGAATAAAAGGTATGGGGTTATTTCCCATTGCTCTTTCTTGTAAGAGATTGCTCCATTTTTAAGTGATTGAAGCTAGTTAACTCTAACCGCAATATATTTTCAGTGTTTTTGTCATCTGGAGTTCTATTCTTTTGCTTCATTCCACTCTAGCCTCTCACAAATGCAAAGGCATGCCCCAACACAGGGAAAGGGGCCACACAGGACCACAGGCAGTTAGCTGACTCGTCTATAAATGTTTCTAATTTCTTAGTGTTTGTTATATATCAAGTCAGGTACTGCATTTCTGCTGTAAACTTTTCTTCCCACCTAGACCGAATTCACAATCTTTGTGGAGTTGTGGTATGCTTTTGGTGGATCAGTTTTCTGACATCACTTGGATTTCCCAGTTTCCTCCAAGTCCTTGAAGGTAAGATGCAATCTCTGCACTTCCTTCGGCATCTGAAAAGCCTGATGCAGTGGTTCAGCCTCAGGAGTCCATGTAGAGTTACACAGGGAACTTTTACCTTACACACAGGTGTCTACTTGCCCCAGCACACTGAATCAGAATCTCTACTGTTGGGCCTGGAGAATATCTCTAGAAACACTTCTTTGAGTTATTCAGATGTAAAGGTCTGTTTCAAACCATTAGTGCGTTCAGATAATAAATTTACCCTCCAAAAACGAAATGAAAAGAAAAAAAATTGGGAAGAAATAGAAAGAAAGATGAAGCTTACATAGCCAGCTCTTGCATCTGATTTCTATGACACCCAACCACGATGGCAGTCCTGGGAATTGGCATAGGACATGGCTAAGAGACTAATTCCCTGGATTCAAATCTCTGCTCTGCTGTATGACTTGCATCAAATCAAGTAGTCACTCTATGCCTTAGTTTACTCATCTTACAATGAGTATAATAATGATACTGGCTGTAATTTTGAGTTTAAATTATGTATTACATATACGATGAAAACTGATTAAGTATTTGCTGATAGACTGGCATAAAGTATTTGTTCAAACAATGTCAATTGATATTATTTCAGGCTGCTTAGAGGCTCAGACTGAAAGTTAAATAGTATGTCTGATCTAAAAAAATGAAAATATGAATGATTATAAATAAAAGTGTTTTTTTTTTTTTAACAGAACATAAAAACTGAGATTCAAAGTGAGATTTTGTTTTAGGTCTAAGGTGTTATCAATGTTGGGCCCGTATTTTAATTAAGTAATTATATTAGCATTGAGAATGCCAGAGTCTGTTTTAATGGCATGAATAAAACTCTAAGGTACCATAAAATGACAGCCAGAAATTACTGGCATGGATAATTAAGGATGGTGTTATTTCCTGCAGGCCCAGAGAGCTTGGTCATTCATTTTTTCACTGATTCAACAACAATTTGTTGAGCTGCTAACATCTGCCAGATACTATTAACAGGAAGCATATAATCCATGCTATGCCTTTCAGAAACTTTTTCCAGGACCCTGGGAATTAGAATGGGCAATGCAGAGATCAACCCCCAGAAGAAAGATGTGTGAAGCTGATGAATTCTGATGGGGGTTCACCTGATCCCCAGAGCTGTGCTATTTCCATTCCTTCCAGAGGTTTGGTAGTTTGCTTTTGTTTTGATTTTTTGAACCACCGAGGTCCTTATGATAAATTCCTTTATTTATATAAGTTGGGGAAAGTGTTCCTGTGGCTATTTGGCCCACTCCAGTAAATTATCTAAATAATAGTCAATCGATAGCATCTTCTGATCACATCCAAGTTTTGTGAAGGTATTTTAGACCAACAATTTATTTTTAGCAAGCTCATTTTACTCCACAGAAATAGTCTGCAGGTCATTAGCCAAGTGATGTTTTGTCCCCAACAAGCTAAGTCTACATCCTAATCTCAGCATTTGGAAAATATTTTTCCCTGTCTACATGGAAAGAAAAATGTGAGCCACAGACTGAATTTGCAATCTTCTGATGTCTGAACTACTAAAATTTGTTATGGAAAGAATAGTTTTGTTATAAATATGAATTTCATAATAATTTCCATGAGTATTACCTACCATCTGCAAAAAAGGAAATCTGCCTTTGTTGGTTAGCTTTTATTTTTATTTATTTATTTTTTAAAGATTTTATTTACTTATTCATGAGAGACACAGAGAGAGGCAGAGACACAGGCAGAGGGAGAAGCAGGCTCCACGCAGGGAGCCCGATGAGGGACTCGATCCCAGGACTCTAGGACCACACCCTGAGCCAAAGGCAAAGGCCCAACCGCTGAGCCACCCAGGCATCCCTGTTGGTTAGCTTTTAAAATTGGCTATGGATGGAATGATGACAGATGTATGATGCCTTATATAAGGAGCTATCACCCTGCTCAAGGAATAGCAAGTTCTTCCAGTAAAGAGAAAGGATAAATTGAAGAGCAGAAGCACTGCCTGCATGGGCTTAGGTCTATGAGGTTTGCATAATGATTTCAAGCACAGAATCTGGTCCTAGACACCCTTGTGACTTCATTGTATCTCCCCTTACAGAATTTTCCAGACTCTAATAATAGCAGCATTCAACAGACTGGTGAAGTGACTCAAGCTAAGTTCAGGCTTCACTGTCTGATTCCCTTGATCAACTCAATTGATAACACTAAGCCTCAAGATCCTTGGTGGGATCCCTAAAGTGGGACCAGTGATAGCGTCTACAGACTAGCTGAATAAAGCTTAAATGAACAAACACGTGGAGAAGGATCATAGAGACATTCAAAATATTGTCGTTCTCTTCTCCTTTTGGTAGGTTTAAAATTCCTCACCCCTTATGGAGTGAAATGACTGACTTCGGCCAATGAAATATGAACACATGTTGATTCTGGGAGGAAGCTTTTAAAGAGCTTTTGTTATATTTACCATTTCACTGCTTTTTTCAGTAACATCAGTATTCCAGATGGTAGTCTCTCCACCGACCAGGGTCCAAAAGAGAGGGTGGTATGGTGCTGAGCCCCCTCCAGCTCATCTGAAATAAACCTTTGTTGTTTTAAACCACTGATATGTTTGGGGGCTATCTATATCTACCACATAAGCTGGTCTGGAACTGAATGTAAAGCACTTAACACATAGTAACCTGTCAGTTTGGATGAGAGGTGAAACCATAGGGGTGATTAGTTTATTCATTTAACAGAAGTTTACTGATTGCATTCTAGATGCCATACCTGGTGAATTCCATGGGAAGGACAGATAGATCCATGAACTTCTCAGTTGCACTGACCCTACTACCGTTCTAAAACTGAGGAAAGCAATCATAAAACTTCACATCCCTGTGGGAGAGGAAAAGTCACGAAATTGGGCTAGCCAAAACTCTTCATACAAAGACATAGGAGCAAATAATAGTCATCCCTGACTAAGATCTGATGTGTACAATGGAGGTAAACTGGTCAGTATTGGTTCTGGGCATGACTAAAGGTGCCATCCTGCCTAGCCATGGCATCATTTTTGATGCTTCTGCTCTGAGTTCCCTGACCCAACATGCCACTACTGCACTTAGCAAGATGGCCCTCCTTTAGAGAACTCCTGCCTAGTTCATCCATAAATTCACATTCTGCCTTAGTCCCTGCTACCCCACCAGATGAAAATAAAACCAAATGTTTGCCATCCTGATCTACCATACCTCCACTCTGGGTATGCTAGACTCTCCATTGCTAGAGTCTTAGGATAGTTTTCTAAAGAAGTTGAGAAGCAACAAATCAAAGGGCTATTTACTCCCTTTCTGGAAACAAATGGCATTTGGTGAAGTCTGGTGATAATCCTAATGGGCTCCTGGCAGGGGGCCTAAGCTCTGTGGTGTGGAGCTTCCTTGCATTGAGACAGTAAGGCAGAGATCCTTGCTGTGCTGTTGCCTGCTCTCACATAAGAAGGAGTGTTGGTGGTATTGGACTTTGAAACTCAAAGCAGAACACCCTATCATTTTGAGTCCAGCAGTGAGAAATTTGGGCCAGGCAGAGATGCCACAGCCCCCACTGGTACCTAGCGCAGTGCCCTGGGACTTCTAGGGTTTCTTCTTGGCACCTAATAGAGAAGGAGAGGCTGATGTTGATCAGCTTCTTCATGCCCAGGTGAACTCTGAAACAAGGTATACAAGTTTTCTATATTCTGGTGTAGCTTTAGGTAGGGTTAATGATATGGAAGAACAAAAACCAAACACGATACATTTGATTGAAATTCACATTGCTTCAGTATGAATTCTGGCCTTGATGCTTATAAAAATGGATCTAGCATGAATTATTTGCTGTCTCTGAGCCTCAGTTTTCTTACCTATAAAATAGTAATATTTTTTGTTTTTTTTAATTAAAAAAATTTTTTTTAAATAGTAATATTAACATTAATTTTATAGCTGGTGTTCAAAGATTAAGCATTGAATAATGTCTGAGGCATAGTGGACTATCAATGTATGTTTGTGCCTTTTCCTTTTTCCCTCTAAAACAGGTATAACTAAGTGCTTTTGATCTTATGTCTCTCAGAGCTTATCAGAAATCACTATGGCTCTCAGCATATTATAATGTTCTTTCACATAGATTTTTTTCATTCTCCCAATAATTTTATAAGTAAGGACTATAATTATGCTAATTTTATACATAAAGAAATTGAAGCTCAAAGAGATTAAGCAATTTGATCAATGATCAAAAAGATAATGTTTGTCACAAGTATGACTCACACTGGAATCATTGGACCCAGTGCCCCTTTTCTTTATAGTCCTTACTACTTCTTTAACATTTGCATGGAGCCTGACTTTGTAGTGACCAAAGATCAAGCCAGGTTAGCACTGTCTCTGCCTACTGCTCTTCCTATTTCCACTGTCATTAGAAATAACCTTGATCTAAGGTCAACTTTAGACATGTTGAGCCTTCACTTGGAAGGGGAAGTTGTATAAGTGATAGGTTGAGTGTGGCCCCTTTATTCTGTAGACCAGGACACACATTTTAATCTTGGTAGGGCCACAGATAGGTACTCTAAAGGGAAAAAAAAAGATGTGCCTACTATCTTTCCATCTCTCATCCTCAAACTCCACCCCAATTTTAGGGATGCTGATCTGCAGGGAATGCACCCCTCTTTACAGATCCCCCTCTGGATGGCTGGATTTCTCTACTGAAGGTCATAGCTTGTCTGAAGGTATGACTCTCTTCTTCTGAGTTCCACTAATCTTGCCATCTCCTCATTTTAGGGGACCTAGGAGTTTAGTGGTAAAAATCTCGGGGTGTTGAACATTAGAGTAAATAATACCGTACTAAACCTTCCTCAATTTAGACTAATTTCCTGATAGGAACTTGAATAACACAATAGAGAGCTCCAAATAGTATTAGGAAAATGCAGCCTAGGTAGATAATGACTGTCAATATCAGTTTCTTTACCTATCACCAAACCAAAGTCCTCAATTGTACAATGTTCTATGGTATGGTTTTTCTCTTTTAAGGGTATTCTAAGTAGTATTTTTAATTTGGTCTTCCCTGTATATAAAAAAGTATTGGAATCTGGTGATGTGGACACAGTAATTTTTAATAGAGCTTAATCTCACAAGACTGCCCAGCTGAACTTCAGAAGTAGTAGAATATAATTATTTTAGTCTACTTAGGCTGCCTTATCAAAATACCATAGACTGGGTGGCTTAAACAACAGGAATTTATTTCACACAGTTCTGGACACTGGAAATCCAAAATGGTGCCATCAAGTTTGAATTCTGGTGAGGGCTCCCTTCCTGGATTACAGATGGTCACTTTCTTCCTGTGGCTCTCGTGGCAGAAAGAATAAGCTCTGGGGTCTCTTCCTCTTTTTATAAGGGCATTAATCTCATCATAGAAGGTCCATCTTCATGACTTCATGACAAGCCCAATTACCTCTCAAAGGCTTTATTTCCTAACACTATGACATTTGGGGTTAAGGCTTCAACATAAGAATTTGGGGGTGGGGAAGACACAAATATTCAGTCTATTAAAATAATGTAGTGAGAGCAATGGAGTGAGATCTCCTGGGTTAAACATTGTAGTAGTAGAACTTACTAACTGTTTGATTCCAGTTTACTTAACTCTTTGTACCTCAATTTCATCTATTAAAAAATAGATCTTGCTTAGTGTAGTTATTATAAGAATTAAATGAACTAATATATGCCCACTAGATATTACTGAAGATGATTATGAGGTGCCTCAGGAATACACATGAAAGTAAACAAAAACATTGTAATGCTCTGATTGAAAGGACCCTGTAACATTCTTTTAAAATTACATAGAAACTGTAAACGCTTTGATAATATGCTAATAATCGTGTATATTGCTTCACAAAACAGAGAACACATTCCATAATTGTCCTGAAATTATTTCAAATGTATGCATCTTCATCTTATCTCCTAGTGACTTCTACCAGAGAAATGTAACACTCCCCAGGGAAGCTCTCCGTGCCTTATTCAGTAATGTTCGAGTGTCACCCACATGTTACGATAAAAACTCCCAGAAGGGATTGCATCAAGAGCTCTCAGATACTTCCACCTTACACTGCTACCTGAAAACAGCCTCTGTTACATTAGAATGAATTCCTACTTTACTGCCTCCCACCCCCACTCACTGCTCATCCTCTTATTAACTCAAGAACCAGTCAATTAAATGTATGAATCTTCCTTGACCTATGATGGGGTTATGTCCCCATAAGTGAGTAAAATATCCCCATAGTAAGTTGAAAATATCCTTAAGTTGAATTTTTTTTTTTTTAAGTAAGCTCGACACCCAACGTGGGATTTGAACTTATGGCCCTGAGAACAAGAGTCTCATGTTCTACTGACTCAGCCAGCCAGGCACCCCTTGAACATGCATTTAATATACCTAACTTACGGAACTTCATAGGTTAGCCTTGCCAACCTTACACATGCTCATAATACTTACATTATCCTACAGTTGAGCAAAATCATCTAGCAGGAAGCCTATTTTTGTAATAAAACGTTGAATATCTCATATAATTTATTAAATACTACACTGAAAGTGAAAAGGCTGAATGGTTGTATGGGTGCAGATAGGTCGTCCATATATGAGTTGCTTACCCTCATGATCAAGTGGCTGACTGAGAGCTGCACTCCACTGTTGCTGCCCAGCATCACGAACGAGGCTCATACACCATATTGGTAGCCCAGGAAAAGATTCTGTTTCAGAATTTAAAGTATGGTTTCTACTGAATGCATATCATTTTTGCACCATAGGAAGGTTGAAAGATTGCAAGTTGACCCATAGTAACTCAAAAACCACTTGCATTTGTTAATACCATTTATGTGTCTCTCACAAAGTAGCACCTGATTGGCGGTTTGAAACTTTTTATTTATCACTTGGTGACCATATTTTCTTGAGTAGAAAAAATTATGTTGGGCTTGTAACCAAATTTTTTACTTTTCCATTCATTTATTTGTTTGTCTTTATTTCTTCCCCAGCTCACCTATAAACTAATAGAAACCAGAGACTCTCAATAATGGAATCTGAGGCTTCTCTGTAACTTCTCCCAGTTTTACTCAATTCTTGACCCTCAAGGAATTAAATAAAGAGCTATTTTCATGCTCTACTTTCTTCTTTCCTCTCTAGGGCTTGGTTTCTTTACTGTCTTCCCAAGGGTAATGTGAGGATGAGTTGCATGACTTCCAAATTTGCATACCTAAGCTGGGCCTTCCCCTTGACTCTAGAACTTAACATCTACTCAGAAGTGTCTAAGAGACATCCTAAACTTGGCACATCTAAGCTAAAACTTTTATTTTCAACATCTGCCTCTTCACCTTCCAAAAAAAGGTCAAATAGAAGACAAACTTAAAAAAAAAAAAAAAAGCAAAACTTTCCTTCTAGTTTTCCTTAGGTGGTAAACAGTAACTTGAATTGATCTGGCTGAAAAGCTTGGCATTGACCTTGACTCCTCTTTTTCTCTGATAGTTCACATTTGAAATATCACAAAACTCATAGTTTTGCCTTCTGAACAAAAGTTTTTGTTTTTTGTCTTCTGCCTTGTTTTCTCTTTCCCAGCATAGCCACTATGGTAGCCCTACTCCAGGTCACTGATGCCTCCTCTCACCTAACTGTTCTCCCAGCTTCTATCTTTATCTCCTGTATTAGTTATCTGTTATGGATAAGAAATCAGCACAGTATTCCTGGCTTGAAACCACCTAAATTTGTTATCTAATAGTTTCTGTGGATCAGGTGTCTGGGCACAGTTTATCTGGGTCCTCTGCTTCAGGGAAACCAATAAAGCTATAGTCAAGGTGTGATCCAGGGCAAAGGTCTCATCTGATGATAGGACTAGGAATAGGTCACATGATTATAGGCAAGTTTTATTTCCTTAGGAGCTGTTGGACTGCGGGTCTCAGTCCTTGGTTGTTGCTAGCCAGAGGCCACACTCATCCACCCTCCTTTGCCACATGGACTTCTCCAACATGGTTTCTTGCTTCATCACAGTGTGTAAGTCAAGAAGGTAATAGAGACTCTGCTAGCCAGCTGGAAGTTACAATTTTATATAATCTAATACATAATCTAGAAGCAATTTCCCGCCATATTTACCATATTCTATTGGCTAATACAAGTCAAAGATCCTGCTCACACTAAAAAATCCTGCTCACACTCAAGGGGAGGGGCTTATAACAAGAGCAAGAAGGAGGCAAGAATCATTGGATGCCATCTGAGAAAGTCACCTACTACATTCTTTTAGTTTATTTTTCATGCAGGGGTCAGAGAGCCTTTAAAGCATGAATCAAGTTATGTCATATCTCTCTTCCAAATCTTCCAAGTGTTTCCTAGTTAACTCCTAACAGACTCCAAACTCTACATCATGACCTTGCCTCATCCACATCTCATCCTAAACCACCCCCACCTGAGTTCTGTCTTGTCCTGATGTACTGACTTCCTTCCGGTTCCTTGAACCCACATAATACTGTCCCACTCTGGGGGCCTTTGCACAATAAATTACTCTGCCTGGAGTCCTCTTGTCCCAGATACGCATATGGTCTACCCTTCACTGAAATCAATCCTTTGCTTCAATGTCACGTTTTTAGAGAGAACTTTCTAAACCATCCTATTTAAAACAGTAGTCCTTCATTGCTCGCTGTCTTCTTTTCCTTCTTTAATTTTATTCTCAGTATTGTTTTTTAACCACATAAAATGTTATGTACCACATTTAAATGTCTGTCTTCACCATTAAAATTAAAGAACCATGGAGCAAAGACTATTTTGTTCCTGTAATATACATAAGATGGCCTATTTAGTGACATAAAGGGGGAAGTTTGTTAGGGCAAATGCAAGCACTTACAGAGGGAGAAAAAAGAAAGTACAGATTTCTTCTAATGATTATCCTGTAATCATCCAAAAGAGTAGACCAGCATACTATGTTCCGATCACTAGAGAGAGGTGTATCTTCCTTTAATTAAAATGAGAATTCCTTCAAGGACGTTCAGTTCCCTTTACTGCTGTTTCATCAAACCGCTTTCTATCACTAATTCTGTTTTGTATTGCCTTGTTCCCAGGAAGGACTCTGAATAGAGGGCTAGTAGTTCATTCTTATTGTTCTCAATATCTCTCTTAGTAATTAGTAAAGTGACATTCCTGTTTATAAGGTAGTATCTGAGCTAAAATTTAGGTAAACTCACAGAATTAAGTTTACGAGCGCGAAAGCCAAGGATTCAACTCTTCACTGTAATCTTCCTCCAATGGGAGGCAGCCATGATCAAATACATCTGGAAAAGTCATCCAATCTTACCTACTGCTGTTTTCTGTTATTCCAGAGAGACACGTACAATTTGAGAATGGTTAGGTTCAAGTCCATATTTGTTTAGATGCAGCAATTGCAGATCTTCAGAATTAACCTAAATGAGCTGAAGTTTTATAGTTTATTACTGGGAGAAAAGGGAGACATTTCTGTGGCATTGACCACAGAGTTTTCTTTTAATGGACTGATTTTCATCTAGTGAACTGCAGCAAAACAAAACAAAAATGCTGCAGACATTTTTCTCTCAGTAGCTACCTAATAAAGCCTAAACTGGCCAACTTCCATGCCCTTCAGGGTTCCAGAAATACAAACAGGAAGTTAACATTTCCATAGCAATAACAATTCTGTAATAAAAGCTGAGGAGAAACAATAAAACAGAAGGTCAGGATAAAAGCAATTTACATTTTATTAACATCCTAACACTACATCAAAATAGATTTTACATATTAAAATGGAATCAGAGTATAATCAGAAAACATTTCTAATCAAATGACCTTTTTTTTTTTTTTCATTTTTCAGCATGACTTTGCTTTGGTCTTGTAGCAAGGTGCAAAAAGTATGTATAGTGTTTCTAGATTCTCCCAATTTGTAAATTCTGCTGTGTCACCTCAAGAATTATTTTGCCCAAGCAAGTTTTTCTACTTCAAATAAAAGCTGTGTGACTCATTGTGTTGTCTGTTTGTTTGTATTCATTCCATTACTGTGAGACACTATGTACTCTAATGAGTATAATGAAGATAGTGATCTGAAGCAAGTCAAATGCATTCTTTCAGGTATCTGAGGGAAGCCAACAGGGTGACAGATTGTCCTTTGGGCACAGACACAGCTGGTAACTGGTAAAGTTTCCTCGATTTCCCAGTACTTGGACCTTTTTTCCCCAACTATTAAACATTCATTTCCTCTAACTATGGAAAATGGAGGCAATTTCCTAAGAGAATGAGAAGGTACTTCAGCATTAAATGGGAGGATAAACTGAATGCCAAGGAGAGAGAAAAGGAGACGTTCCAATCCCCAGGTTGAGATGAGTGACCAGGAGATAATGAACCAGTGTTGAGAACAGAAGAAAGAGAAAAGAGTGTTTAGTTCTGTAAACCCTGAATTTGTTATTGTAACCTTGAGCTGCACAAGCTTCCATGGCCTTCTGTCCTTGTCAGACATTGGACTTATAATACAAATAAACATAGCTAATAACTGGACCTGGTTAAAAAAAAATTGGAATTCCTCTCATTGTAAGAGAGTCAGTCTTTCATCGACTACCTTCTGTTGTCAAAATCCTGTATTTTAGTATACTGAGCACTTACAGAAAATTATGTAAGAAATTGTGTAAATGGAATGCTGCCCTCTTATGGTTCCACAAATCCTTCTAGGGCCAAACATAAAATGTCGGTCTCTTGTTAGGGCAATTAATAGAGGGATTTAAGAACTGGAGGAATCTAGAAATTTAATACATACTTTGATTTTATAAATTAGAGAAGGGATTGCATGAAGACCACTCATTTCAAGTTCATATATCTAGATAGTATATATAGTGCCAAGGATGGAACATGGTCCATTACTTTTCCCATTCTAGTGCATATTTTAATGTAATTTTAATTTCTGGCTTCATAATTCAGATATTTCAAGGGAAGTCACAAAACATCAATTTTATCAAAGGAAGTTGTACTAAGAGTAATTATACTAAGTCAATATGATGTCAAAACTTTTCAAATGTTAGAGGACTTCTGCATTTTATCAACTCAGAAAATTTGAAAAGTTCTCAAATAGCAAACTCACAAATTTCCAGTTTTCAGGGCATTTTACTTGAATTCTCTCAACACAGTTCTTATTCTTATTTAACATCGGAGGAGCCACAGAACAAGTTGAATACTTATCCAACACGTTACTCTAGCAAAGCAATTTTTTTCCTAAAACCTTCTATCTCTTCCAAGATAACCATTTGCATTTTTATTTGTTCCCAGGCTGTTGTTTTTATTTGAGTTGGCTCTATGGAGGTATAGTTTACACACAACAAGATGCACACATTTTAGTGGACAGTTGAGTGAGTTTTGATAAATATCTCCATGTATGTAATCTCATCAAAGTCAAGATATAGAACAAATACGCCTCCCAAGAAGGTTTCATTGTGCCTCATCTCAGTCCATCTCTACCCTGGCCTCAGGCAACCATTTATCTGTTTTCCGTCAGGAAGGATCAGTTTTGCTTCAATATAAGAAATTACAAAGCAGATACCCTTTCATGTCTGGCTTCTTTCTTTCTTTTTTTAAAAATGTAAATCTTATTTTATTCAATTAATTAACATATTATGTATTATTGGTTTCAGAGGTAAAGGTCAGGACTCATTAGTCTTATATAGCACCCAGGGTTCATGACATCATGTGCCCCCCTTAAAGTCCATCACCCAGTTACCCCATCCCTCTTTCTCCAGCAACCTTTAGTTTATTTTCTAGGATTAAGAGTCTCTTATGTCTTCTTCTCTGATTTCATCTTGTTTTATTTTTTTTTGCCTCTTCTGCTATGATCCTGTTTATTTCTTAAATTCCACATATGAGTGAAATCATATGGTAACTGTCTTTCTCTGATTGACTTACTTCACTTAGCATTATGTCATCTAGTTCCATACATATCATTGCAAGTGGCAAGATTTCATTTTTTTTGTTGGCTGAGTAGTATTCCATTGTGTATATAGATATCTATATATAGTATATATAGTATATATATAGATAGATATAACCACTTTTTTATCCATTCATATGTCAATAGACATGTGCTCTTTCAATAGTTGGTTATCGTGGACATTGCTGCTATAAATATTGGGATGCAGGTGCACATTTGGATCACTACATTTGTATCTTTGGGGTAAAAACCCAGTACTGCAAATTGCTGGGTCATAGGGTAGCTCTATTCTCAACTTTTTAAGGAATGTCGCTACTGTTTTCCAGAGTGGCTGCACCAGCTTGCATTCCTACTAGAGTGTAAGAGGGTTCTCCTTTCTTTGCATCCTTGCTAACATCTACCATTTGATGGCTTGTTAATATTAGCCATTCTGACTGGTGTAATGTGGTATCTCATGTCTGACTTCTTTCATTCAGCATAATTGTTTTGAGATTCATCTTTGTTATTTTGTATATGTATCAGTAACTTGCTCTTGTTTATTCCTGCAGAGTATGCCATAGTATGTATATACCACAATATTTATCTTCTCACTAGCTATGAGGCATGAGTTGTTTCTAGTTTTTTTACTATTATAAAAAATCCTGCTGTGAAAATTTATATAAAAGTCATTGTGTGGTCATATGTTTTCATCTCTCTTAGATAAATACCTAGAAATGCAATCGCTGGGCCATATAAATACATATTTAACTTTATAAGACATGGCTAGACTCTTTCAAAGCAGCTGTATGGTTTTACATTTTCACCAAAAATGTGTAGAGTTCCTGTTGCTTCAATTTCTTGCCACCACTTGGTATCATCAGTATTTTTTTTTTTATTTTAGCTCTTCTAGTGGTTAGTAGGGACATCTCACTTAAGTAGGGGTTTTATTTGCATTTATCTGATGACTAATGATGTTTAGGCCTCTTTTCATATACCCGGTCACCATTCAAATATCTTTTTTTAATGATGTGTCTGACGAAATCTTTTCCTTATTTAAAAAAAATGGGATTTGCAACTTACAATTGAGGTGGAAGTGTTCTTCATATATTCTAGATGCCAATCCTTTGTCAGCTATAAGTATTGTCAACATTTTCTTTCATGCTTGTCTTTCATTTAAGTGATGGTTTTGAAGAACGTTGAATTGAATGCTTATGTCTGCTCTCAATTCATATGTTGAAATCATACCCCCAAGATGATAATATTAATAGCTTGTACCTTTGGGAATAGTTAGGCCAAGAGGGCAGAACCTTTTATGAGGGATTAGTGATCTTAAATAAAGAGGCCCAAGAAAGCTCTTTAGCTCCTTCCACCATGTAAAGACATAGTGCAAAGAGGCCATCTATGAGGAAGTGGGTCCCCACCTGACACTGCCTCTGCCAGTGCCATCATCTTGGACTTCCTCAGCTCCAGAACTATAAAAAATAAATGTTTGTTGTTTATAAGCCATTCAGTTTACAGTATTTTTGTTACAGCATCCTGAATGAAGATACTTTTAAGTACTGTTATGCCCTCCTCTCACAAATTGGTATCCTGTTTAAAGATACCATTTGGTTATTGATCCTTTCAAAATATGGCTGTCACAGATGATCACAATCCTAGTAGGTATTTCTTTTCCTTCTAAGTCTCATAAGTATATTACTTCATTAGAGAAACATGTACATAAAACTCAAGAATAGAGGCTGACTGCTTAATCAGTATTGGGTTTTCTTTGGCAGTGATAAAATGTGTGGAACTAGCTAGACGGTGTGGATGCACGATACAGTGAATACACTAAACAACACTGAATTGTACATTGGGAGGTGGTGACTTTTATGTAAATTTCACTTTAATTTAAAAATAGAAAATACATAGGGGAAGCGGGGGAGGGTACCTCATCCTGTCTCTGAAAGAAACATAGGGCTGCCTGTGGAACTGTTCCTGGAGAGTGAGAGAAAAGACCCATACATCAACATATTCAAAGTGGAACTTTAGAACTCCATGAATAAGGAGAAATTCTAAAAAAACTTCCAGAGAGAAAAGCAGATAACTTACAAAGGAACAAGAAAGATTGGTAAGAGATTCATTTTAAAAACTGGCTCAAGAAACCATGTTAAGTTGGGATACCTGGGTGGCTTGGTGGTTAAGCTCCTGTCTTTTGGCCCAGGGTAGATCCTGGAGTCCCAGGATTGAGTCCCACGTAGGGCTCCCTGCATGGAGCCTGCTTCTCCCTCTGTGTCTCTGCCTCTTTCTGTGTCTCTCATGAATAAATAAATAAAATCTTAAAAAAAAAAAAGAAAGAAACCACGTAAGCAACGTCTTCAAAATGCTGAGAAAAGATTATGAGCCTTGGATTTTATGTCCCACCAACTATCATTCATGTGAATGGCAAAATAACATTTTTTTTTAAAATTTTTATTTATTTATGATAGTCACACACACAGAGAGAAGGAGAGAGAGAGGCAGAGACACAGGCAGAGGGAGAAGCAGGCTCCATGCACCGGGAGCCTGACGTGGGATTCGATCCCGGGTCTCCAGGATCGCGCCCTGGGCCAAAGGCAGGCGCCAAACCACTGCGCCACTCAGGGATCCCGGCAAAATAACATTTTTAAAAAGATTTTATTTATTTATTCATAAGAGACATAGAGAGAGGATAGAGACATAGGCAGACGGGGAAGCAGGGTCCCTGATGCAGGACAAGGAGCCTGATGTGGGACTCGATCTCAGGAAGCTGGGATCATGACCTATGCCAAAGGCAGATGCTCAACCACTGAGCCACCCAGGTGCCCCTGTGAATGGCAAAATAAAGACAGATGTAGACATGCTAGGTTGCTTATGACCCCAAACTCTAACTGGAAGGTTTATTAAAGTTATAGTTCAACAAAAATTTTTAAAAACTTAGAAGACGTACATTTTTTTAATAGGGTTTGGATCCAACTCTACAACTCACTAAATGTAGGATGCTGGGAATTTCATTGAACTCCCCTGAATCTGCAATATAAGTGGGAGGACAGGCACCACTCATCCACCAATGAACACTTCGATTGTTTCCATATCTTGGCAATTCAATGAACATGGGGATGCACACACCTTTTTGAATTAGTATTTTAGTTTCCTCCAGATAAATATCCAGAGTGTGTGATTATGTAGTCTCTTCTTGATTATGTAGTCTCTTCTTGAGGTCAAAATAATTTGCAAAACCTAAAACAATACACATCATGATGCCTGGAAATAAGAAAAAAATGAAAACTATAAACAGAACATTATATAGGAAAAGTCAAGTAATAAGGATAAGTATAAACGGCTAGAGGGAAGGTTCAAAGTTGACAGTAGAAGATGTGAGCTTAATGCAAAATCCTGAAGTTGAGCCAAAACTGTACTTCTGAATTTCTTGGAAGTCAAGGGAAAAAGGAAAATAGAATATATGGCATGGTTCTCATTATACAGTAAAAGGAAGACTGCAAAGTATCAAGGAGAAACAAACTGTGTCAGACTGTATTTCCAGCCCTTCATTTAATTTCCCAGTTCTGAGCTTGAGAAAGTACAGAGATCTCATCAATGCTAGTTCCTGAGACTAATGCTTTAATTTTGCTGGCCAGAGATGGAGCTTCGACAAATGCCCATGTTTCAATATGCCCATATGCCAATATGCCAATATTTTCTTGAATAAGATTTTTTAGAATCAGTTTATAACTAAAATAAACCCAAAACACTTCACTCATTTTCTCCAACCCCTACCCTTTGTCTCTGGCAAGCACTGACCTGTTCATCATATCCATGAAATTGTTTTTTTTTTTTTTTAAATATAAGATCACATATAACAGAGGTCATATAGTATTTGTCTTTCTCTTTCTGACTTATTTCACTTAGCATAATTGCCTCAGTTGGCATTATTTTTTATGGATGAATAATACTCATACACATGCACACACAAATACACATCCCACAATTTCTTTATTCACTCATCCACTGATGGACACTTAGGCTGTTTCCATATCTTGGCTATTCAATGAACATGGGGATGCATATACCTTTTTGAATTAGAATTTTGGTTTCTCTCAGATAAATACCCAGAAATGTAATTACTGAATCATACAGAGTTCTATTTTGTATTCTTTTGAGGAACCTCCATATTGTTTTCCATAGTGGCTACACCAATTTGTACACAACCAACAGTGCATCTTTCCCTCCACATTTTCACCAATCCTGTTATTTGTAGTCTTCTTGACAATCATCATTCGAATAGCCATCTCACAGGTGTGAGAGACACCTCATTAGGGTTTTGATTTGCATTTCCTTGATAATTAATGATGTAGAGCATCTTTTCATGTACCTAGTAGAAAAATTTCTATTCAGTTATGATCATTTTAAAATTAGTTTTGTTTTTGTTTGTTTGTTTGTTTTTTGCTATTGAGCTGTATGAGTTCTTTATGTATTTTGGATAAGTTGCTCCTTATCAGATACTTGATTTGCAAATACTTTACCCATTCAGTAAATTGCCTTTTCATTTTGCTGATTGTTTTCTTTGCTGTGCAGAAGCTTCTTAGTTTGATGTACTCCTACTTGTTTATTTTAGCTTTTGTTGCTTTTGCTTTTGGCGTGAGATTCAAAAAATCATTACCAAGACCTGTGGCAAGGAGCTTGCCATTTATATTTTGTTGTAGGAGTTTTATGGTTTCAGTTTTTACATTCAAGTGCTTAAGCCATTTTGAGTTAATTTTTGTGTGTGCTATAAGATAGAGGTCCAGTTTCATCCTTTTGCATGAAAAAAGTGGCTAATTACCCCAATATCATTTATTGAGACTGTCCTTTCCTATTGCATATTATTGGCTCCTTTGTTATAAATTAGTTGACCATATATGTTTAGATTTATTTCTGGGTTCTTTATTATATTCCAGTGATCTGTGTATTTACTTTTATGTCAATACGACACTGTTTTATTTACTACAGCTTTGTAATATAATTTGGAAACAGGGAGTGTGAAATCTCCAGCTTTGTTCTTTTTAAGATTGTTTTAGCTATTTGAGGTGTTTTGTAGTTCCATACGAATTTTAGGACTGTGTGTTCTATTTCTGTGAAATGCCATTGGACTTTTAATAAGGATTGCATTGAATCTATATATTGCCTTGATAGCCATTGGGCATCAAGCCATGGGCATTTTAATAATATTAATTCTTCTAATCTATGAACGCGGAAGAGCTTTCAATTTATTTGTGTCGTCTTCAGTTTCTTTTTAAAATGTCTTAGAGTTTCAATATAAAAACTACAAGCCTCACTAAATCAGTCCTGCCTTAATAGTGAAGAAAGGAGGATGGTCTGAATTTCTCCTTCTTCACTGTAAATTGAAGGGTAAAATTAAAACTGACAAATATGTAAAAACACAACTTATTTCTCTCCACAAAACCTTTAAATGTTGTGCTAAGAGATAGAGCTTCAAAGAGAAATAATTTGTGCCCAGAACACAATTTTTCATTTAAACACAATCTTCATTTTGAAGAGAAAACAAATGGATGTAATATGACCCTGCTGGCCTTATGCCCACTCATGTACCACAAGTGCCATATGAAACCATGAAAGGAACCACATCAAGGCAGATTAGACCACTGGGAACTTCAAGGAAATCATGTCAGCCACACATGATTTATCTGTGGACCTTTGTTAGAAAAAGCAAGCTGAGTGGCTCAGGGCTAATGGGAAAAGTCATCAAGTTGGAAGTCAGCTTTTGAAATGACATGAAGAAGCAAAAATCTAAAGAGTTTGGAAATGTCATCAATTTCATATACTTGGGAATCAATTTCATATACATTTACAGAATAAAAAAACAGAGCATAACGTTGTTTAGTGTACTTAAAGCTTTATCAACCTCACAAATTGGACAACTTTTTATTCTCTCTTTTCAGCCCAAGGAAAAACTTTTTAATTAGTGTATTTTTATTTTTACACATTGACAATATAATAAATATTCCTTTTTTGCATTTAAATATTTCTGGAATCTCACATACATCATCTATAATCTGTAAGTCAGTGTTGTGTTGTGTTGTGTGTGAAGAAACTGATGGTGTAGCCATACTGCCTGGGACGGTATCCCAGGTGCACCATTTAACAGACATGTGACATTTGTCAAATATTTACTTTCCTGTGTTTGGTTCCCTCAACTTGAGAATGGTAAACTAGTACACATTTCATCAAGCCATTGTGAGGTTTGAATGAGATACAATAATCAAATTTCTCACAACCCTCCTTTGGTACAAATTAACACCAACAAGAAATAGCTATTAAAATCCCCATGTCAACCGCACAAAATAGATCTTCATCCTATAAAGACCTTGAAGGAGAAAGTAACTGGCCCAAGAACTCACAAGTGGTGGATAGAGATGGTGGAGATAATGCAAATCCAGTGGAGTCTGGCTACAAAATGCCCACTCTAAGTATTCACTAAAAGAGACTATTTCATATCTTCTCGTATCACAGTAATTTGAACTTACATTTGGATGCGAAAAACAGGAAGGCAAGAGCAACTGTGCCTTCTACTTGTTATAGGTTTTCTGGTGTGACCCAGTTTAGCGTCCTGGAGATACATGGCAAAAATTGCTGAAAGAGAGGAAACTGACATTTACAAAGCACTTAAGAAATGTCTGCTGAGAACTATGGCCAGATACTAAGATAAATTACCTTTCTATTTAATCTTTACAATAATCTCAAGAGGCAGGTGTTAACATCCCTGTTTTACAGATGTTTTACAGATGTTGCCTAGAGGATTTTTTTTTTTCCTTCCCTCAGACTGTGTTTTCTCTTTATGGAACAAATGCAGCAATTGAGAGCAGGATTTCAAAGCCAAATCAAACTTAGTAGGAAACTTGGGTCTGCAGACTGTTGGCAGAGGGAAAGGCGACAGAGAGTTGGGCAAAATGGGTGAAACAGAGTGAGAGATACAGGCTTCCAATCCTGGAATAAATAAGTCATGGGAATAAAAGCATAGCAAAGGACATATAGTCAATAATATGATAATAGCATTGTGTAGTGACAGATGGTAGCTACATTTGTGGTGGGCACAGCATTCAATAAAAGGAAATTGATCCCTAGACCTGAAACTAATGTAACATTGTGTGTCATCTATACTCAAACACAAAAATTAAAAAGAAAGAAACTTGGGGGGCACCTGGGTCGGTTAGTCAGTTAAGCATCCAACTCTCGATTTTGGCTCAGGTCATGATCTCAGGGTTGTGAGATGGAGCCCTGAGTTAGGCTCCATGCTGGGCATGGAACCTGCTTAAGATTCTCTCTCTTTGTGCTCGCTTCAGCAGCATATATGCTAAGATTCTCTCTCTTTCACCCTCCCTTTGCTCCCTCTGCCCCTCTCAGCCCTCCCGCCACAAAAGAAAGAGACTTGGTTCTACTACTTACTGAAATGCACGATTTTCAGTTATTAAACTTCTCTGAGTTTCATCTATAAAATGCATATAGTGAATACAGCCTTTATCAATGGATAATTATATTAAACGAGACAATACGTTTGAAGCCCTCTACAGGAACCACAGTAAGCAGTCAATAAATGTTAGTCACTATTTTTGTTGTGATTTTGTTATCACTATTAATATGAGTTTTAATGGAGTCAGCTGAAGTGAAAGGACCTTTATTAAATTTTAGCCTGTCAGTGTCTGCTTTAAAATGAAAAATAGCCTCTCTAAAATGGAAAGGCTTTGGGAGTCGATTATGTAGGTAATCAGTTTCTACAACTCCACGGGACAGTACTTGTCCAAAATAATCATTATTTCAGTAAGAAAGTCACTAGAACTGTTTTACATAAAACAGTAGAAATATTACTTCCTAACAGGAGTGTTGCCTATAAGTTTATGGGAATAGTCAGCATGTGATGTGGAGATAGAAATTTGTATGCAAGGAGTGTTTCTTCTCAAATGAAAAGATCTGACCTCAAGAGGGACTGTGAAGCTAAACCTATTGAGATTTTATCATCATTTGCAGATTGCACTTCAGAAGTTCAAAATCCCTAAGGGAGGAGAACTTCACACATAATATTTTAATCTCATTCTGTTTTAGAAATTATGATAAATTACTTTTTATCCAGAATGATCAGTGAATTGAAGGTGCTACTTATAACCCAATAATATTTGTCAAATGTCCTAAATTAAAGTCTAGAATATTCACATCAAATATTATACCGTAAAGAGTGTAATATGAGAACTTCAGTGAGTAAAATGTTTTCTTTGGCGGTTCTGAAACCACTTTAGATTCTTAGAGTTCTCGGTGTTATTTTTATGAACCTTTATTATGATAGCATAAATTTCAGTGTAAAGGAAAGAAGCTTTTTACCCAGGGAGAGCTGTTCCAATTTGAACTGGGCCATGCTGGAATTTTATGGCTTCTTTTTGCAAGGAGATTCAAGCAAAGGTTGCAGGATTGCTGGCCTGGAAGTTTCCAAAAACAGATCTTAGCATAGGATGAGGAATCCTAGAATTGATGTTTCCCAGAGTTGATTTCCTATGGCTGCCATTGAACAAAGTCCACAGACCTGGTGGCTTAAAACAACAAAAGTTTATTTTCTCTAGTTCCAGGTGAAGATCTTGTTAGGGCTGATTTCTTCTATGGCTTATAGATGGCCACCTTCTGCTATGCCTTCGTATGGTTTTCCTTCCACGTGTGTCTGTGTCCTAATCTTCTCTTTTCTTTTCTTTTTTTTTTTTTTTTAAATTTTTTTTTTTTTTCTAATCTTCTCTTTTCATAAAAACACCGGTCACATTGGATTAGGGCCAACCCTAATGACTAATTTTACCCTGGTAATTTCTTTCAAGACCCTTATCTACAAATACAGTTCTATTCTGAGGTACAGCATGTTAGGACTTCAATGGAAGTCCTGGGTTTGGAGGTTAGAGGGTGGTATAGAGCACAATTCAGTCCCTAACAGTGGTTTTGCAGGAGAAGCTCTTCCGGTCCTGGTTAAAGATTGTGAATTCCTCAGCTCCACTACTAAAGAATGATTCATTAAGTCAAAGGAACTGCATTTTTAACCAGTGTCTAATAGGAGTTGTTCTTTTGCAAATGGCATAAGATCTGTCTCAAGCTGCATCATTCAAATAAATAATTGAACATTTGAAGAGTAAAACTTTAGGCTGGATCAAGAGCCTAAAGGATACTATAACATGATTCTATAGTATAAATGATGCCATAATAGCCTGGCTTCTCTTTTTATGTTGCTTCCACTTGCTTTCTCAGTGTTGCCTCCATTTCTCAGTACCCTTCTGTTTGGAAGATGGCTTGGCCCAGCCCCTGTATCTTCAGGGGTTCATATATAGTGGGGTTGAGGGTAAATCTGATTAACTCTTTACTATAAAGAAACAAAATGAATGCTAAATGGCAAAAATGGACCCTAAATGGCAAAATAGAGAAAGGATAAGAATATGTGAGTTTCCATGCTTTGGAAGTGACCTAACATAAAAGATACAAAATGTACAATTATACAAAGTATAATTGCAAGTTTACTTTAGCAACAGATTAATAATACTAGTATTTATTTAAATTTAACTTAGTGCTTAGTATGTGTTAGCCTTTATGCTAAATCCTTCACGTGTATTTTTATATTCACGTTAGGTAAAATCATTATCAACATTTTACAGACGGGGAAACTAAGTCTCCCAGGGGCTGCACTTGCCCAAGAAAGCAGAACTAATAAAGCAGGCAGACCTGGGACTTGTGTCTTAGTACTTTAGGTTTCAAAGTTCCTGCTTTGAAGTGTCACTTTTTGCTGCCTCGTTAACATACTATCTATCAGAGTTAGCTCTCTCTCTCTTCAAAAACAAACAAACAAACCCAAAAAACAACAACAACAAAAAGAAAATTAATTAAAAAATCTTTTCCTTGTAATTTTTTCTTTCGGTTTTATTGAGATATAGTCAACATACCGCACCTTATGTTTAAGATGTTCAGCATGATGACTTCACATATATGCATTGTAAAAAGATGACCACAAGTAGTCTAGTTATCATCCATTAGCTTATATAGACACGAGAATAATAGTTTTTTTCTTTTTCCTTCAGATGAGAACTTTCAGGATTGATTCTCTTAGCAACTTCCAAGTATGCCATATGCAGTGCTAACTGCTGTCATCATGTTGTACACTCCTTTAGAGTTACCTCTCCTTAGCAGAACCGAACTCCCTCAAATTTCAGTGGTTTTAATATGACAGCAGTGTGGGGGTTGAATGGGAAGCACTGTTATTTATTATAATTATCTGCATGCACTAGAAAGACCACTTATCTGACATCAATTTGCAAAGTTGCCTTACAAACTCAATAAACAATGTCATTATATCTCCTTTTTTTAAAATTTTAAAAAATTTATTCATGATAGTCACACAGAGAGAAAGAGAGAGAGGCAGAGACACAGGCAGAGGGAGAAGCAGGCTCCATGCACCGGGAGCCCGATGTGGGATTCGATCCCGGGTCTCCAGGATCGCGCCCTGGGCCAAAAGCAGGCGCTAAACCGCTGCGCCACCCAGGGATCCCTCATTATATTTCCTAAACACTAGCCACAGGAGTCTCCACAAGGCAACAGCTTATTAATTCTACTCAATGTGGACAAAAGGGGAAAAAAAAAAGAATCCAAAAATGCTTCTTTATTCCCTACTGAAGCTATGCATCCTACCATATGACTAGTTCACTTGATGACCTTACCAACTAGCAGACCAAGACGCCTAAAGCAGTCAGTGTGTGTTGTCCTTATTCAGCTAAGTACATTTATTTTACTATTGAATTGCACCAAAGTGTAGGTAGGTCTTTCCCTGGAATTTGAGCAGGATGCTTGTGTCTTTTTGCTGAGAAAATGCATATAAATGCCCGAACCAGTTTAGTGGTCTTTACCAAAAATAGCTTGGCCTTTTGACTCACCCAGGCTGCCAGTAAACTCTGTTTTTTTTTTCCCCCTCTCCACAGATAGGCTAAATCTAGTAACATCACGTCAGTGCATTCCAAATTGGATGCAGCATTGAATTTGTTTTAGTTTGGGAATCCTTGTTATCAGTTCATATATTGTATCAGAGAACACTGAGACAGGAGGGGTCTGGGAGATATTCAATATTCAGCCCAGCCTCATAGATTTATAGATAAGGAAACAGAAGCCCAGAAAGGTTAAGTGACCCACATAAGGCCACATTGCTGGTAAGTGGCAGACCCAAAATAACTCTGGGCTGCTGATGTGTGAAGCAATCTGGTTTTTGTCAGAGTCTCAGCAGGAGGTCTCATGGGTGGGATAGGACAGGTCCCCCTCAAAAGTAGTTTGGGAGAGTGATCGCAAGGTCTGAATCCTGGCTGCTGCTGTATTTATAGAATTTTCAGGAAGGAATGTTCGAGAATCAAATGATATGAAACCTATGAAAACAAATAAATATTTTAATGCTTGGACTTGGCCTTGGTTGTGGGTGGCCCTCTTAATGGGGCCTGGGGAAGAAGCTAATTCACATCAGCAAGTTACTCTGCGATCTCTCACAGCACCTGAGTCATTCCTGTGGCTTGCTGGCTTGTGGAAGCCCTCCCGCCTCCCTAGGTGGCCAAGTGTACCACTTTGTGCAAGGAAACAAAACCAGCAGCCTGCCCTTCACCCAGCAATCAGAACCTCTGGATTTCTCCCCATACTTTTACTGATGGACACAGGTTTCATCTCTTCTTTGCTCTCTTGAGTCTTTCTATCATCTGCTTGGATTTCAGGAGAGGTTTTGTTGTGTTTTGTTTTTAACAGAGAAGGATATAAGTTATTTCTTTTTGAATTCAACTTGCAATGGCTGTCTCTAATGTAACGATGGAACTTGCAGTTAGAAAATGAAACTTAGTCACACTTAAGAGAGCAAATATGCCTTTGCTGAGTATATACGAAATGTCTCTTTAAATCAATATCCTGAGTGTAATTAAAACTTGTATAGAGTCATTTCAATTTTTTTAAAAAAAAGAGTAAATCAGGGACAGATCCTGGAGCAACACTTCTTGTGTGTGCTGATTTTGCAGGTGAGGAAACCAAGCCTTGGAAAAGAAGGGTCTTGGGTTAGGTTGTGAAATTGAGAAGGCAAAAATAAGAGTTTGGACTTAGATCTGAGGCTCCCCAGTGACTATGCTCTTTCCATTTTGTTAGACAATCAACCCCTACGGACTTGACTATCAAATGGCTGACTTCAGGAATAAGAAAATAAAAATCTGGTACCCAGAGTCCTCACAATCATTATATCTTTTGCTCTTAAATCTTATATCTTTTGCAAAGCCTTGGGAGGAAACTGGATGTCATTGCCCCTATTTTAAGGAAAGATATCTGGAAAAAAAATAAGAAAAGACACCTGAGCATTAGAGAAGTTAGTTGACTTGCCCGAAGTTGCCTGGGCAGAAGTAATTGACGTGGGACCTAAATCAACACCTTTACACTAGAGTAAGGTGGATAGTGAAAAGCATTTGGTATGTGGGTCAAGAGACCCAGGCTCAATCAAGTTCCAGCTATTCATTCCATTTATTTGAAGTGTATCTTAGACAGATTACAGATTGCTTTTCGAAAGTTTAAGTTACATCGCTTTGCTTTTACAAAAGACCTACATTAGTACGTACCTGTTTTCACTAACCAAAAGAAATACAAAGAGAATTAAGTGTCATAAAGGTGGGATCCCTGGGTGGCGCAGCAGTTTGGCGCCTGCCTTTGGCCCAGGGCGTGATCTTGGAGACCCGGGATCGAATCCCACGTCGGGCTCCCGGTACATGGAGCCTGCTTCTCCCTCTGCCTCTGTCTCTGCCTCTCTCTCTGTCTGTCATGAATAAATAAATAAAATATATAAAAAAAAAAGTGTCATAAAGGTGAGTGGCACAAGTCATTGAAGACAGCTATGAACATCATTTCAAAACCCTGGGCTTTTGAAATCACCTGAACCTGGCTTTGATTCCCTGGTCTGCCACTTAGTAACTGAGTGACCTTGGCCAAGGGTTAGGGTAGAAAAGTTCTTTACATAATCATACTTATTTAATTCTCTCTGTTGTCCTAGTTCCAATTGAATTTGCACTTTGCAAAGAGAAATCCTCTGGCTGAATATCATAGCAGGTTTCAGTAACTGTAATATATATAATAAATATTTAGGGAAAAACTCTTTGTGTGACCAATTACAACAGAGAGAAGTCTAAGTCTTTATCAAATTATATTTTTCATCTATTTTTTTTATAAATCTCCCAAGTCAGATGACTTTAACATTGTGCTTGACAAGAAAACTGTATTTCAATATTGCTTGAAGATTCAAAGTCAGGAACCACATAAACGGAAATGGTGTACGGAATAAATTAGACTTTGTAACAGGTTCTAGTTCACTGGTTTTAAGGCTCCTCTGAAATGTTTCCTTGGCCCCAAATGGCAAAATTGTTTCCAAAAACAATTTTTGATAGATTTTTAAAAGGTGAATTTCTGATGTTGTCATCACAAACTGATTATCCTGTAAATAGAATGAATGATTGGCATCACTGAACATAGGCTGAATTAGTTAGATATTCTTTTTATAGAGGATGCTTAGGAAGCAGTGCAGATAATTTAGAGATATCTGGCAATTGTACCTTCTCTCTTCTTGTTTGATCATAGTTGTGCCACTTACCCTATATCCTTATCTCTAAAGTTGAGATAAGTTGCCCAGATTCTCTAACTTTTCCACATCTTAGCACACATGGAAAATTGTAATATTCACCTAGCACACTGAAGCAAATGGATGAGGCCAGAGGAAACTTGCTAGAGGTTCTCAACTACGCTGAGCTGGTTAGCTTTCTTGGGGAGATCAATATTTCATCACTTAACAACTAGGAGAATCCTTTAATTTATCATGTGGATACAGATGCTTCTGAGAGTTGAATTGTGCATGTTAATAATAACTAATAGCTAATAATAACTAATAATGTACCACTAAGATTGGTACATTAGGGATTTTACCAGGCAAATCAAGACATATTTAACCTAACTATAACCCATTCACAGTAAGCAGCATGATTTGGGGGGAGCTCTAGACTCAAAATACTATTATATATATTCTCATGAGGATAAAAGGTACAGCATAGGGAATACGGTCAATGATATCATAGTTGTGTTGTCTGGTGCCAGATGGTAGCTACCCTTGTGGTAAGCATGGCAAAACCTATAGACGTGTAGAATCCTTATGTTGTTTACCTGAAACTAATGTAACATTGTGGTCAACTACACTTCAGTTTTTAGAAAGTGGTTAGCTGCTGTTATTTATAGGAAATCTAAGTGGGGAGAAGTGTTCTGACCTCTACGAAAAGAATTGCCTCCAAATGAGGTACTTGTTCAGCCATGATGCCTACCATTGATTCTAGCAACTCCAACTATAGGTTCAAGGGAGGACAACCAACAACTATGATCTCAAGAATCCTAAATTACCTTTTCTAGTGTCATGTACTTGTTGCTTGTTTCAAGTTCAGTTTTTTCCCTTTTCTCTCACAGCTGCCAAGGACGACCCTTGAGGGAACCCTGTGATGAGTAGTAATCTTTCTGAGGCTATTTTTAGCTTCCTCAGCATTCCACCTGTATGCTATTAATTTCACTGCAGCCCAAGTCTCTCTCTTAAATTCCGTACTCTTATTCTCAATTTTCTTTTGAATATATCCATCCAAATTTCCACCCCATTCTTCAAACTCTACATACCCAAAGGGAGCTCTATTTTCAATTTCATCCACACCAGCCTTTTTCCTAGTTTATGTTTCTAACTTGTGTATGACACCATTAAGTCACTCAACTCACTTCAGAGTAATCCTAGATTCCTTTCTCCTATACTCTTCTTGGTCAACCCAGACTCAGCCCACTAATTCTTCTCCCAAAATAGCTTTCAAGCTGGTATTTCATCTATATTCTGTCTAGATTTTGAGTATGATTATATATCACCTCTTTGTTGAAAAGACTTATTTGTTGGTCTTTATTACTCTAGTTCCAGCACTGTTCACAACTGCTCACACACTTGTTTAAACATGCAGATATCAGTGTATTTTTTCCATGCTCAAAATCCTTCAATGATATCTGCCAAAGGGTGAAATGTGAAATAATTTTCATCTCATAGAAATATCCTTGAGATCAGATCTCTAAGTGTCAAGCCTAATTTTTCTCAATCCTTTTCACTTTATACTGCATCAGACACTTCTTGTGAGCTATGTCAAACTTCTCAATGCTCACCTCTTATTTCAGTCACGGTCATGTTACCATGACCAGTTTTATATAGAACTTGACTAGCTTCACTCAGATGCATTTGGAAAATGCCTCACCTTGTACTCAAGTCACATAATTTTTCCTTCCCTGGGACATATCTGTCATCAAAACAAGGGGATCTCCCACTATCAGGGACAGGCAGCCCCAAAGTATGGGATATTCATACACATTGAATCACCTTGATGTATGGGGGGAAGAGCCTAGACCAAAAGTTCAGAGAGATATTTTACAAATCTCTTTCTTCTGTAGGTTATGAAGGTTTAGCATGTGTCACCTATGCCAATGGCCAATGTAGCAATATTTATTTATTTTTCTCTCTTTTCATTTTTTTAGTCTCTCCATAATTCTTGATATGCGAGGTTACTTCCAAATAGATTATCTTTGTGTAAGTCTTCAGCTGAGTCTTTATTTTCAAAAAAATATGAAAGACCATAGTTACTAAGAATGTTCATGTAAAACAAATCCCTGTGATGAGACTTTGAAGTTGGATTACTCATAGATCAGAAAGGAGTAAAACTCTGATTACTTAAGGAAAGTGGGTGGTGATAATCTTTGACATGCAGTAGCATCATGATTAAGACTATCACATATAGTAGATTGTGATGAAGTATGGGTAGGAGGAACATTGGATTATATGGTAGCTTAAGCATTTGATTGGCATAGAGCTCTCTAAATCATAAAGATTCTTCTTCGTATCATACCACATTGGATAACTTTGTGTAGATGGACCTCGAGATCATGAAGTTGCCAAAAATATAACTACTCCTGTAGGACACATGTGAGCCAGAATCACAAGATAAGAAATGAACTCCACAAAGATTTAGAATGCTGCTACATTAGTGAATATTTTGATGTTGGTACATTACATGGACAATAGTTTAAAGGGACTGCTGCCACACCAAAGACCCAGTCATGGATAATAATAATAAGTGAGATTGGTGGGGAAAATCCTACGAAGGGTCAGAGTTTGTTCACTTTGTATGGATGGGGAAATGGCTTGAGGTATGCATATGGATTAATTCATAGCTATTAGAAAATAATTTGCCTATTGGTCATAAACATAGAATGATTAAGACAAACAGAAGGGCAAAAAAGGGGTATGCATAGAATTCATATGGATAGACCTCCAGTAGTAAACACAAATCATGAGGAGAGCATGAATCAAAAAGGAGACACTCAACGATAATTGGAGAGGATAATAGCCAGCTCCACTTTTTGCTTGGCATTGGCACAGTGGGCTTCTGAATTAAGTGGCTGTGGTAACAGATACAGTCTATATGCACAGACACAGTAACATGAGATGCCTCTCCCCAAGGCTGACCTAGGTACTTCTGTGGCTAAATTCACAATCTGTAAGCATTAGAGACTAATACTGAGCTCTTGTAATGGTACTTTTGCTCAATGAAGCTAGTCAGTAGCTTGGTGGTTTGTCGATTGCATCAAACCTCTTGATTTTTCCTTGCTGGAATTATTATATGGAAGCACATGGGTTGCCTTTTGTGCCTTCTGTGCTACAAGCAGCACCACAATTTGGAGGCTTATAGAATGCCTGAAATATCATCAGAACCATGAGATCTACTTATTACATACTCAGTCTGACCTAATAGAATAGTAGGAAGGGCTATTAAAATCTCAAGTAATGTGCTAGCTCAATAATATTGACCTTAGAATTGTAAATGTACTGAGTCAATGGTCAAAAGATAATGCTAGGTCCCCAGTAAGAAGAATATATGGATCCAGGAACCAAGGGGTTTACAGAAAATTAGGCACTCTTATCATTCTCTGTGACCAATCTGTAAAATTTGTGCTTAAGCTCTGATGGACCTGAAGCCCTATTTTCCTAAAGAGTTTACCTCTAAAAGAAGGGTTCCATTCTATTTGGAGCTAGAACAACCACTTAGTCATTTTGGATTCTTCATATTAGTAGACTAGCAAGCAAGGAATGACTACAGTACTAGTGTGAGGAATTGATAATGATTGCTATGAGGAGCTAGGGTTGCTGCTGTAAGTTTAGCCAATTCACTTGGAAATGTCTTGCTTGTTCTCCACCCACTGAAAGTGGCAACTGGGCAAGCATACCAGGAATGACTTTAAAAGGGCATTAATCCAAAGCCGTCAGGATAGAAGGTGTAGGCAATCTCACTAGGTAAGCAGCCTAGATCGCCAGGAAATATTACTAGACCACCCATAGTGCTGGCTAAAGATGAGAAAAATACTAAATAAATAGTGTATTAGTCTCTTCTCAGCTGCCATAACAAAATACCATAGACAATGTGACTTAAATAACAGAAATTTATTTCTCATAGTTCGAGAAAGTGGAAGTCCAGGATTAAGGTGTTCGCCCATTTGGCCCCTTGTGAGAGCTCTCTTCCTGGCTTGTAGATAACATCCTTCTTAGTGTGTTCACCTGCCTTTCCCTTAATTGCTTTCTAAAGGCCCCATCTCCAAATACCATATGATATTGGGCTTAAGGCTTCAATGTATGAATTTGGGGGGGGACTCAAACATTCAGTCCATAACAGATAGTGTAAGAGTAAGAGAATGAATTACAATCATGTGCTTCAGGTCGAGTTATAGCAGCAGGGACTGAGCTGATTCCACTAATCCACTTTTAATCACTGGCTACCACTTTAAAGGGGACTTTGTGGTGGATTGACTATTGGAAGGCACAGGTGTAAGAAGTGAATAGCACTGGAAATGGTTGGTGTTGGGTATCTTGTGCGCCACTTCAAATCCTCTTAGAGCAGTTATAAGACACATTTCATAAGCTGTCAGTAACGACTCTCAGTCTCAAGCAATAGTTGCCTCTATCAGGGCCAGCTAGACAATGCAAACTGGCATTGGCTTATCTTCTTTTTCTATGTCACTTTCCCCTATCTCTCACTTATGACTTTTGAGATCACTTTTTAAATGTACTATTTTCACTCAAAAATTAGGTTCAGGAACTGTTTTGGGGGGCACTTTCACTAAGGCATCCGCTTTAAAGAACATTACCAAAATAATTACAGCACCTAGCAAAGGGACTGACACCTGGTATGGACTCATTAAACATTTATGTAATGTTCTTTCTGGATATGGCATTCTTTTTCTGGATCTTTGGCTCTGTCTGGATCTTTGCACAGCAATTTCTTTCTGTCCAAAGCACCTCCATTCTATGAATCACCTATAAAACTACCCATTTTTCAAATATTAATTGGTTTGCAAGTCTGCAAATGTAAATTGCCTGAGTTCCTATAGGAAACATAATGCAATTTGTTCACCAAACAATTTGATTTCTGGAGATACTGGAAGAACACCTTTCCCAGTCAGCATTGTATGTCTGTAGGACAATGTGACTGAGTTCTAGCCAGGGAAATGTGGGCAGAGGTGATACAAATGATTTACAACCCTAGCCATAAAACAATTTGCATGATTTTTCATTCTCCATCTATTCCTGTCTATGCAGTTGAAAGGAGAGTTGCAGTAGAAATATCCCTCCCTTCACATTAGACTTTACTTGGGTGAAAAAGAAACTTTCTTTGTATTAAACCACTGAGATGTCAGACTTTATTTCTACTTCAGGATAGCCTAACAGATCATAACTAATATATCCCAGACAGAGGATTACTCTAAATGTAACTCTATTAAATAAATAAATATTTAATTCTAATGGTCTCATTTCATTTCCATCTATTTGATGTTAGCTCTTTGGATTCCCCAATGCTAGTACTATATTTACATACTTACTGATTGGATGAATGGATGGGGAAGAGCATGTAGATTTATTCTGCAGGATTCTAGGAGAAAAATGTTTAGAAATTTTTGAGAGACCTATTATGATTGACTAGGAAAAAGAAACTTTCTAAAAACTGTAGCCATGGAATAATGGTATAGGGCTGCTGGTAAAGGCGATGAGAAATTTATCACCAGAGGGCTTAGTTGGCCTGTAATTTAAAGACCAATTGTCCAAACTGCTCAACTTCTTAATGAAATAATTAAGTCTAGGGAAGTCAAAGGACTTGCCCAAAGCATGTTAGTAATAGAACTAGAAGTGAAATTGAATATTCTTTGATGCCAGTATTTTATTAAATCAAACTTCAGAGAAACTGAGTAACCAGAATGTCAAATATATATCAGATCTGAGTTCAAATCCCAACGATCTACTAATATGTGTCTTTAGGTGAATTACTTAATCTGGCTCAGGACGATTTTCACATTTATAAAAGTGGGATATGATACCTTGATAGATTTTTATGAGATTTTTATTGTACAAGATTATAATTATTATATTTATTATAATTTTAGTAATTATGAAAAAATAAATATTTCTTATTCAAATCTATTATTTACATTTTACCAGCATGGTATTGGTAAATTTCAGCTATGTTATAGACCAACGAATTTTTGGTCACTAAATCTATAACATGAATCCTATGAAAAAATGAAGTTCAGGACTCAAACAACAGAATTTGAAGTGAGTTGTGGAATACGATGTTTTTTTCAAACTGGGGACTCTGGGAACACATTTTATAATGTATGACTCCAGTTAATTGCAAGTGAGTAGAAGAGGATAACAAAAAATAATCTGGGAACTCAGACAACAGTGAAGGCTGGAAAGTCCCAGAATACCATGCCCCTCCTTACATTCTTAGTTCCCAGATTTTGGAGTAATATTTTTCAATCATGATTCCCATGAAAATGAGTAATAAATTTATTAAGTGTAATACTATAGGGCTAGGGAAGGATTAACTTAATAAAATCATTACCAAAAATTGTTTTTTGGTGGTGGTGCTGTTCTTGCTCTTGTTGTTGTTGTTTGGCATTAGGATTCAGTTTGTGCTTACATTTAGGGTCCATAATTGCTCAAAGGTTTGCATTTATTCAGGGAGATACTTCTAGAGAATAGTCAGTACGATGATCACTCTAGGAACCTGGCCTCCTAGAACCGCTCAGGACCCTGGTGAGTGTCTTTTGGACGGCAGTGAGCCAGGTGTGTGTGATGACCTACATTCTGTCACATTAGATAATGAATCCTGGCTATGCCTCCAACCTTTGTAAACTTGAGAAAGTTACTTAAATCTTTAGAGTTTCAGTTTCCTCATGTGCAAAATAGGGATGATGATACCCATCGCTGTCAAATTGTTATATTGATTAAGTAAATGTGTATATATTGTCTAGCACAGTACCTGGCATTTAGCAGGTACTTAGTAACAATTTCTCCCTCCCCCTCCCTTCCTTCCCCCTCCCTCCCTTCCTTCCTTCCTTCCTTCCTTCCTTCCTTCCTTCCTTCCTTCCTTCCTTCCTTCCAGAATTCTAACTAAGCAAGAATAAAAAGAGATGACCTCAAAGAGCAAATCTAATTAAAAATGAGTCCCAACTTAGAATTCTTGAACACAAACGTATACACTATTCCAGTTTCCTCTCTTAGGGAAGCATTGCCCTTCATACCCTGCTTCAGGCTCTTGCCAACATTTACCCATAAAATTAGCCTTTGAGAGTCTTTTTTGATAAAACCCTATAGATACAGACAGTTGAGTGAGGAAGGACAGGACCACTGGCTTAGATCCCCCTGCACAAATCCCTCCCCTTACGGGGAGGATTCTGTGGGAAGTTAGAATAAATCCTACAGCAGTGACAAATTCACGGGGCACAGTACAAACAGGGGTTCAGTTTTTCTTTCCTCCTTTATTTCTCTAGGAAAGCTGGGTAAACCACCTTTGATCTGCTAATCTGCGGATTAAAGATTAAACTCACTCCAAGAAGACTACTTAGGCTTCTGATGGTTGTAATGCAGTTAGCAACTTACTCAAAAATGTAGCTAAGAAAGCTTAGCTTTTAATGTTGTCTTTATTAAAGTTAATGACAAGTCCTAGGACACATAGCATGTGCCCAGGAGTTACCTAATCCTCACATCAATTGTGATAAAGGCAGACTATCATTCTACCTTTTACAAATGAAGAAACTAAAGTGCAGACAAAGCCTAAGAGACATGCCCAAGGTCACAGTCCTAGGGAGTGGTGGAGTCAGAATCTGAATCTAGGAAAAGGTGGCCCCAGAGACTTTGAGTTTATTTTTTTTTTATTTTTTTTTTAAATTTTTATTTATTTATGATAGTCATAGAGAGAGAGAGAGAGGCAGAGACACAGGAGGAGGGAGAAGCAGGCTCCATGCACGGGGAGCCCGACGTGGGATTCGATCCCGGGTCTCCAGGATCGCGCCCTGGGCCAAAGGCAGGCGCCAAACCGCTGCGCCACCCAGGGATCCCCGAGACTTTGAGTTTAACCATGACGACCTACTGCTAAGTTCATTTAGCAGCTCTTAATTAAAAGGCAATGCCTCTCAAGAAAATGTGTTGCATTCTTTTGAAGAATTCTTACTGAAGGTTTTTACTTCCAGTGAAGTCCTCTTTGGCTTGATAGAGAATAAGAATTGCCAATTATGTCACAGGATGCTGGCTTTCTTCAAATAACATATTTCTCTTCAATTTATAGTTATATATTTTTCTTCTACAGGGTTTTCTTTTTTTTTTTTTTTAAACCTATGTAAATCCCACAGAAGATGTCCTCTACATGAGTTATGAGAGCCACAGGGGTCTGCACAGGGCAATCCATGAAAATATAAGAAGAAATACTTGAGCACCTATTCATTCTATTTCATTTGTTTAAATGTTCCACTGTTAGTGCCTTTCAATAAATAATATAGTATTTATTGTTACAGTAGTTCTTCTATGTAATTTATAAACTAATATTCACCTATATTGGAAATTAGCCCTCAAAAAATTTTTTTATAAAGGTGACTATTCTTTAAACAAGTTTGGAGATCATATTTTAGAGATCCTAGAATTTAGGAAACCAGCCTTTAATACTTTATTGCAATGAACCGATTTTATCTCTTTCACAGGACAATTTAAGCTGCCTTCTAAATACTCACCGGATTTATGGGCAATATCAAAGCTACATAGATTTTCTGAGGGATCTACCATGACACAAAGTTTTGAGATTTCTAGCATAATATCTAATATATAATGAACCCTCAAAGAATATCTTTGGAAGGATAGAGGGCGGGGGGAAGGGAGGGAGTTTCCCATAGTTGGGAAACTTCCTAGGTAAGAAACACAGATTGTTCTTGGGTTCAGCATTTTAGGATGTTCATCCTGAGCTGAACAAATCTCGGGTCTGGTGGGAGTTAGGGGAAATTTCACAACACTATTGTGAAACAGATTCTGTTATTAACCTCATTTTACAGACAAGGAAACTGAGGCCAGAGAGATTAAGTAATTTGCTCAAGGTCACACAGCTAGTTACAGATGGAAAATTTAAACCCACATAATCTGGCCCCTGAGCCCTTGCTCCTAATGACTATACTACTACACTGGAACTTTCCATCTCTTCCTTCTTTCACATTTTTAAACTTCTTTTTCCTTTTAAGGATGACTTTGATTTTCACTTGAACGTATTTATCCTGGATTTTGCAAGATGGGGGCTCAGGGATATGCAAGAGAGAATTCCCAGCATATGGAATGGAAAGATTATTTGAAACCATAATACCAAGAATATAATAAACATTGTCATAATCACCCACGCTTTGTGTTGGTTCAGCACTTGAGTTTCCAAAGTACTCACATATTTAATGCTTCTATATCTAACACTTCCAGACTCTTCTCAAGGAGGTAATATTTTCCCATTTCTGGTAAGGAAAGAAGCTGGCAGAGAAAAGGTTTAGTCACAATCTCAAAGCTAGCTAGAATTTGAATCATCTGATTCCTTTTCCTGCACTCTTTAAATACCCTTTGACACTGGACAATGTAGATGGGAAATTGTTCTTAACATTATCTAATAACAATTTCTGAACTTTGTAGGGAGCCAGATTAGCATGCAGTTTCCATACTGGCTCTTAGTTATTGATGGTGATCAATTGTGTTAAGAAGGATTCTGAGGCTCAAACTCAGCTCTGTGGGAATGAGTGCAATGACAGATTAGTCACGTCTTTCACAGGTACATGTGCCATGATTAACAGAGCACCTAGAGTGTATTCACTGAACCTCTTACTGAGATTTATGTTCTGGAAATTGATGTCTTATATATTGATTCTTCCAGATAGAGTCATCCACTTAGGGATCTTACAGCACTATATCCATATTTCTATGATTTTATATTAATAACTACTTAAGGGGCAGCCCGGTGGCTCAGCGGTTTAGCACTGCCTTCAGCCCAGGGCCTGATCTTGGAGACCTGGGATCGAGTCCCACGTCGGGCTCCCTGCATGGAGCCTGCTTCTCTCTCTGCCTGTGTCTCTGCCTCTCTCTCTCTCTCTCTCTCTCTCCTCTATGTGTATTCTCATGAATAAATAAATAAAATCTTTAAAAATAATAATAATAACTACTTAAGTATCTAATGACATTTTTCTCACACTCACTCTTAAAGTCAGAGACCTCAAGTATCTGGGTATTTCTTCAGCTTGACACAAATCCTGGCACATAGCAGGACTCAATAAATAGTTGTTGAACATTTTACAGCCAAAAATAATTTTGGGAGATGAGCATTATCAGCTGTCAGTTTAAGAAGGCTGAGGATTCCATAAAAGCCATCTTGACTTGTGCAGAGCTAATGAGCTCTTTCTACGCACTGTCTTATTCCTAAGATGCAAATGGCTTTCCTCACGACCATTGGGACTTTTCAAAGCCATTAGTATTCCAGGAGGGGACAAAAGATTTCTAAAGTTGCTCTCTCTAGCTGACCTACTGCACTTGGTTTGAAATTACACTGCCTGTGTTTCCTGCAAACTTCATTGGTTCCCTACAGACATGAAAAGGAATCGTTTCCACTGAGCCATCTTGCTAGGAGACCTTTACTAAAATTGTCCTGAAGAAGAAATTATAGTTCACCTGTGGGGTCACTTGATAGCTAAAACAGACTTCTCCTTTTTCTTTTAATCTGTTCTACTTCACTGCCTCTGTTTTTGTGTGTTCTTAAAGGTATTGCCTTATTTACTTTGATAGTTTCTCAACTAATTGAATACAGAGGTGAGCTCTTTCTTCCTTGACTCTTTTGGATATTTCTACTACCCCAGGGGGAAGGGTCCCTATCAGACAGCTTGACTTTGAGATCCTTGCTTATCGGAGTCACTTTAAAAGCTATTGTTATTTACGGTGCTGTTAAAAGTTTGCACATTTGACTAAAACATAGAGAATGGAGTGATATCAGCCTTAGCTTGTGGTGGCAACATTTGTAGGTTATGGGTAGGGGAATAGTTTCTGAAAACAAAAGGGTGGGTAAATCCTGTTCCTTGAAGTTAGGTCCATGTATATTGTCACCAAAGAGTCCTAAAAGATAAAAAAAAAAAAAAAAATAACCAAAACACACAATTAAGGAATTATCTGTATATGAAGATAAGGAATGCAAACTGTGAAGTCCAAATCATACAGGAACATTACTTAGAAGAAAGAAGGATTTGTCTTGGAACTGAAACCTTCAAATTCTGACACGGAGATGACTTCTTTCTGACTCCATAGTTAGCAAATATTTTCTGATTCCTTAACACATGTGCACACATGCACACACCCCACAGTGAAGGGAAGTCGTCCATAATCGGTCATGGTAGTATGTATCTTGTCACTTTCTTTCTCCATCCTTTATTTACCACATTCATTTTACGAAATGCCCTCCAAACCATTTTCACCAAGGTACGGAATTTATGTGAAAAGCCCTAAAACTCTAAGAAAAGATTCCTACTACCTTCTCTCCCTCTGCACACTGGCCCATACCCAGCAACTCGCCAGAGCCCAGGATTTTCCAAGCTTCTATCTTTAGTGAGCTGTATGTGTAATGAATCATAGTGTCCACCTGTAAGTGTCATAAACAGATGGTATAAATATGCTTGCATAATGTGACTCAAAACACATCTCCAGTTTTAGCTGGAGTTCAAACAATATTTGCAGTTCCAAGAAACCTGTGGCTTGCAGCTTCAGGGTCAGTGGGAGGAGAATACGGGAAAACTGAAAGCCCGTGTTCCCTGCTGCCTGTCAGTGCAGGCTCCGTGGAAGGAGCTGGAGAGAAGGTGGAGTGGAGGAGGAGTGACAGGAAAACCTGTTTTCCACTTGTTCTTGAAGCCATTCATTTTAAAGGCTCCCAAGAAATTGGTCTTTGGATCCTATGGGAGTGGGTGTTTCACGCATGCCCTTCCCTCTTCCTGGAATCTCCTTCCCTCCCTAGGACCCCTCCCATTTTCCCTGTTTGTCTCAGTTCTGCTTATCAGATCTCAGCTTCCACAGCTTTCCTGTGGGAGGGGAGGCCTTCCCAACCCCCAGCCCAGGTGAAGGGGCCTGCGTTCAGTGCTCTGATGACACACCAGAGTGGGAATCCTCTAGGGCAGGGGTTGTGCCATCTTCTACATGGACAGACTCCAACATGGAGCACAGACAGTGCTGGGCAATTAATATGCCTCACTTATTTGAAGGCCTATCCCAATAAACAATGAATCAAGTGAAACAGTCCTGTTGAAATTTCAGTAGGAGGGCATCTGGCCTCTTAGAGAATGATGAGGATTGACTTTTGAAGAAAAAGGTAAACAGATTCATCATTGGTTCTTGAGGTTTCATTCATCAGTACATCCCTCAGGAGATCCAGATCAAGCATCCTGTCCTCTCAGAGATCCTGTCTGGGCTCCCCAGGAAGGCAGGAGCTTTCTCTTCTGTGACCACACAGTGCTTACTCATAGCCTGGGTTTCTTTTCATCTCTTTTCATCCCACCCTATCAGGTCACCAGCTATTTAAGGTGGTGAACTGGGTCTCTGGTTCTTCTGCCTCAGTCTACTTTTCCTAGGAACCAAGCTCATTGCAGAGCATTGGCTAAGCATTCACATTAGGTGAAATGGTTGAAATGTTGGTGAGAAAAATAAAACATCTGCTCATTTCACCAACCTTCAATAAATATTTATTGAGAGTCCTACTGTTTACCAGGTAATGTCTCAGGTGCTTGGAATGAATCAATAAAATATTCACTATCCAAATAAGTATTTTGGAAGTGTTTAACTTTTCCAAAAACTAGAGAGAGGGGTTCCAGTTTGTTCTGTAACTCTGTTTCCTAAGAGATGCACAGAGATAGGTAGTAAAAGTTGCTAAAATACTAGGTGTTGAATCCTGAGGTGGTGATTGAATCAAGCTCAATGGCATTTCTTCTTAATAGTGTTCTTAATGGATGAACGTAGTACCTTGAAGATGTGTATTTAGTAATGGAAATACAAAAAGGAATTAAGTTAGCAAATAATTTCTATGCTTACCAGTGGGCACCAATATCAGCACAACAGTGAGTTTTCTTTTCACTTTTTCATTATAAACATCCTAAAATGTCAGAGGGCTGAGAGCTTGGCAATCTTGAACCAGTTTCTAAAATCACACTCAATTAAATTTCATTTTTTAAAAAGTGCTTAGTTCTTCTTAAGTAAATAATCCTCTTTATTATGTTTAAATTAAATTCACCTAGAAATAGATTTCTCACAGCTTGTTTTAAGCTAGAATCATTAAAAATGCACACGAATTTCATGCTGTGCAATCTTTATCTTTTCTAATGATGCTACTTTAGTTGAAGAGTGTTTAAACAACTAGGACTTGCTCATTATCAGTCATTTTGACATTGAGGATGATGTATGGAATAGAGCAATTCATGTCAATTATTATCCACACGCACGCTTCATGTCTGAGCCAGTAAGCAAAATTTTTGGGAGCAAAGCTTCAATGTTAATTGAAAAATCAATAAACTTCTGATGGAGTGAGTTTTGTGCCTTCTATTTCCCTAATTTTAGAAGCTGCCTCAATTTAAGTCTGTGGTATTAGCCCCATTAATATTATTTTGTGGAAAGGCAGATGGTGACTTTTTATTCTTCTAGCCTGTAATGGAGACATGTATCAAATTATTTCTAGATTTATACTAACAGGATTTAACATTTCTTAAAGGGCTTTGTGGTACTGCAGACTTCATAAACAGGTCCTCTCATTCATCATAGATCTTTACTCCCTGTGGAAGAACTACAGCAGCAATTATATCTAAGACAGGGACTCTCTCACACAGTTTGGGGGCAGGGAATGAATGTCTTCTACAATCGAAGCATAGGAGCTGGCAGGAATTATTCCCACTGGAGTTGGTGGAGGCCGAAGGCTTTCCTCTGGAGGGGGATGGAATAAGTAGTGTTTCATCCTGAGTCCACATCTCAGGTCAAGGCCTTAGGGAGCCTAGAAGCTTATTGAACACCACCACCTTTTGATCCTGGAAAGACCAATCCTCAGCAAGACTGTGAAACAGAACAATGTTCATTTATGATCCACCTTCTCTTCACAAGAGCCAGCAAGTGTAACAAGGAGGAACAGGCCGAGGCCCCATAGTAGAAATATGATGAGAATTAAATTCTGAACCCAGCTTTGAGCCTGGCTCAGTCATTTCTTGGTGATGTGACCTGGCGAAATCAATGCACCTCCTTGAGACAATATGCTCCTCTGTATAATGCAGCCAACAACACATAACTCCCAGGTTTGTTTTGAGGATTACATAGGTTAATGTGTGTAAAACAGCTCAGTCAACTGAGAAGCAAACTATACACTTGGTAGGTAATGTCATCATTATCCATAAAGCTGGCTCTGGCACAGAACTTGGCAAGACCATTTCATGGTTGGTGTTCCTCCCCCTGGCAGTCATCTTGTTCAAATGCCAGGATTTCTGATCTCTCTCCTGGCAACATCCAAATATAAGGTCTTGATGTTTTGGAGGAAAAATAAAAGCTGTAACTATCAGAAGTCTGATGGAATTTTATTTTATTTTATTTTATTTAAAATTTTATTTATTTATTCATGAGAGACACAGAGAGAGAGAGGCAGAGACATAGATGGAGGGAAAAGCAGACTCCTCACAGGAAGCCTTGATGCAGGACTCAATCCCAGGACCCCGGGATCACACCCTGAGCCAAAGGCAGATGCTAAACCGCTGAGCCACCCAGGTGTCCCTGGAATTTTATTTTTTAAGATTTATTTATTTATTTTAGAGTGTGTGTGTGTGTGTGTGTGTGCGCGCGAGCAGGGGGAGGGGTAAGGGAAGGGGGTGACAAGCAGACTCCCTGTGGAGTGGGAGCACAACACAGGACTCCATCCCAGGACACTTAATTCATGACATGAGTGGAAATGAAGAGTCTGATGTTTAACTGCCTGAGCCACCAGGCACCCCCTGATGGAATTGTTGGAAGCAAATTAAATCAACTACATAAATTGTAAAACACGTATGGGTTTTATTTGTTCTGTGACAGTTTAAACACTGCCCGTTTTTGTTTTAAAGGAGAGTAATGAGAAACAGACTATGGACATCCCATCTTAGAGAGGCCTGCTGCTAGAATTGTCAAACAGTTGTGTTCCTTAAACCTTTTTTTTTTTTTTTCAAACAGTTGTGTTCCTTAAACCTTTTTTTTTTTCCTGCTAAGTCTGTGATGGATGAAACAGCAAAGATACAAAAATATTGGTGGAGTGTTAGCATTACATAAAAATGATTGCAATACTAAAGCAGAAGGAACTGCTCAAAGTGGGGAAGATATAAAGGAAGTGTTCATCATTCGTGGAGCATGAAGTCACTGGGGAAAGCCAGCCAGTTTTTCATACCCACATTCAACCTCTCTGGAAATCCTGTTGGCCCTTTCTTCAGAATAGATCTAGAAAGTGCCTTGCCTGGATCGGTGCAGTAGCCAACCGACTAGTCCCCCACAACTGTATCTGTTTCCCCAGACTTCTCTCAATGCAGCATCAGAGTAATCCTCTTAAAATGAAAAAAGAAGAAAGAAAAAGAAAGAAAGAAAAAAAAGAAAGAAAGAAAGAAAGAAAGAAAGAAAGAAAGAAAGAAAGAAAGAAAGAAGAGAAAAAAGGTCATGACATTCTTCTGTTAGATACCCTTCAGGGGCTTACAACTGACTCCAAATGAATGCCAAAATCCTGAAAATGCCTAGAAGGCCTTCCTTACCCCCACTCTATCTCTCTGACACCAACCCTTATTAGTCTTCTTCACTCACTCTAAATGCCTACATCTTCCTCCTTGTCAACAGGCATCTCCTGCCTGAGGACCTTTGCACTGGCCACTTGCTCTGCAGGAGGCAGCTGCAGTAATTCATACTCTTTTCCAAACACTCAACTGGTTGTACTTGCACCTGCTTCAATTCTTTGCCTAAATAGCACCATCTCAAAGCCTACCCTGAACTACAATCTGCCCTCCCACTCCCAGTTTCCCAGTATTGCTGACCCTGCTGTATTTTTTCTGTGGCACTTGTCATCATGTAATATACCATATAATTTATGTATTTATTATGTTTATTATTGATCGCCTATCTTCCATCCATTCTCCCCTTAATATAAATTCTAAGAATGCTAGGATAACATATGTCTACATGTTTCATGTATGTATCCAATTTGCAGAATGAATATATGGATGATATTCCTGACCATATATTTTGAAGAAGGTATTTTTCAAGGGAAACTTTAAAGAGAAGCTCAGAGCCTGAAGGAGAGTACTTTGTCAGTAGAGGGAAAACCCAACAAAAGTAGAGGGCAAGTTATAGAAAGACAAATGATGCAATTGAATTTAATGAACAGAACTAAAAATGAGATTGTAAAAGTTCCAAAGACTCATTTTAAACTTCCAGTTTCCTTTTTTATTTTAATTTTTTTAATTTTTATTTCTTTATTCATGAGAGACACACAGAGAGAGGCAGAGACACAGGCAGAGGGAGATGCAGGCTCCTTGCAGGAAGCCTGATGCGGGGCTTGATCCCAGGAACCCGGGACCACACCCTGAGCTGAAGGCAGATGCTCAACCACTGAGCCACCCAGGTGTCCCTCCAGGTTCCTTTTTTAAGAAAGATTTTCTTTTTAAATATATTTTAGAAAGAGAGAGAAAGCACGCATGGGCAGGAACGAGCGTGCTGAGCAAGAGGGAAGGGGTCGAGGGAGAGAGAGGGACAAGAAGACTCGATGCTGGTGCTGGCTTAGCTTGAGCCCATCATGGGGCTCCATCTCATGACCCTGAGATCATGACCTGAGCTAAAGTCAAGAGTCAGAAGATTAACCGTCTGAGCCACCCAGATGCCCCATTAACCTCCAGTTTCTAAACATATTAATTATTCAGCTTGGGTCTCCCTTTGTGCTTTCTATGAAAATTGGAAAACATTCTGGTTTTAAATTTTTGTTATGTTGAAAGAGTGGATAACATTTAGTGAAACAGAACAATGATGTTTCTGTTAGAATTTATACCTCAATTACTATGTCTTACAGCAAAAGCCACATTCCATTCCGTATTTATCTTTCAGTCAACGTATTTGATGTCAATACATTTGGGGAAAGGTGTAATTATGTACCATCATTTGAAATCAGAAGAATAGCTTTTGAATAGGCAGAAGCAGGATTTTGTCGCTGCTTTTGTTTCAGAAGACTGCGTGACAGTCCTGCCTTCCAGCCAGCTGCTTTTGTCCAGAGCAAGGCACAGCAGGTCAAAACCTCACATGGATGCCTCTTCCGCTGGACGCCTCATCTGTCAGAAACATGTTCACATACTGATATGATAAGGGCTGGGGGGTGGAGAGGATACAGTACAGTTTATTTTATTTTTTAAAAGATTTTATATATTTATTTGACAGAGACAGAGATAGCAACAGAGAGCATGAACAGGGAAGAGAGGGAGAAGCAGACTCCCCGCTGAGCAGGGAGCCAGATGTGGGGTTCAATTCCCCAGGATCATGACCTGAGCTGAAGGCAGATGCTTAACCCACTAAGGCACCCAGGCGCCTCTACAGTACAGCTCAGATACCAAGTTTGCTTCATACTCACCATTTTTCAGCACTCCATTCCAAGAAAGTGTTTTAAACTTCGTGTTTCCATGCCTCTGCTTGGGAAAGGTTGGCCATATTAGCTATTGACAAAAGACAAAGTTGATGGGTACCCAGAAGTTATCTCTCACCCATTCCTAGGGTATTTTTTGGGAGTGTTTGGTGTGATCTTTATAAAGGAAAGTTTCAAAGATTGGGAAAGTTGAAAGTAAAATGAACTAGGAAAAATATTTTTATTATTTTTAGAGCTTCCCCAGAGATTGGGACAGATTATATTTTACTAGTTTTCTTATAGTGGGACTCCTCGTATGGCCTAGATTATGTGTGTGACCTCAAATGGGAATGGCTGCATGGAGCATCTTGAGATGCTGGACACTGAGGATCAAGGCCCAGTCCTCAGGGTAGAACACCCCCCACACATGTACATACATATGTACAGATGCACAAATATATGCATGTGCACACATACATGTCTGTGGTGATGTATGGCCACCTGCCTTAGGAATAGTGGACAGAGGGTCCTTCACTGAATGTTCTAGATGGCATGAGGCCTCAACCCTTCTTGCATGACACTGAGGAGAAGGTGTCATATTAAAGCCTGGATTACATTTGTTCACTTTTTCCAGAAACACAGAGGCTCGAACAGACCATCCAGTTTCCTGAAAGAGAGTAATATGAACTTCCCTGCTACAATAGTTCAAAAGGGAATCCAAAGGAGGATTTATAATTTATGAATTAACAGTTATCACACTACTCTTTTTTTTAACCACTGACATGTAATCTCTCAGCCTGGTTACAGTGAATTGGGAATTTACATGGATTATCCTAACTAACAAAAAGATCCCATTTTCTAGAAGATATTTATACAATTCCAATAACACATTATTGCATCTGTATAGTGCTATTTTTCACAGCTTGGTCTCCAGCTCAAGCCTACATGGAGTCCATTCCTTCCAGAATGTGGAAATTGACTGCAAGGTCATGCATTTGATCTCTGCTTTCCAAAGCTAAATGGAGAGAAAGTGATACTGAAGTATCTGGCAATTCAATCCACTGAGTGGAAAATCTGAAATGTTCCAGTCTTCAACATTTCACTTTCAAATTTACCACAGAGATTATTTTTTAAAGTTTAGCTGCTATTGCCTCTATTACATAATGCTTGGTACTGCACTCTGCTGAGAAGAAACAAGCACAGAGCAACACAGGCATTTCAAACATGGATTCTGTGCTCTGTGGGTTCGTGGGAAACACTCTCTGTGGTTAATTCCCCTGGGGCCACCCACCCCTGTGGCCTTAGGTCAGGAACTTCTTACCTGAAACAGCTCCTGGCGCTCTTCATTGTGTAATGGCAGGGCAAGACGTTAAGGAAAACTCTGGCTTCCAAAAAATCGACAGTGTGGACACCGGGTATGAAGTGACTAAGCACGCGGCTTGACCACATCACAGTGTGGGATTTGAGAATTCACTTTTGGGAACCTCCAGTTCTTGAGAAAGGAGATGTGATGTGAATGGGTGTTCCCAGAGTCTTGGATGTTTGCTCAAGACTTATTGCAAACCTTATTACTCTGGATTTCCTGTGTGTATGCAGTAGAAGTGGACCCTACTCAACCTTGACAGATGGGCAATGTTAGAAAACATCAAGACTCTACCCTGGCTCCCTTGAAAGCTGTGCTCCTTGATAGAATTGTTTACAATCAATCATCTTTACATTTCCTCTCCATTCTCTCTGCAGTGCAGCAATGTGCGGACACCTGCATTACACCAACAGAAGTCAGGTTGCTCAAACTTCCATTGCCAAAGCCAATGGACAGTTTTTAACCCTTTATCCCATTTAATCTTTCCTCAGTATTTGATGCGTTTGACTAGTTCCTTCTTTAGATGTTCTCCTTATTTGATTTGACAATGCCTGGTTCAACGTCTTCTCAATTCTCTTCTTTTCATTTCAAGTAAATTTTTATTGAATGACTGTTCTGTAACATGAAATAATACAAAAAATGTCAAATGTGTCCATTCATGAATCATTTTTGCAGTACTCAGTATTGCCCCTAGGGTCTCTGATTTCACGAAGCTATATAGAAAAGTGTTTAAAACCATGGCTATTATAAGCCATCTATCGGAGTTCAAATGCTAGCTCTGCCACTTGGTGGCTGTTCAGAAGGGAGTCCTCAGAGAGCAGATTCTGAAATGATTAGTTTGTAGGGTGTTTATTAAGGATTGCTCTTGAGACCAACACCGTGGGCAGGAAGCGAGATTGGGCAAAAAGAGAAGTCGAGCTGTGTGCATTCTCTTATCAGAGGTAATCACATGGGGATCTAAAGCTGGAACAAGCTTTCAGAGTTATCTGAAGCTGGGAAGAAGAGAGTCTGCCTTTGTAATCCTGTATTTGTCAATCATCGGTTGTAGGCTGCCCCCCTGGAAGGGGCTTTATGACTTTGGGCAATGTGGGTCTCCTAAAGGGGCTGAGAGCTGAGAGCTTTCAGGCAGCTGCACTGCCTGCCATTAGGGGAATATGCCCTGGTCCTAAAGGGAACCTGGGCAGAGCCTCACAGTCTTCATTACCATTGTTCTATGTCCTTCTGAAGTCATCTTTTCTGTGCCTCACTTCCACAGCTACAGAATAGGAATAATGATAATACCTAGCATGTGAGTTTATTGTGATTGCTGAAAATTATATCTGGCACTTACTAAGTGCCCAGGAAAATTAGTTATTGTTTTATTCAGTAGCTACTCAAGACAGCATGTGCTAGCTAGAGGGCCGAATTCAACAGATTGCCAAACTATAATTTTGGACTGATCAAATACTCATGCCCATGTTCAATTTCAATTCATAAATTCTATTGATTTTTTTTTTTTAAGATTTTATTTATTTACTTGAGGGAAAAAGAGAGCAAGCATGAGGGGAGGACAACAGAGGGAGAGGGAGAAGCAGGTTCCCTGCTGAGCAGGGAGCCCAAGGGGGCTTCATCCAAGAACCCAGGGATCATGACCTGGAACAAAGGCAGATGCTTAACCAACTGAGCCACCCAGACACCCATATTGATTCTTTCGTTTAAACATTCTTCTTATTAGTGACGTCTTCTCCAGCTCCAACAATACTTCCCTAGTTCAAATCCTTATTTGCTGTTGTCTGGACTAGTCTCTGCTTCCAGTCTTTCTGTCTTCCAAATAATCCTTTGTAAATAGCTAATGATCTTTTATACAAATTCAGATCCAGCCATCATTTGCCTGCTTAAAATACCATTGCCAGTAAGGCAAAGTACAAGTTTTTTTGTTCTTTTTTTTTTTTTATCAGAGAGACAATCATTCCATTTCTTGCCACTCTCTTATATGTAGCCAGTTCACCAGTAACAGCTAATTACTTTTAACTTACCTTATGAGGCTCTGGGATTCCTCTGGGAACTTAACCAATTTGTGTGTGTGTGTGTGTGAATTTAACTTCTCTCCATAGCTGAAATATCTTTTCTTCTAAAGCCCCAATTTGTATATATGAGTGCACAATGCACACAGACCTTCCCTTCTCTGCCTGTGGGAAAATTCCTATCTCCTATCTTGCCTCCTGTGTTTAGGTCTGGATTTAGAGTACTTAATATTTTGTATCATAATGTGATATGGTGAGCTCTGAAATTGGACAGTCCTAGTTTTAAATCCTAACTCAGCTCTTAGTGGAGTGGCCTTTGACCACTTGCCCTTAGATTTTCTTAATTTACCTTGGAAGGTCCATGTAAGTGTTAAGTGAGAAAAGCATATACCCACCGCACAAAGTGTGTACTCAGTATTTAGTAGATGTGAGTATTAATTGTGTTTATCTGCCTGTCTCCTTTATTTAGTACAAATTCCTCGAAAAAAGAAGTCTTATCTTCTACATCTTGGTTTCTTTGACATCTAAGAGAATGTCTGGCATATTAAATGAATAATTGCCGGATACCTGGCTAAGGAAAGGTTTAATATGTTATCATATATCATATTGAAATTGCACAGTAGTATAAAGGACAGACTTTAGGAAAAAAGTAAAATGTCAAGTGTATGACACAGAAACTTAAGGAGTTATTATCTCTATTTTAAAATAAGAATGCTTCCTAATCTCCCTTTTGAAAAAGTAAAAGCTATTTTAAAAGTTAACTCATATGTGGTTGTGTCATCCCAGGTAGATAAACATTTTCTCCTGCTGGTAGGAATAAAAATCATACTGGCTAGTTAATTGTAGTATGGTATTTTTTCATTCATTCATTCATTCATTCATTCAACAATTATTTTTTGAGCATCTGCTAAATGTAAACCATCTAAGGTGAAAATAATTAGAAGATAAGCAAAGGCAAATATAGTTCCTGCCCTCATGAAGCCTGTAGTCTAACTTGGGGGATGACTGTTACAGAAGCAAGCAATAGTCAATGTGTAAGACCTCTCACAACTGATGTACAGGATGTTGCAGTACCATGTAACAGACGGCCTAATTCCTCTGGAGGTAGTCAAGGGAGGCAGGAGTACAGTATAGCATCTCAGAGCACAAAGCTCCTAAGGGCCTTTGTAATCCTCATTAAGTCTTTAGACTTGATACAAGGGTACTTTGTGGGATTAAGCACAAGACTAAAACAATCATATTTCTGTTTTATGAAGACCACTCTGACTTCCATATGGGTATTGGATTTAAAAAGCCAAAACTGAAGCCAGAAAGATCATCTGGGAGGCCACCAGCAATCTGCATAATTGAGTCTTTAGCCTCAGAGTCTGATCACCATTCACTATTTCTTTGTCTTCCAGGGAATGAGTATTATGGTATTAGGATAATAAAGAGTAGGTTCCAAAGATATAATGGCAATAATGACTCTATGATAACATAAAAAAACAAAATACTTAACTTGTAAAGGAGCATTTAGAAACCATCTTCTCTACAACTCTTTCAGACAGAGAAATTTTGGATCTCGAAAGGAGGAGTCTGTCTCACCTGAATCCCATTCACTAAGTACAATCCATGTGCTTTTTTGTTCTGAAGGCAAGAGAAAATAAATAGAAGAAAAGTTTCCTTATTCGAGGAACTTTTAATCTGGTTGAAGAAAACAAATAGTTCTACTTAAGTGAATTGAAGCCAAAGATAAAGAGTGAATTTGAGGCTAATTTTGTTCCTATTCCTCTAGTTAAGCATTTTCTACATCTTTGATGATGAATGGAAAATCTTTATGAGCGCTTCAGCTCTATACAAACCTATACAGATTCATAGCCGGCAACAGAGTTTCTAGAGGAAGCCTACCATTACTTTGTCTGAAGGGATTTTAAATTTTCTTCTTCTCTATATGAGTAGTTTGCAGAAATAGGGATAGAGTAGGAATATATCCTTTTTCATCCTTCTTTAGTCTCTCCTTGTGTGGGTCTCAAATCCCACTCAGATGATTGGTGGCTTGGAGCCACATATCTACCTCCTTGTTCCCAGAGCAGACAATGAATATGACCATGCAAAAGGGCTTGAAGACACATGGTTGGATACTATGGAAATATTTTAATTGTAGAACAAGTCTTTTAAGAATATCAGCTATGTATTTATTGGACATAATGCTTTTACTGCAATAAAATGTATTTTTAAAGCATAGGCAGTTTCTAATTTTTAATGTATCACTAAAAATTTAATATTTATAGGCAACTTAAATATTTCGAAAAAAGAAAATACAGTTCAAAATATAAAAGTGTGTCAGGACCTTGCAGCTGTTTGCTCTGGAGTTTGAATCTTGGTTCTACTCTGACTAATCATATGAACATAAACAGATAACTTATCACCTTTGTCCCTCAATTCCCATCACTAAGATAGAGGTAATAAGAATAGTCACTTCACTGATGTTATCAGGAGGATTAAAGGATTCAATACATGTAATGAACTTAGAATAATGCTGGGCACATAAACATTACTTATTATTATATTGTTATTTTGAAGATTTTGAGAAAATGTGGTCCTATCCACCAATAGATTTCTAAAAAGCTGTGAACATGTGAATGCTTGCCTGTGGAACTAGCTATATTTCATATTATAGACAATTACTACCCTACCCCTCACCTACAATTCTGAGTTGTTATGTGGAAAAGTATTTATAATTATTCATCCTATATTTTACATGAAGATTTCAAAATTCCACTGATGACTCTGGGATGGAGGAATGGAAGTTGAGAGAGCGTCACATCATGTTGGGCTCTAATCATCTTACATAGAAACCATATCTAAAGGTCCAACATATTCTTTGGAAAGAAAGATGTAGGGTGGTGCCAGGCCAGATTAAAGGACTCTAGAGTTGTGGTTGTGCACACCCTGTTTTACGGTTGTGAGAACCCACTCCACAACCGAGGACACATGAGCTTCCTTCAAAGTTCCATCTCAGAAAATTGTTGACCAAATGAAGTATCATGTGGCAACAAATGATTATCAGTCACAAGTGAGGAAGGTTCTTATCCATTAAAGTAAATCTGCCAAGTACCTACTCTTTGCCCTGTATCTGGGTAGACATGAGGGTTCCAATAAGGAGAAAACTTCAACCCTCTAGCCAAGAAAGTTCCAATTAATGGAGGAAAGAGACAAGTAAAAATTTCCCTTACAGTACGATAATAAAGGTGTGTAAAATTCAAGACTAGGAGACAAGGCAAGTGAGGACAGGATCCTATTAGAGAAGGCTGTCCTCAGAGAGACAGAACCTGAGCTGAATTGTGAGGACAAATAGTAGTCGAGCATTAAGATTATTACCATGAGAAGAGCCCTTTAGTTAGAAAGAATAAAGGCTGGACATTTGGCATGTTTGGGAAACTGCAAGTATCTCAGTATGTCCAGGACATACAACCGGGGGTAGGGATTGGTGGGAGTTGAGGCAGAAGGCTTTTTTCTTGACTATCTTGCCAAGCAGTTTAGACATTATTCTGCAGACAGTTGGGGCCCCTGAGTGATTCTTAACAGCTAGTAACACTATCTTATTTTTTGTCTTAGAAAAATTCCTCCAGTGGTAGTGTGGAAAATGGGAGGTAGGGAGTGGGCAGGGAGAGCTACGGAGATTCTTGTATAATTAAAATGACAGGTGATGGGTGTTAACATGTCACTGGTGGGATGGAGATAAAAAATAGATTAGATGCCGAGTACAGTGATAAAACTTACAGACTAAGCCACTGATTAGCCAGAAGTGTTGGGAAAAAAGAGAGAAAGTAGGAGTGAAAGAAGATCACCATATTTCTGATGTAAATAAATAAATGAGCAAATAGAGATGCTGACGATTGACATGAGGTCCACAATCAAAACAGATGGTAAATTGGGGGATGGGCTAGACCATTTTCCAGAGAGATTTTCTACTCCCGTTGTGAACTACTGCAAATACTTCTCTGGTTATCTGGAACTCTTTCTTCTGATCATGTAACATATTAACTCATAAGAAGGGTAAAGAAGAGGAATAATTATATATAGATTTCTATTATTTTACACTTGACCTTAATTCACTTGCAATAAAAATTGAGCGTTTATAAAGAGTAAATGCAATTTTTAAAGTCCATATACATCACATCTTGGAGAATAAGACCTTGATTTATAAAGCATTGCATTAATAATGATAATAATAATTGATGTTAAATTGACACCGCGTATCAAGCATTCTGTTAAGCCCTTCTCAGGCATCTTTTCCTATAAGCCTCACAATAAACCTATGAGGCAAGTACCAGTATTCTTTCTATTTTGCAGATGGGGAAATATGAGGCCTAGAGAGTTTGATCACCCACTTTTAAGAAGTTAGCCAGGATGCAAAGTGAAGTCCTCTGATGTCATGGTATGAACAAAGGAGTGGGGATTCAGAAACCTAATATCACCATTTATTGGCAAGACAACAGTCATATCACCCTTCTTCATCTATAAAATACAAGGTGAGGGATGAGTTGCCAGGGCAAGGAGATTTGAAAAAGCCGAAATCAAGACCTCTGTAGCCTCTTTTAGTGTTGGTGTTCTATGATTTTGATGGACATGATGGAGTGTTCATTTTCTTAGTGACTCTGAGCTCCAAGGGATATGGTGACTGGTCCATACCATATGCTGAGGGGACAGGCATGTCACTGAAAAGAAGGCAGAACACTGTGCAATAAATGTGATCATTGGTTTAATTCAGACGTTTGTAAAAGCCTCTCTGCATTTCTCCTGGTTATGGTTTTGTACTCAGCCTCAGGAATTATTTGAATTGTTGCCCTTTCCTTTATAGGAAAAGGAGTGAGAATGATTTCTCCAGATGAGAAAAATCTTGTTCTCCCATAAGCAAACTCAGTCATTCTCTGTATTTTTTTTCAAGATTTCATTTATTCATGAGAGAGAGAGAGAGAGAGGCAGAGACACAGGCAGAGGGAGAAGCAGACCCCATGCAGGGAGCCCGATATGGGACTCGATCCCGGATCTCCAGGATCACACCCCCTCCAGGTGGTGCTAAACCGCTGAGCCACCCGGGCTGCCCCATTGTCTGTATTTTAAAACAATTCAGAAAGAGACTTTTTATAAAGTTCAGTTCTCTTGAATTTTGTCATCTCTTTTACCTTATAGTTATATTGCCCAAATATTGTAGAATAAAAGCCCTTCTAAGTAGAGTTGGAGAGTATAAATATTTCCAGGAAAACCCACGGGAAAGGTCTTTTCAAGCTGCTGATGGGGGCAGCAAAGTGAGAGGGGAAAATATTATTTCTGACTTTGGTTTTTTTTTTACATTGGGCTTTGAACTACTATTTGATTTTTGCTACAGGGAAGTTATTGGGGTTTTTTGGTAATTCCTTTTCTTAGGAGATAAAACAAAATGGCCACTTTGGGCATTTGAAGCCCTGTGATGTTAGTCCTACTCTTAGGGTTTAGAAGAAAATACATAAACACTTGAGTCACAACTCTCACTAGCTGTGTGATTTCAGAGAATATTCTTGAACCTCCATTTCTCATCTGTAAAATTGAATCGACATCTTTATTTCAAAGGTTGCCGTGAAGTTTAAATACAAAAACATATGTAAAGTATTTAGGCCAGTACCTGGCTGAAGCTCAGTAGATGAGAACTAATCACATTACTCAAAAAGAGCAGACTAGTATTCTGAGTTAACAGAGGTAATACTAGTAGCATACTATGCCCCATCCATTGGGCACGATCATCTACAAGACATTCTTCCACCTTCCATATTGAGCTTCTTGACAGCACACAAGAGTAACAATAGCAACAGATGCTGCATCAATAAACTAACAGAATAGAAAATAATTAACACAATATGCTTGCATGCATAGAAGTTTCTATCAGAAATTACAATGCTTAGAATCTGAATTCTTCTTGAAGGCAAATTTGAGCTCAAAATAGCTTTGTATGTGCATGAGCTATTATTTTGTGTACTTTTAGGAATATCTGCTATCTATGGTTGGTTGTGATTATTTGTGAAAAGTAGACACAGGAAGAAAAGAAATTGTGCTGGATTAATAAGAGTGTCTAAGGCATAGAAAGAATATTAATATACTTTGTGCAAAAATAGGCTGGGCCAGCTGAGCTCAGATATCAAACCTATCTGTGTATAAGAGGATGTTAATTTTTAGTGAAAAATCTTGGATGGATACCAATAAATTCTGGGAAAAAGAGATAGTATTATACAGATTCCTTCTCAGAGACCTTTGCTGTCCACAAAGAAACCTTTCCTGAAAAGACGATTATTTTCTTCTTTGGCTCATCTTTGAGGATTGCTCGAGTTAGGTCATTTTGCACCCGAAGACCACCACAAAGTTCAGAGGAGGTAGGAGGGGCCTTCCCTTTAAATTCTTGGTCAACCATTCACATTTTCCAAAAGTTAGCTGACAATTACAAGGTTTGGGGACTTCCAGTTATAAGTGTATTGCAAAAATAATAAGAGAGAAAACAAGCAGAGGTTATGTTAACAGGCCCCTAGTGGCTGTCAAGGATATGTGGTTCAGCCTTTGAAGTCAGTTTCAATAGATTTTCATGAGAAATAAGTGAAGTAATATGCTCCCATTTTAGGTTTTACAAGTCATATTATTTAATGTCCTGATGCTGTTTCTTGTAAATTTGTTTTAGGGACTTACTTTATTTCCTCTGAATTACTACTATTTTGGAAGCTAAACAAAATAGGGGGTTAAGATTTCATTTCTATTCCTGTTTTTATATTGTTTAATAAGATTAATTCAAGCACATTGTTTTTAAAAGATGAAACAGATAGTTAAAGCTAAAAGAATGTGAACTAGCAATTTCCCCTTCTTAGCATTGCTTCCCAAAAGTATCTCTTTCAAAATTTCTTATTCTATATGTCCAAAAAAAAAAAAAAAAAAAAAGAAAAGAAAACCATCCCACTCCAAAACCCAACCAAAAACCAAAACCAAAACAAATTTTATGTGTAGATCTGCTCCTATGGATTTTGTTTGTTTTTCACAAATAGTATATAACATACTATCAAGTACTTTGATTTTTTTCACTTAATATATCTTGGAGATTTTTCAATATTAACACATTCAGATATATTACATTCTTTTTAACATGTGCATATCATTCCACTGTTTGGAATGTACCATAATATATGTAGCCAGTGTTTTCTGTATCTTGTTATTACAAATAATGCTGTAATGAACCCACTAAATTTTTTGCATGGTATTTCTGGGGCAACGGGTAAGCACATTTAAAATTTTGACAGATATTTTAATTAAGTTCCTACTAAGAGGATGTGAAAATGCTTATTTTAGGCAGGCATTATTGTTCTCTATCTTTGTGTCCTCCCCTACACCTGATTGAGGGTGTGGTGTCAATCAACCTTAGCAGAATAAGTAAATGAAGAATAGAAACTTCAGAGACAGCAAAGGTGTTATTTTAGGGTCTCAACAGGGAAATGGAAGACACATCAAATTAGGAAAATTTAAGGATGAGTCATTTACAAAGGGACTGCTTACAAAGATGCAGGTGGATATAGGGGAAACCCATGGAAATGTGCAATAACCTGGAGCTAGAAAATAATGGCTGAGTTGTTACCACTCCTAAGACATCATAGAGAGAGCAGGAAGCTGATATTGGATCTTAAAAGGAGTCATGTAGATACATTCACCTTGAAAAGAACAATACCTTACACTGAAGGTCAAGGCTTCATGAAGGTCTCTTTCCCTGCAATGCTGATGTGGCTTCCCATTGGTTTAGCCAAGAGGAAGCCAAAACATATGCCCTTCAATGAGATCCATACTGGTCAATTTCACAAGGCAAAGAGGAGACTTGACAAGGGTGAAGAGTAGCTCTGTCTGAAGGGGCAAAAAATTCAAACCACCCAACACAGAGGTGATTTCTATTATCAGTGATTTTAAGAATAACCATCCCAGGCCAGATAAGGATTCATACAACTTTTATACACATTGAGGAGCAAAGTCTGAAATATTTTTGGTGAAATATTATCCTGTCCATTATCTACTTCTCTTACTTTGTTGTCTGAGGGCAGAGACCATGTATAACTTATTCTCACACTTCTGGCAGAATCCACAACAGTGCCTGACACAGATGAAGCACTTAATAACTAGTTGTTTAATAAATGTGTGAATGCATAAATATCAGAAAAAACATTCCTTTTTTCTGTACCTAACATTTTATAGTGTTACTTAAGCTAATTTCTTCATTGTTAATGAATTTTTTAGTGTTGGTGGTGAATAATCTCCTTATGGATAATGGCTGGGCTTCCAAAATCTGAAATCATACTTACGTCTGTTCCTCCAGTGCGTTCACCTACATTCTTCTTCTCTTTTCTTCTTCTTTCTCTTTTCACACATCCCTAGACTTTAGAGATAAAGCAAGGAAATTTATTCTCATTCTTTTCTGCTGCTGAAGAGAAAGCATAGAAAATCAACATGGTACGATAAAATAAACTTGGGCTTTGATATGAAACATACCTGGGTTCACATCATAGTTTTGCCATTTCTAGCTTGATAACCTTGAGTATTATTTGACTCCCCTGAGGTTGCTAAGAGAATGCAATAGGATTACATACATAGTAAATTCACTGACATGATAAAATATTAGCTTTCCTTACTCTATCACCTTCTCTTTTAGGATATCAAAAACTGTGCTCTGGTTAAAGTCAAAGGATGGGGCATCAGGTTTAAATAGGGGATTTAAGAAATTTTCATTTTTTAAAATTTATTCATGAAAGACACACACACACAGAGAAGCAGAGACAGGCAGAGAGAGAAGCAGGCTCTATGCCGGGAGCCTGATGTGGGACTTGATCCCGGGTCCCCAGGATCAAGCCCTGGGCCAAAGGCAGGCGCTAAACTGCTGAGCCACCCAGGGATCCCCAGAAATTTTCATTTTAGAAAAAAGGCATGACATAATAGGAATCAGCATTCTCTCAAACTTTCTTATCCCTCGGGCTGGGGAAAATTGATGTTAGTATTGTTTTATCTAAATAAACCACTGAAAAAAACTACCATAGGAGTTTATTGTACATTCACTCTCCCTTTTTCTGTATAAGCTATTATTTAAGCATGTTTTAGGACTGTATTTGAATCAATGGATGTTGGAGTCTAAACAGTGATGCAACGCCCTCACTCTCATCCATATGTGAATCTTATGATCAATCCTTGTGAATCTTTAGATCTACCATAGTATTTTATTCTTGAGCCAACCTATCCACACAACTTACTAAACACCTCCAGATTGTAGAACCAGTTTCCCAAACTTATCAGACTCTGCCTTGGTTTTGGTTCTGCTGTCTCACCAGCCCCTCCAAAGTTCCTTCATGCCCCAGTGACCTCTGGCCACATCCGTTTTCTGTGAGTTCTTTGCAATTTTGCATGACTATCTAATTAGTATTATATACAAAATTACAATATGCATGATTGAATATATGTAATAGTATCCATCTTACTAATAGTGTTACTGCATAACACCTAAAGGTTCAGGGGTCACACTGTGTGGCATGTCTAGCACAATTCATTTGCCCCTATTCACCTTGACAGCTTCATTTCTCATACTCTCACTTAAGCCTTTGTTGCAGCCATGTAGAACCTCCTTTTCAATGCACTAAGGCCTTCTTTGTTTTATTCGGGAACAAGTTCTTCTGTCTGCTTGGATCTCTTGTGCCCCAAAATCCAATCCCACTTGTGTTCCCAGGGTCAGTGCATTTCTCTCACCCTGCAGTTTTTGACTTGTAACAGCTGCTTCTGAAGAAGATTCAAGGTGGTAAGTTGAAAATTATGCTTTATTCCAAAACATGAAAAGTGAAATTCAAGATGTGATGTAGGAGATGCATCTATCACAAAGGGAAGGGGGAAATCCTTCTGGTCCAGGGGCACACAGGGAAAGAGAGAGATCTAACGGAAACATGTAGAAAAACAGACATGTGGTGGCTCTCCTCTATGATGAAATCCACAATGAGAATAGCCTTTCAGATGTGGGATATATTAATCAGGTCCTTAGCAAGAAGATGTACACTCAAAGAAAGGCTTTGAGCAAAGAAAATTTGATAGAAGGACTATTAACAAAGAGGCATGGGCAGAGTTCAAGGAATCAGAATGAGATGGTGAGGCATCAAGAGCTATCAAAGGGAGTGTAGGACATGGAGGAGAAACTGGATTATTGGGGTTCCGCAACAGTGAGAGTTTGCACTATACACAAGAGGGTCATTCAACAGCTGCTGTGGTCATTGATAGAGGACACGGCCGCTGTGGAACTCTGGCCCATAGGGAGAGTATGGAGTGGAGACCTCACTTCTCTTTCGCCCTACCTTGTGATCTCCAACCAGGGCTACTTCCCTATTGAACAAATTCAAACCTGGAAGCCGCAAGGCAAATGAGACTGTGACATCCACTAACAAGGACAGTCCACCACGATAAAAGAACAGGGACAAATGAAGAATCGGTAACCTAGAATGAGTCCCAAACATAGGAAATTATGGTTTGTGTGCCCAGACATAACTGGAGTGAAACTTCACATTTAGTTTGGCACGATGCCAACGAGGCACACGGATCCTTGTCTAAGGGTCTGCTTGTGGCGATTGTGGCCGGAAACAGGGGTGGGGCTGTCTCCCTATCCTAGCTTTGCTTGCTCCAAGGCCCCTGTTGTTATCTACTGCTTGATGCTGGCTCTTATCAGATACTCAGCCAAGAATCTGTTCAAGCAGCATTTATTTTTTCCTGGTCTGATCCCCAAATGATTGAATACCATTTAATTCTGGTAGAAAAACTTGAAGGTCTTTTTTTTTTTTTTTAATGGCTTTTCATCCAGTACATCAATTCAGTAGCAAAACACTATTGGAATGCATTTCTGGTATTTTTATAAAATGAATCAGAGACTAAAAGAATACTCCCTCACAGAATTGGTAAGTGCCAATGAGTTAGAAACCTTAATTCTTCTAAACTGCACTAACTAGGTTCAAATTCTCATCTTGCCTCTTACTATGCCTCTTACTGGAAAACTACTTGAATCCTTTGTACTTCATTTTTCACATCTGGGAGATTGGGCAAAATAAAATAGCTATTAGGATTAAATATTATAATACGTCTAAAGTACCTACAAAGCTCCTGGCATATATTAATGATTAAGGAATTAATAAATATTATTATTACATGTCTTAGCAAGAAATGCCTTCTTTTAGTCAACAAACTTTTAGTGATCACTCAGTTGATGGAAAGAACTGTTAAAACCTGGTTTCTGTACTTACCACTAAGATTGAGCATGAAACTCATACTAGGCAATATAAGCTAGTACGTGATAAGACAAGGAGTTATAGAGATTTGGGTTATATTAACCACCATTACTGGGGTTGTCACAAATTCATACTGGCCAGACATTGGCTGGGGTGTAAACCAGGCAAGAGAGGGGAAAGAAGGATTTGTAAACAGTGTGACCCAGGAATTCACTACTAAGGATTTACCCCAAAGATACAAATGTAGTGATCCCAAGGGACACCTGCACCCCAATGTTTATAGCAGTAATGTGCATAATAGCCAAACTTTGGAAAGAGTCTAGATGTCCATTAATAGACGAATGGAAAAAGAAGATGTGGTATATATATATATATACAATGGAATATTACTCAGCCGCCAAAAAGTGAAATATTACCGTTTGCAATAACATGGATGGAACTAGAGGGTATTATACTACTTGAAATAGTCAGAGAAAGACAATTATCACATGATCTCACTCATATGTGGAATTTAAGAAACCAAACAGGGGATCATAGGGGAGGAAAGGGAAAAATAAACAAGGTACAATCAGAGAGGGAGACAAACCATGAAGACTCTTAATCATAGGAAACAAACTGAAGGTCGCTGGAGGGGAGGGGGATCAGGAGATGGGGTAACTGAGTAATGGACATTCAGGAGGGCACGTGATGTGATGAGCACTGGGTGTTACATAAGATGAACCACTGACCTCTACCTCTGAAACTAATAATACACTATATGTTAATTAATTGAATTTGAATTAAAACATTTTTTAAAAAGAAAAAAATGGTATCTCCAGAATTTGTGGTTAATATGGCAATTGTTCCTTATTTAAGATTGATTAATCATGCTTTCAAATTTTTGTTTAAGGTTTTATTTGCCTTTTTTTGAGTTTTTTAAGGAAATAACTCTGGTTTTATGGATTTTTGCACTAGGACAGCTGCTAAAAGACACAGGTACAGTCTTACTGGCACTATGGATTGCTAGCTTTGGGACACTGGATCATCCTCTCCAGACACTGACTCTTCATCTATGAAACGAAGCTAGCATACACCCATTTTACTGCCCTCACAGAACATCTTGAGGACCAAATATACTAAATGGATGTGCCAGTAGGAGTTTTTTAAATGTACAACTTTGTTTGAATGTAACAAACAGAATTGTTACCCCACAGTGTATCTTCAGATAACATAGTATAGTGGCTAAGGACACAGGGTTTGGATTTCAGATATGCGTGGGTTTGAATCCTGGCTTTACCACTTACTAGTTTTGCAAACTTGGTTAATTAACCTTTCTGAGCCTTATTTGTTTCATTTGTGCAATGGATCTTATTGAGAATTGGTTGAGATTATTGGTATAAAATGCTTAGCACATTGTTTAGCTTGATAAGTTCTTTTTTAAAAAGCTATTTCTTGTGCTGCAATTTGAGAAGGAATGTATTAGAGTAATTGAATGAAGAACCAACCTTGCATTTTTATAACAGAATCGTAGCAGGGGTACCTGGCTGGCTCAGTCGGTAGAGCATGCAACTCCTTTATCTTGGGGCTTTAAGTTCAAGCCCCTTGTTGAGTATAGAGATTACTTTAAAAAAAGATAAAATTTTTCAAAAAAAAAAAAAAAAGAGAGAGAGATAGAGAGAGACAGAGACAGAGTCATAGCAAAAGGAGGAAACCACCCATGTTTGTACTTGTCTTCCTGACTCAGCAAGATTACTTGAGGAAGTTTTGAAATGTTAGACTTCAGACAAGCATTATAGAAAGACAAAATACTGCCCTAGATTGTACCTGTGACATATGCAGAAAGCAGATAAGGCTTATCGCTTATATTTTAAAAGGGGGGATTTATTAAACTAGATAAGAATCTAGAATTTATTATAGATTCTGTTTCTTATCCAACCACTTTTATGTTTTTAATAATTCACACCTCTAAAGTTACATGGGCCATGTAAAGCTCTTTTATCACCTACTTAGTCTTTCGTTTCAGTAGACACATAAAAGATAGCCAGGACTTGCAGACACCCAGAAACAATAGCAGGAAGCCAGAGAATTTGCCTAAAAATTGAAGGTGAGTCAAATAGGAAAAGCCTTCGTAACCAAGAGCAACCAGACAGCGTCTAATGTGACTTTGCCACATGAAAGACTTTGTATAACAAAAAAACCACCAGTATCCCAAGCTGTAGAGTTTTGCCAAAAACACACATGAAAAAACATTTCCTGTCTGTCACTGAACTACCAAGTTGCTATAACATTATGTCTCTAGGTGTGACTTTCAGTATAGATAAACAATTTTGCTTTCTTTTCAAAGATAATATTACCAACAGTATACTCCAGACTCAAAGTCTGGTTATTTTCTTATTTAATATTTATTGAAACTTTATATCATTTTTCATAATTGACCTCTATTTTTTATACATGCATATGGATATGTGTATGTGTATACAGGTATGTGTAGGCACACACATAAAAATACACATATATTAAGTGGAAATTTGGGGATCCCTGGGTGGCACAGCGGTTTAGCGCCTGCCTTTGGCCCGGGGCGCGATCCTGGAGACCCGGGATTGAATCCCACGTCGGGCTCCCAGTGCATGGAGCCTGCTTCTCCCTCTGCCTATGTCTCTGCCCCTCTCTCTCTCTCTGTGTGACTATCATAAATAAATAAAAATTAAAAAAAAAAGAAAAATATTAAGTGGAAATTTGGAGGGCAAATAAATCCCAGACCTTAGGGCTAGAAGAAAAGTTAATGATGACTTAGTCCGTCCATGTCTTTTAATTGGGGCAAATACTGATTTCAAGAGAGAACAATGATTTGCTGACAGTTTAACAGTTAGCAGTAAGGCTTGGACCACCAGATATTTATCTATTTCTTTTCATCTTTCCACTACATAATGCTGCCTTTCAAAATAAAAACAAAGCAAACCATCAAATACCTACAAATAGACAGAGACAAATGTCTGAATGTACAAGGAGCTTTTGAGTATTATGGATGTTGGAATCACTAATGTTAGGGAGATCACATATTCTAGTTTGCCAAGAATAATTCAAGTTTGCACCCTTATCCTTTAGTAATAATGAATAGCACCCCATCCACTCCCACAAATGTGTGATTTGGAAGATAATTTATATGATCTCCTTAATTAAAACACAAGTTTCATGTTGAATGTAAAGATTCACATTTTACTTGAAAAAAACCTGAAGATACATTCTAAAGAAATATACAAAAACCATCACAAGAGCTTGGGATTTAAAAAGGGGGTCAGGGGATACAATGTACTTGAAAATGATCACAATCATATGCAAAGGCCATAGCAGGGCTAACTCTTGCCAGGAAGACCCAAGCACATAAGTGTGGCTTTACAAGATGTCCTTAATGAGAACTTTAGTTCCTCTTTTCAATTCTGTTTATCTTTAAAACAAAATGAAAATACATGAAAGAGTAGTAAAGCCATGCTGTGACTTGAAGAAACCACAGCTGGGAGTTGAGACCCAAATACATGTCTTTAAGGCAAAGTATGACTTGGGGCTAGTTGCTCTATATCTCTGGGTATTATCATTTTAATCATCTGCAACATAAAGGGATTTAATGACACTATCTCTGGTTCTTTCCAGCTCCAATTTCAGGCCCCCATAGATTTGTATATTAATTTCCATAATTTTATCCTTTCCCAGGAAAATGTATCATCCACCACTCCCCCCACCACCAGTTTGCCCCAAGTTCTCTATGATACAAGTGTTTCCCAGAACTTTCAGGAGATAAGAGAATTTCTCCTTCTGGAATTTACCTTAGGCATCAATACAAGCTAAAGACATAAGGTTAATACAATGAAGAGTCCATCTCTCCATTCCAGTGTCCAGGCTGGTTCAATTGTTACTTGTTTGTCTCCCCCCCCCTTTTTTTTTTTTCTATTAGCTTCATGGCAAACCAAGACTCTATAGGTGTGGATGGATAAATGTGGCATGGCCAATTGGCTCAATTCTGTTTTTTTCCCTTAGTTGGTTCAGACTGCGGCCCAGCAACTTGTGTTGACAATAGAGAAAGCTGGAAACGACAGGATTAGATATGCTATAACCCTATTTGATGGCATGAATAGACCCAGCTTCATTTTTCCAGCCTCAATTGCTGAGTTTTAATGAGAAGTCCAAAGGTCAATTACTTTTTGACCGACTGTATGAAAAGAAAACTGATAGCTAGGGAAAGTTGATTGTATTATTCGCTCTGCGCACATACGGCAAATTGGTTTTTCTATTTATGGAGAATGTTTTTAATTAGTGCTCGAATTGTGCATTAAAATTGGGCATCTATAAATAGTTCACAGATGTGATATTTTATACCTTAAAATTCAAAACTTTTTCTTCCCCTCATTTGATGAATTCTAACCCATAGCTCTCTGTTTACATGTTTGCTATTTTGGTTCTGTGTAATTCTAGAAATAACTAGTTTCAGACAGTTATGGTTTAGTGAACGCAGGGAATTGCTTTAGCTAAAATTATTGTTGCTTGTTTCTAAAACTCCTACAGAATAAATCTACGGTCTTCGGAAAAGCAGAAGTTATTTCCAATGACACATACTATTTGCTGAAAATTTACGGTAGGTTGACTCATGCATCTTTGCATTGTACTTAGATTAAAATACTATAGCTTTGGTTGAGGGGTAGATGTGTCAGTGGCCTCACTGTGGCTTAACAGTTTGTTTTGATAGGACAGAGAAAGTTTACCTAATTATAGGAGACTCATTATTGGTTCTGAAGGAGGAAAAAAGTCACCTCAACATTGATTTCTTCTGGAAATGAATCATACAGTTGTATAACTTTTAGCACCACCGTCTGTCTCCATCTATAAACTTTTTTTTCTCTTTTACTTAATGTGAAGTTTGTCATTTCAAATAATGTCTGATGTCTGGCCCCAGGCTATTTGTAGATTTATCCTACCCAACATGTGTCACTCATCTCTGTTTAGAATCTGCAACCTTCATCCTAGCAACCTCTTTTTATTTTATCCTTTTCATTGGTGACTCTGTACAGATGATAATGGGCCCTCTCAGTAAAAGTATGATTAATGGTGGGTATCATAAGTCCATAGATGTACAGTAAATTGGAATTCCTGACATGAATTTATCATCCAGATAAATATTGGCTGCATCTTATTTTAGCAGTTGCTTTGCTCATACTTTATAATGGATAACCCATCCCCTTAGTGGCACCTTTTAAAGAAACAATAGAAAGTTCAAACAATTCACCCTACACATCCCTTCTCTAAATTGAAGGTGGAGATGTCAGACTTCTTCCAAATATGAAAAAGAAAGACTTGATTTTCAAACAGTTGTAATTTTTATCCTAGTCTTTCATGATTTTTATGTGATGTCTGCTTTGTTTACTTGCTTACAATTACACAAATAAAAAATGGCATGTTTTTGCCTATTTAGGAATCAAGTTTCTCTTCATTTCAGCCTGATCCTGAGCCATATACTATCTTCCTATGGCCTCATGTGCTAGTCAGTGGCCCCAAAACACATGGAACCATAGAATTTTCTACTTAACTTTTAGCTTTTAGTATGAAGTAACTGGCATGAACTTGTACATCAAGAACTCAGCTAAGAATGTGACAAGATGTTGGCAACAGTATTCCTTTGGGAAACCCCTACATGATGATTTAACTCTCCTAAGTAATCAAGCACTCCTACTTTGGACTTTATTCAAAAATGTATTTTTTTTGGCATATATGTTATTCCAAAAAACAACAGATGTTAATGGGTACCATCTCAAAAAAGATAGTACAGCATTTTCACAAAATAGCAACTACCTTCAAATAAAAGAGTCTATGGACCAGTGTACAAGGTAAACATTTTGGGTACATCTGAGCCTTGGTGAAAATGGTTTACCACTTTGGCTCTCTTGTCACATGGGTAATGGATCAGGCAGCCAGAAAATCATGGACTCATTTCAACTGTGGAAGTTCAGGGCGCAACTCCAAGCCAAAAGCGTGGCCATGGCCAGCCATCTCAAGCCTCTGTGTGTACTCAGTAACCAATAGATGTTACAACATACGCTGTGTCAAATCCAGCCATTAGCCATCTAGATCAAGTTAGGGAAGTCTTTTTTGCATTTGGTGCACCAGGAAGGTAGTTTCAACTGAGTTACAGGGATCAGGAAGTATAAAGGTGGAGAAACTAAAGAACACAATGCAATGTGGACTTTTACTTTCTGAAAAAAGACAAAAACCTATCCATGTTTGTCTTCTTATAGAACTAATCTATATGTATCAATAGATGCAGGCTTTCCAACACCTTCCCCCTTAGTTGGAATGCTGAAGAATTTCCTCTCTGAGAAATGTGGGGAAAAAAAGCACATGTGAACTCTATTAAGCATAAATTCCATTGGCTGATGGTTTGTATTCATTTTTGTATTAAAGATCTCCAGGTTGTTGGGTTTTTTAAAAAGATTTTATTTATTTATTCATGAGAGTCACAGAGAGAGAGGCAGAAACATAGGCAGAAAGAGAAGCAGGCTCCCTGTGGGGAGCCTGATGCAGGATTCAATCCCAGGACCCCGGGATCATAACCTGAGCCAAAGGCAGATTCTCAACTACTGATCCACCCTGGTGCCCCTAAAGCTCTCCAGTTTTCTACATTTTTTCTATAGGAATGTGATTGCCTACCATAAAGTAAAACTAAAAACTAATAGGATAAATCAAATGGCTTTGGTGCGCCTGGGTAGCTCAGCGGTTGAGCATCTGCCTTCAGCTCAGGGCGTGATCCCAGGGTCCCAGAATCGAGTCCCGCATCGGGCTGCCTGCGTGGAGCCTGCCTCTCCCTCTGCCTGTGTCTCTGCCTCTCTCTCTCTCCCTCTGTCTCTCATGAATAAATAAACAAAATCTTTTAAAAAAGTAAAATATATTAAAAATGGCTTTGAGTGTCCAATGTCAAGGGTATCATGCCAATTACAATAAAAAAGCAATTAATAAAAAGCACAGCTCTCAGCAATGATACAAATAAATGGGAAGTTTGAATTGCCTTCTTTTATTAAAAAAAAAAAGGGAGAGAAATGTCAGGCAAAAAGTTTATCTCATTGGTGTTAGAAAAAGATTATTTTTGAGGTAAATTCTAGAGTTTGAACAAATCTAATGTTATCTACATACAAAATATTCATCTACTATAAGTAAGGACCATCATTCCACATGACAGCCCCCAATCCTCAACGCTCAATTATCAAAGAGAGAAAGCATTTTTTAGCATACTTGTTTACCAAGGCACAAGAATAGCATAAGAATATTTTTGAAGTTTGGGCTTTTTTTTTTTAAATGAGATTGGTTTTTAACAAAAGGGGATTTTTAAGTTCAAAGACTAAATCTTATTCATTGTATTATCTCCGCTGACTAGGTGGCAGAATAGGTACTCATAAATTCCTGGTGAATCAAAGGAATCTTCTTTTAACATCAATTGCAGAAGCTGTATAATTGGCTCTGAAGAAGAAACATAAAGTCATCTCAGCACTGATTGAATCTGGAAGAGAGCCATGCTATAACTTCTAGCACTCCTGGCTATCTCCATCAAAGATCTGAGAGTTCAATTTTCTGATAATTAGATCTCATCCATTTTCCAGGGATTGTACTATTGGTATGGTTGAACCAGCTTTTGGTAGGCTTTTAAGGCTGAAGTTGATGACTTGGCTTTTTGTGAGAATCTAGATCATATATGTACAGACTTTGCAAAATAGGATGTTCCCCTAACACTCCATAAGTCTTAGCTATGTTATTTTTGATGAGATTTCTAAAAGTAAACATTTGATGTAAAGCACTTGTCATTGGTAATTTCTAACAATTTCCAGAGTAACCAGAGAATAGCGGAGTTTCCTTTTAATATATTCCTGGATGTCAAGGAAAAAAATAAATAAGAAAGTTCACTTTCCCTTTAAAATTTTAGTTATAAACTCACAGTTATCACTGGAAGTCATCGTATGGCAGTCTTAAAGTGACACAATTTTTCCGAAGTTGATCAGTAAAGAGATTTTCTATCCAAAAAAGTTGTATAAATTATTAGCTAGAGTCTGCAAGAAACAGTATATACACATTTATAGTCTGATTAAATATCTGAGTGGATATGTTTTTTTTTTAGGAACAAATTTTCATCATGTTTGGCTTGGTAATTTATTTTACTTTAGGGACATCTGGGTGGCTTAGTGGTTGAGCATCTGCCTTTGGCCGAGGGCGTGGTCCCGTGGTCCCGGGATCGAGTCCCACATCAGGCTCCCTGCCTGGAGCCTGCTTCTCCCTCTGCCTGTGTCTTTGCCTCTCTCTGTGTCTCTCATGAATAAATAAATAAAATCTTTAAAAGAAATTTTATTTTAATTTAATAAAGCTACTACCTTTTAAGACAATACAGAATTAAATAAATGACTGCATTATTCTAAGACCCATGTGAAAAAAATATATATATATACACACATTTTGGGAGATAAAAAGGCCAAGAAATCAGTCCACCATCAGTTGGAACAGTGACTAATGCAAAGGAATTCTCTGCCACTAAAGAGCACATCACAGTGGTTCTGTCCTGGGTTTACGGACTTGTTTATAGAATGGGAGCAACAAGGCCAAGCTTCTGAGAAGCTTCCTCACCAACAAGAAAGACTAAACTATCAATAAATACTTGGGCTAAGGATAAAATAGAGCAAAAGAGAAAACAAGGTGCTTTTTAAAAATATATAAACCTTTGCTTCCATCCTCTTTCTCCTGACCTAAGCATTTAAGGGAAACACATGTCTTTCAGAGCTATTGACTGAAGCTCGTTTCCAGCTTGGAGGTGTAAGAGCTCTAAAATTCAAAACATGCCTACCTATGGATATTAAGAGTCTCTAATAAAATGAAATTTAAAAAATTAACCGATTATGGGAATTAGTGTATCAATAAAAGCATAAGTTACAAGTAAAGTGCCCATTCTTGGCTCTTCCCAGGCAACTGTTGTAGGTTGAAGTTGGATGACTGCAACTTTTTTCCTTTTGAGTGCTGCAGTGAGAAAAGCACAACATAGCAAATTATGAGCCCATACATCTGGGCTCAAGTGCCTACTATTTCCTAGCCATCTGGTTGAAGGCAAGTCTCTTGCCCTTCCCGAGCCTGAGTTATTACATTTATAAAATCAGGTTTTTATGAGGAAGATGAAGGTCATGTCTCTAAAGAAAATGTTACCAGTGTTTTCAAACAGCAACAAAAACACTTTACTCAGGAAGTCTGGACCTGCATTGCAAACAAGAGTGCCTGGCACACAGATGGAGCCAAATAAATGTTCGCTGAATGTTCCTATCAATATATGAATGTACAATAGATGAAAGATTGTGACACTTATCTTAGCATGGGAAAAAAATTTAAAAATGCGTCTCATGTTAACAGAGGCAGAGACACTACCCTCACGTGGGGCAGAGAGTGCATTATTTAAGTTGTCAATTTCCCAAATGCACAACATACATATGGCTTAACATGTTGAAGCAGTCGGGTACACTGTGTAAAAGTAAAGACTCTCAGGCTCAGCCTAAGTACAGTATAGGGTTAAAACCCATCTCTGCACCTTAATTGCTGTGTGATATTAAGCCAGTAGCTCAAACACCGTCTCAGTTTTCTCTCATGTACAATGGGATAACTGTTTTATTTATTATATATTTTTAATATTGTATAGCATCAAAAGAGATAACTGAGGTACTCAGCCCTTAGCAAAATATGACCTTTTCTGAGGTCAGCCCCTGAAGAACTGATAGAAAGCCCATCAGGATGGCAAAATCGCCGTAATGATTCTCATCTACAAGATTATTGGAGTTTCTCATTCCTACATAGTCACATGGCTTGGTGACTGCAAAACATTTTATTCAATATGGTTCCACCAACATCTATCATTTTCGCTAGAGCTTGCAAAACACATGTATTTTTTTTTTTTTTAATAGCAGGTCAGATGTTAGCCAAGTCATGCAGAATGGTAACAATGCTGAGTCTGTGCAAATATTGATTGCTCACCAAGATCATGTTATCACCACCTAAGCATAACTCTAAGGGCTACTTACAAGTCTTGTTTACTAGGTAGGTGTTTTATGATAAAAATGACAGCTCCTTCCATTGTCCGAGGCATTGTCTCATTTAATTTTTGAGGCTACTACAGCTATCATTAGTGATCCCGATTTTTTTCTAACAGATTTTATTTTATTTTACTTTACTTATTATTTTTAATTGAAATACAGTTGATATACAATGTCATATTAGTTTTAGGTGTACAACACAGTGATTTAATAGTTCCATGCATTGTACAATTATCACTACAATAAGTGTACTTATCATTTTCCAGCACACATCATTATTATAATATTACTCACTATGTTCCCTATGCTATACTTTTCAACCTATGACTTATTTATTTTATAACTTATTTATTTTATAACTGGAAGTTTGAGTAAAAGGCTTCAGGATCTATGCATATTATCAGATAGACATTAATTTATGAGAATCTAAGAAATGAAGGATATTTGCTTAATTATTAAGTTTAGATCTTCTCAAAAATATTTCATGAAAATATGTTTTTGAGAATTATATATGATATAAATGACCAAGATTTGTGATGCAAAGTCTCTAAAACGAAAACAGACTGTTAAAAAAAAAAAACAGAGCATGTCATTTATTACATGTTTCCCGGCACAGCTGAAATAAATATTTATATCCATGATGCAGGAAATATTTTCCCAGGAATGGATTATATTCTGCATTTCTTCAGTTCAACAAATGCCTGATAGTCTCTCTTAATTCCTCTGTGTTGAGTGTCAAACAGATACAGGAGGTCAACCACATACTTTCTGTCTGTGTGGACACCCTGCTGCTCCAGGCTTTTCAGAAGCAAGGGGTAGGGCAAGAGTGCACGGTAGCGATTAGTCTGAAGAATATTCATCCCTGACCTCTGTTTACAGGAGGAGACAGGCAAAGTTGTCCTTTGTTCCTCAGTCTATATCTGTTTGGTGCCTATCTCCTAGAGCTCAGGTACCATAACCTTTATTTGACCCATCTGCACAAGCAGAGCAGGGATGCAGGTCTCCGCATTTGCAAAATAGAGAAGTAAGATGTAGAACAAATAAATAATCTTCCCAGAGGCAAATCTGTGATGGAATTGAAAGCTGGGCTCAGGCCTCTTAAATGTCAAGTCATGACTACTGTTTAACATAGTTTCCATTAAACGTATTCAATTTAATCATCTATTTGTCCTAGAGAGCATAAAGCAATTCAAAAGAGATCATGTATTTGAGCTGACTGCAAATAATAAAAATGCCTTGTCAAAAAAGGAAAAAAAATGCCGTAAAGAATAATTTCCTTTTTTGTGCTGCCAAAAGCATCCAAGCATCTCCCAGTTATAAAACGTGAACTTTCTTCATAGTTTTGACAACTTACCAAACTCTATCGATACTTCCTTGAAAATACCATAAGGTCTTTTCTTCTTGCTTTTTATTCTCTCAAGATCTTGTCTACTCCTATGGCTTTAATTGCAATCTATATGGGGATGACTTTCTAAACTGTACCCCTGGCTGAGATATCTTTTGGGCCATCGGATGCATCCTCTTGAATATTACAGAAGGATGTTGAACCACGTATTCAAAATCTAATTCAGCATCTTTTCTCTCAAATTTGCATTCCTTGTACCAGTAAATGGCACCACACCCAACAGTTCAAATTAGGAACCTGGGAATCTCCCAGACTCCCGTCTCACTCCTCCTTACCATTTCTAAACAGTCAATGAGTCTTGCTCCCTCCACTTTGTTTTAAAAATCCATTTGCTTCTCTGTATTTCCATTGCCACTGCTAACGTTCAGGGCCCTCAGAGAGTCAGGCACTATTGGTTACCTGCTTAAGATCCATTCTTATTTCCAAAGCCCTGGTTTACCTAACTGAAATAGTTGATCTCTTACCTTCCTTTGCTGCTAACCATAGGACCTAATCCTGCCCAAAGAGATGTAAGTTGATTTTACCCCAGAAATTTTCCAGGAAGATTCTTTAAAAAGGTGACTAAGTCAGCAGTTTTGTTGTCCTCACACTTTGTCTACAACCATTCTCTTCATCCTGCCTGTTAGTGAAATGTGTGAACTGTAGCAGCCCTTTTGTGACTATGAGGGGAAAAACCACACATAAAATACGGGGAAGGCAGAAAGTGGAAGTCATGGTTCCTGGTGATAGCCTGGTAATACTCTGTTAGATTCTCTACCTTTGGATTCCTTAATATGTGGAAAAAAACAAAAACAAAACAAAACAAAACAAAACAAAACAAAACAAAACAAAAAATAAACATGTCTTATTTAACTAAGCCAGTAAGTTACTGTTGCTGGGTTTCTATTACACGAGGCTGATGACATTTTATCTCTGACACATCTTTCATATTCTGATTATCAGTTCTAATAGTGACATCTCCTTTCTTAAAATCCTTCATGTGCTCCCACTGCCCTTAGGATATTTTTCAAACTCTTGAGCAGCACCTATAATGCCCTGTGGGATCTAGTTTTTAACATTAGCTCGAGCTTCATCTACCCTACAAGTTCCAAACTCTAGTCTCGGTGAACTGCTTTCACTTCTCCTAGATCAGTGTATGCTAGTCTATTTATGCGGAATATCTACCCTTTATTCCTTTTCAAGTTTATTTGGCTAATTCTGATAGGTTTTCCGAAACCTTGCTTAGGAAACATCTGATAAAGGAACCCTTTCCTGATCCACCAAGATTAGGCTAGGCCTCTCTCTTCTAGGGCTCCACAACAACTGGATACTTGGTATTTATCCACATGGGAAAAAAAAGTATAATGGCAACTACTTTAAACTTCTCTGTTTTGTCAACAAGACTATTATAAATTCCTTAAAGAAAGGACTGTGTCTTGCGGACTATTGTAACTCCAAATATTGTACCTCAATATCTGATAAGTAATATATATTGTTGAATGAGCAGGTGAATTAATGCATCTTCATCTCATATTTCTATGATTCAAATTCAAGCTCTCATCATTATGCGCCTGTATAATTATTCACTCATCCAACGTTATTCAAGAGATTACTATATATAATCAATCATAGAACAAAAATAATGAAAATTAAGAATTTGTCCCTTGCTCCATTAGGGCCAGAAGAAGATACTGATCCCTTAGTAAATGAAAAAGATTGGGGATACCTATTCTCTTTAATGTAATTTTGTAATGAATTTTATACGTAGAGGTATTTAAATAAAATAATTTAGTTGAGTTTCTATAGCAATATTTTTTTCTCTGGTAATTTTCTATTGGTGCTTCAACTGAGAAGATGTATCACATAAAGACACTCTTTAGGTGTGCTAAACCAATACACACTGAACTGGAAATGATCTTAAGATTGATGACTTACTGAATCTATAAGGGCTGCTTTCCAAAGTAGAGCAAAATTACATTTGTCTCATTCATGATTTCCAGGCTTATAAACACTTCTTGAGAATTAAAACATTCCAAGAGTTTTGAATGCAATTTTAATGTTATTTTTTCACAGTTTTATGGAGGTATAAATTATATACCATACAATTAACCAGTTGTAAGTAAAGAGTTGGATTCTTCAGTGTATTTATATAGTTGTGCAACTATCCCTGTAATTCAGTTTTACAATGTAGCTATCACTTGCAGAAGTTCCAATATGCAATCAATCCCTGTTTCCACTCCCAATTCTAAGCACTCACTCATCCATTTCCTACCTTTAAAATCTTGTTTTTTAAAGGGCGCTTGGATGGTGCAGTTGATTAAATGTCCAACTCTTGATTTTGGTTCAAGTCACGATCTCGGGGTCTCAGGTGAGATTGAGCCCTATGTCAGGCTCCAAGTTCAATGTGGAGTCTGAGCTCAGTGGGGAGTTTGGTTGAGAGTCTCTCTCCCTCTCCCTGTGCACCTCCATCCTGTACTCTCTCTCTCTCAAATAAATCTTTTTTAAAAATCTTGCTTTCTTAGAAATTTCGTGTAAAAAGAATCATATAATATGCAGTCATTTGTTTCTTATTTCCTTTATTTAGCACAATTTGAAGAGGAGGCATCATCCATGTTGCTACATCTATCAGTAGTTTGTTCCTTTACTATTGAATAGTATTCCATTGTATGGATATATTACTTGATAGAAAAAATAAATTCACTGCTGGATGGACATTTGTACTGTTTTCAATTTTTCACTATGATGAATAATATTGTGAACATTCATGTACAAATGTTTATGTGATGCATGTTTTAATTTCTCTTAGGTATATATCTAAGAGTTAAATTGCTGGGTATATATTAGTTTACATTTAACTTTTTAAGAAACTGCCAAACTGTTTTCCAAAGTGACTCTACCATTTTACATCCCTACTAACAATATATCAGAATTCCACTTTGTTACATCCCAGCCAACACTTACTCCTGTCACATTTTTTATTATTATGGCTAGTCTTGTCTGCGTATAGTGGTATCTCATTGTGATTTAATAAATAATGACATAGGGCATTTTTCATACCTATATTAGCTATTTGTCTTCTTTGTAGATATGTGTGTTCAAGTATTTAGCTCATGTTTTTTATTCAGTCATTAGTATTCTTTTACTGAGTTGGATACAAGTCCTTTATTAGATATATGAATTGCAAATATTTTCTTCCAGTCTGTGACTTGTCTGGTTTTTCTCTTAAAGATGTGTGTGCATGTGTATGTGTGTGTATGTGTGTGTGTTTGAAGCACAAATGTTTAAATTTTGAATAAGTATGGTTTATCAAATTTTTTTATGAACTATGGCATTGGTGCAATATCTAAGAAGTTTTTGCCTAACCCAAGGTCACAAAGGTCTTATCTTATGTTTTCTTCTAGAAGTTTTATACTTTAATTGCTTATGTTAATACAAGTATATATAAGTATACACATAGTATAATATATATATATGCACCTGCTTATATGTATATATAGTACTTATATGAAAATACTTTTTAAAAGTATTTACATTAATCTCATATTTGTCTTTGATCTCTTTTGAGTTAATTTTTGCTCGCTTTGTGAGGTATGGTTCTAAGTTCATTTCTTTTCATGTGGCTATCCAGTGTTCTATGTGGCACTGTTTGTTAACTATCATTTCCTTCACTGAATTGCCTTGGTACTTTTGTCTACCTTCAAGTAGCCATCGATGTTAGGATTTATTTCTGTACTCACTAGTTACTTACATTAATATGTAACTGTGTTTTCACACTCCATTTTGTATTGCATCTGTCTGTGGTAGCAAAGTTGCTGGATTTTTTGGCCATCCTTGTGCTAATAATACTGTTCTTCTCACCAGCAGAGGTGGGGAAAGGATGGAGTTGGCTCCATGCATGAAAGCCTCATACTTTCATTATATACAAAGCTATGGCATCTTTCCAAGAATAAATACTTCTGAATTTGTCTGCTTTGGTCAATGTTCAGAATCCCGAAATGGCTATTTAAAAAAAAAAAAGAAAGAAAGTCTAATTTCATACATGTTATATGGAAAAGCACGCTCTGGTCTCTTCACATGGTCAAACTGTAACTCCCTCTCCAAGACTGATTTTTAGGGGAGAAAATACCTTTGTTGAGTTGCTTGAAACTGTATTATAAGGTAATTGAAATATCTGAGTCTATTTAGCAGATTTAATCTACGTGTTTATGTCCTGATCCCTACAGAATGTCACCAAAATAGCAGTAATGGAATAAATAATAATCATAATCTATGATGACAGAACAGAAGAAGTAACAGAAAAGTGATTACAGATAATCCAGTGCAGTGAATGCAAAAAGGCCAGTATTAAGGACATATTACCAAAATTTCAAAGTATAGCGTATAAAGAAATGCTCCTAGAAGTTTTCAGAGAGAGGGAAGAAGTATTCTGTACAAAGTTTAGGGAATTTGAATGACATCAAACTTAACACCACAAGAAGCTAGAAGAAAATAGAACAATATTTTTATACCTCAGATTGAAAACTACTTTCACCCTGGGATTCTATACCCAGCCAAAATATTACATAATTTGGAGGTAGAATTATTATATTTTCAGATGTGCAATATCTTAGAAACATATCTACAGCTCCATGCTCTACAGGAAATTACTAGAAAACATGCTATAATAAATATAAAACATGCTATAATAAAATGAGAATTGAAAACCAAGGAAAAAACCAATGAAACCAAGAAAAAAAACATGTGGATACAGGAAAAGGAGTTATAACATAGCTTTCTAGAAAATGATGAAAGACACATACCAATTGAATAGCTCTACCAGAAGCCTAAAGAATATCCAATCCAGATGGAGCAAGAAGTATGAGGGTTCTAGAAGACATATTTCTCAGAAAAGCAATGAAGACTAATTGAACATTTTGTATTTTCTACTGAACTGACAAAACTCAAAGAATTAGTGGTTATTATGGATTGGTACATAGAAAGCTATACAAAAGAAAACAACCCAATTATTAAATCTTGTGAAAACAAAATTAGTACAAGAAACAAAACGTAATCATAATGCACCACATGATTCAGCTATGAATAGTTGTTACAGAGTCATTATGATATAAACATTGAATATTGTATTAAGTGATAATATTATTAAATTATAAAGAGAAAGAAAGGAAATGTGTGTCAAGGGGGACATAGGGCTAAGAATGAAAGAGAAAGAAACCTCCATCTTCCATATTAAGAAGACAACGAGTATCCAAATAAAAACAAATAAAAATCAAGAATATTAGCATAAATTTATTTTAAAATATGGAAGAGATAAAAGAAGAAACACTAAAATTATTAAAATAATTTCTTTCTAGAAATAAGAATCAAGAATGGGGCAGGAATAGCAGGAGGCTTCTATTTAATCTCAGAAGCTTGTGAAATCATTTTTTAAAAATATGTTTTTATAAATATGAAATTTAAAAAGCAAACAATAATAAAACAGTTTTATAAGTGTGTTTGTTAGCATGTTGCTTTCTAACCATATGTCATTTTAAAAGCTGTTCTACTAATTCCCATTTTTTACAAACTGCATTCAATTAAATTGACTCACAAGAGAGAACTTTAATCCAACATGATAGTTATGTGAATGGACAAATACAAAACCAAGTCCAAAGCTGAGGTTTATCAATTTGTCAGGAAATTCCTTCAGGAGAGGAGGTTGTCATTTTGTTGCTATCCTATTTTAACTAGTAAATCACTTCTGCCTTAGGATGTGCTCGTTTCATATCCTGTATTTTATCTTCCTCCAGATATCATATAAGCTGGATGCATGATAATTAAAATGCACAAGAGCAGATGTTGCTCAGTCTCTGTCGGGCATTGAGTAAATGTTTTCATGTGTCATTCCTTTCAGTAACTGTGGATGAATATCACAAGAATGGTGCATTAATTTTCTGCAGGGTTGCTGTAACAAATTACCACAATGTGGTGGCTTAAAACAAGAAAAATTTATTAACACAGTTCTGGAGGCCAGAAGTATGAAATTGAGGTGGCAGGAGAGCCGAGTTCCTTTTGAAGACTCTAGAAGAGGACCCTTCCTTGTCCCTTCTAGTTTCTGGCAGGTCCAGGTGTTCTTTAGCTGTGGCTGTGTAACTTTACCTCTGCCTTCACAGAGCCTTCTCCTTTTGTCCCTGTGTCTCTCCTTTGGGTGTCTCCTAAGGATACTTGTTCCTGTCACCCAGATAATCCAAGATTATTTAATCTCGAGATCCTCATCTTATTTATATCTGCAAAAGACCCTTTTGCCAAAGAAGATCACATTTACTGGCTCTGGGGATCAGGATGTGGACATATCTTTTAAGGGCCCACCATTCAGCCCATGAAAAATGGATAAAAGAATAACAGGGGGGAAATATCACATATTATTCACTTTAGTGGCATGTCATATTTAGACAAGCACAAAACCAAGCCTGAAATTTCAATGTCCGGGGAAATGGAAGAAAAAACGTTTATTCAGGAAAATGTGGAATTACAGAGACAGTTTCATAAGCCAGTCACTGATTTCTGTCTTGTTAGAATTACCATTAACTTCTTCCAATTTTGCTGAAAACATGATTGGCTTATTGTCTATTTCCAAAACATGGATTAAAGGAAAAGGCAGTGTTACTTGTAGTTCTCAAAGACTTCATTTTCTAAATAACTGAGAGTGGATGGTTTTAAGTCTCAGTAGAAATCTTTCAGGGCGTTAGGTATTACCACACATTAAGAATGCACTTACCATAATTTGAGCCCTTTCTTGCATTCATCCAATCATGTGTCCTATTTTAAAACTGACACCATTATTTATTCCATCCCATATGTATTGAGTTATCAGGGAACCTGTACGCAGTTCTTAAGTAATAGCATCAGGCTCATGATTTTCATGCACATACACCACCCTTCAATGATTCACAGATAGGGTTTGGTTTATACTTTCTTTACATTATTTTCATTTCTTCTATCAACAAGTTTTGGAAACTTAGTCTAGATTCCATTGCCTCACATGCCATGCCATTCAGTTTTAACCGCACTCTTGTTTAAAGACCGTTTAGAATCCTTGAGAAGAAAATACTATGTTCATAGGTGCAGAGAGTAAGAGAAACTTGAGTCAATAAAAGTAAGTGTTGTTACTATTATTGTTTTTATTATGATGACTGTTCAACAATGACATTCCCAGTGGTCGTGGGACTGTCACTCCTTTCCTTTCAACTTTATGACATCTCTCCACTGACTGAGCTATTTAATTTATAAGGTTCTATTGATGTATTATTGACTCCTAAATCCCATGGCTTGTTGTCAACCTTCATCTTACCCTTCCATGCATTAATTGTGATTAATTGTATGTTTACCTTTCTTGTCCTTAGGCTTCCATGACATTTTGCTCCCTCTCTGATTTGTTAGCTTTTTCTTCTCTTTCTGGCCCCTGAATATAGACTCTGACATTTATACTCTTGAACTTTTTTACTCAACATTCTACTTTCATCTATAATCTCCATACCTTGTGACTCTAAAGCTGAAATCTCAAATTCTAGATTTTCTCTTAGCATCAAGACCTGCATTCCAAACTGCCTGCCTATTATCTCCATCCTGTTATTTTCCTGACCCTTAAACTCACCCAGCTTCATTATTGTTTCTCAAAACTAGTTCTTTTCTTAACCAAGATTTCTTAGTGGCAATAGTGTTTTTCCAGTCACCCAGATTATAGCTGAAAAGAGATTTTTAAGATCACATATCTTAGTAAATCCTAGCTAAAAGTAGAGCAGTCCTCTCTGATTTATGGAAGCACTCTTCTTTGAATTTCCACCTAGTTATAAGCTCCCATATTTACCACTCAGGAAAAAAAGGAACTATAATTTCTAAATTAGATAAGAAAGAAATCAACTATGGAGTCCAGTTTCCAGAGAAAGAAGAACATAATATGACTACAATATAGGAGTTATTTTTTATTTTATTTTTACTATTTTTTAAAGATTTTTATTTATTTATTCATTCATGAGAGACACGGGGGTGGGGGGGGAGAGAGAGAGAGAGAGAGAGAGAGAGAGGCAGAGACACAGGCAGTGGGAGAAGCAGGCTCCATGCAGGGAGCCCAACATGGGACTCGATCCCAGGTCTCCAGGATCAGGCCCTGGGCTGAAGGCAGCGCTAAACCACTGAGCCACCCAGGCTGCCCATTTTAAAAAAATTTATCCTTATATGTTGCTCTCAACATTCAGTGAGTTACCAAGCTATATACATTTGTCTTCTTTAACGTTCAGATGGAATAGGTACATAGATTGCACTCTATGGGGTGCCTGGGTGGATCAGTTGGTTAAGCATCTCTCTTGATTTCACCTCAGGTCATTATCTCAGGGTCCTGAGATTGAACCTCACTTAATCTCAAGAGTCTGCTTGAAATGTCCTCTCCCTTTGTCCCTTTTCCTCCCACTCACACATTCACACTCTTTCTCTCTAAAATAATAAATAAAATCTTTAAAGATGTTCCTTACAGTGCTATTTGTATTAATAATATTAAAAATGTTAAATGTCCAACAATAGAATAAGTAGTATTTTACATACAAAATATGTGATGAATAATCTGCAGTAATTTAAATTTTGGTATAATAGTCTATTCATTTATACAGAAAGATATTTATATGCATTTTTAAAAGTTTTTATTTAAATTCCAGTTAGCTAACATTCAATGCAAGATTAGTTTTAGGTGTACAATATAATGATTCAACACTTCCGTACATCACCTGGTGCTCATCACAACAAGTGCACTCTTCAATTCCCATCACCTATTTAACCATCCCCCCCTTTTCTTCTCAGTTTGTTGTCTATGGTTAAGAGTCTGTTTCTTGTTTTGCCTCTCTTTTTTTCCCATTTGCTTATTTATTTCTTAAATTACACATATGAGTGAAATCATAATGTATTTGTCTTTCTCTGACTTATTTTCATGTAGCGTTATATCTTCTAGATCCATCCATGTTGTTGCAAATGTTTGTATTTTGATAGGGATTGCATTAAATCTGTAGATTGCTTTGGGTAGTATGGAAATTTGAACAATATTTGTTTTTCCAATCCATAAGCATGGAAAATCTTTCCATTTGTGTCCTCTTCAATTTCTTTCATCAGTGTTTTATAGTTTTCAGAGCACAGGTATTTTACTACCTTGGTTAAGTCTATTCCTATTTGATTATTTTTGGTGCAGTTGTAAATGAGATTATTTTCTTAATTTGTGTTTCTACTGCTTCATTATTAGTGTGTAGAAATGAAATAAATTTCTGTATATTGACTTTGTATCCTGTAACTTTACAGAAGTCATTTATCATTTCCAGTAGTTTTTGGTGGACTCTTTAGGGCTTTTAGCATATAATATCATGTCATCTTCAAATAGTGAAAGTTTTACTTTTTTCTTATTAATTTGGATGCCTTTTATTTCTTTTTGTTGCCTGATTGCTGTGGCTAGAACTTCCGGTATCATGTTAAATGAAATTTGTGAGAGTGGACATCTTTGTTCCTGATCTTAGAGGGAAAGCTCTCTGTTTTTCACCATTGAATATGTTAGCTGTGGGTTTTTCATATATGACTTTTATTATGTTGAAATATATTCCCTCTAAACCTATTTTGTTAAGGGCTTTTAATCATGAATAGACGTTATAATTTGTCAAATGCTTTCTTTGCATCTCTTGAAATAATCAGGGGATCCCTGGGTGGCGCAGCGGTTTGGCACCTGCCTTTGGCCCAGGGTGCGATCCTGGAGACCCGGGATCGAATCCCACGTCGGGCTCCCGGTGCATGAGCCTGCTTCTCCCTCTGCCTATGTCTCTGCCTCTCTCTCTCTCTCTCTGTGACTATCATAAGTAAATAAATAAAAAATAATAAAAGATTAAAAAAAAAAGAAATAATCATACGGTTTTCATCCTTTCTCTTGTTGATGTAATGTATCACATTGATTGATTTGCAAACATTGAACCACCTTGCATCCCAGAAATAAATCCCACCTGATCATAGTGAATGATTTTTTTTTTAAATGCATTGTTGGATTTGGTTTGCTACTATTTTGTGGAGGATTTTTGCATCCATGTTCCTCATACATATTGGCTTGTAGTTCTCTTTTTTTGTAGTATCTTTATCTGGTTTTGGTATCAGGGTAATGCTGGCCTCATAGAATGAGTTTGGAAGTTTTCTTTCCTCTTCAATATTCTGCAATAGTTTGAGAAGAAGCGATATTAATTCTTTAATTATTTAACAGAATACACCTATAAAGTCATATAGTTCAGGACTTTGGTGGGAGTTTTTTGAGTACTGGTTCAATTGCACTGCTGGTAGTCTGTTCAAATTTTCTATTTCTTTCTGATTCAGTTTTGGGAGGTTATATGTTTCTAAGAATTTATCCAGTTCTTCTAGTCCAGTCTGTCAACATATAATTTTTTCATAGTACTCTCTTATAATTTATATTATAAATTGTGGTGTTAGTTGTTAGATCTCCTCTTTCATTTCTGATTTTCCTCTCTTTTTTTTGATGACTCTAGTTGAAGATTTATCAATTTGTTGATCTTTTCGAAGTACCAACTCTTGGTTTCATTGATCTGGTCTTTGTTGTTTTTTTTTAGGTTTTAGTTTTCAAGTTTCTAGGTCATTTATTTCTTCTCTAAACCTTATTATTTCTTTCCTTACTGTTCTTCTTTTTCTAGCTCCTTTAAGTGAAAGGTTAATTTGTTTATTTGAGATTTTTATTGTTTCTGGAGGTAGGTCTGTATTGTTATAAACTTCTCTCTTGGAACAGCTTTTGCTGCACCCCACAGATTTTGGACCATTGTGTTTTTCTTTTCATTAGTTTCTGCGTATTTTTGGATGATCTCTCTCATTTCTTGGTTGACCCATCTGTTGGTTATGAGCATGTTATTTAACCTCCATGTATTTCCATTCTTTCCAGATTTTTTTGTGTGGCTATTACTAGTTTCATAGCATTGTGGTTGGAAAAGATGCTTGGTATGTTTCTTGTTGAAACTTGTTTTGTGGCCTAATATGTGATCTATTCTGGAGAATGTTCTATGTGCACTTGAAAGGAATATGTACTCTGTTATTTTAGGATGGAATATTCTGAATATATCTTTTAGATCTATCTGGTCCAATATGTTATTCAAAGCCATTATTTCTTGTTAATTTTCTGTTTGGATGATCTATCCGTTGATGTAAATGGAGTGTTACAATTTTCTACTGTTATTGCATTACTATCAGTTACTTCCTTTATGACTGTTATTAGCTGCTTTATTTCTTCGGGTTCTCCTGTGTTGGGTGTGCAAATATTTACAATTGTTGTATCTTCTTGTTGCATTGTTCCCTTTATGATTATGTAATGTCCTTGTCTCTTGTTACAGTCTCCGTTTTAAGGTCTATTTTGTCTGATAAAGGTATTGCTACCTCAGCCTTCTTTTCACTTCCATTTGTATGATAAATGCTTTTCCATCCCTTCACTTTCAATCTGTATGTGTATGTCTCTTGCAGACAGCATGTAGATAAAGCTTATTTCTTTGATCCATGTTATCATCCTGTCTTTTGATTTAGTCCATTTACATTCAAAGTAATTATTGATAGATATGTACTTATTGCCATTTTGTTACTTGTTTTATGATTGTTCTTGTAGTTCTTCTCTGTTTCTTTTTCTCTTGCTCTCTTTTCTCATGGTTTGCTGGTTTTCTTTAGTGATATACTTAGATTCCTTTCTCTTTATTTTTTTAGCATATGTATTATGGGTTTTGATTTGTGCTTACCGTTAGATTTGCATACAATATCTTATAGATAGCAGCATATATTGTTGATATATATATATATACACACACCATTATATATATGATATATATACATATTGTTGTTTATATATACCATTGTTGATGGTGGCTTAAGTTTATTTATTTATTTTTTGAAAGATTTTTATTTATTTATTCATGAGAGACACAGAGAGAGAGAGAGAGGCAGAGACTAGGCAGAGGGAGAAGAAGGCTCCTCACAGGGAGCTTGATGGGACTTGATACCTGAACCTGGGAATCACTCCCTGAGCCAAAAGCAGATGCTCAATCACTGAGCCACCCAGGTACCCTGATGGCTTAAATTTAAACCCTTTCTTTACCCCTCTTCCAGCCCCCACATTTTAGGTATATGGTGTCATACTTTACATCCTTTTATTTTGTGAATCCTTTGTCTGATTTTTATAGATACACTTAATTGTACTGCTTTTGTGTTTACTACTTTCCTTACTCTTGCTTATGGTCTTTTCCACTCATAGAGTCCCCTTTAACATTCCTCATGGGGCTGGTTTAGTGGTCATGAATTCCTTTAACTTTTATTTATCTTTGAAACTCTTTATCTCTCTATTCTGAATGATAGCCTTACTGAATAGAGTATTCTTGGTAGCAGGCTTTTTTTCTTGCAGTACTTTGAATATATCATGCCGCTCTCTTCAGGCCTGTGAAATTTCTGCTGAAAAATCAGCTGATAGCCTTTAGGGTATCCCTTGTATGTAATTTTGTTTTCTCTTTTGACTTTTAAAATTTTTCTTTATCACTACATTTTGCCATTTTTAATTATTGTGTGTCTCCTTGGGGTGATTTTGTTGGAGGCTCTCTGTGCCTCTTGGATCTGGGTTTCTATTTCCTTCCTCAGATTCAGGAAGTTTTCAGCTATTATTTTTTCAAATAAATTTTCTTTGCCCCCCTTCTCTCTCTTCTTCTGGGATCCCTATAGTGTGAATGTTATTATAATTCATGGTATTGTTGAATTCCCTAAGTCTATTTTCATTTTTTATTATTATTTTTACTCTCTCTTGTTTTGCTTGATTGCTTTCCATTACTCTGTCCTCCAGGTTGCTTATCTATTCTTTGGCTTCCTCTAGTCTGCTATTTATTCCATCTAGTGTATTTTTAATTTTAATTATTGTGTTCTTCACTGCTGATTGGTTCTTCACCTTTTCTGTTTGTTAAGGGTTTCACTGAAGTCCTCCATATTTTCCTCAAGTCCACTGAGTATCTTATGATTATTACTTTAAATTCTATATTTACATTTAGCTGGAAAGAGTCTGTTCTGCTAGTCTTTGGGTCATTTTCTGGGTTATTTTCACTGATGTTGTTGTTTTCTAGGTGTATCTGTGGGACAAGTGAGCTTAAGGTCCTCCTACTCTGCTGTCTTCCCTGGAAGTGTCTATGCTTTATTGAACTGGAATAAAAAGGAGGGAAAGGGGGAGGGAGAGGGAGAGGGAGGGAGAGAGAGAGCGAGCGAGAGAGAGAGAGAGAGAGAGTTAGAAATAATAGGCATAGGATACTCCAAGGAAAAATACCAAGGACTATTATTTGCTTCAAACTGTTACCAGGGATTTCTACATATAAATGTAATGAATGTATTTCACTATGTGTCAGGGAACGTTTGACAAAGAAATGAAAGAAACAAAATAAATTTAGAATAATCTAAACAACTTAAAGAACATCTAGTTTCAAAGAATCTTAGAATTCAGAAAGTACACTAAATATCAGGTCTAAACTCACTTTGTATGCCTTATGGCATTTGAAGTTGAGTGATTTTCTCTATATCATTTATCTGGTTATGATAGATATGGAATTTGAGTTTCTCACACCATTCTATGGATTCCCACTATTTTTCTATCACTGTTAATATGGCATATGCAATCATTTTGATGTTTTAAGAATGTGTGAAAATTAATGCATCTTCAAAGCTTGAGCCTATCCACCTTTATGGAAGGTAAATAGCATTTTAAAGCAGGAATTTTGGGAAATAATTTTTATTTGAATTTTTTATTCCTTTTTCAATTGGTGACTTTTAATCAGGATTCTCCAGGGAAATAAAACCATCAAGAAATATTTATATCAATATCTATATCTGTATATATCAATATATACATGTATCTATATCAAAAGAGAGAATGATCTGTTTGAAGAAATTGACTCACATGATTATGGAGGCTGAGAAATCCCATAATCTGCCATCTGCAAGCTGGAGGCCCAGAAAAACTGGTGGCATAATTTTGGTCCAAGCCTCAAGGCCTGAGAATCAGGAAAATAATGGTGTTAAGTTCAGTCCAGGTCCAAAAGCCCAAGAACCAGGGAAATGATGCTGTAAGCTCCCCAGTCTACGTTCAGGAGAAAGCCAAAATCTCAGCTCCACCAATGAGGCAGAGAGGAAATCCTTCCTTCTTCTACCTTTTTGTTATAGTAAGACTCTCAATGATTTGGATGAGGCTGACCTAAATTGAGGAGCAAAATCTGCTTTACACAGTCTTCAGATTCAAATGCTAATCTTGTCTGGAAACACTCTCATAAGCATGCCCACAAATAATGTTTTGGCAAATATTTGGGTACCTCTTAATCCGGTCTAATTGACACATAAAATTAACCTTCACAGTGATCTCAAACAATTTGCTGAATTTTTCTGAGCCTCAAGTACTTTGACTGCAAAATGGGGGAGTTACTATCCATTCCACCAGGTTATTTTAAGGCTTAAACAAGATGCACTTAAGAGATCAACCCTATTTTACACATAATGACTATTCAATTAATGACAGTTCTTTTTCCTCCCTCTCTCTGTATTGCTAATAAAAATATCCAGTTACATTATACTATAAGCCTGTTATGGGTTGAATTGTGTCTTCTCAGACAAAAGAAAATTCATATGTTGAAGTCCTAACTCTCAGTACCTCATAATTTAACTGCAGTTAGAGATAGATTGTTAAGAGATAATCAAGTTAAAATGAGATCACTGAGGGGAAGGGGCCCTAATCCATTATGAATGGTATGCTTATAAAAAGGGAAATATTTAACACAGAGAGACACACACAGATGCACACAGGGAGAATGTCACGTGAAGACTGGAACTGTGCTGTCAAAAGCCAAACAAATACCAGAAATTGGTAGGATAGGGGCCTGGAATAGATCCTTTCCTGGTGTCTTCAAAACAAGCATGGTTTTGCCAACACTTTTTCCAGCCTCCAGAACTATGAGACAATAAATTTTTGTTATTTAAGCCATTCAGTTTTTGGCACTTTGTTACAGAAGCCCTAGGAAACTAATACACCTGTATTTCTTAGATTGATGATTACTTATAATGACATCTCTTAGAAATAATTCTTCATTAGCCCTTATGAGGATATATAAGGTCCTTCTTTTCCAATTTCAAGAAAAGTAGATCTAAAACCCCTTCTCGCCTAACTCTTAGTTAACATGCCTCTCAAAAGTAGAGAAGGTAAGGCATCTCTTATTATATGTGATTCTAGTTCTAGTTTTTTAACATCCTACTAAACCTAGGCTATTCATACAGGTCATGGGTTGATGGAATAGATAGGTGGATGGATTGGATGGATGGATGGATGGATGGATGGATGAAGAAAGAGAGATGACAGATGATAGATAGAAGATAGAGAAAGGAAGAAAGATCTCTATTTCTATTCCTGTATATATGTCTATATCTGCATCTCTATTATCTATATCTATCCTGCTTTTTAAGAAACATAATAACATAAGCTTCTTCCCCCCATTTTATCAAAAACTTGCTACAAACATCATTTTAATAAAATGGTCATGTCATACTCTCTCATATGTTTGTATTTACTATGATTTGCCAATCCCAATGCATTGTTAGGTGATTGATGTCCCTTCCTCTTTTTACCATATTTTCTTAAATAAAACTTTGTTCACATTTCAAGATATTTTCTTAAAATAGTGTACTAGAAAAGCAATCACTAGACCAAAGGCTATAGACATTTTTTAATATTCTTGATACCTATTGCCAATTGCTTTGCAGAAAAACTGGTGTTCTTTCCTTTGGGATTTAATCCCAAGACAATTCTTTGTAACAAGAGAAGGAAATAAGGTCATGAAGAGCAATGGGAGCACTGGCATTCAGCTGCCACAAACAGGTAATGAAATTTCCTTATGAAGAGCTCAAAGCTCTGCATGGTGTATCTATAATATGCAGGTAATTCAAGCAATCTCTGGCTCAATCTTTCTGGAACCCAACATACAAATGCAATATGGGATATTAAATTGTCAGCTCACGTACTGGGCAGAAGTCATCTCTATCCTCTCCATTCTCTGGGTTGTTTCTTCTCGAGTGTTTAGTTCAGCGATAATTTGCAGTAAACTGTTGTCACTTGAAAATAAACAGTCTGGACAATGTATGGTCCATTTGGAATACTGAGAAAATAAACAACCTAGGATATGCTTCCTACTTGTCTATGTAGCCCTTTTTGGAATGTGTGCTCCAGATACTTTACTTTTTTTCCCTAAAGCAGAAGTTTTATTTAAAATAAAACTACTTATTTGGTACTTCTGGGCAATCCTCTTTTGAAGAACCACAGCAATGAGTGGCTTTGGAGCCCTACTTCGAAGAAACCAGTTCATCCTTCTGGTGCTCTTTCTTTTGCAAATTCAGAGTCTAGGTCTGGATATGGATAGTCGTCCTACCACTGAAGTCTGTGCCACACACACAATTGCACCAGGACCCAAAGGTGAGGAAAGAAACAAAATGTTCATAAGTGATAAGTGAACTCTCTTCTCTCCTCCTTCAACCCTATTGTAACTCTCGATGACTTTCTTTTCTCCCTAGCGTCCTTTCCTTCTATTTTGGAAAATCAATGGCCTGTTATCTATTTAAAAACCTTCCTTGATGTTATTAGGTAGGAGAATGCTGGGAGGGTGTAGAACTCACTCAGGTCAGGGGAAAATTCTCTTCTCCCTGCTGTTCCAGGGGAACATAACCTGAGACTTTAGCCTTTCAGGAATACTTTCCTTAAGACCATCTCTGTTCTTGGGCTGATTTTATTCCAATGCTTTTCTCAACACTGATTTTGGTAAAGTTGCCAGGCAAAAGCTCAGTAACAAGAAAATTAAATCTTTCATATATTTCATAAATTAGTGGGCTTCCCATGAAGAAGAGAAATTTTGTCAAGGATTGCAGGTAGCGTATAAATGAACAGTTATTTATTGAAAGTTGAGTCTTTGGGCCCAAGTGCCTTCAGCTGAAGGATGATAGAGTATTGCAGAATTTTTTCAAGTAGAGCCAAGGTCTAAATGTGCTTCAAGCAACTGGTTGATAAAAAATGCTGCTGTTTTCCTGGTTTCAGTTCTGACCCTTTTGTTCTAAAAGTGGTCACTGCAGTGCAAATTGGTGCTCCCTCATTAGTAATTCATGTTATGTTTCTCCAGGCTATAGGGTGGAAGAATTGCAGCTGCTTAAAATTTTAAGTAGAAAAAAAAGGGTCTTTCAGAAAAAGCAGAAATACATCGCCCTATGCTTGTCAGTTATTTAAATGTGTATTGCTTAAAGTGCATTTTTCTTAATCAGTGAATTAATTTCCTCCTAAGATTGCAATCCAAGCTTTAACCTTTGATACCATAAAATAAATGCAGGGAGGAACAATGAGACCTTGGGGCTTCCAAATAATTTCTTGGGTGAATAAATGAATAATGCAAGGGCAAATGTTCAGAAAAGAAAGTTTTGATTAGAAATAAAAGTATTTACTTAAAACTATTATTGGACTTTCCAATAATGTACAGATAACTTTGTGTTATTCCTGGGGTATCATGGAAAATGCTGAAAATTAAAGTTTTCCTTGTCCCTGCAAATGAGAGAGTCCATTTGGAAATAATACTGTTAAACAATTTTCCTTGCCGAGAAACTACAGCTTTCAAGCTAGAAGAATGCACAGAGTTTGTCAAAGTAACATCCAAAATATCATGCATTCCAGTACCACAATTCTATTTATTCCAATTTGGCCAAAATATATCGAGTACCTATTAAGTGCCAAGCATTATTTTAGGCATAAGAGATGCATAAAATAACATATATTAGTGCCATGAGCAATAAATAGAAAAACTTAGGAGGGAAGAGTGGGCAATTAATTTTTATTAGATACCAGCAGCCTGTTCGTCACGGTCTTCCTATTCCCATTTCTTTTTATTTTTTTTTTAAGATTTTATTTATTTATTCATGAGAGACACACACAGAGAAAGAGAGAGAGAGAGAGAGAGAGAGAGAGGCAGAGACACAGGTAGAGGGAGAGGGGTAGGCTTCTCGCAGGGAGCCCGACGTGGGACTCGATCCTGGGACTGGGATCACGCCCTGAGCCAAAGACAGACACTCAACCACTGAGGTACCCAGGCGTCCCAATTTTTTGATGTAAAATGTTCTCCTTCCCACTAGAAACCTTGCTAAGATTTCAAACAATGTAAGTCCTTCACTCTTCCTGAGCCTGTGTCCTCTAGAACCCTGGGGTTCCAGAACTACGTTCCTAACTAGGACCTAGCATGATTTTTTCTTCCCCCAGAACCTGAGGGCTTTGCATCAAAATGAATTCTAAGTTCCCTGCTTATTTTTTTTACGATGTTATTTATTTATTCATAAGAGACACACAGAGAGAGAGACACAGGCAGAGGGAGAAGCAGGCTCCATGCAGGGAGCCCGACGCAGGATTCAATCCCAGATCCCAGGATTACACCCTGAGCCGAAGGCAGGCGCTCAACTGCTGAGCCACCCAGGCATTCCTAGCTAACACTTCTCCTTGTCTCTGCCCTACTGGATCCTTTCCCATTAACCACAGTCTAAATTCTTGGTATGTGGCTTTAGATCAGTCTACTGTCTTCATTTTACTGAAATCAGGGAGGATGTTGTAGGTCCTCTGTGGACAGATACAAAGTTAGCTCAAAGAAGGAAACACTCAATTGAGAGTGGGAACTTGAGCACAGAAAAAGGCAGTTAAAACCTGAATGTCCGCTGTGTTGATCCTTTGTTAACTGAGACAGATCAGACGTGAGGAGAACCAGCTAGGAAAACCATTAAAAATGGGTTTTGTTCTCTCCCTGTATGTGGCCAAGGTCATTTTGGAAAATGCTTCCCTACTTACTCGGCCCAACCAACACATGCAGATCAAGGAATTCAAATCTTCAGGTTCAAGAACACCCGTGAAACTGCCTGAGTTATCAAGGCCATGCATATCTGTAAAGCCACCAAGTATTTAAGATGCTACTTTAAGCAACTTCCGCCATTTGGTCATATGATGGTAGAGTTGCCATTGCACAATTCCAAACAGGGGCACTGGACACAGGTTTGGTGGCGCAGAGTGCGAGCCAAAGGCAAATGCTCAACCACTGAGCCACCCAGGCATTCCTAAGTTCCCTCCTTATTAAAGACACTCTACAATTCTGGAATGTAATGTATGGAATCTCTTCTACATCTCAGGCCTCATCTTAGGTGCTAAAGGTTTCAAATTAAAGCACTTATCCTAGAACATGTTTACATTTCAAGCTGAATATTAGATTGCAAGCTGTTGGACTCAGGGCTCGGTTGACTCAGTTTTTTCTTTGCAAATTGCCTATATTCATGTACATGGAGCAACCTGTATATCTCCATCACCGCCTCTCTGCCACCCTCCGCACTGCACCATGCTAGATGCTGTGCCTACAAATGAAAAAAAAAAAGAGTTAGTTTTTGTCATCTCTCAAGACACAAACAACCGTCTACCCTATTTCATTCCTGAACATAATAGCTCCTCCCTACCTCTGAACAAGGCAGATTTGCGTATTTATTTCTGCAAAAACCAAATACTAACAATAAAGAAAAACAAGCTTGTTGGCAAAGGAAACATTTTAAAGGACTGAATTATTGCTTCTGTTCAATATATTTTTCCTACAAGCAAGCTGGTCTATCATTTTTCTCTACAGCAAATCACGTCAATACTATAGTTACCAGTACTGTGCTCAGAAACTTCTAGATACTCTGAGAAACAATAAAAGGCGTTTTCTTTAAATGCATTTGGAAGTCTGGGAACTAAATAAACTATTTAGAGTTGCAAGAGGAAAACAAGTAATGCTAACCTGTCATATAATATATTGTCCAATATCGACTCACCATTTTTTACTGCATTATTTCCCAAGCATAAATTGGTGGGAAGAAAGACATTGAATTCAATCTGTTTGATCTCCAGTATGATATAACATATATTTGTGTTTAGTTCCTTTATTTGCAAAGTGCTTCATTAGAGAACTGTTTTAAGAATAATACAAGTTAATAAATGTATACTTTAAGCAGTGTAGACATCATAAATAGATAATTAAATTCTATTTATTTTTCCTTCTTCTCCTTGTTTATCTTAGTCTGTTGAGTAACAATGTTGGGGCTCAGTAATGTTCCAATTATCAAAACTTCTCTGTTGAAAGCCATCTTTATTTTCCTTTCTATGCCTAAATTTATTATTTTATGCTGTTTAGTAGAAAATGTCTTTCCCACCTTCCTGGTTTCTTTATTAAACAATTCGTGTAAAATTCTGACCTCTAGTGGTTTTACTTGAAAACAGCAGTGGCTAGAAATTTTAATAAGAAATGTTCAAAAGAAATGTAGAAATAATAAGAAATATTTGAGTGATGATTCATAATTTCCAAAGAATTTTCAAGTAGATTATCTTGTTTAATTTTCACAATTGCCCTATGTGACAGCAATTACTTTAAACTTAAAAGATAAGGAAACAATCTCAACGAGGCCAAGTAGAACTCTCAAGGTCTCTCACATACTTAAAGAACAGATACACAATTTTAACTTTAGCCCTGGCCTCCTGGCTCCAGGTCCAGTACCATTCCATGACATCTGCTGATTTCTATCAGAATCAAGTTTGAAAATATAGTCTACTGACCCCTTTGTGATAAGAAATGGATGCAACGATGCCTAAGAACATAATATTCATGCAACCTTACAGCTCAACATTGTACTGGATATTAAAATACGCTGAAAGTAATGATATCCCTCCTTTTTGATAATCAACTCCATTACTTCATTAGTTTGTTTGGAAATTAAAGATATTTTGCCTTATTGCTTATGTTGGATTCCATTAGCTTCTTTATTTAGGAGCTTTTTCCCCCCAATGACTTTTGTGTGTGTGTGGCCTAAAAGCTTTTTTGTAATCCATCTGGCTTCTCCCTACTTCTCCTACATCAAACTGCTTTTCCACTTGTAGTCTGAGTCAGGCATCTTTGCTTTGTCTCTCATTGTTAGCCCAATATCTTTGTCCTTGATGTTTCTTCTGTCTGGCTCAAACTTACCCCAGGCCAGATCTCCCCAGGGATCATTCCTTCTCCTCATTTACGTGTTAGCTCAAATGTCATTTGCATGGTAGGGCCCTATCTGATACCCCGTCATTCTCTGGATCCTAGCAACTGGCACAACTTGAGTTATTTCCAGGTAACTTCTCAGCCTCCAGTGCAAACAAGCCTTCTCCTGACTTTCCCAAACAGATGGCCAGATATGCCCGGGAATGTCTGGATCATTTTCACAGCCAAATTGTAAGTCTCACTACCCATAATGTAACTATCAGAGATAATTTGGTTTAATCCTAGTTGTTTTTACATTTGTTAAAGCTGAAGCCCAGAGAGGTAAAATAACTCGTTTAGGTCACACAGTGATTAACTGGTGGCAGGGCTAGAACTGGAACTCAGATTCTAATCGCCAGACCAGTCATTGTTCCATTCTGCCATTTAAATCATCATCCTCATGTTTTATCATTCTCATTAAGCTTGAAATGATTCTTCATTTAATTTTATAAATTAACATTAGAAAAGGAGTTCTGTGAGGTCAATGTATAAATATGGTACAGAATTGTTTTAGCTCGGTCACCTTGATATAAATTAAGTTGCTAATTTCTTCCTGGCAGCTTTATCAGAGAGGTTAAGCAAGTAGGTATTTTCCCAAGACCTTTATATTAACTGTATTAATTCACTACCTTCTTTCATTGAGAGTTTTAATATGTATTTTATGCATAAAGACAGACCAAAATTTTAAGTGGCTTGACCAGGGTGCTCTGGACCATTTTTCTTCTCCTTTTTCCTTTGGGTAGATGCCAAGAAAGCATCTCAAGGTTAGACCAGAAAGGGAAGAGTAAAACTCCAGTCAATCAAAGTGTGAGCAAAGATGAGTCAGGGGTACTGAATGATAATGATAAAAAATATTAGCTTGTTTCTTTTTAATAAGGATGTATTCTTTACCCAAGCTACCCCTTTCCTCAATTCCCTTGCACAATAACTTGGCTATCCATCAGTCACCACTAGGGCCATAGTAGTAAGTACTTGCATGCTGGCAAAGATCATGGACTTTGAATTTGAGCTCTGCCACTTACCTGTTCATGCGACCTTAAGCCTTAGTGTCTTCATTTTTTAAATGGAGATAATGCTTAATTTGAAAATTAAACATGTGTAGCATATGACTTAGGTCTCCTCATTTTTCCCATTAGCTTCCATTTTCTTTTCTTTTTTTTTTTAATATTTTATTTATTCATGAGAGACACAGAGAGAGAGAGGCAGAGAAATAGGCAAATGGAAGAAGCAGGCTCCATGCAGAGAGCCCGACGTGGGACTCGATCCCGGGACTCCAGGACATGCCCTGGACTGAAGGCAGGTGCTAAACCGCTGAGCCACTCAGGGATCCCCAGCTTCCATTTTCCATTACTATAAGCTCCCTCTCTTCCCACATGCATAATGAAATGCTCACAGACTGTAAAGTTGGCTCCTCAAGTAGAAATCCATCAGGGAAATACTCACCACCTTCTGCTCTTTGATGCAATTTCCTGCCTATTGTGATCCCACTGCGAAGTCAACTTTTATCAGTAGTTCACAAACCCGAGCCTCCTCTTTCTCTTCCCTCCTGTTGCCTTCTTCCCCTTGTTCTCCAACTGAGCCTGATGTTCTGTATCAGTTAAATAGGAATAATAACAGTATAAATACCCCCAGGGATGTAATGGGGTATGAGTTAAATGAGTTAAAACCCACAAAACCGAACTTTAGTTTTCTTTTCAGTAAGAAAAGATGGGATAGGTGTAACTACTTCATAGGGCCATGGTGAGAAGAAATGAGTTAAACCATACAAAGCACTTCGTATTGTCCTTGACATATTGCCAAGGACCCTTTAAGTATTCAAAAACCATGGATTAGCAAAGCTCAAGAGAAAGAATGTTTTCTCTACTTTTTGGTCTTTTTTTCTTCCTATAAGGAATATTTTCCTGTGCCGCAGAAAGGCAGTTTTGTTGGCCTTGGGTCATCGATCATATGTGTAGGCCAGACACCATTTAAGTCTCACGTTTTTTATTCATGAAATTCTACTTCTTTTAGAAATGGTGTTATTTGGCCTTTTTCATCTTTTCTGAATATTGCAATCCATAACCAGTCTGTCTGGTTTTTATACCACATATTTGATCTGCAATATTCTATAATTTTACAAAATTCTTTTTTTTTTACAAAATTCTTTAAATTATATTCTAGAGCATTCTCTGATCTTTTATAAATTGTAATTATAAATACATATAGTAAAAAACTGACACTCAAACCTCAACTGAAGTAGCATCTGAATAATTTAATTGTTTTCAAATTATTTATTGTGATTGTTCTTGATTTAAAAATTCTAGACCATCATTTCAGGTCTCTTGTGGCCACTTGACAATACTTGTATCTGTTAAATTATATGAGTCTTTAGAATTTACAAAGGGTTTATCAGTTATTTTTCTTTAGCTCCATTGACATACTATAGGAATCATTATTCCCATTTTAAAAAGGGAGATAAATAAGTAAATAAATAATAAAATAAAGGAACTAAAGCACACTACTCTTGCCTGTAACCCTTCTGAGGGTCATTTATTTGACATCAGCCAGGGATGAGTGTATATGTGAGACATTACAGCATTGAGTGCAGTCAAAAATAGTTTAAATGTTGATGTTCTACCTTGCTTGAGATAAACAAAAATCTAGAAGAGAATTTTGGACATTCAGAGCCAAAGTACCCCCCGCCCCCCCGCCCCACTTCATACTACATGCTGAGTGACCAAATAGCCCCTTACGTCCAACAGGAACTTGGGAGATGGAGTGATACAAGTGTGACAATATGCTGCAGACCAAAGTCAAAGTCCCCAAAGAGATGGAGGGACTTGGATATATTACAAAGGAAAGTCTCTAGAATGATTTATCCTAGCACTTGAAGAGCAAAGCTAGACCATGCTACCAGTGATCCTGGGGCCACGTCACTAGTGGCCCATAGACACAAACCAAATACACTGAAATAATGCTCATATGGAACATACAAAAGCAAGGGATATGACCTTCTTTCCTAACTTAGAGGACCCTGATGGGAGGCAATGCAATGGTAGTACTATTCTAAGGTGACCCGACCATGCTAATGTGGAACTCTCTCCTGCTCTCTCTTCCTGATGCTCTAACATTTTAGCTCTGCACAGATGAGAGTATGCAAAATTAAAATGCTCAGCATTCACTGATGCCAAGGTATTCCTGCACCTGCCTACAAGGCTTTCCCACTGAGAACTGAATCTCCCCCAAATCTATCATTTTACGGCCTGTTTTCCTGCATTCCTTCCTATCTTACTTTTTGGAATTAGAAATACATGCGGGTGTGGGAGGTTAGGGCACAGTACTGTGCTATGTCAAAATGCATCACTAATGCAACAAAATGATTGACATCACTTTTTAATCATAGAGACCTACTGTTGGAACACGGGTGTCCGATGGAGGAAAAACTGAGTGTTATTCTGCCTCCTTTTAGGTAAATAGAATCAATTTTTCAAGAACATAGAGCATAGAATGTTTTCCCTATTCTAGCCAATGGCTTCATTGTAAATGGAAACTCATTACACTTTGTTAATCTAATATTCCTTATACTGTGGATTTTCTTTCTTCTTTTTTTCTTTTTTTCAGTTTTCATAAGCATCCTGTAGAGGTTGTAAGATTGTATCAGGTCTGACTAGCCAAATGATAAACCAGAAATTCCAATGGAAGTCTGAGTAGGAGAATGAAGCAACTTAGACTTTTTTTCAAGTAGACAAATCTCTTGGCTGAGTCGAAGATAGGCTAGAGGACTGAAAGGACGTGAGAAGCTCCTGGTGGATCATGAACTAAAAACAGGAGATGAATTGGTGTTGTTGGGGTAGGGAGAAAGGGGTGGGATTAGAGAAAGATTTCAGAAGTAAAATTGGCAGATTACAATGAGTTCTGAACAGTTTGAACCACCTCTGGACATCCAGATGGAAAAGTCCAGCAGGCAGTTGAAAATAGATACCGTAAATATTTTTTAGGCATTTCTTCTCTACAAAAACAAATAACACTATTTGTCTTGACTCATGGTTTTTATAACTTGTCTCATTTAGTGGACTCATCAGGGACGACACTGCTATTCTCACAGATAGGTGGGATGTCCATGGATTGGGATGTTGGGATATAATCATAGTTATTACTTATAACGCTATTCATTTTCTTTACATTAATTTCTGCCTCACTTTGTACTGAAAGGAATTTTAGACAGAATATTGTGTGTTACATCTACAGAGTGTTGTAAACGTTTCAATGCCAGAGGCACAAATCTCTGGAAGCAAAAATACACATCGGCCAGGGAATTGCAAATCTGCACAGCCATGGTATGTGCTAAAAGGGGTATTGCCTGCCTTTGGCCTCTTCTTTATCCCTCTAATTTCTAGTGCCTAGAAATTCTGGGTGGCTGTTGGATGATAATTGTTATAACACAAATTTCACAAGCGCTCATGGCATTCCAGGCACCATTTGACGTTTCATATGCATTATCACATTTACTTCTCTCAACAACACTGTAAGGGAGATATTTCACTACTCTGATGTACTAATAGGGGACTTCGACTTATGGAATTTAAGGGGGTTGCCAGTGAGGTCTCAATGGAGCTTGGACTTGAACTAAGCCCTCAGATCCCAGATCTTCTGCTCTTAAAAATTGCATTGTATTGCAGAAGTACGCCACTTCGTCCTAGATGGATGGAGTTCCTCTTTGCATTTGTTACTACTGACTTGGCTGTGAATGCATTTTAATAATGAATGATATGTGCAGGAGGAAGAAAACCTGCCCAACAAATCTTAATATTGTATTTTTCATTAAGTACAATGTTAGGTTTTTTTTTCCTCCCTGTTGCTCAGACATGGAATGACAACAAAAGACTTACAGGTTCCATGTAGTAATTCTTCTTAAACCAAATAAACCTGCAAAGAGGAGGTCTTTGTAATTCAAGTAGGAAACACTGCAGGATCCTTGAAATCCACTTTTCTTTGCTAGGTTATTCAAAAAGTAGCTGCAAGGGGACTAAAGTTTATGGATCTCTGAAATTGATGGAGCACAATAAAGGGATTGGTTGATGTCATGGTCATACACATCAACAACCTGGACTGGATCATAGGAAGCACCCAGTAAACATAGTTGTTTCATTAGTATCGTTGATATTATTATTAGATAAAGTAATCACAATAGATGTCTTTACCTATTGTATTTCCTTGCCTTGTTTAGCATATTTATAGAGGAAAAAATTTTCTATTCTATTTCCTTATTTGATACATTATCTTGTCGTTTGAGGAAAGAGCAGTATAGATGAATAAAAGCCAAATCTCCTCACCAGGGAGAAGGAAAAAGAGCATTGATCTTTTCAAAAATCCCACCTTATTAGATGCCAACCACACACATGACAATTTCCTATTCATAATGCTCATAACATTTATAAGACCTTGTTTGGTGTCTCCTTCCCACCAAACTTTTAGGTTTAGATCATGTCTGGTCTGAGACAGTGCTGTATGCCCAGGACTGAACAGAGGACTTTGTAGCTAGTAGAGACTCAATAAATATTTGTTCAAGGAATGAATGAGTGAGTGAGCAAATTGTGAAGTTTTGAGTAGCTCTTGAGAACAAAGTGTAAAATATTTGCCCTCAAAACAAGAAACTTACACTATAATTAAGTAGTTGACATTAATACAAAAAGTTAAATAACAGTGCATTTTAAAATAATACTCCAAGGCAGCAATTAGAGAGTAGTAACAAGGAACCAGATGGTGAATTACCAAGGAAATAATTCTATCAATAAATTCAGAGAATTTAGAATTTGAGACAAGGCTAATTGGTAAAATTTACAAAAGGAGAGAAGCTCCACAGTTTCTTTACATTATTTATGATATATTTTTCAAATTGCAAGAGTATTTCATGATTGTTTAAACATATAGCATGTGTACTACACTAAGCAAAATAAGTCAGAGAAAGAAAAATACCATATGATTTCACTCACATGTGGAATTTAAGAAACAAAACAGATGAACATAGGGGAAGGGAAGGAAAAATAAAATAAAATTGAAACAGAAAGGGAGGCAAACCATAAGAGATGCCAAACTCTAGGAAACAAACTGAGGGTTGCTGGAGGGGAGGAGACGGGGAATGGAATGAGTTTCTGGGTGATGGGCTTTAAGGAGGGCATGAGATGGAATGAGCACTGGGTGTTACATGTAAGTGATGAATCACTAAATTCTACCCCTGAAACTAACACTACAATATTTGTTAAATAAATTTAATTTAAATAAAAAATTTAATTAAAAAAACATAACATGTGAAAATATGTGCTGAATAAAGATGTGTAAAGAAAATGCTAATAATCTCACTTTTTACTGTGACTCTTCCCTTTCCAGACCCACTTATCCCTTGTAACCATCATTAATAGCTTGGTATTAACACATTGCTCTATATTTTTGTTTGTTTATTCTTTCTTCTAAATAGTATCATATGCATATGACTCTCCAAGAGACTTTCTTTATATAATATGACATGGAGATCACGTCTTCTTCAGAGGTCTTTCTAAACACATTATTGCTGCACAATATTTCTACTGGTATTTTCATCAGTTTCATGATGATACACTTTCAGATTGTTTGTGGTTTTTGTTTTGCCACTACAAACATTCTCATATATATACATATGCACACACATATATCTGTTAGTCCTTTTTTTTTTTAAGATTTTATTTATTTATTCATGAGAGACACACAGAGAGAGGCAGAGACATACACAGAGGAAGAGCAGGCTCCCCACAGGGAGCCCGATGTGGGACTTGATCCTGAGATCCCGGGATCACGCCTTGAACTGAAGGCAGAGGCTCAACCACTGAGCCACCCAGGTGTCCCTATATGTTAGTTCTTAAAGTTATTCCCATGAAATAGATTCCCTAAGGTAAAATGGAAGGTGTGGATTCTTTATTTTAATCCTTATTGACAGACTAGCTTCCAGAAACACTGTAGGAATTCATGTTGCCAGAAGCAATGAGTGAGTACTCTCTGCATCTATGGCATCTTTGAATGCTATAGTCTTTTTAAATTGTTACTAAGTCTGATGGCAGAATATGATATAGATATTTCCATATATACTATTTTTCTGATGAGTAGTGAGTATGGGCATTGTTCATCTATTATTTATTATTTATATTTTTAGATCACCTTTTTATTTCACTTATTGTCTTTTTGCAAAAGCTTTTTGCATGTTAAGAATATTAATCATTTTTAATGTCTTAGTGTTTGATTTGTTCCTTGTCTGTCATATATTTGTTTACAAACTCTATATATTGATGTGACTCCTTTTATCATACAGAAACTTTTAATTTCTTATATGGTCAAAGATATCTTTCTTTTCTTTTATAACTTCTGCTTTTTTTCCTCCAAAGAGATGAGCTTCAAACAGAGAGAAAAGCCTTTCAATGGAGGCATGAATTGAAAGACATTTTAATGAAAAATGAATAAACAAGTTGAACAGGAATAGAAGATTATGAAAGTCAATGTCAGAAAATAATGCTAGAAAGTTCTACTGATGCCCAGTCTGTGAAAGTCAAAATGCTAGACTAACTTGATTGGATATGGCCTAGAAATACAGAGGAACCGCTGAAATGTTTTGAATAGGGCAGTTTTGTAATGAAAATGTGATTTTTATAAAGATGATTTGAAAAAGCGAAGCTCAGATGTAAGGAAATCAGTATTTCAACAGTTGTTCATTGAACAGACACTATTCTAGGGACTTGGAGTCACTAGTGAATAAAAAACCATGAAGACCATTTAGGGGCCACCTGCAAGGACTAGGGGCTGGAGTATGAGGACAGAGAGAGATAGAATAAGAGGAAAAAGAAAGGAGAAAAAGTAAGAATCAAGGTGGAAGTTAGGAAGGACGAATAGCCAAAACCAATTTGAGTACTGAGCCTGGGAGATTAGAGCATGGCAGCGATATTGGGAGACACCAGCAAATAAGAGGAGGAAGCAAAAATATGGGGCAGAAGGAACAGTAGAGCCAGTCTGGCTGCCCTCCTAGATCACAAGCCATCACACAGACTTCTCCACTGGCCAACTCAAGTCCATTCATTAATCAGCCATTTGTGAGAATGACATTTCAATCAATTACCAACTTATGTGACTGTATTGTCACTAAGCTCACATTTACCAATCTTCACTTTAAGATCATTCCTTTTCTTTTGAAAACCTTCATTGAGAAAGCACTTGTTGCATCTGAGCCTCTGTGCCAAGAACTAGGGACACAAAGGAAATAGTGTATCTTCCCTGACCTGTCCCATCATCTGATACAGTGTGGTGGATGCTGTGATGTACAGGGGTTGTTCCCTTCAGGGTAACTTAAAAAGATTAATCCTGATGGTTGAAGAGGGATATGGCAGCAGAAAAGTCTGCACTGAGCAGACTCCTGGGGAGAGGAGGTGACATGTGAGCCAAACACACGTGAGCATGGTTTGAATGGAAGATAAAAACCCACACAAACTTTTATTGATAAGAATGTTTTAGTATGAGCCTGCCTCATATATAAGGACAAATTTGTATTTTAGTTTTCACTTACCTGAAGCTACAAATTTATTTTGATGGAGTCCAGGGCAAGGGATCTCATTTACATTTTCCGGAGAAAGAATATAGAAGTTTCAGGTGTAAGCAGGTAGAGACAGGTGTTTCCTCCTTATGCTCCCGTAACAGCTGCTCTTCCAGCATTTATCACAACAATCACATACTTACCTGCCCATCTTCACCTAAGGTTTTCATCTCCTCAGAGGAAGGCTCTCATTTTCCTGATCTGTGTCTAGTAGTTCTATTAGTAAGGAAACTTGTGTTTGCAAGCGAAAGAAACCAAATACAAACCAAGCTTAAACTGGTTAGTTAGACCAACAAACAGAGGCAAGAAGGGGAATCTATAGTGTCACGTCACTGGGCAGGACTCAAGCTGTGCTACATCCTGTCTGGAGCAATGTGCTCAGGACTCAGCCTTCATACCATATTCCTCAATAATGACTTCATTTTAAAGAAGGTTCTCCCTTCATGGCAGTAAAATAGATTCAGACATTTCAATAATAGTCTGTCTTCACTGCAACCCCAAGAACAAGTCTCCATTTTTGCAAGTTGTAACTGCTTAAGTTATTGAGGAGGCTTATCTCCAAATTGAGACTCATTGGCTCTTACTATGGCACATGCCCACTGCTGTACCAATCACTGTGGGTTAGGTTCAAACCACATGGACAAAGAATAAATGAATATGGTTTCCTCTGGAAATGTTTGGGGCCATTATTGGAAGCACAAATTGAGGGTACCAGGAAGGTGAAAGCAGTAGATTCCCATGACACACGAGATAGTTAGCGGATCAATAAGGGCACATACGATGCACAGGGATCCTGTTAGCTCTGTCATCTATAATGTTATTCAATCTTTAAGCAACTGCATAAGAAAAGTGTAACTATCTCAATTTTCTAGTTTAGGAAACTGAAGCAGAGAGAGGACTTATTTACTATAATATTAAAGAGCTGTTAAGTAGAGATTTGAGCCCAGGTCTCTGACTATGAATTAGTTTGCTAGGGCTGCCATAATAAAAAAAAACACAAAGTGGGTGGTTTAAACAACAGGAAGTCATTGTCTTGCAGTTCTGAGGCTGGAAGTCCAAGCAAGGTCAAGGAGTCGACAGATTTGGTCTCTGTTAGCTAAGACCTCTCTCCTTGGCTTGCACATGGCTGCCTTCTCACTGTGTCCTCACATGGCCTTTTCAGGGGTAAGTGCATTCATCCTTTGTATCCTTTTGTGTGTCCAAATTTCCTTCTCTCATAAGGACACCAGTCAGATTGGATTAGGACTGTTCAAACAGCCAGAATTTAACTTAATCGCCTCTTTGAAGGCCTTATGTCTAAATACAGTTACATTCTGAAGTACCAGGATTAGGGCTTCAACATATGAATTTTGGGGGTGAGGAAACAATCCAGCCCATAACAGACTACAAAATTCCTGTTCTGCTCATAGGACCACGTTTCCAAAGACTTGTGGTTCTGAGGCTAAAACCCTTGGCAAATTGCATTTTAGTTAAGAGCTCCTTTCTCCCTTGGACAGCTTTTCTCCTTAGAGGCAGCAGTTTCCTACAGACTAACATGAACTTAGTTCTTTTGTAACCATATTCCTGCTGTAGGACTAAAATAAATAGTTTGCAAATGTTTTGAATGTATTAGGAAAGGTATTAATTGTTTTACAAGGATGGTCTTATTCCAAGCACATTCATCATAACTGAGTAAGGTAATGTTTGGGAAACGCCTTGGAAAATCTCTTAGAGGATGTCTGTCTTACTGTCATGGAAAGACTTTTTTCTATTCATGGAGTATAGTGTTTATTATTATTATTATTATTATTTTGTTGTTGCTCTTAAGCCAGGTTGGCCAAGGTCAGGTCTCAGATAAGTTGCCTCATGGTAATGAAGATACAAAGTAATGTCTACAAACCATTTTTCTTTTAGAAATTACGCTTGCTCATTTTTTATGCTTTCATTAAAAGAAATATGAAGAAAAACCCCTCAATGTCCCAAATGAGGAAAGAGAACTGCGATGAAATGTCACCATGGGTCTGTAATCTCTCCACAGTTTATGACCACTGCTATCTTTGAGGGTCAGTGAGCCATGCTTGCAGATGCTTGGTTTTAAATTACAGGTCACCTTCTCCTGTTGGCTCCTGTTAACCAAGTGCTTGGCACCAGTTCTAGAGTATAAGACCTTTGGAGAGCTGAAAAATCCCACCTTCAGGGAATGGGCAGGAGCAGTACAGGTAATACTACACATTACCTGCAACATATTTGACAGGGAAAAAAGGAAATAAGAAATCTTTTTATTGATTTCTTCCTCTACCAGCAATTTCCATCATAAAGCTATCAAAATGAATCAAAGTACCATGTGTCTCAGAGTAAGCAAACAGCCCTCAGTTTGGGAGACTAAACAGGTAGGCACTCTATTTATTTCTATTTATAGATAAAACAGAAACTTTGAAAGGTTAAATACCATACCTAAGTTCACAAAGCTGGAAAGGGATATAATTAGAAATTGAATTCAGGGTCTGTAAGAGCAAAGCCCACAGATTTCACCAAAACATCACTCCAGCTTCACAGGAACTGTAGTCTTCTGTGAATAACCAGTGGAAATGTGCCTTCTTCCAGCCACTCTGGTCATGGTCGTTTCTCAATTTATTAGTAGTCCTTTCAGAAGAAAAATGGAATTTTTGTCATGATTTGTTTTCACCAAACCTAGGTTTACTCCTCTGAATGTCTGCTCCTTTTTCTTTTTTATTAGTTTATATACAGCACAGTAGTATGGATCCAAGATAAACAAGGTCACAGAACTCTATAAAGATGACTTTAGTAAATCCCTGTAGCCAATTAAAACAAGATTGACATAGGAGGATGTTCTTATCTTTAGAGATTTGCTGAAGTATTTAAGGAAGATATGTCATGTCTGGAATTTACTTTTTTTTTTAAAAAAATCAATAAAAATACATAGATGGAGCAATGGCAATATGTTAATTGTTAAATCTCAGTAACGGGTATATATTTATATTTATTTATCTTTCTGTGAAAATTTACTTAGTATACATAATCAAGTAAAAAAGTAAGTGATGATTAAAAATAAGGATTGAGGTGGTGAATACCTCAAGATACCTCAAGGAAGATTTAAAAGAGATGTCATTTCTGGTGATGAGGATGATAATCATTCTTATACCTACCTTCTGACTTATTAAAAGAAGAACAGATGATTTTACCAAGCACCAGGCACTAGGCTAAACACTTCTCATGCATTGTCCCCATTAGGGACACAACAATCCTATGAAGTAATGATTGTTTTCTCCATTTAATGGATGAAACTGAGCCTCAGAAAAATGATAACTTGCTCCAGAGCCCTCTTCACCGAAGAAAGGCACTCCTTTTGCCTTAGGGAGAGTGATGTAGGAATGAGTGAGTTGAAAGAATTCAGGACACATGGGGAGATAAGTAAAGGCACAGAGAGACTGATGAACTAAGTGAATGGGGAAAAAGCAAACTTAGTAGGTCCCAAGAATGGCTGAATATTTCAGTGAAAGGGTAAGGTTGTGATCGAGGACGTCAAAGTACTGGGATATAGTCCATTGTATGACCATACTGATACACCTGGTGCACATGAGAGGTCCAGGGAATAATTGATATGACCACAGAGCTTTCCATGAATGAGAATGCAATCAGCAAGAAGGTGTAGGTAGAGATGGGGAGGATATATTCTAGAGAAAAGTCCTGGCTCAATTAATAAAGCACACCATAACATCTATTCTACTCAATTCTAAGGCTGATCAGGAGAAGGATTGCCAACAACTTTCCTCTAGCCCATAAGATTATTTTGGCTGTGGGAAAAGTACAGCTTCTAGTGAATTTTCTTTAGCCTTTTCAAAACCAATTCACTAATTTTTAATAATTGCTTCCTTTGAGCAGGGGGTACTGACCTAGGTTCAGCTATTTAATTTCAAACTAGAATTTAATTTTAAAAGACTTTTTTGCTTGTTGGGGAAAAAAACTTTACCTAAGAAAAATTGGTCAACTGTGTGCTCTGCTGGAATTCTGCTAGAGAGATTATCACAGCAAGCTGGTGGCCTAGGGGGCCCAAAACAAATCATTTTTGTAAAATTGAAATTGGTTCATTTCAATTGATAGCTTTTCATTTAATTTTAAAATGTAAGTAGCTATTTTTAAAAGAAAAAAGAAAGTCTAAATTGCACTACTAATCCAATGAAATATTGCCAAGAGGATGAAAGCAGACAACTGTGAGCCATGTGGGGGATCCTTTCCAAAGCTTGCTTTTATACCTCTCTTCTGTTCTCATTAAAGCAAGTCCCAAAGATCAAATGAACTCAGGATACAAGCTGAAGGCAAGGGCACAAGTTGTTTACTTCATCTCTGCCAGCAGCCTGCTCACCACCAGGCTGGAATACAGGCACACAGGTCAGAAGAATAATAATCCTATTTTCACCCTCCCAGGTCTCCATCAGGAGCCACCAGGGAGCAGTAGATGACTAAGTCACTCGTTTGGCTGCTTTCAGTTAGATATTTGCTTGAAAATCAAAGGGAAAGCTCACAGAAATGGGGAAGGGAAGAAGAATAGTAATAGCACCAATAGTTCACATTTGTGTGGTTTCATGATTCACAAAGTGCTTCACATACAAGCCTGCGTTTGATCTTGCCTTTTGGTGAACAGGACATGCAGTCTTTGGTCCCATTGCACAGAAGAACAATTCCAACCCCAGAAATGTTAACAAGAATTTGTCCCCAATCATTCAGCTTGATTAGAACATGGGCTTTGAAGGCAGATGCCCTGGTTTGAATCCTGGCTTTATCACTTGCAAGCTATGTGGCCCTGGGAAGTTATTAACCTTTCTTGACCCATTTCCTCATCTGAAAAATGGAGCTAAAAATAGTATCCATCTCAAAGGTTGTTATAGAGATCAAGTGATAGGATGTGTATCAAGGACTAGGAACCCCTTTGACCCATAGTATTCAGCAAACACTACCATTACACTTGTAAAATGTTTTATGACTAACAAAATATATCCAGTTCAACTATATTCATTAAGCACCAGAGTCAAACACTGTGTCAAATGATGGGGATGCTAGAATAAATCAACCATGACCCCAGCCATCCCACAGGTCCAGATGACTGTAAGGAACAGCACAGAAAAATAGGCTCACTCAGTACAAAGTTCATTATTTTCAACCATGAAGGTAATTAAAGGGAGAATTTAGCCCAGCCTGAAAGTGTTGGAGGGGGCTTCCTACAGGAAAATGCTTCTGCAATTTTATCTTTCCTAAAACTCTCTCAAGAAACTTGTATTTTGTCCATTCTACAAATGAGTGAATGAATCAAGGCTTAGAAAAGGTCAAGGACTTCCCAAGCTCCCTCAGATGGTGAGTGGCAAAGCCAAGTCTCAGCGATACTGAACTACCTCAAGGATACATTCCCTGTGAATTAAGTCATTGAGATACTAGGCTATTTTTTTTCCTTCCCCACTGTTTTCCATTTTTAAAAAGGAATAAAAGCAGTCATTCTTTCTGCATCTCCCTATTCTATCCTCAAAAAATTTGGCACAATGTCAAATTATCTAAACTCCCAAATCTGCTAAGGGTCACAGTATCCTAAATTGGAAGGGACAGTTGTTTATTGGTAGGGATCTCCAGGCACAGAGACACACATTTCGTTCCACCACCTACAAGCTCTATGACAAAGTGCAAGAAATTAACCTCTTTGAATCTGTTTTTCCATTCATAAAATGGCACCATAATAGTTTCCACCTCTTAGAATTGGTATGATGATTAACAGTGTTGGCATACATTATAATTACTCAATAAACATTTGCTATTAAGTTTATCTAAAATCTAAAGAAATACCGCTTAGTTCATCCACTTCACCTCTCTGTTCTGATCACACAAATCATCTGTGTGTTCTTTTTTGAAAACCTTCCCTGAAAGGAGATTTTAGAGCTTCACGTGTGAAGTGTTTTAATGTTTAACCAATCTCACGACCTGGAAATCCAACTATTCTATACTTGACTTATGCTTTCACTTAAAATATTAATATTCTTCTGTGAGAAAAAGAATAGAGAGGTTGATCGTGATTTTTCTGGATAAATAAGTAACATCTCAACTTTCTCTCTCCCAAACTGTCTAATGCAAGAAGCTTCACTTTTGTCGTTAGTAGTCTTTTATTTACTTCTTTCTACTTCTTTTTTGCTAGGCCTGGACAGGATTCCTTCCTATCTTGAGATTGGTGTGGTGATAATGCAGGTCATAATATTGTGTGTATGCTCTTTATTTTCAAAGCATATTCACATACTTACCTTGTTGGTCATAAAATAACTGAGAGAGATAGGGAGTGCAGGTATGAAGTTCATATTAAGGATGAGGAAACTCAAATATGAAGTAAAAAATAACAATAGCTACTGTTGCATGGATTATGTTCCATGTCTCTTATGCATTTTATCTTATTAAACTTCTTACAAGGACCCTCGTTTGGTAGATGTTATTAGTTCAATTTGCAGGAGGGGGAAATTAGACTCAGAAAGGGTTATCACATAACCAAATTTCTCCAGATAATGAGTGGTCAAGCTGAGAAAGGCCAGATCTTTCTTACTACAAAGCCAATAAGCTCTATCACTGATTTTGAAGGTCTGCTCAACTCATCAGTGACTAACATGATGTGAAAATCCAGGGCTCTTGATTTACTGTCCAGGACACATCTATTTTTTTTTTAAGATTTATTTGTTTTAGAGAGAGAGCATGAGCAGGAGGAGGGGCAGAGGGAGAATCTCCAACAGACTTCCCACTGAGCACGGAGCCCAAAGTGGGACTTGATCTCACAACTCAGGTCATGACCTGAGCCAAAATCAAGAGTCAGAGGCTTAATTGACTGTGCCCCCCAAGTGCTCCCCAGACACTTTTCATTAAAGCACTCATTCGGTCCTTGACTGGGCAAGGTACTAAAGCTAGACCCATCTATGACTAAGGTAGGTGTTGCTCACACAGAACCTCTGTGCATCCCCATTCCTAGCTGTCTTCTATTCTTAGCTTCCTGGTCTATGCCTATAATTTTGAGGCTCTCAAGCATTCAGTCACAGAGTAATAATTTACAGATATAAATTATAATTTATATATTTTTATAATTTTTGTATATTTAGATAATTATATATAAATATATGTAGTATATGTATATATCACACATCAGCTTACATGTTTGTACATGTACATGTTTCCAGAACTGGCCAAATTCTCCAGCAAAAACAAAGATTTTTCACACATATAAATATGTGCAATATGTATACATGCACATATTTATATACATATGTGTATAAACATACACACATATAATGTATATGTGTATGTATACACATAATGGAATATTATTTAGCCATAAAAAAGAATGAGATATCACCATTTGCAACAACATGGATGGACCTAGAGTGTATTTTTTTTTTTAAAAGACTCCATGAGAATCTTTTTTTTAAAAGATTTATTTATTTATTTATGATAGACAGAGAGAGAGAGAGAGAAAGAGACACAGGAAGAGGGAGAAGCAGGCTCCATGCTGGGAGCCCAACATGGGACTCGATCCCGGGACTCCAGGATCACGCCTTGGGCCAAAGGCAGGCGCCAAACTGCTGAGCCACCCAGGGATCCCCGAGAGTGTATTATGTTAAGTAAAATAAGTCAGACAGACAAAGACATATACCATATGATTTTACTTATATGTAGAATCTAAAAAACAAAGTAAGTGAACAAATAAACAAAAAGCAGAAACAGACCCATAAACACAGAGAAATAGCTGGTGGTTGTCAGAGGGGAAGGAGGTGGGAAGATGAACAAAGTGGGTGAAGGGGAGTAGGAAGTACAAGCTTCTAGTTATGAAATGAATAAATCACAGAGACGAAAGGCACAGCATAGGGAATATAGTCAATGGTATTGTAATAGTATTGCATGAGGACAGATGGCAGTCATACTTGTGGAGAGCATAGCAAAATCTATAGACTTGTCAGATCAGTATGTTGTACACCTGAAACTAATGTAATATTGTCGACTACATTTCAACTAAAAAAAAAAAAAAAGATTTGTCAAACCAAACCAAGTTCTCAGGAAATCACCACTAAAGATATTTCTTTGAGCATAAAATTAGTAGGTTTGCAAAAATGATAATTTCTTGCAGAAAATTTGAAACTGTTCCCTGACACCCTCCCTCAACATACACTGAGAGCAAGGGAGAACCAAGAAACAAAGCAGATCAATCCGGATTGGTAGGTGGTTGTGTTAATAAGCAAGGGAAGTTACATATGAGGCTTATCTTCAGTGGTGGTAAGAAAAGGTCTCCACATGTCTGCCAGTCTCAAAAGTTTATACAGAAGCCTTATCAGGGTTGAGTCACATATACCAGCCAGATGGTCTCAACAAGTCACTCTCTCAAGGCTGCCTCCTTGAAATGGCTCCCACTGTGGGAACAGTGGGTGGCTCATACATTTCAAGACAGGGGAAGAGGAGAAGCTTTTGATTGACTTCCCAGGTCCATTCTAGGTATACGCCAGTGGGTGATCACATCCCCTAATAACCTCCCCCAACAATGTGGAAAAAATAAAAGACAAAAGATACCAGAAGTGTCCTCCCTTCCCCTGAGTGTCCAGTCCATGTGGGCCAATACACATAGTCACATCGGAGTTATAAGGCAAGCACTGAGCTGAGGAATGGATTCCAACCATCTTCACCACCATAACCTGGAAAGGATGTGCTGTGTTATTATTTGAGCTGCTCTACTCATTCATTTTCCATTTCAAAAGGAGATGATGGTGAAAAAGGAGATCCAGGAGAGGAGGGGAAACATGGAAAAGTGGGACGCATGGGGCCGAAAGGTAAGTGCAATGACATGAATTTGACATTCTAATATTAGAATTGCTTTCTCTCTCTACTGGTGTTGCCCTGGAAATTGGCAGCTTTTGTAACACTCTCTGCTCCAAAGAAAGATGAAATGTATTTCAGATGGGAATTTACTCACCACCAGGGAGCTCCTATGACACTGTTGATAGGACTCAATGCATTTCTCAAGCTGCCTTCTTGGGGAGGGCAGTGGACACTCCAGGAGCTGTAGGGAATAGCAGTCTCCAGAAACATCTAAGAAACCCTGAGTTTTAGAAATATAGCTGGGTTGATAGCTATGTCTCTTCTCAGAAGCCACTGCTAAACAACTCTTTTTGGGTGGCCTAGAGCGTAAGGAGGAAGATAAGGAACTTCAGAAAGAGTTGTCCGATCCATTGACTTACTCACCTATTTTCAAGAGCTGTCAGCAAATGGTGGGGTATGGGAAGAGCAGAGCAAAGAAGATGAGAATGACACAAAGGCTATTAAGGAGTGTTTTTACTCACAAAGCAAGAGCAATCTCACCAAAATATAGCTTTAGACGTGATGTGTAAGTATGTGTCATCCAAGCATCGGACATATTTCCTGCCAACTGCTACAAGGCGGTGGTCATAGACCACTGATTTCAAAAATCTTCAGAAAGTTAAAGAGAAAAAAAAAAGAACTCACAGGCCTTTGAGATCTCAAATTGAGAAATACTGATTTAAACTCTTCTTATTCTATAAATATGTACAATATTTTATAATTATATACAAATAGTTCCAAAATTATCACAGAGATACAGTTTTATAGCTGTTAGGTATTTTTTAAGTCATCATAGAAAGAAACAAAATTGATAACTATATATATTTATGTTTATATATTTATATAATATAAATATATCATATTTATAATATAATATATTTTATTATATATAAATATATTTATATATTTATATTATATTTATATTTCATATATATATATATATATATATAGGAAAAATTGGTAGGACAATCACTGATGTCCCTTTGATCACTAGATTTTATGATTATACATTTCTTCCTGTTCTAAAAAATGGCTGGGATCCCTGGGTGGCGCAGCGGTTTAGCGCCTGCCTTTGGCCCAGGGCGCGATCCTGGAGACCCGGGATTGAATCCCACGTCGGGCTCCCGGTGCATGGAGCCTGCTTCTCCCTCTGCCTATGTCTCTGCCTCTCTCTCTCTCTCTCTCTCTCTGACTATCATAAATAAATAAAAATTAAAAAAAAAATAAAAAGGAGAAACTGTTACAGATTAAAAAAAAATAAAAAATGGCTAATATAGTCAAATCTTTTTTTTTTAAATATTTTATTTATTCATGAGAGAGTGAGAGAGAGAGGAAGAGGCAGAGACATAGGCAGAGGGAGAAGCAGGCTCTATGCAGGGAGCCCGACGTGGGACTCGATCCCGGGTCTCCAGGATGGCGCCCTGGGCCCAAGGCAGCGCTAAACCGCTGAGCCACCCGGGCTGCCCTAAGATAGTCAAATCTTAAAATAGGGAGGCAATAGGCTCTCAAAGTGAAGCCAAAAAGGGGCTGCAGAGGAATAGAATTAGAATGAAATATAAGAATTCTTCCGCTCAGCCCTTTATTTGACCTTTAGATTAAACATCCTCTACTATAGACCTTTAGAAGTATTGTGTTGGTAAGCAGTTTAATATTATTGGGTCCAGGATTTTCATACTTAACCACATTTAGTTTTAATACAAACACTATAATGCTATTAAGGTAGATAAAAAAAGCACAGGATATGTGTCGCATACCACAGATAGAAGAGTGCACTTTTGGTATTTCCTTCAAGTGCATATCATGTGTTAGCCACATCTTCAAAGGGAATATAAGACCTTAACATATAAAGGTCACATGCTTTGCTTTTCAGGAATTAAGGGGGAGCTGGGTGATGCAGGAGACCAGGGCAACATTGGCAAGACTGGGCCCATTGGCAATAAGGGTAAGTTATGTTTTCCTTTCCTCCAGTGGCAGTTTGAAGCAAATCAATCACACCCTTGATATATTCTGAAGGACTCTGTATCATGAAAATGATCTCTTTTCTTTGTTTTAAAACATGAGTTTTTCTTCATATCTTAGCTGTGCCTTTCATACATAAACAATGTGTCTAAAAAAATAAATAAAGGCCTTGAGCAAGATTAAACTGAAATTCAGAGACAGAATCAAACATAAAGTTCTGGTAGTTTCTGTATTGAAGTATCTCCTAGAATCTGCTGATTATAATACTTGATACAATTAAAATGGGTATCGTGACCATAAAGCATGTTCAGTAGTAGAAAGCAATTATTCGTAAGACTCAAGGCAGCACACAGCAGAAGAATTTTCTTTCTTTCTTCTCTTCTCTTCTCTTCTCTTCTTTCTTTCTTTTTCTTTCTTTCTTTCTTTCTTTCTTTCTTTTCTTTCAGATTTTTCTTATTTATTTGAGTGAGAGAGAGCAGGAAGAGGGGACAGAGAGAGAGAGGGAGAGAGAGAATTTCAAGAAGACTTCCTGCTGAGTGCAGAGACCAATGTGGGGCTGGATCTCATGACCCTGAGACTATGACCTGAGCTGAAAGCAAGAGCTGGACACCCAACTGACTGAGCCACTTAGACCCCCAGTATATTTTTTTTTCTTAAACTGAGTGAAATAATAATGATTCTGCATCTGGGATTTAACAGATTAGAAACTTTAAGTGTATATATTCATGCCATTTTTGTCTTGTCCCAATCCTGCAAAAAAATTACTACTTTCCTATTATAATACAGGGGTGGCCTCCTCTTTATTATCTAAGCACTCCTCCGTATTGTCTTCTCATTGAATGATAGCAGGTTCCAATAGCTTCTGCTGGCCAGCAGTTCATACTGAGATTGTTCTACTTGGTTTGAAGATACAAAGGCGAATGAGAATAACAATTTTATTGTAAGGAGCTCATAGACTATTTAGGGAATAGGACATAGGACTTTCTCAGAAAGAATTATAATAACTAAATGACTACTATAGGAACCATGTGGGAGACTAAGGCCAGATTGATATAAAGACTTGACCTAGGTCTTGAAAAACAGTGACATGTTTATGGAAATACAGGGAAAGGTATTTGAGGTGGGAGGCAAGAGATACTTGCGCAAAGGTACAGATCTGGGGAAACTCAATGCCACAGGTAACAGAATTCTTCAGCTTTGATGCATATCTGGCAGCCTTCCTTCCATATGTGTCTGAGCAGCTGCATAACCAATCATGTACCTCCTAGGCACCTGCGGTATGTTCTTGGGCAGGCTGATAAATGCATTGGAAGCTGAGGCTGTGGCCCCACTCCTCTTGTCCTATAGCTTGGTACCTCCTCTCTCCCTGTCCTTTTCCAACTCATTCCTTTGAGAATTTTCCTTCAGCCTGAATTTGAGAGCAGGGACAGAGTGTAGTGCCACTGAGAAGAAATTGCTACACTTATTTTTGATTCAGTGGCTTATAGTGTATGTTCACCTGTGATTGAAATTCTCATAGCTGGAACAAGCTAGAAGGACTCCTCATCGATTATGATTCTTTCTGTAGTATGTATTTCGGGTGGTTTTACCATGAAACTAATGAAACTTTGGTTCAGAGCCCCCACACTTTTTATATTCCTTCCTAAGTCCCTGAGAAGAGTCTTATCAATGGGTGCACATGGCCATATATCTTGGTAAAGTAAGGCATTTTGTCCTCAGCTGGTTAAAAGAATGTCTCTTAACATTTAAAAAAGCACAACTATTTCCTACTTAACCAGCCTTTTTTTTTTTTTTTTTTTTTTTTGCTTAACCAGCCTTTTTAGACATATTGCTCCCCAAACCAACCAGTTTATTAGACATTTTTTTTCTAATTGCCCTCCCAAATGAAATTTTAATACCGCCCTTGGACTATGTATCTGTTATGTATTGTGTGTATATTTTTGCTTTATGTAAAAACACAGATTTTTCACCCCTCTAGAACTGATCATTTAGCAGGTGATCCTCATTGAGAATGCATCACTGTCTCCTGCTTCAGCTTCCCTCCATTACATTTTTCTTTGTATCATCTGATCAAGGGAGTGGACACAAGTATTTTAGGAGCTCACCAAGAGGAGCTTGAGTGAGAGAAACATATAGTTTAGACTTTATGGGATATGCTTACATAGTCTGCAATTATTTCCACATACAGTTATAGCTAATATTTTCAATCTAGGAATAGCTTCCAAGAATATTCCTACCACTTACAGTGCAGATCTCTCCCAAGTCATGGTGAAAAAGTGCAGGAGTAGAGATTGGATCGTCATATGAATGTGTCTTGGCACATCTAGAACAAGGAATGTGTGAGTTGTGGAAAAGAAACAAAGTTTGAAATGTACAGGGCCAGGGCTGGGCTTTGGAAAATGTTTTCAAACCCAACAGCTCATATATGAAAAGGATTTTAGAGAGGTATCCTCAAATTTGACAATATTTTTAATTTACATAAATCATCAATCATAAGTGGCAAAGGTAAAGAAATTTCTTAATTTTACTATTAATAATAAAACAAAATTCAGATTTCTGCTATAAGCTATGAGAAATTCACTTGCATTAACCCATCTGTTAAGAATGACTACCTGAGTCAAAACAACAACAACAACAAAAAAAAATAAATTTGAATGTGTGGGAGAGCTACCAAACTGAATAGGACTTTAGGGGCCTAATCTGGAGGAGAAGAGAAACACACTAAGATGGCTGTGCATTCTGTACTATTTTTCCTTTCAAATCATTCACCAGTTCATAAGCAAGGCAGCACTAGAAGATTGAGAAGCTCATGCACAAAGTTGCTCAAACTGAACTGGCATTCAAGGCCTACCAAAAGAGAGTGGCCCAGGAAAATGTCACTCTTTTTCAATTCAAAAATAAACTCTTTCATTTAGAACTCCAGAAATTCTGAAAAATATTTATTAAACATACACCTATCCATGTTTCAAAATATATTTGAATTAAGGGTAACATTTAATTTGAAAGGTAATATCAACACCAGGAAGAGAAACCTATTAAAAATCACACTCAATAAGGGAATCTTGAACCCTTCTCTCCTGAGATTGGAAACGAGATGAGCCACAGCCCTCATCCCCAGTTCTAAGCAACATCATAGCAGAGGTCCTAGCTAGAGAAAAATGGTAAGAACAAGAGATAAGAATCACAATAATTGGAAACAAAAAATGAAAGTGTCATTATTTGCAGATGATGTGATTGCATATCCAAAAAATATAAGCAATCAATGTTACCCAGGGCAATTTACACGTTTAATGCAATCCCTATCAAAATACCATGGACTTTCTTCAGAGAGCTAGAACAAATTATATTAAGATTTGTGTGGAATCAAAAAAGACCCCGAATAGCCAGGGGAATTTTAAAAAAGAAAACCATAGCTGGGGGCATCACAATGCCAGATTTCAGGTTGTACTACAAAGCTGTGGTCATCAAGACAGTGTGGTACTGGCACAAAAACAGACACATAGATCAATGGAACAGAATAGAGAACCCAGAAGTGGACCCTCAACTTTATGGTCAACTAATATTTGATAAAGGAGGAAAGACTATCCATTGGAAGAAAGACAGTCTCTTCAATAAACGTGCTGGGAAAATTGGACATCCACATGCAGAAGAATGAAACTAGACCACTCTCTTGCACCATACACAAAGATAAACCCAAAATGGATGAAAGATCTAAATGTGAGACAAGATTCCATCAAAATCCTAGAGGAGAACACAGGCAACACCCTTTTTGAACTCGGCCACAGTAACTTCTTGCAAGATACATCCACGAAGGCAAGAGAAACAAAAGCAAAAATGAAGTATTGGGACTTCATCAAGATAAGAAGCTTTTGCACAGCAAAGGATACAGTCAACAAAACTAAAAGACAACCTACAGAATGGGAGAAGATATTTGCAAATGACGTATCAGATAAAGGGCTAGTTTCCAAGATCTATAAAGAACTTCTTAAACTCAACACCAAAGAAACAAACAATCCAATCATGAAATGGGCAAAAGACATGAAGAGAAATCTCACAGAGGAAGACATAGACATGGCCAACATGAACATGAGAAAATGCTCTGCATCACTTGCCATCAGGGAAATACAAATCAAAACCACAATGAGATACCACCTCACACCAGTGAGAATGGGGAAAATTAACAAGGCAGGAAACCACAAATGTTGGAGAGGATGCGGAGAAAAGGGAACCCTCTTACACCGTTGGTAGGAATGTGAACTGGTGCAGCTGCTCTGGAAAACTGTGTGGAGGTTCCTCAAAGAGTTAAAAATAGACCTGCCCTAGACCCAGCAATTGCACTGTTGGGGATTTACCCCAAAGATACAGATGCAATGAAACCCCGGGAGACCTGCACCCCGATGTTTCTAGCAGCAATGTCCACAATAGCTAAACTGTGGAAGGAGCCTCGGTGTCCATCGAAAGATGAATGGATAAAGAAGATGTGATCTATGTACACACTGGAATATTCCTCAGCCATTAGAAACGACAAATACCCACCATTTGCTTCAACGTGGATGGAACTGGAGGGTATTATGCTGAGTGAAATGAGTCAATCGGAGAAGGACAAACATTATATGTTCTCATTCATTTGGGGAATATAAATAATAGTGAAAGGGAATAGAAGGGAAGGGAGAAGAGATGGGCAGGAAATATCAGAAAGGGAGACAGAACATGAAGACTCCTAACTCTGGGAAACGAACTGGGGGTGGTGGAAGGGGAGGAGGGCAGGGGGTGGGGGTGAATGGGTGACGGGCACTGAGGGGGGCACTTGACGGGATGAGCACTGGGTGTTATTCTGTATGTTGGCAAATTGAACACCAATAAAAAATAATTTATTATTAAAAAAATAGAAACAAATCTACAGATTAACTATTTGTACTGACTTTTTACAGTTTAGCCATACAAAACTCAATTTTCTTTCTATATGATCAGAAATCAGTAATCAGAAACATGAAATGAAAAATATGCCACTTATTACAGCATCAAAATTATTAAATATCTAGGAATAAAATTACAAAGGTGTCTAAGACTTCTACAACAAACAGGACATCGTGATAACGAGAAAAATTAAAGAATGTTTAAGAAAATGGAAGTAAAACTACATTCATAGATTGGAAGACTCAATATAGTTAAGATGATCAATGTGAATAAGATGACCCTCAAATTTATGCATAGATCAATGCTATCTCAATAAACATCCCAGAAGTAGCTCTCTCAGAATTTAATAAGCCAATTCAAAATGTATATGGAAATGAAAGGAACCAAAAACAGCCAAAGAAAACCTTAAAAAAGAAAAACAAAACTGGAAGGCTGAATTTAAACATTTTTTTAAAAGCTACAAAATAGTGTTAATTTATGCAGAGGCAGATAAATACACCAATGAAAGTGAATGGAACATGCAGGAAGACTCCTAAGTTTGGTTTTTGCAAAGTTGATGCTATTTTGCAATGGGAAATGATGCACTTATGAAAAAGCAGTAGTAGGTCAGTTGCATATTCATGAATGCAGCCAAACATATGCAGCCTACAGGTGTGAAAAAAAGAACTATAGATTCGCAACTTTATTAATTAAAATCTTATGATTATTAGTGAATTTTCAATGTGGTGTCTACTTTTAAAATTTAGTGATTTGTTTTTATTTCTTTTCTTATAGGTATTCATTTTTATACCACTTTTCCATTTGTAATTGTGTATTATTTTTCTTAAAGAGGGCTCCTCAGATTGTATAATTTTCAGATAAAATGCATCATGGAGCTGCTCTTAGCTGTATCAGCTTCATTTAACTACTGGCTAAGAGATGGAAAGATATAGCCAGAAAATGGGATCTTGGACTTCAAGATTTCTGAAATGTCTCAATGTTCCGTGTGGTTGAGATCCCAAGTACTGCCCTGGAGATGAGTAGGAGTGGAGCGGAAAGAGGAGTCATTCTCATGAACATGTCCAGAATTTAAGAAGTTTGTTTTTCAGTGAGTTGTTCTAGCTGGTGCATTTGCCTAGATTTAGATGTGTCAAATACAGACGAGGCTCCAACTCAGAGAGTTGTTGTTCATGAACTTGAGTCAAGTCTTAAACCTTTCATAGAATAAGACAAGGTATTTTGGGGAGGGTGGTGCATGACAGAGATAGGAAGAGTAGAGTTCAGTATGATTTTCTGAGCCTCATAATGGATGAACTTCCACAAATATTGAAGAAGTAACAGTCTGGAAATGATAGAGTTAACTAACCTTATCTTCTTCAAGCCAATTCCATATTTGTACACTCCTATCATTTTACACATTGTCATGGCTTATTACCTTGTCTTTTTTCCCCTACAGACTTGTGAACATCTGGAGGAACAAATGAGTGAAGGCTGTATTGGGACTTTTAGTTAAATAAATATAAGCTCTGCGTGGGGACCATACTTTTTCATCATTTTATCATAATGCCTATTATACAGTGGAAACTTTCTAATTTACTGCATTAAGAATGAAAAAGTAAATGATAAAATATATCATTTCCTATGATGTAGCCTATTTCTACTCTTTATTTCTATAAGTACTACTGTTCCTTAACATCAGTTTCCACCATTCACTGAGATTTCTTTCTCCTCCAGAGATATGCCATCAAAATTTATGAGCATGTCCTGGAATTTCAAAAAAATGGAGGGTTAGTGTTCTGGCTCACCTGGATTAATTTCATTTTTAATCTGTACTTTGAAATTTATTGTCCTCGTTTCATCAGTGGGCCCTTCTAAATTTTTCACTGACTCAGATTAATCTCAACTTTCTGGGCTGACCTTAATGTTGTCACTCGCATGGACAAGGTAGCTTTCTGGATGTCAATATTTCATTTTAGGAATAAGAGAGAATGATTTAATATAGGCAAATTCAATCTCATAGCAAAATAAATGTTTTTACTTAAGGTCAATAATCCTTTTACAGTAAAAGTGCTATGATTTGTTTGTTTGTTTGTTTGTTTGTTTAAATACAACCTCTAATTCTTCAGCCTTAAGACAGTTATTACTGACACGTTCCTGCTCATGGGCCAAAGTAAGTTTTGTGTATGGCTTTAAGCCAGAATTCATTTTTGGGAATAGGCACTATAAACTCACATCCTCCATGAACCAGCTAAGGATGTGGCATGCTTTCTGGCTAAGTACTGGCAGAAGCTAACATTGGTTGACCATTCTCTATGACTTAAGCACAGAGTTAATTCCAGGATAAGATGACATTATCTAATTTATCTCCCTTCATAATCTACTGCTTCTTGCATCATTATTTCCACTTAAAGAAATAAAGAAATAGAGGCTTAAAAAATTATGTAACCGGTTCATGTTTATCTAGTAAGCGACAGAGCCAGAATTCAAGCGTTGGTTTTTTTGGACTGCCATGGTTGTTCACTCTACCATACTGCTTTGGCTTTCCCATCTGTTAAAAAAGGAAAGAAATTCATGTGCAAATACTGGAAAGTAGTCACAGTCCTTACATCTTGTCAGACAAGAAAGCCATCTATCAATTTAAAAATCTGTTTTCTGCACTATTAAGATCCAGCTGAGTACTGGGTGTTAAACTATATGTTGATAAATAGAACTTAAATAAAAACAAATGTAAAAATATAAAACAAAACAAAATAAAATAAAATAGCAAGCTAGGAAGATCCAGCTGAAGGCTCTTGCTTCAGTGAACATCTTCTCTACTCTGATCCATGCCATTTTTGCCAAATATCTGTGAGGCACTTCCTTTATTTCACTCTGTGAGTAGGTAATAGTAACAGTGTCCCATTTCTGTGGTCTCTGATGTATGTTTTGTTTTCCTTAAAACCCCCATTATTTTTATAAAACAAATACTACATGTTAGCCTTCTTTGATATCCACCATTGGGTTTAGCCCAGAACTAGGATCGTAGCAGGGCTAGAATAAACTTTCAGCCCACACTGAATTGAAAGGGATCCACATTTAAAGAAAACACACTATTTTCAAAAGATAAAATATTAAAGTATATTCATATGATCTTTTAAGTCCATATTGTTTCTGGTGGTGACAAGGACTTGGCATTCCTTTCAATTACTGATAATATTTTTTCAATACTTTATTTCATTAAGTCATTGGTTCACTCATTTGGGAGGCACCATGAACTGGGGAGCCAGAAATGGTTGGGTTTCAATAACAACACAGCCACTGAATTGCTTAGATGTCCTTGAACAAGTTATGTTTTCTCTATGATCTTCCATTCTTTTCATTGTAGAATAAAGATAATATTACTTAACTCATAGGATTTAATTTGATGGTATCTATAAATAATATGATAATATCTATATAAGGTATCTGGAACAATACTTAGCAAACGTAAGTTCTCTTTCTTCCATTAATATATTCTCAGAATCTATTTTTACCTTTTACAATTTACATATAAGAGAAATTGAGGAATTTGCAGGACACAACTTAGGTGTGAGCAGAGCAATCTTCATCTGGGTGTGTGGCATATTTCCATGCTTTTTTCCAACTATACCTCTGTTGTGCATTGTCCCCTACCTTGCTCCCGTCTTCATCTTTCATAACTTCATCTTTCATTCTCTTTTTCATAACTAAGCTCCAGAGCTATCTTCCCAGGAAAGCCTTTCTTCACCCTCCCAGTAGAAGTACTATGTCATCTACCTCCCTCCCAGAGTATATTATCTCTGTTCAACACCTCTTTTACAGAATTTACCACATTCCATTTTCATGAACTTCACTGTTGTTTTATTTCACCCAAGTGCAAGTTCTGGGGCTTCATCCTACATATTTAATTGTGTTCTGGATTTCAAGGACCCCTCCTTCTGTTTGGGGAGCTCATGAATATCCACCATCCCTATAAAGAGAAGTGTTCACGGGGGTCAATTTGGAAAGGCTCAGCAAATTCTTGGAGCCCTGGCATGCAGGCTTTCCTGGAAGATCAACAGTTAAGACATACAGGACTCTTAGTGAAAAGTACTCAGCAGACAGTGATGAAAAGAATAGATAATGAGCAGGCAATGTGGGCCACCTTATGGGTTTTAGAGTGGCTCCCATTTTTTCCCTTTTGCTGTTAAAGGATGAGGTTAGGCAGAACCTTAATTCTGATTCCATTTCCCCTCACATTGCTCCCTCGGGGAATATAACTAATTCCCTGGCCTCACTAAACTTCCATGAAAGTAAGCCCCTATACTCTTTTAGCATGGATGACCTTCATCCTATATTCATTCCTCTCAAATTCTTTCTTTTTCTTTTTCCAGTTCACCATTGAAGCATAAACTCTATTTTATTTCCATCAGGATCTTCTCTTTTGATTCTCAAGAACTTCAGCCAAACATTTCCTCTTGGAAATCAAAAGCTTTTGCTTTCAATTATTGTGTCTGATGTAGGCTTCAAGGGCTTATTTTGAAGCCGAAAAAAATCAACATTTTTTTTCTCTCTGCTTTAATAATCCTGATTCTCTGAGAATTATTTTGTGGATACCTCTGACTGAATAAGAAAATGGCCACATACAAAGAGTAGAAGGGAAAATTATCAAGGTTGATATTTCAGTATAATATATTTGACACAACTTTATATTACAGATATTTGCATATATCACATCTTTTCAAAAAGTGTAAAATCCTTCAAGTCAGAAGTTTAATCTTGTCTCTCTTTATATCCTGTCAAAGTACCAAGCTTTTTGTCTTGCATAGGGTAAGTAATAAATAGTAAATATTTGAATTAAATTGAAAAAGCACAACATATCTTTGAAAATCCAAGGACAAAGCCATATGGAAGGACTTAGAGACGTAATAAATACATAGACACTGCAATGTGCTAACCAAGTGATTCAGATACACAAAACAATGGCACTTTTGAAGTTAAAAACATGTGGAGAATTGTATTAGCCTTTCTCAGAAGGCTATGTTAGTAGGGCAGGTGACACAAATTTCAATCTTTCTTTGCCATCCCATCAGAATGCTGCATTCAATCTAAATAAATTATGACTTGTTTGATTAGTTTTGTACTTGAGCAATTAACTCAAAATCAAATTATATATATATAACCAAAGGATATTAGTTGGAGATATGGCAAATGAAATTTAAAAACTGTTTCCCGTGTTTTTAGGTATATAAGATATTTTCTGCCAGAAATGATTCACCATTTTAGTTCATTGTTCATATCCTGGCTTTTCTTTTTATTCAGGAGACAAAGGGGAAAAAGGTTTGCCTGGAATACCAGGAGGAAAAGGCAAAGCAGGTACAACATGCTCATTTTTCTCTTAAATTTTAGCATTATCCCAAGTGTATTCATTTTTTAAAAGATTTTATTTATTTATTTGAGAGAGGGAGCATGAGTGGGGGGTGGGGAACAGAGGGAGAAGGAGAAGCAGACCCCACATTGAGCAGGGAGCATGACGTGGGGCTCGATCCCAGGACTCCAAGATCATGACCTGAACTCAGGGGCACATGCTTAACTGACTGAATCCCCAGGTACCTCTAAATGTACTCATCTTTAAAAATAATGTATTTTAATGAAAAAACAATTGTCCTCTCTGTGTTTAACCTTATTTTACTTGGGCTAGGAGAAAGGAAAGAAGGAAACTTTCCTCTCTATCTGCTGGTGACTTTCCAAGCCCTGGGGAAGGGAATGATGGCACATTCCATCTTAGTCATGCTTAGTGGGAGGAAACAAACCCAGCACATTAGGAAGTAGCCCTCATTGTCCTAGAGCCCTAGGAAAATCCACCATGGCCTTAGCAGTAAGTAGGACTGCACCGGCGTGCCTTACATTCCACCAGCATCTCAACCAAACAGGGGCCAGCAGTTTGCCCACAGCAAACTGGCCTGATCCAGAAAGACCCCATGGATGCACAACATCCCTTCAATGGTCAGGGAGAGTCTCCATAAGTTGTAAAAGAGTTTTATTTCCAGTGATATGTGCAGGGAAAGAAAGCAGATTGCTCTGGGGGAGGTCACAGAGGTGTAGTGAAGACTAATTCTAAGACCTGTTTTAAATTCCTTATATTTAACTGTGAATGTGGATAAATAAAGCCACAGATTTTTTTTCCCCTTTAGCTAATAAAATTCTTTCTGCTTTTCAACTGCCAAAGAAGAAAGCAAAAGGAACTGATTACATGAGGCAGTCATTAAATAGAAAAAGGGAGTCATTTGAATTTCATATCATTTTCCTTACACTTTTTTCTCTGTCACAGTATCAGCAGGTAGTTGAAAAAGTAAATGAGCAAGGAGGGAATGAATGGCAGAAATTAAAATCAGAGTTAATCCACAAATGGGACAACTGGTTCTTGAAATTATAAGTTGAATCTATTCACAAGAATTAAACTTAGTCCTTGAAACATTCAAGGATCATTCAAGCTGTACTTGAAATGGATAATTAGAATTATCATTTGGTTTCATCATGAAAGTTTTCTCCTGTCTTGGGAGAGTTGTGTGAGCCAGTGAGCAATGCAGTTAACAGAAGAGAATATTGACTAGAAATTTAAGAAAGCTGTAAAGATTTTATTTTGAGATTGGACAGGCACATTTTGTGTTCAACAAAAATGCCAAACGGTCCACAGTATGTGTGCAGGGGTTTGCCATATTTACTCTTCTCTTTAAAAATCTGGCTTAGAATTATGTTTCGACTCATTTAAAATACTCAAAAAGATATTTTGTAAATCCCTGAAGACAGTGTAAAGTAGAAGCCTTGTTTTAAATAAAAGACTAAAAGTATAGCCATGCACAGAAAGATAAAGCCAGACTAGGAAAAGATAGTAAAGATGGAGAAGAGAGCAATTGCTCTTTCCGACTGGTCTCTATGTGCTTTCACATGAATTCATAGTTTTTGTCATTTAAAAGGCACTGTCTGTGATTGTGGAAGGTATCGGAAAGTAGTTGGACAACTGGATATTAGTGTTGCTCGCCTCAAGACATCTATGAAGTTTGTCAAGAATGGTGAGTATATCCTCTTTGCTTTGTGCTATCTACTGATTTAATCTCTTTCAACATTACAATTCCAGTATTCCTAGTGGGAAATACCTTGGGTCAGGAAAAGGCCTACTGAGATAATGTCACCACTTTATAGGTCTCTTAAAATGCTAATTATCCTCTCAGACTCCAGGACACTCCGAGACCACTGTCTACATATATTCACATATATTGCATTACCTATGGATAGAAAAAGGTACTTTCTGGAGAGAGGTGAATGGAGAAAAGGGCAAAGTTTGGCAAGTCATGCCTTAAGAATCAAAAGGGCCAGGAAAAGTCAGAGCCAGCATCTCAGAAAAGAGAAGTAAAAACAATAGCTATTTTCTTGAGTACTTGAAATAATACTTAGGGTGCAGGTATTACGATTACCCTGAAGCTTACAGAAATTACCTTGCCCGTAGATACAGAGTCAACAGAGTATCAGGGATTCAAATACAGGTTTCACTGATTCCTCTACCCTCAGTACAAATCAACAGAATATTATGTGTTTTCCTGAATTGTGCAACTTCCCACATCAGCCATTTCCCCATTGTAATTAGTAGTGAATTCAGCCCTTTAAGTGGGACTTACATGTTCTCTTCCGAGACAGTGTGAATGGGAATCTATTGTAGTTACAGTTGAAATTGGTTTAATTTTGTTTTACTTTTATTTATTATAATCCAGCTATGTTTTTTGTACATTATTAGAAACACACATATGCCATCTTGTGTTCATCTTCATTTCAGAATACTCTTAATTTTAAATCTGGTTATAATACTGAGATGCTGTCTCTGACATGACTTGGATTCTAATGAAAGAAAAAAAAAACAGATACTAGACGTTCAACATAGAACAATAATTTTCAGCATTTATTGGCGTGATCATAGATTTCTTGGTAAATTTTAATTTACAGACCCAAAGAAATACATGTAGAAGCCCCCAAAGCCTAAAATGCATTTAATATATTATGAACTCAGGATGATTCAGAGTCCCCAATTCTGTCCTGAAGCTTATTCAGTAGCTCAGTACTTCATGTACGTGGAGTGAGCATGGACAATCTCAATCTATGTACGGGTTCATAGCCCAGGAAAAGTGGACAATCTTTTGTATTATTCCTATATCCATTCAATAAGCTTTTACCTTCTCATGCACTCTTGTAGGTTCTGAGTGATAAGACATGGTTATTGTCCTCAAGACGTTTGTAGTTTAGTACATGAGGCATGCAGACAAACAGATTAGAATGTGTTGAGTGATAGAAAAGGGGAAGAGGAAGGAGCTATGGAAATATGGAGGAGAGTGCTCAAGAGCCCATGCCTATCCAGAGATACTGGAAAAGTTCTTATAGGAGAAAATTCTTCCACGGGGATCTAAATGGCAAGTAGGAGTTTTCCAGGTAAAGCAATGAGTAGACTTTCCAGGCATGCAAGTCCTAGAAGTGGGATAGAGAAAGGCATGCTCTTGGAACTCTATGTGTGGCAAAGCATAATATAGGATAGGAAAATAGTCTGAGAGGAGGTGAATGGCAATTCATATAACAAGCCTTTGTCAAAATAGTCTCTTCTTCATAGTTGTGTGGGGAGTTAAGGAGGAAGGACAGGGAGGACAATTGGCAGGACTTTGTTCTCCATTTGATAACTACAAAGATGATAAAAAAAAATTAACCAGTGCCTACCTCATAATAGGGACTTGCTTGTTGAACAATAAATAAATGAATTTAAGTCCAGCAATATTACATATTTGCCGTTTCTCCTTCTGTGATGCATAATCATGCTCATCTTTTCCTCTCTGCAAAGTCATAGCAGGGATTAGGGAAACTGAGGAGAAATTCTACTACATCGTGCAGGAAGAGAAGAACTACAGGGAGTCCCTGACACACTGCCGGATCCGGGGTGGGATGCTGGCCATGCCAAAGGATGAAGCTGCCAACACACTCATCGCTGACTATGTCGCTAAGAGTGGCTTCTTCCGGGTGTTCATTGGGGTGAATGACCTGGAGAAGGAGGGACAGTATGTGTTCACGGACAACACTCCACTGCAGAACTACAGCAACTGGAAGGAGGGAGAGCCCAGTGATCCCTATGGTCATGAGGACTGTGTGGAAATGCTGAGCTCAGGCAGATGGAATGACACGGAGTGCCATCTTACCATGTACTTTGTCTGTGAGTTTGTCAAGAAGAAAAAGTAACTCTGCTCCTGCCACCCATTTGTTATTTCTCTGTGTCTACCATTGCAGTTATTTTTATACATCTTTTTCTTTCTAATTACACCAAATTCATTCTGATTCAAGACAAGTAGAAAATGCTAAACTGAGGTTTGGAATCCCCATTGCCATGGTCTTCTTTGAACATTTTCATTTTGAACATTTTCATACATGGTATATCGTTGAGCCAATAGCTCACCAAGTTACATGGATCCTGAGAGAGAGTTTGAATTACTAATTGTGTAGAATGTTGTCTACGTGTCAAATGAAATGTTCTCTTGGTATTTGCTCTGCTCCCTCTCCCTAGACCCCTAAACCACTGTCTAGTTAGCCCAGTGGATAATTGGACAGTTGGTTGGTGAAGATTAGGCTAACTTGCCCTTGTTCAAAGCCAGACATATGGGAAGGCCTTCTGTTAGGAATGTAGAGATGTTATCTAACATCTTTAAAGCCAAGATCCTCTATTCTTTGACTATTCAGTTACCATTTCTATAGCCAACTCAAAAGGGCCTCTTGTTTGCCCAGACATAAAAATACTTCAATCCCAAACCTCTCTATATGAGAACGTTTTAGCCTGTGACCTGTTCCAGACTGTATAGAATCACACAGAGAACTTCCATGTTTCCGATTGACAGCCTTCACTGAGGTCTACCAAGTAGTTACCTTGGTCTCTTTCTATAGGACCACAGCTTAATTCCTGAGCTCCAAGTTTTAATTTTGATTTGAGGAAAGGTGAACTTCAGACACTGAAAAAAAAAGAGAGAGAGAGAGAGAGAGGATTTTTTCCAAAAATATAATCCTCCTATTAAATTGCCCCTTGCTACTAATATGACTACATTTTTCCTTATCTTATATTTAGCCATATCAACTTTTCTCCCCTTCGGCATGGAGAATGAAGGAAGAAGTTTGTGAAGCCTTCAGAAAACTCTAGAAGCCTCAGGTGCTACCAATGTTAAGTTGATAAGTCTTCTCCTCTTTGCCTCTAATATATCACTTATGGTGACATTTCATGAGAGACCTTTTACTTTCCATAACTATATGCTGTAAAAACCTCACCAGAGATGCCCTTTGTAGTATTCTGAAATCATAGGAATGTGGCAGGTGGGGAGTTTGGAACATGCCTAGGACTCACATTTATTGAGCTGGAAAAACTCTACTTTGAACTGCCAATCAAAACCCAAAGCAGCTTTCCTTTCAAATTTGAAAATAATATAGCTCAACAAAACTCTAGATTTTCCCCCTTATAAACTGTTTCTCCAGTTATAGTTTGTGACATATGATTAGACTGTTTAAAATGCTGGCAAAATGGTTAATGAAATAAGAGAAACAGATCAACAACATATGTTCACCTTAAACCATCTGTCCATGATTTCACCCGTGACTAACTGGTTATGAGATAAGATTTAATTAGGTTATTTCTGTCGGTTTATCGAGAGTCACAAACTCAGGTCCTATAGGGGCCATACAAAATGACATAAATAAATCAAGTGAAATGGGTGGGGATCCTAGTACTGAACATAGCTTATTCTTCTAAAGAAACCAGCTCCGCTGCTCCCCTGCCTCTGTCACCACCATGCTTGCTATGGAGGATGCAATATCACCATATGTTCTGATATTTCAAGATAGTCAGACGGAACTTCATGATATATATTCATTTAAAAATATTGGCAACTAGTCAATTTTTAGACCAAGTTTTAAGTCACACAAAACAGTCTGCTAGCCAAAAAAGGTGAACTTTTCATTTCTCACCTCTGGGGAAAAGTTCTGAAGGTTCTATCCATGAAGAAGGTCATTAGGATACACTGACATCAAAGTCAAGGTCTTCCATTTACACTTCAATCGATTCAGCTCAATTACAGGAATTTGTTCAATGTTTGCCATTCATCAGGTTAATAAACTACATATTTAGGCTTTTGAAAATGTGGCATATGATATTTTGAAGGCAAGGCAGTTTAATAAAAATTACAAAGCAAGATACTGTATCAAAGCCAATAATCTTGAATGGAATGCCAGCCAGTCCAGGGCATGACAAACAAGAACTGAGGAATGGCTGGAGGAAAAGAAAGAGATAAGAGGAAAGCAGAGGGAATACAGAGCAAGCATTGCTTAGAGGCAAGTGGCAGTGGGATCCATATTCTGATCTATCCTAGGTATTAGTATTTATTGTGTGTACTCTAAGTACTATTATTATTATCCTCATTTTATTAAAACATTTTTTTCAATGACTCATCTTCACTGCCAATGCTTCCAAGAGATGACAGAGAGTCTAAGGCACCATGCACTTAATTAGATTTAATATAAAACTTACTTAAATTTTGTCAAGTTCTTTGTGCTTTACAAAATAAACACCCTCACACATTATGTCTCATTTGATCCTGATAAACTGTGCTGTAGAAAGGGAAGACATTTTTACTGCCATTTTCCTAATGAGAATACTAGGCCTGAGGAAGCTAAGTAATTTATCAAAGTCCACTCATTTGGGAGAAAAGCAGGACTCCAGCCAGTGTTCTTTCCAGCCTGTTTTCTGTTCATTTTAAATGGTAGCTCATCCATGATTCTCTCATAGCAGGAACTCAACTAATCTCTCTTGATTAGTTTCCAAAGCTAAACATTAGAGTAAAGAAACAGAGATGCTGGGGATTCAGAAACTTACCTTACAAATTTGGTGTTCACCAGTTTATTTTTTAATTCATAAATTGTCCATATATGGCATTAGTGTTGGGGAGGTGACTTAGTAGAGCCTCACTATAGTTCTGTAGATAGCTCCGATAAAGGGAAAGCAAATCAGATATATGATAATCAAGATTTGCTCAAAATAAAAATGAAATAATTTATTTGCCCCATAAAATTAATGAGAATTCCCTTAAAAAGCATTTAAAATCAATTTTATTCTCAAAGCGTTAAGTTCATACTCAACTTTTCAGGGATACATCTGTGTACATCATAAGGACTACATAAAAGTTCCAAGAGAAGAAAATTTAAAAAAATACATTTACAACCTCATAGTACTGTCTTTTCAAAGGAACACATTCCACAGCAACTAAGTAAGAAGAAATATCTTATGTCCAGAATTATTTTCCAAACACTGTGGAAAGGTGTATATCCAATGTTGAGACAAATATAATAGACATTGATTATATTTTGGACAAATTACCCTTAAAAAAATATATACATATATAAAAAATATATATATACATATATATTGTTCTTCTTAGATCTATGTTAACCATATATGGGCTGATTTGTTATTAACCAACTAATTTTCACTTTTCTGGATTGCATAATTTGAGACAATAAGATATTTATTGAAGAGGAAAGATTAATTAAATAGCAGCACCCAGTGCATCATTAATAGATTAAAGCTGAACATCTGTAGGTTTCTCTTTAATAAGAAAATCATGACGGGATTCCATGTAGTACACTGCAGCTTTAAGTGTATCACTTTAAAAGTAAAAAAAAAATCTAGATCCGGTGCATGATGTCATAAATTCCAATGCCAACTGTGCCACTTATTAGCCCTATTAGGGGAAAATTTCTATGCTTTAAATCTTGTTTTCTTAATCTGTATAGTTCCTCCTCACAGAGTACTGTGACAATTAAGGAGGTAATGTGCAATGAGGTAAGAAACAGGGTACCAGCCAGACACCTTACATGAGTGCAATAAAACTTAACCATTACTACCAACTACATGTTGAAAAGAAACAAGTCCGATTTTAAGATACAGGTTTCACCCTACTACACGAAAGTAGAGCTTTCCTGTGAACCTTTTGTAAACTGGAATGGTGGGAATTGAAGAAACAATTGCTATTAACTTATATGTAATATTTCTGAGTGTTCCCAACCTCTTCCCTCCCCCCTCCCCTAAAGTGCCTCACTTAGGTTTTTCTAATACCTTAGGACACATCTTGATAACAATACACAAAATAAATCAAAGTAAAACACAGGTGCTCACAGACAGGTCAGAGCTCTGGTAGTTGATGCTGGGATGCTGAGTGTAGGTCCCGGGGAAGGAGGTTGGCTGGGTGACTGTCACTGTTTGGAGCGTAGCTGCCTCTATCACGGCAGCTGCCAAACCAACACTGTGTTCACTTTTCAGCTTTTTTCCCATAAAAGTAGAAATTCTCTTCGGATGTCTTTCAGTTACTGAAAGCAGGTACCAATACAGGTCTTCATAAAAGCAAAGCACTGAAATGCGAACTTCCTGAAGTTGGAGGGTATCTATATACATTTTATATACAAAGAATCACTTTAATGAGAAACTATATGCAAACAGCATATACACTATATGTATGTATATATGAACATGCAGTATAGGTGTCTCTGTGAGTGTATACACAAACAGGTCACTTTTCTTATCCTCATTCCTAGATAAAATTTTCATCTTTAGGGCAGTGAATATATCTGCCAAAAGTTGCGCTCCTGGTTAGAATTAGCATTGAGACTGATTCCAAACCCATTTCTACTTTTGATTGATTCTAAAACCATTCCTACTTTTTCTAAGATGCAGTTCATCTGAACTCATGTTTATCACGTAAAAAGTAACTATTTTTTTTAAACTTAAAAATGAAATCATCAACTTGCACCATGTTGAGGTTGTAAGACCTTCATAATCTAGCTGGTAAAATTTGAGGGGGAAAAAGAAAAATGAAGGTGAAAGGAAAGGAACCATTTGTCACAGATATTGTGTACGTGAATCTTTTTATGAATATAGGAATTTCTTTCACTGCACTCCCAACAGGTAGTCATGCAATCCATATATGAATGTTTTTGGTAATTTGCTAGCCCTGTTAGAGAAATCTTCCTGATGGTGAACTAAAATATGCTTCCTTCTAGTTTCCACCCATTGCCATTGTTCTGCTCTTTGCTATTTATAACTTGGGGAGTTCTGGCCCAGAGATAAGCTGGAGTAGGCTCTTAATGAAAGTATGAATTGGGGCACGGACAACTGTCCTCGCTATGGCACTTACTATTAGGATAGATATCTAGTTTTATAAGTTTCTCTAAACCTAGGTGATCTGTCCCACACCCAATGAATTCAAATTTTGTTGGTGAGGCATGGGAGGCACAGATGTAAAATATAAATGGTATTCAAAGTCACTTGGGGCATCTCAATCATAAAAAAAAAAAAATCTGCTTATTAGGAAGTTACATGGTGGGCAGGGTCTAACCCCCAGAGAAGAGGCTATTAAAAGGTAGATGGTTTGGTAAGGTCTCATTGAGAGAGTTCAGGGCAGGTGTCCAGTGCCAGTGGGAGAATGAAGTCAAAATCAGAGTCCATATTCATAAAGCCTATATGATGTGCAATGGCTTGGGTGGATAGTAGAGTTCATTAATTCATCAAATATATTTGTGGAGTATTGAATATGCATTGAGTATGTGTTAAGTGGCACCATGATAAGGGCTGGAGATACAATGGAAAAGAAGACAAATCAGGTTTCTAGACTTATGGGGAGAACTCTCATCAGTTTCATTGAATATCAAGCCTACCACATTGAGACCCAAGATTTATTCCATTATTAGGGATGGAATATATAAACCTGTTCTATTTTTATATGTGCTTCCTCTTCAACATAACACCTCTTCAAAGATATATTAAGATAAGTTGGATGAGGAAATTTTTTTTTGTAACAGTATTTCATTACCCTTTCTCAAAGAGCAACATAGACATATCTATGAATACATTTACACATTGACTCATTTTGATGTGAACAAGAAGTTCTTATATCAGTGTGTATACTCACCCACACCATTTCCTCACAAAGATAGAATGTATCATCGTGGTTGTGCATAAATGAGCATTGACACCTGGCAATTGACTTATTTTTTCCTGGTGACCTACACCTGACATTCAGTGAAACCCAGATTTGCCATAGACCGTTATTTTCATAATAAAATAAGAACAGGTAGGAGGAAGGAAGGCGCAGTGAGTTAGAAACTTTACCATTTATTAAAATGTGAGTATAGCAACCCCCGATCAATCACCATGTTGGCCTCTGCATTTGGGAAATAATGGAGATTAATGTGTGTCCATACAATTTTAAAGCAATATAACCCTTTGGCATATTGCATTTTTCACTTTAAAACCCTTAAGCAGACTAATTTATCAATAGTTAACTTACTCTTTGTGTAAACTTGGTTGGTGGGCCTGTGGGAGAAGGAATGAAGATGAGAACTTGAGGACTGTGTAAAATCAGCTCTTGCTTATATAATAAAATATAAGCCCCAGGGAAGATTACTGATGTATGAAAAGCCCAGGCAGGCACAGGAACATTTTCTAAGTCCTGAGAAAATAGGGTAAGAAGAGATGTAATTGCAAACACATTTAACTTAAATCCAATAAAGTCTACATAAATATTTTTACTAAGTATAGTCAACATAACATAGAATTATAGGAGACTCTTCCCATAGCAGATCACAATTTCACGTGGATATTTCCTAAATCAACTTGGGGAAGGTGATTCTGGAGAAGGCTACCAGGAGAAACATACATGTTTTATGAGTGGATGCTTTCTGGCAATGTTTATGTTTAAAAACATTTCCCCCCAATATCCTGTTTTGTATGATTTTATCTTTGAACTTGCCAACCTTGGTACCCTTTAGGGATACAATGTCTAGGATGGATGAGGATTTCCATATGGGCACTCAAAGCACCATAATTCTCTCTTCCACAGAATAGGGATATTATCTTTGCCCTAAAGGCCCTTAGGACTTAAAGAATAGAATGAACAAACACAAGAAGCTATTTCCAATTTTGGTCTCTACATCTGAGAAAAAGGAGATAAGTTGATATATCCAAAAATACATATTGAGACACTAAAATAAAGCATCAAAAAGCACAGTTGTTAAAGAATCTTGAAAATATTTCATCTGGGTTTCCTAACACTAAACACCTATGCATAGAGAAATTTTATATAAAGAACAAGGAAGGAGGAAAATATATATGTTTATATTTCCACCTTTGGAAGTGCAAAGGAAAAAAATAGCTAAGCTCTTCTTTTTTCAAATACTCCCTTATTGTGAATGGGATGGAACATGATACTACTGCTTCTCTTTCAAAATGTTGTGTTACAAGTTTCCTTCATTCCTACATTTTCTTTTTTTTCTTTTCTTTTTTTTTAATTTATTTATTTACTCATGAGAGACACAGAGAGAGAGGCAGAGACACAGGCAGAGGGAGAAGCAGGCTCCATGCAGGGAGCCTGATGTGGGGCTTGATCCCAGGACCCCAGGATCACGACCTGAGCTGAAGGCAGAAGCTTAACCACTGAGCCACCCAGGCACCCTCATTCCTACATTTTCAAAAATTTAATAGCTTGATGTACACTAATGTTCTGGCTTCACTGATTCACATGACTATGAATTATCAAGATAATATTTATAGAGTGAAATTATACATAGTAAGGAATGTATTCTTCGATCACCACAAACAAGCCCTCAGATCCATATGGACAAAAATTATATGATATTTGGGTCCTAGTATGCAAATTCCTTATACTAGAAACATTTGCTGTTAAATTGTCTACAAATACTCCTAAATAATTTGCTATGCTTGGGTTTCTGAAACATCCTTGCATTTAACATAATCCCTATGGCCCATTATTTCCTAGGAATTCCTGGCCATGGTTGTTGGAAAATAGCCTCACCCTTTGCTGAAGTATAGTTATCATATAGCTATTGGGATTATAGGTCCTTATTTCCTTTACTCATTTTTTTTAGTTTAAATTCAATTAGCCAACACATAGTACATTATTAGTTTCAGATGTACAGTTCAATAATTCATCAGTTGCATGTAACACCCAGTGCTCATTCCATCTTGTGCCCTCCTTAATGCCCTCCTCACCCATTTACCCTATCTCCCCAACCTCCCCTCCAGCAACTCTCAGTTTGTTTCCTATAGTTAAGAGTCTCTCATGGTTTGTCTCCTTCTCCGATTTCTTTCCATTCCATTTTCCCTCTCCTCCCCTATGATCCTTGGCTGTTTCTTATATTCTGCATATGAGTGAAATCATATGATAATTATCTTTTTCTGATGGACTTATTTTGCCCAGCATAATACCCTCCAGTTCCATCCATGTCAATGTATGGCTGAGTAATATTCCATTGTATATACATCATTCATCTGTCAGTGGATATCTGGGCTCCTTCCATAGTTTGGCTATTGTGGAAATTGCTGCTATAAATATTGGGATGCATGTGCCTCTTAGGATCATCACATTTGTATCTTTGGGGTAAATACCTTTACTCCTAATACGATTTTTAATATGGTTTCTTCCATTGGCACCCAACAATAATGAATTTGTCAACATGAAGTCATTAAGGAACTTAGCAGAAATCTCAATAGTATGATGGAGGCAAAAGACAAAGTACAGTGGGGTTGATGGGAACATGGGCTGCAAGAAGGTAGAGATGGAATATATAGAAAACATACCAATATAAAGAATTTTAGGAAATAGGTCATTTTTTAAAGTGCCATGTGAGATGCATATTTTAATTTAAAAACACGGGATTTAATAGAAAAGGGAAGTCATACCTGGTGATGGAAAATATTTTTAGGAGGTTTGCCTGTAAAGGGGAGTTGAAGCAACAAGATCAAGAGAGGTTTTGGACATAGTCAATCAAAATAATAACTGATCTAACTTGAGTGTTACACTAAGCATTTGACATGTGATTTTGATTCAATCCCCAAATCCACTCTATGTGGTACATGCTATTATTATCTCTGTTTTGTCTATGAGTAAATTGGGGCACAAAGATTAAGTAACATTCCTCAGTTCACTCTGATGGGATTTCAATGCAGTCAGTGTTTGCATTATTAACTACAGCACTTTCTGTCTCACCATAGGATAATGGGCCTATTTGGAAGGTCCAGTTTTTGTCTTGCTACTTATGCTTTATGAGACTGCTCACAACCCACTTACCTGAGCTTGTTATCTGTGTGTACAATGCACATATAGATGGATGCATGGAAAAGAGGGAAAACTGCGCAAAAACATGACTGTTTCACAGTACCTTCACCAGTCATGTAATAGGTTGTAAACTTAGGAACATTTCATCCATTCCTCAAAAGGAATAAATAGATATTTCAAGAATTCTGAAGACAATTCTTTTTTTTTTCTATCCCTCAGAAGGCAAAGGAAAATACCACCTCGCATAAAGGAAGAGATTCTAATGGAGAGAGTGTTCCAACGGGGTCTGGTTTAAAACACTTGAGGTCAAACATGAACTTTCTGAAAAGAAACTTGAGCAGCAATTGCTCTGACCAACAGAAGGAAAAACGACATAATTGGGGTCCCCTGGGATGAAGTGATATGATCCTGGGATGCAGTGTGACAGGAAGATGGAGACTACAGGATCCTCCTATAGAACATCACCAGTCACTCTGGAGGGAAGCATGGCCTATGGGTTCCAGGCGGTGAGGCTGTCAAGTCCTCTGGGGTTCTGAAAGCATTCAGGTCCCTCTGCTGTAGAGACAGTATTCTAGACTGGACAAACAACTCTTCAGAACTTTCAAATGACTATTTTCCTCTCTTATTATTGTGAAGTATGTAATAGGAGATGTTATGTTTATTTAATTTTAAAAATGAGATATCACGTATTCTATGATGGCAACAACTTTTTTTTTTTTAATTTTTTTTATTTATTTATGATAGTCACAGAGAGAGAGAGAGAGGCAGAGACACAGGCGGAGGGAGAAGCAGGCTCCATGCACCGGGAGCCTGATGTGGGATTCGATCCCGGGTCTCCAGGATCGCGCCCTGGGCCAAAGGCAGGCGCCAAACCGCTGCGCCACCCAGGGATCCCTGGCAACAACTTTTTAACTTTTGCAGGTAAACAGTCACTTAAGTTTTGTTCCAATCTTATCTCCTACTCTTTTTTTTTATGTTTTTTAAAAAGGTTTTATTTATTTATTAGAGGGAGAGAGAGAGAGAGAGCCCACACAAACTGGGGGGGTGGGGGGAGGGAAAGAGGGAGAGGAAGAAGCAAGCTCTCCACTGAGCAGGAAGCCAGATGCAGGGCTCAATCCCAGGACCCTGGGATCATGACCTGAGCCAAAGGTAGAAGCTTAACCCACTGAGCTACCCAGGTGCCCCCTATCTCCTACTTTTATATTCCTACAAAATAGGAGCACAAATTCATAATATAATGTATTATCAAACTTAGATGAATGAATATGCATTCTTTGTAATATGACTTCTGCCCACCTCTTTAAGCCCCTCCTTTTGCAACCCATTTCCAGGTGCATACCTCCAAATATATTTTTTTAAGATTTTAATTATTTATTCATGAGAGACACACAGAGAGACATAAGCAAGACATAGGCAGAGGGAGAAGCAGACTCCCTGGGGGAAACCCAATGCAGAACTTGATCCCAGGGTCCTGAGCCAAAGGCAGACACTCAACCACTGAGCCACCCAGGCATCCCCATACCTCCAAATCTAGACATGTACTAGAAGTTTCCACAACAGGTTCGTCTCTCTGGTGTATTTTGCCTTCATGTATTGTTCCCCATTATCTGTGTAGCAACCTCTCATTCATCCAGTATAATAGGACTCACAATCTTAGCTTCCTAAAGGCCCTCAGGGGTTCTCCCTCTGTTCTGGAGGCACAGCTCTACACATTGCTGTCATGGCTTTCTAGTGGGAAGAGGGATTAAAGGCAAGGCAAAGTGCCCAGAATATAAGAAGTAACCAGTGCATGCTTGTTCAGTAACTACCTTATAAGTGATATATCCAGGAATAGAATTTGAAGTTCTGGTGCCCCCTGGTCCTACTGCATTCAGGGCAGCAATCTAGGAACTAGAGGTGCTTTAATCAAGGTCCTTACAGGAAAGAGCACACACAAATGAGGTAATTGAGAAGAGTCGAAAGGGAAATCTTATACAAAGGTCTGAGTAGAATTAAGGGAAACCATCAAAGGGTCATGAAACATGTAAGACAGCAACTGCAAGGCCTGTAGGGCCAATATGAGGGACAGGTTACCAGATCCAGAGAGAGCCACAGGTAAGAGCTACCTGATAGGACCTGTGGCTACTGCGACTGACCACAGGGAAGCCAGGAAATCATTAGTGACTCATGTCTCCCTGCTCTCTGTTCTCCTACAAGTGCTTCTCATTGGCCAATTCCAACTGGAAGCCAGAGGGTAAAGGATCCAGTTGTTGTAAGCTGTAAAATTCAGCCTCCTCAGGCTTTGAGCATGGTAGAACCAGACAGAGATGGAACTGAAGGTCAAACAAAGATATCCAGCATAGAGAGTGGATTCCAAACTCATCTTCAGCAAGCAGAGTCTGATGATGGCTTATGATAGATTTTGAAAACGAGGATGAGATGAAGAAGTGGGAAGAGTTTCAAAGTTAGAAAGGCAACAAGCAGTGGACAGCCAGGATTAATATGAGCGGGCCGTTCTAATTAGCATCAGAGTCAAGAGGGAGGCAGATTGGCAGAAACCAGATGTAAGGCAATAGGTCAGGAACCCAGAATTGAACAGGAGTTTTAATGAAAAATAGAAGCTGTGGCCAGGAGAAATTCTCTAAAACAGTACAGTTGGTTGCAGTGCCTTTTTTTCAAAATATATACAGATTTATTCATAGGTGAAGGAGCTGGTTTTGGCAGATACAAAGAGGTCTGCAGAGCTGGTTTTGGCAGATACAAAGAGGACAAAGATATGACTCCTAACTTTAGGAACTTTCTAACTTTTGGCTAAAACCAAAGGGGCCAGACATAATCCAAGAGTGCTGTCCACTCCTTGGCATATCCTGGCATCTCAGGTCTATTAGGCCTCTCCTGCAACTCAAATCCTTCAGAACTATTTTTTAACGTTGCCACAAGACTCTGAAATTCTTTGACATTACAGACATCATGCTTATAAAGTGGAGATATATATGTATATGCACATATATTATAACATATAAAATAATAATATAACAAATTATGAATATTATATAGCAATCATTAATTATATCATTATAACCATTAATTATATAGCCATTATAACCATTAATATCACTATTAATTATATGTAAAGTATAATTATAACTAAATATATAATTAAATAAATTATAACATATATAATTATATTTATGTTCTTCAAAAAATTAACAGTAAGTTTAATTTTTTAAAAATCTATTTGAACCCTAATAAAATCTCAAGACCCAGTATGTGACTCAAGATTTTACTTTCAATCGCAATCAGCTCAATCAAGAAAAAGGTGATTTGGAAAAGTAACAGTTAATTTAGAATTCCGTCTTCCTATTCCCTCTGCACCACCAGTTCTTGTAGATCCCCATTTGTGCTACTTCAGCCCAGAATCTTTTAATGGGAAGAAACAGAAACTCAACTCAGACTAAGTGAAGCAGGGAAAGAAAGTAGTAAACACAGAGCAGCTGGACTGTGGCTCGTCTAGATCTGGGTTCTGAAAAGATTCGGTCTTCCCTGGGTTCTCTTCATTGGACTCCTTTCTACAGACTCATCTCATGATAGGGAAGATCATCGCCTGTAAGCCCAGATCCCCATTTTTCCACTTTACCAACTCCAGAAAAAAATATGATGTGTCCTGCTGTCTGGGACACCATGATCTGCTGTTGCCCCCAAGAGGCTCAGGCTTGGTCTTGTGTCACCACTGTGGCAGGGGAATGGGTGAGATGGGGACAGGTGCAGAGGAGTAATGATTTCATTAACTCATAAAATCTCTTTCTCTGTGCCTCTTTTTCTTTCCATCTTTCTATCCATACATCCACCCATTTATTTACCTATAAATAAATACACCTTTGTTTGGACTAACAGCATTTTGAATTATGCTAATTTGCATCAAACTAAGAGCTTAGTGAGAGAAAGGGAAACAAATGAAAAGAGATAAAGAGCAAAGGCATGCTCTTATTCCACCTTCATTCGGCCAGGAGACATTATACATCATAATTACTTAGAACGTTCACTCCTTAGAAATTCTAGGACTGAATTTTGTTCTTCTTTCCAGTGGCCTAAGACCACTGGGATTGGGGATATAAATATCAAGAAGCACCAATACCCATTTTGTTAAATCACAAGATGCCTCCTACATCCCTTCTTTCCTTCTGTTCCGTCTCACCTCCCAGCTTCTCAGCTAACTCAGATGCACAAACTCGTCCTTGCCAAGTGATTCAGCCCAGGGAAGTGAAGCTTGTCAATGATGCAAAAATAATTTATTTGTAGTTCTATATCTTATCTCAAAATTCTTCTAAATGTTACAATCTAATCTACAATGTGTTGTGTTGATCTTAATGTGAAATAATGTATCTACCAGTCATTTAAGTAAAACTGGTAGTAAAGAAATATACCTCCTGTTTCTCCCTTGCTCTGCACCTCCCCATCTCCAGCACACTGCTCTGCATACCTTAATCCAGAAGGCAGGGCTGCGCTTACTCCCTCACAAAGAAACCAAACTTGGGTAAGCCAATGGGGATATGGGATCCCTGGGTGGCGCAGCGGTTTGGGTTTGGTGCCTGCCTTTGGCCCAGGGCGCAATCCTGGAGACCCGGGATCGAATCCCACGTCGGGCTCCCGGTGCATGGAGCCTGCTTCTCCCTCTGCCTCTCTCTCTCTCTCTCTCTCTCTCTCTCTCTGTGTGACTATCATAAAAAAAAAAAAAAAAAAAGCCCATGGGGATATAACTGCCAGTCCGAAATCAATCCTATTGTTCCAGTGTCACTTTTGTATTCACTGAAATTTCAGTTTCCCTAAGTGTTTTGACGATAACTAAAAATTTCCCAAATGAGGAAATAGCAATTATAGTTTTTAAAAAAGCAACTGCCGTGAGATATTTAGAAAATTACTGTAATGTCCATGGTGATCTTATTGTTATTTTTTTTTATCAAGTTGGCATTTTTGAGGTGTAAAGGGCTTTTTTTTAATGATGAAAGTGAGATATTGTTGTTAAATTGATACATTGTACCTGGCAATATAACAGGCCATCAACCAGTTTGAGACTTAAAGTTGTTCAGGCTGCAGAATAAACGCATGTGTGTTCTTTGGTTCTGCTGACCCATCACTCTCGTGCCACTCCTGGGGGCTGTATTTGACCATTGTTCTCCAGCACCGCTGGGTCTCTCTGCAGGGAAGAGAATCTTGGTCCTTATTCTGTTTGGACACAATCTGATGTGGGTATTAGAGACCATGCCTTCCTCTGGGGTTTTATAATCTTTGAGGCCTGATTCTTTTCTTGAGTGCCTTCCAAAAATCTCATCCGTAATTATTTGGCGTCTTCTAACATTGCAAGACCCCAATTTCCAGAATCTATTTCAGAATCTATTCTAATTCTACTTACATGCTGGCTGGTTATTTTCTGATTTTTTTTTTTTTTTTTGTAACAACCTCACCAAGGCAAGTAATAGCCAGTAGACACTAGTTCTCTTATGTATTCATTCGCTTCTTCTGAAAGTACAAGTTAAAGATATTTACTCTGCCTCCCAAGTTACTAAAGGCAACAGTTTTTCCAGCTGCTCTTCCACAATATAAAATGGATAGTTAGTTTCTTATACATCCCCATCTCTCATATTGACCTTACTGATGCATAATGAGGTCAATGCCGAATATTATTGTTTTACGTTAAAACAGTCTGATTGAAAATACCAATTTCTTTGTTAGCATACCCTAAGCTATGTCTGAATAATGTACCCTTAAATCATAATAGTTTAACACAATCAAAATTTACTTCTTATTCGTGTCATAGTTGAAAACAGGTTGGGCTGCCCTTTTCTATCTCATTGTGATCCCCTGTGGAGCCCCTGCCTTCCCAAGCTAGAGAAGAGAAGAGCTAGAGGACTCTTAGGGTGATTTCAGAGGCCAAGTCTGGAAGTGGGGGGGGGGGGGTTACTTCATTGTTACTTACCTTCCTCTGGTCAGAACTCAGCTATTTGACCACATCTACTTGCAGGACAATCTAGGAAATGCAGCCCTTCTGTGTGATCTGAAAGACCAAATGTTGTAGTAAACACACAGCCTTTTCTCTGCTATGGGTGACTGCAAGCTAGTGGTTAAGTGTACAGGCTCTGATTTCATCAATATTGGCCATGGGCGTTGAGTGAGTTACTTAACTGCTGTGTGCTTTAATTTCCTTTTCTGGAAAATGGGGACAATAAAAGGATAATTATATGGGGAGGGCATAAGTTTATATACATAGAGTAATCCAACTAAGGCTGGTGCACAATAAGTGCTATATAAGGGTATATAAATGCTACATAGCAAATTGTTAGTATGTTGGCAAGAGCATATTGGGATAATTAGCAAATGTGTCACTTTATAGAAAGTCTATTTGATTAGGAAGTCAGACATTTAAAAATCCTAGCCCACATGGCTCTAAGGCCAAAATAGTGCCTACCTTCATGACTCATTTTGTGTCCTTTTACTGTAGCTCATTTCACTTTCGCAGGATTTATTTTAGATTATGTGCTAAACCAAAAGAATGAGACATTAGTGAAAGTTCTTCGGATGGGTTCTCACCCAAAGAATATTCTTCCTAAAGACTCTAAAGGAATTATATGATTAATGACTGCCAAATTTACCAAGAAGGGAGTCTGTATGAGAAAATATTGTCTTTCATTCATAAAATAATTTATTCATGTATCAAAACCTAATAAGCATTTAGTATGCATCAGAACCGAGTTAAACAAAAAAGTTATAAATAATGGATTCTCGCTATGGCAGTAGAAGGAGATTGTGCATCTGTGGAGTAGTTTTTATTATTATATCCATTTTTATGAAGAAAAATGTGTGGTTTGAAAAGGAACCATCAGTGCTCTGCATTCTCCACTTACTATAGGAAGAGTTAAGATTTATATTCAGGACTATGCAAGTCAGTAGCCATACTCTTCACTCCTCCAGCATGTCAGCCAGAATGCTAGCAGGAAACAGCACATACATTCAAAATGGGCAAGTCAAAAGTGAGTTCTAAAAAAAAGACTACAAATAAAAATGTGGGCAAAGTATGAGGAGATACCAGGGATAATGTAGTACAGTGAGGCTGGTAAAATCTGATGATAGTTCCTTCCTGTAGGTCTAAAAGGAAAAGAGGAGTAGTTACCAGGAGCTAGAGAGAGAAAGTGACCTGTCAGAAGATGAGAATTTCAATCCAGGAGTGTAGCCAACCTAATGTGATCCCACTAGAAAGGAACTGGGGCAAAAAATACTCAGTACTTTCCTCTCTGATCTCCTGCCAGTGATTCTCACTGCCAAAACAAGCAGAAATCAGAGATTGAGGGACCCCATTGACAAATAAATCCATATGGGTCAGCTTCCCAAAGAACCAAAGAAGATAAGAAAAAGAAATGAGTGAATTTGAGGGGCACATCAGAAGATATCAAAGGTGAGAAATGGAGGAAAATGAGACTGAGTGGAAAACAAGATGGCCAGCACAACCACTTGGAAATCCGTGCGCGCACCTAATTATAAAGCATTTTAAAAAATTGTATTAGCCAAGAATTTACAATGGATTTAACCTAATTTTCACATCAACAACTCTCCTTTGCTATGAATATTACCTCAGTTTATTAATATTTAATCACTTTATTATAGTAATAAATTAAGTGGCAAAAGCAGATTTGGGAACAAACACATTACGCATCTGACTTTTCGTAAGTGCACAGATCAACAGCTAATAGCTGAGGCACGCAGACATAGCACAGGTACCTAGTTTCTGCAGGAATTCAGTGGCCAGAGGGATGGGCAATTGTAATTTGCCAAGTGAGAAACTACAACAGTAAAACTAGCAAATCAGAGTTAAAGGGCAGAAAAGAGAACTTCCAGTAAAGTTCTATGCTGAGCATCTGACTATTTTGCTTGGAATCTTAAATGGAAAAATATGTGTCCATCCAGAATATTCTAGAAGTCATTATTCCTAATCTTGTCTTCCTTGTAATATCAAAATCATCAGTTTCCTATTGAAGCTGTTCTTGGTAGTTAACATCTGTGCAGTCTTCATATCTAAAAATTTCATGGATCAGCATCACCACTACATGCATGGTCCATTTCAGCAGACCAGTTTTGCAGGCAGCATAAATGATTAATGAATCCTGTGTGGCGAACTAGCAGCTTGTTTGGTGTTTCTGACCCAGGTGCTTTAAAACTCATTACTGGTACCTACTGAAGCTTTTCTAATGGATTTAAAATAGATTTCACTACTGTTAACATGGTTCTGCTCCTATGTGATCTTGATTTTCATGTTCCTTGTTTATGTGTTGTTACTTGTCATTGTTAGGCACTATCAACAGGCTTACTTTTTTTTTTTTTAAGTCAATCTGCATTCAAGGTGACAATTTACCATGTCCCATTTAGAAAAGAAAGACATTTACTACAAAGTTGCTGGTCTAAACAATGGCCATATGACAAGATAGCACTGTTAAATGTAGAATTTGTTAGTTTAATATTACAAACAAAGCTAGGTCTATACTAAAACAGTGCCCTAGAATATTAGACATCAGTAATTTGCTCAATGCTTCCACATAGCTGCAATCAGGCTTGCAAACATCAATCAACCTCTTTCTCTCGCCCTGGGTGGGGACAAACACTAGATTGGCCAATTAGATCAACTTCTTTCTCCAACTACTGTGATTGGTTCAGATATAGGCATGTGACTCCAGCACACGGTCAATCCCTTTTTTTAATGTTTAATATATGGATGATGGGAGAGATTATGTGTCTTCTTCTCTGGGATTACAAACAATAAAATTTATGGAAACAAGGGCTATCACAGAAATCTTTCCTTCTTGCATAAAGGAAGCCATCTGCCCTAGGGAAGAATGGGAATAACTTAAAAAATAATCACCCAATTAGCACATGAAGAAAAAAATATTAGCAATCTTTCCTTGGTGGAAAGTATAAAATCTATATTTTTTGCATTCCTGTATGACTCATTTATGCAAATTTACACCTCAGTCTTTGAAGGACATCCCACCACCATTTGCCCTTAGTTTGGGAGGAAAACTGGGGTTAAGAGAAGAAGGAGGAATAGATACAAATGACCAGGGGGCAAAAATTAAGTAGAAGAAAGGGAAAAAAAAGACTGAAAAAAAAAAAACCCCGTAAGCAATGAGCCACCAAGTCTGGATTGAAAACCAAATTATAATCAAACTTGGCTGTATAAAGGATTAAAATAACCAAAACCAGACATTAGATAATGTTTTTTTTAAAAAAAGATGTAAAAAGTCCTGTGCTTCTACATTTCAGGTTTCCAGAAGGACTGGTGGTATCACTATCCAAGAAATGTTATAGTCACTCAGAGAAATTGGATACATTAACAAAAAAGCCTCGAGTAAAGGGAATTGAACACCACAAATGGAAGCTCATATGATCTGCTCATAGTCTTGACTGTGGAGTAACTTTCAAAATATAATATTTATGATAAAAACTTCTAAGGACTTTGCCATTGATGAAGTATGGCAAACTTAAAGTGATTCCCCATTGCAGAGCAGAGGCAAATCTTTCTGTTTATTGATGCTCAGAACACTGCATTTGTTTAAAGAAATCTCATTACCAAGATCCAGAAAGAAATGCATAGGATTAGCACCCAGGAAAAGTGAGTGTCTTATTTACACAAGTATTAGGGAATAAAATATTTCACAGAAGTAGATTGATGTAGATTGTCTAGATTGATGAAACTTTCCCTATGCAATGATCAAACTCTTAAACAATGTAAACTATTTTGGAGAGAAACGTTATACACTGAATTATTAAAACTGCATTTCTTCTTCAAAAGACCATATGAAATGTAAAACATTTTTGATAGTTGAAGTGATTATTATGAATATAAATTATGGTGTTGTATTACAAAATATGCCTTGAGGGCTTCCAAAGTATTTGAAGCTTTTCCTTAATCCAGATGTCTATGCTTTCAGAATTTTTGTGTCTGGATATCATTATCATCATCATCATCATCATCATCATCATCATCCTCATCATCATCAGCCTTCTTCATGCTGACTTACCAGTTAGCCTTTTCTATTATTGGTTTAATGACTCTACAATCTCACTGGTTGGTCATTATACTTTTGTGTTCTTATTTTCTAGGAAAGAGGAAATATGTAAACTGGAGTTAATGATTGAAAGCTTAAAGCCACCCTGTAGTCAAGTTCATTGGCCTTGTAAGTTGTGCTACAACTACATTGGCCTTGTAAGTTGTGCCAGCTATTTTAGGTTTTCAGTAATTTTCTCTCTTTCTGTCTCTCCTTCTCTCTTGCTCACTTGTTTGCTCATAATCAGGTTTGTGCATCTCACTGTACCCTGTGTATAGAGGCAGCCTCCACATTTGATGTAGAAATATGTGTGTGTGGGTACCGTGTGTGCATATACATGTAATATAAGGTATAAAGCATATATTATAAGGAAGGGAAGAGGTGGTAGTTTATGATTTAATAATAGATAGCTGTAGATAGATAGTTGTAGTTATCTACTTGAGCATATAGTAAAGTGAATGAGATTAAGAAAGAAATCAAGACAAAGATTTGACAGAGAAATATTAGACTGGTAGAAGTACTAAAATTAAAATTCTGAAATTTCAACTATAAAACAGTTGCAATGTAAAAATTTAAAATTATTTGAAGAAATATTTGGCTCCCACTATTCCCTGGAAGTCTAAATTACATGAAATTACATGAATTACATGCTTTCCGCCATGAAAATTTTGTGCCTTTGAGCAAACAAATGACTAACATAATTTATGATACTTAGAGAATGATCTTTAGATAATTATAAACCACTTAAGGCCAGAGACCAATCTTATTCATCTTTGCCTCTCATCTACACCTAGCCTAGCACTGTATACAGCAGATGCTCAAAAAGGGCTTTTGAAAGAATGACTGCCAATTCTGCATAAATTCAAAATATGTAGCTGGCTGTTTGGCTATATAGATGAACATATGCGTACACATATACATAAATGTATTAGGAAAAAATCTTTCATTGGTTATTCAGTTAACTTTAAATAAAATCGCTTTACAAAAAAGTCACTTTTATTTCTTGCAAAGACATTTATTCATTGTCTTTAAGTTAAATGGATCAACAAAAACAGTCTCTACCTTAAAAAGGATTACAGTTCCTTTGAAGAATATAATATACATTATGATATCTAAAGATTGTTTATTTCTGCAATATTTGGCACCATAGCTATTTTACATGTCAAGTAAAGCTGAAATTTATAAGATTCTATAATTTTATTTCTCATACTTATTACCTAATTTTATTCAAAATAGTTGATGTAGTTTGTAAACTTTAAGGTACTACACAATTTTACTTCTAATTATTTTCTATTTGGAAAGATCAAAATCTTAGTAAATGAGATAAAACACTTGCCAAAGATTATAAAGTCAATATATGGCAAATCTAAAATTAAAGAATGTATTTCAGGATTGTACACTCATAATTAAACTTCTATTCTTCTTACTGAATTCATTTATTCATTCATTAAATGCACTGATCTCTCCAGAGTATTATTTAGGGCAAGAAATTTGTGCTCGAATTCCTCTCATTTACTTTGTACATTCTGATTGTGTGAGTAACTTGGTTCAAAAGCTTTGTTCTTTTATTTTAGGCTTTTAAATGCCTGATTACCAGGGTAAGTGCAGTGCTGAAAGGTTTTGTTTTTAAAATAACACAGGTAAGAAGTGCAAAAGACTCCTTGTTTAGGAGATAGAGTCTGAGAAACTATTATCAAAATGAATTAAATAACTCAGTTTATGCATTGCCCTGGAAACTAATAAATCAACAGATGACAGCTGCACCTTCCCACGGTACCATTTATTTCCCCCAATATAACATTAATCGAACTTGTAATCTCTTGTTTAATATTTATATTCACGCTTAGAATCTAGACCCTACAAGACCAGGGATATATTAATACCGTTCACCATTTGCTGCCCAGTACCACACAAAAGTGTCTGACACAGAATATTTAATCCAATATTTATTGATTAGTTAAATGAAGCAAAATAGAACAGGTGAAGCGGCACAGAAGTCATTTCAATCATCTACTGAAAACATGAGGGTGGTTTAGTGGTTGAGCATCTGCCTTTGGTTCAGGTCGTGCTCCTGGGGTCCTGGGATCGAGTCCCGCATCAGGCTCCTCGTGGGGAGCCTGCTTCTCCCTCTGTCTATGTCTCTGCCTCTTTCTCTGTGTCTCTCATGAATAAACAAAATCTTTTAAAAAAAGAAAATATGAGAAATTCCTTCTGCAAAGGAAATCAAATCTGCATCAAAGAAAATTAAAATCCTTAATACGTTTTATGTATGCACATATGCAGATATTGCTATCTAAATGTGTGTGCATGTGTCCATTTTGATGCTCTCTCTCTCCATTGAGTTTGATTGAGTTGAGGATGTAATATTAATAATAATAGCAGCAGCAATAAATAATATATATAAACATTTATTGAGTCCTTACTATGGGCCAGGAACTATATGCTTTACATGAATTAAATCATTTGATTCTCATAATTGCAGTACTAGATAATTACAGTTTTTCCCCTATTTTACAGAGAAAGAAATAGCCTATATAGTATAAACTAAATGGAAAACAATGTCACCTTCTATTGTCTGATAAGCTTCTCATATGACCCCAGAAAAAAAGGGGAGGGAAGGAAGGAAGAAAGAAAGGAAAAAAGAAAGAAAAAGTCCTGGCCAGAACTTGTGAAATACACATCAATACAGACCACTAAATTAGAAATTAATTTATGCCGCCTGTTGCATAAAGAATAGTTTAATTGGGTGTGGTTCTGGAGTATATACACTGCAGTACATTCCATTGATCACTGATGATTTTTTTTTTTTTTTTTTTGGATCACTGATTCTTTTTAACTTCAGCTTTGCTTTTTGTATTGTATAGAGTGGATAGAAATAACTTAAACAGAAAACAGGAAATTGCAGTAAGTCATCCTGAGATTTCAACTATTCGTGATTGTCCACAGAATCAAGCTAAGTTTATGAGTAAGAGGTGAAAACATTTAATTTATTGATCTCTTCAAATGAGCCAGGAACCATGTAGAACGTTTTTTATTGATCCTTTCATGTAAGGCTCCTCACTGCGCTTTGATGGGAAGCATTATTTCCTCACTGTGTAGATGAGGAAGTCGAAGTGAATAGCTGATCCCAGGTCACACAGAGTAAGTGGCCGACTCTAGCTCCCACACTGTTTTACTGCTCTATGTCCTCTTTGGAAGCCAAGTTGCACTTGATAAGGGCACACTGGCCTCTGGCCCAAACACAATAACTGTAAAAGTTGAGGTGGAAGCAGTAAAATAAGGCGGTAGGTTACTGACATTGGTCAAATTTGAGCTAATAGGAGACCCGACAGTGGCTCTGTGTGACGATGGGAGAAAAAGCAGGAGGCAGACACAAGAGCTACTTAGGAGACCAAATGGCCAGAAATTAGCACCTATGAGATGCACAGTGGATGAGGGGAAAACAAAGAGAACCCTTCAGTTCCTGGTTAAGTGATGAGCAAGTGTGTGCCCTAAAAATGCGTAAAGAGTTAGGGAAGTGGATAGTTCATTATTTCCAGCAGGAAAATGTTGAATTCGAGGTCACTGCCATTCAGTTGGAGATACCCCGAAGGCAGACACTCACCTACTGATAAATATTTTGGGTGTTTTTAGTTTGGGGCTATTGTGGAAAAACCTTCTTAGAGCATGTATTTACAAATTTCATGCACAAATTTTTTCACTAATTCTGGCTTTCAGAACTGTCAGATGGCATATTTAAGTTTATTCCATGCCACTGAATTTATCACAGAGGCAAGAGGAATATAATACATTTTCTTTTATTCTTTTCAGAACTGGCTAAATCTAATAGCTTATGGGTAGACATAAGACATCAAAATCTCTCCAGACTTATTCCAAATTGCAACAGGAGCAATCTAGGAATTAAACTATTATCCCCAAATACAAATACCTAAGTCAGACATCTCTTTAAATGCAGAGTTCTTAAATAAAAGGCACAAAAAATGTATATTTACATGTATATTGGCAGGCAGTCACAGAAACTACTATCAGGTATATTTTTGCTTTAAAATGAATGCCTAATATTGATACGAGTATTCTCAATAATCTGAGAATATCTGCCATTATGAAACTTGTTCCACTCTTAGAAATTAGGATATACTTGATATAGTGAGTCTTGTCATTCCACTGTTCTTGAGACAAGTCCAAGCAGGGCTGGAAGTCTCCCCTTTCACTGGCACTGCCCACCCTGCCTATTCTCTCGGCATCTACACCTACCTCTCTTGTGCAATCGCTTTAATCTATTCCCATTTGTAAATGCCATGAAGGGAAACCCACTAATGTTTCTGCATTGCTCCTTTTCCCATTTATACTAAAACTTCAGCTGTGTTTGTAGATGCACTTAGCATCTCCATTGAATCAGTCAAATGGCTGGCAAAGAATATGCAGGATGAAAGACTGAGTTTCTTTTTTTTTTTAAATAAATTTATTTTTTATTGGTGTTCAATTTACCAACATACAGAATAACACCCAGTGCTCATCCCGTCAAGTGTCCCCCTCAATGCCCGTCACCCTTTCACCCCACCCTCGGCCCTCCTCCCCTTCCACCACCCCTAGTTCGTTTCCCAGAGTTAGGAGTCTTTATGTTCTGTCTCCCTTTCTGATATTTCCCACACATTTCTTCTCCCTTCCCTTCTATTCCCTTTCACTATTATTTATATTCCCCAAATGAATGAGAACATACACTGTTTGTCCTTCTCCAACTGACTTACTTCACTCAGCATAATACCCTCCAGTTCCATCCACGTTGAAGCAAATGGTGGGTATTTGGATAAAGAAGATGTGGTTTATGTATACAATGGAATATTACTCAGCCATTAGAAACGACAAAGACTGAGTTTCTGATCTTCGGTCTCAAGTGACAACATAAGCAGTAAGGTACATGGCCTTGATCCAATACTCCTTTATATATATTTTATGCATTTTTACTTCCTTGTATTAAGAAACAGGTAATGCTTCACCAAGAATGTAGACTAACTGGTTTGATTAGTTTTATGTATTTTTTAAAAATTAAATAAAAAGAACAGAAAAAGAATGCTTTCTTTAATTTTAGTTTCTTGAAAAACTACAAATCGAATGTTTCAGTTAAACAATGAAAAATACACTAAAGAACAGCTATGTTATTAAAGAGCAAAAAAAGGGAAAAGGTTGGTTTTAAAATTTGGCTTTTTTGCAGCAGCATAACAAACTGTAGTTCTCTCTCTCTCTTTTTTTTTAAAGATTTTATTTGTTTATTCATGAGAGAGAGAGAGTGAGAAGCAGGCTCCATGCAGGGAGCCTGACGTGGGACTTGATCCCAGGTCTCCAGGATCAGGCCCTGGGCTAAAAGCAGCACTAAACTGCTGAGCCACCCAGGCAGCCCCAAATTATAGTTCTGATGAAGAAAATACTGGGCTGCCTGGGCAGCTCAGTTGGTTGAGTGTCCACCTCTTGATTTTATCTTAGCTTCCTGATCTCAGGGTTGTGAGATTGAGCCCCACATCCGGCTGTGCCCAGCGCAGTCTGCTTGAGATTCTCTCTCTACTTCTGTCTCTGCCCTCCTCCTATTCTCTAAAAAAATAAATAAATAAAATCTTAAAAAGAAAGAAAATACTTTTATTACCAAGCTACAATCTTGTTCATAAAACTTTTTTTTGTCTTGGAATTAAAAGTCTCTCACACTCTCTTCTCCCCCAGAAAAATTCTATAAAGCATAGATTGTAGTAATTTTCCATTTTCAGGGAAATCTGAGAGTTAAAGGCCTGGGGGGAAAGGAAAGTAGCACCAACATTGTGGTACCACTCCTCCTTTTAATTTTCTTGACAAATCAATATCCTGTTAATTCAACACATATAAAGTGCCTATGGTGTGCATTATTGAGATGCCAAGCATAGAAAGAGGGTAAGATCCAGTCCCAGCTTGAAACATACCTTATAAAGGACAAATGAAATCTATTATATATTTCTGCAGATCTATTTTCTTAATCTCAAAATCAACAGATTCAATTTTTTTGTGATATTTGGGGGTCTCACAAATTTTAAAAATACACATATGTAAAAATAACGCTTCCCCTTCTCCAACACAAGACACATTAAAGTGTGAATAACTCATCCGGGTTTACGCAAGAAAGTCCTAATTTTAAAATTGAAATCCCAATGCTGAAAACCCCCTCAGTCCTGAGCAAGCTAGGACAGGTGGTCACCCTCTCATACATGACCCGATTCAAGTTGGTTTAATTTAAATAGTATTCACTGGGTTTTCTCAAGGGTGCCTACTGCTCTGCTAGGAATAGTATATGAACTAACTATTGTTCAGAAAAGAAGTGTTTGATTATTTGACAACATAACAGAATAAACTATGTTTTAGGGCTTTTTTAAAAAAAATCTCTTTATTTGAAAAAGTAAGAAAATTCAATGCCTTATACTTTTCAAATGATACAGAGATGCAAGCCTTCAAATCATATGGTTCTCAGTTACACAAGACATGCCAGCTGAACACAAGCAATTTATAATTGTTGAGGGAACCGTAACTTCTAATTGTCTCACTCTGGGGCCTTGTATCCATATTTTTTAAGTGACAGTGTGAATGAACATCTGTTTTTACAGTGATTTAGATTTAATGTTTCAAGATTTGAGGGAAAGGTATTATACCATTTGCTTTTTCATGAATGTTGCTGTTAAAGTAATTTGTAGTATAAAACAAACACATTAACTCAATCCAAGATGGTATATGGTCTTTTCATGTAACTAGGATAAAAATTGGCAAGTGATCATTTGGCTTTCCAAATCATACAATTTTATTGACTGATTTTATTGACTGAATGAAGTGAGGTCTCCATTTCCGTTTGGCCACTCAGGATTTTATGTTCGTATTTTTTTCTATTTGTATTTTTCTTTTTTAGCAGAGTTTTCAAAAGTTAACAAATTCTGACATTATTTAGTACACTGAATTTAATCGTGATAAAATTACATTTTGCCAAAATAGAATCCCCAAATCTTTGAATAATCACTTGTGATTATTTTAGGTTCTCAACGAAGAATTGCTAAGGATGCACTCCAAGCAACAGCTTCATTCACTATCGATATTAAGGTTATTAATAATAGGGATCCCTGGGTGGCGCAGCGGTTTGGCGCCTGCCTTTGGCCCAGGGCGCGATCCTGGAGACCCGGGATCGAATCCCACGTTGGGCTCCCGGGGCATGGAGCCTGCTTCTCCCTCTGCCTATGTCTCTGCCTCTCTCTCTCTCTCTCTCTCTCTGTGACTATCATAAATAAATTAAAAATTAAAAAAAAGGTTATTAATAATAATAAATGACATTTGTTAACATGGTGGGAGAAAGTGTCTATAGTTGGATTTCTCATAGATGTCTCAAATTTAGCATGAGTTAGCAAGAACTGCTGATTGATCTGGTCATTTCCTCCCTCCTCCTGTCCTCTCCTCACCCCTGGAAATGGCATGGACACCCTACACAGTGAATTAGCCAGAAGCCCAGGTCCTAATCCCAATATCCACTTTCTCTTCTTCATTTCCTTGCACTAATTGCCATCAAAATTCCCGTCCTTCTTTCCTTATCCATTTCTGCCCCCTTTGACCAGGCCACCATTGCTTCTTCATGGATCAGTGCAACAGCCTCCTGATTGTGTACTCTCTTCTTTTACCTGCCCTAAATCCATACAGCATTAAAAGCATGCTTAAACCATACATAGGAGGGGTGCCTGGCTGGCTCAGTTGGCTAAGCATCTAACTCTTGATTTTGGTTCAGGTCATGATCTCGGGGCCATGAAGTCAAGGCCAATGTTGGGCTCCTCGTTCAGTGGGAAGTGTGCTTTAAGATTCTCTCTCTCTCTCTCTCTCTGCCTCTGCTCCTCCCCACTGCTCTCTTGCTTTCTCTCTCTCTCTCAAATAAATAAATAAATCTCAAAAAAAAATATACACCACATCACTTAACTTACCTATTTCAAAGCTCTGCACTGGTTTCCTGTTGGTCTTAGAAAAAAATCCCAATTTTCAACTCTACCTATAATACCTGCAATGATCAGGCTCTGGCTCTGACTTCAGGCTTATTTCCTGCCACTTTATCTCCATGGATTGTCTTAGTCCATTCATGCTGCTATAACAAAAACACCATGAGCTGGGTAGCATATAAACAACAGAAATTTATTTCTCATAGTTCTGGAGGCTGGGAAATCCAAGATGAAGGCATCAGCAGATTTTGTGTCTGGTGAGGGTGCACTTCCTGATTCAGAGTCAAATGTCTTTCCTATAAGGACACAATCTTATTCATTAGGGTTCCATCCTCATATACCTCTTCACATCCCAAAGACCCCATTTCCTTTTTTTTCTTTTTTTTAATAATAAATTTATTTTCTATTGGTGTTCAATTTGCCAACATACAGAATAACACCCAGTGCTCATCCCGTCAAGTGCCCCCCTCAGTGCCCGTCACCCATTCACCCCCACCCCCCGCCCTCCTCCCCTTCCACCACCCCCAGTTCATTTCCCAGAGTTAGGAGTCTTCATGTTCTGTCTCCCTTTCTGATATTTCCTACCCATCTCTTATCCCTTCCCTTCTATTCCCTTTCACTATTATTTATATTCCCCAAATGAATGAGAACATATAATGTTTGTCCTTCTCCGATTGACTCATTTCACTCAGCATAATACCCTCCAGTTCCATCCACGTTGAAGCAAATGGTGGGTATTTGTCGTTTCTAATGGCTGAGGAATATTCCATTGTATACATAGACCACATCTTCTTTATCCATTCATCTTTCGATGGACACCGAGGCTCCTTCCACAGTTTGGCTATTGTGGACATTGCTGCTAGAAACATCGGGGTGCAGGTGTCCCGGCGTTTCATTGCATCTGTATCTTTGCGGTAAATCCCCAACAGTGCAATTGCTGGGTCTAGGGCAGGTCTATTTCTAACTCTTTGAGGAACCTCCACACAGTTTTCCAGAGTGGCTGCACCAGTTCACAGTCCCACCAACAGTGTAAGAGGGTTCCCTTTTCTCCGCATCCTCTCCAACATTTGTGGTTTCCTGCCTTGTTAATTTTCCCTATTCTCACTGGTGTGAGGTGGTATCTCATGGTGGTTTTGATTTGTATTTCCCTGATGGCAAGTGATGCAGAGCATTTTCTCATGTGCATGTTGGCCATGTCTATGTCTTCCTCTGTGAGATTTCTCTTCATGTCTTTTGCCCATTTCATGATTGGATTGTTTGTTTCTTTGGTGTTGAGTTTAAGAAGTTCTTTATAGATCTTGGAAACAAACCCTTTATCTGAAAAGTCATTTGCAAATATCTTCTCCCATTCTGTAGGTTGTCTTTTAGTTTTTTTGACTGTATCCTTTGCTGTGCAAAAGCTTCTTATCTTGATGAAGTCCCAATACTTCATTTTTGCTTTTGTTTCTCTTGCCTTCGTGGATGTATCTTGCAAGAAGTTACTGTGGCCGAGTTCAAAAAGGGTGTTGCCTGTGTTCTCCTCTAGGATTTTGATGAAATCTTGTCTCACATTTAGATCTTTCATCCATTTTGGGTTTATCTTTGTGTATGGTGCAAGAGAGTGGTCTAGTTTCATTCTTCTGCATGTGGATGTCCAATTTTCCCAGCACCATTTATTGAAGAGACTGTCTTTCTTCCAATGGATAGTCTTTCCTCCTTTATCGAATATTAGTTGACCATAAAGTTGAGGGTCCACTTCTGGGTTCTCTATTCTGTTCCATTGATCTATGTGTCTGTTTTTGTGCCAGTACCACAGTGTCTTGATGACCACAGCTTTGTAGTACAACCTGAAATCTGGCATTGTGATGCCCCCAGCTATGGTTTTCTTTTTTAAAATTCCCCTGGCTATTTGGGGTCTTTTCTGATTCCACACAAATCTTAATATAATTTGTTCTAGCTCTCTGAAGAAAGTCCATGGTATTTTGACAGGGATTGCGTTAAACGTGTAAATTGCCCTGGGTAACATTGACATTTTCACAATATTAATTCTGCGAATCCATGAGCATGGAATATTTTTCCATCTCTTTGTGTCTTCCTCAATTTCTTTCAGAAGTGTTCTATAGTTTTTAGGGTATAGATCCTTTACTTCTTTGGTTAGGTTTATTCCTAGGTATCTTATGCTTTTGGGTGCAATTGTAAATGGGATTGACTCCTTAATTTCTCTTTCTTCAGTCTCATTGTTAGTGTATAGAAATGCCACTGACTTTTGGGCATTGATTTTGTATCCTGCCATGCTCCTAATACCATCATATTGTGGGTTAGATTTTAGCAAATAAATGGGGTGGGGGTGCGGTACAAATACTCAATGTACAGCAGATTCCACAAAGAAGACAAAGCTTTTAGAGTTTTTACACAAATATTCCCTCTCCCACCAACATTCCCTCCCCCTCTTTTTGCATTGTTTAAATGTCACCTCCTCAGAGATGCCTTCCTTGACTACCAAAATGGAATAGTTACTTTTCTCCCAGCACTTATTATGACTTGTAATTTTTTGCTTATCTGCCTCTACATAGAGGCGGTTCTACATTTTGGTGTCTTCCCACCACAAACATGTCAGTTTTATGAAGTTGGAGTCTGGGGTGTCTTGCCCATTTTATATTTTTGGCACCTATAGCAATGTCTATAACAAACAGTGTGTTAAAATAGTGCCTGTTGGGACACCTGCGTGTCTCAGTGGTTGAGCATCTGTCTTCAGCCCTGGATGTGATCCTGGTTCTGGGATCAAGTCCCACATCAGGCTCCCTGTGAGGAGTCTGCTTCTCCCTCTGCCTGTGTCTCTGGCTCTCTCTCTATATTTCTCATGAATAAACAAAGTTTTTAAAAAAATCTCTAAATAATGTCTGTCAAAGAGTAGGTACTTAGAGACTTTTTGTTAATGAAAGCTCAACACTTTATGTCTTTTTTTTTCACTTTATGTCTTATATCATTTCATTCTAAGTGAGAAACAGATATGATTCATGGCACCATATTACAGATGAGAAAATTGAAATTTAAACTTTCTGGCTGTGTAAAGTACCTGTGTGGCCCCACAGGTAGAAAACACATTGCTCCGCTTGATTGCTCACATCATTACTGTCCCTGAGACCCTGCAGGCTCTCAAGACCTGGGGCAATTCATAAACATGAGCCCTCAAGGCCCTTCTTCTGCTTGATTAGGAGTTTTATAATTGTGATTTCTCTAATTTTACAATTCTTTGTACATTTCTTAGCTGGAATTCATCTATTATAATCATGTGGATTCCAAAACTCAGGTAGGAATTTTGAATAGACTTAACAAAAACTATTCTGAGAGTAATGAGTGTGTGTGTGTGGGGTGGGGGATGGGTGCTTCTTCTTATTTTCTGTCCCTGCCATTACTGGTTAGGACTCTTCCACTTGTCCAGGCAATATAGCAATTATTACCTTCCCATAATCAGTAATGAGAGATCATGCATTTTCCATTAGCACAAATTATACTTATTAAAAATCTCCCTGCAGAGATATTATACTGAAACATCATGGATTTTCTCATTTAAGTCTTGGGAGCAGTGCATTTAAGGTGATTTTAGAAATCATTGGTAGAATCACCATAAACTAAAACTTCCCAAAACACCAGCAACAATCTACACGCTCACTCACACAAACTTCTGCTTTCTATGTCATTGCCTTTCTATGGCCCCAAAAGAGAAATTGGAAGGAAAAATTATGGAGGAAGAAAAAAGAGAAAATGTTTCTTTTTGCCCTAAATCCTATTATTATATCCATAAGTTAACTGGAAATAGAAATAGCCACAGTGATGAACATAAATATAGCTGCATTGGAGATCCAGTTGAGCCAATAGACTTCCAAGTCATGAGTTGAGGAGAACCAATGAAAACCAGAGACCACTCAGGATGTTCATTGCTCACAAGCATCTAGAGCTCTACCTTCCCAAAGAAAAATCCCTGCTCCTTCTTTGTTTCTCACTGACATTCATGAGAATGTGTCTTTGTCCTCGATCCCTACACTCCCTTTCTCACTTCCAAACCAACCATCTAGTCCTACCAGTTGTCTCTCTAAAATGCCCCCTGGATCCCTCTCTTCCCTTCCATCTCTGGTGGCATTACCCTAGTACATATCTCCACTATCTTGTGTCTGGAATAATAGAATAAAAATATAATAGCTTCTTAACTGGTCTTCTGCATCCAATAGTGTCTCACTCATGCCTCCATGGACCCATTTTTCTTGTGGTAGCCAGTAGGATCTCTTTAAAACCGTAATTGTGACTCATAAAGCTCTTCTGTGAAGGCCCAGTAATGATTCCCTATTGTGTTTAGGAAAAAATCTAAAATTCTTCATAATTCTTCTAAGATCTTGCAAGAATTGGCCCAGACTGACTTCTTGCTTCTCTTCATGACTGTCTTCTTTTCTGCCATCATACGCTTTCCTGAGACCCTTGAACACACGATGCTCTTCTTGAGTCACCACACAGGCAGTTGCTTCTGCCTACAGGGCTCTTGCTTTTTCTGTGCCAACACACTCCTGCTGTTCCAGATGAATGATCTCCTCCTCAGAGAAGTTTCCCTCACAATCACAACTCTCTCAGATCAGGCCCTACGCACCCCTCTCTCATATCTTGGCATACAATGAAGGCTCTGCAAAATCTGCTCACTGACTTCTAAATTCTCTCCTAGTTCACAAGGGCCTGAAACTACTGCAACTAGAGGTGAATCAGAAGCAATGAAGGATTACTCATTCTAGCATTTGCCCAATTTCAGTCTCATCAGAGAAGATATGGTAGGTGCAAATGGAATAGTCCCTACCACCCAAGAAAAGCCCTGGTAATTGGCTACATGGTCATCACTGTCAAAATTCTCAGTTTCTCCTTCTATTGAGATGTGGTAGCTAGGCAACTTCAATAACATTTGGAATCCAACCCACAAAAATCTCACTCCAAGACAAGATGAAGTGCCAAAAACTGGTCAGCTTCCCTTGAGAGCATTCTCCGTAAGGCCCTGAATAGGGGCCAACTATCTGGGAAGAAATCTTTAGAAATACCTATACTACAAGCATGCATAGGTATAATGTTTTATTGACTTAATAATGCGACATGGTCAGAGTGTCTGCTACAGTATGTGGAAGACTTGGATATTCCTACTTCAAGATGAAGTCCATATGTAAATAATTATCTTGTTAATGTGGCATTTATTTGAAAAACTGACTGCATATTGCAACACTGTAAATTAGGCAAAACGAGCAGTTATTTCAAGAGGATTTCCAAGCATGAAATCCTTGCCGTAAGATTTGTGCTGTAAATAACACATTTAAATGAAGTAATAAATCCAATGTCTTTAGCATACATCTTTGAAGAAAAGGGGCTCAGCAGATAACCTTACCAGATAATGCTTTTAAGATGGAAGCAACTATGGAAACAATAGGATTCTTCAGACAAACTTTTATCTTTTCACAGATTCAAATTAGCTGAAGACTGACCATATCCACTAAGGGGCTCTCTGAAGGTCACCAACATTAATATGATAGAGTTATCATAGATTTCAAAGCCGAATAATGGCTATTTAATGCTCTGTCCCCTCAAAATTCTCTATTGTGAAGTTACTAAGTGCTTCCATTTATTTTTTAACTTGTAAATGTGTATACAAAACCATAATGAGAAAGTGTTAAGCCTTATAATATTTATTCCTTGATACAAAAAGTGTTTTAATACATAATTAAAACTTCCCATTTGAGGAAGATAAGTGACATGGTGGAATTAGTTGACTAGAGAAGGTTAATTTTTTTCTAATTATTTATTAAATAACCTACCTAATCACTGTTTTCCTCTTTCCCAATTTTTCACTTGCCTGAAATTATAAGCACATTCCAACTTTCCCTAATAGTTTTGATTAATCCCAAAAGGTCTTTTATTTCTAACATGGTCATAATATTTTGTCTTTTTACAAATCTATCCATCAATTAAAACAAAGCAAAATCATTATCCTATGTTATTATCCCTAGGCTCTAATGAGTATTTAGCCTGGGATTTGTTCAATAAAGTAAAAACATTGCCATATAAATAAGGACTATATATTTCTCAGACTCACAAAAATAAATGTTCATGGTGAATATATAAACCTCTAAAAATGTAATAAAGCCTCTAAAATGCAATGAAATTCAAATATTTAAATATAGATTCAATTTTTAAAAATTATTCTCCAACTTATTCATGCAAAATTAACAACTGAAGTTTTACTCCACTTTAGTATTCATTTTAGTTGGTTGTAGAATAAACATATTTTGCTAAATCTGTTTAACAAATAGCAGTAGTTAATTTACCAGATAGAAATTGGGGCATATCTATCAGTTATCTGACAGCAGGATCATATCCAAGGAAAATTTTGGAGCTAAGTAATTGAGAAACTGCTTGAATACATTTCACGCTTTGATTTCTGAACAACTATCAAGAAGTTCAGTCCAGGGCCACTTATGCAGAATCATGCTTGGAAAACAGGAAACTGCCTTAAGAGGAAGTTGTTACTGTCATTTGTAAGCTATCTCAGACAGCTTATTCAAGGACAGATAAGGTATTTTGCTGTGAAGCAGCTGTATTGTACTGGAAAGCAAAACAGGCCCAAGAAATGAATATGAATCCTGGCTCTCCCATGTACTACCCTCATGTATAATTTTAGACAAGTCATTTAATGTTCCAGTCTCAGTTTTATCATCCTTAAAAAGGCTATAATACCTGCTTCAAAGGACTACAATAAGGCTCATATAAGATCATAAATGGGAAAGTGCTTTCTGTTCTAAAAGACTACTCATCTAAGAGATGATGGTTATTATCCTCCATTCAATTGTCCTTGCCATGGTATTAGTGAATTTACGACTTTGGATGTTGAGTTCTAAAGACCCTACAACTTCTTCTTCTTAATTATACCATGAATGAATCAACGTATAGAGAACATCTGAGAACTGTTAAAATAGCGAAGTAAATATGACTTATCTAGAATGAGATGTGTTTATGTCCAACCTCTGAACTCATACATATCATCAACAGCAGACTAAAACCTTACAAATTTAAATACATTGCACAATTTATTTGTGCTTATAGGTTTGTTTTTCTTCATGTAAGAGATGTATCTTAATATGTTACATACAGAATGATTCATATTGGAAACAAGTTTTATTTAGATTAAAGAAATGCTGTGATAAGTTTTTTTAGGGAATAAAGAATCTTTCAGTGTAGACAAATAATGGTCTTGTAAATTTGAATTTTTATAAGCCTAATATTGTAAAAGTGGAGATATACTCCACTAGGATTTTTTTTTTAACTTGGGTACCTCGCTCATGAACTGGGAAAAACTATCTACATGGGACGAAGAGACAATACAAATGAAGAATTAAAACACTGTCACTTGAATAGTCTCCTATTAAAATTATTGTTTTGGTGTTGGAACTAGCGTTCAGAATAAAATTATTGTCTTAGATGAGATGCCTATACCACTCATTTAACAATGGGGTTCCTTCTGCAAGTGGAGTCATAGTCACCCTTTATCTGAAGTACTGGCCTCTTTGTATCAGTACCTAAATAAGTATCTGTAGAATAGATGGACTCTTATCTATCCTCTAGCCTGTTTGCTCCATTTGATTAAGACCAGTCACTGACTCTGGCTTTTAACCCCCTTTGATTACATGTTTATTATTTTTGTTGTTTACTCTGTGACTGAGCTCATAAAGGTTAGAAGATTAATGGAGAGGGACTTTTAGTACCCATCTTTTCTTTTGCCCCTGTCTGGAATCCCTAATTGCTTAGTTCTGCTTAGAGCCAGGCAAGGGCAACATCCACCCCTCAGTCAGCTCCAGGTCCAAGTGCTCCTATCTGGGAAGATCCTAGAACCTCCTGTTGTCCTTGGAGTGAATTTTTGGGGTCTTGATTTTTTTAAAAGAATTTCCTAAGTCAGGTTTATTTCCAGTTCAAAGTAACAGCAAGCCAACAAAAAACTAGTTGAGCCAAAAAAACGGAAATTTATTGGAAGACTTATAACCGCAAAAAGAGCAAATATGGCTCAGAGACCAACTGGGAATAGAAACTCCAATGTCTCCAGAATGTACTACATGTCTTGAATCCACATGTTGGCTTCATTTTCTTAGGAAAGGTTTTCCCACCAGCAGGAAACACAGAATCTGGCAGCAGCTCCATCCTCAATCTTCCAGAGTCATCACCAGGAAATGACTGGCTTCTGCTCTCTCAGTCTCTCTCTCTCTGTCTCTCTCTCTCTCTCTCTCTCTCTCTTTCAAATTAAAAAGCCAAGGAGAAGATGTGTACTTTGTTCAGTGTGAGTGAAGGGTTCATTTTCAAACCAATCAGCTAAGGTCAGGCAGTGAGGGATGTTACTCTGGATTTATTTACTCACCTCAGATCATTAAGTGTTGCTGGGATTTACAACAAGTGACAGTTTCCATTCAAAATAGATGGCTCCAATAGGAGAAACACCATTTCCCAGAAGGAGGGAGTGAGTGCAGAGAAACAATTTCCAGAAGGAGGAGAGGTGAATGACTAGACAGACATGGCAATGACTGTTTGTTGGGATAGATATCCAGTTGGCATATTATCTTTTGATCTTTTAGCTTTCTTATTTTCCCTATTAATCCCTGCCTTTTATTTATATCAAATTTTTCTTAAAGTCAAGGTGAATAGTGAATAGGAAAAGCAAATGAATATGAAAAAGGCTTTAATAGATAATACTTCTGGAGAACCAGCCCATTTCCAGAAATTTCTACTATAATCTTCCATTTTCTCCCTTAAAAAACCTTGAAGTAGATAACTCCAGTCCCATATAAACAAATTAATACTCGAGGATAATAGCTACTTCAAGATGATGAAATTATCAAGGGCCAATTTGCAACTAAATACCTGTATATATTCAATTGTAAAAGGAAAAATGCAGTGGGGCTGGTGCAGATTTAATTCATGGTAGAAATTCTGAGAAAGTGGGCAGCCCTGGTGGCTCAGCGGTTTAGCACTGCCTTCAGCCCAGGGCCTGATCCTGAAGACCCGGGATCAAGTCCCATGTCAGGCTCCCTGCATGGAGCCTGCTTCTCCCTCTGCCTGTGTCTCTGCCTCACTCTCTCTCTCTCTCTGTCTCTCATGAATAAACAAAATCTTTAAAAAAAAAAAAAAGAAATTCTGAGAAAGTAGTGATTGGTGTTCAGAGCTCATCTTTACATGTCAACCCCACAAGAGATTTATTGCTTTGCACATATCAAGTCCAAGGACAACTCAGGACATATTACCAAATTATTAGTATAAGAAGTATAAATAAATAATTGGTCTGCTTTCTTTTCTTTGGGATCTATTTTATTCACTATCATAGCATTAAGATGGAAAGTTGAGATTAGGGTGTAGACCTAGAGAAATGAGGCCAAGAAGACCAGCTGTCCTGCTGACTATAGCCCATGGTATAAGGCTTTCTCACGGCATTATACGATAAGAAGACTCTATTGGGATTTGGTGGAAAGTCTTTAAATAATAAACAGAATGATTTTTCCTAGAATATCCCTTTGGTAGAATGTATTCTTCAATCAATGGAGGTGTTAGCCAGCTGTTAGAGGATTCCTGGATCTTGGGTTCCTGTCAAATGTCACTGCATCCCAGATAAGAATTGACAAGAGATGTCTATACATACAGAACATGAAAGATGACAGGATATCTACTGTGTATCCACAGAATGAAGTTGAAGTCCTTCTTTCCATCTGATTACATTTAACACTCAGCCACTATGTACAGGCCTTGTTCTTAGCACTGGCCATGCAAAGATGCATCTTTCCCCTCAAGCTCAAAGTATCATGGATGTACTTTGGTGCATTTCTGAGCTCAAAACCTTAATTATTAAGATGATTTTGTGTGTGAGTAGTTGGTGAATACTTGACATAAATCCCAGGCTACTTCGATGACAGATTCATAATGTAGCTAACATCTCTCCGATGTTATAAATGAAGACACCATCTGAAATCCTGAAACTCACATGCAGTGACTGCCTAAGCAAGGCAAGATTTGAGGTCATTTGTCTGGCTCTGGATCTCAAACATGTATCCCGCTCTTCCATGCTCCTGTGCTAAAACTGCAAGTTGAAGGTGAAATCTTGCCTTTCTCTTTCCTCCTTCCTCCCCTTACACATTTAGCAGACAACTGGGAAATGAATCTGGGAACGTGCTCACTGATCTGAGCACTGACACCCAATAGAATTAATTTGCTTTTGACACTACACCTCATGTTTATTCAAGCTTATATTTAATTTATGATAAAATTGTGAAAGAGCATGGCTTAGAAAATTAAGATGAAATTAGAAATCTTTTTCTACCTAATTTCAAAGCTTAGAATTCCATCCAAATCTGAAAAGTCTACTTGGTTATTAATTTCATCTAAGGAGCTCTTGGATCAAAAAAAATATTGCTTAATTGAATAGTAATGTGCAAAGAAATGGCTCTGATATAGGAAGAATCTCTTAATTTTATTCATCAACCTGGGTACATTCTGTTTTAACAAAAAATTTCTCCAGTTACATTGACCAAGTTTTCATTTTACCTTCTAATATTTTTGCTACAAATTTCTCATCATTGACTATCATTTAGGCAGGCAAAATGCCACCTACCACCAACATCATTTTAAATATAGTCTATACCCACATGAAGATCCTAACAAAAATAAACTTACTCTAGCCAAGAGATAATGAGTATATGGACATTCAGCAAAACTCTCTCATATAAATTATCCTATTTAATCCTAAATGAAACTGTTTTGGTGGGTGATATTATTATCACCATTACACAAATGAGGAAATGAAGATTAAAGTGGTTGAGCCAATGGTCAAGAACAACAGCCTTCCAAATGGTGAAACAGGGCTGTGAATTAAGAAAGCTTGTCTCAGGTTTTTCAGGCTTCAGTGATGTTACTATCATGCATTCTTGGCCCATTGCAAACATGAGACAATTTCTTCCTCATCTTCTGTGTAATATTTTTAACAGTTCATTGATCTCCTGGAAATTCATTTAATATTCAGTAATTATTACTTGCACATTTGTGTTTTGAAAAGCACCATGCCAGGCATCGTTGGGGATAGACATCCATGAGACCTAAGCTGTGCCCTCGAAGTTTACACTCTAGTCTATGAACAAATGCAATATCCCAGTATGGAGAATTCCAGGAAATAGATCATTTTAAAAGTGCCCTATGGAAGGCATAATTTATTTTTTTTAATATTTATTTATTTATTTTTAAGGAGAAAGAGAGAGAGAGAGCATGTGCACATGAGGGGGTGTGGAGCGGTGTGGACAGAGGCAGAGGGAGAGCAGAGAGAGAATCTTAAGCAGATTCTATGCCCAGCATTGAGTCCTACCTATGTGGGGCTTGATCTCACCACCCTGAGATCATGACCTGAGCCCAAGTCAAGAGTTGGACACTTAAACCACAGAGCCACTGAAGCACCCAGAGAGGCATATTTTAAATCCCATGGCGTTTAACAGGAAAGAGAACTCACATCTAGTGATAGATGTGTGAGGACATAATGGAGGTGTGGCCTTTCTTTAAGCCCTTAAGGAAGGGGAAGATTTCAGCAGAAGGGAGTAGGAACTCCAGAAGAGGAACAAGAGCATAAAAGTGAGAGTTCAGGGAATTGTGAGGTGTCCAGTGCAACCTGGAATGTGTGAGAATGTTGTGAAAGATAAAACTCAGATGCTGAATTAAAAGCCAGATGATAAGGGACTAGAATTTTAGCCTAAGAAACACACCACTGGGTCCATATAAGTTCTATGTTAACTAAGTTGTTAAGTCAGTTCTTCACAAGCATTTTTATATGCAGGCAAAGGTTACTGAATTTAGAACAGTGTGTTGGTTGTTTAAAATACACAAAAAGCAATTGTAAGGAATTACTGCCATACTGTTGCTTACTTTTTGAAGTATTCTCATAATTACTTGTCTAAAGATGATAAGTGTATTGCTACAATCAGATTAATCTTTAATTCTCAGTCTACCCAGTAGATAAGGACAAAGTACTTTTGGAAGAAATTTCTTCTTGTATTACCAGTCTCCTCTGATGTAATCTTATTTTGAAAAAAAAAATGCCATTCTTAATATACTGTGCTAAGAAAAAAAATGCATGTCAACAGACAGAATAATCTAAAATGAAAGAACACTTATTATTTGCTTTAGATGTTATGGTTTATTTAGTGTTTTAACCTTAATCTTTACGACTGAAGGATTTACCTCCTAGCCAGTCCCACGGTGGTTAGCTTCAGTGAGATCTTTAATCAGAAAACAGAAGTCAGTGAGAGCCAGATGAGACAGACATTTGTGTCACTGGCAGAAGTTCCCCCACAGAATAGCCTTATTGGGAACAAATATTAAGAAGCAGGAGTATTTGGCCTTGATTCATTACAATTCTTCCAATGTATTATTAATTAGCACTATTTATCTCAAATAAGCTAAATAGTCTAGAAAATGACAAAAGGTCACAGGATATGAATAACTTAGAAAAGAATAAATATAGATCCAGATTATTAGGAACAAAAATTAGATTGTATAAGAAACCCCAGCAAATCGACAAGCCAATAGGCACGGAACCAAGTCAGATTAAAAAAAAAGACAAAAAAAAAAAAAAAAAAAAGCATTAGGCAATATTCAGAGGGGCATTTCCAAGTGGACCACAAGCATATGAAGAGCTGCTCTGGTAGTGTAATATAACTTAAAATAATTATAGGAATCTTTCACCAGGTTGATGAAAATGAGAAAGTTGGAAAATACTCAGACACTATGGACCAGGGGAAAAGAAACGGGGACTCTTACATACTATTTGATAGGGTACATTCCAATGTAGGTTTTTTGAAGAGACATTTGACACCATAATGAAATTAAATTTGCAATGTCATTTGCCGGTACACGCCCCAGAGACAAAAGTCACCCACGGGGCACCTGGGTGGCTCAGTGGTTGCGCGTCTGCCTTTGGCTCAGGTTGTGATCCTGGGTCCTGGGATCAAGTTCCACATCAGGTTCCCTCCGGGAAGCCTGCTTCTCCCTCTGCTTATGTCTTTCTGCCTCTCTCTGTATGTCTCTCATGAATAAATAAATAAATAATCTAAAAAAAAGTCACCCACAGTTCCATAAGGGAATAGGCCAAGGATTTCAACTGTAGCACGGAAATGAATGCAATTAGAGTCTCCAGGTCTCCATTACCAGACACAAGGGTATGCCATGCAAGGAAAAAGCGATGTGCTAGAGGCAGATTCATCAACATTAAGATATATTAAAAACATAATATTGAGTGAAAAATAGGAAAAAATCTATCTCACAAAACAACACTATACATTATTATTGACACATGTAAATCCAAAAACATATGAAGACCAGTTAAGGGTGGGAGATAGGAGTGAGGATCAGAAATAATGGGAAAATGTTAAAATAATATTTTTTTAAAATAAGATCTTTAATAGACCAATAGTGAGAGTGTGCCATGAATTGTGGAAGAGACCTAGAGTAAGAGAAAGGAGGGAAGGAAAGAAGGAAGGAAGGAAGGAAGGAAGGAAGGAAGGAAGGAAGGAAGGAAGGAAGGAAGGGAGGAAGGTCTAAAATGTAATTATAAGGAAATGATAATTTCATTTCATACAACTAATTTGTATTGAATATCTACTGCGTATCAGGCGCCATAAGGTACCATTTATTCAAGAAACAGACCAATAACTAAACATTCAAAAGGTTGCTCCCCTTCAAAGTAATCACTTTTATAAACTATATGCTCACGTTTTCAGCCTGGCATTGCTCAGAATAGTTATGGAATTGTTATACATTGAAATCTAATTATGTCCAAGCACATTTGAGTGTCATTAGAGAAAAGAAAAAAGAAAACTATCTAATTACTTTGCAAGCATGCCTTTTAAAAACTCTATGTGTGTATATTTGTGCATACATACAATATGTAATATATATACATGCAAAAGTCGTGTTTGTATAACTTTTAGCAGTTTCAAAAAATTAAACCTTTCCCAAAGGATTGATATTTGCCACTGTCTGAAAGAATGTATGGCTGATTCTGAAAGAGTCTATGAATGACAGTAATATTGTCGAAATGTCTGCCTACTGCTAACCCCTACCCTAAGGTGATTACATTAAGGGATAATATTCATTTACCTGGATAATTCTTGTACATTTACTTAAAAAAAGAAGTGTGGGGACACCTGGGTGGCTCAGCTGGTTAAGCATCTGCCTTCTGCTCAGGTTGTGATCCTGGACTCAAGCCTCTGGTCTGGCTCCTGCTTGGCGAGTGCTCTCTCTCTCTCATTCTCTCTCATTTTAAAAGTCTTTTAAAAATAAATAAAATAAATAAAAAATAAAATAAAAATAAAATAAAAGTGTGCAATGATATGAAGAAAAGCTACTCGTTTACTTTTTACTTTTCCTTTGGTCATTAATTTCTTGTTCATTAAATAAATACTTTTGAATCTTTCCTCTTTGTTAGGGTCTGAGCTATATGTTGAGGATGAAACAAAAAATAAATAATAACTTGTGCCTAAGGTAATTCAAAGTCGGATGCTTTTACTTTAAGAGTTAGTGGATTTATGTAAATATCCACGTGGACCAAAGTGACTAGATCCAAATATCTGGCAAAAATATAACTTCTCTATTTGACTCTGCCTTATATTCTTATAAGCTTCAACTTTCCACTGGAGGAAAATGATAGAAAGATAAGATGAAAATGCTTCCCAGATATTTATCTCTTTATATGAGGAAGAAGGTCAGGCCAGAGCCCCTCAGGATATCTAGCAGAACCCTGCCCCCAGGAAGGATCAAGAGAAGAAACATCTCCTAAATGTCTAGTGCCTAGTTGTGCCCCACCTCTTACCTCTTCAAAGGCTATTGATGGTGGGCATCTCCTGTTGCCAATTGCCCAACTGTCCTTCAAGGATGCAGCCTCTTTACACACTTCATTCCCTTCCCAAACTTACTCTTTTATTTTAGAGAGAGCCGTACCACTTGGGATGGTTTCCTCCAATCCTGTAGATTTGAATGGTGTTTAAGACCTTCACACACTGCTTCAGCTGTGTTAGTGGCTGCTATATTAAGCATTGCTGTACTGCAAATTAACCTCCACATTTCAGAGACTTAGTCACACAAAAGTGTATCATGTAGGTCAACAGAAGACTCCACTTCACTTGGTAATTTAGAGACTGTCCAGTTAGATGTCTGATGCGTACAAATAGCATACATCACCTCCAGGGAGAAATTTAAGGACCAATAAATAAAGTGACCATTTATAAGTTGTAGGTAGGGTCAAAAATTCCACAAAGATACTGCAGTATCTGGTCTCGTAGCTGCAGGCCAAACACTAAGGTCTAAAGGGGCAAGAGGAGAGATCAGGGAAGATGCTGGGGATAAATATCCAGACCTCACTGTGTTCACTTCTTCAGTCTCAAACTGTTGCTCCCCATGTACAACGTGAAGCCAGAGGGAAAGGGTGTCCCTTGAGCACTACTTGCAGACTTTCCTCTTTGGCCCAGAGTGGGGTGGAGACAAAGGGATGCAGAATCAGGAGGAGCAAATACAAATAACCACGGCTGGAAACTGAGTTGCCTGAGGCTCTGCTGCATTGTAGGTGCCCCTCTGCTGACTTCATTTTGTTGTCATCCCTCTAGAATGAACACTCTTTGAAGCAAGGATGGATATTCTATTGCTCTGCAGTGAATCTCCTATATTCAGCACTGTGCCCAGTTCATGACAGGAGCTCTATGAATACATATTAAAAGCCCACTGATTTAATTATTTGAGGCTTGTGTGGAGAGAAAGGCACAGAATAGCACAATAAGTATTCCCCAAATTCACTCATTTGAAGTACATCTCTTACCAAACTCCACTCACAATCCCAACCTCCAGGTATAAATGTTCTCAAGTGGTCTTTTCTACTGTTGATACACTCCAGAAAAAGAGGTTGAATAACAAGGCATCAATCAACAGCTTTAGTTATTTGCAGTGATTATCAATGTATCTTAGGAATAGCTGGCTTTCAACAAATACTGCATTTGACAAAAACTGGAACAAAATTTCATTTAACTTGTAGAGTGTCAGGCTTATAGCAAATGTGGGTCCTGAGTACCCCTCACTATTTGTCTCGTTTCTGAAGTGATAAGGAAGGAAATTGCAAATAGGCATTGCAATGCCAGTCTCAAAACTAGTGCTTCCCTCAATAATAAAAAGGACATTACTCTGTGGTAAAGCACCCTGTGTGAGACAACATACAGTAGATTTCCCTTACCTTCGATATCTTTCATTTGCTATGTAAATGTGGCCTCTTGATGTTTAGAAGTTCAACTAAATACACAGAATAAGATAACTTGGACATATATATCTTCCTATGTTTACAATGAGAAATGTACCAGCATCATGCTTGTGATCTCAGGAGGCTACACCAACAGTCTCTATCAGAAAAAAACCCCTAAGTTCTCAATGAGTGCATTCAAGCTGCAAGTAAGGCAGTGATGAATCTACCATCACTATTTTTGAAAACCCACCTTGAGTTACTTTCGCTAAACCTGGTTTGAGTTTGCAAAATGATAGATCTCAGGAAATTGTCTGCTATATAGAAAATATAAAAACTCATCTGTGATAAGTCAGGCAGAGATAGACAAATACTTTGTGGTATCATTCACTTGCATAATCTAAAAAGTGAAAAACATAGAAACAGAGGGTGGAATAGTGGTTGCCAGGCACTGGGAGGGTGGAGGAAATGGAGGGATGTCGGTCAAAGGGTATGAACTTCCAGTTATAAAATAAATCTGTTCTGGGGATCAAATGCAGAGCATGATCGCTATAATAAATAATACTGCACTGTACAGTTGACATTTTCTAAAAGAATAGATCTTCAGTATTCTTTAAATTTTTTTTTAATTTTTATTTATTTATTAGTCACAGAGAGAGAGAGAGAGAGAGAAAGAGAGAGAGAGAGGCAGAGACACAGGCAGAGGGAGAAGCAGGCTCCGTGCACCGGGAGCCCGACGTGGGATTCAATCCCGGGTCTCCAGGATCGCGCCCTGGGCCAAAGGCAGGCGCCAAACCGCTGCGCCACCCAGGGATCCCGATCTTCAGTATTCTTAACACACGCACACACACACACAGGTAATGATGTGAACGATGGATGTGTTAATTAACTGCTTGTGGTCATATATATATATTATGTATATATATATTATATACACACATATTATATATATATATTCATGTTGTGCACTTTAAATATATACAATTTTGTCAATTATAACTTAATAAACTTCAGGGGAAAATAAGTCTATCAAGGAAAAGTATCCTCAAAAAAAGCATGCCTTGATGATAATACAATAATAGCATAAATTTGTTAGTTTTATATTAATAATACAGTGATACTCTAAGGAACCTTTGTATACAATTATTTTACTTTCGAACAGATCCATTCTCTTTGTCTCCTGTTTCCTGTGACCTTTTGGAACTGCTTAAACTTACAGGTCTCGTCAAATTTCAGTTTTCCGGCAAAAGTATTAGCTCTCACGCTGCAGAAAACATGACTTACTTTGAAGGAGGAAGAGTTATCAGCAGAACTGTTTCCTTTTCACGAATAGTGGGGCTCATGGTGCCTGGGTACACTTTCAAGAGTCCCTCCCTAGCAGGCCATGTCCCAGCGACACCTGCCCCATCAGTACAGGCAGACACACAAATTTCTCATAGGCTACTTGTGGTGCTAATGCCCTACCAGGAGTGGTACTTTCCAAAGGCAATGAAGGATGGTGGGGCTTGGAGTCGCTCTGAATTTGAATCCTGGTACTGCCACTAGCAAGAAACACGACCCTGGGCAAGCCACTTAAACTGTTGCAATTTGGGATCCCTGGGTGGCGCAGCGGTTTGGCGCCTGCCTTTGGCCCAGGGCGCGATCCTGGAGATCCGGGATCGAATCCCACGTCGGGCTCCCGGTGCATGGAGCCTGCTTCTCACTCTGCCTATGTCTCTGCTTCTCTCTCTCTCTCTCACTGTGTGCCTATCATAAATTTAAAAAAAAAAAAAAACTGTCGCAATTTAAGACATGTATCTCAATTTCCTGGTCTGTAAACTGAGAATAAAATAGCATCTACTTTAGAGCTGTTGCCAGGATTAAGGAACTAATTACTGCAAAAGACTTCATATGATGAGATCCAGACTCTTCTTCTTTGTCTTAGAGCTTTGGGTTTGCTAACATTCAGTGATTGAGTGCAGCTATTGTATTTTTGGGCAGGATTTACAAGAAAAGAAGCTTCCAGCAGTAGGACTTCCTCACTCATGTGATCTTCCCAGCTCGTCTGATTAGGAAACTGTAAGAGATGGGGATTGTGTTCAGGACTAGCCCCTGACAATTTAAAATGCCCTTCTCCTTAGATGTGTGTATTCCATATACCTTATTGAGAACCTATTGAGTTGAATCGTATGAAATTGCAAATGGTCTAATCTGGGTAATATGAAAATAAATAAAAGGGAATCTTTAGAATGAAGTTGGGAGGCTGGCAGGGGGAGCTGTCCCATCCTATCACTCCTTGTCAACACTCAACAGGAAAAGAGGGACCCAGCACATGGATACTACTTTACTACTCTGAGCAGGAGGAAGAAAGGCTTTTCTTCTCCCCTGGCAACAGCCCAGCCTATAAGAAATGCTCACAACTCAGCCAATGAAAAGCTACTATATTTCAAGTTCCAAGTTTACTCCAACAGGTCATTTTGTTTTTAACAGTCTTCCCAAACCCCTTTCCTCTATAAAAGAACATTCTGCATTCTTCTCCTTTGTTCCGTGGACTTGCCTATGTTTTGTTTTGTTTTTTTTTTCCCCCACAATTTGCTTGCTGCAATTCTCTTGTTATTCCTGAATAAACCCCTTTGTGCTGGTGAAATAACTGGGGGGGGGGGGGGGGTGTTAAGGTAAACAGTAATTTTATATAATCAAGTGCAAAACTCTCAAGACAAAAGGTTAAGGATGCCAAGATTAACAAGACAAATGTAGGCCCTGTCACCACACAAACAATGTGCTAAGGAGAAAGAAAAGAATGTTAGGGCAGAAAATAGCCTCTAACCATGAACCAAACTCAAAGGAGTAAAAGTGGGGCAAGAGAAATCTCTCCTCATAGAAACCAGATGAATGGGTCAGAAGTAATTTGGAGGGATATTAACTTCCCTCAGGCTACTGTAACAAATTGCCACAAATTTGGTGGATTAAAATAATAAATACCTTTATTCTCTTACTATTCTGGAAATTAGAAGCCCAAAACCAGTTTCATGGGCAAAACCAAAGTACAGACAGGATTGAGCTCCCTCTGGAGACTCTGGGAGGAATCTATTTCCTTGTCTTTCCCAGCTTCAGCAAATTCAGTCCTTAGATTCCTTGGCTCATGGAACTCTTCTTCCATCGTCAAAGCCCATGAAACAATATCTTGCTTCAGTTGTCATGTGCCCTCTTCATCTGTTTGTCAAATCTCCTTCTCTCTTATAAGGGTGTTTGGGATAAGACTCACCTGGATAACCCACCTCAAGATACTTAATAATATCTACACAACCTCTTTTGCCATATAAGGTATTGTTTACAGGTTCTAAGCATTAGAACCATGCCATTGGGGACCATTATTCAGCCTACTATCCAGAGGTTGAAAGCTAATTAATTACCAAAAAAGCAGTTAAGATTGTTACTATAGGACAGATGAATATTCAGTCTTGGGTGCTTACCAAGGAGATTTGGGAAAATATAACATCCTAAACCAAATCAGCCAAATGAAGAATAGGGAAGGGTAGTGCTAAGTCGGATAGTAAGATAGCATGAAACCCCAGGGGCATGAAAATGGTATAATGAAAGACCTTAAAGACTGTCTTACTAGATACTTTTAACACATGGAATGAAAGTAATGTGGGGTAGTGGTAAAAGACGAGCCTGTGAGGGTGAGCAATCACTTTATAACACAGTGTTTCAAGATTCAGCTCTCCTAGGATTATTATTCCCTCAAAACTCATGCTGAAATTTTACTATGATGTCAACAAATGATAACATGGTTTTGGGGGGAATAGAGTCAACAGCAATAAATTCTATTTTCCAAATCATGGGCTATAACATACATAAAGGAATAAAATTAAGATATAACTTAAAACTGAGCCAATAATAGAGACTAGGAAAAAACAATGACCACAAAGATTGTCAACAGTTCAAAACAAAGCCCAAGGGATTATGGCAAACTCAAATCCATTATGGTTGAAGTTCAGTGGCCAAGGACTGAGGTTCCTATAAAGAAGACCAGGATTTCAGAGTATTGGTGGTTCTCAGTCTCAATCCATTCTTCATATCCAAATGTATTGAGGTTTTGCTTTCGCATACTATATAGTGACATGGGATCACTCGGCATTTAGGGAAGTCCTTGCAGAAACAGCCTATGAAAGGGGAAGCGATTATTTAATGTCAGAACCTTCAGTGTGACCATTGGTGTTCAATGCTGAACATCAGCCATAGCAGGAAGTCCGAGTGTATCTGGAAACAAAGACCAAGGCAGAAGGTGATAGCCTCAACACATGACATACACCGTAACTCTGCTTGAGTATAAGCCCGGAAGCTGAGCATGAGGTAGCAGAGCTCATTTGGGAGCTAGGGCAAAACTTGTACAGGCAGAGACTAATACAAAGCCTTATCCTGAGATCCAAATAATAACTGCATAGTTTATTCACATTGCTTTCACAATGATGCAATGCATTGATTCATTCCTTCATCTTTTCATTCCTCATAACTTTATTGCATCCTGCTATGCACCAGGTACTCATTTCAGTTCTAGAAATATAGATAAGACACCTTCAGTTCATTGTCTCATTTATTTAACAAATATTTATTGAATATTTTATTACCTTTCAGGTGTTCAGTATACAGGATTGACTGGACAGGTCTTCTCCCTTAACCATCCACAGTTTTGTGGGGGACAAAGATGAGTATGTAGATAATACTATACAGTGATTTTTGCTGCAATAGAAAGAGGCAGTAGGTACCAGAGGAGCACGAAAGAAGGAAAGATATTGGGAACCTCTTAGGCTCAGGAGACTCAGGGAGACTTTCTGGAAGAAGTGATTTCTAAACCAGGATGGAAAGCAGAAGTAGGAGTTTGAAGATAATCAGGGTAGAAGGAGAAAAAGATTGCAGGTAGAGTAGATACCATTTACAAAGATTCAGAGAGAATGAAGGACATTATTGAAATCTTAAATAGTTCAGTTTGGCTTCAGGCTATTGTGGAGGGGTGGAGAAGTGACCAGTGAGACCACACAGAATGCTAAGGATAGATCATGAAGGTTTGTCTGTCATACTGAGGAGCCTGGATTTTATCCTTGGGGTACTGTTGTGGGGAGGAAAGGTTGTGGGATTGATGAGGGTTATAACCAAGGGAATGATATCATCCGAATTTAGTTTTAGATAATTTTTTTTTGTAGTGGAAAAGTTATCTTCATCAAGACATCCCCCACCTCTCCCCCCACACACCTAACAACCCACTTCAAATAACACATGATGGAAGGAAAAACATTTTGCTCGCTTTGCAAACACAGCTTCAGGATGATCCTTCTCGCTCTCCTTAGCTGCCACTGATTGTGGATACATACTTCCCACCGGGCTGCAATGTCCTCCCAAGAGAAGCTTCTTGACAGTAGAAATAAAGTCAAGAAATCACTCACAGAAATTAACCAGGTTATTTTAAGGCATTAAGTTATCTTAGTTCAAAATAGAAAACATCCCGCAATTCTGTCCTAACAGGAATTTGCAGCTGGAAGCTGCTTCTAAAAGGCACCAACAATTTAAATCTACCACATCCCCCTGGCAAGTTCCCAACCCTGTGTCAGTGGGTGGCTTTCTCTCCTGCTTCTCACTTCTGTTTCAAGCTACATGAACCACTGACCTTTACTTGTTATCTCACTCCTTGTCCCTGCCCCAACTGAAAGTAAATATGGATGATCATAATTGAAAAGAAGGAAAAGGAGCTAGTATTTACAGAGCACCTGTTGAAGGCATGTTAGGTATTTCCTGATACCTTTACTACGTTCATTTTTTTTTTCCCTAATAGCAACTCTATGAGGCAGGTAAAATCCCTATTCTGCACTTGAGAAATTGGGTTTCATGGTGATTCATTTCTCCCTTTTCTGTGCCAGGCGCTGGGGCACTAGACTAGAAGTTCAGGGTCACAGGGTGTGGTCAGGGAGGGATCTGAGGCCAGATTCTTTTGGCTCATGTCTTTCCAACCACATCACAAACAGGGCTTGGTCCTTTTATTAAGGTCTTTTGTTACTGGCGCCAGTGCTCCACACAGCTTCCCGAGTTTCTGGTTCCCTGTCTTTTCCTCCCTGTGGCATTCTCAGTTTGTAATGACTTACCCATTCAGACTTTGGAGTCTTCAAGTTACTTTCCCCTTGGGTGTCTATAGCCTCCTAATTCTTTATTGCTGATGTGAGGATGCCTATTTCCTCTCTGGTTTATGTCCAGCTCTGAGCCACTCACGCTCCAGTGTCAGCCCCACTCTGTCCCCTACAACTCCTATCTCCCAGCCCTGCCCAGGCAGGACCCAGTTTTTGAGCCCCCATAGCATCTCTGGTCCAGGGCCTGCCAACCCTTTGGATAATACCTTTTGTCTAGAGAGATCTTTAAAAACTGCTCTTTTGGGATGCCTGGGTGGCTCAGTGGTTGAGCGTCTGCTTTTGGCTTGGGGGGTAATCCTGGGGTCCTGGGATCGAGTCTCACATCAGGCTCTGTGCATGGAGCCTGCTTCTCCCTCTGCCTATATCTTGTCTCTCTCTGTGTCTCTCATGAATAAATACATAAAATCTTTAAAAAACAAGCAAACAAAAAACAACTGCTCTTTTTCCTCCACCTCCTACTACTGACCATTTAAAAATATTGCCTTTTTTTCCATAGAGAACTTTGTGATGAGATACTAATGCTTTCTATTCCTATTAAAGACTTAGGAGCCAAGAAGATGCAGCTATTTCTTAGAAACTGAATACAGACAGTAAAATCAGGCTTATGAGGGGCCTGGGTGGCTCAGTTGGGCATCCAATTCTTGATTTCAGCTCAGGTCATGAGCTCAGCCCCTTGTGGGGCTCCATGCTCAGCAGGCAGTCTGCTTGAGATTCTCTCTCTCCCCCTTTGCCCCACCCCTGTTCATATGCACTCCCTCTAAAATAAATATATAAATAAATCTTTTTTTTTTTTTTAATTAGGCTTATGAGTAAATTTGAGGCTCTGAGATTTCTGAATAACCGTTTAGGCTGCCTTTTATCCTCAGGTAGGAACATGACTAAAGATTGTAGAGAGGGTGGGGGGCAGGGATCATATATTTAAAAAAACCCTAAAAACCTGAGGGGATGATCTGTTTAGGATATCCCTCACCTAGTACCATTCATGCTAGAGATCATAAGATTTAAGAAAGAGACTTAGCTACATAGAAACAAGGTTTGAATGATTTTTATAAAGGGAGAGTCTTTCTAGTGGCAGTTACCCAACTCATAAAATTCAGTATGCAGTGGCCAAAACTGAGGGGCATTGTGCTGGTTTGCTATTTCTTTTAAGTATGGATAACTTTTTAACTAATAATAATGTGTTTCCTGATTCAAGGTAGGATATGAATGATCAAATCTCATGCCTTAGGCTCTAAAGCAATTACTGCAGAGAACAGAATCTCTTGCCTATGTTCCAAATGAAGAGAGAGAGAGAGAAAGAGAGAGAGGGAGGGAGAAAGAACAACCATGCACACCGTGCAAACCCATCTTTCCTTCCTGGAATCTGCATTGAGCCACTCCAATTTCCCAACCAAGGAACCATGACTTTGAAACTGAAGTTATACAGTTTTAGCCACAGTAAATAAAGCTCTGATTTTCACCAATTTTTTGGAAGTCTTCTCTATTTGCCAATATTAACCTCTTTTCTCTAAGTAAAAGTATCATTTTGCTAGTTAATAAAAAGAAAATAACGCAATGTCTGTGTTAGCACATAGGACTCCCTGCTCAGTGGGGAGTCTGCTTCTCCCTCTGCCTCTCTTTCTCTCTGTGTTCTCTCTCTCTCTCTCTCTCTCTCTCTCCCTCTCTTTCTCAAATAAATAAATAAATAAAACTTAAAATAAAATAAAACTTGGATGAGTTCCTAGGTGCTACTACGGCTGCTGAGTCTCTGACCTCACTTTGAATAATAAGAGCCTAGAAAGTTTACTTTTAGCTAAGGAGTCTAATTGCAATGGCATATCATTTCTTAAATAACTTTATAATAAGTAGAAGCTCCATTCTGGAATTTCTGTTTTAAGGCTCATATTTACTGGATATACTACTCTCAAGAAATATACATTTTTGTTGGAAACAGTATAAGTATTTACCTTAATTTCTAAATCTGAGTTTAAGTATGAGAAGCCCATTATATTTAGTATTAAGAACACAATGTCATTTGTTGAAAATTTGCATCATATGCTGGACACTGCCTAATTTTTAAAGTCCGTACAATAACCCTACCATTATTTTCACTTTTTTATATTTCCTATTTTAATCTCTCCAACTGAAACTCAGATTAAATTGCTAGTTTGATGTTATTCAGACAGCAGTTGGCAAAACCTTTATTTAAATCTAGATCTGTCAAATCCAAGACCCAGTACTACAGTATGTGTGCTTGTTTTGCTTTTAGTATTTTAGCTTGAATACATTTTTAAAAAAAATTTTTTTATTATTATTTATTTATGATAGTCACAGAGAGAGAGAGAGAGGCAGAGACACAGGCAGAGGGGGAAGCAGGCTCCATGCACCGGGAGCCCGATGTGGGATTCGATCCCGGGTCTCCAGGATCGTGCCCTGGGCCAAAGGCAGGCGCCGAACAGCTGCGCCACCCAGGGATCCCGCTTGAATACATTTTTAAGAAGAAGAACAACAAAAAATGAACTTACTATGTATTGGATTACCAATGTCTGTCAACTGAAGAACAGATAAACAAAAATATGCTATAACTATTCAATGGAATAGTATTCAGTCATATAAACAAACTACTGACACAATATCAGCCACCACATGATTGAACCTTGAAAATATTATGCTAAATAAATGAAGATAATCACAAAGGCCATATTGTATGATTCCATTTATATGACATATCCAGGAGAGGTCAATCTATCAAGACAAGTGGTTGTCTAGGGCTGGGCAGGCCAACCTGAGGGAAAATAAGGAATGATCGCTAACTAGTACAGAATTTCTTTTTGAAGTGATGAAAATGATCTAAAAGTCATTGAGGTCATAGTTGGATAATTCTTTGAATATACTAAAAACCATTGCATTGTATACTTCAAATAGGTGAAATGTATGTATAATTAAGAATTATATCTTAATAAAGCTATTATATTAAAATATTTAAAAGTTAGCATTATATTTCACACCTAAGAGGACATTAGTGACCTTTACTTGAACAATTCCAATTTGAATTAGGAGAGGGGAAGTAGAAGCCAAATTATGTTGTGTGCTAAAAAAAAGGGGGGGTGGTTGAGAGTGGTAATGTAAAAACAATGTAGGTAGACCATTCTCTTAAAAAGTCTGGCTGCAGGGGTGCCTCAGTAATCAAATCTAGAAATGAGAGCAGGGTTTGCAAGTTCAACCGTCTACAAGGTCCAGGCAGTAAATAACAACACCCAATGTTTATTGAGTGTGTATTACGCACAGGCATCAGTCTGAACACTTTTTGTTCATAAACGCACTTAATCTTCACAATAGCCCTATAAGATAGGTATTCTTAATCCTATAATGGACAGAACACTGAGGCACATGAAGGTAAAGGAATTTACCAAGAATGCACAGTTAGGAAGGTGGTAGAGCTGGGCTTTGCAGCTGAGCCATCTGACTGAGAGCATGTGCTCCAAACCATGAAGTTATATTGCTTTCTTTAGAGAAATATCCACAATAAGATGGGGTGAGCCTATGCTGAGAGAAGAGCCCATGGCCATACTGCAGGAAGCAGGCATTACCTATGTCCAGCCCATTCCTCACATGCATGAAATGGGCTCCATGTTTCAGACCCATGAGACTTTTTTTTTTTTAAGGAGGAGCTAAATCTGAACTTGCAAATAAAATCTCACAATTTTTAAACATTGGGGATTTACTTTTGAAAGTTTAGATATTTCATGACAAACATGTCAATGGGCCAGTTATGGCTCATGACACGCCAGTGTGTGATCCCTATAGGCTTCTGTCCAAGAGAAAGAGGGATATGATACAGAATACAAAGTCTGATAAGTTTGGAAGTTTGACGTGTCTACAGATGGCATTTTAAAATGTACAGCATAAAGGGGAAATGAACACACATTCGGAAAGCTGCAATCAAACAAATACTCATCAAAAAGAAAATCAGGTTACACTAGCCCAAAGAAGAGAAGACGAGAGATATTTTAGAATAACAATGACGAAGATGCTGGGCTACTGTCATTGAGAAGGACAATCGGGATGGGACGTCATTCTCCAAGAAAGATAAATGGGACCTGAAAGAATAAATCTCTTGCTGTAAAAATCCTGTCCCACTTACATCAGGCATACTGTATTCAGTGAGATATAAACAAATAAGGGACAATCCATCACTATCTCACAAAGTTACTGGAAGGAGAGGGAAAAAATGAGCTTTGGTATCAGTAGGAGAAAACAGTTCCCCCAAAACAAAATTCGGCTGTGTCAGTGTGAAAAGGGACAGTAGATGCCAAGTGGTCCTACAAGGATATGGGCAGTAAAGTGCACAGCTGGAATCTGCAAGCAGATTGCCAGGTCAGCTCTCTTCCACAACTGCCCAGGATCACCACACCTAGAATGATGTATCTAAAACAATGCTGTATAACATTTTCACAGAGTGTTTGCAGATCCTTCTGTCTGCATCGAAAAGATTGAAAGGCACAAGCTGATGCTCAAGTATCTAGCAATCATTACAACCACCATCACTACAACAGGCCCAAAGGTACTGCGCCCCACAAGAGTCCAATGTTATCACACCACTTGCTGGCCTGCCTTGCGGGGCTCAGCCTCTGGCTGGGAGAAACTGTTTACTTCCCCCAGAGAGCTCTCTTTTATACCTGCAAGGCAAGGTTGTCTTTTGTTCCAGTAAAGAAACTCTTTTTGCTGGTTTGGTCCCATGGTACATCTCCCGTCTCTTACAACTGGTCATCAAATCCCATGACCCTCTCAGCCCAAGCCCCCATCTGGCAAAATTGCCAAAACCATGAAAATGGCAAAATGACAGCAACATGAAAGATTGATCACTTTATGAATGTATGTTATGTGTAGGTGCCGCTCTAAGACTTGACACATTTATTGCACAATGTGGGATTTTGTACTGAACGATTTTTAGCTAAGCTGGAACTTCTATAGCAGCTGGATGTATGTAGCTTCTAGAAACTCCTACTCATTTACCCCCATGCCAGGGCTGATGGTTGACAACTTCACTCCCCTCCTCACCCTGGATCTTTTCAGACCTTTCTTTCTCTAAATTCCTCCCACTGTTGTGTAAGTTAGAACTCCTACAGTGCATTCTGCATTCCATGCACTCACAAGGTTTCTACTCCCTGATTAAACACTCACTCACACTCATTCTGACTTTAGGGGGGAGGTGCTATCATTATTTCTATTTTACAGGGGGAGGAAAAAAAACCTGTGGCACAAAGAAGAAAAATTATTTGCCCAAAGTTATATACCTGAGGAGTACTGTGGGATTTGAACTCATACTAATTTTTTTATTTAATATCTGGTTCAACTACCATGACAATACATAGGCAGGTATTATATAATTGCTATTACAGTATATGTAGATATATAACATGCGTATCTACTATATTGATATAGAATATATACACTATGTGACATATATAGCATACTTTGTAAGTAGCTATCATATAAACTATGTAACTGATTAGATATAGATAGTCACCTTATATAAAGAATTTAGCTTTTGGGATTTTATAGAAATTGATTTTTCAACTGTTTTTGCTAATGGATAACAAAATGCCACCTGTGTATAATTAAAAATATACATACATAAATATATATTCTCAACTATATAAATTAGCAACAACAATCGAAAAACCAGTTTCTATAAAATCCTAGAGCTAAATCGTCCTACAAACAAAAAGGAATGGATAAAACTGCATTTTTGGATAATATTGGTGATTCCAAAAGGAAAAAAAAAAAAAGAGAAGAGAGAAAGAAAGAAAAGACTGAGCTCATTAATGTTCATATGAGGATGCATTTGAAAAGAGAAAGTTAATAAATACTCAGCGTGGGAGGATGGTGAGACAGTATAAGCCTGTGAAACAAATTCAATGTTTAGAAGAAAATGATAGATAATTCTATTTAATGAGTACACAGCAGACTAATTATTGTAATGAAATATGTTTAATTAAAAAGAAGTCTGCTTCCTAATGATTATGCTCACTGTAAACTAGTTTGGAAAACCCTAAAGACAGCTCAAGGCGATATATATATATATAAAGGCTGCAGGGAAGGTTTACACAAGGAAAGTAAATAATTGTGTTTACTTGGTCTAAAGTAAGCATTCTAGTCATTCTAGGCTCTTTTAATGTAATAATACACCCTGATTTCTTAAGGCAATGTCCGGTTGGAAATAAAAGAAAGTCTCAGGAGAACCATCTACATATATTTTAATATGGATTTGGAGAAAATATATCTTAATATAAACTTGTTGAAAAATGTAAATTATGACAAGTTTCATTCAGGATACAGTAATAAAATCCATTCATGGAATCAAAATACAAAAGAAGTCTGTATAGTTCCAGTTTTTAGTGGGATTTAGGATGTATAAATCATGCTTTTACACCCTAATTCAGTCTCACCACATTAGTGACTCAATGGACAGGAAGCAACATAGCAAGAAGACGAGAGCAGAATTGGGGGTTTCGATGCAGGGCTGCAAAAATGTGACCTGTCTGTGATTCCTATGAAGGTATGATAGTGAGAGGGCGGGCTTTGGAGTACGGGTGGTGTTATCAGATACATCTTTAAGAAAATTCCAATCTGGGGGAAAATCCAAGATGATTGATTTTCTGGGCATATTCTGCACCTGAACCATTCATTTCTCTTTCCTCATTCCTGAAAAACGGTGGAATGGAGTAGTGATATGCTGGAGGCCCTGGTGTGCTGAGGTTAGTCTGTACTAGCTGTGAGAGCTGTCAAAGTTTTTAGAAACCTGCTGGCTGTTTATAAAACACAGCTATCAGGGGCGTCTGCATGGTTCAGCAGTTGAGCGTCTGCCTTTGGCTCAGGGCGTGATCCTGGTTTGGGGGTCGAATCCCGCATTGGGCTCCCTGTGAGGAGCCTGTTTCTCCCTCTGCCTGTGTGTCTGCCTCTTTCTGTGTCTCTTATGAATAAATAAATAAAATCTAAAAAAAACCCAGCTATCATTAAAATTTTAATGATACAAACTTGTAAGTAGATAAATTATACTAGAAATAAAGGTAACAGATACTCAACAATTCTGACTTATTTTACTAACTTTTTATTATCTATGCTCTTGGAGTTGTCTACATCTATCATATCTATATAGTGGTACATGTATACTGCTGCATACCTCTTCATAACTCCACTTCCAGTGACTTCACGATGGCAGCTTGAGATTGATCACTGTGGAAATATTTACACCAAGGAAATCACCATGTGCTGCAAATCAGAGTTTCCCTCTACCATAAGTGGTTGTTAAACCTTTACTGCACATGTCTGGTTAGAGGTTATGATGAGAACTGAGCTATGCTGCCTAGATCCTACATTTGGGGCACAGCATTTGAGCTCTGGCTGCTGGACGGAGCAGAGGAAAATGGTAGCAGGTGAGTCTGTAGCAGAAACCACACAGATGTGACCTAAATAGGTCATTACTCTGGGGAATGTAGGCAGAAGGAAACTGAGGTTTTGGTCAGGAGCTGTTGAGATGAGAACTTGGAAAATCAAACAAAAGTGCAGTCTAAAGAATTGGTTACATGGTGAAACCACAGAAGAATTATTGAGCCAAGTTGATTAGCAGGTTTTATAAGGTGGATCCTAGGCATAAATAGGGAAGAACATTTAAAGGCAGGGACGCTGATTTCCACATTTACTCTACATTGCTTCAAACAAAACCCTATTTTTCTGAAATGATTTCTTCTCCCTCTGCTCAAAGTTTTTCAACGTCTGACCTCACATTAAAAAGAAAAGAAGCCAGATTAAGACAAGTTATATGGAGGTATCATTAACATTCCTTAATACTAGAGAAAATGTTCACACACACACACACAGTCACACACATGCACACTCACCTCCCCGCCTCCACACACACACATGCATACCCACTTACAGGTCGGCTAGAATGGCATTTACTGGGGAAAACAAGTAGAGATAGAATTAGCAGCAGATATGTAGGTTTGCCATCGCTCATTCATTATAGCAGGGCCAGACGTAAGACTACACCACCTCAGACTTTGAGCTGTGAAGTTCAAGGCTACATGATTAAAGAAGCAGTGGCTTCTTTCCTGGTGTGATTCTGTGCTGTAATGTGGCAGAAACTTAATTCTAACCCTCCTGCCAATTAGTATTCATAGGTAGTGGGAAACAGTCTCTGTCCCAGGCACTGGGGTCCCGGCATATAATGTCAATTATAAGATTTACCAAACTAGGAGTTGCAACACCAGGGTTTATGGTTGGGGAAACAGCAATCCTTCATCAGGGATAGGAGCCCAGGCCTTGCATTCGACTAAGATCTATTCCTAAAGAACTGGGGGCCATCACCAACTACCACAGAATTTTCATAAGACCAGCTCCAATTCCTTAGTGACTAGTCTGTACGGTATCAGTCTTGGACATATTTTTCTTTATTTCCTATTGACATATTGTCTGGATCCTCCAAGAGATTCAGGTAATATGATAGAGGAGTTCATGAACAGATTAATTAGTCTCTATCAGATGGAAAGTTCAAGGACTTTTTTTTATTAAATCAGGAAGTTCTTCTGCTGTCTACACCCAGTCTTCAAGAATATCTCATCCTCCTACAAAAAGAACAATTATGAACACCTAGAACAAGGAAAAAAGATTTCTTTTTTTTCACCAAAGTGCCAACTGCTCTGAAGAATATGATTTATTAATGATGTCTGCCATAGATATATCATAATAGGTAGTATAACTAATGCCAAGTATTTGTCATTTTACCTAACTTTTCTGTAAATTATTTTCTTCACTTCAAAAAACATAGTTTTGTGGGAATTTGTCTGTCTCCTCAAAAATCACATGCTACTGATTTCTGGTATGATTTTTTGAAAGGCTATGCCTTCATATGTGAGATAATTAGAGGAAAATTAGTTTAGTATGCTATATCTGTCCTTGGATAATCTTCTAGTAAGGTCAGATCTGATTATGTCAAGATTTGAAGAACATTAATAGTACAAATGCCCTGGGGAAAGATTTCTTTCCCTTTTCTGGTGTGATGAGGAGCTCAATGTAAAATTGGCCAGATGAAATGTGTTTTTTTCTGTAAAAGTAATGGTAAACCTGCTCTCTCTTGCCTTTGCAAGCATCAACCCATTTCTCTATTTTATGGGTTATAAAGTCATTACGTATTGGACAAATTTTAAAAATTACCAAAATAGGGACTCCTGGGTGGCTCAGTGGTTGGGCACCTGCCTTTGGCTCAGGTCATGATCCTGGGATCCAGAATCGAGTTCCGCATCGGGCTTCCTGTGAGGAGCCTGCTTCTCCCTCTGCCTATGTCTCTGCCTCTCTCTGTCTTCTATGTCTCTCGTGAATAAATAAATAAATCTTCAAAAAACTTTTTAAAAATTACTAAAATGAAGAACCAAAATTATATATATTTCAGGAATAATTTGATTATTCGTGCATTATAATTAATAATGTTAAGCATTCATGAGGTGCTTACTATGTGTTAGGTACTACAACAAAGACTCTCCATATAGGCGTTAATATACTGAATAATACCTCCTCCCTATAGATGTGTAGTTTAAAATATAGATGCCAGGAACCCATGAGAATAAAAGACAATCTGTGAAATGTGAAACTAGAGTATTTTCCCATAGGTTTCATAAACTTGTACACCTTCTTCCATTCTTAGCAGAATAAGTGAGCACTCACTAAATACTTATTACATATTTTATATTTGAGAGCATTTTACAATAAAAATTACATCTTCTATTTAATTTCACTTCACAATAACCTGAAGGTAGATAAATATAGGAAAATAAATCCATTTTGGGAAGTGAGGAATGAGTCTCAGGGGGTTTAAGTAATTTGTTCAAGATAAGCAAGTCTGTTTACTCCAAAGTTTCTAACATTACCCCTTTACCACACTGATTTCCCATTCACTGTTGGATGGTTTCAACATTTTGAGTGCAAATTAATTTTTTTACCTAGAGCCCCAAGTTATCTCTTTAAAGCTTGTACTTTATAAGTTTACTCCCCTCTAACCTTGCACTGTCTTTATAGGTTTCTTAGGATAAATTTCATAGTCTTAAGCATGACCTAGAAGGCCCTAGAGAACCAAAACTTCACCCAACTCCCTGCTTTCATTTCAAAGTACTTGGATTTCACTCAGTTCTTAACACCAAGCTCCTTCTTACAGACAAATCTTCACATATGTTCTCCCCTTTGTTCATGACACCTCCTTCCTCTTCCTGCCTTCAGTCAGGCTAGATTTTATTCATCCTTTGGGTCTCTGCTTAAGTTATGTACTCTTCAAAATTTTCCCCAACTTTCCATATTCATTGAAGACCCTGTTATTCATTTGCATACACTCCATATATAAAGAAAACATTTGTCAAAGTCTTTTTGGCTGTGCTGCCGATGGACCAATTCCTTATCTAGTATGAATTATAGTGAAGGATAGAGCCCATCTCCCATTGTGGGTGGCTAAAAGTAGGTATTTGTTCACAGCCTTCCTCTTAGTTAGAATGCAGATGCATGGGCTAGGTTTAGCAAATTAGATGCACCGGCTTCCAAGGTCAGATGAGGAGCTGGTGATTCAAAGAAGCATGGAAAGAAAAGGATTTATTCCCATTATGGTGACAATGGCTGTGCTGACATCCAGTTTTGAGAGCTCAAAGATATATCAACAGCATTTATATCAATGTTAGAATCCTTGGTCCAGTTCTGTCAATGTAAGGAGTACAAGTCGTGGATCCTGGTGATTAGTGGAGTTGGCAGTGTCATCGCTTGACCAGTTCTGTTGCTTACTTTTGGGTGTGACCTGGCTATGTATCCATCCTCATTCTTATTTATTTTCTCAGTTTGGTTTCCCAAACTTCCTGCCAAATCTACAAATTAACACACATATTTTCAGTAAATTATGTTTCTGTTTAAAGTAACCAGGATCAGTTTCTGTTGCTTGCAACTTAGAACCCTGAAGAAACATCATTGCCCTATTAACCTTATGATTTAAAATGAATACATATTTCAGTGATGTCTGCTTCTCCCACTGAACTATAAGTTTGAAGGCTTGTACTTTGTCTGTATTATGAACCACTGATTTTCTGGTGCCTAGCACAGGTTTGTCACATAGTAGATACAAACTCAATTTGCTGAATGAAAAAAGTGAATATCTGCAAAGTACTGTGCCTAAACGATGGAGAGGGTAAGGGATAATAAGATGTACAAAGGAAAATCACAAACATGATCCTCAATAGAAAAGACATGTTTGTAATGAATTAGTATGTGTGTGTGCACAGACACACACATATATATACACATATACACATACATGTATATACATATACACCTATGAACTAATGAATGACCATTATGTAAGACAGAACATGAAAACTGTTGGAAAGATAGAAAAGTCAAAGGGAGAAGAACTGAAGGCATTGTGAAAGGGGTGGCTTTCAGGCAGGATCTTGAAGCATAGATCAGATTTTAATATTCAGGGATCCCTGGGTGGCTCAGTGGTTTGGCACCTGCCTTTGGCCCAGGGCTGATCCTGAAGTCCCGGGATCGAGTCCCACATCAGGGTCCCCGCATGGAGCCTGTGTCTCCCTCTGCCTGTGTCTCTGCCTCTCTCTCTCTATGTCTATCATGAATAAATAAATAAAATCTTTAAAAAAATATTTTGATATTCAAAATTGGAAAGGGGAATATTCAATAAAGTCTGTACAACTGGAGGGATGAACAAGGCCACAGAGGTCAAAATGCATAGAATTATGAACAGTTCTCCATTTATTTAGAATGTAATGGGCAGCCATTAAGAGCTATTAGGGAGGGGTAAAAAGCTATTAGGGATGAAAATGACATGTCTAGGCTGCATTATGAAAAAGTCAAACTGACAGAATTATTTAAAATTTAACATAGAGTAGAAAGAATAGACCAAAAAAACTCAGATATTAGAAACTATTGGTATAATTCAAAGGAGAGGTAATAGAGCACTGTTCTAAGTAGTAAAAATGAGATATTATTATTATTATTATTATTATTATTATTAGACAGCTTATTAGCTATCAGAGAGGTAGGATTCCAAAGATTTGGAAGCTGGCTGATATGGGAAACATTATAAAATAAAAGTTTTTAAAAAGTGAAAATAAAGCATAGATAGTTGGGAAAATGGTAATACCAAGAGCAGAAGGAAGAAATCATGGGGAAAGGTGATGTTTTATAGAGAAAGATAAACTTGTAGGACATTCTGAACTTAAACTTACAGGTGCTTTGCAACAGGCAATTGAAAGTTGAGGTTTGGGGATCCCTGGGTGGCGCAGTGGTTTGGCGCCTGCCTTTGGCCCAGGGCGCGATCCTGGAGACCCGGGATCGAATCCCACATCGGGCTCCCGGTGCATGGAGCCTGCTTCTCCCTCTGCCTGTGTCTCTGCCTCTCTCTCTCTCTCTCTCTCTCTCTCTGTGACTATCATGAATAAATAAAAGTTAAAAAAAAAAAAAAGAAAGTTGAGGTTTGGAGTTCAAGAGGGAACTCAGAATTCGAGATCTAGATTAGGAAGTGAAGCAGATGATGTCTGTGCTCTTCCCGGTCCCCTTAATTCCCTTTATATAATTTCTGTGTCATTCTCCCCACTTTGGTGTGGGTTCAAGCATCAGCCCCTGCGGCCCATTTTGGAAGACAACCATGAGTTACTGGAGGTGAACTACCTTCGTGTGCAGATTGCTGGAAGAGTTTGAAGTTTAAGTGCTTTCTTCTCTTCTGTCCTTAGCCTTGACATTCAGGTAAAGAAGTACGAAAGCCTCACCTTAAATTATGCAACACTGAGATGTAATTTACGTTCCAGTTGTTCCGCAGGATCAGGCTGACTTATCCCTGAGATCACACCCTTGCCTGGCTTCCTTTCCTTCCCTGTCCTGCTCTACTCCTTTTCCAGTCTCTCATAAGAGTACTTCTTTACTGAATCATTTGGACAGGAATCCATTTCTCAGGGTCTGCCTCTGGTGAGCCAGAGGGAAAACAGGAATGAAACCATAATGTAAGGTGTGGACTTGAAGTGACAATGATACGCCAATGTAGGTTCACTCTTGGTATAGAAATGTCCCATCCTAGTGACTGCTGTTGAAGATGAGGGAGGCTATGCATGCATTGAAACAGAAGGTACACAGGAAATTTTTGTACCTCTCTCAATTTTGTTGTAAACCAAAAACTGCTCTAAAACAATAAAGTCTTGGAAAACAAATTAAAAATTTTAAAGTGGGGATCCCTGGGTGGCGCAGTGGTTTAGCGCCTGCCTTTGGCCCAGGGCGCGATCCTGGAGACCCGGGATCGAATCCCACGTCGGGCTCCTGGTGCATGGAGCCTGCTTCTCCCTCTGCCTATGTCTCTGCCTCTCTCTCTCTCTCTCTCTCTGTGTGACTATCATAAATAAATAAAAATTAAAAAAAATAAAAATAAAAAAATAAAAATTTTAAAGTGTGTATTTTACCTTCATTTTTGAAAGGAATTTTTACTGTATACAGAACTTTAGGTTGGCAGTGGTTTTTTTTTTTCTCTTTTAGTGACTTAAACATGTTTTACTCTTTTCTTATTTGCATTGTTTCCAATAAGTCTGTTGCCACTCTTATCTTTGTATCTCTATATATAATGTATCTTTTTTGGTGGTTACTTTGAAGATTTTTCTTTTTGTCATTGCTTTTAAGAAATTTCACTATGATGTAGTTTGGTATAGATTTCTTCATGTATCTAATTCCTGGAGTTCATTGAACTTATTAGATCTGTGGATATAATTTGGTAAAATTTGGAAATCTGTCACCCATTGTGTCTTCAGAATTTTTCTCTTTTCTCCTTTTGAGATCCTAATTACAAATATATTGAAACACTTGAGGTTTTCCCACTGATCACTATACTTCCTTTTTTTCCAGTCTTTTCCCTTCTCTGTGCTTCATTTTAGTTCCTGTTTTTATTTCTATGTCTTCAAGTTAAGTAATCTTTTCTTCTGCAGTATCTAATCTGCTATTAGTCCTCTACAGAGAAAAAAAAATCCTCTACAGAGCATTTTTCATTTCAGACATTAAATTTGTGTCCTTCTTATATATTTTATATTTGTTTCTACATGATGTGTTCAATCTTTATGTTTTGAACATATGGTATATATTTATATTAACTGTCTTAATATCCTTTCTACTAATATGGTCAATCACCTGTACTATTTCTGGATTTGTTTATGGTGGTTGATATTATCTTCATTATGTTTCATATTTCCTGATTCTTTGCATGCTGGGTAGTTTTAATTGGATGCCAGATATGGTGGATCTTTTCTTCTTGGGTGATAGACATTTTTGTATTCCTCAATATTATTAAGGATTATTCTGTGATTCCATTGAGTTATCTAGAAACAGTTTGAGCATTTTGGGGCTTTTCAGAAAGCTTTGTAAGACAGGACCAGAGCAGCCTTTCATCTAAGGCTGATTATGTCTCAATTCTGAGACAATACTTTTCTGAGTACTCTAGTGCTCTATTAATTAGAAAAATTTTCATTTTAAGTAGTGGAGACAAAAACTGTTCCTGGCCACGTATGAACTCCTGGGATTGTTCCTCTGCTCCTTTGGAATGTTTTTTCCTTGGCCTCAGACAAGTTACTTATCTTCGTGTGCTGATTAGCACTCATCTGAAGATTTAAGGGGGACCTTTGCTGACCTCTCAAGCTTTCTCTGCGTGAAGCTCTTTCCTCTCTAGTATTCTGTGAGCTCTAACTCCTCTGGTCCCCTCAAATCCAGCTTCACCATCTCAACCCCTGGCCTCCACTAGGGTTCTCCTTCCTCACTCTAGAAACGCCAAGGTGAGAAAATAATAGTTTTTTCCCCCTATTCCTAATGGATTATTACCTTGCATCGTCTGATGTGCAATGTCTAAAAACCAGTGTTTCACATGTTTTGTCTGGAATTTGTTTCAACTGGGAAGATAAATCTAGTTTTCTATTTTGGGCAGAAGTCACATGTTGCTGTTTTTGATGATAAGAGAAATTTGTATATGTTCACAGAGGGGAAAGGGTTGAGTGTAAAGTGAATATTGGAATTGAAGAGAGAGAAGGAAAAAATAATGAATGAATTTCCTAAAGGAAGTACAAAGGAGAAATAATAAGAAGCTGGGATGGGTCTTCACTTTGGATATGGCGGCGGGGGGGCGGTAAGGACAGGAAGAAAGGAGGTGAGTAATAGTGATAAGGTAGAGAAATTTAGATGCAGAGTTCATTTGGTCAGCTAATATTATGTGAGTCCTACTATGTAATGTGAATAAATCTCAGCTACTTTCTGCAATGTGGGCCAAGGGATGAAGGAGGACAGTGAAGTGTGATTCCTAGCACAGGTCTCCCTGAAATCACTCTTCTTCCAAATTCTTATCCCTGAGCTTTCCATGTTCTTGATAAATGTGAGGGTTTCATAAATTATCCAATGGCTTCTTAATCAACTTACTTTAAAACTTCTGGTGGTATGATTTTTTTTTCTGGTGGTATGATTTACAGTTCACACTGGCATCTGGTATTTAACATCTCTTTGTGCCTCCACTGATCTTTTCAACTTAATATCCCATTACACAACACTACCTAAGGATACGAGACAAGTGAAAATACAATTTTAATTTAGGGAAGTAAGTGTTCTGTTCTCTAAATGTTCTTCACACAGGTTGTGGAAACACAATGGGTTGGCAGGGGCTCTCTATAATCTTCAACAGTCAGAGATATGCTGCCATAAAGAATTGCCCTTATGACCCAAAGGAATTATCCACAAAATAAATATGGGGTACAGGAGTGGCGAGAAGAAAAGATGTTCCATTAGGGGTAGGAGAATGTGTAAAGGTCTGGAAACAGGAGAATTATTGGAACTGCAGAGGGATTAGTAGAACAGGTGAGGGTCAAAGAGCTTACGAGAAGCTATATCCCACAAATACCCTGAATGCATTCTAGGGTGTTTGTTTGTAATTGATCCTGAAAACAATAGGGAATCCTAGAGGAGTTTTAAGCAGAGGCGTGACTGCAATCAATTTTGTGGTTAGAAATCATTCTGATGGCAATGTAGAGAACACAAAGGAAGGAACAAGACAGAGTATTCGTTGTGACAGGGGATAATATCCTGAGACAGAAGAACAGTGGGGATGGAGAGAGGTGAGACATCTGAGAGAATAAGGTGCTTGAATTGCCAAACCTTATAAATGATTAAATATGTGACATGAAAGGAGCTACCAGAGGAAACACCCAGATGTTTGTCTTGGATAACTGGACTGACAGCCTTGTTTTCAATGAAACAAGCATTACTGGTTAGATGTCCTAAAACTCCTTGTAGAGTAAGCGAAAGCAGGTATGATTGGAATGGTTTAGATTTGCTTTATTCATTGAATATATTGTCTACTATGCCAGGCTTAAAGACAGGGAAAGGGAAAGAAGCTTTGGGATAATAAGCAAGACAAGTAGTGGAGAAGGGTGGTGACAGAAAGTGACAACCTCAGGAATCTTTAAGGACAAGCCAAGGTTAGATATCATGAAATAGTAATGGAAACAAAATCTTGGTTATGACCCTCTTTCAGCAACTGTAAGCACTGTGACAGTAGAACCAGAGAAAACAGATAGAGATGGTGGGTTGAACCCAAGCTGCAGAATATGAGGTCAGTGTGGATAAATTTAAAGTACAAGATGGGAGGCAATATCTGGGACTAATATAAGCATCTCTAAAATTCCTTCCCATGAGCACAGAATGGACGGGGAAGCCACATGGGGCCAATGAGAGCATAAAGAGAGAGTGAAAGGCTGGAGGCCAATGGAATGAGAATGAAGGAGAATTTGATGAATAGGAAATAGCCATCAGGGATCCCTGGGTGGCACAGCGGTTTGGCGCCTGCCTTTGGCCCAGGGCGCGATCCTGAAGACCCGGGATCGAATCCCACGTTGGGCTCCCGGTGCATGGAGCCTGCTTCTTCCTCTGCCTGTGTCTCTGCCTCTCTCTCTATCTCTCTGTGTGGCTATCATAAATAAATAAAAAAATTTTTTTAAAAAAGGAAATAGCCATCAGAGAGAATGTTAGCATTCACAGGAATGGCAGTAATGAAATTCTAGTAAGGTGGGTCAAGATGTAATTTCACCTCATTGAAGGTAGCAGGTGATAGTGAGGCAAGATTGTTGAAAGTATCATGAATGTGAATAATGGCATTCCAAAAAAAGAGTGTCCACAGGAAGTCTATGAACAAGGTAAAAGTCATGCTGGAAGTCAGTAACAGAAGCAGAATGGGGAAAAAGCAGAAAAGTGAAACTGTGAAGAGTTCGTAGTCAATTGTGTACAGGAAAGGACACAGTGGTGGGGTGAGAGGGGCGGGGATGAGTCTTTCCTTCCTTGGAGTCCAGAGGAGTTGCTTTCATTAAAAGGAAACTGGTATGATCAAGAGAAAACAGGTTTGGGTAATGATCATGAGAAGGGAAAGCCATTCTAGGAAGGCATTCATTTTCAAGCAAATAATATGTTACAATAAGAAAAGAGGACTCACGGGCAATTCTTTTCATTCCACCAGTCATTGTGGCAGCAGGTAGAAGAGGGAAAGCTGGGATAGTCAGGGATACATAGTATATAGCAAGGAAGGTTCTGGAAGGGACACAGTCAAAGTTTTCCCCCTTGGTAGAAATTTTTTTAAACAAATGCAGTTGAGGTTTTCTGAGTCATTCACATTTTGGGAAACTCTTAAGTGATTTAAGTTTATTCACTAAAATTTGGGGGCCCCATCATAGCTATTGAGTATCTCCATGATGAAATTCTTTGAAGAGGTCTTCCCTTTGAAAGTCAAGTACTTAAGGAGAAATGTCAGCCAGATAATACAATATAATACAAGACAAGACAATACACATGAAGATTATTCTCTACTTGTCACAGTCTGAACACAGAGACAGTTCACCGATGAAACAAACCAGTGCAGTGGGCACCCGGGTGGCTCAGTCTGTCTTGAGCTCAAGGTGTCATCGTGGGGTCCCGGGACGGAGTCTCACATTGGACTCTCCGTGGGGAGCCTGCTTCTCTCTTTGCCTATATCTCTGGCTCTCTCCTCTGTGTCTCTCATGAATAAATAAATAAAATCTTTAAAATAAAAAAAAGAGAAACAAATTAGTGCAGAAAACTTTAAATTTCCTATGAAATAACTAGCACACATTGAATATCAGAAAGTGATGACTAATAGGAGGAATATACAAAAGGTTTCACCCACACCCTGTTTTGTGGGGTTTGCCCTATTCTTGCCACCACACCTATGAGTTTCACTTATTAAAATAATAAAGAGGTCGAACAGCTAAAATCTGCTGACCAATGCATAGAGCTATACAGAGTTCTTTAAAGGCTACTGATAGACAAGACCAGTATTCGGAGGATGCCTGATGATGTCACGTAATATTTTTTTCCAACCTGTTCTGCCTGTGTATGCTGGTGTGTGTACTTTTGTTTATATTCAGCTAATCTTTGAGAAGATTAATTCTCCTATGCTTTACCTCACTTACAAAATGTTGACCTTAAAATCAAAGATAAAATGGGGATAAATTGGGGGCAGGGAATCTAAAGTATACGTAGCATCCTTAAAAAAGAAAATCCATTAAAGTGTCTAAGAGACAATTCATAAGTTTCAGACAGGTAAAATCAATAATTAAAGTTTTATGCGGAAAATACAGCCTATGCAACATCATGTGTACCCAAGAGCATGATAGGTGCATGTGTAAAAAATCTAAAAAAAATAGCAGTCATCCTATCAGCTACCTACTAAAGGGCGCTTTAAAAGGTAGCTCTACCTATCAGCGCCTATTAAAGGGCGCTTACCATGAGCGAAGCTCTTTTCGTGTTCTTGTAATCTGGGCAATCACAAGAGGTAAAGACCCTTGCCCCCATTTCACAGATGAGCACACCACCGGCACCCAAAGAAGCCAGGTAGCTGTCCAGCATCCCCCTCGCCTCCACCGCCCATGGATGTTGGAGCTGAGCCAGCTGACTCTCCTGGAGGGCATTATGCTGAGTGAAGAAAGTCAATAGGAGAAGGACAAACGGTGTATGGTCTCATTCATTTGGGGAATATAAATAATAGTGACAGGGAATAAAGGGGAAAGGAGAAAAAATGAGTGGGACATATCAGAAAGGGAGACAGAACTCTGGGAAACGAACAAGGGGTGGTGGAAGGGGAGGAGGGCGGGGGGTGGGGTGACTGGGTGGCGGGCACTGAGGGGGGCGCTTGATGGGATGAGCACCGGGTGTTATTCTGTATGTTGGCAAATTGAGCACCAATAAAAAATAAATTACAAAAAAAGAAAGAAAGAAAGATAAAAAAAAATCCCACTAGAGTCCCATTTAGGGCAGATCCACTCCACTTTTTAGGTGTGACTGGCGACCTTGATTTTACCTTCTGAGTCACAACTTCAAGACCCGGCTTGTAGTTAAATTGAGGAAAGTGGGGCGGGGAAGTCGCGAGGCCCGGGGGGCGCCGAGGGCAGCGGGAGAGACCAGGCTGAACCCAGGACGAGGGCCCGACCGCGCCGGGGGCCCCGCACCTGCGCCCGGACCGGCGGCCGCGGCTCGCGCACCTGGGCCCACGTGACGGGGCGGGGCCCCGCGAGGCCACGCCCCCTCCCCGCGGCGCGCCCGGACCCCGCGGACCCGGGCGGCGGCGGCGGCGGGAACCGGCGGCGGAGGCGGAGGCGGGCGGAGGGCGGAGGGCGGCGGCGGAGACGCAGAGCGGCAGCGGCAGCATGTCGGCCGGCGGAGCGCCAGTCCCGCCGCCCCCGAACCCCGCCGTGTCCTTCCCGGCGCCCCGGATCACCCTGCCCGCCGGCCCGGACATCCTGCGGACCTACTCGGGGGCCTTCGTCTGCCTGGAGATTGTAAGTGGGGCGGCCCCCGCGACCCGCGCCCGCCGCATCCTTGCCCCCCCCCCCCCCCCCAGCTCCTTCCCTCCCACGTGGCCTGCACCTGCGCCGCCCCGGGGTCCCGCCCTCCGCGAGCCCCCGCCCCCGCCCGGGCCCCCAGCCTGGCACCTGTTACGCTGGCACCTGCCCCCCCGCTGGCCACGGAGACCGCCCCCGGGGAGCCATCGGGCGGCGCGGCGGGGCCCAGGACCGGCACTTCGGGGAGGGGAGGGGAGGGGAGGGGAGGGGAGGGCGTTGGGCTTGGGGCACGGCCGGAGCCCCGGCGGCCTGGCTAGAGCTGGAGCAGGCGCCCTCGGCCTCGCCTGTTGCTGACCTGCCATCTTGTAGGGTGGTGCACAGGTGTAGCCAGCAGGTGACTGAGTGACCTGGAGGCCGCCTCGCTGAGAAAACACGGGGGGGGGGGGGGGGGTTGGCAGGAAGAGGAGGCGGAGCGGGCTTAAGACCCAGGCCTACCCCCGTCCTGCTTTGCCAGCGTTAGTGCCCTTTGAGTTGGAGAGGGGAGCAGGGTTTAGGAGGCAGAGCAGGGAAAAAGGTCAGGTCTGAACCGTGCCCTTGGCAGGTTCTAATCAAGTGGGCGTGACAGTGGTGGAGGAAAGGTAGAAACGTGGTTGTCAAGTTCCTCGCGGCCTGTCTTTGCACCTCTGGCTTCCCAGTGGGCCTGGGCAGCCCCTCGCCTTCTCAGCACACTTCGTTGGGCCCAGGTGACGGTGAGGTTACCTGGCCTAGCCTGCAACCTTATCGCGCTAGAGATTTAAACTTTCTAAAGGCAATTTTATAGAGTTGGGAGTTTTTGGACCAGGGGAAATGTGCAAACATAAATTGGGCAACCCAAGGTTGCGTCAGGCCCCGAGAACGGCGGATCCAGAGTGCAACGATAGCAAGTGGCTGCCCTTCCTGCAGGCTGGTGTTGCTTGGTCCCGTGTGGAGTTCCCCCGTCTCTCTTCCCTAACCTGCTCCTTTGAGTTTGCATAACCTGGATTTGGTAGCTTCAGTTTCACTTTTGTGCTCGTGGGGCTGGAACGCCTTGCGAGCATTGGTTTTCTTGCCCTGTTATGCTAAGGTGGCTAAGGCGTGCTAGGTTAAGTTTAGCTCAGATTTGAATCTGAAAAAGGAGACAAGTGAGTTACAGGCTACGACATCAGTAATCGGATCGTGACGGCGAGGCTGGAAGAGGCTGCTTTGAGTCTGAGCCCAGTTCAGAAGCATCTGAACGCTTGGGATGAGGTACAGGCATCCATGTGAGAAGAGTAGGGAGAGGATGGCACTGGGCCCGGGCACTGTTGTGCGTGGGGGAGATGCGCCCAGAACAGTAGGATCTGGGGAGGAAGCTTGTATAAGTTCTGGGCTGCTTTAGTTCCATGTTCCTCTAACTCGGCTTGTTTGCATACCTCTTCTACAAGTTTTTGCCAAATCCACATTCCACCTGTACTAGAATTTACAGAATGTTCACTTCAATTCACTTCTAAACTTTAGTACCCACTTCAAGCCTCATTCTCAGCAATAATACCGTGAATCCTCAAATTTGATATACTGGGTATATTTTCCTAATATTTACTCAACTACCTATTTATATATTTACTTATATGTATGTGTATATGTAAAGAGATGTAAGGGTACATGTGTGTGTCGATGACACATATATACGAAGAAGGCTCATCCGTGTGCCGTCAAATCAAATACTGTCTCAGGGACCATCCGTGGTCTTGTCATACTTTTTGGAAACGCTGCCTAATTCTGAGGGAGAAAGTGGGAGTGCTTCATTCTACTCTGTTTCCTCTCCCCTGCCCCCATATCTCTTTATCTGGCCCAGGAGTTAGTTCTCAACTCTGCTGTACTTAATTACTTGGGCAGCTTTTAAAAATATGGTGACTGGCCCAGACTAATTAAATCAGAATCTCCTGGGGGACTGGTTGGGGGGGGTGGTGCCCAGAGTCAGCCAGTTTCTTCTAAAAGCTCCCTAGAGCTTCTAGTGTACAGTCATGGCTGGGAAGCACCAAGAGCAGCCTTTTATCAGGGCTCTGTGGACAAGACAGCCCTCACGCAAATATGAATTTTCTCCCTGTGTGAGAGCTTTCCCCCTTCCCTATTCTAGTAGGGACCCAGGCTCACAGAATTATCCAGCCTTTCCTCTTATTTCTTCATGTCATAGGGCTTCTCACTCCAGAAACATGTCTCAGACCCTTACCTACATAGAATAGCATCACTTCCAAAAGCCATGTTGGTTTACTCTTTATTTTTTTTATTTTTTTTTTTTTATTTATGATAGTCACAGAGAGAGAGAGAGAGGCAGAGACATAGGCAGAGGGAGAAGCAGGCTCCACGCACCGGGAGCCCGATGTGGGACTCGATCCCGGGTCGCCAGGATCGCGCCCTGGGCCAAAGGCAGGCGCCAAACCGCTGCGCCACCCAGGGATCCCCTTCATTTTTTTTTATGCCAAACATATGAATAAGTTAAAATCTAGGCCTCCCTTACCTCTTTTACTTGGCTATCATCCTTGTTTCTCCTCAGCCCACCCCTTCAAAAATAAAAGAACCAAAATCATCCAATGAAGCTGGTGACCTCAGAGAAACAACAGACCTCATTGGAGCTGAACTATAAACTCATGCTTGGTTCTTACCCTCCCACACGGCTTAGAGATACTGGATTATATGCCGTAAGAGAGCAGAGATCAAGGCTGCCTTGGTACCTCTCTATCTAATACACCCATATGAGCTACGTAAACACATTGGATGTATCTTTGGTCCCAGCTTTTTAAATTTCCCTCCAGCTTTCTGGTTCCTTTAACATGTTCCATCTCCCATGGTTCCTCTTTACAAATTCCTCAGCATGTGGGTTAAATGTGATGGTTTGGCAGGAGCAGTTCTAAACTCTAGGTAATCTCCTTTCTGGGGGCCCAATTATTTTAGCTTTTTCCAGTGTTTCTGGATATCCCCCTACTCTTTTTCAATTTTGACCTTCTCTTCAAATCCGTTTGTCTTGGTGATTTCTCTTTTTATGTCTTGTTGCCATCTAAGACTTGCCATGTGAAAACAGCATCTGGCAAGATGGACCGGGCTATCCATAGTTGACTAAGCTAATGAAGCCATGATCCTGGAGTTCACTTCTCAGACTAACCAGAAACTTGCTCAGAAGATTCAGTCTCGGGATGCCTGGGTGGCTCAGTGGTTGAGCATCTGCCTCCTGTTCAGGTTGTGATCCCAGAGTTCTGGGATGGAGTCCCACATCATGCTCTCCCTGCAGGGAGCCTGCTTCTCCCTCTGCCTATGTCTCTGCCACTCTCTGTGTGTCTCTCATGAATAAATAAATAAAATCTCTTTTTAAAAGAAAGAAAATTTGTTATCCGGAGGGTGCTATACTTTCTATGGTGAGCACTGAGTAATATATAGAATTGTCGAGTCACTATGCCTTACACTTGAAACTAATACAATGTTATATGTCAACTCCAAGATAAATTTTACATAAAGAATTCAACCTCAATCCCCCTTATTATACCCATATATAATCTCTCAAGTATAAGCCATTTGGTGAGAGGTAATTCGAAAGATGCAAATAGTGCCTCCTTAACAGCACCAGGTAAGGCAATTTATGGCACTGGCTCCATAGATGGAGAATATTGCAACCACACATGCATGGTATGGCTTCTTGAGATAGGTTTGTTCCACTCCTAGATATGTAGGTTGTCAGCCCCTCTGTTTTTTGCACCAAGCTATGCTTGCCTGAAGTGTTAAATACTGTTATGTTTGCAATGCAAAACCTTGTAGTTTAGGAGAGAAAACATCACCTTCAAAGTCACATTTTCAAATTCTCCCAGGGTTTCCTAAATTCATGTTTTCTAAGTCATTTGTCAGGCATTTATTGATTATCTATTGTGTGCAAGGCACTCTTCCAGGAAAAAAAAAAAGATGTTTAGAGCCTTCCTCACCTGAAAGAATGTATAACCTAGCTGAGAAGGTATGCATCTCAAATAACTACCATTCAAGAAGAAAGATGCAAGTATGGAAAGTTAACTACAGATAAAGTGTTTTCCATATGGGTCTGTTCATAAGAAAATGACATCAGAGCACCTGTACTATTGGGCTGAATAAGATATTTCGGGTCCCTGTCCTCAGCTTATCTTGTATAATGCACAAGAAAGATCAGATGTAACAGTATTAAACATATAAAAGAATAAAAGGCAATATATTTGAATTCAGTGTGCTTCACGGTTTCAATAAACTGTCCATGTTCCCCAAGGCATTCATTAATGTTTTTCTTTATGGAAGATATTATAGTACTTTTATTCATATGCTTCAACCTACAGTGTTGCAGATGTCCCAATAATTTTCATTTATTCAACAAATAATTAAGAATCTGCTATGCGTCAGGCCTTATTTTATATCCTGGAAGTAGAATGATTAACATAGCCCCTACCCTTAAAAGAAATTCCTATATTGTGAAGTATAAAAGTCAAGAAAGAATTACAGTGCTGTGTTTGAATTGATAAGATAGGTTCATGAAAATTACTATTTAAAAACAAGGTAGAGGGGCATCTCGGTGCCTCATTCAGTTAAGCATCTGACTTTGGCTCAGGTCTTGATCTCAGGGTCCTGGAATTGAGCCCTGCTTTGGGCCCCCTGCTCAGCAGGGAGTCTGCTTGTCCCTCTACCCCTCCCCCTCCTCATGCTCACTCACTCTCTCTCTGTCAAATGAATACATAAAATCTTAAAGAAAAAGAAGAAAGAAAAACAGGATAGAGCATGTCTGGCCACTGAGGAGTCCAGGACAGACAGCTTGAATGGAATGGTGACATTTGAGCTTAGTCTGAAATGATGAGTAGGCATTCAATAGACAGAAAAAGTGGGGAAGAAAATTCTAGGTAGAAACAAGGGCATGGGTAAACCCTAAAGAAGAGAAGGACCATGAAATGAAGGTTCTAGCAATTGTTAGTTTGTTTTGATTTTTTACATGACCTGTGGGAAGTGGACAGAAGAAGGAGAAAGAGCAGGTGGCAGGGCTTGAGTTGTGATGTGCTGAAAATGGTAGGTCAAGGCACAGGATGGATTGCTGCTGAATGACAGGGGCAAACGTGATCATACTTGTGTTTTAGAAATCTTTGGGTCGTGGGGTTTGGTTATAAAATAGATTGAAGGCAGAGAGATCAGCTAAGGGGCTTGTTTCAGTGGTTTGTTTGGGGGATAATGACAACTTGATAAATGAAAGAAGTAGAGAAGAAGAGAGTCAGGCCTGACGTTTAGAGGGTAAACCAGGTATGTAAAGTTTGGCATGTCCTGAAATGATACTAGACCAAACTTAACTCTGAGGTGTAACTCAGAGGAATTATGCCAGAAAAACAAATGTTAATGAGAGGATGTTGGGGAGGGAGGGGTTCTGGAACAGGCGCGTGCAGTCCTGTAGAGCAATCTATGGAAGGGATCTCAGGTTATTTTCAACCCAAAGATTTGACATTAGATGAATGTATAAATGGTCAGATGTATAGAGTCTCCTTTTCTTGCCCAGAATATAAATTTGAGTTGCACACCGACATTGTGTGTTTGCAGTGGTGAAGAGGGGCTCTTCATGGATGTGTTTGACCTCTTGAAAGGGGTTTTATTCTATAACTAAGATTTTCCCTTTACCTCTGGGTTAAAAACCTCCAGCCATGTGTAAAGAGTCCTTAAAGCTTCATAAGAGAAAATAAACTGATGCCTCTACCCAGGATTATTTTCAGCAATCGTTTGCCCTGACTGGCAGCCCTGTATGAAACGTGAAGAATAGCAGTATGGAAAACTTTAAATCAGGTTCCTGGAAAGTTTGACCTTGAGCTCTAAAGGAAAAGCTCAAGGAGAGGAGATTTGTTTTGCAGAACCACATAGAAATGTTCTAGTTGGTAGTAGGAGTCCTGACCATGGCATATTTGCATTGATGTGTCTGAATAGGAAAGACTTTGTAACAGCAAAGGACAGGAACCAGACTGGTGTACACAGTATCCTGCACGTGTGATGCCTAACAGATGCTCTTGGATCTGCAGGACAAACTGTACCTTGAGTGAAAATATTCTAGAGAAACTAGAGTGGAGAAGGGAAGTTTGGGAGTAGATTGGATCTGCAGGACAAACTGTACCATGAATGAAAATATTCTGGAGAAACTGGAGTGGAGAAGGGTAGTTTGGGAGTAGATGTCCTGAGCAACTTTTAAAATGTCATGATTCCTTTCCAGGAATCTGCAGTCTGATCTGAATTTCCTATGTCCTCTTTTGTATGACAAGGGATCACATCCTTTTCCAGTCACCATATATGATATTCTTAACTTTTGTATAATAGCTTCCAGAAGGAGGGAGGTAAAAAGGTAGAAAAGAGGCAATGATTTGTAGGGTTCTTGCTGATGTCCAGGCATGGACCTGCATCATCTGCACTAGTTAGATGATAACTAGTTACCCACAAACATGAAAAGAGAATTTTTTAAAAAACCAAGGGCATTTATAAGTAAGAATAAAAAAGGGGTCAGAACATATTTCTGCCCCATATAAGATGTGCTTCCCATTTTGGGGTTAGCATCGGCTATTTAAGAAACGGGGATGGAAGTTTGGATGGAGAGGGGGAAAAAACTGTAGTACCAAATTCTTTATAGCATCCTCAGACATATTTTTTGAATTTTCAAATGTAAATCTAAAAAGCAAAACTTCTTTTGCATTAGTATGTTTTGTACAGAGGCCTGTTCTATATCTGTTATTTCTCATTGCTTCTCACTTGTCTGGTTTTCCTTTCTCTGTTTTAAAACAAACAAAAAACACCTAACCAGCTTGTACCTCTAATTCAGAACTGCATCAGGGCTAGTCCAGGACCAGGACCAGTTTGGATGGAAGTCCGCATAGTGAGAGGACAGATGGGGATTGATGGAGGAAGCAGGAGGGGGTCGGGTAAGGCACAAGATAAACACTGCCCTAGTCAAAAGTTCCAGCAGTAGTTGCAGTAGAATCCATGAATTGAACAAATCTGGGACCCGAAGAAGATTGAAAATGGGGTGTCATGAGCTAGACTGGCAAAAGCTGCCAACTTCCTCAGAGCTTTCCATCCCTGCCTCCTGAGATCTTGTAGTAGGTGGTGGGTGCTGCCAATAATAACTTAAAAATTGAGAAGTACATGTTCCTGCTTCACTAGTCTTCATGCCTATTTTTGAACACCCACCATGTACTAGGGGATGAGCTAGGCCCCAGACAGCAGTGTGTTCTGAGCATCTTCAGCTGTACTTCTGGAGCATTTTCTTTTAGAGTCATTCTTTACACACCCTGGTTGGTTTTCCTTCATTTCAAGGAGAAGGCACTTGAACATCTTTTGTAGAAAGCATTGTCTTGGGTTCTGAGCATGCAGAGATGTTTAAGGCAATGCTGCTAACTCTGAACTTGCAATCCAGTGGGGAAACCAGCCATATGAATCTATAACTTCCAACCAATAGTTGTAAGTGCTACAAAAGATACAGACATCAGTAACCATGGAAGCACCAAGGGATGGCATCCATCCAGGGAAGTCTTTCTGGAAGATATGCTGCCAGAGTTTAAGTTTTCCAGAGAAAGTTTTGGTGGCATCATGCTAGGCAGAGCATGGACCAGTGTGATGGACTCATGTGCAGGGGACAAGGAGCAAGAGGCTAGTTGCCAGGATTGGGCAGCTGGAAAAGTAGCAGTGTTGGGAGGAAGGTGAGCTTGGAGAAGCGACATCAGTGTTCTTGATACTGTTACCACTTGACTATAGTCAGAGGGTGAATGAATTCACACATTTAGAGGCTGCCTTACAAGCACATGAATCAGTTGTATCTTGACCAAAGTATGTTCCCAGTTAAAACCAAAATTTTGGAATACAGGTTGTGTATAAAGAGCTAATTATAGGTAGTCTATTCATTAGATGGTAGTCTGAACACGTTAAAAATTCTTCAACCGTGTTGTTTCATTTACGGGTGCCCCGTAAACCAGCATTTATTAAAATAGGAGAGGACACCAAGAAGATGAGGTTTTCTGAACTTTTGGAGGGGCACCAACTGCTCTGTGGTCCCAATGAAAGTTGTGTCCTCACAATAGATATGATTTCAGGAAATCAGTCTCCGACCTCCACCAAGCCAGTCCACAGCAAAAGGATAGATACCCTGCTCCAGACTGAACATTAACTTTTGAGGGAGCCACGACAGCATAATATCAAGAGCAGAGGCTAACATTTATTGACTGTAACTTAGGGCAAGTTATTAATGGGTGTGTATTTCAACTTATCTTTCAAATGGGAATAATAATAGTAATTAGCTCTCAGTGTTTGTGTGGATCAAATTGGTAAAATGAAATCCATAGAGCAGTTCTTGGAGCATAAGCATTAGATAAGTGCTAGCTAATATTTCTATTATCCTCATCAGCTTCAACCTCCTACTTGAACTAACTCTATAAACCAGATTAAGAGACATTTTTTTCCCCTCTAGGCTTATTGGTTGGTTCATTTTCTCACTGTTACAGTGAGGAAGTGCTCAATCTATAAATAGCAGGAAAATCTGAAAGAACGGGTTATATGTTATATACAGGAAGTTCTAAATAATGAAATATTTCTCCTTAGGGATAGTCTAACCAGTCCCTCATATCTTCAGATTCACTTACCTTTGCCCCTTCTCATTCCAAACTTTGACTGAAAAATAGGTCAGAGTAGGAATTGGACTGTTTACTTCGTGCATTAATAAGACTATACTAAGATGAAGGCGTCAGATTGGTTTGAAAGTTGTTAGCTAAGATGTTGGAGGGCAACATTGGGCTCTGCGGGGAGTCTGCTTCTCCCTCTGCCTCTGCCTTCCCCTTACTCATTTTCTCTGTCTCTCTTTCTGTCTCTCAAATAAATAAATAAAATCTTCTTAAAAAAAAAAAAAAAAGATGTTGGAGGGCATATTTCAAAGCCTGCAAGTAGGAAATAAGTGACTTTTGGGAAAGAGAAAAAAAAGGGTATTTGCAAAACGAATCCTTTAGAGACATAAGACCATCCAAATAGGAGACAAGTTGAGAAATCAGTCATCCACGCAGCTAGCATCACAAGAGTTGCTTCTGGCTCAATACCATGTTTTCCCGCGGGGTTACGGGTTCTCACCAGTCCACGGTTTCTAGTGAAAACACATTTCAAGTCCAACTTGGAAGGTTCGGTGCAGTGTGACATGTAGATGAAAACTTCCACGGCTTTCTTATGGGAAGGCTTCAATCAAGTCACACCCTTGTGGGCCGCAGAAGCCAAGTGAAAGCGATAAACATATGGTAAGCCACAGAGGAGATGTGTGGTTTTAGGAATGGGTAGCAATTAAATAACTGCAGCTCAGCACATAGTTGAGTGCTCGCGGTGTCTCTCAGGTACATCACCTGAATCTTAGCTCAGAGGCTAAGGGGGAACTGAGTCACCGCAGAAGGCTGATACCTACGCCTAGGGAATGTTTGCCTTTGCACCATACCTGGAAGTCTGGTCCTCTTTTTGTTAGAGCTTGAGGCTTGGAGTCCTAAGCCCCAACTTACCAGTTCCTGAAAGAAATGTCAAAATGTGATACATTGGGGAGTTTTATATGTAATTATTGGGCCTTTTAGGACACTAGAGGGTGATGGAAGGCAGTGATAGACAAGAGGTCAGAATGTGGAGTCAGAGCCAAGAGGAGAAAATGTGGGCAGACATGGCATTCCACTCTCTTTCACAGTGTGTGTACTGTGCAGTTGCTACGATACTTTATCAACTGTTCTCTCTCAGATTTTAACCATGTTTATGCTCCGCTTTTCACCCAAAAACAAAGCTCCCTCCAGAGTCACCTGCGCTAAACTGGGATTCTAATAATTAAGTATGGCTGGTAAGCGCCCTCAGCTTAGTAATGCCAAGAATTAGATGAAATAAATATATGAACGTTAAGGAGAACTTAATGAAGTGTTATTAAAAGATCAGGTTTTTTAAAATTTACTTGTTTGACAGAGTGAGTGAGAGCATAAGCGGGGGAGGGGCAAAGGGAGAGGGAGAAGCAGGCTCCCCACTGAGCAGGGAGCCCACCTCCAGCTCCTGCTCAATCCCAGGACCCTGAGATCATGACTGATGCTGAAGGTAGACACTTAACCACCTGAGCCACCCCGGTGCCCCAAAAGATCAGTTCTAAAGTTGGAGCCAGGTTGGGAAGCTCAGGGAGAAAAGGTAGGTTTTGGCCAAGGCCAATCCAGAAACAAGGAAGAAAGAACAGTGTCAAAGCCCCAGTGGCCTGTACACCAAGGTGACAGTCTTGCAGTGAGGAAGGGGGGCCTTGCTTCTGTTCTCTGTATCTACCAAAGCTGCCCTGCTGAGCTGGACTCCGGTCTGGATTTCACAGACTCAGGGAGCCAGGGATTGGGGTGGGGTGGGGCACTCCTATGCCTTCCTCCCCTACCTGCCCCCTTCCCACGCAACACACACACACCACAGATGAGGAAGCGAATCTGTTCTTTTCATATAAGCATTTTGTTTCCTTTCCAAGGCTTTGAGGTGTTGGAAGGGCTGTAATTTTGAGTATGACAAGAATGGTTCATTTATACTGTTTCACATCAGCATCTGCTGTCAGAGCCCTGGTCTGCCTTGAAAGCCTGCTTGAAAACCTGCCTCCCCTGCCTCCCCTGCCTCCCCTGCCTCCCTCGCCTCCCTCTCTCGATGCCTCCCATTATATTTCTTCTCTCCACTCCCAGCCTCTTGGAGCACACTGTGTGGAGCTCTTTTTATAGCACTCACCACAATCTGCTCCTGAATCAGATTTGATGGTGTCTATTTCTCCCTAATCTAGAGCTCCTGGAGACAGAACCTCGCCTTTTTTTTTTCTTTCTTTCTTTTTTTCTCTTGAGTATTCTTCTACAGTGCCTGGCAATAGATTTGAGGCCAACCAGTTTGAGGTCCAGTCGGGGCTTATTAAATGTTCTCCTTAATTCGAGGGGATCATATAACTCTTCTTCAGAGGGTCAATTTATCATAATCCTTACATCATATAATTACACTTTTCTATCTCAGTCAGCTTGCCCCTAATAAACATGGCCAGTTGATCTCTATTACCCTGTGTACTTGCACCTCAATTCTCAATAGGTGGCTCTTTAATTAATAGATATTTAATAGCATATATTTCTTAAATAGCCTTTGGAGTAGTTAGTATAAGTTATTTGTAGTGGGTGAGTAAGAAAAGGTTACCAGGAAGATAATGGTGAGAAAGAAAGGAAAGATTTGAAGATCTTATCACCTTCAAATATTTAGTAAATAGTATGAAAGAGCAGAGCACCTTTTTACCGGGAACATTATTTCCTTCATAGCTACAATAAGGTTCTGGTTAAATTTTTAAGTGTGCATTAATATTCCATGACTTAGACTTATTTCACAAAACTTTCTGTGTTGTTAATTTTTTTTATTTGAAATTAGGACCTCAGCAACCACAATTATAAATTTATTAGATTGGTGCTATCGTTATCATACTCAAGTGATAATTTATTATGCTTTTGAAAATGTTTTTCAAAATGGCAATGAATTTTATGACTGGGCCCTTGTTTAGAAACTTGAATTAAAACTTGCAACTTTAACTTTTGGTGATTTGTGCAATTTGCAGTTTGGATGTTATCTAGATACTTAAGAGGCAAGACACACATAATTATTGGTTTTTAATATGTAGAGTTCCAGCTGTTCTTGGAAACTTGGAGTTTATTTACTAAACAAATATTAGAGGGCCTCCTGCATGCCAGATGGATATGTTTCTATGATATGACCTGTGTGTGTGTGTGTGTGTGTGTGTGTGTGTGTGTGTGTATGATTGGGACGGGGTATTGATTTCCACTTGCCTAGGCTTTTGGATCACCAATCTAGGGTAGTGCCTGACTGATAGGAAGGGATCATTATGTCGATGGACAAATGGCTTGGCATGCAGAAGCCTGTCAGGCAGCTGGCTGCCAAGAAGGTCTCATAGTGCAGTTGGACGGGAAGCCAGGACAGCCAGTTACAGTATTTCTCATTAGTGTAAAATATCCGTATAGGGAGCTTGCCCAGGAGATAGGGAGGTACCTATACATGGAGTGGAACTCAGGAAAGACTTTTGGGGTGATGTACTCTTCAATATGAGCTATGAACAGCAGTTTCTCAAATACACATGGGGAAGGAATGACATTCTGGGCCAGCATATGTCAGGCCTCTCAGATGTGAAAGCGCTTTGTCTTTGGACTATGGATTTTTTTTTCTTGAGTGTAAAATGTGAGAGGCTTAGTGGCAAAAGACAGGTTAGAGCATAAGGGACCTGGGATGCCATGCAAAGGATGTGTAGCCTCTATCACTTTAGTGGTAGCTTAGAGGAGGCTGCTGTGGTTAGGTTCATAAAACTGACCATCTCTACCCCTTAATCATTTCTCCTCCTGTGATCTCTCCCTCACTCCTAGTTTCCCAAGCCAGGAACCTGGGTTTCTTCCTTATCTGTTCTTTTGCTGATCTGATCAGTCACCTCCTGCCACCACATCCACCTCTCATTTCTGTCTAATCTGCTCACTCCCCTCTGTGCTGTGTGCCTGAATCTGGGCTGTGCCCTGTGGCTGTCGCAGTCTCCTCCATGGTCCCTCAGGCCCACATCCTCTCTTCTCTAGCCCTGTGGCCCTGCAGCCAGAGAGAAGCTTCCGAATACGAATTGAATCACGCCAGTTCCTGCTCAGGGGTCCTGTGGCCTCCCACCGGCCTTGGGAGAAGTTCGCCTCCGCAGGTGGATCTGCAGGACCCTTGAGCTCAGCATCCAGCTCTCACCTCCGGCCATCCCCCGCATGGCACCTGCCGCTCCTGCTCCCGCTGTGCTGAACTCTGCCCTCAGCTATACGAGATCACCTCAGGGCTCCCCTCCTGCCCCGGCAACTACCTTCTCCTTGGGCCCCTATACTCTCCAGCTTTGTCCCTTGGGTGGCTGCCTCCAAGGAGTGTTTCCCGAGCCTTCAGCTCTGGATTTTAGAGCCCTCAATCTGTGAGCCTGCGGTGCCCAGAATCTCCCCAATGGTGACATGTGTGAAGCAGCATTTTACTCACTTGCTTAATTGTCCATTTCCTGGGGCATCTGGGTGGCTCAGTTGGTTAAGCATCTGATTTCAGCTCAGGTCATCATCCCAGGGTCCTGAGATGGAGCACCGCCCTGGGCTCTGCACTCAGTGCGGAGCCTGCTTGAGTTTCTCTGTCTCCCTCTGCCCCTGCCCCTGCCCCCGACTTACTCTCTCCAAATAAGTAGGTAAATAAATAAATAAATAAATAAATAAATAAATAAATAAATCTTTTTAAAAAATAAAACTTAAAAAAAAATGTCTCTTTCCTATAAATGACTGAATTCTCTGGTGGCAGGGACCAAGTGTAGCTTGTTTACCACCTTATTCCCAGGACCTGGAACAGTGCCTGACAGGCAGTAGGTGTTTACTGAGTATTAGATCTGTGAATATTCAAAGTACCTATTCCCATGCTCAGCACATAGAAGAGTATCAATAAATCAGGTAGGTTTTATTTACTACCATGTACAGCAGCTGCGGCTGTTATTCTACAGAGAGGTAATAATCCCACATGTACAAATAGGCCGTGATAAGGACGGGCACATGGCCATTAGAAGTGACAAGTTAGAAAGTTATGACTGATCTTTGCTGATAAACTCTCTGAGACATGGCGAGGGCAGAAGCCAGTGGTTTGAGTCAGAGCTCAAGGTAGGAGGCAGGGACCAAGCAAAGCTGAATTTGTATAAATGATTGACTGAAAAGGAAATTGTTAGGCAACAGGGGTCAGAGGAAACTATTTTTAGGTAATGAAAGAATTCTGTGTCTGTTCATGGGCTGAGGATGAGAGTCCAACACAAAAGCAGGTGCAGAGACAGGTGTGGACTGGGTCACCCGAGAGAGAAAGCACTGGTCTTGGCCCTGAGGGAAGCCGGTGGCCTACATCAGGAGAGAGGAAAGTGAATGGGGTGGCTGGGACATGTGCAGGGGTCTGGGGAGAAACCAGGGGTGCGAACATGATCAGTTACTGCCCACACATGTGACATCTTTCTTCCTTCCCTCAGCTGTTTGGGGGACTCGTCTGGATTTTGGTCGCCTCCTCCAACGTTCCTCTACCTCTGCTACAAGGATGGGTCATGTTCGTGTCCGTGACAGCTTTCATCTTTTCCCTCCTTTTCCTGGGCGTGTTCCTCTCTGGCATGGTGACTCAGATTGATGCCAACTGGAACTTCCTGGTAAGGGATTTTTAAGTCTATTTCAGGAAAATGCAAGAAACGTATAAATATCTTCCTCTGTCCTGAAATGCCTGATCCCCTGTTCTATCTGTTGCCTCCAGTGAGAGAGAAAAGGTCTGACTGCCAGTCCGCTGTGCTGCGTGCAGCTGCTTGCTGGACAGCAGGATCCCATTTTATGAAATTTCTGTCAATAGAGCCGAGCCATTTTTCTGTTACTCCTTTATGAGTTAGATGACCTTTACTCAAAGACTCTTTAATTTCATGCAACAAATGAATTGCATTACAGTTATTGAACCATTGAAGAGGTGCCTTTGGGAGATGGATGCTGGGACAGGTATCTTGAAATTTTCCATTGATTTCTGCTTTAGATATTAAGTACATACATTCTTTTCAGAAAACAAGCAGCTGTATATTCTACTCTCTAAATACTTAGAAAAGGGGATAGTTTATTTTTAATTCCTGTCCTAAATCAATAAGAATTGGTAATTTTAAAAAGTGAATTTATAATCAACATAATTTAAAAAATTATGACACCATTAAATTGGGTCATCTTACTTTCCCTTTTCCCATATCATATAGGGGGCCTCTTTCATGCTTATGCTTATTCAATCTCTGAGACTATTTCAAAATGGCCAGTGGAGCTGGAATTCCAATCTGGTAGACAAAAGTTTAATGAAATTCATGAAGAACCTCACCTAGGTTTCAGTCAGTTTGCTGGTTAGAAACTTAGATCAGGCCTTTCATCAGGCTTATTTAGTTATTTTCAGGTGTGGTAACATTATATTCACCAGCTTTAGGATGGATGTTAGGCTTATTAAAAAAATGTTCTTAGTTACAGGGTAACTAAGAAAACCATCATCCCGAATGTTATCAGCAGCGCAGTTGAGTAGATGTGGCTGCCCATTAAACCAGCCTAGGGGCAGATGGTTAGTGTAAAGGAGGAAGTATGGTGCAAGGGCTATCATCTTGCACAGGCTTTGAAGTTAGGTCTGGTTTGCTTAATAACTGTGTAGCCTTGGCCAAAGTATTGAACCTCTATGACTTCTGATTTTTTCCTCTGTAAAATGGTAATTATAGTTCCTGCCTCATTAAATGCTGTTAAGGAATAATGGAATTAATGTATTCTAAAGTGCTTATCAGCTGTGTATCTGATTTATAGTAGATGGTCAATAATCATCATAATTCTGTAAGTATACCAAGGCTTGCAGTTTGAAATGTTGAAAGTCATTCTGTTGAATCACTAAATTGTACACCTAAAACTAATATTACACTGTATGTTAACTAACTGGAATTTAAATAAAAACTTAAGGCAAAAAATTATTTCCATACACACACACACACACACACACACACACACACGAGGAAGTTCTGTTTCTTAGGTTCCTGATGCAGTGTGTTCCCACATTTTTGCCTTGCTTTCTCATAAATGATGAGAAAATGTTTCTAGTAATTAGTCAAGCAGGGAAGATCAGAAATCTCTATTTAAGTTACAGATGGATTGCTTAATCTCCTCTTTCTAAGTGCTTGGCTTTCCCATAATCATATATGAATGAATCAATCAATACCTAATGTTGTTGGTAAGCACCACCAAGCTCTGTAAATATTAAGTTCAAAGATAGTATTTGGCCAGCATGTACCAGGATAGCCTTTAGTCCTGGTTAATACATAGTCATTGCCCTAACCTACTACCTCTTCCCAAGTGCTATGCTCCCTGCCACCCTTGGTCTTCCTCTGGGACTTTCCTGGACTTCCTAGTAGCCTAGCAACTAAAGGGTTAGTACCTGGCAAAGTACTAAGTCTCTGGGGCCCTTGCACTGCCCAGCATCCCTTCTAATGGTTGATGCACATGCTATACCAATGTTTAAATATTTTTCCAACATCCCTCCTGGTTTTATTAGACATATGTTCATACCATCTTTCTTCCTTTTGTTTATATTGAGTCTAATTTTTGATATTGAGTACATCATTAATATCCTTATAAGTTTATTAGGTTTCCTAAATATGTGGTCTCCCTCTTCCATGTGTAATGTTATATTTGGTGTTCCGACAATAAAATATAAGAGTGTGCTTTTTTTTTTTTTTAAATTAAACCACTTTATGAAAGGGGCAACCAGAATTGGAAAGACCTACCTGTCTGTTGCAGAGGTCACCAGCAGAGTTTATCCTGTGGTTCTTTAGCTGGGATAGTCCACTATTACTGAGGAAGAAAGCGGTGGTAGCAACACAGCACGCAGCAAGTGAGTGGTGTTCCCTCTATAGCCTTGTCATGGGGGGCACACTTTCATTTTATTTATTTATTTATTTTAATAAATTTATTTTTTATTGGTGTTCAACATATAGAATAACACCCAGTGCTCATCCCATCAAGTGCCCACCTCAGTGCCCGTCACCCAGTCACCCCCATCCCCCGCCCACCTCCCCTTCCACCACCCCTAGTTTGTTTCCCAGAGTTAGGAGTCTTTCATGTTCTGTCTCCCTTTCTGATATTTCCTACTCATTTTTTCTCCTTTGGGGGGCACATTTTCAGAGGGCCAACTCATGCCTCATGGAGTTGACTTAAACACTTGCCATATTTGAAAGGGCTCCTTTCTTTCTCCCCTTCTGAGATTTTTTCCACATAATTGGTCATTTCTGACCACTTAGTTGCTTTTGGTAGATTTTGTAATATATCTTGGGTACTCTCAGTGAGGAAAATTTTTTAGCCATGCATATTGTGGAATCGACCACAGATGGTAACCATTTTTAATTGCTGCGTTCTGGAATTGTTAGACATTAACCACTCAAAAAATAATTGTTTCCCCTTGTGATAACAGTTTAATGTTACCTGTATGCATTGCATAAAGGAAGAAAGAATGCATTTATTTTCTGGGGTGCCTAGGTGGCTCAGTCTGTTGAGCATCTTGCCTTCAGCTCAGGTCACGATCCCAGGACCCTGGGATCGAGCCCTGCATTGGGCTCTTTGCTTAGCAGGGAACCTGCTTCTCCCTCTCCCTTCGCCCTTCCCCATGCTCATGCATGCTCTCTCTGTCAAATAAATAAATAAGACCTTTAAAAAAAGAATTTATTTCTAAAAGTATTTGTTGTGAGATATTAACTAAAATATTCATAGCTTCGAGCTTTTGTTGATTATGGGGTTGAATTAGCATTTGTAGTGGTAAATGTCTTCAGTTTTTTTTCCCCAAGGCTTTCTAGCTTTGGTGTAAGTGATGAAATAAAAATATAATATGTAATATATATAATAACATATATGAAATATTAAAAACTTGCCCTATTCTAATTTCAGGAAAGAAGCAGGTTTTGATTTTGAGGTGGTTTTTTTGGTTTTTTGTTTTTGTTGTTTTTTTGTAGAGCGGAAATACCATTTTGCCTAACTTTAAGTAAGAGATACCATAGTTATTTTCCATTTTTGGAGAGGTGGGGTGTGGGGCCCTTGCACTGCCCAGCATCCCTTCTAATGGTTGATGCACATGCTATACCAATGTTTAAATATTTTTCCAACATCCCTCCTGGTTTTATTAGACATATGTATTTCCTAGCAGTTTTAGAAAATTTTAGAATATTTTAGAAAAATGAGAGCTACAAAAAAAAATCCTATACAATTAAACATATTTCACTTTCTTCCCCCAAAGTAAGTGGCATACATTTGCCTATTTGGACTTCACTTAATACTGTGAATGTCCCAAGCTATGTTTTCTGTCCTGACATTCATTTACTTATTTGATCTTTATGACAATTCCTATTATTGTTCTCATTGTTGAGAAAGCTAAAACTTGGTGTGGCCATTGTCCCTTTTTCATGCTGCCATCAGGGAAACCAGGATCCCCCTATTTACAGCATAGCTTTTATTTTAAAACTAGTTAGTGAAAATTGGACCTGAAGAGTAAAACATGGGCTTAAGATATGAATATGGGGGATAGTCATTTGTTGCTGAAGAAAAAAAATCGAGCTATGCTTAAGATTGTTTACCAGAGCAAAAAGTGAAGACAAGAGGGAGGAACACTGGGCTGTGTGAATATTAGGAAGTTTGGCAGAAGAGCAAGGGTATACAAATGAGACTCAGAAAGGGGATGGGGCCATCTGCTGATGGGGAAGTGCCAAGGACTTAGGACAGGTGGTTCACAAAGGGGGGTCCCTAACCTGCAGCAGCCACATCACCTGGCAGCTTGTTACACATGCAGATTTTCAGGTCCCACTCAGACACACTGAGTCAGAGACTCAGAAGGTGGGACACAGGTAGTCTGTGTTGTAACAAGCTTTTCAGATGATTCTGAGGCATGCTTACCTTTGAGAACCACTGGTTTTGGATGAACAACCTGTGCTGTCCAAAATGATGAGCAAAAATTTGTGGAAGCCCTTCTCACACACATTCCCCATGTAGCAGGCATTGGAATAAAATGTCCAGGATGGCCAAATATAAACGTGGGTGTGGCTCTCTGGTGGTGGGAAATCTGGACTGAGCACCTAATATATACCTGGTGATATAGTAGGCCCTAGAAATACAGTAGTAAACAAGACAGGCTTGTAGTGGCTCTCAAAGCGTTTGTTGTAGTAGATAGTGTCAGTAAAGAAATAATGACACAGAGGCGCCTGGGTGGCTCAGCCGGTTAAGTGTCTGCCTTCAGCTCAGGTCATGATCTTGGGATGGAGCTCCATGTCAGGCTCCCTGCTCCGCAGGAGTCTGCTTCTCTCTCCATTTCCCTCTGCCCTCTCTCTCCACTCATCTTCTCTCTCTCTCTCTCTTTCAAATAAATACATAAAATCTTAAAAAAAATAATTACACAATTGATGCATTAATCAAAATGATGTTAATGGTCAAGCAGGGAGTGTTCAGGGTACTAGAAGAGCATATCTGTCATCTCAGGTCCACTGGGAAACAGACTGTAAGATGAATTTAAAAGTGCAAGAGGTTTTCAGATGCCTGGGTAGCTCAGACAGTTAAGCATCTGACTCTTGATTTCAACTCAGGTCAGGATCTCAGGGTCATGAGATCGAGCCCTAAGTCAGGCTTCATGCTGAACTTAGAGTGTGCTTAAGATTCTCTCCCTTTCCCTCTGCCCCACCCCCCGCTCATGCTCTTTCTCTCTAAAAAAGAAAAGAAAATTAAAAAATGCAAAAGATTTTTTTTTTTGAGGGAGAAGGGAAGAGATAATACCCATAAAAGAAATGGGGAAGGAAATAGGGTAAAACAGAAAAGTCTTAGTGTGGGATGCAGATTGACAGTCTTGGCCAAATTAACGATAAGCTCAAGAGCACAGTCTTTGCCTTAAGAGTCTTATAGTAGCTAAAAGTGGCCAGGCACCAGTATCCCCACTGTACCATCACTAGCTGGAGACTGCCAGGAGGAATGTTGCCTTGGTTCAAACATAGCAGTAGATCCCCAACCCACTGAAGCCAAAGTCATCAGCTAAGTAGACTCCTCACAGCTGAATGCCAGGTTCTTTCTTAAAGGGGAATGTGTGCAACACATAATTATGGATGCTACAAGGCCCAGGAGCTGTTTTACAAAGACCTGTAAGTTTCCACTTCAGGTTGCCTGCCTGACTCTAGAAGTCCAGGAGCCTGCATAATGATTTTCTCTCACCAGTATTGCCATGAATTCAAATCTTTTACACCAACACCTTAGGATACATGTGGCCCTAGGATAATATGGACAGATGGGTAGCATGGCCCAAGTCAAAGAGAGTTAGGAATATAAGAAGTTTATTGGATGACAACACCCATAAAAAATGAAGGAAAAGGATTGGATAGGGAAGCCTTCACCATGGATCAGTTCCAATACTACTGAAAAGGAGGAAGAAGTCAAAATTAGCAGGAATAGAAAGTTGGTGGTAGGTGGGGGGAGGGGCAAGTGATAATTGGTTGTGGGAAGAATCTTTCCAGCCACACCATACTGTGTATAAGGAACATCAGCCTTGAGGTATAGAGTATTTCCTGGCACCAAAATAAGGTTGAAGTGGCTGATGCTCAGAGGGATGGGAAGGTGGCATGAGCCAAGGCTGGTGAAGAAGGTGAGGACCTCATTATACCAAGAGTTGCAGGCCATGTCATCAGACTTTTCCTGCCCTTTCTAAGGTAACATGAGCCACTTTCGAGAGTCCACCTCAGTAATTTAGATGAGCACCTAATGATCTTAAATATATTTTTCTTTCAATCTTTATTACTAATTGAGATCCAGGTCTGTTACTTGTAATTCCTAAAAGTCATAACATTTGGACTTTGACCTTCATCAATTAACGTTTGTTGCATAGCTACACGTATTTAAGCATTTCTGCTATAGATTAGACACGTGATCAGTGCGTGACATTGTTCTTAAATCTTTTGATTCATATTGGTGAGTCAGCTTTTATAAGTTAGAAATGTTAAGTACAACGTATTTTTAGTATTTACCTTTGGAATTCCCACTCCTGGTGAGTTAACTTTTCCTTACTATTCTAGGCAGAGTAAGAATAATTCCTATGGACAGTTTTGCTGAACGGGCCTTTATAAAAGCAGCGTGCTGTTTCTCTGTAATGTTGCCATATCAATAACAAACAGTTTGACAGAGGAAAGAAAGTGGACTTTGGAATCAGCCCTATGTGGGTTTGAGTTCTTTCAAAAGGTTATGTTTATATAGCTTTAAAACAGTCATTTAATGAAAGAAAGAAAGAAAGAAAGAAAGAAAGAAAGAAAGAAAGAAAGAATAAAGAAAGAAGTCACTTGTTTGTAAAATGGGAATAATAAATGGTGGTTGTAAGGATAAATGATAATGGATGTAACGTACCGGGTATCTGGCAGCTGTTGACAAATATACACACAGCGATATGTTGATAGACATCTGTTCCTGTAAGACAATGTGAAATCCAGTAGAGTTATGCCTCACAATGCCAGCAACATATGAAATCACCTTATGACAATTGACTTTTGAGAGTTCTATACATTTTGTCAAAGTATCTGATATATAATTTGTGTTTCTGGAATATCAGGAGATATGTTATTGAATTCTATGATGTCATAGGTCTCCCGCATTTTTCAGTGTATGGGGTGATAGTCTATGGATGAAAATAAAATTGCTCAGAAATAAAAGGCCTAATTATAAAATGTGTGTATGTATATTATCATATAGCTATATGATATACTGTAATACTATAATTATTATCAAATAACTATAACAAGGTTGTGAAATTATATATTTTATTATAAAATTCAGTATGTCAGTTTTGCCACACCGCCGACTATAGCAGAGCGTTGGTTGGTTTTCATTTGGATTCGAATAGCTTGAGATGGCTCAGGAGCCAGAATAAATGGTGAGTATGGTTAAAGATTGTTTGATTAAAAGTTCTAACCTTCCTGAAGTTAAACCTCATGAGCTGAAATAAGGAACCGAAAAAAAAAAGTATACTTTTAATTGTAGGTGTCTTTTTTCCCCCCTCCTCTTTCAGGATTTTGTGTACCATTTTACAGTGTTTGTATTCTACTTTGGAGCTTTTCTACTGGAAGCAGCAGCCACATCCCTGCATGATCTTCATTGCAATACGACCATGGTGGTGCAGCCGCTCTTGAGCGATAACCAGTATAACATAAACGTAGCAGCCACAGTGAGTGTCGATGAGTCCAGGGTACCAGCACAGCCCCCTCCCCAGGTCTCCTAGAAACTCTAGGGGCAGCAATCATTTTCTCTAATAATAGCCATTAGCATTTTATATATATATATATATATACTAGCTATTTATCTGTAGATAAACCTGAGGAGCTAAGTCCTGCTCTGACCCCTCCTATTGTGGACAAGGACCCTTGTCCTGATGTACACACAGTCGATGCTTAAGAGATCCTTGTCAAAAAGTAAGGACAGAAATTCAGGGTTGAGTGCAGATTTCAGGACTACCTCCCATGCCAATCTGTTGATTCAATTCTGCAGGTTTTCTTCTGAAGTTGCTTCCCATTGTCCAAGGAAGGATTTGATACATCCTCAAGTTCTGATAGTTGCACTTTTCTTGGCTATGAAATCACTGTATGAATAGACACCTCATAATGAATTTTTGAATATTGTGTTGGGGGTTTCATAAATATTTAATAAGTGAGTCCAGCATGTGAACAAGTGTTCAATCTAAGGCTATCCACAAATGAGAAAATTATTAGAGGCCAGAATGTTTAAAAGAAGGGTTAATGATGCAAGGGGGTAAAACAGTAGTACAAATCATCAAAAAAAGATGAATATAAACCATTTTCATAAATGATGAAGTACCTTTAGGTAGGTTGATCGGTATTCAGATAGTTGTTCCTTAGGATGAGTGTTTTCTTAAAGTTGGTGGTATAAATCTGATGTGAGCTTTTGTTCCTTTTTTCTTAGATTTTTGCCTTTGTGACAACAGCTTGTTATGGTTGCAGTTTGGGTCTGGCTTTACGAAGATGGCGACCGTAACACTCCTTAGAAACTAACGGCCTGTGTTAGTTTCATTTGTCTACTTTATGTGTCTGATCAAATAGATGCCATTTTGTCCAGATAGAACAACATTCCAAAAGTAATTTGTTTAGTATACGGAGAGAATCAAAGTACAAGTTTTGGTTCATTTCATGGATGGTATTTTAATTGTATTATGATGTTAAACAGAGAAATGGCCTTTAATTTTACATTTGTCTCTTTTTTAAAGAAGATTTTCTTTATATCCATAAAATATACAGATATTTCTCATAAAAAAGGGGGTATTTCTTTTATTTAGAGTCACCTAAACCTTAATTTTAATAGGTAACTAAAATTTCCTTAAAAAACAAAGAAACAAACCACGTTTTAAATAGCCTTCCCACCGCACTCTGTCTTTTAATATAAGACAGAGATTGGCACCCTTTTTCTATAAAGGTCCAGTTGGTAAATATTTTAGGCTTTGTGGGCCATACAGTCTCTGTTGCAACAATTCAAATCTGCTATTATTTTGTGAAAGCAGTCATAGGCAATACACAAATGAATGAGTGTGCCTGTGTCCCAATAAAACTTTATTCACAAAGACAGGAAGCAGGCTGGATTTGGCCTGTGGGCTGTAGATTATAGTTTGCCAACCTCTGGTATAAAACTTTAGTTGTATGTTATGTATTTTATTGAACTGATCCTGAAAGGTATAAAACATAATATTTAGCCTCATTATGCAATAATCACATTGCCTTTGTGTTAAAGGTCAAGTACTTACCCTTAAAGTGGTGGATAGTTTTTCAGACGAATTCAAGCAGAGTCTTGGGTACAGGAAAAAGTAATTTATGAAGTAAATCCTAGTTGCTTAATCAAACTAAGGGTCTCTTAACAACTAAGCAAACCTCTCATCTGGCATCCTTAAAATGAGATTCCCTGAGAAACCATTCACCACTACTGGAACTGGTATCTAGCTACTTAGTCTTACTTTGGATTTATTTATGCTTCAGAATACAGCTGTTTGTCCTGTGCATGAACATATGAATAATTATGTGTGGATATGTGAGGCTTTACCAAATAGAAGAGTTAACCTGTAACTTCTAATTATTTTACATTACTTCCTGAGTTAAATTTGGATAGAGTATTAAATAAAACTTAAAGCTGTAACTTTTTACGTGTTTTGATAATGGTCCCAACATCTGTGCTGCTTTACATTGATATAAAATCAGTTTTAAAACAACAGCCATTATAAGAACTTGTCCCTGGCTGAATTGCACAGAAAATATTTTAATGCATCTGTTAGAGACCCTGGTTGTGGAAAGGTGCCAAAAATGGCTTGAATGGGAGACCAAGTAAGAGGTCCCAGCTCCCACCACACTGTCCAAAGCAGGATACTTCTCTCCTACCCCAGAAGGGCTTCCTCTGGGAAAAGAGGGCTTTGACCATTCAAAACCTTCAGCCCTTTGCTTTTTTGGCTGAATCGTCCCATAAGAGTGCCATGTATAAGTTGTGCTATTAGATTTCATGGAACACAGAACAATCCTGAATGAGTAACATGATCAATGCTCAGTGATCAGATGCTACTTATGTAATAATCCCCTAGAAGGAAGAATTTTATTAGAGTTTGCTTTGTGATATAAACTGTGTTTCAGTACGTGGCAAGAAGAAATCAGTCTACGACTTTATACTCATGTCCTATCTTTTCTATAATATCTGACTTCCTTGGTTTTTCTAGCTTCATACCACACACTTAAACCTGTATTATGAATTGTATATTACAAAGTCATAAATGTGCCATAAGGATATATAGTCTATTTGAGCTGGAATCATTCAAAGTTAGTCTGCTAGATTTAGTTGTGAGATTTTATTTTTGTTTCCAAAGTATAACAGGTCCATGCTTGGTGGCATTAAATTAAATGATTTCATGAAATGGCTTTAGTGGCACTTTTGTAAATGGATTGCTTCTAGATCATTAAGAACCAAGCCTAAAACTCATCTGACTGTGAATACTTATATTTGTAGATTAATCGTGTTCTGGGTTTGTGAATTGAGTGACAAAGCACTTGAACAAAAATTATGGCATTTGAGAATTTCTTTATATATGCTGTAGAAATGAGAGTGTTGGTTTTAAAATCTGGTAACTCCATGATGAAAAGAAATTTATTTTATAAGTGTTATGACTCTAATAAAGTATTCATTTGATAATCTTTTTTGGTCATCTATTTTTTATACAATTCACTTTGAAATTCAGTGAAAGGTTTGATATAAACTTGACAGATTTGGAATTTCTAGACCCACAATATATAAAAGTTCGGCTTTAAACATTTCTATGTAAAAAACTCTCAGGAAATGTCAGTGAGCCTTTTTTCTTTGATGAAGGTCAAAGAGGTAAGTCTTTGGAAGTAATATTTTAAAGGAAGTTTAAATTCTACTCTGTTTTATTGAAAAGCATTTTTCTATTGCTTAATATATGCCAGGCAGGCTCTCAGCATCTTTTCAAATATTAGCTCATTTAATCCTCATCATGACAACTCTGAGGGGTAGACAGTATCTCCTCTTAAAGATGAGGAAACTCAGGGCACCTGGGTGCTCAGTTGGTTAACCATCCGACTCAAGGTCTCAGGTCTGCTCTTGATCTCAGGGTCATGGGTTGGAGCCCTGTGGTGGGCTCCATGCTGAGCATGCAGCCTACTTAAATTAAAAAAAAAAAAAAAAGATGAAGGAGCTAAAACACAGACCATAAATGACTTGCAGGGTCGTGTGCCTAGCAATAGACTTGAAACCCCCAGAAGTCTGGCTCTAAAGTCCAGGTGCTTAATGGTTTTGCATTCCTCAGTTCTTCAAGATTTTGCATATTTCATTTATATGGAAATGAGAACCCTTTTCCTCCTCAAAGAAGTTTTTAGCAGAATGTTTAATATAATTTGTTTGTGGTAGATACCATCTTTTAGAACTTTTTTGTCCTAGCCAAGGACTCATGAGTTTGGCTGTAAGATTTTAGGCCAGACCTGCATTATAGGGGAAAATCCAGCAACTTTGGTCCACAGAGGCCCCCGAAGGGCTTGACTGCCTATTTCTCTGGTCCAGTAATTCTGGCCTGGAGTGCAGGCCCTTCAGTCTCCTGCACTGCCTTATATCAGCACTTTCCTGAATTAGCCTGGCTTCCCAGTCAGCTCCGGAACTGACATCAGAAGGGTTCTCTAGTCTGAGACACACCATTCGATCTTTATATATAAACTCTGAATTTCCACCTCTGCCTGTGCCAGAATCTGGAATTCTAAGTCATCATCACGAAGGTTCTATCTTTAACATTATGCTTCAAGTTTGCTATTAAGTGAGCCAGCGTCTCAGGTGACAATATAACATATTCATGTGGGAGGGGTCCAGAGTTTAAGGGGAGACGATCATCTTTAGGACATATATGGATTTTTTTAATGCTTTCAAAGTTTATCTTTGTAGAGAGAGTCCTAAGCTGTGCCCTGGGCAGTAGGTCAATACTAGTTGCTCTCTCAGGACCATTCTCTCCTCAAGTACTTGCATGGCTTGCTCCCTCACCCTCTTTGGGTCTTTGCCCAGTTGTCACCTTCAATCTCACAACAGCCTGCCTTCTTCCCCTTTCCTGCATTTCTCCTAGGCACTTAGGATATATATTTTAAATACAGCTTGAACAACATGTATTTTATTTACTTACTGCATTTGTCCTCTTCTCCACTAGGATGTAAGGCTTATAGAGAGGAACCATCTACTTTGTTTACAGCTCCATGTTCAGTGGCTAGAAAAGAGCATAGCAAATAACATGTACCCAGTAACTACATGTTGAGTTAGCAGATGGATGAATGTTACAGCAATACCTACTTTCATGTTCTAATCGATATACTATATAAAAATTGATGTTGTTAGCACTTGAAAATTTCTGGTATAAAACGGCTAAGTATTTTTCATCTAGTTCTGGATGTATTTAGAGTGAATTCTACCTTACAAGTTCTCTAGTAATTAAATATATGTGTATTGTAAAAATATTATGTAATCAGTCTTCTATAGCAGAGGAGCTATGCAGATAAAAATTAGGCATCCTGTGTAAACTCATCAGATCTTTATTCTATATTTTTTTTCATGACAAAAGATATCACTATAGACTCAACTGACTTAGTCCTCAAAGCATTATCAGAACTAAGAACTAATGGTCAAAAGCTGTCATTTTTTAAAATAATTACGATGGGAGTGTAGGGCTCTGACTAGTGATTTTTGCTATAAGTTATGAACGTCACTGTTCTTAACAAGAGGTAGATGTATCTGTATATATCATGTGGCATTTTGATTTTTTATGTCTGTCAACTCTAAAGTTTATCTTTGGATATGCATAAGAGATATTCTAGAATGGAGGATATTGTTGAATTCCCTATCTGCAGTTTCATGTATCATTCTAAATATGCCTGATGTCCTGAGTCAATGTACAGTTTAGCCAAAGCAATGAAGTTCTGATGCATCAGTATACTGGGCCACATTGCCTTTTCATGAAATTGTGCATGTTATTGAGTATTAAATATGCCATCTTACTGAATACACTAGAACTTTGGTGTGGAAAATTTTTGGAATATGAATAAACTCATTTATTTGTATACACAAGTATATAAAATGTTTAACAGTGGTTAACTAAAGATTTGTTACTTTTAAAGAATGTAACAGTTGTATTAGTTTCTGAACATGCCTACCTTATTTATGTATATGAAATATATGAACCAGTGTCAACCTATTTTAACTGTTAGTAAAGCATTTTAATTTTTTATCATAAAATATAGTTAAAATATGTTCTTGTATCATGCTGTGTAATGAATTACTCTGAATATTTCTTAAGGCACATATACTCATTTGAGAGGCTACAGGAATGAATGGATCATTGATCTGGAGGTCACATGCCTGGATTTTTGTCTTCTACTGGTTTGATAGAAGTATTGAATAAAATGATAGGGGAAATTGTCTCATATAGAGTCTGACAGCCATACACATTGTCTTTTATCAATACTTTTGCTTCGGTTTCCTGGTGAGATGATAGCTACTACTACATTTCTTTTGAGTAGAAAGTTCCCTATATCTCAAAAATTAACTCTTGGTTAGATAAATTTTTATGGAACAAATCTATTCTCCAGAAATGCATATGATATTATGTTCTTTCCCAGTGTGAGATAAGTAAGGATTGCCTCAGATAGTTTTTTTAATAATTATACTTTCAATGTTCATTAGAAAAGTATAAATTGCACATCAAAGGCATGATTTCATGGATATTATTTGGCATGAAACTAAATAAACATGTAAGTAGGAAAAAAAGGTCCATTAAGAGCTGTATGACTTGAAGTGAGTTGCTTTATTTAAGCCTATATACTCATCTTCAATGGTGATCATATTTACAAACCTGTGACAATAGGTCCTTTGGGAAGAAGAACCCAAGATGGAGTTAAAAATAAAAATAATTGGAGGTAATGCCTATGATAAAGAGAAGAAAGACAAAGATAGATAGGAAGAGTTTCAGACTGTGTTCTAGTTATGAGAAAGTTTCAACCAACTTATCAGGGAGCTCCTGCATCAAGATTGCCCATAGAGGAGTCCCATACTAGCTTAGAAGGATGAACCCTATACCAACACTGTGCTCAGTCATTGGCCTTGGATTGCCCAGAAAGAATATGATCTCAGCTTCTTGACTTAAAAGCTGAAGGAAGATCCGGAGGCACCTGCAACAGGAGGCTGTTCAATAACTGCCCTCCCTTTGGGTGATAACCTGTTGGAGATCTGAATGGCACACTGGTGACTGCCACTTTCTTCCCTTTGTGCCAGATAAATCCACTTCTCCATACTTGTCCTGGAGGCCACTTCTCCAAGGCTCCAGTGGGCCTCTTGACCTAAGGGAAGAATTAAAAAAAGGAAGTTAGTGAGGCAAACCACTAGCTCCATCACTGCAGTTAGTCTTGGGATCACCACTAGTAGCAGCTACCACCAACTTTCCAGGTCTTGGTCATTGATTTGGTGTTGTGACCCAAGCCCTCATTCCTGAGGGGTCTAAATTCTTGGCAGTAATACCTTTTGTAGGTAGGAGTCACTGCCCTTGTCCATTCACAATCACAGCTGGGCAAGGAAATGCCAAAAAGGTACCCAAGTGTATCACCTGAGTTCCATACACATTCCTCTCTGTCTTCATGGTATAATAACAGCCCTACTTCTTCCTGGCCAGAATCAGCTACCCCTGCCAAATGGTGAATCCTTTGTGCCTGCTGATTTCCAAAATCCAAAATGCTTCAACAGAAGCCGCAGCTTGTAGTTCAATGAGACCTTTGCTCTATTCCCTGGTAAGAGTGAACTTCCCTTGAGGATCCAAAACAGTAACCATACAGAACCCAAAGTTGCAAAGACAGGCCATATCAAACCCACAGTGAGTGATGGGGAGTTATAATAAATGGAGCTACTCCTATTTCCACCTCTTTTTCCCTCAGCACCATGAGTTCTTTTGAGGACACAGTGCCCTATAAAAGTTTCAGATTCAATACATACCTGGCATTTAGGAAGATGACTCCCCACCCTTACAGAGTATTGGCTCTATGCTGGTTCTTCAACTGTGCTTTCAACAGGCCATTTCTGGCCAGCTGCTTGCTTCTATGGTACATTGGAGGATATGATCAATGACCACAATCATAGAACTATCTCCCTGGTTAGATGCTATGTTGGCTGAGATTCCATGCCTATGGACCAATCATTCCATAATGTTATTGTGCATGAGTTTGTAAACTTTCTCACCTCAAGACAGTTTTTCTTCCACGAAATGTGCGTAAGATGAAACCCAAGAAAACATAGGGATAAATCCCCATGACCTTAAATTCCAACAATGGCTTTGCAGATATACACCAAAAGCACAGCAACAAAAGAATAAATAGATAAATTTAACATCAAAATTCAAAATTCTTACGCACCAAAAGACACTACCCAGAAAGTGAAAAGACAACTTACTAAAAAGGAAAAAATTGCAAATCGTATAATTGATAAGGGTCTAGTATCTAGAATATATAAATAACTCCTATAACTCAACAATAAAAAGATAACCCAATTTAAAAATGGGCAAAGGATTCGAATGGACATTTCTCTTTAAAAAAATACGCAGCCAAGATGCACATGAAAAGATGCTAAAAATCATTAGCCACCAGGGAATGCAAATCAAAACCACAATGAGATATCACTTCACACCTCCCATGGTGACTGGAATATATTTTGAAAGAAAAATAACTAAATTGGAATCGCCATACATTGCTGATAAGAATGTAAAATGGCGTGGGGGAGTATCTGTGTGGATTAGTCAAGTGAGCCTCTGACTCTTGGTTTCAGCTTGGATTGTGATCTCGGGGTCCTGGGATCAAGTCCAACACTGGGCTTCATGCTCAGCAGAGAGTCTGCTTCTCTCCTCCTTTTTCTGCCCCTCCCCTGCTCACACACACTCTCTGTCTCCTTCTCTCTCTCTAAAATAAATAAATATTTTTTTTTTAAAAAAAGAATGTAAAATGGTACAATTGCCGTGGAAGACACTTCAGCAGTTTCTCAAAATATTTTAGCAGATATACATAGAATTATCACATGACCTAGCAAGAAATTCCACTCTAGCTATATACCCAAAAGAGCTGAAAACAAACTCAAACAAATACTGTACATGAATGGCCATCGTAGCACTATTCACTGTAGTGAAAAGGTGGAAACAACCTGAATGACCATCAATGGATGAATGGATAAACAAGTGTAGCCTATCCACATAATGGAATACTAATAAGCCCTAAAAAGGAATGAAGTACTGATACATGCTAAATGTGGATGAATCTAGAAAACATTATGCTAAGTGAAAGAAGACAGACACAAAAGGTCATATATTGTATGACTCCATTTATATGAAATATACAGAATGAATCTAGAAGCAGATTTATGCCGCCCAAAGGGGGCATTGAGGAGATTCTCCTCCCTCTCCACTCTGAAGACATAGCAAGAAGGTGGGCTTTCTACAACCCAGGGAGTCCTCACCAGAACCATAAAAAACTAAATTTCTGTTATTTAAGCCACCTGGTCTATGTTTTGTTATGGCAGTCCGAGATGACTGAAACTGGGTGCTGGCCCAGAACTTGGGTCTGCTGCAGAGCTCTTTCCTACTGTGGGCCTCACTCAAAGAAGTTTCCTTTTTATGTCAACCAGAATATGGACCAAAACAATATTCCCACACATGGAATGTATCACCTTCAGAAAACCCAGAGAAACCTACAAACCATGGTACTTCCATCTTTGTGAATAAGAAAGCAAGATGCAGGATTTTGGCTTCTTTAGAGGGGATGCCCCAACATGCTGCTGACAACTACATGCCTACAAGTTTTAGAAGAAAAGACAGTTTCCTGAATCTTTGCAGGGTTTTTCTTATGATATCTGTAGTGCAGATCTTACCAAGGTCTTTAGTGAGCTCGTGTACTCATCCTGTGTCATTAATGTCTTGGATCAGTATCATGTGCTGTGGTTATGTTCAGATTGTCCAGATCTCTTCAGACTGTATCATGACCCATAGTAGAAGAGTTATCCTAATTCTAGGACACATCTGTCATGTGTATTACTATCTGATCCACGTGAAAGTCAACTGTTTCTGATCCCGTATTTTTTTTAGTAAGATGGAACAAACTCCTGGGGTGTCCGGGTGGTGGGTGGTGGTCTGACTCTTGGTTTTGGCTCATGTCATGATCTTGGGGTCCTGGGATGAGACCTGCATCAGACTCCATGCTCAACACAGTCCGCTTGAGATTTTCTCTCCCTCTCTTTGCCTCTCTTGCTCGTGCTCTCTCTGTCTCTGAAATAAATGAATCTTTTTTAAAAAAAAAAAGAGTAAGAATAAGAATAAAAAAGATGGAACAAACTCCTGACACCTTGTTTGGCATGGCAGCTACAATCAGGACTGCTACTTGGTTGAGCTTGTGATACTCTATTGTCATCCTTAAAAATGTTTCTGATTTCTGAAGAGGTGAAATTTTGAATTAAATAGAGATACGTTAGAGACCCTCTCCCCTGCTTCCTTAAGAGCCTAATGATGGCACTGATCTCTGTCATCTCCCTTCCCCTAGAGTGTAATATATATATATTTTAAATTTAGTATAAATTTAATTATATATATATATTTTTTAAATTTAGGATATTGGCTGAGGACTGTGCGGTTTCAGAAGCTTCCCCTTGGCCTCCCCTTCTATTATAGCTCTTAATCTATTGACCAGGGTTCCAATATGAGGTTTATTCTAATTGCCAAGTATGGTTAATACAGTTATGCTTTGGGAACTGGGGGGGATCATCACCAGTTGGCTCACACATACATAGTAAGTTCTTGGTAAGATGGATTTTAGCCACAAATTTATTGTCCCCATATGTCCCTGCTCGAATAGTTATGATAATCATATGATGAATCTCCAAACATCAATGGAAACTCAGTCCTTGTGTCCAAAGTCCCTCAAAATATCTTGTCATTCCACTTTACTCAATATGAATCACTTGGAGAAGGATCAACAGTATACATCTGCCCTGATGTTGTGAGGTCCTTCCTTGTGGGAAGTAGCCGCCTCTTCAGTCAATACATTCCAGGTTTGAAAACAGGTTCAGGTTGTGAACTGAGTGAGAAAAAGTGAACTGCTGACAGTTCTATGCTCATCCATCCTTTCCTTCTTTTGACTATAATAAGCAGTACTCTCATTGGTTGCCCATCTGTTCTGCCGCTACAGAAGCCATGTTCTAGTAACCACCTGCACAAATTCCAGTTGGTCAAGGCTCTGTGATGACATCTCCCAAAATTTGCAACCCCCAGGATTTTGGTGGTTAAGTATTGCCTTCTGGATTCTATTGCATCATGGCTCCATCATCCTTATTTCTTTTGATAAGCCAAGCTCTTTAAATGTCTTGCCTACCCACAGTTCTGTCTTTTAAAGGAAACCATCACTGGCCTTCCTAGTAATGTAGAGTAATGCTAGCAATGAACATTTATTGAATATTTATTATGTGCTAGTATTAGATGTTTCACATTTAATCTCCCCGATAATCAAGACCCTCTAATGACCACCATTTTCTACATACAGAATCTCAGGACACCAAAATTTGAGGACTTGTGTAAGGTCATACAACTAGGAGTAGAGCCACATTTCAAACCTAAACAATATGTTCCAAGAGCCCAGTAAGTGCTGGTATTCAAAACCTTTTTAAAGATTACAATTCTGAACCAAGTTCAAGGAGAAACACACTTTTAGATTTTATCATAACCATGAATTTGGTCAACAAACACTGAAAAAATACTGGAGTATTTTACAACGAAATCTTTTCCATGGATTGCCAGCTACCTCTGATTTTGTGCATCAACCTGCTATCAGCCTTTGTATCTGCCAGTGGGGTACTACAAATGGTACCAGGCAGTAAATGTATCCATGAATGAAAGCAAATTTAACATTGATGTGCCCAGGCTTCATTGACTCCTACCTTATGGTTTATGTGGTCTGAGACAGACCTATCCAGAACTCAGATAAATTCTGGTCACATAGCCGGTAGGTGTGGGGCAACCCTACTAATCTACTACTATCTACCTACTCTAAAGCAAGACTTCCTTCCAACATTAGGATGCTTTTTTAATGGAATTTCTTTAGTCTGGGTTTATATTTGCACTGCAGAGTCACAAGTGAGAATTCTCTTTCTGTCCCATTGTTTTTCACTTTGGATCACTTGGCAATTTCCATTTCTATTAAATTCAGATTAGTCATAGAGCATGCAGTGCTAAAACCGATGTTCACTTTTCTTTTAGTTATTCTTCCATCCAACCAGGAGAGGGCAGTCAGAGTACATTTTTAGAGACTTCAGTGGCAGCTGCTTAAGGGTGGGGGGACTTCAGAAAGTTTTTCCATTTTAATATGGGTGTACTCTCAAGTCCCAGTCCTCAGAGTAATGTGAAAACCCAAAGTTTAAGGCCATATGTAGCGTGTTGGTCTAAGTAAGAGCTGAGAGCTATAGCCTCTTTTAAGGCATTAGCCAAAACTTAATCATTAAAAGCAAAAATAGCAATAATTGTAATCAGAATGCCTGTTTCCACAGCAGGAAGGGATTAAAAACATGAATGTCTTTCATGTTCTTGAGCTCCTCACTATATTACAATGAAAGGTCATCTTTTCAACACCTTGCAATATCTTTCACTGTTAATCAAAATATCATTTTGGAACATACTCACTGGGCTCTGTTTGCAAAATTTGGCTGTCTTCTACTGAAGGACATCACTTTTCCAGTCTTCACTTAAAATAAAAACCTTGCCGATAATTGAATGGTAAGGAACAGCACACACTTAAGGCCATCATGTGTTTCATGCAATAATCAAATTTTTTTTAAATGCTGCATCTTGTAGTACACTTTCTAATGTTGTCTTTGCCTTCTTGATTGAAGTCACCGTTATTCTCACAACCAGCTTGGTCAGGTGGTGCCATGAAAGAAACAGAGCTTGGAGCCAGGTAGAACTTGTTTCATATTTTGGCTCAGTTGTGAGATTTAGGGCCAGTCTCTTAATTTCTGGGTCAGTTTTGTCTGGAAGATGAGCAATGCTCTGATTTTACTGAGCAGTAGAATTTGAAGCAGAAACTACTACTGCTGTTGGTTTTGTCTCTGTTATTTTGACTAAAGTAGCACTAACCGGTGATGTTCATTCCTCCAAAGAGTAATAGAGCAGATTTCTTCTAGTAATACAGACAGTAACCCAAATAAATCTGTGTTTTCCCTAACAAAGCTATTATCAGATGAACATATGGGGATGCGGGAGAGAAACAAACCATGAGAGACTCTTAATGGAATGGCACAGTTGGTTAAGTGTCTGACTCTTTATTTTGCCTCAGGTCATGATATCAGGGTTGTGAGATTGAGCCCCATATCAGGCTCCATGCTTATTGGGGAGTCTGTTTAAGATTCTCTCTCCTTCTGCCTCTCCCTCTCACGTGCACTATCTCTCTAAAACAAATCTTTAAAAAAGAGAGAGAGAACAAACTAAGGGTTGATGGAGGGAAGTGGGTAGGGGATGGGCTAAATGGGTGACGGATATTAAGGAGGGCACTTATGATGAGCACTGGGTTTTATATGTAAGTGATGAATCACTGAATTCTCCTGAAACAAATATTGTATTGTATGTTAACTAACTAGAATTTAAATAAAAATTTGAAAAGAAAAAAAAAAACCCTGTTTTCAATGTTAAGGAGAAAAATGAATTTTTGTTTTCATTCACCAAAGTCTTATTTCTCAAATTTCCTTTTTTATATAAAACCTCTTTCTTCTCTATGTCTTTCATCTCTTCAAGAATACCAGCACCAAAAGTAATAGAAAAATAACAAAAAGTGTTTTTAGTACTTGTAGCTGACTCTGAATGTGTATAATAGTCACCTTCCTAGAAAGGAACCCAGTTTGGTCTTTTTTTTTAAACTTTCTTTTTTTTAAATTTCTATTTATTTATGATAGTCACACAGAGAGAGAGAAAGAGAGAGGCAGAGACACAGGCAGAGGGAGAAGCAGGCTCCATGCACCGGGAGCCCGACGTGGGATTCGATCCCTGGTCTCCAGGATCGCGCCCTGGGCCAAAGGCAGGAGCTAAACCGCTGTGCCACCCAGGGATCCCCAGTTTGGTCTTACATAATGTTTTAGCAAATACCACACATATAATGAAAGTCTTTCTTACATGTTTGCAAATTACATTATGTTTTATATATGTAAATTGCATGCAGAAGTTAAACTATCAATTTGAACAAAACACTTTGACAAATGTAATTTGTTATTTACAACAATGTTCTAAGAAAGCAGATATTATTCACAGTCTACTGAGAAATCAACTGGTATTAATGGATCACACCATTAGTTCTTAATAGATCTCAGAAGACAGATTTTCAGACTCCTAGTCTAGTGCTCTTGCTTCAGTACAGCATCATCTGTAATAGCCCTCTTTCAGGCAATTTAAATAAGGGTACATTTTTAAGGGACCCACAGGTGTATCATTACAGTGTTCAGTAAGTGCATTAGTGGCTGATGTAATATCTTTTGACCACCTTTACTACTACAAAGCATAGCAGAGTTATAACACACCCACTACAAAAAGCAAATTCTTCTGTCTTCAAAATAATAACACCTTTGGTTGTTTAGCTTGTTGGAAGTTGCAGTGAAACTTAGCAAGAGGAAGGACTATATTAGTGCATGCCATCACCTGGATCATACAAACCAGGATTATTTATTACAAAGAACTGAATTATAACTATATAGTTTTTCAATAAGAATGACTAGTATTTGTGTGTTTGTTAGAATATTCTTTATTCTCAGAGATTCCTAAAGAATGAAGGATGGCACGGGCATACTACATAGGTGCTGATACTTAATGAGAGATTGCTAATGAGAGTGTTAGGTATAATACATATTTTTAACCAGGTGCCACAGTATCATGAGCCGACAGTACGTCAGGGCAGTGTGCTCAAAGCCTTTCTCATATTGTTTCACTCCATCTTCCTGACAACCCTAGGAGATAAGGACTGTCATTATTAAACCAGTGCAGACAAGAAAGAGAAGGCTCAAGGAGAGCCCCTTTGCATAAGCCAAAGGCTTTTGCAAAAAGATAATGAGGAAATGAGGTCATAGTGGAGGTCAGGAGCAAATTATAACAGGACTCGGGTGATAAGCTATAGGTTTAATATTTTATTCTGTAAGCTCTGAAGAAACACTAAAGAATGTTTTAGTAGGATTAGTCTAGCTGCAGTGTATAAGGACAGATCAAAGGAGGAGAATGAGATATCCTGCAGGCCAGTGCTATAATCTAGACATGGAGAGATGGTGGTCAGGGAAAGAGAAGTAGGGAGAGGAAGGAAGGAAGGAAGGAGGGAGGAAGGAAGGAAGGTAGGGAGGGAGGAAGGAAGGAAGTACAACGAACTCCGGGTGCTGATGTAGAAGGAAAAGATGAATGAAACAAATTCCTAGTGATCTAGAAGTTGCTTTTTAAAAATCAACTTGATGTAAACTGTATGCTTTTATTCATAAATGTGATGTTCTGAATGAGGAAAAACAGAGTTTTCATATTTAAAATTCTGCCAGTGCTCAGATATTCCAGAAATTCTATGATTCTGAGTGTATGATGGGATGGGTTTGCCCTGCTTGGGGCCCAAGTGATGAGTAGAGGCCATGTGACTGCTGAGATTAAAGATTGTTACTGCAGAAGGACCTCGCTTATCCTGAATGATATGCCAGTTGTTTGAATCATGCAAAAATTTAAAAAGCATTTCCTAGACAAAAATAAATAAATAAATAAAACAAATCAGAAACTACCCCTATTAAAGGCTTTATAGGAGCCTTAATATGTGAGTGTGTATGTGTGTGTATTCATTCACTCCTCCATTCAACAAAAGTCTATTGAGAGATATTATGGGTCAGGCATTTTTTAGGCAGTGAAGATATGAATTTCTTGGCCTCTGTTAACAACCTTATGAAAGAAAATAGACATCAGAAAGCATATTATAATATATAATATAAGCAGAGTGCTATAGGTGTGCAGAGAGGACACTAATCCCAGGTGGGCATGATTGGAGCAACTTCCTGAAGAAGCAGGTGTCTAATCTGAGTCTGAATTAGAAATGTAAGTTAATTAGGCATTGAGGGGATGAGCAGTTTTAGAAAGTAAGGATATCACATGCAAGGACCAAAAGGCAAAATAGCTTGAGCTACAAATAGTTCCTGCAACTGGGGCATTGTGTGGGAGCCAAAAGTGAGTCTAGAAATGAGAAGTTAGGTCACTTCTGTGTAAAGAAGTCTGGACTTGATCTTGAGGGTGAGGAAATCCACAAGTTTGATGCAGTGTCATAACTTGATTAGATTTTTTGCTTGAGAAAGATCTCTCTACTACTGATAGAATAAGTGGGTTGGAGGAAGTGGTAACTGAAAACAGGGAATTGAATTAGGAGGCCATTGAATAACCCAGGCAAGAGATGATGAAGTTTAGAGTAAGATAGTGTCAGAGTAAATGATAGAGAAAAAAATGCATAGGGAAGATATAAACTAGATATAATTGATAGAACTTGCTAACCCTCTGGATTCTGTCTCAAGCACCTGGATAAGGGGTGGTACTTTTCACTAAAGTATTAATTTATGGGTGTGGGGTCTAGGAAAGGAGAAGTAATAAACTCTATTTGAAACTCTTCAGCACAATTGAATTTGGAAATGCCTTGTCAGCTATAGGTCCTGATTCGAGAAGACCAGTATAAGGTACAGAGAGGTACAGCTTTGGAGATGTGAGCATGCAAATGGTAGGTGATGCCTCCTAGGTGATGTCTTTTAGCTCACCGTTGAGAAATGTGCAGAGGGAAAAGGGAAGAGGAACACTGGTACATAAAGGTAGGATGAGGAAAAATAGCCCAAAAGAGAAACCAAGGACCATCCAGAGACTTAGATTTACAAAATGGCTTGACACAAGCCAGTGAAAGAGACACCTAGGAAGAGTAACCAACCCATCAAATGCTGTAGAAGCATGAACTTGATGTTGGCCATCAGTAGAGAGGTTAGAGCAATGATGAGAACAGTCAACTAGCCAAAACGGAGTAGAAAGTATTTATGTCATAAATAATTACTGAACACCTACTAGAGACTAGGTGTCATAAATAATTACCAAACACCTACTAGAGACTAGGTCAGAGGAAAAAAAAACAGAAAGTAAATTCTATGTCCTTTGACTTTAAGAAAAACAATTCAGTTTATTCATTGACCTTCCTATCTTTCCTTTGTCTTACCCAGAATGATCTCAATCAGCTCTGGTACCTACCTAAAGGTCCATACTACTTTATCCACAACTTTAAATTCCAAAAAAGCTCTGGAAACTAAGTTTGTTTTGTTTTGTTTTAAAAAATCTGACCTGAACTAATAGGAGACTAATTTTAGTCTTTATTTATCTCTCAGTATGAACATTCATATGTTTTACTGTAGAAATATGGATATAGATCATTATAGTTTACTGTGCTGTACTCCACCTATGGTAATATATAAATGGTACATGTTCTTAGTTTGCTTCTTAACCCCCACCCCTGCAAAAAAAAAAAAAATTAAGTGAGGAACACATATGACTTCACAGGTTTTAGATGCGAGATTATGGACAACTAGAATTAAAGCACCTTATTAAAACACCTTGGGAAATATACATTTTTTTTACTTTCTAGATTAGATACTTCTGATGGGAGCCATATATAATATTTATTTTGAGTGTGAAACTTTCTGGCAGAAATCAAGTTATTGCACTAAACAATGGTCTATTTATCCCTCTCTATGGCAACTATCACCACTGCTCCAGTGCACTCACTCCGAGTACTCAGCACAGACTGGAGGGTGCTCCTCAGCTTGCAAAGAGGTGTCCTGTCCTGGAGTTGACCTCACTCCCCTGAGCATTTTCTTTGCTTCCTTCACTCTATGGCCCAGGGTCTGCTGGCTCCCTTTTCTGCCCTGCACCTGGGCCTGCTTCCGTTTTCTTTTCCATGAAATCTTAGGCCAGGAGAATCTTCCCATTCTTACTTGGCAAGCCTGGGATCATTACCATTTCAGAGTTGGAAGAAAAGTCAGAGAGAGCATTGTGTTCAGTCCCCTCCTTTTAGAAACAAGGATACCGAGGGGCAGAGAAGTGAAGCGATTTGGCCACATGACCTGGGTAATTTATGACAAAGCAAGGGCTTCAATCCAGCCTGCTATTTCACTTTCCCAGCTCAAAGGAGTCAAACAACAGATGAATGGGTGCAGTAGGTTATATAGTGGACATTTTTGTTTGGCTTTGTTTTTTGGATTGTTTATTTTAATCCCCAATTTTCCTCTGGAGTATCACTTTCCCATCTCTATTACTGTGATTCAAGCAAAATTTAATCAAATCCCTAGTTGCATGGGTAGCACATATCTGTAACCAGGCCAGTCAAAGAATCATACTCTTCAAGCACAAACATGAACTCCTAACCCAATCAGAGATATGAGGAGCTTTGGAATAATTACAAAGAGAAGGGCATATGTACATCTCTTTAATCCCCATTGGACTTCAATGGCACCTGGGAGCACATGGCCTGGAGTTATTTAGAGCTGTCCTACTATCACATGAAGCCAAGAAGGGAAGCCAAAAGCTTAGAGGTAGAAGACAGAGTGTTCTTATGACATTGAGTTTCTAAATTCTCTCATGCCTGAAACCCCTTTTACCTCTGATTTTTTTTCAGTCACATAAACCAATTAATTACTTTTGTCTAAGCCCACTCTGAGTAGATTATCTGTCACTTGCAACCAAAAATGCCTTAACACATAAAATGACCTTTTATAAAGTCTCTTCAAACACTGTCTGTTTGTGGTTTGATTTTTTTTTTTTTAAGGTCTGGTATTTCTGGAATCTCTGAAATTGAATAACTTGCTGAATTGAGGTGAAGTGAGGAAACAGGCAGAGTAAACTCTCGGGTCCCAATAATATGCTACAGCTTCTACTCTACATAAAAGATAGCAATGCACATTTTACTGAAGTCTAATGTTCTCATTTTATGCTGGGTGTGTGACTCCATTTGCTTAATTTAACACTGACACGGGCATCGTAACTTTTTACATTGCCAACTGAGCTCTGCCATTGGGCTTTTCCATTTATTTGTGTTTATAAACTCATTATCTCTTGTTCTTAAGAACAAGAAGAAATAAAAGGGTTTTTAAAAGTTAAATAGTTGTTTTTTTAAGACAAAGAAGTCTCAAGAGGTTTCTTAAACTTCAAACCACTCTAAAAGAATGACATGGTAATGAGCTAAATGTAAATGAATCAGAAGCTTCCGGATTAAATTTGCTTTCAAATCCACATGAGTTTATAACCAAAGGGAAACTTTGATTTCTTAAAAAAGCCCATGAGAGAATGGATAATATTTAACATGTTGGTCTATGCTAAATTAGGCCCTTTTATTGAATAATTAATTAATTTGCTTATGGAAAGTATCTTCCCATGGCCTACCAAACAGGGGTTTTTCCTGAGGAAAATCAATGGAGAAGACAGCTCATATACCACTGCTCAGATGAGACAAGCCAAAGTCACAAGGCTTGAAAAGGACATGGTTGCTTAAAGACACCAACAGTAATTGATTATGTCTATTTTCTCTTGAAAGGAGACTTCACTCCTCTTATTCAGTTTCCAAATCACTTGCCTATTCATTTCTATTCTCATTCCTGGCTTTGGCCACCTGCTTCTCCAACTTTAAGCCACTCTCTTCTTTCCTGTTCCTACTTATCATGCTCCTTTTTGTATCTTAAACTTGTATCAAGCTCTTTCACACATTGGGGCCTTTTCATTAGCTGTTCCCTCTGCCTAGAAGACTCTTCTGATGGTTCCTTGCAAATTGCTCCCTGTGATACGCTCGAGGGACCTTTGCTGTTCATCCTACCTCTACAGCTTACTATTCTCTCTCATATCACCCTATTAACTTCCTTCATAGTTGTTACAATGATTGTATGTATCCTATTTATTTACTCTTTTTGTCTGTCTCTCCCTTTTAAAATATAAGCAGCTAAAGTGCAAAGATTATTTTTGTTTGTTTACTGTTGTATCTCCAAAGCCATGAATAGTACCTGCCACATAGTGTACAAACAATAAATATTTGTGGAATGAATGAGAGGGTGAAGGAATGAAGGATGAAATTGTACAAATATGCTCCTTCACCTAAAGAATTATTTATAGAGGGAGAAGGTTAATGTGTTCAAATATTAACTATCTTAGATAAGGCTGAAGAAGAAGGCTTCTCTCCACTTGGTTAGCTTTCATTAAGTTCCATTAAGAAAAGCAACATGTATCAGGACTTCATGATCCACAGACTAATCTAAAAAGGTGACTACTTCATAGAGTGTTCCACCATTGACCATATGCTGCTTAACTATCTCTACAAAATAGGAAAAGTCGAATATCCAGAATTGTAGGGTACTAGAATGAGTTCTATGATTTTTTCATCTTGGACTTTCTCTTAAAGATGAACAAGAAGTCCAGTTTACCCCTAAGTTTAAGGACAGACACCAACTGCTCGGAAGAGAGGTGACTCAGTATTGATGGAAAACAAGAAAGGTATCAAGTTGGATCTTGTCTATGGTAAGGTCAATTATTTAAAACAATATGTTAACTGACCTGATATTGACCTGACAACTGATATTGTTTCATTTAACTTTATGACAATTCAAAAGACAGGCAAAATAGACATTTCATATCCCCATTTTCTTTTCTTTTTAAGATTCATTTATTTATTTGATAGAGAGAAAGACAGCACACATGTGCATGCACATGAGTGGGGGAGGGGGAACAGAGGAAGAGGGGGAGAGAGAGAATCCCAAGCAGATTCCCCACTGAGCAGAGAGCCCAACACAGGGCTCGATCTCATGACCCTAAGATCATGACCTGAGCCAAAATCAAGAGTCGGCCACTTAACCAACTGAACTACCCAGGAATCCCTCATATCCCCATTTTCTATGTGAAAGCCTAACCTTTTTCTATGTGAAAGCAAACCAGGAATTCTGATGACAAGACGACAAGTTGCTACTTAGAGACAAGAACACTCATGGTGTCTGGAAGCCAAGTGAAAAGAAAAGCCTAGTTTCAAGAAAAGAGATCATAAGGAGTTTTTCTCCGTATTTCACATATAGCTAAAAATCTGTTAACTTATTGTGTGTAAAGTTCATGCCAGTTTGGTGGGTAATATTAGAGTATGTAAAACAAAAATGTGACCAGGAGCTGTCAACTAGTTGGTAAGATCAGACGTGCACACATAAAAAGTTTGATAAGATTGCAGATTCAGATCATTGGTGCTAAAGGAATTAGGAAGAGATGGAAAAGGAAGACATCAACTCCAGAATGCAGTAGAAAATGAAAGTATTTCTTGGAGAAGATGGAAATTCAATTCAGTAGAGTCAACTCAGACACAAAGTTTTGATGGATAATCTTCTCATAAACAGTGACAAGGAGGAAAGTATGCCATATTTTGGGAAAGCAACTGATTTGGACAAAGGTTCTACCTTGATGGAGAGAGACTGTATTATAAACTACAGAGGTCAAGGTCCCCAGTGATATCATTAGAAGTAAACATATATACGGCAGAGGAGGGGGAACGTGAGGAAAAGGGAAAGACATAGACAAGAAAGAAAGGAAGGTAAGGAGAAAATGAGAGAAAGAAAAGGAAAAAGTGTTCTATAGTGGAGGGTGAAGCAGATTCCAAAAAAATGGTCATCTTTCTTCAAAGATACCTTATTTTCTAAACCCAAAACACCAGGACAGATGATTGAACTGTTCTAAGAAAATCCTGGGTACGCAGCTACCATATCCATAGGTCACACTGCTTACATGTGAAGCCTTCAGGATATACATTTTCGGATTAAAACCTGATGGAGTTTTTGTTATTAGCATTGTTGTTTTAATGGATAAATCTTAAGCACATCTTCCAACAAAATTAGGCTATTTTTGGAGACATCCACCTGGTATCTGGGCAGTAAGGGAATGAAAGGTAGGGGTAGGGACACCAGGAAATTGAGAGTAGAATTAATGCCTCTAATTTGGAAGAATAGAGATGGACTTTGGAAGTGTGTGTGCTATGGAGATGAGGGCCTTGGTTGCCAAAAAAGAGGAAAGCAATTATTGAGGGTCTCATAGGATGGGTGCTGAGTACTCTCAACAATTTGCTCTATTTTGTCTTAGGAGAATCCCAAGAGAAATTGTTATAACTCCTTATTCAGATGAAGGAGAAAAAATTAAGTAACTACCCATGATCATATTTTATATGGCAAGTCCTCTTAGTGTTAGAGGAATCCATTCCTTTCTACTCACACCCACCACCACCATCTTATTCAACCCACTATCATCTCTTGCCAGGATTCCTACAATTGCTCACCAAACAATATTCCTAACTCCAATCCCATCCTGCTACAATCTATTCTCTGTGCTGCAGCCAGGTGGAATTATCAAACCAGAAATCAGATCAATACCCTCCCCTGGAAACCCTTCAAATATAATATGTCTTCCTCTGACCAAAAAGCCAGAATCCTTAAAAATGTCTGTAAGTGGGCCAACCACACAATTTATCATCCAACCATAAAATGTATCTTCTTTTAAAAGTGAAAGAGAGGCCATTAAAATTAATCTGGGGTGAGAGGGCATGAATGAGGACTGTCCCAGGTACATAGGGACATGTGATCTTTATTATAGAGCCTTTCATGGCCTGTTTATAACTTTCCTATCTCACCTTTCACCAATTTCCCCACGGCCTTCTTATACTCTTGCTGTACTAAACTACTGAAATCTCCTCTACAACATGTTCTTTTCACTTCTTGCGTCTTAACACGCACTTTGTTATTATCTCATCTCTCTTCACCAATTTTTCTTTAACCAGCTATCCTCTAAAGGATACCTGGGTCAGAGTTTACTTCCTCTATGAAATTTTCTCCAACTCCTCCAGGCTGGAGTCAGTGATGTTTTTATTGGTTCCAATTCACCATGTGTACCACCCCAGCATTACATTTAATAGACTACACACACGCCTATTTCCTTGTACATCTTCCCCTCTGATTGGATGCTCCTTTACTGTAATTAAGCACTTAGCACACGGTTCCATTCCTACCACATAACAGGCATTTTTAGAGATTTAATACATATATGTTGAGTAGGCAGATAGGTGAATGGAGAACTGAAAGGATAAAAAAAAAATAACTTATTTCCCCAACATATAAACTGCCAGTACGATCCAGTTTTCCTTTCCTTCAAAGTAATGATTTCCTAGCCTGGCTATGCATCTGAATCACTGAATTGGGATATCAGATATTCGGGTTAAAGAGTCTGTTTTTAACAAGGTTGCTGGGTGATTCTTATTCAATGCTAGTCCAGTTGGTCTGGATTTAAGAAATTACATATCTGCAATGACCATCTGTTAGATTTTCTTTATTCCTATACAGTATACTCTAGTGGAGAGAAATATTAACCCTCTATTTGGAAATTAGAAGTCATCAGTTTCATACCCAACTGATATGAAATGAACAAAGACACATCTATTGGGATGTGGATCCCAGGGTTCCCACTCTAGATATCCATAGCTCCAATCTGGGAGCTAGCTCCTATTGGCTTATTCATATGGTCAACATTTTTAAGATAAGAAAGATTCCTTTAGAATAAGCCAGCCGCCAGGAGTGGGAAGAGGGCAAGAGTTCTCCTTGGGGAATACATTTGCTAAATTTTTTTAAATTGCCACATTTCCTATCTTTAGCATTTGAAAAATATTGACTGTACTGAAAAGTTTTAAATTTATGGCAGGTTACTAGGGATTTTTCAGCATAGCCTGATCCAAGTATTCCCTTTGAAGTAGTGCCTATAATATAGTGCACTTCACCAAAGAAGAGAGAAGAAAAACAGCCTGTCTCCTTGAGAACAAGAACAAACCGCTTGCAAACATGAATTGAAAGCCTACTTTCTGAGTAGAGATACTAGTGACCAACAAAGCCACAACCTACCTCCACCTCTCATGCAACAGCAGTGGGAGACTCCATGGGGCAACGACCTCTCTGCTGACTTCTCAGAATCATTAGCCTCTGGTCTATCAACCTGCAGATAAGAAATCTCAAGAAAGGAAGAGTGATTGGAACTCTAAAGGAAGGCAGGAAAATGAAGGTCAGAAGGCAGACTCCACCGCCTCTCCTGCTGCCAGTTTGTTGTAAGTGTTGGATGAAGCACCCAAGTTCTGAGCTCAGTATTTTATCCCTTCTTAAAAATAAGCCTCACAGAACCTGCCCAACGTGCCAGGCCTAATGACCACAATTCAATCCATAAAATGCTTTGCATTCCTTGGGGAAAGCTGCCATATAAAAGGTCAGGATACCAGCCTGGGCTTGTTTGGGTTTTGGGATCAAAATTTTGACATTACAAATTTGACACTATTATTTCTAAAAACCTCTCATGCAAGGGTAAATAACCATCTAAAGCTTTGGTGACTTCATCCCTAGGCACTTGAGTGTACTATGAGTGAGCATAAGGTGAAGGCTTTGTATCTCCCTATAGCAGGAAATTGGTTATATATAAATCAGGAGGGCCTCCCTGTGGAGTATAAATTAAAGGACAATTGGAAAATGAATAGTTGATCATCAGGGCAGGAGGGAGCATAGTGGGAAGTTAGAAAAGGAAAATGAGTAAGTTGAAAATCTAAATTAGGAAAGGGAAAAATTTTGAACATAGAGATCTGAAAGAGATTAAAGGTATTTGAAGATGTCAAGCAAAAAGATCTTGCTATCAGTCCAATTAAAAAGATTAAGCATGTATTTTTGTTAACTTTTTATTTTGAAATAATTTTAGATGTACAGAATAGTTGCAAAGAATGGTAAATCAAGTTCCCATATACTGTTCACCAAACTTCCCCTAATGTTAACATCTTATATAATAATAGCACAATTATTGAAACCAAGAAATTAACATTGACACAGTACTCCTAACTAACCTACAGACTTCATTCAAATTTCCCTGGTTTCCCCCTGTGTCCTTTTTCTCCAGGAAGATCCAGTCTCGGATCCTACATTTAATTTTGTTGTCATGCCTCCACAGAGATCTCCTCCAATCAGTGACAGTTCATGAGTCTTTTCTTTCAATACCTTGTCATTTTCTTTCTTTTTTGTTTTAAGATTTTATTTAATTGAGAGAGAGAGAGGGTATGAGCAGGGGAGAGGAGGCAAAGGGAGAGGGAGAAGCAGATGCCCTGCTGAGCAGGGAGCCTGCATGTGGGGCTCAATCTTATGAGCTGAAGGCAGATGCTTAACCAGCTAAGCCACCCAGGCACCCCAACTACCTTGACATTTTCAAAGAATACCAGTCAATTACTTCGGGGAATACCCTTCAGTTTGGGTTGTCTACTTCTTTATCTTAGACATGAGAAATTGGGCAAGCAAGCATAGCACAGAAGCAATGCTGGGCCTGTCTCAGTGCATGAGAGCAGATGTGAACTAGGTTGTTATGTCTGATTACGGTAACATACACTTTGATCACTGGGTAACGTGCGTCTGTTGGAGTTCTTCACTATAAAATTACTATTTCCTCCATTGTAATTTATAAGTAGATTATGAAGAAAGACTTTGCAATAATGCAAATATCCTTTTCTTTAAAACAAAACAAAACTTTATGTGTTTAGTGCGGTTTTAGGGTCACAGGAAAATTGAGGAGAAGGTAAAGATTTCCCATATCCTCCAGCTCCCACACATGCACAACCTCCTCCATTGTCACTATCCTCCACCTGAATGATGCAGAGCCATATTTGTTGCAATCAGTGAACTTACATTGACACGTACTAATTACACAAAGTCTATACATTAAACTTCATTAGGGTTCATTCCTGATGCTGTACATTCTATGGGTTTGGACAAAAATATAATGACATATCTCTATCATTATAGTATTATACAGACTATTTTCACTTTTTTAAAAATTCACTGTGTCTCATCTATTCATCCTTCTGCAAACCAGCCCCTGACAAACACTGTTCTCTTTATTGTCTCTACAGGTTTGCCTTTTCCAAGATGCATATGGTTGGAATCATACCGTATGTAGCTTTTGCAAATTGGCTTCCTTCGCTTACAAATATGCATTGAATCTTCTTCCATATTGTTTCGGGGCTTGATAGTTCATTTCTTCTTAGCACTAATGATATTCCATTTTCTGGATGTGCCAAGTTAGGCCATTCACTTACTGAAGGACATTTTGGTTGTTTCCAAATTTTGGAAATCATGAATCAAGTTTCTATGAACATTCACATCCAGGTTTTCACTTGGACATAAGTTTTCAAGTCCTTTGGGTAAATACTAGGAAAGGAGATTGCTGGATCATATAGTAAGTATGTTTAGTTTTGTAAGAAGCTGCCAGACTGTCTTCCAAAGTATATCATTTTGTATTCCTACCCAGCAATGAATGAGAATTCCTGTTGTTCCACATCCTCACCAGCATTTGGTGTTGTCAGTGTTCCAGATTTGGGGCATTTGAATATATATATGATATATATAGAAATATCTCATTGTTGTCCTAATTTGCATCTTTCTAATAACATATAATGTATAGCTTCTTTTCATACATATATCACTTTAATCATGTACTTTTGCCCACTAATTTTAGGATTTATCAAGGGTTCTTATCTGCAAAAAAATTAGCTGTCACTTTTGCCTAATGATAATCTTTCTATTTCCCTTGTTCTTTCTACATTTAATAAGAGCATAATACTGCTTTAGTGAGGTCAAAGGGGAAGAAGCTTCGCATTCTTATTTGTATTCTTTTTTTACCAAAGAGAATATTTTCAAGCTCTCCTAATACTTGGTGTAAATAGAACTCATCCTAACCCATTTAGGAGATAAATGGAATTTTCATTTCAATAGGCACAGCCTGAAATAGCCACTTGATGATCAAAGTTAAATTCTCATAATTTAGGTCCTTTTTATTGAAAAATTCAGCCGTTAATCTTGAATTCCAATTCAGTGTTAGGTACTGAGCACTGGAGATACAGTACGGGCTAATACAGACATGTTCCCAGTCCTAATAAAGTTTTCAGTGGAACAGAGAAGGCAAGTGATAATATAATTCATTGAAATTGCTGTGAGTTCATAAATGCAGAATAGTTCATTCTATAGAGGAATAAATGTGCCTAACCTAGTCTGGGTTAGGTGACTGGCCTGATCTACACGGGTGTCTCAAGCAAGAAAAAGCTGAAATTGCTGAAAGAATACTAGTATATAAAGAGAAATCATGAGGCTGAGGAGAGTATACAGGGAAAATCTTGCAGGCTATATCAGAACATATCAGAACCATTAATACTGACCAGGGGAGCAATGGAAATTCACTTCAGGGCTTTTAACAGAGGTACAACAAATTTGTGTTTGCAATTCCTAAAGACGACACTGGCAAGCTGTGTGCAGACTGGTTATAAGTGAGGTAATAGAGGCTATGAAAAGACCATTTGGGAGCTTAGTGAGGAAGGACAAACAAGATACAAAAGTATTTCGGATCAAGGTAATGATAGCATAAGTGGAAAAAAAGAAGGAAGATTCAGGAGATGCTAAAAGGTAGAATAAATCTGGACTTAGAATTGGCTGTGAAAGATGAAGAGACATATGTGTCCATGGTCACCTCCAGGACTCTAACGTGGACAAATGACTACACAATGGAGCACTCGGTGGATAGGGCAAGTAGAGGAAGAAGTTGGTGAGGGAAGTTCATGACTTCAATTTTGGACATAAACAATTTGGGGAGAAGCAAATAAATGTTAAATGGGGAGTGGATATGTGTGTCCAAAACCCAGGAAAAAGCTGATACTGCCAGCTTGGATTTTGAGGTCATAAGCATATTGTTGCTATTTCAAACCATGGGAGATGAAGGGTTGCCTCACGTGAGTGTGGGTTGAGAAGAAGAGTCTGAAGACCTATGTCAGGGATGAGTCTCCTGGAAATGTCAGATGGGGAAAGATGTGTCACCTTCATCCGGGAGTGTCAGAAGGGTGAGAACAACAACAACAAAAAAGGTGATGACATAGAAAAGAAAGCATACATTCTTCTCTCCCAACAGTGTAGTTCTCCACCCCCATCCCCACCCCCACCCCGTTCTTTCACTACCTGCCTACTTCTGTTTCTCCACTTCTTTATGTTATGTTGTGAAATTGAATGGACATTTCCGGTCAGTCTACATGTCAAATGGTCTTTCAGCAAACTTCTCTACAGTTATCACCTCCTTCAGTTCCAGTTATCTGTTTCTGTATTGCAAACTACTCCAAGACTTACTGACTAACAACTTATTGTCTCTCATGGTTCTGGATTGGCTGGACTTAGCTAGATGTTTCTAGCTCAGTCTCTTAGGCAGAAGCACTCAGATGTCTGCTGGGGTTATCATCATCTGAACGCGAAAGTGGAGTGAGTCAACATGATGGATCGTTTACATGGCTGGTGGCTCATGCTGTCTGTCAGCTGGGGGTTCGGCTGAAGGTTCATCTGGGGTTATCTCTTGGAGCGTCTACATGTGGATTCTGATGCCAGTGCTAAATGTGTTGTCTCTCGGCTCCAAATCTACCATTCTCTGCCCTTTCTGGGGATACTTCAACTGGATGTTGCAAACAATTCTTCATTGCCAGCTGGTGAGACATCAGGCTTTTCACAGAAGGCTCTGGGGTGACACTAATATCCCTTGGTGATAGAGGCAGGAAGACATTTCTCTTCAGGGTTGTGATCTTCCATTATTATCATGCAGGATAGGACCCTGGTGGTCCTTGTGGACAAACTCCAGATGCACCCTCAGATCATGCTTTGCTCCCTGGCAACCATTTGGGTAACTGCAGTAGGCAGCTTCTGTTGTAGCTCTCAGGCCACGTGGTCCCCCCCCCCCAGGCCCTTATCTGGGCAGCTCCAGCTCCCTCCTCAACCCTATTCTCTTACCTTTTTGCTACTTGCAAGCTGCCTGTTTCTAGCTAGTCACAACCTCTTCTAAGAAGTTCAAATCTCAGCACTGGGGGAAGGGACTCTCTCCTAGTCCTAAATTCCTTCTCTTGTCCTAGAGGGGATGCTTGGCCTCTTCAAATCCTATTTATTCTTTTAGTAGTTGACCACCTCAACTAGATAGTAATTACTTATATTACATTTTCCCCGTTCAGATAACACCTGACTAGGTCCTAAATGATTTCTCTGTGTGGTATGTCTGGGACTGCTCTTGGGATGGGCTCCTAAAGAGAGTGACTTGGGAGTTATCCCTAGCTTATCTTTTCTTCCCTATATATGTTTATCATCCAGTTATCTAGTACTTGGTTTAAAATACCATCCAGATGCTGGTGGTTCCCAAATTGTACCTCCAACCCATAATACCCTACTGAGCTCCAGTTCATATATTCAGCGATGCCCTTAACCTAATAGGTAGTTCTAGCAAAGCTCTTAATTTCCCACATCTTCATATAGACATATTATTTAAAGGAGGCACCACTACTTGTTCAAGCTAATTCCAATACTAAAAAAATGGTTTCATTTTCCCTCCAAAGTGCACTGAAAAGCCCCCCCAATCATCCCTCATCTGACCTCCCAATACCCCCAACCACATCTAATGTTTTCTTCATACACCAACCAGAATAAACATTTTAAAACCTAAATCAGATCATGGCACACCCTGGGTTTTCTAGTAGTGATATCCTACTGCACCAGCTAGCCAGCTGGTAGGCCAGCCAGCATTTGTAGAACACTGTGAATTTGTGTAGAACCACAAACCATCTGACTCCTGCCTACTCCTTTAAACTTACCTGATTTTTCCTCTCATTCCTTCTGCTCCAACCACACCACCTCTCTTGAATTCCCAGAACATATAAAGTCTTTTCTTTCATCTGGACTTCCAGAGCTTGTCCTCTGCCTGTGATGTTCTTTCTCTGCTTTTTTGCACATGGTTCAGGTCTCCTACAAGGGCCACTCCTCTGGCACTTTCCATACAGTCTCACTTTTCTCTTTGTGTTTCTCTCTTAGTGTGATTAATCAGTTTTCAATTAGTTCCTTTTTTTATAATCGGTGTCCTTATTTTTGGAATATAAGCTCCATTTATCAATTCTACAAGTATTTTCTAAATTCTTACCATGTTTCTGATTTTTTTCTGGGCACAAGAATACAGCAGTGACCAATGTCCTGCCCTCTCAGAGATGACATGTGCTATAGGTAGTTAGTCAGCCAATATCAGAGTGTAATAAGGAACATCCAATTTTAATTAATTCCAAATAAAAACAAATAACAGAGCCCAAATCTGAAGAGAAATTGTCCATATTACTTATAATGCTAAGAATATTTGATAAATCTCTATAATGTAAACTTTCAGCAATAATCAAAGCAGCTCTGGTGAACAGAGAATATCAATATGGGAAGATGCAACTTTCATTGCCATGTTTACATCTTCCATTCTGGTTTTAACATAGAAGGTGGTGGTGACATTTACTTGTTTTCCTTAGTCGTTCTTGTAGATTCGTGTAGGTGTCTCCATCTGGAGCTTTATTTCGAATCTGTGTTGAATGCCAGCCAGCATTTGTAGAACACTGTGAATTTCTTTTATAACAAGCTTATGGAGAATGGTAGCTGGGGTGGGGAGGAAAAACTACCCAGACTTTCATGCATGCGGACTTCCAATAATATCAAACTTTAAAAATTTGATCCATGCATGTGCATCCCATCTCACTGTAGATTCCAGAGGACAAACAAGAAATGCAGTAAGAATGAACACACCATGAACAGAACACAACCTTGGGCCAGAGGAGACAGAAACTTGTATTTCATTTAAATAGATGGAAGGACAAAACTTCCAAATTTTTTGAAGCTACTCACTACAAATTACCTATGCACAGAGTTAACCTGTATTGAAAAAATTCTATTTGAAAAGAAAGTTACATTGATCACAGTGAGCCTTAGAATCTTAAAATCTTAAAATCATGATGCTCCATAGAGCATCATGGATGGTAGATATCAAAAATCAAAAGCATGAATCCCCTACCCTATGTCCCTGCCAAGCAGTCTTTTAGATCATGTTTACATACCTCTGGTGCCAAAACACTCAATGCTTTTTCATCTAAAGATATTTCAGGCTGTTAAAAAGCTCTTACTTATGCAATTCAAGTGTCTCTAAGTTGCTAATATAAAACTTTCCAGATATCAATTTTCATTAAGGCAAAAGCAAAATGCCTCAAGGCCCCCATCTTATATACTTGAAAATTTTAGTTTTCCTCCCATATTCCAAGGGATGATTTGTGAGTCCAGTGGTCTCCTAGACCCTCTGATTCTGGATCCCGGCTTATATTGAATGTGCCATCTGGGTTCTTTTATCTTACTTCCAGAGGCAGCTGTCCACTTGTTGCATATTGTGCCCCATGTGGTTGATGGCCATGCCCATATTTCATTTCTTAGAGTACCAACTACTACAAGCCATTTATGAAACTTGTTACTGCAAATGAGTAGGGTCACAGAAGGAGAGCAATTATTAGATAGTACAGTTATGGAGACAATTGGTAATTTCAACACACAGATTCAGTTTGTCACTGGCCATTCTTCTCCTTAGTCTCTGATCTACCACTATGACCTCTCTCACCCACTCTGTCAGTCTCTCTCTCTCTCCCCTTCTCTCTCTTCCAACCTACAATGTGCAGGGCTGACATCTAAAAACGCTCAATTTTGTCTTACCTTATTATGGAAAGTAACTCACTCTCTAGTTTCTTCCGACTCAGACTAGTTTGATGTGGGACATTATACTTGCATAGTAAAATTGTATTATAGAGTGTTTTTTGCATGCAAAGGAACAGTTTTCTCACTTTGATTAGCTCTGTTTCCTTGGTTCCTAAAGTAACCAGCTCAAACTGTAACTCACTTTAAAATAACATAAATGTCTTCCCTAAATCCTTTTTTTAAAAAATATTTTATTTACTTATTCATGAGAGACACAGAGAGAAAGAGAGAGAGGCAGAGACACAAGGCAGAGGGAGAAGCAGGCTCTATGCAGGGAGCCCTGCGTGGGACTCGATCCCAGGTCTCCAGGATCACACCCTGGGCTAAAGGCGGCATTAAACCGCTGAGCCACCGGGTTGCCCTCTTCTCTACATCCTTATGTTGGCCTGAAATGGTTCTTCTTAATGTTTCTATGTATTGATTGCATGATAGTTACTGATCTTTTACTTTATGCTAAACACCACACTAGGTATTGAGGGATATAAAGACCCAAATCCTGCCTTCAGTTATCTAGAGAAAATTCAAAAGCAATTAAAATATGTTCTAAAAATTGTTCTTCTGGAGCTAAGCACAGTGTTTATGGGTGAAATACCGGAGTGCACTTACTCTAGACATGGAACACTGGGTTGAGTTGTGTCTACTTCAAAACATGTATCCAAGTCCTAACTCCCAGTACCTGTGAATATGGCATTTGGAAACAGGGTATTTGCAAATATAACTAAATTAAAGATTGCTAAATGAGATCATCATCATCCTGGATTTAGAGTGGGCTTTAATTCCAATGACTAGTGTCCTTAAAGAGAAGAAACAGGGAGATGACACAGAGATAGGGAAAGAGAGTAACGTGAAGGTCTGTAGGCAGAAATTGAAGTTGCGCTGTCACAAGCCAAGAAATGCCAGGAGCTCCCAGAAGCTGGAAAAACCAAGGAGACATTCTCTTCTAGAAGCCTTTGCAAGGACTATAGCCCTTCCAACACCTTAACAGCAAATTTCTAGCCTCCAGGTGTGAGAAAACAGATTTTTACTGTTTTAAGGCACCACATTTGTGTTAATTAGTTGTAGCACCCCTAGGAAATTGATACAGAGGGTTGTCTAAACTTATCCCAGGCATATAATGTTTAAACTAAGAAATCAATGTGAACAGGTTAGTGAAGGGTTAAGAGGGATTGGAGAGTGTCCTGACTCAGAGAACAGTACCGGCATAATATGAATCCGTCAAGTGATGACTGCTACAATTTTCTATTTCCTATGAGAGCAGGAAATGGAGATTGTGCACAGCTAACAAAAGAAAATATATAACCATATAGGTTTATAATATAATGTAAAATACTTAATATGTCTCTATGCTTGTAGCATATGAGCAATATTAGTTATGAGTCACCAAGTTAAATATTAATTAACATCTAAATATTCACTTTCAAATATAGGTAGACTTTCAAAATTGAATGAAAAGTAATCCTCTTATGTGTTCTGCATGTTGCAATTCTGTACGAGAGGAAAGCTCAGTGACTCAGGGGTCATTTCACATCACAGCACTTAAAACACCGAAGTACAACAGAAAATAGCCTCACCCTCTCCCGACCTAAACTGAAGGTGAGAATCTATTTAGCACAGCAAAGGTTGAGCATATTGACCTCACTTGGGAGGCCTAAGAAATTATTGTCTTGTGCAACAATATCAAACTTTAAAAATTTGACTACCAGCATTTTTAATGATCAAGTTAAAATTTGGAAAATTTAATACTTATTCTTGTGCCCTGGAAATGCATTCCATGAGGTGACATTAGTCTTCAGCTTCAGTTTTGGCCAAATACTCATTTTAACTCTGGGTCACCTGACATTCAGCCACAATGTGTATTTGGTTCCCCTCTCCCATGTGTCTCATGGGCTTACCCTGAAGGGTCTGCTGTGTAACATGGCTAGCACTATGGTAAATAGCCAGGAAAGGGCAAGATGCGTGACAAGAAAGTAAAGTGCTTAATTAACATAAAAATATTCTATTGTTCCTGAAATATGTTTAAGAAAATCATCTGGGGAAGAAAAACGGAAGCCCAGAGAAAGTTCCTGTGTCCAACTGAAGGGCTGCTCCATTCTACTCAAAGAAGCATTTTGGTGAAGTCCAATCACAAGAAACAACTCATAGCATGGCGAGTGCCAACGGGACAAAAAAGTGATATGGTGCGCCTATTGGTGCAGGAAAGAGAGTGATAGTAACTGATGGACACAGATGGAGGGGTTGACCTTGGTTAAGAGAGAGGTCACTTCCTTCCGAATACTGATACGATGAAGAGAGGGGAAAGCTGTGTTTTATCTTGTTTTGTTTTGTTTGCATTTGAGACTGAACACATTTCATCCTGGGTTTCTGTCTTCTGGGGACTGCTGAGTCTCCAGTTCACTCTCACACCTGGGGCATAGGGGGCTCTACATTTCTATTATGGTCCTTCGAGCTCTAGTTTAGTCAAAATCTCTGCCTACCTCCTCAACTTCTCTGCTGCTTTCAAATTTGCAAATGCCTTGAAAGAAAAGTGATGCCAATGTGCTTTCAGCCCTCCCCTCTTTTCTTGGATCTTGGGTGCACAAGTCCTGCTGTCTTGGTAGCTCTCAGATATCTTCAAATGTTTTGGTGCTTAAGTTCTTTGCCTTGATTCAGCTATTTCAGTTGTTTTCAGAAAGAGGTTTAATCAGGTACAGCTAGTCAGTTAATTCATGGAAGTCTAGCTGCATGTTCCCCCAATATTACCTACAATTCACTCCATGTCCACATATCCAGAGATTCTGATCTGGGATCACATATGGCTTATTTTTTTAAAGATTTTATTTATTTATTCATGAGAGACACACAGAGAGGCAGAGACATAGGCAGAGGGAGAAGCAGGCTCCTTCTGGGGAGACCAAAGCGGGACTGTATCCCAGGTCCCTGGGATCACACCCTGAGCCTAAGGCAGATGCTCAACAACTGAGCCACCCAGGCGTCCCCACGTGTGGTTTAAAAAACAAAACAAGACCCCATGGGAAATAGCACCCACACCTTCATCCTCCTCCCTTGATAGTCATGGGTTTAGAGACTCTTTTCTAGAAGCAGTCTGAGACTCAGATTTTGGAAGTTTATGGAACAGCCTTCCTGGCAGCTAAACTCCCCAATCACTATCACCTTCCTTTTAGACCTAACGTGGCTACGAATCACACTTGCCACTTGAGAGTAATTATTTCCAGGTACAACAGGCTTTTAAAGAGCCTCTAAAATACACAATAATTTTTTAAATTAAGTACATTTTTTTTTCTGTTTCCCCAAAATCTCCAAGATAAGTTTGACATTTTCCTGTGTCCTTATACATCGACTTATTTGCTTCACTTTTTTTGTTTTTTTTTTTGGGGGGGGGTTGTTTTTGCTTTCTTGCGAGGCAGTAAAATACACATTCCTGGATTTATTCCAACATGCGCTATAGGCATCACCAAGTCTGAACCCACCTTGTTCTCCCATAGCACCCAATAGGTGACTCCAAATGCCTCTATTAGTTGTTCAGAAAGTGAGGTCATGGCCTGAGGAAGAGGCAAAGAGCCAGTTACTTAATAAGAAAATAAGCCTTTCATCTGAAAAATAAAGACTATAATTTCTAGCTTTCCAAAATTTTTCTGAGCAACTACAAAAGAATTATTGAAAAATATGTTTTTAATATACTTTTGAGAAAATCCCTTGGGCCTTATCAAAAATAAATACTTGTACTATCCTCATGTCTACACTTGGAGAATTCCTATCTGGATGCAAGAAGCTAAGGACAAGACAGAGCAAAGCAATCACTCCTCTGAGGAATCACAGTGCTTGGGGAGGATGGAGAGGAGGGTGGCACTCAGTTCAGCTCATATGTTTTGATTGGTGTATGAAATACCACCTCCTGGAATGAAATCCCGGATGAAGGGTGACCACCCTTCTTTCTTTGAGGTTTAAATTAGCCCTTTCTTTGAGGTTTAAATTAGCCAATTGCTGCATCGGAGGAGGTGAGTCTGCTTTTCTAAGGAAAAAAAAAATTGTGTCATGTTGACTTAAATTTCATAGCATGACGAAGAAAGAAGTCTTTTTAACAGAAGGGCTAAAATACACAGCAGCCATGAAAAATATCTGTGAAATTGTCTTTCAAAATCATCCCTATTTTTTCAGGAAACTGCATATTTCAAAGAAAATGTAGAAGAGGACATGGTTGTAACTAGGACTGTCTATTACTAGAAAATGCCCTTCCTTTTATAATACACATAGGAAATCTCTATTTTCCAATTTTCCACAACAAACAGTATTTTACATTTATAATTAGAAAAGTTATATTTAAAGACCTTTAAAAGCTTTGAGCCGGTCCCCTTGGCACCTTGCTAACAGTTCCTATTGGGTTTAAGTGAGCTTGGCAAGCTGACTAAGAGAAACATTTATCACTGTGTTATCATTAGAAGCTGCCCCATGTCCTGCTCAGCACTGACAGGACATCCACTGTGAGTTAATTGCTTGTTCAAAATTTAAAAATATGTGATAACCTCACCCATCATCAGGGTTACTGTTTCTCATCTTGAAGTAGAAATGAACTTGGATTCTAGCCTCCTGGACTCTGAACAAGAGAAGTAAGTCCAATAATTCATTCCTCTGCTTTGTCACCATTGTGGAGAAGAGCTCTTTCTAAAATGATCCACATGGATCCGTAGTGTGGTTCAACCCGGAGCCAGTCTATACATAGGAGCCAATGAGACAATTTAATCCCAAGAGTACCAGGCAAAAACATCTTCCCAATAGCTTATCATTCATATTGGCCATTCCTTTGTATTATCCTAAAGCATCTCCTAGCTAACATTCAACGATACAAGGTCCTGTACACGTAAGAAGGGCTTTCCATGCATCATCTCATTTCTCTTCACAAACGCCCTGTGAAATCAACGGCTTGTTATTTTTGCAGTTTTAGTGAGCAAATTGAGAATCAGAGAGATTAAGTACCTGCCCAAAACCACAAGGTTAGTAACCAACAATCTCAGACTCAAACTCAGGTCTGGCCTGATTCCCACACCCCATGCTCAGAACCATCTTGTGACATTGCCTTTTTCCACGGCTCCTGGGAAGTTTCAGGTAAGTTAGTAAGTAGGTGTACAAGCTACTGAATGACCCTGGCAAGCTACTTAACCAGTCTGAGTTGGATTTCCCTTAGTTGTGAAATTAGCATGGTAACAATACTTATTTGAAAGGGCTGTCATAATTAGTAAAAGGCAATAATGCGCGCAAAGTGTTTCTGAGACAGCCTAGCCCTCATAATGCTAAATAAATTTCAGTCTATTATTTTCTGTGAAGATAAGCTCATTACTTGTTCTTATTGCCTAAAATATAACCACTCCAACAAAATACCTTTTAAGTATTAGAGACATCTTTATTGTTCAATACTAATCCATTTGGGGCCAAACCATAACTAATTCTATGTAAAACCTTGAGCACATCTAACTGGTCTTCTATTTTATCCATGTTTCTCCATCAAGTCTTCAGAAAACAAGGAAAACTTTACATTACATTCTTACAAAATCTAGACATACTCAGTCGAGGCCATTCATCTTCAAGACATGCCTAACCAGTCTAGAAAGTTCATTTAAAAATAAAGAGAAAAGAAAAGGAAGACATGAAGATAGTTTGTTTTGTATAAGATGGAAATACATGTTAGGTTTCTTTAACCTAATATAGCCAAAGTTTAATCCCTTATCTTGCTAACAAACCAGTTGTTCATCTTGTCTGTATTACATTGGATGATGCCACCATCATTCAGGCTCTCTAGACACAGAAATCATAAAGGCTGTTATTTATTTTTTTTTAATTTATCTTAAAAATAATGAAAAACCTCAAGCACAATTATAATGAGAGAGGGGATCCCCTGGGTGGCGCAGCGGTTTAGCGCCTGCCTTTGGCCCAGGGCGCGATCCTGGAGACCCGGGATCAAATCCCACCTCGGCCTCCCGGTGCATGGAGCCTGCTTCTCCCTCTGCCTGTGTCTCTGCCTCTCTCTCTCTCTCTGTGCGACTATCATAAAAAAAAAATTATAATGAGAGAATAATCAAGAAAAGTTTGATGGTACCAACTGTCTCTCAAGTCTGTTCAATATGTACGTTTTGCAATATTCGCTTCAGATATTTTTTTCTAATTGTTTTCAAAGAAGGACTTTATAGATACTATAAAGTTTTCTGTATAAAACTCCCCTATCTCATTCTCTCCTTTTTCCCTGAGGTAATTACTATCCTGAAATGTGGTTTATCACTTTGTATGTTTTTAAAACTCTGTCACATATGTTTGTATCTATAAATAATATACAAGATTCCTTTGCATATTATGCAGAAGGCATTATACCATACCTATCTTTTAACTATCTCTTATATTTCATATTGCAATTTTCCTGTTATATCATTGTGGAAAAACTTATATGTTACTCTTTTCCTTTACTTGCCAGGTTTCAGAATAATGAATTGGTACTCTTGCAACCTACAAAAGGTGACCTGTGGGATTCTTAAAAAAATACCTTTATAATCTCTTGAATTATAACATATTTGGTGCTTCCATCAATGGCAGAAACTATTCACTTTGATATTCTGATGGTTTTGTACTCTGGACACCATTGTTTGAAGAGAAAACTATATCATAGTCTCGGGTCAGCCAATTGATGACTTAAAGCATGGTATGAAATCAGAAGGCCTTTTTAACAGCATTTAATAGAAGGAAAACTTAAAAAAAAAAAAAAGCCGGAAAACCTCAACAAGCTCCTAACCAAAGTCAGAGGCCACATGGAAAGACCAAAGCCCAAAGGCTTAGGTTAGGATAGGGTCACAGGGTAGATGCAACTGTAAATACTGAATCTCTACATGCCCTGGAGCCCTCTGTGCTGCATAAGTGGCCTATTTCCTCTCGCTAGAAATAGCACCCAGATCCCCGTACCCACCTATGACCTTCCTGCTGGCAGGATGTACACAGACCTCAGCTAATGTACATACCTTCCAACATCTACTTCTACCTCTACCACTGGCCACTAGACCAATAACCAAGTTCAAGCATCAGCATTGCATAGAGGGATGTAGTGCTGTCCTGATAAGGGAGGGAAGAGATTATTCACTAAAAGACCTATAGAACTTGGCTACTGTGTACCAGCAGAAATGAGAAAGGCTGAGAGAGAAACTTGAGGATCCTGACTGACAGCAGTGACAGGGAAGAGGGTATGTAGAATACTATGACAGCGGATAGGGTATCTGTAAGGCACTGGAGGAGTGTTGACAGAAGCACTTCATGCAGAAAAGATAAACCCAAATTCAGAGTAAGTGACTTTTTGAGTAAATGACTTTTTCATTAAGAATAAAGACCCGCCTCTTCTGTTACTGGAGTGGCCCATTATAATCAAACTGCCACCAGGTATCTGGGGGATCACTCCAAGGAATGGTACCCCTAGTCACTCTCTCCTGCTTAATTTGGGTTTCTCCTCAATGCAAGTCTTAGCCCTGGAAGAGGTTAAGATTCATTTCAGGACTTCCTAAGGTCCAGACTGCCCAACATTATTTGATCCCACTCATGAATTAGGACCTGTGTGGCCTCCTCCATCTTTTCTAATAGGGGCACTGAGGTTCCAAGAAGACTTTGCCTTTGGAAATGAGTACTTACTTGTTAGTGATTTCTGGGTGCTCCAGGTCAAGGTCTTTAAATGTTTTCTCAGGGTTTTTTGTCTTGTTTTGTATTATGCCTTATTTTTTGTTTGGTTTTGCTTTGTTTTTTTTTTTATCATAGAGGGTGTTTTTGATTTTGATAATTTGGCCCCACTCACTTATATTTTCAAGTTCATGAGAATATTTTATTACCTAATTTGGTTGAAGATATTTTTTGTTTGTACAATTTTTGTGGCGGTTGTTCATTTCATTTCAATTTAATTCGAGGAGAATAAAAAACTATTCCTTTGACACCACTGCTTTTCTTCTTATATGCAGTATAATGTTGTATTATGTTACATTATATCATATCATATCATAGGTGATTATATTTATGCAGTATCTACATTTTTTAAAAAAGATTTGTCATCGCCATTCATGGCTCTTCTTTTTGATCTATGGTTCCCTCTATTTCACTGAGAAAGATTGATTCATCCTCACTATTAGTAGAAACTGCTTTGACCATAATCAGTATTTCCCTTAAGTCCCAGCAAACCTACCCTGTGCTTAGCTCTGGCCCTCCTCCTGCAGACCCCTCCCCACAGAGCAAGTAGTCCTAGAAATCAAAAGAATGTGATCACCCAGTGTCTCTGTCCCTCTTTTAGACCAAAATTAGGGAAAGACTCAGGAATTCCCTGCCCAAATGGATATAAGCCCACTTCCAGGGCCTGCACAAGTTGGATGACACATGAGGGGTAGCCATGCCGTGGCTCTTTGTTAAGCCAAGGGTTGGGAGAGAGCCAGTGGATGGAGCTTTGAAGTATGGGCTGGAGCATCCACATTCACGTGTGCAAGACCCCTCACAGTATGGGTTGGAATTGGTCAGAGGGAAGTTTGGGTTGGCTGTGGGCTCGACCCTCCTTTTTACTCTACTGCAGGCTCTGTAAGTATTAGGGGTGGGTCTGCCAATGATCCTCAAATTATAAAATATTACAGTTTCTCAAATTTCTCAAACTATTTCTGACTTGTTTTGCAACTCAGCTCCCCCACCTAATCACTTCCTTTCTCCACTGCCTTTTTCAGATTTTTAGGGATGTCTAGAGCCTTTTGCTATTTCAACATGGTGCTAAAGGGCATCTCATGCTGAGTGGGGCTCTCAGTCCATTACATAAGACATTTCTCTAGTTATTAAAAATATATATATATATTTTTTTAGTTATTAAAAAATATTATGCTGGATTCAAGTAACACAGTGAAGCTCTCCAGCATCAACAGTACTTTCACAATATTTATTTTCTTATCATGTGCACAAAGATACATATATGCACATGGACAAGCATAATATATTTAATGCATTCACTTTGCTCAATATACTTCATCATCTCTAGCATTTCTTTTAAGCATATGACCTTTTCTAGACAATTCTTTTCTTTAGATTTATTTTTCTAATTTTCTTTAAAAATACTTTTACTTAATAATAATAGACAAAAATGGTTTAAAAACAGGAGCATAAGTTACCATCCCAATAGAACAGTGAAAATATGGGAACAGTATTATATGAATCCTCCAGTGCAGATTCCAACCTAAAGGATTTTTGCTAGCACATGTATGTAGACTCATTAGCATGGATTTCAACTAAAGTAGTAAGTTTTGGGTAGATATTTTATAAGAAGTTAAGGGAAGATTTGGACAGCGAGCATTCACATAGTGAGGGAAACTTCTACTTCTTTCTGTTGTATAATCTCTGTGCTGCCAAAAAAACTTATGTTTCCAGTGTAAATGTTATTCTAATTAAGTTTCCCTAGTTAAAACTATGAATAGTTTTTCACAAATATAAAAAACTCTAAATCATGAACACATCATTCAAAGACATTCATAACCTGATCTCAACCTAGCTTTCCAGCTTCATCCTAACTTCTTCCAGTCATACCAAAACCATATAAAGCCACTTACTCAAACAATCCATGCACATATACTGATTCCTTTCTTTGGAATATCCTTCTCCATTTGGTACCACACCTACTTTCTCTTTTCTCAAACCTCTAATGCTTCCTTTTCCATCCTCTTGCTTAGCAGATAACTGCATTTTATTTTTCAGTAAGAATATTGAAGAGATAACTTTGCTTTCTGATTTGCTAAGAAAATTGAAGAGAATGTATACCAAATCTCACTACCGTGACTATATATCCATTGGCATCTACACCTTTAACACTGCCTTCCTTTGTGTTACTATAGACAAGCTGTCCTTGCTTCTATGCAAGGCCAGACCCTGTATGTTTGTGCTAGATCCTTACATTCTTATTGACCATTATGCCACTGAGATCTCTCTTCAAGAAACAAACTTACCATTCAGCTGCAAGGAGGGCAGTTGGATGATAGCCTTCAACTTCAGAGCCTTTTTGGATCTATCTTAGCTTTCAAGGTAAGACTTTGGATTCCTGTATAGTCCTCATCTTACAATGGACCATTAAAAAGTTACTAGGATCTATTTCTCCTCAACATGAGATAGCTTTACTAGGAAATGTTTGCTTCCAGGTTTCCTTTTGCTTTTTCTGAAGTTCTCCCTACTCAATCCTGCTTCTATCCCCTCTTATTTCACAGATGTCAGATTTGAATCATGGACTGAAGGCTTCCCCTACCTAATATTTTTTCTTCCCCCTTTATCTTTCAGACATTCTTACAGGGAATTTGCACTGCCAATTTCATCTGTGTCCACTTCCCGAAGGATCAGAACTATCAGAGTTAATAGTCAGAATGATTGAGAATTGGATTTGAGAACTGAATCCCTTACCACCCAACTGCCAATAAGGACACAAGTGGTCAGAGCTTTACCAGGACATCTTCTATGAAGTAAAAGACTAATTGTTATAAGTGCATCTCCCAAAACAAGGAAGGAACCTCTCTGGGGTCCCCAAATAATTCTTTCATTTACACATTGGTTGACATGAAAAAGAGCCAGCTTTAAGTGAATGTGAAAGAACTATGTAGCAGGTCCAGACTGTGGTACAATAGCCCTACCACTTGGGTTATACATTCTAGCAGACCCTGTACTATTGGGGGTGTCTGAAGTGGAAGATGTAGCATGGAGTTTCTGGCAAGGACCATTGGGCATACTACAAGGCAGGGTCCTGAGGTTCAACAGCAAGGCCAAAACATAGGCCAGGGAGAGTTATTTGCCTTTTAAAGACAGCTTCAAGGGAGTTAGTGGGCCCTGGTAGAGATGGAATACTTGGCCGTGAGACACCAAAAGCCACACCAGAATTTCCCATCAAGAGCTGAGTTATATTAGAACCATCAAGTCATAGAATCAAATAGTCCCAGCAGCAATTCACGTTAAGATAAAAATGGTAGATACATTCAGGATTAAACACTAGTAAAGACCAGACAGTACAAGTAAGCTATATGATCAAGCACAGCAGACCCCCACGTCATCGTGCTGGCTGAATGCCCCTCCATCAGCTCACACTAATGAACATATGGTGGAGGGTATCTACAAAACCATCAGAAGCAGGAAGGAACAGCCTGAATTTAGTTTATGAATAGTTCAGCATATGGGTACAAGCTGAAATTAAATGATAACTGCATTATAGCCACACTCAGAAAAATGATCTTGAAAAACAGTAGAGAGGAAAAATCTTTCAGCTGGGAAGAATCTTAAACAGAACAACTGGCTTATCCACCTATAATAGAAAGATAAGTGGCCTAAAGTAAGAATATATATGGAATACATATCAGTGGCATATGAGTCTGGAAAGTTGGTCAGGAGTATGAAAGCCAGGAGTTAGAAGGTTGTAGACAAATACTTAAAAAAGACTTAAGGACAAAACTTTTGGAATAGAGAGTGAAGATGTATATGTGGGAGTGAATGTATTTTATTTGAAACATGTTCTTATCACATGTTAATAACTTCCAGAAAGCATTCGTAATTGAAAAGGCATTGAATAAACAAGCAGAAAAAATTGGGCAAGCCAAGTGGCATTAGGCAGTGTTTGCCATCAGACTCTTGAATTGGCATGATGATTCCATGAACAGAGTGGCTACAGCAGCAGAGATGAAGACTAATTAATCATGGGCCCACCCTTATCAATGCCTCTGATTTAACAACAGAGCCCAAAAGTATATCCGTAATATGGCCCAATCCCTTGAGGAGACTGCCCAACCACTTGATGACAAGATGATTATATTGGATCACTGTGAACCTCATGTCTACTATGCATCTGGCTGCTTCCTCCTGATGAAAATAATATCCTCTTTTCTATTCATATTTCCGAATCTCAAATGAATGCCTTTCATTGGAAAATGATTCAGGATCCAGTTGAGGAAGAGAATTCAGGAAATGAAGTTCCTACCTTTTCTTCTGTGATGCAGAGATCTTATAAGGAGGTGGCTATGAGGCCAAGTTAATGACAAACATTTGACCATAGTCCATCCCTTGTCAACCTGGCATTTATACTCTTTTGTTACCCACAATTAAACTTCCAAGTTAAAGCAATAATAATTGCTGATGGCTGATTTTATAACAATCTTCAAGCATGATATATCAATGAAGAAAAAAAAGGGATTTGACCCAAGCAAAATAATTTGTCTTTTGGTGAGAGAGTTATATATATTCTTTCTTTGTTAAGGTTAAATAAATTGGACATCTTAAAGAGAGGCAGGAGAGCATTTAAAAATGTGGACTCACAAGACAGATTGTTTGGGATCAATCTATCTCTCCTCCTTACTAGCTTGTGACATTCAGCCAGTTGCTTAGTTTCTTGACATCTCACTCTCCTTTCTCCTAAGATAGAGATAATATCTGCACCTATTTCAAAGGGTTGTTGTGATAAAAAAAAAAAAAACATGTTCAAATATGTTAAAATGCCTAGATCCATGTCTACCATATAGTGGACATTCTATAAGTTCGGTTGTGATAATTCCCATCTTGAAGACAGTTTGTGGTTGTGCCTGCAGGCAAGAAAATGACAAAATGTCGTTTTTTTTTTAAATTAAGACTTATTTATTTGAGAGAGAGAGAGCATGAGGGGAGGCAAGCAGAAAGAGAGGGAGAAGAAGGCTCCTCACTGAGCAGGGAGCCAGAGGCAGGGCTCAATCCCAGGACTCTGAGATCATGACCTGATCCAAAGGCAGATGCTTAACCAACTGAGCCACTCAGGCGCCCCCAAATGACCTCTTACGATCTCCTCTAATGCAGAGTTTCAAAAATTTTTGTGGTTTAAAGTTGCTGAATTTGCCCAGTCCTAAAAGTTTTCCTACCCTTCCTACCTTATCTTCATCTTCACTGTCTTCTCTGTGGACAGAATGCTCTTAGCAGTGTGTGGGAAACATCACTGACTCATGCTCTCCTCTGCCGCCATCCTCCACCATCAATCAGTTCATCTGGTCAGATCACCTTCTCACTAACCCACCTTATTCTCTTTTCTTTCTCTCATTTCCAAAAACTTTTCCATGCCTCCTCTGGTGTTTGAGGTTTTTCTTAAGTCTTCCTAGACAGTAGTTCTGATTTGGTCCAGGGAAGAATAACGTCAAGCATAGTCCTGGGATGGAAATTGCAAAGGCTCAAATATAATGCCAGCATTCCAATTTGGAACCCAGAGGGTTGGGAGTTCCATAGCTTGTGCACACTCAGCACTTTGCTCCCTTGTGTTATTGGTGCACATTGGATTATAAACTCTTTTAAGGACATGGCTTGTGTTTTATTCATCTTTGTATCTTTCCCAGCACCTGGCACAATGTTTTGCTCAATAAAGGATTGTTAATGGAAATAAATAAAATGAAATGGAATAATGTCCTTGGAAATTTGTGAATAGTTTAATTGCTTAGCAATGAGGTTATTTTCTGACATTTTCTTTTTATTTGAGTAACATTATTTTTAATACAAAAAAATTATAGATATGACAAAGATGATAATGCCATTATCCAGAGATAGCCACTGTTGTTACCTCTTGCATTTCATTCTAATATTTTAATTTTTTTACTTAAATATTAATATCCTTTTCTGTATGCTATAGAGTTTTTTAAACTGAATTTATTTTCTATTATTTACCTTAATAAATGATATTGGATACATTAGATCTACTTGTTTAATTTGAAGAAGGCTAATTGTCAAAAACCTACTGTGAACCTCCTCTTATTGAACAAATATTAGGTTAATTATTTTTCCATCTAGAACAAGATGAAAACATCAATAATTTAATTTACTCATTCATTTCTTTACTTACCAACAAATGGTTATAGGACTCCTTCTATATGCCAGACACAGTTACATGAGGATATTCTAGTAAGCAAAAGAGACAAAAATGTCTGCCCTTAATAGACATTTCATTCTAGTGGGGAGAGAGAGAAGTAAAAAATAATAAATCAATACATATCATGGAGTGTGTTAAGTAGTTATAAAAGCTATAGAGAACAATAAAGCAAGAAAGAAGGATAGAAAGTGCTTGCAGGCATCCATTTTAAATAGACACTATCTATGCAAAGACTTGAAAAATGTGAGGGAGTAAGTCATGCAGATATTTGGGATAAGAGCTTTGCCGGCAAACACAGATTAAGTGAAAAGTGGAGCTTGGACTAAAGTAAAGTAAATGAGGTGCCTCAGCTGTAAAATTTAAGGAAGCTCCCACTCTCAGTTTATGTAAATACAATTGATCCTGAAAAGACTGGGAGGCAGACTGCTCCTAGAAAGTTTCAGAACCAGTGAGGCGCTCAGTGTGCCTGATGCAAAGGGACCCATCTGTACAGCAGCTGCCTGAATCAGAGGTGTAAGACAACCACTGCAAGACCTCAGAGCATTGCAAGGAGGTTGGCTTTGATCTGAGTAAGATGGACAGCCACCATGGAGTTTTGAGCTGAGTATTCTAGTACAACTAAAAAAGGAAAAAAAAAAGAGTAACAATATAAAGAATGAAATTAATCTGCCATTATTGCAGATGCACATAGAAAACCTGAAAAAAAATCCACAGAACATATATTGGAAAAATTAGAGATGAGCATGGTTGCTGGATTTGAGGTCCAATTTATGAAACCAATAGTATTCCTCTATGACAAAAATATTGATAAGAAAATATTATAAAAATCAATGTGAGATTTATGAGCAAATAAAGAAATTTGTACATTGTCCAGGCATTAATTGGACAAAATGTTCACAGTTTTTATAGAAAATTTTTAAGCTTTATTAAAAACCTAAGGAAGAAGGGAATAAATTGAATTAAAGCTTAAGGATTTAGTATTTAAATATCAATTGTATCCAAAGAAATCAATAAATTTAATACCAAAAGAATCAAGTTTCCTTTACCAGTTACCTCATGTCTACTATGGTATGTCTACTTGGTTACCAATAACCAATTAAAAAATATAATAAAGTCTTTTCACGAAGATGGGGCCAAATGTGAAGAAGGAAGCCCCTGGCCCTCCCAAAACTGAAGTCAAAGCAAAGGCTTTGAAAGCTAAGAAAGCTGTGCTGAAAGGTGTGCATTGTCCCACAAAAAAAGAAGATCCGCAGGTCACCTACATTGCGAGGACCCAAAACCCTGCATCTCTGAAGGCAGCCCAAATATTCTTGAAAGAGCACCCCCAAGAGAAACAAGCTTGATCACTATGCCATCATCAAGTTCCCCCTGACTACCGAGTCAGCCATGAAGAAAATAGAAGACAACACACTTGTGTTCATTGTGGATATCCAGGCCAATAACCATCAGATCAAATAGGCTGTGAAGAAGATCTACATCATTGATGTGGCCAAGGTGATATGGTCAACACCTAGATCAGATTCGGATCATCTAAACTGAGTCTAGCTGGCTATAAGTATATATATATATATATATATATATATATATATATATATATATATATATATATGGATCCCTGGGTGACGCAGCGGTTTGGCGCCTGCCTTTGGCCCGGGGTGTGATCCTGGAGACCCGGGATCGACTCCCACGTCGGGCTCCCTGCATGGAGCCTGCTTCTCCCTCTGCCTGTGTCTCTGCCTCTCTGTCTCTCTCTGTGTGACTATCATGAATAAATAAAATCTTCTAAAAAAAGTATATATTATATATATATATATATATATATATATACATATGTAACAGAAATTTAAATACTCTATAGCTAGCAACAAATCCCCTCAACAACTCTATAGATGTTCATCAAGATTTCTTGGAGGAACATTTTAAACCCCATTAAAATATGTGAAAGAAAATTTACAAAAGATAGTAATATACCATGTTCATGAATGAGACTGATTAGCATCATAAACATGTTACTTTTTCCCAAATTATTTTTTATAAATCTAATGCTGTTCCAATAAAAATTCCATTCAAACTCATTCCAAAACTTAGATTAAAATATGGAACTAGTTGTCAGTTTTAAAATGAAAAGGAAAGAGAAGTTCATCTGGTTATACATGAAGTTTTATATAAAGCCTTAGAAATAGTTTGGGTCTAGTACATAAGAACAAGTAAATTAATCAATAAAACATAATAATGAGTCCTAAAACATCTACGTAATACGGTAAAGTGATTTATCATGTTCATGCAGCCTACTTGGGTTAAACACCTACAATGTAAAAAACTAACGTAGGTTAATATCTATAATGCTAAAAGAATTCTTACAAATATATGTTAAAAAACAGTGAGCTGAGTTGAAAAATGAGCAAAATTTATCAACAGGCAATTCATAGTGAGTCCCAAAAAGCTAACAACTATAGATGAGATACTTGAAATTAGAGAGGTGCAACTCTAACATTAGACTATTTTGTACCCACTAATTTGGCAAAAAATAGGAAAAGTTGTAGTGTAAGTGCCTGACAATTAGCTTCTTTGAATGTGATAAAAGTGCCTGACATTAAGCTGAAGCATCCCTGTGAAACACAGGGACACCTGCACCCCAATGTTTCTAGCAGCAATGTCCACAATAGCCAAACTGTGGAAGGAGCCTCGATGTTCATCGAAAGATGAATGGATAAAGAAGATGTGGTTTATGTATACAATGGAATATTCCTCAGCCATTAGAAATGACAAATACCCACCATTTGCTTCGACGTGGATGGAACTCGAGGGTATTATGCTGAGTGAAATAAGTCAATCGGAGAAGGACAAACATTATATGGTCTCATTCATTTGGGGAATATAAAAAATAGTGAAAGGGAATAAAGGGGAAAGGAGAAAAATTAGTGGGAAATATCAGAAAGGGAGACAGAACATGAGAGACTCCTAACTCTGAGAAACGAACTAGGGGTGGTAGAAAGGGAGGTGGGCAGGAGGTGGGGGTGACTGGGTAAAAGGCCCTGAGGGGGGCACTTGATGGGATGAGCACTGGGCGTTATTCTATATGTGGGCAAATTGAACACCAATAAAAAATAAATTTATTTTTTAAAAAAGCTGAAGCATCCATTTCAAAGATATCCATCTCGAAAGAACACATCTGGGTAGAGAGCCAGGTCCCTCCACCCATTAAGTTCCTGTGTTAGAAAGCCCTGGGTGACTAAGATAACTGGCCACTTGGTTGACCCTGTTTCCCTTCTCATGTTTTAATTCTTGCTTTCTGTTTTAAATTCACCAGCAAAGAGTGGTCTTGTGAAATCCTAGGAACCCTACCCTCAACCTCAATAAAGGTGGAGTCCCAGGTCTGTGCACGCTCTCTCTCTCCCTCTGTGACCTGGCTGTGTGACCTTGGGTGTGTTGCTGAGGTAAATTTTGCAATCATAATAAGCACCACAAAAGCAAGTCCAGCCACAACATTGGTTCTGTTAGGGAAATGTCCATGGGGGCCTGCCACCAATAGTGAAGGCTGGGGTGGGTGCACCCCCCATCAGGCATTACTAGTTCATAGCATCCCTATAGATAGGCTGAGACCTACACAAAATGAAGGTAATGTCACATTTGAAACACACCTGCAGGCGGAATTGTAAGCTAATGCAGTCATCTGGAGAGCAATTTGAAGTACTTAATGAAATGAAATATTAATAAATCCTAGTAAGCCTCTCTTTTATATATATCCCAGCGAGAATTGTCCACAGATCCATAAACAGGCTTATCTAAGAATTATCATCTCAGCACCATGTGCAGAAGTGGGGGATTGGTAACAACCTAGGTATGCATCTATGGATGGACAGATAAGTAGGAAGTGGTATGTTCAGTGCTTTGCTAAGCAGCTATCAGAAGCAATAGTAAATACAAACATACGAAACAAGTGTTGATGGGGAAAAAAGTTAAGAATCATAAGGTATAAATTGCTTTGTATTCATGCAAATTCAAAACACTTCTATATACAAAATAATAACAGTCATTGTCCAGAGAACTATACATCTTGAAGGACATCAGAGTGGTGCCCATGCCAGCAAGAAGAGAATGGAAAGAGATGGGTGATAAAGGAGAAAATACTGAAAGGAGATTAAATAAGAAGAGGGCATTGTCTCTAATGATAGCATTAATTACTAGGAAATAGGATTAACCTGATGTTTTATACTTGTGCTCTAGAAGAAAAAAGGGTTTTAATAAAAAAAAAAAAATAGGTAAAATCAAAGGGAAGGCTAGATTTTTAGAGTCACTTCTCACTCTAATATTCTGGTTTTCTATGATACATGAGATCCTTCTGTACTGAGTAAGCCTTGAGAGACAATTTGTATCATTTTCCATTGATGGGATGAAGCCAAACACCTGCAAATCCAGTAAATTCAGGCAAACTAGGCTCAGGGGAGCTAGTTTCACATCATCTGTCAACAAGGACATCAAAGAGAGGTGGGAAATCGGAATTATCTGTCTCTGGGCTCCAAGCCCTGCCTATGACTCCCCAAACACCAATTACAGTAATTCTCAGTGTTCCTATAACCCTCAGCATCTGTTAATTGTTTAGGGCTTCATATTCTACCCTGGAGGCCTCTCAGTGTTTTCAAGTTTAGTTAAGGAGAGAACCAAAAGAATAGACAGGTAAGTTAAAAGCATGGAGTTTGGGAGCAAATGTTCTGTGCCAAGTACCCCCAGTTTGGTGTGCAGATAGCTACAAATGCTGTTTTTACAGCTGATTTTAATCCACTATGGTTTAACTGGGACTCCAGAAAGGAGTTTGCAGAGAGATGAAATCCTGCTCAAAATGATAAAGACAAAAAAAAAAAAAAAAAAAAAACCGTAACAACTGGAGCAGGTAACATGAAATTTGCAATCACAGGATACATCTGGGTTCCTCTACCTGCACACTCTTCTGATAGGATGAGATACTATGAAGAGTCACAGATAGTACCGAGGGTATTTATGACTCAGTGAGCCTTTCTGGACTACAGATCTCTTGAGTGTCCCTTCAAGCACAGAGATGACATGGCTCCATGATATGTGTGTTACGTGCTTGAAGACCACAAACTAACAGAGATGCTGCTTGAGAAGCTGCTGAGTGAAGCTACACTGTTCATCTTCGTAGAGCTCTTTCCAGTTCAGTGGTGTGGGAGCTACTGGAAAAGCCTCAGGACATGAAAGTCAAAGAATACAGACCAGAACGGAAAACATTCCTTTGGGAGGTTTATAAACTTCAAAACTAGATATCAATGGAACTGGCTATCTTGGGAGGTGGTCACCTACTTGTCCCTGTGTGCCTTAGCTTCTAAGTGAAGAGGAATGTGTGACTGGAATTTATTTTCAGTGTGACTGGAATGTGTGACCGGAATTTATTACTCAGTAGGTGTCCTTTATAGTTTCTTACATAGACAGTGTAAACAGTTTACTGCTGTCTTTTTCAGGTGTTAGGTCAGGCATTTTCAACAAATACTCATGCCATCTTCATAAAATCCTTAGCTAGAAACTTTTTGAGGTATTGCTATGTGTACAACTTCACTGATATTTGGAATCAGTGTTCTATCCAAAGAGAGACAGGCAGCACACATTAGGTCCAAGATTCTGTTTTGAGAAGACATCTATCTCTCTTTAGATGTGCTATGTGCTCTGCTAGGAACTCTATATTTTGGGGGCCCAGAAAGCAGATATCAAGTAGCATTCTTGGCTTTCTTCTCCGATTTTATTTTGTGCTTCTATGAACCAGCAAAACATACTCATCATATCAAAATTACTTCCTTTAAAAGTATTTGTTATATAGCAAGAGACAATTCATACCTTAAATAATTTGTAACTTTTACATATTCAAAACCTCCCCAAAATACAACACCTCTTTGAGAGCTGAGTGCTAAGGGTTTCGCATAGCTGCTGCCATTAAACACAATTCCAGGCTAGCTATCTTTGGTGACAGAGAAATTCTGCCCCTACCCTCCAAAATCTCCTTCAAAAGTTATACCAGGCGTCTCCTGCCCATATCCCCATGAGGATGAAGGAAAGAAGAGAGAAGAATCCAGCTGCTTAATTAAAAACGAAACAAGCATGGTAGTCCCTGACAGTGTGTCCTCTTCTATAATACTCCTTTCTTTTCTTTTTTTTTAAATTTTTATTTATTTATGATAGTCACACAGAGAGAGAGAGAGGCAGAGACACAGGAAGAGGGAGAAGCAGGCTCCATGCACCGGGAGCCCGATGTGGGATTCGATCCCGGGTCTCCAGGATCGCGCCCTGGGCCAAAGGCAGGCGCCAAACCGCTGCACCACCCAGGGATCCCTATAATACTCCTTTCTTGATGATATTGTATAGTCATAAGAATTGGAGTCCTGTAGGCATTAGTTTTCTGCGAGTCTCCAGTAGTGTGGAGAAAGCACAATGTACTCTTCATAAATAAGATCCCTTGAAAAATATGGTCTAAATCAGATGATTTTATCACTAACAGTCAACATGGAAACACGAAGGGCCCCAGGGAGTGGTGGGGTGTGTAGGGGAGTTTGTAAGGAGGAACTGGAAAGGGTGCCTATTAGTACCACCTCTGACAGCACCATGAAAGTTACAGTGAGGCTTGGGGTCTAGGTGAGAGAATATAGCTCACTAAAGATTAAAATCTACATTCTAGTACCAAAATCATATGCATTTACTTACTACCACCAAAACCAGTTTTGGCAGGAAATTAGATCCACAAGGAAGCAGCTATGTTGCTTTTAGATACATGGATTAGATAAATCTCTTCTTCTTCCTGAGTTATAGTATCTTTAACTGTAGTTTAGGGATAAAATCTGATCAATACTGGATCGACAATTGAGGCAAATGAAATTTTGGAAGACAGATGATGGAAAGTACAAAGAACACTACAAATTAAATGAAACAGGATAGTAATGATTAGGAAATTTTATATTGTATCTATTCCAACACAATCTATTTTAAACTCCTGGTTATATATTAAGGGTTGACTCACATTAATATTTCGAGGAAAAACATTATTATTGAAAAAAGCAAAAATGAGGGAAAAAAGAAAACATATATAAATGGAATCAATCTATGTTATCAAACTGTTGAAATGTATATGGTGGGATTGATTGATTCTGGTTTCTATCTTATCTGGGTCAATCTATAAATGGTGTAAGAGAGGGCCTGTAAGCCAATACCATAAAATTCAACTTTGTTTCACTTCCATTTCAAATATAATTCAAGTGCCTTTCAACAGAGATTTACTTTGAAGTTGGCTCTTTCACATCCCATTAAGTTAGTACATTTTATTTGTGTGAAAATCCAAATTGATCTGATGTTGTGTCCAGCCACTCTACAAATAGGAGGCGGAAAAGATCTGTTAAAGATAAAAATTGCCCAAGGGGAGATGGACATAATTTTTTAGATTTTGCTGTAAACAGCACTGTTTTTCCATTATCAGATTGTCATTAGACTTTCCAAAGAGCTGCCTAACGCCAAACCTGTGTCCAGCTTGGACTCCAACCTTTCACCCTGCTTGACATTATTCTCTGAGCAATGCTCTGCCCTCCCTCTTCCCCCCTCTAATTGCATCAGCTGCCACAGATGAGAGAAACATATTAATAACAACGTATGGAATATTTCCACACAATCTCAACATTTAAAAGCTTCCAGGAAAAGCTTGGAATTCCAAGCTCCCAAGTAAATTGTCTGTCAACAGTTATTTTCCTTTCAGCTTTGTTAGAATCTAATTTCTCAACTTCATTGTTTGGATGTATAATAATGTAGGAATTTGGTTTGAAAATATACAAAGAAAGGCTAGAATTTGTCTATAAACCACACTTATTTTTTTCATTTGTGTCTGCTTGTTCAATAGTACAAATATTTCCCAATATTCCAAGCTATAGATCAGGACATCGTTCTAAGATATTCAGAAAAAGCTGGAAAGAAAGGAATGGATTCTGAGATGATAGAAATAAACATTTATCTAGAGGTGAGCATATGCTAAGTACTTAATTGGATGATTTGTCTACACATGCTCAAATAATTCTCATAATTATTCTCTAAGGTATAAGTCATCTGCATTTTATGAGGACAAAAGGGGCTCAGAGAGGCTGTGTCAACTCTCCAAGGTCATGTAACTATTAAGTGGCAAAGCAGGTATTCAAAACATCAGCTTTTTTACTTCATCTCTTACATCCTTCCACCTAACTCTCTACCTTCAATGATCAATAGTCTAGGTTCAAGGATACAGCAACCAGAGGTCTCCATTTCTCCAGAAAACCAAAGGCAAAATCGGTAGAAAAAAATATTTTAACAACTGACACCTTGAATTCTCTCGAAGAAAGGGTTTTCTTTCTCAGAAAGTTACAATGACTAGTCACGTAAGCAGGGGACGATGAGAACATGATGATTTGAGTGAAAATAAGCTTAACTGCTCTCTGTTTGAGAGGAAAACAGGAATCTGAGTTGGAATAAATAATGAAAATGGAAGGAGAACAAAAGAGATAGGGGAGCTGGATGATGCTGCATGGTCTATTGCCTAATAAAGAAATGCTGTCTATGAGAAATCTCCAATGGCAAATTGTTCAGAAGATTTTTCATAACAAGGGATTACCTAAATTCAGTGTTCAAGTTACTTGCAACGTGTCACTACAAAAGCATCTTTTATCTTGCCAAACTGCCAGTAAAATCTACTCCACTCACAACATTATATAAGAAGTATCTGGGGATCCCTGGGTGGCGCAGCAGTTTGGCGCCTGCCTTTGGCCCAGGGCACGATCCTGGAGACCTGGGATCGAATCCCACGTCAGTCTCCTGGTGCATGGAGCCTGCTTCTCCCTCTGCCTGTGTCTCTGCCTATGTCTGTGCCTCTCTCTCTCTCTGTATGACTATCATAAATAAATAATAAAAAAAATTTTTTAAAAAAGAAGTATCTGAAAAGCAAAAAGGGATGCATTTCCATACCTGCATCAGAACAGGGTGATGAGAAAAGAGTAAGACATAGGTTCAGAAAGCACAGGAAATTAGAAGGAGAGATGTGACTGTAAGAAGTCATTGTGCATCCCATGATGTGGAAGAGGGAATGAATTAGTTTATATAAATGTCAAGGAAATCACACATCTGAATTATACCTGACCAGCTAGATTCTATTGTCTTGATATCAGTTCCTTCAGCCCACCAGTTATGTTTGTAGAGGAAATGTCTAGAAAGTTACTGACATCATGCCCTTTCAATAGCCCTGACACATGGGCGTGATTGGAAAACGGCAGCAAAATTCCTTTCCCACACACTCGCTATTTCTGTTGGTGTCTCCATTGTTCTCCTATATACTCTTACTCAGAAATAACCATAAGGAAAAAAAAAAGAAATAACCATAAGGAAATTAAGAGAATCACCTTAGATAAAAAGCTGAGGATCGATGGTCTAGGAAATTTGAAGTTCAGTCAAATGTCAATGGCATAAGTTATCTCCCCTTTGCAAAAGGCCATCCTAGTCACTCCTTCCTCTAGAATGTCTGGCAGTATACTGACTGGTATACTGCATGGTATTTCTTCTCCTATAGGCTTCTACACACTGTATTCTGGCCACCAAGCTTAGAGGACCCTAATTATAACAACAATAATATATTTGAAGGAAACAGAAACTTCCAATTATTGCAAGAATCCTTTCTCCAATAGCCTCAGTGAGGTTGTTATTCATCTTCGTGAACACATCCAATGATAAGGACATTTCAAAAGAAAAATCCTTTCTATTTTTGGATAATATAAACCATTAGAAAGCATTTCCTTATATTGAGCCTAAATTATACTTCTGGCCCTAGATTATTACAGGCATAGGTGTTCTTCTTCCATCTATCCTTAATTATTTGACAGCAACTCGCATGTCACTATTTAAATCATACTAAATGTATTCAATTCTTTCAATCATATGCAGATGGTTTGTTATACATATCAGGAACCACTTCTGGGTACATTCCATTTACCAATGTTGCTCAGAAAAGTGTAATGCCCAGAAGGGGAACTTATGCCCCAGAGGTGTTCTCTTTTTTTTTTTTTTCTTTAAGATTTTATGTATTTATTCATGAGAGACAGAGAGAGGCAGAGACCTAGACAGAGGAAGAAGCAGGATCCTTGCAGAGAACCAGATGCCAGACTCCATCCCAGAACCCTAGGATCATGACGGGAGCCCCAAGGCAGACACTCAACCACTAAGCCATCCAGGTGCCCCATCCCCCACCCCGAAGTGTTCTTAACTGAGAAAAAAATTCATCAACATCACTCTTACAGCTCTCTTCTGCAAATGGGTCCTTTAGCCTTTCAGGACATTTTATCAAACTCTAATCATACTGAGGTTGCCATTGTCTTATTATTCAAACCGATTTTTTTTAAACAATTTCCTTATGTACGTTTTTCTACCCATTTGAAAAGTTTGACATGGGGATCCCTGGGGGGCGCAGCGGTTTGGCACCTGCCTTTGGCCCAGGGCGCGATCCTGGAGACCCGGGATCGAATCCCACGTCGGGCTCCCGGTGCATGGAGCCTGCTTCTCCCTCTGCCTGTGTCTCTGGCTCTGTCTCTGCCTGTGTCTTTGGCTCTGTCTCTCCTTCTATCTCTCAAGAATAAATAAATAAAATCTTAAAAAAAAAAAAAAAAGAAAAGTTTGACATGACTCAATGGATAATATGTCCCATTTGTTAATATTATAGGTACTAGGACCTATGTCATAACTTGTCATAATCCTAGGGTAGCATAGAAGAGTCAGTGAGCATGTAGTTAGGAGAATTTTGCAAATTTTATATAATATTACTTTGATACTAATGGCTGCAAACATGTCATGGGGGTCACAGGGCTCAAGTGCAACTTAGGAAAAATTTTACTTTTTTTTACAAAGATTTTGTCTTATTAGTATAATATATTGCTAATTCTATGCTCAATTTTGTCCTCTGATTTACCATGATTGTTCACTTAAAAAAAAGGCAGAGAATAAAAACCTAGCATCTCGGAACTTTGTCTCTTCCTTGGAGATTCTTAGTCTAGTAAAGTAACTGAATTTTCTAGATGATAAAAATTTCTCCTTATCAGAGGGATATTAGGAAGAAAAAGTCATAGTATTGTTAAGAAAATAACTAGGAAAAAAATAGAAAACACTATTATCCAAAAATGTTGAAACCTGAACTAAACAGTTGGAGAAGAGAGAAATATGAGCTTCTCGGAGTTTGCTTCTAATACTGCCTTAATATTAAATCTCTTTGTAAACATTAATACCAGACCTCTGAGTCACTAGGCCTCTTTCCACAACACTATGCTTCTTTTTATACCATCTCAAAACAAACTCCACCTCTCTGTCATAAATGTTAGAATAACTTCTACATTACCTCTTCCAAATAATCATCTAGATTCTGCTTAGAAGACCCCAGGGTAGGAAACTCACAGATTTTTAAATCAGCTCAGCCCATCACTGAAAAGCTCATAACACATACTTGTAAGAAGCTATTGATTTATTGTTAAATTTAGAAAGTAAAATATAGAATTGTCTCTGGTCCTTATCACCACCATAGAGATTATATGTCCATATTAAGAAAGACACAGAGAGAACAGAGACAAATGAAAAGAACAGTGGAACCATATATCAAATGACTCTTAAGAATACTATTTAGAATAAATAATGTTGATTAAGGAAGAGGAAGAATGGTATTCTTTATTTTAAACTATATCTCACTACACTGGAATCCTGTCCCTAAATCTCCACCCATCACATAACACTCAACAAACATTTCATGGAGTGAAAGGATGTAAGATCTTCCTATTGATATTACATCAGACCACTGAGACTTCACACAACAGGTGGATTTCCTCTTCCACACAACAGGTACTATGTTCTCTGAGGGCTTTCTTTGTTGTGAATGAGCTATTCTGAGTCCTTCAATAGTTCCTAAAATAATATATTTTATTGACCCTTTTCATTGATTTCCCTACCCAAGTAGGTAGCACTCACAAAACAAAATTTCACGCGAGGTCTGGCCTAGGTGGGTATTGGGGTGAGTAGGGGAGGGATGGTCACCAGAAAAAGAAGCCAAATATTTCGGCCATTTACCTTACTTGCTCTCTCAAAATCTCCTGATAATCTTTTATAATATCATTCTTCCACATGCATACTCAACATTCTTTCTACACCCCCAAAGCAGCCACATGAAGATCTTTTATGTTCTGCTTCTCTCCTGCCCCAATATTGGTTGTTCATTCCAGATTCTCACAGAACCATGGGCTCCCTCCATCCCTCAATTCTTTATTCTGATCTCTCCTTTGAGTGCCTTATGATGCAAAAGTACACGAGGAAATGGGGAATGCTGTTTCAAACACAGATCTTATGTTTTGATCATTCATTTTTGACATCTTTTTGAGACTTGGAGAAGAATATACTGTGAGGTTTCTTATGTATCTCCAAAACGAATTTAGCAAATCAGTCCTTTGGAGGCCAACTCTTTTCTCCCCATTAGAATGAAATACAGCCTTAAGTTTGAGTTATGTGTCTAACAACTTGGTTTAGCAAGACAAAAACTAAAAGAAAAACGCTTTCAGCTAAATTTCAAACTACAAAATCATGGCATCCTCAGTATATGTGGGTAAAGTCTGTAATGACAGCTTTAATTAATCTGGAATTTCACCAAGACATAAATTTACTCATACCTATTTTTAAAAACAAGAATATTGATTTTGGACCAGTAATAAATTCCTGTAATATCTGTCTTCAGTAAAAAGCCAAGACAATTCTAGTCCATTTCTTTTTGTCTTGAAAATGTTATGCCAAAACCATCATTTTGTTGGCTGCATACATTCTGATTTATATTCAATGAGAGTTGTAAAAGGTTTTTATAGAGGAGACAGCCGAGTGACATTTTTCTATAAATCACGACCATTTTTACTGCCACAGAGTTCTAGGGCTGAACTTCAAATGTAACCGTGCTGTAAACTCTGTAGATGGGACCACATTCTTGTTGAATGAGAAACATGTTTCCCCTTCCACCGTGAGCGACTGCACATTCCAATCAGTCTCTGGCAGATGAGAGCATCACAGAAACCCAGGGAACCATGCTCAGCCCTGATGCAGCAGCCCATGAAATGCAGGTCACCCAGGACACCTCTGAATACAGCTATGCTTTAAGCTTCATGAATCACTCAGATTGGTACAGATACTGGGTGTTGAGCTGAAATAAATTAGGCATTAAAGATACCAAGAAGGAGGCAAGAGGGAGGGGAAGCTAATTTTGACACAGCGGTATTGTGGATCAGAAATATAACCCTATAGAAAGGAATCATATTTCATTCAATAGGAATCCTCATGAGAATTTCTCCTGGCCACGGAAATGTCATCTTTACCCATAACTCTCCTAAGCACTCCGGTGGCCACACCTGTTAAAGGCAACTCACTTTTATAAGAAAGGGGTGTTGAACAGAGCAAAGAAAAAGGTACCAGAAATCGGAAGCTCTGAATTTTCTTCCAACCTGTCTTAGTGAAAAGAACTTGGGTTTGGAAGGCAAAAAAAAAAAAAAAAAAAAATGCCCTCTGTGATTCCAGAAAAGATACTAAACCTTCCCATGCCTAGATTCCTTGTCTATGCATACTACATGTCCCACCATCACCCCATCAACTCCACCTCCCTGAGGTGCCCTTTCTCCTCTGTTACATGAGTCTGTGAATGGCACCACCATTGTCCAGCAGAAACATGGGTATTATCCCTGAAGACTCCCCCTTTCTCAGTCCACATACAATCAACTACAGGTCCTATTGATTTTACAATCTTAAAATAGCTTAAATCCACTCACCCCTCTCCTACAATTCTAGGTCATGCCATCACTATTTGTTTCCTGAGTTGCTACTTTAGCTTCTTAATTGACCTGCCTACTCTTAGTGTTGTTCTGGGCTTGTTCTCATGCAAACAGCATTAGGACCAGAATGCTGTCTCTGACATAGCTGCTGTGTGCCTACTATAATCTCACATAATGCTTTTTGTCTGATTTTAGCATAGCTCCCTTACTTCCTGCTGGTTTTGTTTTGCTTGCGATGTCCTTTTCCATTTGTATTTTTTAGAATAAGCTAAGACACTGTAGCAAATAATAAATAGGCCAATGAAAGCCATTCCTCTCTTCTGCATCCGCCACCAGATAACAGTCCTGAGGAAGTATCAGTTCTCTGGTGGTGATTCTGTTCCAAGCTGTTATTCGGGGACCCTAAATGCTTCCATCTTGTGGCTCTAGTAATCCCTAGGGTCTACTCCACATTTGCACCCAGCCAGATCAAGGGGACAGATCCTGGTGGATGGCACAGGAAATTTAATGGGTCAACCCTGGAAATGATACATACTGTTTCCACTCATAGTATACATGACCTGGCCAGCTCTAAAGGAGCCTAGTTAAGTGCCCAAGAAGGGGGACATGAATTTTTTGTGGATGCCCGTATATGTCTTTTAAGTTAACACAAATAGAATGTGATTTGTACAAAATATATATATATATGATTTGTTACCACTCCTGCTTTTTGTTAAAAAGGTTCCCAAGTACAATTGACTCTCAGGTGTCTGAGTGGCAGAGGGGAATAGTATTAATAACATGGACTTCTGAGACAAACTAGTTTAAATCTTGGCTCTGGTGCTTACTAGTAGTAGGGTGATTTGGAATAAATTACTTGACATCCCTGAGCCTCAGTTTGCTCATCTGTGAGAATCAGACTAATAATATGGCATGGACTTTTTGCAAGGACTAAGGGAAATTAAGTATTTAAAAGCAGTTAGTTCAATACTCATCAAAAATCAGTTTTACAGGGGCATCTGGGTGACTCAGTGGCTGAGCGTCTGCCTTTGGCTCCGGGCGTGATCCTAGGGTTCTGGGATCAAGTCCTGCATCAGCCTCACCGCAGGGAGCCTGCTTCTCCCTCTGCCTGTATCTCTGCCTCTCTCTGTGTGTCTCTCATGAATAAATAAATAGAATGTTTTTAAAAAATCAATTTTACCAAGTGGAAGCCATTATTAATAGCTATTGATTCAGAGAAATGCAAGCTAGAAAGAGAGATGAGAAAGAACAGCTTTGGGATTAAGTGGATTCTGCTTTCAAATACATTTGGCAAAATATTTAACATATTCTGGATCTTTGTTTTTTCATTAATAAAGTGATCATAATTCCTTATGGTATAAGGAATTATGAGGTTCATATGAGGTTCATAGACTACTGTAGGAATTGAACAAAATATGCACATAAAGTGTTTTATATCATGTTCCACACAATAATATCATGTTCCACACATTATGATTAAAGAAGTAAGCTTAGTATATCAAGAAAAAATTACTTATGTGGTAAAAACATTTTTCTCCTTCCAGAGGGCATAATGAACAATTTCAAACTCTCTCCTCTCTCTTTCAATTCCTGTTAAGATTTTTAAATTTTCAAACCACAAAACTCAAGTATGCAAAAAATGTAAGTGTTTTTCCTAGTTTCTGTCCAAAACTCCTATGGCACCTAGAGCAGAAATTAGATTTTGCAATTTCAAGGGAAATTCAGTCACTCAAGGGTTCTCTCAGTTAATTCAAAGTAAAGTCGATCAATGTATGGTTCAACACCTGCCCCATTTGTGGTAGCTTCCAACAGTCAAGGGGTCTTCAAAGTTACTTCACATCCAGAGTAAGACATATTCTTGGTCCTTAGCTATCTTTGCTGACTTCCACTGAGGTTAACAAAACCACGTTTGATCTCAGGTTTTCCTTAGACTTTTGTTGTCCTCATTTCTGTCATTTATGTGGTCTCTGTCTCTTATCCTCTTCTTCCACTCACTTCTGTGCTTCCATCCAATTCCATGCTTCCATCCACCACTGCTGTCTTGACTGCGTGGCCCCATGGCATGGCTGGATTGTCTACCACAATTCTCTGTAACTACAACAGGACTGCCACTGACTCATGTCTCTGCTCTGGCCCCCATGCAACCACCTCCTCTACTGTTTCCTAATCCTGTGGTTCCCAAGCTACAAAGGAGATCAAAGCCTTGTCCCATTTATTTGAATTTGCCCCAAATTGCTTGGGAGGTTTGTCTACCCTCTCTTTATGACTGATCCTAGGAGAAGAGAAAGGGCACAGCCCCTCAGAGAACCATTAGCTTCAAACTAATTGGCTTTCCCTCAGAGTCTTTCCTTCCCTCTTCAGCTCAGAGAATTGTTTCAAGTTTAAGATATTTCATTATACTTTGCTTTTGAAACTTGAAAGTCGTGAATTTTATACCTTGATCTTCATTTCATTGTGACATTTCTTTCTTGAGACAAAGAAGGCTTAGGTCAGACTTCTAGGGTGACTCTATGCCTATATTATGTAAGCCATTGAGAAAAGAGGCATAATGAAGAATGGTATTGTCCCACAGTCACCACTCAAGACACTTTGTGCATCTGTACTCATACTTAACATCTTTCCCGGATCCCTGGGTGGCTCAGAGGTTGAGCATCTGCCTTCGGCCCAGGTTGTGATACTGGGGGCCCGGGATTGAGTCCCACATCAGGCTCCCTGCATGGGGCCTGCTTCTCTGTGTGTGTGTGTGTGTGTGTGTGTCTCTCATGTATAAATAAGTAAAATCTAAAAAAAAAATTTTTCTTCCAGCTCTACTGATTAAATATCCCTGACCCTATGAGAGGCCAGCCCCTCACTCTCTGGGACTCAGACTCATTCCTTTCTCAAATTAATCCCACCAAATAATTTTTTTTTTCCTCCACACCAGAGGTCAATAAACTTTTTCTCTGAAGGCCCAGAGAGTAAATACTTTAAGCTATGCTGACCATACAGTCTCTGTCATGACATCCAAACTCAGCCATCATTGCATAAAAGTAGCTAGAGACAATACATAAACTAATTGGCATAGCCACATTCTAATAAAATTTTATTGATGAACACTAAAATCTGATTTTTGTATAATTTCCACACATCACTAAATAAATATCTTTCCTTTTTTTAAGTGTTTTAAAAACTATTTACAAATATAAAAACTATTCCTTGCTCATGGGCCATCCATAGTCTACAAAAATAGGCAACAAGACAAATTTGGCCCACAGGCTATAGTTTGCCAATCCCTGTCTAAACATTATTTCTCTCACTACTTAGCAGACTAGTGACAACTATTTTTTACGCTCTAGTGTCTTACATTCTTAAAAAATTTTATCTTCTCTTGACTCTTCATGTCTTTCTAGCTACTATATTATTCCTCTGTTGATCTTCACAGTAAACCTTCACAGCAAAAAAGATTTTTTCTACACATTCTTCTACTGTTCATCTCTCAATTATTTTTCATATCATTCTAATGTAGTTTTCATCCTGCCACTATAAAAAAAATCTTCCCTTATAGGTCACCAATTATCTCTATGTTTTCAAATCTAACGGTACTTTTCAGTCTACATTTTATTTAATTTTCAGTGGTTTTCAACACAGCTGACCACTCCCTCCTTGAAACATTCTCTTCTTACATATGAAAATAGCTGCATGCTTAAATCATTGAAACCACACTGTGTGTGATGAGTCTTTCAACTAACACATCCTTTCATTGAGACTTAAAGAAAAAAAAAGGTCACCAGAGATATACCAGTTGCAAACCAGGAAAACCTCTCCAATTGCCACTGCCTGCCTTCACTCTGTCTAAAGATGCTTGGACCCTGACATCAGAAATCTTGTCAATTGGCTACACCCAGAACTGAGAAACTGGTTTATAATTTTTTACACTCATTAACCATTATTTTTCATTTATCTCTACAAGAAATACCTGTAATTTAATACATGACTACTTGAATCTAAGACCTAACTTTGAGAACACACCTGCATCACTATGTCCTAAACTAAGTTTAACCAAACTGACCCATTGTCAGGACTAAGAACTGGTTCTATGAGACCAGCTACCACCACAGCTTTCGAAATGTGAGTATTTCAGGGAAGTTTTAGAGGAGGAAACTCTAGTGGTTTTGGGCAGTCCACCACAGTTTTTCACAGTGGCGTATTGATTATTTTGAATTAAAGTTACTTAAGAAATGTCCACTGCAAGAAGAATACTATGAACTTCCTTTGTCTCCAAAAAGAAGGAAGTGAATCTCCTATATGAAAAGTACCACCTTACACACCAGGAAGTAGAGAGACAATGTCAAAGAATTCAGGTTCAAGAATTCTGCATAAATAAATTTTGTTACTTCTATTAATTTATGACCCCAGACCAAATCATCTTTAGAATTCCTTACTAATTTTAGCTTCTAAAGATTGAGAATGTAATTGTCTCATAAAGTATCAAAGATTTATACTTCTTTGTCTAAAATGTACAAAAGCTGCCTTTCTTGGTCATTCTTTTGGTCTCAATTTCGTCACTGGGATTTTGTGCACATGTAATAAAACTTTGGTGTTTTTCTCCTATTTAAAAAAAAAAAGAAACATTCTCTTCTTGCTTATGTGACTTTTAGCCCAACTACCCCACTGGTCATCCCTTCTCAACCTTTGTAGCTGACAATTCCACTTAAGCCACAATTCCTGGGTATTCTTCCCTATTTTCACCCTCTCTGAGTATCCTCATAATCTTAGCTATAACTTATATTCCAGTAATCCCAAAAATGTATACCTCTTCTGCCAAGACCATTCCTTTGATCTTCAGACTCTTCTAACCAATTATCTACTTAGTATGTCCCTGCACATGTCTAAAGAGAATCTAAAAGTCAATAAGACCAAACTGAATCACTGATTTCTGTCCCCACCTGACTCCTCTTCTTCCTCCAACTTTCCTCAATATATGGCTCCACCATCTACTTACTCAAATCATCTCTAACCTTGGCTTCTCTCTTCCCCACACCTACCATATGTTAATAAGTCCTGTCAACACAAGTGCTAAAATTTAACTTAAGTCTACTCACTCCTTTTCATTGGCACTGTATAACTGTCATCCAAGCCACCACCTAGCTTAACTAAATTTCTGCAACTACCTTTCCCCAGTCTCCTGTCTGCACCTTGGCCTCACTACATTCTCTCTACACAGAATTGAAGGTCATCTTTTTAATACTTGAATAAAACCATGACATTCATCTCCTTTAAAGTTTCCTATGGCTTCCCATTGCCCATGGGACAAAATCCAAACTGCCTCCCATGATCTGCCATATTTCGCAAGACCTGCTTTGTTCTCATTTTATGCCTCCTTTCTTTTGATCACTATCTCCCAGTCACTGTCACCTTCTGTCAAGTCTGTGATGATAGGAAACTCTCTGACCTCAGTGCCTTTGCGTGCACTTCCTTCTCTGCTAGGCACATTGTCCATATGTCTATTTCAATGTTTGTCTTGGGGCTTGAGGTCTTCCATGGAGGAGACCCAAAGGAGGCCTTCTTCTCTTGACATTTACTCTACTCTCTAACCCAGCCTAGTTCCTATTACTAGTTATGTTATCTACTTATTATGGATAAAATGTAATAAGTTATCTGCTAGTGTTTCCTGTTTACTTTTTGTCTCTCTAAGTTCCATGAGGTCAGGGATCATATTTGTCTTGTTCATCATTGTATGCACAACATCATGCACAGTACCTGATGCATAGCGAGTAGTTAATAAATTAACATGTGAGCTTATTAAAAGAAAAAGTTAAGTCTTAGAATGTTAAATATGACAGACTGTTAGAGATCCTGCATCTAATTTAATCTCCTCATTTTTACAGGTAAATAAACTGAACCCCAGAGTATTGTTGAAGAATTGAATAAAGTCATAGCTTAAACAGGATTAGGATTCGGTTCTTGCATTTCCAGCCCAGGGATTTTGGTTCTACATCACAGAGGGCAAGGCTAAGAGATGATAGGCATAATCTTTGTTCTATGTTTCATTCCCTTTTCTTTATTAAGGTTAATGTTTTCAACCTTTAAACAAATTCCTAGAGGAGGGGCACAGTCCTATTAATTTGCCTAATACAGCAAAAAGAAAGATAGCTGAATAAATTTTTCCAGACATTGTGTTTATAGCCCTGAAGTTGGTGTTCAATAGAATTTAAGCTGAATTTAACCTATTTTTAATATTTCAAACCATAGTTGGTTCATGTTTTCCATATAAAATCTGCAGTTCCATCTTTGCCATTTGCATTTCCATCCTCTTTTTCCACCATCAAGCGGTCTGGCTCTTCCATGAGTGTGGCAGCCAGATGACAGATGCTCTTCCAAATAACCCCAGGAGTGGTTTCTCCTTCCGCACCGGAGCTGGGCAGCCAGCTAAGAGAGTGGAAAGAGGGGTTAGAAACTGGGCGCCCCACTTTACAATCCTGGCTCTGCCGCTGATTCCCTTTGTCACTCTGGACAATTTGCTTAAACACCCTGGCCATGGGCCCCTGATTTGTAGAATGAAGAACTCAGAATCAACTCTTCCCAAAGTTTCCAGCCAGCTCTAGCCTTCTATGCATAATTTTCTATGTGTGTTTCTACACATAAAATGAGACTTTGCACTGTAAGATTAAGGATGCATCTCATCTGTCTCTTTCTCTCCCATTGATATCTTATTTTCTTCCTTCAATATGCAACCTTCTCAAGAAATCTTAGAATTCCTAAAAATCTTAGGAATCCTTAGAATTCTAAGATTCTAAGCTTAAGGAACCTCTTCTCAAAATCTAAACCATCTCTAAGAACATTCAATTCCTTTTCACAGTTTTGCTCTCGAGCCACCTCAAGGTGATGCCTAAAGCAAGAAAATGCTTGATGCATCGTGGTAGTTGATTACCCGATAGGCAGCCTCAGCACCTGCTCTTGAGGTCAACCTTTCTCCTCGGGAATTGCAATTTCTGAATATTTCTGGAAAATGCCTAAAAAATGCTTTCCTGGACCCCTGAGGTCTATTCTTCCACTGCCAATGGCAGTCAGATATATATTCAAACATCCAAGAAAAATGAGCATTTTTTTCTAAAGTATTCTCCTTCCTGCTTAAGGTGAAGGCACTAAAATTACATAATTATCATCCTAATCCAAGTCAGAGGCCACTCAATAGACAGGCTGCTGTAAAATGAAGTCATTCATTCTTTCATTCATTTACATATTTAACAAATTTATTTTGGTAATTACTACATGCCAGTCATTGTGTTATGTGCTGGATAAAGCATTAATCAATGCCCTCAGAAAACTTGGTCTCCTGCTAATGTTGGACAAATAAATATGCAACTAAGTTTAACGTAAGAATTGCTATAATTTCCTTTTACAGACTTCATTGCTGTTTTGAATGATGTATCAGGGGTCAGTGGGTCTGGACGGCATCACAATATTTTAGGTAGTGAAAGCCTAGAAAAGAATTAATCTAGTCATATGTTGCATGATAATTATAAGAAAGGTCCCAAGTGGAAATGTGGGAGAGTAGTGATTTCCCCCATGTGGTGCTAGAAAATATCACTACTCCTTGATGAGGTGTATTCCCTGCTTCAGTCATCAATTTAACACCAAATAAAATGGTTTTGTGTTTAAAATAATATTCAACATACCATAAAGCCGAGGAGCAAAGGATGAGGAAACAAAAACAAATCAGTATTTATGGTTACTTAATTTATTTGATCAAAAAATTATGCTTAGGTTCAGAACAAATGTCTTGAAAGACTCAGTTGTGTTTAAGTTTTAAAAAATAAATAGAAAAAGTTAGTCGTGTGGCCATGCCCAGACCACTCAAATGCCAGGAAAACTGACATAGCTAGTTGCTATCTAGTATGCTTTTCCTACTGCTCTGCGTATACAGAGCAGAAGGAGTATGACAAATTTAGATAATAATCAGTGAATTTTAAGCTACTCTGGTGGGTTCAATAATGGGTCCCCAAAAGTGTTTATATCATACTTCCCAGAATCTTACAAATATATTACTTTATATATATGACGAAAGGGACTTTGAAGATATTTTTAAGTTAACATGGGGAGATTATTTTGGATTATCCAATAGCCCAGTGTAATCACAATGGTCCCAAAAAAAGAAACCAGGAAGATCAAATTTGGTAAGAGGTAACATGATCACAGAAGCAGAGATTGGAGCGATGTGGCCATAAGCCAAGAAATGCTGGCAGCCTCTGGAGGCTGGACCAGACAAGGAATCGATTCTCCTTTAGAGCCCTTAAGACCAAGAAGCTCAGCTGACACCTTGATTTTAACCCCATACCACCCATTTTGAACTCCTGACCTCTAGAACTGTAAGAGAATGCATTTGTGTTGAAATGTCTCTTCATGGGGGAGCCTGGGTGCTCAGTCAGTTAAGTGGCTGATTCTTGATTTCAGCTCAAGTCATGATCTCAGGGTCCTGGGAAGGAGCCCCACGGTGGGCTCCCCACTCAGCAGGAAGTCTGTCTGAGATAGTGTCTCTCCCCCTCTTTCTCCCCCTCCACTCTACTCTCATTGACATATGCTCTTTCTCTCACTAAAATAAATAAATCTTTAAAATGTTTTTAAAAAAGAAATGTCTATTCATGCTCTTTCCCATTCTTCTATTGATTTGTTTGTATTTTTTATACTTATGTATTGGAGTCTCCTGCACATTAAGACTATGGACAGTAATACAGTTTGCAAATATCATTACAATTTTTTTCCTCTTTAGTTCGCTGAGATTTTTAAATAGACAATTTTTCTTAATTTTATAAGATTAAATCTGTTATCAAACCTTTCTTTGTGACATGCTTAGAAAATGTTACTCCAAGGTCTCATGTTCATTTCTACCTATTTCCCCCCAAAATTTGACAACTTTACTTAGCTAAGTTTCTAAGGATATAGGATTGAATCAGGCACAGATCCTATCTTCAAGGAATACACAGTTTAATGGTGAGACACATCAAGTAGAAACAGCAAGAGGTTTTAGGGGCAATAACAGGGATAAATATTTACAATGATTTATTGAGCACTTACTGTATGCCTCTCACTAAACTAAGTACTTTATAATCATCTCAGAGGCAGTGAGGGATGGATGTACATTCTTGTTTGTTCTCATTTCACCCCACTTCACATCTGGTTTGTGATCTTCACTGCCAGTTCTATGAACCAACAATGACTTCAGGCCCAGATGCAGAGGCAATAGGCTTCCACTTCTTCCATAACACCTACAAACCATGTAAAAGAGAATCCCCGTCATAAATCCCATATTCCACATCACTCATAGTGGTTCTGTTTCTCTGCTAGAGCAGTAACCATACAATATGTTTGAAAGTTAATAACAAATATGGATTAGTCAGAGCTTCTGGGGAAAGAGGAGGAAGAATGGATTGGCTGTAACTCACCAAGATCTTCAGTGTTATTTATATAATAAACATAAGTTTCTTCATAATTTATTTGTTATAATAAATTGTAAAATTTTGTCTTGTACTAAATTATAAAATTGTGTATTATTTTTAAATTACAAAATTATGAATTTGTTAAGCTGGTGGCTAAGTATGCAATGATTGAATGAACACATGTGTGATGTGAGCATGTTAGTACTCAATCTCTCTTCTTTTTAATGTATTCATCTGTAAAGTAATAAGATTAAATCATATTTTTATACCTTTTAGGCATAAAAATTCTTGAGTTCCATCAGTACAATCTGTTAATTTTTAACATATCAGGGAAATTAAGTACCTGTTTCCAAATATTTGAAGGCCATCAAGAAAGTTGATGATCTATTCTAACCTATGTGGTTTTTAAGAGCAATGGGTTTTATTCAACAGAAGAAATAATTTCCCACAAATTAAAATTGCCCACCAAGGGAAAAAGATGACTTTAGAATCAATGTGTTCTCTCCTCCTGGAACAATCTAGGCAAAGGACAATTATTTATCATGAGGGCTACTGAGGAACTTACCCTCTTGGGAGAGTGACCAAGCTGAATGGCCTCTAACAACTCCTTGAACTTCAATTGGCTATGCTTTTTATATAAATATTTTCCACGTAAACTATTAGCTTAGATGATTACAAAAGAATAGTCCAGTTCCAGTTTTTTTCAATTATGACAGATATAGCATTACAGTTTGTTATAGTTGATCAGGGCATTAGCAATTTCGTGCTTGTTAATTTGAACATGTAGCCAGGAATAAATAGCACACAGTATATGTAATACAATCTTGAAAGTGTTTTATTGGAACAATTCTTAGACCTCATACAAGGAAATGAAAAAATAAGAAATGTAAATGAACGTGATGTCAGACTGATGAAGCAAATCTCTAGAGATCTTTAGAAGTTAGAATGGATTTTAAAATTCATTATGATTGAATTATAAAATAAATGAAAACCAGCAGGGTTAAATATGAGGTTGCTGAGAGCATAAAAAGGAAGTTCTTTGAATATCCACAACAGGGAGCAAGCAAGTTCAGGTTCACCTCTAGAGCAAGGAGGAATTTTCTTCCAGGTTCTTCTTCTTCAGTGTTAACTCTGTGTGAGGTACTGTACTAGTCACGTAAAATACAAAGACCAAGAAAACACAGTATCAAACATTTATAAGCTCATGCTTTCAAGGGAGTGGCAGGCATATACACTAAGTGCACATAATAGTAATAATACAGTAAAAACTAAAAGCAACTGAGCACTTATCACATGCCAAATACTTTTCTAAGCACTTTACAATATTAACTTATTCCATTCTCACACAAACCATGAGTTAAGTACTATTACAATACTTGTTTTATGGATACTCAAAGGGGGGGGGGATAGATAGGTTAATAAGCTTACTCAGGTCACACTACTTATAAATGGAAGAGCCAGGATTCAGATCTAAATCATTCTAGATCCAAAGCCTGTGCTCCTGACAATACATCTTATTCCCTCCTTAACATGATGCTTTTTTGGGGGGGTAAGAAGTCTAGAGATGGGGACACCTGGGTGGCTCAGCGGTTGAGCATTTGCCTTTGGCTCAAGGTGTGGTCCTATGGTCCCGGGATTGAGTCCCACATCAGACTCCCTGCATGGAGCCTGATTCTCTCTCTGCCTCTGTCTCTGCCTCTCTCTCTGTGTGTCTCTCATGAATAAATAAATAAAATCTTAAAAAAAAAAAAAAAAAGAAGTCTAGAGATGACTACTTTAAAGATCTCTATGGTTATTCTTATTGTTGTTATAACAATTGGTTGTGAATGGCCCTGAAAATAGAGACCTCTAGTAGTGGAAATAAGTAGACAGGGACATTCCATACAATTCAGCAGAGATTAAGACATACACATGTATGTACTGGATAGTTCAGGCCCCAAGAAACTTATCAATGGCAAAATTCAGGCCCATAACTCATTTCAATTTTATACTGCAAATACTAACTGAATGCCAAAACTGTACCAAACATTGCTTGAGTGAAGGATAAAAATAAGAGAATTTTCTTGACTTTAAGAAGCTTAAACTCTAATAGGTAAAATTAACCAAGTACACAAATAATCATAGTATAGAGCAGGTTGTGGTAAGTGCCATTAAAAGGGTACAAAGTATTGAAAAAGTTTTCATTCAGCGTAAGGATCAGAAAAATCTTCCTGGAGGAAGTGACATCTTGAAATCTCTTGAGTACTAGGTAGGATCTTGAGAGGAGAGAAGGAATAAAGTGTTAAAGGCATTCTGACAAAGGAAACAGTAGAGTAAAAAAAATAGAGTGGAAACCCAAGACGTGTTCTTAGTAATGAATTAATCATGCTGATTGGTTGGAGGAAGTTGAAGATATGGATGAAAAAGTGGGTCACTGCAAAATGACTGTCAGGGAGATAAAACTCAGAAATTTCGTGATAAAAGGTCTCATTTACTGAGGACAAGTCACATTTAGGCCCATGCTAGTCTATCATTTTTCTAGCATTTGTATTTAATCAACTTTCTCTCTTTCTTTCCCTCTCTCTCTCCTTTCTTCCTTTCTTCTCCTCCTCCCTTCCTTCATTCCTTCCTCTTTCTCTTTCTTTCTTCCTTTCTTTCTTTCTTTCTTTCTTTCTTTCTTTCTTTCTTTCTTCCTTTCGTCTCCCTCCCTCTTTCCCTTTCTTTCAAGAGCCTGAAGTGTCTAGCTAATAAGACTGCTGAATACTTCAATTGGAATCTTGTATGATTACAATGATTCTCTATTTTTTCTGTAGAACATACATAAAAATATCTCTCTGATCACAGATTATGACAAGACTTGAAAATGTACATGCACATGATGTGTAAAATGTTAAAATATGTACATAACTAAAAATAGAATGTCATCCTAGAATTTGATTATTCATTTAAAAAAATCTTTACTGCATAAGAAGCTCTGAGAATTCTTTATATATATATATACATATATATATGTATATATATATATGTATATATATATATACTTTTTATTGGAGTTTGATTTGCCAACATACCATGTAACACCCAGTGCTCATCCTGTCAGGTGCCTCCCTCAGTGCCTGTCACCCGGTCACCCCATTCCCCCGCCCACCTCCCCTTCCACGAATACCTACCATTTGCTTCGACATGGATGAAACTGGAGTGTATTATGCTGAGTGAAGTAAGTCAATCAGAGAAGGACAATCATTATATGGTTTCAGTCATATAGGGATATAAAAAAAATAGTGAAAGGGATTATAGGGAAAGGAGAGAAAACGAGTGGAAAAATTAGAGAGGATGACAAAACATGAGAGACTGCTAACTCTGGGAAGCTCTGAGAATTCTGAGGCATCTAAATCAAAATCCATGTCTTCTAGGTGCTTACCAAGTCTGGGGTAAATAGATAAGAAACAGTTGTTAAAAATACCAAAAGATATAATGGAGAGTTGTGAGGGTGGTGAGGATGGTGGAGGAAAGGCTACCTGCCTGGGTGATCTGTGAGCAGAAAAGAAATATGCTGGGTGTCCACAAAGGGAGATGAGTTTTTTGCAAAAGTAACAACATGTGTGAAAACACAAGGAGGGAGGCTTAGCTTAATTTGAAGAACCACAAAAAGTAACAGGAGCATAGGATACAGGAAGGGAAGTGGTAGGAATGTGACTATAGGGGGGAAAATGGAGTCAACCGGTAAAAAGTCTCAGCTGGCAAGTAGAAAGCATTTAGCTTGTGCTTGAGGCCATTGAAAGCCAGAAGAAGAAAGGACTCATTTGACTTCAGTTTTTAGGCAGATAACTGTGCTAGCAACATGGAAGATAAGTTAAACTGGGGAAGAAATGTTAGAAAGTCAAGTTAGATTATTGGGATAGTCCACATCATAGATGACAATGTCTAGGATTTTGAAATGCGAATCAACAAATATTTATTTCAAAATAATCCAGTAGAGTGCTAAAGATTCAGTATTAACTGCACCTTTCAAGAAAATGAATGGAGAGCTTTGAACTAAGATGTGGGAAGTAGGGAATCAAGGTGAGTATTCTGGGCTGAGGCAGCAGGGAAATGCTTGAAATTTCTAGAGTGGGAAAATGCCCATCTATGCGTATCACCTACCAAGAGAGGGAAAACAGAAAGAAGGATAATTTGAGGGTGAGGTGATAGGTTTAGCTCTGTATCTGTGCTTGCCAAATTTTTATTACACAACAGACAAACACTTAAAATTAATTAAACTGACTGGCATGACTAATCATCAGGGTAGACAATCCTTTTGTAGTCTTCAAACACCTCTATCACCCCTAAAGTATTATCTGACCTTTGGAAGAACACATTTCAGTGGTAGCAACTCAAGATTTCATCTTATTGCAAAATTTCTCAATCAAGTGCCAACTAACCTCACTTTTTCCCCACTTTACACTAAAGATTCTACTTATCTAGTTTTCTTTTTCTCTGAGAATTCAATGTTCTTCAGTTAACTTTATGGCCCTTCCTTGCTTGCCCTTCAGTGTAGGCATTGTAATAATGTAAGCATAAGAAGAGGAGAACTATAAGTAGTAAGACTGTAGATATAAAGAAAAAGATAGGTCAAGTGATTTCTAAGGTAAATTCAATTTGCCTTGGGAACCAATGGGAAATATTGGAAAATGTGAAGGGAACAATCTATTGTGCTTTCAAGGTTTCTAACTTAGATGAGTATGTTGGTAGTAGAATCATTCAACCAAATAAGGATTAATGTAGAAGCAACTTTGGACTGGGAAGAAAAAAACACTTAGTTTTAGTTGAGGTCACAATGACCTTGAGATATTTATGGGGCACCACAGTATCTAAGAGACAGAAATATAAACAAATAAAACAGAAATTGAGAAATATAAATTGGGACAATTTGGATGGCACCAGGAATCAATTGGCTTGGATCAAATCAACCAAGGAGAGTCTAACAGTGAGATGTCTGCGATGCAGATCCTGAGAAATACAATAATTGACAAAGTTGCTGCAAAAATAGGTATCTGAGAAGATTAAGAAGGGCACAGAGATGGAGGAGGGAAATAGGTATTAAAAAGCTAAGGGAAAAGAAGAGTTTCAAGAAGGAAAGAAAAGCAAACATGGTCTGATGCTTTGAAGCATCCATCAATAAAGACTGAAAAGGATTGTTGAGTTTTAGAAGTTCCAGGTTTTCCAATGGTTTTTGAGAAGACAGCTGCAGAGGAACAGCAAAGTGAGGTTAGTTGGGGCTAGGAGAAAACTGCAGGTAATAAATTGCAACCTCAAGTAGAAAGGATTTTTTCAATAATTTTGGTTAAGAAAGGAGGTAAGGAGAGAACTGGAATAGGCCAAAAAATGAATAAGGATTCCTTTTCCAGAAGAATAACAGAAACGCTGCTTGGAAGTCAGAATGCTTTCATCCCGTTTTTTCCTTTACTTTAGGGTCTATTTGTAAAGTGCTCTTTTTGTGCATATGAAGAAATTTCTGAAGATTTCTGTAATATTTACCTAAGAGTCAATGGTCATCATTGCAATTAATGTAAATTAATATAAAATATGCTCTCACTGATGTCCACATGATTGAACTGGAATCCTAAAATTACGTTTATTTTTATTTAGTCAGTATTTACTCATCTATATGAAATTTCTGTATTGTTAAATTAAATATCCAGAAACACAATAATAACCAAAAGTAACATTTTTTTGAGTATTTACAATATGCCAGGTACTGTTCTAGGATATTTATTTAATTTACCTCTTCTCCCGAGAATCCATGAGGGAGGTCTGGTTTTTTATCTCCATTTCATAGAAGCACACAGGCAGGCTCCCTTCCCAACATTGTGCTCTTAGTAAGTCACAGATCTGAGTTCACACCCAGCAGCACCAGAGCCCTTGCTTCTAACCATCATACCATCTTGCATCTTGGTCATAAATTTTAAGTATCATTGCATATAAAGAGACATCTCTGGCGATACTTTCTTGTTCTCTGACTTCTGTCTTCATTAACTTTCAGGAGCTTATTTCTCCCTCCTGAATTCAACTTGAACAATAAAAAAGGATAGCTAAGTCATTCGTGTAATTATACTAGTATTCAGACAAATTTAAACTTGGATATGTTTATCCCTCTGTTTAAGAAGGTTCCTTAGCTACTCCAGCTCAGTCTCCAGCTGGGAAGTGAGGAAGGATCCAATTGGCATGAAAAGGTCATGGCCATTAGGCCATTGGGCAGGGTATGTAATTGGGAGATTTTAAAATGATTTCTGATTGTCAGAGTTAGTACTGAGGTCCAGGGGGAAAACAAAATTTATTTCACATGAACACCATTCAGGACATTTATACAAAAAAACACTATGAAGAACAAAACTCTTCCTTTGGACTTGAAATCCAAATGTTGAGAATGTTTCAATAATACAAATAAAACAAAGGGGGAGCTACTTCTCTCCCAGCTCATATTAAATGGATGGGTCATAGTTTGTAGCATGATTGCACACATATTTTTCCAATTTCCCTATTATGAGCTACACAGCTAGCAGCACAAAATAATATAAAGTTGAAAAATAAATGAAAAAACATGAAGCCAAAATTCTCCAGTGGAACTGAGACAATACACACAAAAAACTGATGTATGGACATTATGATAAGAGAGGGATTTAATGGCTTTCTAAGCTTCCCATAATTCTCAGTGTATACTGTGCAAAGAAATATGGGTATTCCTATCATCATCCATAGATACACTACTTCAAGTAATTTGTAAACCTGACATCAAATTAGCAATCAACAAGATCTAATCTAAATACATATTAGTTTCCTCACTGAGCACTTAGAAACTGGTAAATAAAGAAAAACATTTAATGCTTTTAAGTCATAGAACAATGTATCTGCTTGGCATGACATCTCACTAAAATTTTTGGAGACAAAGCTAAATGCACTAATTAGGAAAAGAGAAATAATACTTGTTATGAGCCTTTAGGTATTGTAATGTACATTAGGAGTTTTACATGTGCTATCTCAGTATTACTCAGTACATCTTTCTCTCTGAAAGTTTCTGTTATCACTCCCAATTTGAAATCCAAACAAACAGTTGAGGCTCAGAGTTAAATAACTAGTCCAAGCTCACTGAGCTAGCAAGTAGCAGAGCTGAGATTGGAACCCAGTTCGGTCTGATTCCAAAATTCCTTCCTCTTCAAATGTTCCCTCTGTGAGTAATAAAAACCATGGTCTCTCAAAATTTGGATATAATGGAAATGTAGAAATTAAATAATGGATTTAAGTAGCAAAAAATTGAACTCAGCTTTATAATAAGTGGACAATAAAAAATTTCAGTAATGTTCTTGTTTTACACGAAAAGGTGAAATAAGCCATAAAATAAAAACTAATCTGTGTGTAGGAATATCTTTACTCAGTGATAGGCCCTGAGAACCACAGCATAATTATTAAAAGAATCACTAATTTTTGAACGACCATATTGTCCTAGAGTTTGATTTATACTGGAAAAAAATTAAGATATGGGCTATTTAATGACATAACATCCATTGATTATTATACTAATGGAATTTTTAGATAAAGATTATTAGAAGAATATTCTATTTCTGTCAGTATATATTTGATAGAAAGTAGGCAGATTGCATTTTCAATAAAAATTATGTATATGTTGCAAGTAACAAAATCACAACTTAAACTAGTTTAAACAATAAACTAAATGCATTAGCTCACATATTGCAAAAGATAAGAAATACAACTAGTTTCAGGCAGGATTGAATCCAGGGGCTCAAAAAAAAATATCCAGAACTTCACTCTTAACCTTATCTCTGTTCTGTTCTTTGCTTGACCCTCAGGCTCTCCTTGAGGACTCTCTCAGCCATACTTCTAGCAGCATAAATACAGACCTCATGACCTCATCTTTTATTATTGTGGGGACAAGTGATGCTCTCTTCTCAAAGTTTCCACAAAGGACTAGACAAAAGTCCCAAATTATTACACATTTTATTGGATCTGGTTAGACTACCAGGTTCCCTATGATCAGGGGAATGAAATACAGAATACAGGTATTGACATTAAGCCTCCAGGGCTGCTACCCTCTAACCAGGAGTAGGCATCTCACTCAAAATACGTGGGCTCAAAAACAAAAACAAACAAGCAAAACCAACACTTGGACTCAGAATTTGGAGGGACTAGTATCTCAAAGGAAAACTCAGGATACAATTAAGATGGGAAAGGGTGTTCAGTGTCCTTCAACATACAAATGTCCAGCAAAAATGGAAAGATTTTCAAACAAAGACAATGACATGAACACAAATAATCTCACGGGCTGAGATCATTAATAAAAAAATTAATAACTACATTAGGTAATGAGTATTTATTGTCTATCAAATCAAAAGGTAAGTACTTTATGTGTTTCACTCCAACAAAACTTCACAACTACCTATAAAGTGGGAGTTATTATTATTCTATATTTTACAGATGAGGAAATTGAGACCCAAAATATTTAAGTAATTTTTCCAATATAAAAATAGATGAAAGCCTGAATTACTTCTGTAAATTATGGAAGGGTGCCATCTAGAGGACAGAAAGTTTGAAGGAAAATTGCTGGATAAAGATAAGGCTAGCTTCATTCAAGAAATATTTATTGAGCACCTACTACAAATAGATACTGGATTGGTCACTGAAGTCAGTCATTTGAGTGATGAAAACGAAAATCAACTTGTGACTCCAGCCTTCAAAAAATGTGTCCAATCTAGATTTCTTATGGTGCCTCAAACCCACCAAATCTCTCCTGACTCAGGGCCCTTGTACATGCTGTTCTTCCTATTTTATCTCTACCCATAAGTCTTCTCTCTTCACATATCTACTTATCCTTAATGTGCATGGCCCATCACTGTCATTATCTAATACCTAAACTCCTTGTGCCTCTGTTAATTTGCAGATTAGTGCCACCATAAATTGAAGTTTGTTCATCCCAACTGGGCTCTCAATGCTACCTAGGGTCATACTACATCTCTCTACTCAATCTCTCTCTTTCTGCAATTGTAATTTCAAACCTTAACTAGTCTTCCCAAATCTTTGACTCTACCACCTTCCTTACTCCCAACAATTACCACATCCATCTCTTTATGAGAAAATAAAAATCATTAGATTTTTTGTAACAATTTTATTTATTTATTTATTGTAAAGAGAGAGAGAGAGAGAGGTAGAGCACATGGGGGAGAGGGGCAGAGAGAGAGGGAGAGGGAAAGGGAGAGAATCTCAAACAGACTCTATACTGAGCATGGAGCCCAATGAAAGGGACCCAACTCCACAACCTTGAGATCACGACCCAAGCAAAAACCAAGAGTCAGAGACTCAACTGACTGAGTCACTCAGACACCCCAAAAATCATTAGATTTTTAACCCTAACTTTAGCCCCATTTCAATATGTTGAGTACTCAGAATTTTATTTTTTATCATAAAACTTCTCCCTGAATCTACTTAAAAAGATTCAAAGTGGACAGCCTGGTTCACACTTTTGAAGAATTAAAATTGAAACTAAAAAATTAAAAATATAGTTCTGCATGCTTTCTTTTGAATAGAGGAGGTGTAGAAATGTGGGCGATGTGCTATGGCCATCTTCTACCCTATATACATGGAGTAGATTAAGCCAGTGTGCGTAGATAGAGAAGGCAGTAAAAATTTAGAAACAGAAATAAGAGATAAAAACAAGTTACTACATGAGTTTCCTAAGACTTTCCATGTCTTGGTTCCAGGCACTTTCTAAGTCTCAGCTGTATACTCCAGTTCCTTGGAGGCATCTGCATAATCTTATAATTAGGCTTATTCTTCTAGTTTTGGTTGGTTTCTGTAACTTCTGTTAAAAATCATAAATCCAAAAAAAAAATCATAAATCCAAAGCATTTACTTTGTAATTGTTTGAAATGTTTTCTCTTCTTCCCATCTACTCTGCCAGACTCTTGTCCAGGCTATCCATCATCTCTTAGCTGGACAACTTGGGATGGTCTTCTAACTCATTTCCCCACATGCCCTATTATTTCACTCAGTCAACTCTTGAGTTGGATAACAATTGTGTCTCCTGCTTATCTGCAGTTTCACTTTCCATGGCTTAGGATACCCATGGTCAAGTGCCATGAAGCAGATGACTCTCCTTCTGATGTAGGATCAGAAGGTCAATTGTAGCCTAATGCTATGTCACAATGCTTACATCATTCATCTCACTTCATCTCATTACACAGGCATTTTTATCATCCCATATCATCATCATAAGAAGGGTGAGTGCAGTACAGTAACATATTTTGAGAGTGAGAGAGAAACCACATTTACATAACTTTAAAATATATATTTATTTTTTTATTTATGAGAGACACACAGAGAGAGGCAGAGACACAGGCAGAGTGAGAAGCGGGCTCCCCACAAGAAGCCTGATGCACAACTCCATCTCAGACCCCAGGATCATACCCTGAGCCAAACGCTGATGCCCAACTGCTGAGCCACCCAGGAATCCCGACATAACTTTTTTTTATAGCATATTGTTACAAGTGTTCTATTATTAGTTGTTGTTAATCTATTACTATGCCTAATTTATAAGTTAAATTTCATCATAGGTGTGTATGTATAGGAAAAACACAGTATATATAGGGTCCAGAACTGTTAGCAGTTTCAGGCATCCACTGGGGGTCTGGAAACATATCTCCTACAGACAAAGGGATTACTGTATTTGTAGATCATTTCATTCCACTGCTTAACAATTTATACAACTATACCTAAATATAAGTTATTATATAAAGTGTAAGGCGATACCTGGGATTGAAAAAATAGAAAATTCAGCACAGCAATGTAGTGAAAGGAGTTCCCAAATATAAGGAGGTCTCAGTACAACTAGGAAACATAACTATAGTACATTGTCATCTGTGACTCATTACAATAGTCAGATAAAGTAAACAGTATTTTTTTTAAAAAAATATTTTTTAAAACAGCAAGTTTTTAAAAAAAATTATTAAAGAAATTTTGACAACTGGAAAAATGAAGAAAGAGTGAATCTAAGGAGGAGAAGGAAAAATGAGAATATGATGTGGTTGTGATGTAAGAAAGCTAAATCCTCATCTTCCAAAAAAGAAAGCAAAAAAGAAGAAGAAAGAAGAAGAAGAAGAAGAAGAAAGAAGAAGAATGTAAGAAAGCTAAATCCTCATCTTCCAAAAAAGAAAGCAAAAAAGAAGAAGAAAGAAGAAGAAGAAGAAGAAGAAGAAGAAGAAGAAGAAGAAGAAGAAAAAAGAAGAAGAAGGAGAAGAAGAAGAAGAAGAAGAAGAAGAAGAAGAAGAAGAAGAAGAAGAAGAAGAAGAAAGTCAGTGGGTAATATGAAAATTTGAAAAAGCAAAAAAAAAAAGTAGTATAAGCTAATATGGAGGTATAATATGGGAAGACACATGTTATAAAATCTGACAAATATTAAAGATAAATACAGCCAAGAGATTTTTGAATGTTTGACTATTAAGAATGAAAATTAATATATGGATAGGGCGGAAGACTACTGTGCTTTACAATTATATGGTACTGGTCAACATTTTTAGACTAAGTAAAATTTTCATAAAAATTAACTTTAAAAAAACCATAAGATTTTCAGTTGAAAGATGGAAATTAAAAAAAAATAACTATTTGAATGAATCACAAAGGGAATATCTATGAATTTGTTGACTTAAATTTATAAAACTCTGTACATCAAAAATTATGAAATTTAAATTTAAAGGTACAGGACAGGCTAGAAAATTATTCATAGTATATGGAAAATTGGTATTTAGCTCTTCTAATACTGAACTTGCTATCCAGTTTAGGGGAAAATTCCCATTTTGTGTGGTACTGACAGGAGAGCAGAGGATGAAGGGGCAACCTCTAGTCAAAGCTCAAAGAATATCTTCTCTTTTAGTTGCAAGATTGAAATAAACAAAGCCAAACCCAAATTTTTCACAGTGGAGAAATGTCAATGGAGTCAATGTCAAAGCCTTGGCAGTATCCTAAAGATAAGGAAAATGCTGGATGCTGATAAGTGGAATTGAAATGGGAAGACCTGTGAGTTTAGAGGCTATAGCTCCCTCTAAGAATAACTTAACAACTGAAGGAACTCCTCCCTCCTTGTCTAATAAAGATGTTTTCTCTCTTCCTTAAAGGTAGGCCTCCTCTTTCCCTGAAACTCTAACCTTGCCGAGGTGGTCCAGTTCTCCTTTGGCCCTAACTTCCCACTCCTCAGAATCCAGAAGGAGGTACAGATTTGCAGTTAATAAAATACTTGCCAAATGGGTGACCAATTTCAAACAAAGCATGCTATGGTTTACAGTAGTTAAAATCACGACATTGAAAAAAATCTGTAAGTGTTCTTCTCAGGATATTCTTGCAATGGGTAGGAAGAAGACTCGTATACATTTAACTCTTCTTCTGGTGGCATGCAAGATGGAAATTTTCAAGGTAAACACAATATCTTGATAATTACACTTGTCATTGTCTACTGGAGTAATAATGTGGAACAGCATTTAAAATGGCATTTCCCTTCCATTTGAGAATGAATCCATTATTTTATGTCATAGTCATAAATTTTAAATATTATCACCAAAGTAAACTGCCCCTTGATACAGAGAATTAAAGTTTTGACTATCATCTGATATATATATATATACACATTTGTAATTTAATAATGCTACATATACTAAATTAAATTTAAAACATTTAAGTGCCCAAAAAAAGAATAAAATAATTGCCAAGCTTTGGGCAAAAATATGGCATTGTATTCGTGAAAATGGATGCTGATAATATCCAATAAAGAAGGAAGGAAGCATCATTCTAGAGCACACTGAATTTACAGTTATGATTGAATTTACCAGAGATTCTGAATTCCATATTCTAGCTTAGGTAGCTGGGAATGAGTAATGAATACTGGAATCAAGGCTGAGCTGTATCAATCAAACTGAAATTTCTTGGTCCAAGAAAAAGGAAGAAATTCTAAGATGGGGAAAATAGAAATGCAGGAACAGATTTATTTTTTTTAAGATTTTATTTATTTATTCATGAGAGACACAGAGAGAGAGGCAGAGACATAGGCAGAGGGAGAAGCAGGCTCCATTCAGGGAGCCTGATGTGGGACTTGATTCTGGAACTCTGGGATCATGCCCTGAGCTGAAGGCAGACGCTCAACTGCTGAGCTACCCAGGCGTCCCAGGAACAGATTTATTATGTTACTCTTCACCTTCTCTAACCAAGGAGACACTCTTCTATCATTAAGAAGTTAAAATATGAATTTAGAGTATCATGACATGCTTTTTCTTTAAATAGAAGAGACTAGAATAACAAATATTCAAACATGGGCCATGTAGTAAAGACATATTTGTTTTGTGATACTTCTGTTCTAATTATACAGCTATGGGTATGAAATGATTTATATAAACTGGTATGTATATATGTGAACATGCATTTATACATTTTTATTCATGATATAAATTTTCAATATTTCTTATTGAGTGTCATGGTGAGAAATACTTGAGAGCCACTGTTCTAGTTGGTTTACAAGTGACCTAGCACACATAAGCTAGCACCAGCAAGAGGAGATTGTTCTAAAAGAAGACTAGCAGTGTTTAGCATGACACTGGAAAGTCCAGAAAGACAATGGAAAAGAGAATTTTGATTAGTGACATCTTGTTGTCCATATAACCTGAAGGAAACATGACTTGAAGGAATGAGCTATAGCAGCAATTCCTGACTAGGGACATAAGGAGAGCAAAATGGCCAGGATTAGGTAACAAGAAAAAAGTGTTTCCCAGTGTTGACTGGTATTATTGATCTCAATCAACAGGAAGAAGCAGAGTCCTTCAACAGAAGGAAGAAGGGAAGAAGAGTGGGAAGGAATGACTATAAATGACTCCTTCTTATGCGGCCAGCAAATTCAGCAGTAAAACCTAATGAAAGAGAACCAGATAGGAAGAACCACTAAAAGCACTAAATGTTTGGGTAAATTTTTTTAAGATTTTATTTATTTATTTATTTATTTATTTATTTATTTATTTATTTATTTTTGAGAGAGAGAGAAAAAGAGAGTGCACACAACCAGCAGGGAGAGGCAGAGGCAGAGGGAAAGAGAACATTAAGCAGACTCCATTCTGATCACAGAGCCCATCAGGAAGCTTGATCTCACAACCCTGAGATCATTTCCTGAGCCAGAATCAAGAGTCAGACGCTTAACCGACTGAGCCATCCAGATGCCCCAAAGGTTTGGGTCATTCTAACAAATTACCCCAACCACTCAAGGGACTGGCTTTCTGGAAACTGTCCAACAGTTTTCCCCACTATCATATACTGCTAGCAGAAGAGTACACTGATAACACTTCTAGAAAGCGAATTGGAAATTTGTATCCAAAACCATAAATTATACAAACCTTTGCTTTGATAATTCTACTTCTACTCATCTCAGAGAAAAGTCAAAGCTATTCACAAGAAGCGGTAAGAAAGAGAGAGAGAGACAGAGAGAGAGAGAGAGGGAGAGAATCCCAGACTATTTAAAACTATTGCTACCAACTAGGTTGTGAGTTTCCTCTGCTGTGAATTATGAACATTTGATGAGGACTTTCCATGAAAAAACCACTCTAGGGATGCCTGGGTCACTCAACGTTTAAACGTCTGACTTTGGCTCAGGACATGATCCTGGAATCCCAGATTGAGTCCCACGTCGGGCTCCCTGCATGGAGCCTGCTTCTCCCTCTGCCTGTGTCTCTGCCTCTCTCTCTCTCTCTGTCTCTCTCTCTCTCTCTTTCTGTGTCTCTCATGAATAAATAAATAAAATATTTTTTTAAAAGAGAAGACCACTCTATATCATGTGTGACAGAAATTAAAGACACTATGAGACTCCAAAAATGACCAAGCTTCCCCGACCCAGCTAACCTGAGCCACCGTCATTTCTTCCTCCAAAATAATTCTATTCGTGCTTTGTTCACCCTGCCTTTGTAATAAAGATTATTAAGACAACCAATCATGAAATTGCTTCTACTTTCCACCAGCAGCCAGTCCAGAACAAAACTCAAGTTCCTTGAATTATCCTCAAGATCACCTAACCCAGGCCTAATATCTTTCTAAGATGCCCTGTGTGGTTCCCCATAGTGTATGTTACATGCTAACACTATTCAACATGCAGGAAAGAGAAGTTAGTTCATTAACTTCAGGGAAGCCTTGTGGTGTTAGGGCTTAATTCTTTCACAGAACCCCATTGAGAAGGGCTGCAGGGATTTCTATCTCTCACCTTATTTATACTATCAACAATCCTAGAAAGAAAAATTATTATCATTCTTATCTTACAAACAGAAAAAGAAACTGAGGCATAGACTAGCCCAGTAAATCATCTAAGATCTAAGAATTCGAGCCCCGGTAGTCAGATGGGAGAGATATTTTATTACAGAAGCTATTTGGCTTCCACCAAAATGCTATCTCAGCTACTTAGTCATCTAGGGTCAAACCTGGAATGATACTTATATAATCACTACCCCAGCCATCCACACTCATCCAGAGCTTCATGGAAAGCAAATCATCTTTTATCTCCAACCTCGCCTTTCCATGCCCAGAGTCAGTCTGCTAGTTCCAATCCTCATTATCTCTCCCTGCACTGCTGCAAAAACACTATAACTGCATTACTTATGCCCAGTCACCTACTTCTGTAATTAAGCATAAATTTTTGAAGAAAACATTTCAAATATGGCCCTGATTATGCAGCTCCTTGCTAATAGATAGAAGATAGATAGATAGACTTAAAAAAAAAAAAAAGAACAACCCTAAACTCTACAGCTTGGCATTTATATTCTTCCAAGGGTTGGTGGCTGTGGTCTACTTTTCCAACCTTATTTCCCATTACCTTGCTCTGTTCCAGATAAATTAATCCACTCTTCATTTCCTGAACAAGTTCTGAATTTTCCTTGTACTTTTCTTCCATGGTCTCTCTGTTCAACTCACCACACTTCCAGCTTTCAAATTCCCACCCATGCACTATCCAACTCAATGTTAGTCTCAGGGCAATGTGGCTTAGCGAAAAGACAAACAATGAACATGATTAGTTTTCCCAACACTCGTTCCCCGACCTCCACTACTCCATGTTCTCACAGCAATTAATTTCATTTCCCTTTATGTTCCCATGTTACTTTGCCTATATGCATGGACAGAAATGATCACATTCTGCCTTAGGTGACAGTTATTTTTTTTTTTACTTCATTTTCCTCCTAGGTTATAAAATCCTTGAAAACATAAAACATCTTATTCATTTTTTATTCATGCCATGAAGTATAAAATATTATCACTTAATGAATTAGACATATGAACATTCACATTGTCAAGCATAACATAGTTCTGTGGCCACACATCTCCTAAAAGTCTACCTTATTTTTTTTCTGAGAATTCATAAATTGGGTAGGAGAGGCTGTACAAGCTTTTTTGGGCTCTGAGATATCATTTGGGAATAGGGACTTGCCCCAAAAAATAATATTTTCTTTCTCCAGGAACAATCATTTAAAGTTATTCAGGACTTTGCCTATATTTAAGTGATATTATTTCCCTTCTCTGTGCTCACTTGGCCACCAGCATTTATGAGTTGAGTCCACTGTCATCCAATGTGGAGCACTCCTGAGGGGTTATTGGCCAACCTTATGTCCAGTCCACAGGCATGTGCCTTTGTCTCTGACACAAATTTCTGCTCTAGAGGATTCTGGTTCATGGTGCAGAACTGGTTATACTTTACCTGGCGGTTATAAGCCATAAAGAAATCACATAGAAAGAATTGCTCATAGCCACTTTCCTTAGTGCAGGCGGGGTAATGTTGGTGCCTGGAGGCTGGGAGTGTGACATGTACATAAACTTGACAAACTCCATTCCAGTTCAAAACCTTTTTTATTTTTATTTTTTAAGTAGGCTCCACATCCAGCATGGAGCCCAACGCAGGACTTGAACTGACAACCCTGAGATCAAGACCCGAGCTGACACTAAGAGTTGGATGCCTAACTGACTGGACCACCCAGGTGCCCCCTGGATCAAACACTTTTTAAAAAATTTCAGCTTCAGAGAGACCATTTTCCTATTAGGAGGTCATTTAGTAGTGGGAGAAATTAACTTTTCACATTTCTAGCCAATTTCTAGCTTGAATTTCTTTTTTACTTAATCTTCTGGATTTTTCTTTTGTGTAAGAAATGCACTACAAAATAAATATTTTAAATGTGGGCAATAGGAAGATGTTTCCAAAGAGGATAACACCAAACATTATATATTTAATATTTCATCTCCTGTCACTGCTTTTTCTCTGTCCCTCATCATTTCCAGGAAAGCAAGAACTCAAGAGATCTGTCAGAGAAACAAGAGGGTGTAATGAAAATTAGCCATAGAAAGGTACACCTTGTGAACCTGGCCAGCCTAACATATAATGGGAATTATCTTGTGTTCCACCAAATCCCTGGGGCCCCAGGAAAGGGACCTATGAAGAAAATTCAGAAAAAAGAAACTAAATCATTCAAGAGCTGTGAGGTTGATATATGGGGCACATTCCCAGAGTACGTGTGGCTTCGCTAAATAATGACTGAATGAAGATACAATCAGTGTCTACGGGTTTATGGAGAATGTGATCACTGAGGAGAGAAGAGGGAGACAGTTGTCCTGGAGGTGATAGCATCATGGTCACTGCCTTTTCTTTGTTTCATTTTTAATATGGGGTTCTGTGCTTTATATTTCTCTCGCTTGCTACAGAAACTAGTGCCAATATATTTTTAAAATCTTTTTTTAAACTAAAAAAAAATAAAACAACAATGGAAACTTTGTTTTTCAAAGATTATTTATTTATTCATGATAGACACAGAGAGAAAGAAGCAGAGACATAGGCAGAGGGAGAAGCAGGCTCCATGCAGGGAGCCCGATCCGGGACTTGATCCCAGGACTCCAGGATCACACCCTGAGCCAAAGGCAGATGCTCAACCACTGAGCCACCCAGGCATCCAACGTGGAAACTTATATAAAATTTTACCTTCATAAAGTTGTAAGGAGTTCTCTATATGTATTCTGGGTAGGAGTACTGACAAATAAGTAATAAGAATATAAATTGGGGCACCTGGGTGACTCAGTCAGTTAAGTGTCCAACTCTTGATTTTGACTCAGGTCATGATCTCAGGGTTGGGAGATCGAGCCTGACATGAGGCTCCACACTCAGCATGGAGACTCCTTGAGGTTCCCTCTCTCCCACTGCACTCTTTCTGCTCTTTCTCACTCTCTCTCCCTCAAAATAAACAAAATCTTGAAAACCTAAATGTAAAAATCAATTAACAGCCCATCTGAGATAGAGAAGGAACAAGGAGTCTCCAGTGTCATGTCTGGGGTGAAGGAAAAGGAGGAGAGAAATGGAATGGAATGGAATGGAATGGAATGGAATGGAATGGAATGGAATGGAATGGAATGGAATGGAATGGAATGAAGAAGTGAATCCACCAATATACTTGCCCCTCATAACCAAGTGGAGCTGCCCTCTTGGTTGGTAGCCAAGACCAGCAACCCATGAAGTGCTTATAAGGTAATAATGTCCCCTGACTTCCTAAGAGATGTCCACTGACACAGGATTTATTTCAGACAGGAGGAAGTCACCAGCCTGTATGCCATCCTTTAGACTCATAGTGCCAAGAAAAACTGAGAGAAGGTGTATGTCAGAAGCAGTAATGATGGCAGATAGTTGCTAAGGAATAACACCCCCAGTTCTTTCTTACCTAAACTTAGCATAGCAGTAACAAGGGACAAAGCTTAAAGCAAGGTTGGCAGGATCTCAAAAGGTCCAAGAACAACTGACTGCTTGCCCATTCCTGGGAGTGTTATGGAAACTATGAAGTACCCCCTGTTCTCAAGGGCTCCTGGGTAAGAGATGGAGACAAGCACAGAAACAGTAACGTCACTGTTACTCAATGAGTTCAGAGATGGAAGGAAAAGCACAGGTGCCAGGCCAACAGAGAGGACAAAATCTATCCCAGCATGGAGGACTTGACAGATGTCCTGGAGGCAGCAAAGCATGACCTGATAATTATCAGATGAATTCATTTTCAATTTCCAATTGTTTTAGTATGGAGCTTCTTATCCAGGAGCATTTATAGCAGATGGTAGAGTGGATATGGACTGTTTTGCCTGTCATGCTTGTTTTCTTCTCAAAGAATAATCCCTTCTTTCCTAGGGAACTATTCTTCACCCCATTCCAACTGTGTGGTGTTAGCTAATCCCCATTCCTCATCTTTCTTGTCTCCTTCAATTAACCCAGGGTGAGCTCATCCAACTCCTCTCCTGGAACTTTCCAAACTGAGCCAAGGGAGAGGGACATTCCTTCTGCAGTGATAAGGTTGCAATGTAAGAGGCTAGGGAGACTTTTAGGTTGACACTTCCCTTATATGGAGAAGCTGGTCTGTGGTGGGACAGAGTAAAGCTGACACCCAGAAGAGCAGTGAGAACAGAGGGAGAGATGGAGTCTTGATAGCTCCAAGGCCCTGATCCTAGTGGCCTCTGAGGCCTAGGAGCACCTTTCCCAGCAGTTATATGTGAAATACCGCAGCATCCCTCCAGAAGTCGTCTTGCTGAAGCTAGTTCCAGTTTGGTTTCTATGGGTTGCAACCAAGAGGCTCACATTAGCCGTGACTTCCTGACATTTTCATTCTTATCTTGAATTCACATTTCTCCTCTCATCTTCCCCCTTTCCAAGAAGAGTCAGCTGAGTCTCAATGCTGCCGATTTCTCCTTATTCTGGCTATCCATACTTTGGAAACCCGGCCAATATTCTTGCTTCCCCATTAGCTATGCTTCTAGTTGTTCTATATCTATAGGTTTCCCAAAGTCAGCTCCCTTTCCAAAATACAGTGAAAAGCTGTCTACCAAGAGCCCTCACCAGAGAATCCAACTCAGTAGGTCAAGAGTGGGTCCTAAGAATCTGCACTTAAAAAAAAAAAATACACCCTGGTTGATTCTCATGTGCACCTGAGTGGGCCAGATGCACTAGGCCAGATGATCCATGGAGCTTGTCAACTTGAAGGATATGTGAGTGTCCTACGCAAGGCACAGATTAACTGTTCAATTTCTTGTCAAGCTTTGAGTCCTGCTGAGTCTGGTTTACCTCAAAGGAAGCAGAATGCTTGCAGGCTTGGAACTACGTAATAGCAGTCTCAAGTTGCTCAGAGAACTCTCTTGAAGGGGCTGGGGATGACTTCACCATGGGGAACAGGGACTTCACCATGGGGAACAGGCATTGCAAGGGCAGGCCTGGCCCCTTACGCAAGCTGTCTTTGCTTTCCTTCGTGTCAGAGATGGATGATGTAGAGAGAATTTGTTTCTTTTTCAAGTCTAGCGTTACATCACAAGACTGTATAATTTTTCTTATAAAGTGTCTTTCCAACGTGGCTACCCTCGGAGGAGCTGGGCCTAGTTATCCCAGAGGCAGCAGCAAAGTTGAAGTAGGGGAGAAATTTTCTTTTAATCCCTCAAGCAATATCACCTTTGGAGCAGCAAAACTGCTCTCATTCTCATGAGAGATGACAAGCGCTTCACTGCAATTTTTAAAACACGGCTGCCACCTGAGAGAGAGATTTGCTGGAAGGGGTCAGCCAAGGAAAGCAAATACCTCCCCGCTTCTTACCTAACTCACTGACCTTTGGACAGTGGCTGAGCTGAACCTGCCTCACCAACTCTCAGAGGCTCTTGGGTTCTGACATGTGCTGCGTGACGTTAGACATGGTACAACAGGTGCTTCAAGACTTTTTTTTTTTTCCTATCAGGAAGAAAGCTCATATTTAACTCAGGCTCTTAACATTTTCATTGTATAATGTTTTCACTTTATTTCTTCCAAGCCCAAGGAATCGCTTCGGTTTTTGTTTTGTTTGTTTGTTTTAAGAACCAGTGGGGAGTTGGAGCGATTAGAATCAAAGCAACTTTGCCATTTGGCCAACAGCATCCCCCATCGTGGCGCTGGGACGCTTTGCTTTTTGCTTTTGCCTGCTCTTTTCTTGCTTTTCCCCTCCACGTTCCTTCTTCTCTCTGCTCCCCCCCAACACACACACACATCCAAAGAGTGCCCTAAACGGTGACAAACTTGCACGTGCTTCCCTTCTGACTAAGCCCCCGGGCCTCTCGCCAGGCCCCCGCAGATGGCCCCAACCTGCAGGCGCCCCCCGAGGAGAGCCCCGCGCCCACAGCCCCGCGCGCAGCGGGTGGGGCGCCCCGGGGTCCGGTCCCGTGGGTGGGGGGGAGGAGGCGAAGCAGCTTCCAGGAGCAAACGGGCGTTTCCTTCCCACGCGCTCGGGCGCCCCTGGGTCCCCGCCGCGCGACTCCACCCTGCCCCTCCCGGCGCTCCGGGAAGAGCCAGTCGCCACACACAGGCACACGCAGGCCCCGGGGCCGCGCCCTAAGGAGAGCGGCACCCACGGCCAATTGCCATGGCAACCCCGGGGTTCGTTCCATTCCCCACCCAGCGCGCCCCCTCCCCCGCCTGCCCCGCAGCCAACCGGCTGGAGCGCGTCGGGCGAGCGCGCTATAAGAGCTCGGCGGGGGCCGCCGGGGACCAGAGGCGCGCGCCCGACCTGCAGCGGGCGAGCGGGGCGAGCGGGGCGAGCGGGGCGAGCGGGGCGAGCCGGGCGCCCGGGCTTGTTCGGTGCAAGCGCGAGGGCAAAGCCTGACCATGCAGGGCGCGCGCGGGGTGCCCACGCGGTGCTCTTGCCTGGCCTTCCTGCTGCTCCAGGTCCTGGGACAGGTGAGTGGCTCGGCCCTGCGGGGCAGCGCCCGATCGCGCCTCCCACGGTGGCCGCTGAGAGCTTCCCCCTTCCTGTCCCGCCCGCGCCAGGTCGCCGCCGCCCAGCGCTGTCCCACCCAGTGTCCGGCCCGGTGCGCCCCGACGCCGCCGGCCTGCGCCCCCGGGGTGCGAGCCGTGCTGGACGACTGCTCCTGCTGCCTGGTGTGCGCCCGCCAGCGCGGCGAGAGCTGCTCCCCGCTGCAGCCCTGCGAGGAGAGCCGCGGCCTCTTCTGCGACCGCAGAGCGGACCCCAGCGCGGGAGGCGGCATCTGCATGGGTAACCCCGGCCCCCCGCGCCGCCTGCCCCTCTGCCCCTCTCCTCCCCCCCTCCCAGAGGGCGAGGTGCAAATGGTAACAGCGGCGAGGGTGCCGCAGGTGGGGCTGTGCGCCGGGCCAGGTCTGGGCGGGTGGAGGTGAGGGGCGCTCGTGGCTTTGGGAGCCTGGAGAGGAAAGTGGCCGGCAAAGGTGAGACGCATGCATCACTCGCCTCCTTAGAGTGGAGTCCGGATAGCTGGGGAGCAGAGCAGACTTTAGGGCCAGTGAAATCATTTCCTTTGGACGTTTCCAAGGGGATGCTCGAGGGGGCGATGGAACCTTGGGCTTACTCCCAAGCTCACAGTTCCCCCACCGGCCGCCCAGCAGGTTTGTTTGCACACCTGTAATCGTCCTATTTGAGCTAAAGCAACCCCTGCTCTCCCGGGACGACTGTGTAACCCCAGTCTGGGCTGTGAATAAAAGAAAATGCAGGAAACCAGCCCATTCAGGCTGGTGAAAGGTAATGGATGGAGATCGTCTTTCCACGTGATGCCCCGTTAGTTGGAGGCCGCCCCTGTCTTCTCTAAGTTAGTGGTGATTGTTGTGCTGGAGTGCCAAGCACCCTTCCAGATTTGACCTACTTGGTGAATATGCAATGCACTTTTTTTCTTTTTAATTCTAAGCTGCTGGAGTAGGAGGATCGAAAGAGGTTCTAGAAAAATGACTTTATCATTGGGAACAACAGCTGTGGCACCTGGGGAGTGTCACTTCTTGGTCATGCACCTCCTCCTCATCTGTAAAATAAGTGGCAGGAGCAGATGGCCTTCAAGCTTTCTTCTTGCTCTCAGAGGCCTCCGTGAGGACACCTCTCCGCCAGAGATAGAGAAGAAACAGATCACTTCAACGGGGAAAAAGGAGGATCTGGGGTTTGCATGTAGCTTGCGTAGCTTCTCCACCACGCTCCATCCCTGATTTTGCTCTCTGCCCCTTCCCTCTCTGCCCTGCTTCCCCAATGCTCTAGCGGTAGAAGGAGACAACTGTGTGTTTGATGGGGTCATTTACCAAAGCGGGGAGACCTTCCAGCCAAGCTGCAAATACCAGTGCGCCTGCAGAGATGGGCAGATTGGCTGTGTGCCTCGCTGTGGAGAGGACCTGCTCCTGCCCCAGCCTGATTGCCCAGCTCCAAGAAAAGTTGAAGTGCCCGGGGAGTGCTGCGAAAAGTGGATCTGTGACTCAAATGAGAAGGGAGAGTTGGGAGGCCTTGCCCTTCCAGGTAAGAGACTCAGGATACCTGCAAGTGATCACTGCACAGGTTAAATGCAGGCACAAGGCATGTGTGCTGTGTCGGATTTGCGATGAGAAACTGGCCTCCGTTCCTGGCCATTCAGTTGTGGATTCCAGATTGCCCACTGAGATCAAACGCATCACATGTGTGAATCCTAGCCAAGTTAGTGAAGTATGCACAGTTTCTCCTAAAGAGAACCTGCTGCATTCAGTGGTTCTTCTGAGCAAGGGGACTGACTTAGTCCTATTGCATGACTACTGGTTTATATTTTAGTCCATCCCACCTGACCCTTATTAACATCACAGAGGTAAAAGTAAAAAGAAATCATTCTTTTCCAGATTCTGTGTATTACCCATGTGCTTTCAAGATCAGCCTCCCTAGAGAATGCTACAGGTGTCACAGAGAAATGCCACCTTCCCAGATGATGCTGTAGAAAGGGCAAGGATCTTTGTTTTGCTTTCCTTTTTGTTTTATCTTATAAAGGAAATGGCTTTTTGAAAAAAAAAATTCAAGAGCCAGTAGAGAATATTTTAGAAGCCATGAACCAGCCAGATTATTTATGCTGGCAGTAAGCAGAGCTTTGCAGCTTTCCTGAGGTCAGAAATTATCAGCTATGCCTTACAGATAGGAAAACTGCCATGTAGAACAGAAGTGCCCCAAGCCATACATATTAAACATTGAGATAGAACTTTGTGTAATCAAAGTCCAAGTGTCTATATCCCAATAATCCAAACAACCAGTTTCACCTCCCTTGAGCAAAGTATTGCCTTCATCACTCTTTTGAGTCTGTAGGTTCTAATTGCTCATCCAACTAAAATTTCATCATGATCCTTTCTCTGTATAAAATCACATGTTTTATAGATTATGGAATGGTTGTTGATGCTATTATACTGTTCTACGTTCTTCAAACTGCTGGACTTCTTAAAGATAGGGTCTCCCAAGCTTCTTCAGGACAAGTTGGACAGCCATTCCACAAAGAATTTCTGGAAGGCCTACAGTGTGCCAGCATTGTGCCACCTCTTTAGAGTTTATAAATACAGAGATCCAGTTCTGGCCCCTGAGAGCACCGGAGTTTGTTTATTTTTTATTTTTAAAGATTTTATTCATTTCTTCATGAGAGACACACAGAGAGAGGCAGAGACACAGGTAGAGGGAGAAGCAGGCTTCCTGCAGGGAGCCTGAGGCAGGACTCTATCCCAGGACCCTGGGATCACGTCCTGAGTCAAAGGCAGACACTCAACCACTGAGCCACCCAGGCGCCGCAGGAGCACCTGAGTTTAGTGGGTACAGAATTGAATGAGGCCCTCTTTCCAATGATGGTTGAAAGGATCATTTGGCAGTCCTCGTGTTTTACGCAACGTGGCTGCTTTTGTTTGTCTGCCCCATAGCCTACAGGACAGAAGCCACGCTAGGAGTTGCAGTCTCTGACTCCGGCATCAACTGCATCGAACAGACCACAGAGTGGAGCGCATGTTCCAAGAGCTGTGGCATGGGTTTTTCCACCCGGGTCACCAACAGAAATCCACAGTGTGAAATGGTGAAGCAGACTCGGCTCTGCATGGTGCGGCCCTGTGAACAAGAACACCAGCAACCAGCAGATAAGGTAGGAGCCTAGAGACAGCCTCCCATCCTTGAGGAGGTAGCTTTGCCTCATGGACGTCTGGGCTCTAGAAAGTCATTGTGACACCGTGACACTAGTTGACTCAGACATCAGCTCTAGCTGGGAGTGAATCCCAGAGAAAAGGCAGACAAGTTCCTGCAGTGAGTGGACTCACCTTTTTTTCTCTTTCGTGTTTTGAATTATCCCAAGCAACTCGCAGCAGGTCCACAGGTAGAGGGAGGAGCCAACAACTCTAATAGTGTCCCTAGTCGAGACGGTCTGGCAAATCCCATTCCATTCCTGGAAAAAAAACTGGCTGCTCAGTTGCCAAGCAGAGTTGATTTCAGAGAGCTCATTTCTGACCTGTTTTTTTTTTTTCACCCCTAGGCTTGCTCGCTCACCCCTCAGTGCCCAACATCCTACCTGGTCCATATTGTGTGCTTGATAAATAATTGTTGATAAATAAATGAATGGATGTCTGGGAATTCTTTTCAGTATTTTAAAAAGTCTAGTGGGAATAGTACATTTGCCAGCATAAGACGATATGTGCCAAATAAAATAGCACATTTCTTTCCTTTTTTGCTGGAAGTGTATCAACTCAGTGTGTTAACACTGACTATAAGGCATGCGGATCAGAAGCTCTGATTGGTTCCTGATGACATCAGAGGCCTTGTTACTGGAGCCCTAGATCAGATAAATGCAATACCCAACCAAATTGAACCATTATATGGAAATTTGTACAAACCCAAGGCCAAAATAGTGTCTAATAATGAAAAATATACATATCTCTACACTGAGGCAATATCACCTAATGCTTAAGGGTGTGACTCTAGATAGAGCCCGACAACCTAAATCCTGGCTTACACATGAACGAGCTGTGGGATCTGGATGACTTTTCTTAACCTCTAAGCCTCAATTTCTTCTCCCATATAATGAGGCCATTGACAGTACCCACCTCAAAGTTGTCATGAGGATTAAACAGAATGAATTTACAAAGTGGCTGGGCAGAGATTACTCTATTAACATTAGGCAGCGTTTCTGTTTATTGCTAAAAATACGTCTCCAGCAATCATATTAGTTGTATGGCTATATAGCTATATGACTTTTGGGGATCCATCCTAATTATGTTTCTTTCACCAATTTTGAAAGAATACATAGAAACATCTTATCCCTAAAATTATGTGCTAGAAGGTGCACCTCCCCACACTTAGGGGAATTATATCATACATGTGGTACAGTTATGTAGGTTCACCCACAAAGCCACCTCTCTCTGCCTCTCTCTTTCTCTCTCTCTCTCTCTCCTCTCTTTAGATATCTCTGTTCCCATCTCCCATCTGTCTCTCTCTACTTCTCCTTAGTCTCTCTTTCTCTCTCTCTCTTTCTCTCTCTCTCTCTCCTCTCTCTCTCACACACACACACACACTCTCACACGCAGATGTTGCTGACCTTGTACCTTTTTGTGGACATTGGCAAGAATATAGGTTACACATTAAATATGAAAAAGGAAGAAACAAAAGGCCCTTAATATTGTTAAGGACACATTTACTTCTTTATTTTTTTTTTAATTTTTATTTATTTATGATAGTCACAGAGAGAGAGAGAGAGAGAGAGAGAGAGAGAGAGAGAGGCAGAGACACAGGCAGAGGGAGAAGCAGGCTCCATGCACCGGGAGCCCGACGTGGGATTGGATCCCGGGTCTCCAGGATCGCGCCCTGGGCCAAAGGCAGGCGCCAAACCGCTGCGCCACCCAGGGATCCCTACTTCTTTATTAAATAAGGCTTTTCCATGCCATGCCTCTAAAATTTTGCTTTTTCTATTGTTTCTTTTGACAAAATTCTTATATTCTTTTGTGTAACTTGCACCCAGTTTTATAAGGGGAGATATTATATTTGTTACTTACATACATTTCATAAAGATTCCAAAATTTATTTGGCATCTAGGGAGATACTAGCATAATAATCATAGCTTCCTAACATGAAGAGTTGCTTAAATGTAAGCCAGTACTTCTCAAAGTGTGGCTCTCCAGACCAGCATTGTCATCTAAGAACCTGTTAGAAATGCACATTATTGGGGCCCAAATCAGACCTACTGAATCAGAAACTCTGGGTGTAAGGCCCAACAATCTGTGTTTTAGCAAACCTTCTAGAGGATTCTGATGTATAGTAAAGTTTGAGAGCCACTGATTTAAGAGAATCCCAAGGCTCATGACTCCACAGCTGTGAGCTGTGCCTAGGAAAGTGAAAAGCAGGAGACTTATGGCAAATTAGTGGGTCAAGAAATCTTTTTTTTTAATTAATTAATTTTTTAAAGATTGTATTTATTTATTCATGAGACAGACACACACACACACACCACAGAGAGAGAGAGAGAGAGAGAGAGAGAGAGGCAGAGACACAGGCAGAGGGAGAGCAGGCTCCACGCAGGAAGTCCGATGCAGGACTCAATCCCGGGACTCCAGGATCACGCCCCTGGCTGAAGGCAGGCACCAAACCGCTGAGCCACCCAAGGATCCCGTGGGTAAAGAAATCTAAGTGGGAAATAAACAGAGTCAATGTTGTGCTGAATTATCAATATGAGGGTCCCTCATCAACTATTACTACTGGCATATTGAATAAATTCTCTACTTGCATTCATTGGAAAATAATCTTAAATCCCATTTTCATTCCCGAGGTTATAGTATAATAGAAGGCATGAGCTTGTGTCAGACATTCAATAATTAGGTGTTTCTGGTGACTTTGGGCCTTTGAGACTCCATTTGCTAATCTGTGAAACTCGCACAGTTGTTCCTCACATGAATAATCGATCCTTGTAGGAGCAAATATTGCTAAGAATGTTAAGTGAATTAATGTCTGAAAAGTATGTGAAGCATTAGTAGGTGTGCAATGCTGCCAGGTATATTCCCTTTCTCTTTATAATGCCTAAGGATACATTGGCTAAAACAACACCAAAACCTGTCCCAGTGCCTTGAAAAGTATAGCTTGCTTTATATATATATACACTTTCACCTTAATGCTTATCACCACGAAGTCAAAAAATGGTTGTGTATGATTAGACATGGTTTCCACATTCTAGGCAGGAAAGATAGTGAATGCAGGAAGCAATAAAGAACCTGTCTGAAGGGCAAAGGGTTTCCCAGAATCCCTTGGTTTATGTATCATTGGACAGAATTTGATCACAAAGCCATCCCAAGCTCCCAGATACACTAGGGAAGCAAATACTTGTAGCTGACCAAATTGCCTAAACACCATGTCATGTTCGCAGAAAAGAAAGAACAATGAATAGAGCAATTTATTCCATATCCCTAAAATCTCCCTTTGGAGGAGTGGTAGCCATTCCATGATCTCTCCTTTTCTTCTTTCTCAGAAAGGAAAAAAGTGTCTCCGTACCACAAAGTCACTCAAAGCCATCCACCTGCAGTTCAAGAACTGCACTAGCCTGCACACTTATAAGCCCAGGTTCTGTGGGGTCTGTAGTGATGGCCGATGCTGCACTCCCCACAACACCAAAACCATCCAGGTGGAGTTCCAGTGTTCCCCAGGTCAGATCATCAAGAAACCAGTGATGGTCATCGGGACCTGCACCTGTCACAGCAACTGTCCTCAGAACCGTGAGGCCTTCCTCCAAGAGTTAAAGCCAAACACCAGCAGAGGGGAAATGTAACATGTATTCCTTGAGAAGCATACCTATGGAGGCAAACTGTAGCTACCCACCATCAAATGAATATAAGAAAATTAGGAAGAATTATTATTTTACCCCTGAGTCCTATGTATTTTCTGTGGTCATTTAAGGTCGGTTATATCTGTCTTTTTTTTTTTTAAATGAAAGATATGATTAACTGTAAACTTGAAATCAAGGTAAGCTCAGGATAGTACTTAGGGATGACTTACTTTTCTGTGGTATTGACTACAAATGAAAATTTGTATAAATTTAAGAAATCAGATACATGTTTTACTGTGTATTCTATCACATTACACTCATCTTATTTTGTTATACACTAGTGCAATATCAAGAAAATGTCACTGTCATGAGTGTCCACAGTGAAATTCAATATCATAATGAACATGTCATGAGAATATTTTGCCATATAGTGAAGTTTGACTTAAGGGGTCTCTGTTGAACTCTCTTTTTGAGTGGCTCAACTCTGAACTTCCACGTTCAAGATCTGAGGAAATGTGTAGCTCTTCAGTTTGAAATCCAGAGACTATTAGTCTTCTGTTTCATTGCACACTAGGAAACAGACTATCTACAGGAATGGAATGTTTATTAGCTAAGTGGACTGGTGTGATAAACTTGCTCCATTGCAGACAAGTTGACTCCTTTCCAAAGAAAGAAGCTAAACAGAAAACTTCCCCTAATACAGAGAGGACCAGGCCTGTCAGCCCTCATACATTTCTATATGCTGGAGGCTGTTGGAGCTTACGCTTTTTCATTCAGAAGAAGCAGAACACATCAGCAGAGATTTTCTTCATCTTTCTGATGAGTAAACTGGGGCTCAAAGCACCTGATTACAACCTTTGATTACTTTCAAATGTGCTGGTCTTAGATTTGGAAAATAAGAACAAAATCAACATGACTGTGGTGGTAAAATACCACAAATTTTATGGGAGTTCAGAATTATTGTAGACATGCCCAAAACTTATCCTTGGGCCCTAATTATGCAAACTTATGAACAAGATACATGTGTATTCATATGTGTATCTAATGTGTCAGGCTATAAGGCTGCAAACTTAAATGTATACATTCTTTTAATGTCACCACATGTGTTCAGCTTTCTCTTTTAAAGTATTTATATATAAGTTATACATTTTTTAAATATTCTTTTTACTTTCTCTATTTGTCAGACATCACTAAATAAACATGATTTTATCAATGTGTGACTCTGCTATTACTTATGTGCTTATGAGTTGCTTGTTGAAAATATGAATAATGGATGGATCTAGAGGGTATAATGCTAAGTGGAATAAGTCAGGGAGAGAAAGACAAATGCCTTATGGTTTCACTCATATGTGTAATTTAAGAAACAAAACAAACAAAAAAAGAGACAAAAAAAGAAACCAGACTCTTAAATACAGAGAGCAAACTGGTAGTTTTCAGCAGGGAGGTGAGTAGGGAGTAGGTGAAATAGAGAGAAGCGAGTAAGAGTACACTTCTCATGATGAGCACTGAGTAATGTATAGAAAACGGTCTCACTGTACCCCTGAAACTAATATAATGCTTTATGTTAATCATACTTTCACATAAAAAAGAAAATATAAATAAAATTTAAATTTACAAATCAAATCAGACACCAAGTGACAGCATCTATTGAAAACAAAGCAGATATTTTTGGAGGAGCTTCCAATTTCTTATCAGAAGGGAAACAAAATTTGTCCAATTGTCCTATGAAGTAAGCACTCCTTTCCATTTCACAGAGGAGGAAACTTCAAAATTTTTAAACAAATGGTTTAAAAGGCAATTCTTTTTGATTTAGGCGATCTCTATTGCCAAGGTCTCAGATAGTTTCCACTATCAGATAGTTTACTCAAGCCAACATCTCTAGCCTTGATATGTTTTTCTGGACAATCTGCTAGACACATCTATGTATTAAAAACTGAACTTGGGCCAGGCAAAATTTACCTCTCTGGCTTCATTCTCTAGTCAAAGTGCTCTCCATCCTCCCAATTATCCAGCTTAAACCACCAGCGTTATCTTGACCAACCTACCCTTACTATGTGTCCAGAAGAGCATATTTCCAGGGGCAATGCAGGGCCCAGCAGTGAACAGGGCTGCTATCTGGACAGTGTGAGGGTCAAAGTTAATATAACCTTTATGTTAAAGTTTCTGGCTGATGAAGTGGGTCTATAGTTCTTCCATAATTTATAAAAAAAAAAAAAATCTTATCCTCAACTTCACGTCTCCTACCTGATCCATACATTTAGCAAGTTTCTATTTGTCCCTTAAGATAAATAGGAAAGCCCATTTGATTTCTAGAGTTTAATCAAAGGAAATTATCAAGAATAGCTAATATTTATTGCACACTTTGTGCTGAGCACATTACCTTCATTAACAAAATTTAATTTGCCCAATTGCCCTGTGATGTAAGCACTCCTCCCCATTTTACAGATGAGGAAACTTAAAAAATTTCAAACAAATGCTTAAAAGAAATGGGTAAATCTAGAAGTCAAACTTACCTCTTACAAAAAGTATAGAACTGTGAAAAAAGTGATTTGTTTTTTGTTCAAAAGTATTTGTGAACACAAATGTAAAGAGAGCCAGGAGACAATATACAATGAAGTATTATAGTGTTATGCTATGATGGGCCTTTTTTGTTTGTGATTTCTTTACATTTTTCCGTTTTTTAACTGAGAACATAAGAACATACTACCTTTAAAAGTGGGAGGATAAAAGAATTAGGGTAAATTCAGATATCCCTTCAAGCAAAGTTCCCCTCATACCTCTGGATTCATGTTGAGTTGACTACCACTTCCAGCATCCAAAACACTTGCTAATTCATTCATTTTGTTCATTCAAAAAACACTTACTGACTGATTCTGGGTGCCTAGCATTGTTTTAAGTTCTGGGAAAACAGCCATTAATAAAACAAACAATAAAATAAGTTACCTCTCCTTCCTGGAATTTACACTCTCTCTGTTGGCAAGAGCAGGCAAAAAGCAAGCAAAAGATCAACGAAGATGAATATCGAATAGTGATAAATAAACCCAATGAAGGTCATCAAAACAGGACGAGCTAATAGAGAATTTCTTTGTGGTCAATTTAGCTGGAAGTGGTCTATGAAACTTTTTCTGAAGATGCAGGCCTCCAGATGCTCAATGTAATGGAACTTAAGTTCCACCTGTAACAGGAGGCCATAATATTAATAGAGTGACCAACCATCCTCATTTATCCCAGACAGAGAATTTCTGGGACTCAGGACTTTTAGTTTTAAGATCAGACAGTCCCAGGCAAACTGGGCCAAATTGGCCACCCCAAGTATCAACCCCACCTTGTTGTAAGAGAATATGTGTTCATAAGCACTTGACTGTGCCAGACACATAGTAGGCCAGCAAATGACAGCTATTTTAACAATAAGTATCCAGTACAGCCAAGCTCTGCCCCTTATTCTTTGTCATGTTCAGAAGTAGACATTACTGACCTCATTTTTATAGGGAAAGATGGAGACTATAAAGGAAGCTAATTGCCTATTAAGGACACAGTAAATGAAGGAGCTGGGGTTCAAACTCAGGATCTGCCTGAGCTCAGAGCCAAAGCTCTTTCCTTTCTTCAGCGCCGCAGCCATGAGGCCAAGTATATTTTCAGCAACCAAAACAATTCCAACAGTTTTCATTTTTGTGCTATTTTCCCAAACTATAAATGTTCTCTTTTAGAAACAGCATTGCAAAGTAGTGAGATTGTTGGGATCATTCTGTGAATGTGAAATTTTGAAAGCACTTAATTGCTGCTTAGCGATAAGGCACACTTCATTGAAAATTATTTGGGAATTTTTCTTCCACCACACAAGGATTCAGTTCAAGAATGTGGTAAGGACATCTTGACACAAGGAAATAATTTGTCACATACATATCTGTGCTTGATGAGATTATCAATAGAACTTTCGACAGAGATTTCTAGGCTGTACTGGATTTTTCTTCCAGGATCTTCCTGTAGGTACACATTGTCATGCTTCTGCATGGGTTTCAATCCAAAATGCTCAATATCATAAATCAAATTATCAAAACAGTATGTCCTTTTGGCTGTGTGCTATCGAGCTTAGTTTGAAGATTCATTATTGTTGGAAATGTATTCATCTTAACCACACTGCATGGTTCTCGCCGGCAGTGCTATGCTGTCTGGACCACAGAGGGTTCACCAAATTCAATTACCACTTCAATAACACTACTGGCACTTGCTGAACTCTGAATAATGACGAATTCTCTGCAACCATCCAGCTGAGGACTGCGAATTACTGTTACATTAAGCCAGCTGTTCTGGGGGATAATCAGGGGGTGCAAAGGGTAAGGATGTCAATGTTGTACCATTCTTCCTAAAGGATGTGTGTCTCTCCTTAGACCAAGAAAATTAAGGTCTGAATTTCAGCCTACAAAAGAGCTCTACAAAAGAATATACAGTTCCATTCAAATGCAGCATCTCACAGAATGAATTGACCACTGGTTCTACTGGAAAAAGCCTGGAAACAAATGTTTTATAATCCAAGAAGAGGATGTTGCTTGGACTTATATTTTATGAGCAAAATCTGAGAAGCAGGTTTGCTTGTAGCAGAGGTTCAGAAGTCTGGAAGAGGTTACAAAGCTCTTTGTGTGGGTTAAGTAAGGGTCACTATGCTCCAAACGAACCCAGATTTGTCTTGCTGAAGCAAGGCCACCCACAAGATCCTTGGAGGACCTTGGCAGAGGAGATGCCAGGAAATGCAAGTTCTAGTTCCTCTAAAAATTTCTAAATTTCAAAAGTGAAAATTTTCCCTGATACATTGCAGAGCATCTCAGCTCCCAGAAGAAAGGACAAAGACTACAAGGATCCTGTTGGATGGGCCCTGTCATGTGCCCTAATTCCGTATCCTTGTTCAAGAATCTACTTTAAGTTTACCTTCTCTGAGAAGGCTTCTTGACTGGCACCCTTTTTCCACCAACAGAACTGACCACACCCTCTCTTGTGCTCAGCTGCTGCTTGTAATAATTTTACTAACACAGCAGCTAAAATACCCCCCCTCTGTTATTAGTTTTCAAGTCCCTCCTCCACTAGACCCTAAGATCCATGAAGGCAGAGACCTTGGCTGATTTTCTTACCACTGCTTCTCACTGTGCTTCTCACATTTTCCCATCACATTACGCTAAGCAGCTAAGCATAATGAACACCTAGCAGAAATCCAGCATTTCAGGCCAAAGTTTCGGTGGCATGCCACATTTTTCAATTAAAAATTCAGGTAAATCTTGACTTCTCTTTAATATATCCATATATCTTCAAGTAAATTGATGCCCCAGAATGATACACAATGTCTACACTGAAGTTTCATATCTCCTTGCATACTTCACATAGTCAAAATAGCAGTTACAATAATTTCAAATTTTATCTCACTTTAGAAGCCACCAATTGTAAGATATACTATTAATTTATGTATCAAAAAGACATAAAATTATGTCAATTCACCTAAGACATATAGTCAACTGTAAGATTTATCTTACTTTCATAAATATTTTAAATGTTGATTTTACAATATACATAATTTAAAAAGAAGATTTTTAAGAGAGACAAAGTAAAGGAAAAAGAGTAATAATATTTACAAGATTATTAAGTACCAGGCAATATGCAAAGTGCTTTACATAGATTACCACACTTACTTTAGTCCTTTAAGAATCTGAAGAGTTGGGTATTGTTATATCTCAAAATCACAGCTGAAGAAAACAAAGCTTTGGGGAGATAAATATATTACATAGGATCATCAATATGTTTTGTGGAAAAGTCTAGATCTGAACCCCCATATTCAGAATCCAGAATTTATACATTTAATCCCTCTGTGTTATTGTCTATGTTCTGGGGGTTACATATAGTCCAGTTGAGGAAGTAGGTAGAACATGTTCAAAAGGGTCTAATGGATGAAGACCAATTACTAAGCTCTGAGAACTTGTGCTTTGGATACTGGTCACCACCTAAGGAACTTCCCTGACAGGAGGCATGGGGTAGCATATGCAGTCTTTGCCAAACAAAACAAAACAAAACAAAAAAACACATTGAATTTGGGTAACAATTTTGAGATCAAGAACTGTCATGAATGTGGTCCTGAACTTTTTACCAACAACTGAGATGAAGGCAAGAGTTTCTTATTTTATTAGTCAATAAATTAAGTTATTAACCAATTCAACAAATATGGATTGATTATCTATAACATTCCAGGTAATGTTTTGGAATTGGGAATAAAGCAGAAAACAAGGCAAATACATATTTGCCCTCAGGAAGCTTAGAGTCTGGGGGATTGTGTTAGTTTTTTCTCAGACCTCAGTTTTTTATATTAAATTATCAAGTCTTTCTAGCCTTCCCTCTTCTGCTTGCCATTTTGACTATTTTCATGACAGTGGGCTCCATAGAGCTCAATCCCATATTGGGTGCCCCCTAAATTCCAGAAAGGATCCAGAAAAAGTAATATCCAAAACTGAGTGTAAAGCAGTTCAGACCTTTGTTCTTATGTAAACCAGTTCCTCATCTGAAGCCTATTTAGAAGCCAGTTTCTCATCTGAACATCAGCTACTTACAGAGGTCCCTCTGCAGCAACCATGGGAAAAGAGAGTCTCTTGTGCCTAAGCACATACTTGGAAGATTTCAGACACAGAGAGATAGGGTTTCAGAGGTCTCCCTCTAAGTCTTCATTCATTAAGAGAACTGTCTATCCTCCAAGCCTATGTCCAGGGGCTTGTTCAGAGAGATCATTTGACCTTTTTCCCCTTTGGCAGAAGGGCTCAACTTTTATTGTGTCCAGACTCTTCTCGTTGCTATATATCATCTACCTGGAAGTCCTCCTTCCATTAGCTTCATCTTTTGAAATCTTATCTATCATTCAAGGCCCATCACAAAATGGTATCCACTAAGTTTTTCCCAATTTCTTTTCAATCCTCCCTTACAACATGCCTCTTCAGCTGAGACAAAAACATAGTAGCAGAACATATTGGGAAACACCAAACTTGGAAAAAAACATGTTCTACTTGAATAGCTTGTGGACTTCTGTGCCCATAAAACAAGGATATTGAATTCACCAGCTTCTGTGGTCCCATCCATATTGACTTATAGAGTACCTACTACATGCCATGCACTTATAAATTTCATCTTTACAGCCTAATATTTCTTTGTAACAATGTTACAAGATTAGTACTATTTTCCTATTTTATAGATGAGACAGGTAAGGACTCAAACCCAGAGGCACCTGACTGTGGAGGCCAGACTGCCTGCAGGATGACTTACCCCCAAAGCTTGAAATGCCCTTTCTCTTTCTTTTCTTTTTTATTATCATGAGCATTCTGAAGGCTGAACTCATTACAGTAAAAGCACTTTAGGTTTCTGGATTAGAAAATAACCACCATAGCCTTCAGATTTATTCTGGTCTCTCTAGGCACTGTGATAATGGAATAAGCAATGCAAATATTAATTAAAACTGTATGTATACAATATCCCTCAAAGTGGTAGAGATATGAAAAAGTCAACAAAGGAACCAGCTATTAAAACTACACCCTACCAACCTTATAGCCCAAGTAATCTTGAGCAAGAAGAACAAAACAGGAGGCATCACAATCCCAGATTTTAAGATATACTACAAAGATATGTATAATCAAAGCAATATGGTACTAGCACAAAAATAGACACATAGATCAATGGAACAGAATAGAAAGCCCAGAAACAAAGCAACACTTACAAGGATAATTAATGTACAACAGAGAAGACAAGAATATACAATGGGAAAAAGACAATCTTTTTAATAAATGGTGTTAGAAAAACCAGGAAACTACATGCAAAAGAACGAAACTGGACCACTTTCTTATACTATACACAAAAATAAATTTAAGATGATTTAAAGATGTAAATGGGAGACCCAAAACTCCTAGAAGAAAACAGAAACAGTAATCTCTTTGATATTAGCCTTAGCAACACTTTTCTAGATATGTCTCCTCAGGCAAAGGAAACAAAAGCAAAATTGAACTACTGAGACTCCACCAAAATGAAAAGCTTCTGCACAGTGAAGGAAACCATCGACAAAATGAAAAGGCAACCTACTGAATGAGAAAAGATATTTACAAATGATATATCTGATAAAAGGTTAATATCCAAAATATATAAAGAATTATACAGCTCAACACCAAAAAAAAACACAAATTATCCGATTTAAAAAAATGAATAGAAAACCCGAATAACATTTTTTTCTAAAAAAGACAAAGATGCCCAAAAGATACATGAAAAGATTCTCAACATCACTAGTCATAAGAGAAAAGCAAATCAAAACCAAAATGAGATATCACTTTACATGTGTTTGAATGACTGGAATCAAAAAGACAAGAGATAACAAGTATTGTCCAGGTTGTAGAGAAAAAGGAAACCTTGGGCACTGTTCGTGATGCACACTGATGCAACCATTGTGGAAAACAGCACAGAGGTTCCTCAAAAAAATTAAAAAAAATAGAATTACCAAATAATCTAGTAATTCTACTACTGGTTATTTACCCAAAGAAAACAAAAATACTAATCCAAAAAGATATATGCACTCCTATGTTTATTGCAGCATTATTTATGATAGCCAAGATACAGAAGCAACCCAAGTGCCCACTGACAGATGAATGGATAAAGAAGATGTGATAAGTATATATACAACGGAGTCTTACTCAGCCATAAAGGATAATGAGATCTTGCCACTTGCAACAATATGGATGGGCCTAGAGGAGATTATGCTAAATGAAAAAAGTCAGACAGAGAGAGACAGATACCATATGATTTCACTTATATGTGAAATCTGAAAAATACGACAAATAAACTGTTCTCTCTGTTAAATACAGAGAACAAACTTGTGGTGGCCAGAGGGAAGGTGGGTGGGAGGATGAATGAAATAAATAAAAGGGAGTAAGAAGTACAAACTAGCAGTAATAAAATAAATGTCATGGAGATGTAAAGTGCAACATAGGGAATACAGTCAATAATATTGTAATAATGTTGTATGGTGACTATACTTATGATGAGCACTGAGTAATGTAAGAACTGTTGAATCAATACGTGTACATCTGAAGCTAATATAACATTGCATGTTAATTATACTTCATTTTTTTAAAAAAAAAACTTTTATTTCATAAATAGCTGTTAAAAAAAACATACCAACCAATCAATGAATTTGATTTGTTTTTTTTTACAGGACCACTTGGTTTGTCAGGCTGCTCAAACAAAGGATCAAGGTGCATCTATAAATACAAAGCTTTGTAGACAGAATCATTGAATTAGATCATTTTTTGAAATGAATCATTTCAGGGGTGCCTGAGTAGCTCAGTGGTTGAGTGTCTACCTTTGGCTCAGGTCATGATCCTGGGGTCCTGGGATCGAGTCCCACATCAGGCTACCTGCGTGGAGCTGGCTTCTCTCTCTGCCTCTCTCTGTGTCTCTCATGGATAAATAAATAAAAATCTTTAAAAACAAAAACAAAACTAAAGAAATGGATCATTTCATTTAAACAATTTGTTTGTAACCCAAGTTACTCACTAGTTAAATCTCATTCTATATATTAAAAACAGTTCATCCATTTGGTAGGCCTTTAGTGACATTTTTAAAACAACCTATACTATATATCAAAGAAAAAATGCATTAATTAGTTAATACTTTTATTTAACTGAAGCTTGGGATCATCTGAAGTGTGACCATATACCTCTTGTCATATTACATTGGTCATCACAGATAATTCTGACAATATTGGACACAGATTCTTTAACAAAAGAGCTGAACTTCATAACACGCCGGGAGGTTTAATGCAATACAGATTTCTCGAACTTGGAACAAAAGTAAAGTACTATTTTCTAAAAGCCTTGCCTTTTAGTGGGCATCTTTTTCTCTCAAGACTTTGTATTGATTTATACATTTCTTCAATCCTATATAAGTTAACTGTGGATTTACAAGGCCCTCAAATTTCACAAGCTGCACACCATTATTTTCACTGATTTTTCCACTACTCTTTTGGTTTTGTGCCTTTCTCTTCTTCAATGAGTGAATAACTGAAAATGTCCAGGGAAGATATTTAATTGTATTCTGATGAGGGATCAAATATTATTTGACTTGAGTGTTCCCTGAACTCTGCAGTCTCACCCTGAAATATGCAGTAACAGCCAAGATCCCTGATTTTTGCTATAAGCCTTTATCCCACCCTGGCTAGCAAGGTGTATGTAGCATGTTGTACATGGGCCGTAAACCCAAAGGCAAATGTGCTTTTACTGGTAATATAGAGTTATTATAGGCACTTGGTCAAATTTTAAACTACTCATGATTTGTAACTTTTATAGAATAAAAAGCCAACTTAGGTGTTATTTGCTACTTCAGATTCCCTTGGTGGTTACATGATTTGGTGTTAAGGGAGAATTGATACATCACAACTTCTGAAGAACCACCTAGACAAATGGTAAAAGGATGCAGCTTTGTTTCCAAGCTATTGTGTCTGTGTTCTCTTCTCTCTCTCTCCAACTAACCAGTTTCTTGTTTTCTTCAAAAGATTTTTGGAAAATACAAGCACTCCCTAGTCCATTGGCCCACTGGGATGACAGTGAGTTATAACGTTTGCTGTGTGTGCCCACTGATGACCTCTTTTTAGGCTAAACCATCAAATTGGGGGCAGCCCCGGTGGCTCAGAGGTTTGGTGCCACCTTTGGTCCAGGAAGTGATCCTGGAGATGGAGTCCCACATCGGGCTCCCTGCATGGAGCCTGCTTCTCCCTCTGCCTGTGTCTCTGCCTCTCTCTCTCTCTGTGTCTCTCATGAATAAGTAAATAAATAAAATCTTTAAAAAAAAAAAAAAAAAACATTGGGATCCCTGGGTGGCGCAGCGGTTTGGCGTCTGCCTTTGGCCCAGGGCGCGATCCTGGAGACCCGGGATCGAATCCCACGTCGGGCTCCCGGTGCATGGAGCCTGCTTCTCCCTCTGCCTGTGTCTCTGCCTCTCTCTCTATCTCTCTGTGACTATCATAAATAAATAAAAATTAAAAAATAAATAAATAAAAAATTTAAAAAAACATGAAATTGCTTTATTAAGTTTAGGAAACCGTGTTTGGGGATCATCCCTAAATTTAAGAGGTAGAAAGCAAACACAGGATAAATCTCTACATAAGCACAACTAAGAAAAAGCTTTTACCCATTTGTAATAGTCCATTGCGCAGCCTCATGCTCAATCTGAAATTATCATAGCCATTATTATGGGTCATAGATAGCACCTTATGGGCTATGTTTAACTCTTTTCACTCCTCTATGAAATATCAAGCAGTAATTCTATACAAGACGGGTATTCAATAAATGTTGGATAAAAAATAAAAGAACAAATTGATGAGAGGATGGAAGGATCATTGGACAGAGAGATTAGGTGACTGGATAAAGGTATTAATTGATGAGCAAACAAATAGATAAGCAAAAAAATAGAACTAGAGCTTTATGACTACAATTCACTGACCCCTTAAATAAAAAGTTTACCTTTGTAAAATTGATGCTAAAATTCTGGAAAGTTCCATTAGTGATGATCTCAGGAATCTGTCCAAGATTCACATCTACCCACACCTACTGTCCCATACCCCCCTTCCTGGTTTGCAACAACCCTCCAATTAGTTATATGCCTTATTTTTCACTATTCCTGTTGATTCACATCCCTAGCCTTAACATGGCCCAATTTCTGATGTATGTCCTCCAATCATGGTCTCCTTAAATTCGTCCTTTCCATCTCTTTGAGCCTAGCCAGCAACATTGGCCTGCTATCCCCAAACCTGTCCATCAAGGCAAGGCATAGGAATTGGATAGTTTACTTAAACTGTTAGACTTAAAACCAGCACAGTTTTAAATTATATTGTTGATTCCCTTTGTCTTTCCCTGAATAACAAAAAATTCTAACACCATTGTTTACTAAAGGTCCTTCTTTGCCACCAGATACCCAATTTTTATCAGGATTAAGGCCATACTGGGAAATGTGTGTAAAAGTAATATGTAAATTCCAAATTCCCATTTGGAGGAAGCTATTATTAGGGGTCATTAACTGTCTATACAACTCCAAGACATTTGAATATAAATTCAAATTTTTTATCATCCAGATGCTTGATATTTGAAAAAGCCCATTTGGCATTCTAGTCCCAATCCTCTGGATGATTAATGGAGCAATAAGAAGGAAAAGTCAATGTTTGTCATCTTGTAGACATTTTCCCTATAAAGTTTAAGTACCTTAACTGTGCTGCAAACAGAGAAGGAAATATTATAACTCAGCTTTAAAATTTTTGGCCATATGCAAAAATGGCCTAGCAATGTGAGTCATTTAGCTAAAAGAATCAATGACCACTGGCAGACAAGACAATTACCCCGGTTTTGGATATGTTTCTATGCTTTGGAGAAGATCATATAAAATGTTTTAGAGTGTAACTCTTGTTACAAATATTCTTTATGGTGGTAAGAAGATGATGTATCACAAATAATACCTCTCTATCTTGATTCAATTTAACAAGACAATATTTACTAAGCAATCAGTGTAGGTAAGGTTATTCTCATGAAGGTGGTATGCAAAATGCCCTATGATTTTGATGTTTGGAATCCGAACTTAATTCCATGAAGACATGGTATATCGTTATATGAAAATTAATTAACCTAGCATTTACTGAGCACATATGAAACTCAAATACAGCAGAGTATTCTTCTATTGCAGAAGATACTCATTGCTAACCCATGTAGGGTACTCAAAGAATTCAGTTTTCTCTCCAGCCTGGAAGGAACTTTCCTGCTGTTATTACCAGACTCTGGGCCTCGGACCTGCTGCTATCATGCCAATACTTACAGCAGCTTCATATAGTGGTAATCTATAGTAGGGTGAGGGATAAAATAGGGGAAATGTGCTCTTCCAATTATATTGCCCCAAGTGTCCACAAAGATGGCTGGGAAACTAATAACTTCTCTTCTCTGAAATCCACCTTACCTCTCTTCCTTATACCAAATATTTACTAGGCTATGATGGAAACATATAACGGAATAGGTAGAGTTGATCTTTAAAGAAAAGTATGGAGTAATAAAGGAGAGGTTAACTTTTTCCAACTTCAGCATTCCTTTGTGCCTCACTAGCAAAGGAAATCTTTGAAAGTGTGCTCCAAATGAATTCTTTGTATTTCCTTAATATTCCTTACTTTTTCACATAACATTCTCTCAAGCACTCTACTCCAAAGCCCAATATACTCTCTCAGATAACTCCACCTCTCCCTAATAAAGTCCCTTTAGGGCTACTTAACTTTTACAAACTCAAGTGCCTGAGGAATTAGCCTGAGGCTAATGGAAGTTCTACTCAACTCAACTTGTTTGACTTATGAGGGTAGAGCTGGATCAGAGTCATGTGAATGAGGCAAAAAATGAATGTTCTGAGTTTCACCTTTTGTCCTCAAGAGATTCAGCTGAAATCCTCAGGAGTTGACCTAAGAAGGGAGAGTATCTCAGGACAAGGATTGGTTTTTCTTCAAAAATAAAACAAGCCCAAACCAAAAAGGAAAAAAAAAAAAAAAAACTATCTATTGTGATACATGAAAACTGATATATTTCCTTTCAGCATGACTTTGACCTCACCCTTTGTGGAAACAATGACCGTGGAATTTTTTTCTTTTTAAGATTTTATTTATTTATGCATGAGAGACATGGTTGGGGGGGGGGGGGGGGCGGGGCAGAGACACAGGCAAAGGCAGAAGCAGGCTCCATGCAGGGACTCAATCCCAGGTCTCCAGGATCACGCCCTGGGCTGAAGGCCGCGCTAAACTGCTGAGCCACCAGAGCTGCCCTGACCCTGGAATTATTGAAGGAGGAGCCTTGGATTCTTAGGTCTGATATATGCTCCTCCATCCTAATGAGATAGCTCCAACTTTAATTAGATTGGTTTTCATTCCAAATTATTCTTACACACATTATCTCATTCAATTCTCATAACTACTCACTGAGGTACTGATTTTTCTGCCCATTTTACTTGTTAAGATCCCTTAGAGTTCTAGTGCTCTCACATTTTAGTTAACGATGCTGGCATTTTAGAGAAAAATATGCAAACTGTAAGCTCAAAAGAAATAACTTATAATAAGTTCATTTGAACCATCAGTCATGTTTCCCACAAATGATGTAAGCTTTTAATTGCCTAACTTTTCCAAAAGAATAGTAAAGAATCCGGCTGGTTTTGTGGCTTATGGCCTCTTCTAGAAAGCTCTTAAACAGTATCCATTAGAGAACTTGGAGAAGACAATCTTCATTAAATGGATGTCACCCCATGATCATATACTGGGAGTATGCCTATTTCTCTGTATTGCAAAGCACAGCAAAATATGTTATACAATACTACTCTTATAGACTATAAATCATAACCCATTTTGCAGATGACAGATCTAGCCAAGAAAAATAAAGTAAGGGTGAGATTTCTATTCTTCCCAAATCATGCTTCATTCCAATTTATCCTTAATATCAGAGAAGGATAACTGATGCTCTTTGGATGAGCTCATTTAAACATGTCAAACTCTTTCCACAAAGATTAATTAGAGCATGTCAGCTACATTGGTGGCAAAGCCATCTTGTTTTAAATCTGCAAGAAGTAATATACAAAGTAGGATTACAACTGCTCAATCTTTAGCATGACATGCATAAAATCAATATTTCAAGCTCCTTTGAGAGTTACAGCCCAACATGCTGCTAATGAATCGTCATAATGACCTCAGCCAGCCCCTCCTGTCCAGTGGGGAAATGGGATTACTCAGCCGTCAAGGAGGGACTCAAAGCCTGGGCAATTCACAGGGGCTGTGGACAGGCAGATGGTTTTCCAGAAGACAAATATCAGATGTACAAGTTTCCTAGATGCCATGTCATTATCAGTCCCAGCTGCTCCAAAGTCAGCCAGCCAAACTCAGTCATTTGAAAGGCTTTGGGGAAAGCAAAGCAGGGGCATATATTCAGAGACCATCCTGAATGACTTCTCACTGAACCAAAGATCCCAATAGCACTACTTCTAAATATTCCATACAGAAAGAGGCCTCAAAATTTCCTATAGGAGATCTTGTTTCTCACTGAATGAAAGCACTTCCTGTTTAGTTCTCTCTCTGGACTTATCATCAATGTTTTAATTTCTGAATTTCCAAACTGTAAAAAACTGAAGTCTTTTGAAATTTGAACAATCTAGAATCTCCAAAATTTCTCCCATTATTGTTTTAAAACTCCAGCTTTACCTGAGGATGCTTTAAGAATAATCTGAAAAAAATATATGGTTGAGCATTGACTAGCACAACATTTTCAATTGAGGATAATTTTGCTCCCCAGGGGATGTTTGGTAATATCTGAAGACATTTTTTATCCTAATAACTGGGAGGCTGCTACTGGCATTTAGTGGATAGTGGCCAAGAATGCTTCTCAGCACCCTGCAATGCACAAGGCAGCCCAAACAACAAGGAGTTATCCATCCAAAAATGTCAATAATACCACTGTTAGCAAGCCTTGCACTAGCATAATGACAAATGCTTAAGTTTAATCAATGACAAAAGCTCAAATTAAACCACAGGTTTCAAACTCCTCAGACCATGGTACAGGAGGCAAAGAAAAAGGCAGGCTAATTATTTCAATGTCAACTAATAAGAAATCTCCAAAAGTAGGTGTTGCAGAATCCACTTCTGTGAAAAGAGCAAGCAAGCCAAAAAATACATGTGGCCTTACAGTTGGCCATGAGAACACAATGTAGAACAGAAAATTCCAGGGATAACTGGAAAAGGGAAGTGATACCCAAACAGATTTCCCCCTTGTGACATATGCTAGCTGACTTAAGTACCCCCCCAAGTCCCCAAAGTGTTAATTTCCAGAAAAACTGAAAAAAGGAGTTAAGATAAACATCAGCTGTGAGTTGTTCTTAAGCCCCAGTCAAAGAGGGATCTTGAAATATATTTTTCATTCATTTTCTCTCTGTCTCTCCCCTATGTGAGAAACATGGCACGCACAATTGGCGCCTATATTATCCTTTGGCCAATACTTTATCCCAGTTGCCTTAGCAACTGTCAATATTTGTCTGGTATGTCACAGTCCCAGTTGGCTGATGTCTGGTTCAACATTTTCTTGTAAAGTTTAGGGAAGGGAGACACCCAGTGGTCTAAATTAACTGAGCTGCGGAAAACCATCTTCCACTTCACTTTATTTTCACTTGAGAGATGTTTATTAATTCTTAAAGCTGACTCTCTTTTAATGATCAACAATCCCCACAGTTAAACCTGCAGAAACAGTGGAAGAACAGAGGTTGGAACACTTACTTTTTCTATAAAGGATGAAACAGTAAATATTTTAGGTTTTGTGGGTGATTCAGTCTCTCCGTTGCAATTACTCAACTCTGCGGTGTAGCACAAAAGCAGCCTTAGACAATATATAAACAAATAAGCATAACTGTATTACAATATAATTTTATTTACAAAAGCAGGCAGAAGACCACATTTGGCCCAAAGGTAATAGTTCACCAACCCCTGCAAAGGAAGATATTTTTATCCTCTCTCAGTCTGCACAAGCAACTGCCCCCTCCATTCCCCGTAAATTTCAAGAATTTGAAAGAATCACTGCAAAAAGAAGCAACATTAACATTTAGTCAATAGCATTGGTACCATTTGTTGTATGTGTACTATGTTCCTGTCTCTCTTCTAAACATCAGGGTAACAGCAAGATACGAGACAGTCAAAAATCCTTGTCACTGTGGAGCTTATATTTACAGTCAGTAATATAATCTATAAAATAAAATGTCTTGTAAGGGAAGTGATGTGCAGAAAATTTCAAAGGGGGATCAGGTAAGAAATATTCTGCTGAGGAAGTGTTACAGGATGAATTGTGTCCCTCATAAACATATCCTGAGATCCTGGTACCGGTGAATATGATCTTATTTGGAGATAGGGTCATCACAAATGTAAGCAAGTTAAAATGAGGTCATTAGGGTGGGCCCCAATCCAATATGATAAGTGTCCTTATAAAGAGAGAAAATGCCATGTGAAGACAGAGACACACTGTGAAAACCTTCCAGTGATAACAGAGGCAATACTAGAGCAATGCCTCAGTAAGCCAAGGAATACTTAGGATTGCCTACCACCACCAGAGCTGGGAAGAGGCAGGAAAGGATTCCACTCAGAGTCTCTGAGGGAGCAAGGTCCTCGTGACAATCTCATTTCAGACATCTCACCTCCATAACTATGAAAGAATACATTTCTATTGTTTTAAGCCACACAGCTTGTGCTATTTTAGTACAGTAGCCCTGGGAAATTCATACAGGAAGGAAAGGAATTGTCATCAGAAAAAGGGTGGTAAGGAAAAGCTTCACTGAGAAGGCAAAGGAGACATTCACAAGCATAACTGTGTGAAGGGAATCCAAACAGGGGAAACAGCAATGTGAAGTCCCTGAGGCAGGAGAGAACATAAGGATGCCCTTCTTCCCAGGGCAGAGTGGGAATGAGGAGTAAAGGAGGCAGTAACATCAGAGGGGTGAAGGAGGAAGAGAATAGCAGGTACATAAGCCATTGCATGGAATTTGGGCTTTATAACTGACTGGGTTATAAAGAATTTTGAACAGAAGAGTGACATACGATATGACTTATTTTTAGAAAGGATTGTTCTGACTGTTCTGTTGAGAGTATAACCTACGGAAGCAAAGGCCTATTATGAGGGTACTGTAGTAATCTGGGTAAGAGTTTCATGCAGACGTATGGAGGAGGGGAGAAGTATAGGGTTTGCTGTTAGAACAGGATCTGATGACATATTGGATGTGAGACATGGAAGAAAATGAGGCTCAAGATTAGATCAAGGTGTTCTCTTCCTGCAAACTGTAGTTGGTACTTATGATGGGGAAGATTGGGGTAAGAGCAATTTTTTGTGTAGGAGTATGTCAAAAGTTCACTTCTGGACGTGTTATGATTGGGATGCTATCAGTTAAACAGGTAGATTTATGAGTCTGAAGCTCAAGGGAAATTTTTAGGATAAAGATTGAAATATAGGTATAGTTAGTACATAAATTGTGTTTAAAGCCAAGAGATCAGATGAGGTTGACAAGAGTATACATATAGATAAGTGGAGAAGAAGAGAGTTCAAAGGATAGATCACTAGGGCACTGCAATTCTCACTAACTGGGGAGAGGAGGAGGAATCAGTTAAGAACAGCAAGAAGAAGCTACTAGAAAGACAAGAAAAGAACCATGTGAGATCCTGGAAGGCAGTGAAGGAAGAAAGATGTGATAAGATGATAAGATGTATGATATGCTCTAAGTTTAAGTATAATGAGCACTGAGAAGTGCCGTGTTAAGCTGGATTTATCAATGTGGAGGTCACAAATAAGGTGAACATACAATTTATCATCTAAATCAAGACATTTTGAGACTGAAAAATTATTCCTAGAGAACAGGCAGAGGCAAGGACTATCTGTACAAACTGAGATGTGAGTCACCGTAGTCATGGAAATATTGACAAGAGCTGTTTCATGGGTGTGATGGACTGATTGCCTGAATGGATTGGGTTCAATAGAGAAAGTGTGGAGATAAATCAGAGGTAGTGATTGCGGGTAACGTTTCAGGGAGCTTGCAATAAAATGAATAAAAAGAACAATATTGGTAAAAAGGTTGTTTTGGTTTGGTTTGGTTTTAATATGGAAGGCATTATGGAAATTTTGTGTGCTGATGGGAAAGAACTAGAAAACAAGGGGAAAAATGGCCTGAATCAGAGGTTGGAGGGAAGAGAATTGCTAGAGCTATGACATCTAAGACACAAGCAGAAGAACTGCCTTAGATATGTATGTAGATATGTCATCCCTATTAACAGAAGGCAAGGCAGAGAAAGTAAAGCACTGATTAAGGCAGATGGATAGATAGAGCGGTGAGAATTTGTTGAACTTCTCCCATTGCCTAAAATTTCCCACGCTGGAGAAGTTGAGGAGGGGGAAATAAGAAGAAGGAAGTGGACATGGGGTGGTGGGCCATGGTCCTACCGCAGGACCTGTGGACAGAACTAAGACTGGATTCAATAAGGCACCATCTATTGCATCGGGGAGGGGGCGGGTGGTCGACCCAGTTCAAGGCAATCCATGAACTACATATGGGAAACCACTGATTTCCCAAGAAAATGGACTGAAGTAGTACTCGATGGAGGTGAATGAATGTTAGAGATAAGCTTAATAGGCCATACATTCAGGTCCTAGCTCCTCCATTTACCTATGTTAAATTTGAACTAGTCCCTTAAACTCTTTGGGCCTCTGTATTCTCATACACAAAATGCAGATCATCACATCTCCCTCATCAGGGAATGAGATAGTTGTATGCGCAAATATCAAATACCATTCTTTTCATAAGGCATTTTGAATTTGAAAGATTGCCTAAGTTTGTTGCTTTATTATGACAATTACAATTACTATCATCCTCGTTACTATTATAAAGCAACAGAATTTGGTGATGTTTCAAATTCAGAAGATATGGAAAATAGTATTATGATTAATTCATAATCAAATTAGGAAATTATGTTATGATAGTAGTTATGATACATTGTTATCATTGTTATTATGCTTCCAAAATATTAGGTCATGGTCTGTAACCTGGTTTTTAATCCCGAATTCCAGTTAATGTCAGGGATATTTGTGAGAAATGTTCATAAAATATTTTCATTCTGTAAGAAGGCTACATTTTTAAGAAAACATGGGATATATATATATTTTTTTATCATTCTGAGGTCGATATAAGGGAAATGATTGCCTTTCCTACCAAGACAAGTGTTCATATTTAAGCCAGAGGGCTGAAGTATATGACCTCCAAGAGTCCTTCTAACTCTAAGCTTCTATATTCAAGTCTACTCAGGTTTATTCAAATCGATGGCTTATCAGTTTTCCACAAATTACTCTCTGAATCAAGCACGGCTGTAACTCAAAGTCACCGGATCCTTCTTGTCTGCAGATAAAAATGAAGTGACCTTTACGTCCACAATCAAAGTTTCTGTTCTTGACCTTGAACTACATCTGCAGAATCTTTCACACACATACACACACACACATCAGGTTCTTCCCTCAAGCATTTTGAGAATCCTCTGAAATAAATGTTTGTATATACTCACATTCAGTCAGGTAGCCACTGATACCATTTGAAAATCCTCGATATTCTTTCTACCTGGGTCTGATTTCCTTGAATCAATACTTGCCCATGATCTTGCTTGAGATAGGTTTTCCATTGTCATTGTCAACAACCATCTTGAGATTATGAATATAATATCCAAGGGGGCTGTCTCTGGAAGCTCCCAAGCTACTCAGGTTGGAAATGTCAGAGAGGTCTGGGTTCTGAGCAGAAGTGGGAAATGGACTGAGCGGTTAAGAGTGAAGACTTTGGTGTCAGACATTCCTGTGTTCAAATTCTACTCTGGCAGACAAGATTTATAAGCTTGGTCAAGTCTCTTATTCTCTATGAGCCTCAGTTTATTGTTCTGCAAAATGAAACTCCTCTCACAGGTTTGTTATGAGAATTATATGTGATAATACATGTAATGTTGGAACTATGATCAAAATATAGAAGCTTTCATACTCACTTAGGTTCCAGATAGATAGTTTTGGGGATGAAAACCTACATTATATCTGCTGCACTGGGCCATCTTAAGCACACTCAACATGCACACTCATGAACCAGATCAAAGGTCCATAGGTATATTTGAGAGTTATTCTGGCTCAGTGTTTTCTCCAGTCATTTCATACACTGGCTTCAGAAGGTCTTCGTCTTGTTTGGGTTCATACTTTGGCCTCTTCTCTTTGCCTGGACACTTTGAGAATGATGGAAAAACTTTAATCCTTTCCTTAGTCCTCTCATCATTACTACTTCTGAAATACAATTTGAGTTGTCACCTGTTTTTCCATCGCTTCCACCCCGGTTCATAGCAGAAGTAACTCTTGCCTGAACTACTTCAGAAGGTTTCTGATTCATCTTCTCATTTCTTCTCTAACCCCGCTTTGTTGTTTTCATAACAAAGCATGTGAATAGTCCACTCCTCTGTCCATTATATTTCAAATAAAACCCAAATGAATTACCACAGAGTGGAGAAGACAATTCAACTTGCTATCTATTGAAATCTGTTCTCCTCCTTTATAATAATAGAGTTGTAGCAGAGATGCAGCTACCCAGCCAGGGATACCGTCCTGCTTGTACCTGCATGTGGCCTTATGTGTTAGTCAATCTAATGAGGCATAACAAATTATCCTCAAATCTAGTGACTTAAAAATCATGCATGTTTTTACTATTGCAGAGTTTCTGTGGATCAGAGATTCAGAAGCAGCTTACTGTCAGGGTATTTCATAAGTCTACAGTCCAGATTTTGGACAGGGCTGCAGCCATCTGAAGGTTTGATTGGGACTGAAAGATCCTCTTCCAATCTCACTGTGGTTATTGACAGAAGGCCTCAGTTCCTTGGTATCTAATGGCCAGAGAATTTACTTCTTTTGCCATGTGAATTTCTTTAGAAGTAAGTGTCCTCATAACATGGCAACTGGCTTCTCCCAGAGTAAGTGATCCAAGGAAGAAAGCAAGCAGGAATCCACAGTATCAGGGGATCCCTGCGTGGCTCAGCAGTTTGGCGCCTGCCTTTGGCCCAGGGCGTGATCCTGGAGACCCGGGATTGCATGGAGCTCCCTGCATGGAGCCTGCTTCTCCCTCTGCCTGTTTCTCTGCCTCTCTCTCTCTCTGTGACTCTGATGAATAAATAAATAAAATATTTTTTTTAAAAAGGAATCCACAGTATCTTTTATTAAAGTCTCTGAAGACACAAGCTATCAATTGCATTCTTTTCCATTCATTAGATGTGATCACTAAATCAACCACACTCAAAGGGGGATTCATTCACTCACATGTAACACACTCAAGACCTCTCTCTCTTGAGGTCCAGACTGGTATTTCCAAATACCTAGTAAAAACTCACTCAACATGTGTTGTAGATGTTTCATACTGAACCTACTCCCAAATAAATTCACTGTCTCTATTATCATTGATCTCTGCTCCAGTCTACTTCTCTCTTTATATTTTTTTCTGGGTTAATTGTATTTTATCCATGTAGATGGGTAACATCTTTCACCATTCTTTCCATCTCTTATATTCAGTTGGTCACCAAGTCTGTCCAAGTGTATAACAAAATTTCTCTGGAGTTTTTCTTCTGCCTTCAATCATTACTGCAACTTTCTGGAAACAGCACCTTATAACTTCCGTATCAGAATATTACAACAGATTTGTACTACTAATGCCCCTCCAGTCCTTCCTCCACACTAGTACCAGAGATCTTTCATTAAAACCAAAATCTAATCACTGTCCAGATTAAAATCTATCAGTGATCTTCCATTTCTAACATATAACCCCAAATTCCTTCATATGATACACATTTTTGCATTATTTGACTCCTGTCCTCATCTCCTTCCAATATTTTCTGCCAGAGCCCCACACATGGCCCATGTGCCAGCCACTACCAGAAAGTGCCTGAGAAGGTGGTATTTTTTTGTCTCTCCAAATTTTTGTACCATGCCCTTCTCCTACTGCTCTATTTAATATAGGCATACCTACCCTTCAAAAAATAAATCAAAGATCAATTTCCTCTTTAGACCATCTTCACTCTACTCCCTTTCCCCTATTTGGATTTTGTGCAAACCCATATTATTGAATTTATCTCCGTAATAGTTTTTATTTATATGTTTATATCCTCACAATATTCTGATCTTTTTAGAAGCAGAGGTCATAAGTAATTCAACTTGCTGACTGTCAAGGAGCAAATGTCCATATGTTGATAGGGAAAAATAGGGTTTAGTATGTAAAATTGATTTTAAAAAGGGATAGTTATCATTTCTTAACTTTTTTTAGATTTCTGCATAGACAGTTTTGACTTAAAAATATTATCTATCTGTTAACTAACTGGAACTTAAATAAAAATTTGAAACATAATAGAAAATATTATAGTCTTTGCATTTCAGAATATCCAATACATCTATTTGTTGAACACTACAGTTCTTTTCTTTGCTCTGGCAGAAAATGGCCACCAGGGAGCATTATAGTTACATATACTTTGTACAATTTCAAGTGATATACTTCAGGGCATAAATCAATTTGATAATGAAAAGTTCTTTTATGTCCCAATTTATTTAGCTATTTATGGTTTTTCAAAGAAAATCAGCAAGCAAACTTCCTAACCCTTACCTCCATTCTTCATACCACTCAGAAATCTTTCCACAGTCATATTTGGAATGTTTCCAAAGAAGAAAATTCAACTCCCCGTTTTTCTCTAACTTTAACAAACTCTTCATTAAACAAACATTTTCAAATCTCCAGCTAATTTAATAGAAAATATGGGAGGTAGAAAAAAATTCAACTAACATTTATTAGGGGCGAGACACTGTACTGGAGTGTAAAGGTACAAAAAAAGTAAGAGCCACTACATATCTACTTTTAGTAAAAAAGATAAAAGATAAATAGCTTCTTGCATTTTAAAGAGGTAAGTAATGTCATAGAATATATATGCAAAGAAGACAGCAAATAACTGTGTTGAATCCATTAGAATTAGCCAAGCTTAGGGGAAGGGGAAGCTAATTTAGAAATTTAAAAGGAAAGGCATAAATTTCTAGTATTTAAAACATATTTTTTTTTAAAGAACAATCAATTCTGAGTAAAAAAGTGCTTTCAAAATGAATGAAGAAAAGGAAATTTCCAAGATTGCTTTTAAAGAATAATAAAAGAGAAATGTAGAACAGCCTCAAACTAGTTGAGGAACAAGTAAGTAAAGAAACAACCTAAGGTTGCCTTAAGGATATATTTTCAATGTAAATCTAAAAACTAGCTTTGGAAAGAGGGAGGGTTCCAAGGATGGAGATAAGCTATTGGCCTTACACTTACCAATGATCATGGAAGATCCCAAGTGGGAACCAACTTTTACAGTCAAGCAGAAGCAAATATAAATCATCTCTGGAGGGTAGCATCCTTAATTCCCACAGATTCAAAGGGGCTTATATATGAGATGATAATCAAAGGTCACCAAGCACAGAAGATAAGCCACCATGATTGAAAGCTACCAGCAACAACAAATAAGTTAGATCCCCTAAGACTTTGGAGCACGGGACTATCAAGCCCAGAATATAAAATGGCTAGATATAAACTGTTTAAATAAATTAAAGCTTGGTGTGAATCCAACAAAACATGACTGGATCTGTATCCTGAAAACCATGAAATAAATGGAGAAACATATCATGTTCATGAATTGATAGATTCAATGTAGTACAGATGTCAATTATCACCAAATTGATGTAAAGTATTAATGTAATTCCTATCAAAATCTGAGCAAGATTTTTTTTGTAGACATAAGCAGGATTACTCAAAAAAGTTATATACGAAGGCAAAGGAAATAGAATAGCTGAAACAATTTTGAAAACCAAGAATATTATTTACTATCTAGCTCCAATAATCAAGACTGTGTGATACCAGCAGAGGAGTAGGTATATAGAACTAATTTCTTACAGAAGTGCAAAAGCAATTCAATGAAGGAAAGATAGCCTTTTTAACAGTCATGCTGGGCCAAGTAAACATTAACAGACAAAAAGATAAATCTTGGCCTAAACCTTACACCTTAAAAAAAAATAACACAAAATGGATCACAAACTTAGATGTAAATGTAAAACTATGAAATTTTTAGAAATCCATATGAGAAAATCTCCAATATCAAAAGCTGGACTTGACACTAAAAGCATGACCTATAAAAGGAAAAACTGATAAACTGGATTTTTTCCAAATTAAAAACATTTGCAGTGCAAAAGATACTGACAAGAGCATGAAAAGACAAACTATAGTGTCAGATAAAATATTAGCAAACCACATATCTGGTCAAGAAGTATTATCTAGGATATATAAAGAAACTCTAAAAACTCAACATTTAAAAACAAGCAATTCAATTAGAAATTAGACAAAAGACATGAAAAGACATGAAAAGATTTTCCCAAACAGAGCATACCAAACAATTGGAAAAGAAGCAGAAGTTCAATATTAGCTATAAGAGAAATGTAAATTAAAAACCACAGTGAGATATTACTATACTCCTTTCAGAATGACTCATAAAAAGTAGCGACAACACCAAATACTAGAGATGTGGAGAAACTGGATCACTCAGACATTGCTGGGTGGAAGTATAAAATGGGACAGTCAATCTGGAAAATCATTTGAAAATTTGTCTTAAATATTAAACATGTAACAATCACACAACCTAGTAATTGCACTCCTGCTCATTTATTCCAGAGATGTGAAAACACGTTCACATGAAAACCTGCACACACATGTCCATAGAAGCTTTATACATACCGCTAAAAAAAATGAACTATTTATTCAATGGGAAACTACTAAGAAATAATGGAACTGTTCTGCATGAGTTTAGTAGTAGATACATGATTTTATGTGTTTTTAGAAACTCACAAAACTATCTTAGGAAGAGTGAATTTTACCATATGCAATATGTAAATACTCAAGTAGGATAGTGAAGAGAAACCAAGATGAAATGCAAAGTGCAACAAGTAAGTCTAACTTACAAATAAAGGACATCACCCAACTGGAGTAGATGGGGAAGAAATGTAAAAAAGTGTTTTGGGCTGAGATGACACATCTGTTTTTTAAAAAAAAAAAGTGTTTTGACTATATGCTCTAAGATTAAAGACAAAAACTGCATGCAAACATTGTACTCTGGTTAAAGGATTTGTTTTTCACGGGAATATGGATAATTATTCCAAAATGGTTTACATGCATGCTAGGAATGAATCATTTAGTGAGAAGTTTGTAAGTGATGAGGACCAGGTTTCTCACTGTTGAAATGCCGCTGGGTTGGCATCAGAGACAGCAGTGTGACCTCGTGTTTGTTCTGATGTGTGTTTTTATATTAGGATCCATTTATCTTCCTGTATTAGGTATATTAAGATAGATAGATAGATAGATACAAAAATAAATATTAGATGTAAGTGTATTCATGGGTTAGTAGAAACACATGTATTTCCTTGATGTTAATAGGATATATAGGAACTCTTTGTGATCTTATTGCCACTTTTCTGTAAGTCTAGATTATTTCAAAATAAAAATTTTGAAGAACAAATTACATAAACTTAAAATTAAATGTGGAGTCCCTGAGTGGCTCAGTCAGCTGGGCATCTGACTCTTGATTTTGGCTCACATCATGACCTCAGGGTAACTGAGATCCAGCTCTGCACGGGGTTCCACGCTCAGTGGGGAGTCTACTTGAGACTCTCTACCTCTCCTTCTTTTTCTGCCCCTCCCACCCCTTACTCACTTGCCTTCTCTTTCTCTCTCTTGTGCACACTCTGTCTCTAAAATAAACAAATAAATCTTTTAAAATGTTTACAATTAAATGTTACATTAACAATAGAAAAGAGTAATAATGAATTGATAGGTGCAAAACATGGATGAATCTCCAAAAAATTATGCTAAGCAAAGAAAGCAAGACCTAAGAGGACACACTGTATGACTCTATTTATATGAACTTCAAGAACAGGCAAAAGCAATGGTGATAGAAATCTTATCAGTGAGTACCCCTACACTGAGTGAAAATGACTACAAAAGGATAAGAGGGAACTTTCTGCATTAGTGAAAATATCCGTATCTTAACTGGAATGATGTTTATATGGGTGTTTACATTTGTAAAATCTCATCAGACTGTATCTTTAAAGGTGCATTTATTTATGTAAATCACACTTTAATAAAGTTGCTTCTAAAAAAGATTATAGAATGGAAAATGAATAAAAAAGAAATAATGATAAAATATATGGGACATAAACAAAATAACATTACCTTGAGCTAGGAAAAGACCCAAGAATAAGCTTAGGTCTGTTTAAAGGTTTGAAAATAACTATAACCTTCAAATTGACCCTGAGCTTCTAAACACTGAGAACGGAAAATGTTCTAAATTTTCAGGAAGCAAGAGTAAAAGCAGTCTGTTCCCACATCTCCAACTAGTTTTGGCCTCCATGTATATTTGAGATTAATTTATAACCATTGAAGCTCAAATAAATGATCAGTACTCGTGGCACTGGCACCATGCGAGAGCTAACTTTGAAGTTTGTGCCATTTCCTGTCTTTGTTTGGAAGAACCGGAGGCCAAATACTGCTGTGTTATCCAAAGAGTCTCTGAAACTGACCTGAAATAAGCCTGGGCAGTACATTCAAAGAGTTAATCCAACCACACCCATCATCCACACCTCCAAACTCAAACAAGTATCCCCAGGGGAGCTGCCAAATCCAGTAAGCTACTGACAGGGAAAAATCTAGCTGAGAAAAAAAAATATGAAGGGAAGACATGGAAAAAGTTGGCTTTAAGAGCTTTTACTTGCATCATTAGCATTATAGATGCAGAAAGGGAAAGAGATGAATCTGACGTGCAGAAAGGATCCTGGGTTTAGGTGTCAGAGGGGCCGGAAGCCTGGAAAACACATTATTTAAGCCATTTGGGATTTAGTTTCCTTATCTGAAAAAAAAATGAGCATATTTACGTCCTAAGGTAAACCCACATTATGTTAGCAGCCTGGCCTAGAAGTCTATTGAGTACAATGAATCTAAGCAAAAGGCTAGGGCTCTCACGCCTCCTAATCCAGTGATTGGATTTAAATGGATTTGATTTATAATCTCTAACTGATACACACACAAAAAAAACCCTGCACATGGGTGTTTATGACAGTTTTATTCGTAATTGCCAAAACTCGGAAGCAACCAAAATGTCCTTCAGTTTGTGAAAGAATAAAGTGAATGGATGTGATACATCCAAACAAGGGACTATTATTCAGCACTATTATTCAACAGGGGCACTTAGGTGGCTTGGTCAGTTAAGCTTCTAATCCTTGATTTCGACTCAGGTCATGATCTCAGAGTCATGAGATGGAGCCCTGCGACAGCTCAGTGGGTAGTCTGCTTGAGATCCTCCCTCTCCCTCTGTTCCTCTTCTCCACCTATGCTCTCTTCCTAACATAAATAACTAAAATCTTAAAAAAAAAAAAAAAGAAAAGAAAAGAAAAATAAATGGGCTATCATGCCATGAAAAGACATGAAGGAAACTTAAATGCATAATACTAAGTGAGGGAATCCAATTTGAAAAGGCTAAATACTGTATGATTCCAACTATATGACATTCTGGAAAAGACAAAACTAAGGAGACAGTAACACAAATTAGCGTTGCCGGAGGTTGGAGAGAAAAGAGAGATGAACATCCCAGAACACACAGGATTTTTAGGGCAGCAAAAGTACTCTGCATGAAACCATAATGGCAGATATATATCATTACACATTTGTCCAAACCTAGGGAACGAATGGCACCACGTTCATCTGCTGTATCAAACGTAGTGCTCTGGTAGGGAGTATATTAGGGGACATTGTGTGTATGTGGGGCAGCGGGTGTAAGGAATGTATCTCTGTACCTTCTCCTCAATTTTACTGTGAACTTAAAACTGCTCTAAAAAATTAAGTCATATATATGTATATATACACACACATGCACATATATATGATACGTATGTATATCTAAGTTTTCATTTTGAAATGATCATAAACTTACAGAAAAATGGCAAATACAGTACTAAGGACTTTTTAAATGATCCATTCAAGATTCAATTGCATGTATGATGCTCCAATATCCCAAGGATGCATTTCCTACAAACAAGAACATCTATATGACCACAGTGCAACCATCAAAATCAAGAGTTAACACTGATACCGTCCTACCATCTACTCTTCTGGCCTCTCTTAACCTTTACCAACTGCTCCAGTAAGATTGTCTCTATTGGCAAAAATTACTTATTGCATTAGTTATTAAGTCTCTTGAGATTCCTTCAATTTTAAGTTTCTCTGCTTTTTCCTGGGCCTCAACTTCTCTGCTTTTTTTCTTGGCCTTCATGAACTTGTTTCTTTTGAAGATTATAGGCAAGTTACTTTGTACAATACCTACCCCTCAATTTGGGTCTAATATTGAATCCTCATAATTAGAGGTTACCCACCTTAAGCAGAGATATCACATCTGTGATGAGATTTTTTCATTGCAGGTAATCAAGCGGCACATGATTTCTGTTTGTCCTCCTAGCGAGGAGGTTCTCTTTATCCCTTATTTGGAATGGTGTCCTCAGGCTTTCCTGTTGTTAAGTAATTCTTTTACTTTGAAAATAATAAATGTTTTGGGAGAAAGTGGTTTGAAAACTATGTAAATGTCCCATTTCTCAGCAAACATTCAATTTATTCATATATATATAATCTAGTTTCTTATTTTACTTGAATTTATCCATCACCACCTATTTAGGCAAATATATACATTACCACTCATTACTACCATCCCAGTGTTCCTGTCAGGAAGCACTTCAGACTGGCTGTTCCTTTCTTTCATGAGCCTCCATCCCTGTTTCATCATTCCCTTGCTTTCTTACAGAAGATGTTCTAGGCTCATGTTGCATTTTCCCGGCCCCAGACTTGGAATCAGCCATTCCTCTGCAGAGCCTTGCTTCTTTTTAGTGGAGAACAAAATTTAGAAGCCAAGATATGAGTGCTAGGTATGCTTCCTGCTATAGGGATGTCCCTATTCCCAGGACCTCTCAGTGAACAGAAATGGGGAAGGGACACACACACACATATAAACACACATACAACCACTGTACTTCTATATACCTATATATTGAATACCATGAGTTCACAATTATACTTCCAAGTCCAGTTCAACACCATCAAGTTAATTTGGGTATTATTCCTTTCCATATTTGTAACTCCTTTTTCTGATAGAGAGAAGTGTTGCTCCCATTATCTTTAGTATATTTATTGACATAATTAACCCCATTTTACACCATAAATCTTCCATCTTCTCAGCAACCCCTCCCTCAGATAGAGGACCTCCTATCCACTGAGGCATTGACATTCCCTACCAGGATATACTCCCATGCAGACATTCTCCTCATCCCATTTGGATTCTGACTTCCCATCCTAGGCTGCCCTCATCCAAGTGGGTGCCACTCTCACCCTGAGTCCCCATAGGTCACTCCACCTTGGGATGTCCTTCTTACTCTGGCCCATGCATGGATACATTCCTCCACCCAATTAGGCTACAATACTACTTCTCTGCATGGATGCCTTCTTCATTTTGCCTGGGCTTTCGGGGCCACACTTTGATAAGTTTCATTAAGATTTCAGTATCCAGCCTGAGTTAGGCTGGAGGTAGATATTGGGGGTGGAAAATGACAGGGGTTTTGGCATTTGCAGCACTTGACATTTTTAGCATAAAGTCAACCTAAACAGAGTTCCTGAGCTATGTGAACACCAGCTATAAAAAGTCATGATGGATATTGTTGATTTAGTTCTCAATCCCTGACCAAATCATGAGCTTCTCTGCTTTCTTCTTCCTTTAGAGAACACTAATCACTTAGAAAGTGGGACACAAAATTTACTCTTCAATTTTCAATTTAATTAAAATGATAATAGTAGCCAAGGCACACATTTACCTCTACCCTTGCCAGGTTATCAGTGGCCTAAGACCAGACCACCCACTGCATGTATTGACTTTTTACTTCTGGGAAAAAATAGAAAATTCTTAGTATTTTTTTTAATTTTTATTGAAATATAGTTGACATACAATGTTACATTAATTTCAGGTGTACAATATAGTGATTCAACAATTCCGTGCATTACACAGTGCTCACCACACTAAGTGTAATAGCCATCAGTCATTGTACATTATTACAATATTGTTGACTATATTCCCTCTGCTGTTTTTTCATCCCTGTGACCTATTTATTAGTATTCTTATGTTAAAGGAAAAGAAAATCAACTTTTTTTTTAAGAGAAGAGAGTGTGAGTGGGGGAGGGGCAGCGGGAAAGAGAAAGAGAGTCTTAGGCAGGCTCATCCCCAGCACAGAGCCTGAAAGGGGGCTTGATCCACCACGCTGAGGTCATGACCTGAGCCGAAATCAAGAGTCGGACATTTAACTGACAGAGCACCCCCTGGGTGCCCCCCAAATCAACTTTGTATAGATTCTATTTGTTCATATTTCCTAAGTAGCAGCCCTGTGTATGGAAATGTAAGAGTGGTGTCTGGCCGCCCCTGGTCCTTGAGAAGCCACTCCTAGATTCCCCACAACCAGAGAAGTTGTCTAAAGATGCTAGCAAATATGTCATAAGAACAAAGTGGGGGGCAGCCTGGGTGGCTCAGCAGTTTAGCACTGCCTTTGACCCAGGGTGTGATCCTGGAAACCTGGGATGGAGTCCCACGTCAGGCTCCCTGCATGGAGGCTGCTTCTCCCTCTGCCTGTGTCTCTGCCTCTCTCTGTCTCTCTGTGTGTGTGTCTCTCATGAATAAAATAAATAAAATCTTAAAAAAAAAAAAAGAAAAAAGAACAAAGTGGGCAAGAAGCAGGAGCTGAAAGAGAAGCACAAAACAAGATGACCAAGGCCCGGGGTAGGGGTGTGTAGGAACACGGAAGGACAACAGACAGTGGATAAAACAAGTTCCAGGGCCACGGGGTCACCTGTCTTGTGCCACTCACTGTGTCAGTCTTCCTCCTCTTTTCAGTAGTTGAGCCCCCTCATCCCAATTAGCATTTTGTCAGCACCCCAGCACATCAGCATTTCTAAGCCTCTTCCAAGTTTAAACATCCCTCCCTTTACCACGTATAGTCAGTCCTTCCATTATCAGCCTTTATCTCTCATCCAATTTATTGCCAAACTACCTTTAAAAGGGCATTCAGGACGCCCTGTTCCACTTCCTCACCTCCATTCACTTTCCTCAATGTTCAGCCAGCTTCTTCCCCCACCACCCCCAAAGTTGCCAGGGCCAAGATCAACTATGACCATCCTGAGGCTAAATCCAATAGACAAATATTTATCATCCTCCACATGTTAGCCTTTCAACAGCATTTGGCTCCACGTAGAGTTTCCTCCTTACGTCTCTCTGTGGTGGGTTAGCAGAGCTCCTCTCCAGGTCCCCCCACTATTTTGATGGCTACTTCTCTTACTTGCCTCCACTTTGACCTACCATCCCCAGCTGCTGGGTTCACCAAGTACTCTGAGTGATCTCATGTCCTCCCTCCCCTGCCTGGATTAACCAAAATCTATACCTCCCACCTGGAGCTCACTCCTCCAGCCAGGTCCTCTAGAAAACCCTGCCATTGCGAATCTCTGCCTGTTCACCTCAAAACTCAGCCTGTCTGAAACTGAACCCCTGAGCTTCAAACATAAATCTACCTCTTTTGTACCTCCTCCCTTCTTTCAGCACCATCAGTTCAGTCCCCCAACACAGAAACCCAAGATTCTTTGGGATCTCCGCACTCTCGTTTCCTTTCTCCTCAAGCCCCACTGAGGCTGCCTGCTAAAATATCATTTGAGTCTCTCTTCTATATTTTGTTTGCACTGGTATGATTCATTATGTCTCACTCAAATCACTGAAAGAGCCTCTGAAGAAACACGGAACTTACCCACTTTTGCCTTTTTTCCATCAGCATAGTCTTTCTAAACCACAAATCTGATTATGCTAATCCTCTGCTTAAACTTGCTCAAAAAACCCTAACTCTGTGGAATAAAGTGCAAAATCCTTAGCAGGATGTTCAAAGCCCTTTGTGATCTGGCACCAGCTTAGTTCTCAAGCTTCATTCGTCAGAACTCCCTAACTTGTATGCGGCCTTCGTTTCCTGGAACTCACATCCAGATGCCCAAGCAGATCCCGCCTTGTGCACGTCCCTGCCTTTGGATGTGCAGTCTCCTTAGCCAAGAACTCAACCCACTACGCCTCCTTCTAACCAGCCAGGACTCTGCAGACACAGTTCACACGCACGCCATCTCCTCTGGAAGGCCTGTCTTGACTTCCTGTATCAGGATTAGTGCCTGCCTCTGCTCGCATAGCATCTGAAACTTCCCTATCCTAATGCCATCAAACTGGTATAGGATCACCTTCTTCTTCTTCTTCTTCTTCTTTTTTTTTAAGAGATAAAAGTTTATTGAAAACACTGCAAGATGGAAAAACAAAAGCAAAAACAAAAACAAAAACACTTCAAGATGGGATCCCTGGGTGGCTCAGCAGTTTAGCGCCCAGCTTCAGCTCAGGGCGTGATCCCTGAGTCCCAGGATTGAGTCCCACTCCATGCAGGGAGCCCGCTTTTCCCTCTGCCTGTGTCTCTCTGCCTCTCTCTTTCTCTCTGTGTCTTTCATAAATAAATAAATAAATAAATAAATAAATAAATAAATAAATAAATAAATAAATAAATAAAATCTTTAAAAAAAACATTGCAAGACAGCAGTAGGCAGGATAGCAAAGAATCACTATCCTTATCTGTCTCCTGTCATTTTGGCAGTCACAAAATGATCTCCTACACGCTGTATCCAACCCATATATATTTTTTATTTTTACCCAAACAATACTTTAAAATAACACTTTAGATTAGTTGACAACATTAAAAATCTGGAGATTTTCCATAATTTTTTTTAGAAATTGGATTTTTAGTATTTCTTAAAACAGCAGGCCACACTGTTCCAACCTTCTGAATAGCAATAATTTTCTGGGGTTGAGCTGTGGATGCCCCTTTACATAGAGGAATTGTTCTCCAAAATCCCAGAGTCCCCACATGACTTTCTTCCCTCACTGACCTTACCTGCCTGGTGTCTGTGTAGGCATTCGGCTACATAATCTCCTGAACAGACTGTATGCTCCCTAAGAACAGGATGGTTAAAAAAAAAAAAAAAAAGAACAGGGATGGTATTTTATTTATTTTTCTATCCTTAGTACACCTTAATAATCTTCTTTGGTTTGCTCCCGCATGCCATGGTAAGCCCAACAGAGCACTCTGCATTCAATGGGCACTAACTAAATCAATGCTGCTGATCGCTTGAACCACTGTCCCATGGAAGTGACCAAGATGGCTGGACCTGGGCCTCCATACAGGCTGGCCCAGTAGGCAGGAGTGTGGAACTGGGGACATGTTGGAGGATGGTAAGGAAGAAAGAGAGCAAGCTAACACATTCCCGCTACTGTGGCTCTGGGCATCCCACTCCAGTAACATTGGGTGTTTGGTGAGTGAAAGGTTGGCCCACAGCTTCTACACACAATCTGGAGAAAGAAAATAAATCCAACTTTCCCGAGGAAATGACGTTTTTCTTTCTCTTTGGAGAACAGACCAAGTTCGAAGATCAGTTTCCTCAAAGGGCTGAAGTTCTTTTTTTTTTTTTTTTTTTTTTTTACAATTGCTTCATATTGAATCTGTAATAGCAATCTGTGTTATTCCACTTCCAAGTTAGTCTTTATGATTGAAGAGTAAGACTCAAGGCTGTGGCTTTCTGGGAGGAAAAAAAAAAAACCAATTCCTAAGAATAACAGTATATAACAGTTGAAAGGGAACAAATGTTATTTCAAAGGTGTTCCACATCACCGACCGTACAACCCAGGTGAGCGCATGGCTCTCTCCAACAGCCCTGGTGTGAATAAGCCAGCATCCCCTTATTTGTCTAAGGGGTGGCTCGCTCAACCTTGAGCTGCAAATGTACTGAAGCCTTGATTCCAAAATGAGGTCTGCTCTTTGTCCCTTGTCCCTCGGTCAGCTGAGCCAGGCAAAACTTATTTTTACACTTTTTATCCTTTCTCACACCCAACACACACAAACACTTTCTTTCTTTCCCTAGCTGAGGACATTGGCAGTTTTAGATTTATGCTCTATCCTTGCAGAGTTACCTTTCCTCCTTTCTGTTCCTTATGCTTCAGAGATAGAGATTTTGGGTAACTACAGCACGGTTATTTCCCTTTTTAGGCAATATTGTATTGATGGCATAGTTTTGAGGTCAGAGAGAACTATGTTCATACCTGATGGCAACACTTCCTTGGTGCCCTAAGTCACATCACTGAATTTCACATCCTAAATTACTTATGATGCAGTTTGGTAGAATTTTGTGCATTAGACAGACTAAGTGCGAGAATTATGAAATAGGAAAACTATTTACAACATTATATGAACACAAAAGTTCTCTCATTATTAGCAAAACTAACATTTGTAGAATGTTTTTTAGTTTACAAAGTCTTATACACATAGTTTACGTAAATGAGATAATAAATACCATATACTGATCTTAATAGGATGTACTATCATAAGTTTTATTTTATAGATCAAGAAACCCAAACTGCCAATAGTTAGGTAACTTGTCAAAGGTCACACACTTAAGAAATAACAGAATTAAGACTTGGCTTCTGGAACTCATGTGTTAGCTTTCATCTTAAAGATAGTTTTTAAAAGTCAAAAAATACATGCACCTGGATGTCTCAATCCACTAAGTGGCTCAGGTCACGACCTCAGGGTTGTGAACTCAAGCCTGGTGTTGGGCTGCACCACTGAGCATGGAGCCTGCTTAAAATTCTCTCTGTCTCTGTCTCTCTCTCTCTAAAGAAATAAAAATAAAAAAATAAAAGTCAAAAAAGAATATAACATCATTACAGAAAGTTTGGAAGATTCAGAGAAGGGGCACCTGGGTGGCTCAGTGGTTGAACATCCGTCTTTGGCTCAGGTTGTGATCCTGGGGTCCTGGGATTGAGTGCCACATCAGGCTCCCTGAGGGAGCCTGCTTCTCCCTCTGCCTATGTCTCTTCCTCTCTCTCTCTCTCTCTCTCTCTGTCTATCATGAATAAATAAATAAAATCTTTTTTAAAAAGGGAGGATTCAGAGAAATTACCTCAAGTCGTGTACTGTCAAAAAAAAACATATATATATATGGCTTCTCTCCTTGACCTATCTTCCTCCTATATAGCTTCTCTTCCTTGACCTCTATTTCATAGAGGGGAAGATCATTCTGCTACCGCCCCACCACTGCTTAACAATCCCCTCATTGGTAAATCCATGCCATCTTCATGAACCATTCTCTTCCTTGTGGGTATCTATCAACCCCAGGATTTTAACTCATTTTCATTAAGGGATAAATATTTATTATGTGGTGATAGTGAGATGAGATTTGAATAAATGCTCTGTAAATCTGACTTATGATTTCTTTGTTACCCCATTATCTGCCAAAATATCACCATCTACACATCTGCAGGCTTAACATTTGTCCATTTCTTCTAACTTTGGTGACTATGTGCTACTCCATTGTAGTCACACATATACAAGGCTATTATTCCTTGAAATAAATTCTCTTTTTGAGTCATTCCATTTTTAAATGGTGGAAAACTCAGAGCCTATGGATCCAACAAATCTGAGTTCAATCCTTGAGTCTATCACTTACTAATATTGTGACATGGGCAAATCCATTTATAGCAGTTACCGCTAGTTTGCACATGCAAATTGGGAGATGATTATAATTAATATTTGATCCTCACTGGGTTGATTTGAAGTTATATTCAATGATCACTGGGTCTATTTGAAGTTATATTCAATGATAGATTTTCTGCATTTTGAATAAATCTCAATATGATCCAGTCTCAACTAAATTCAGTAATCAAAGCAACAGTTCGGTTATGGAAACTATTGCTAATATAATTCAGTGAATCCATCTCTTACAGAAAAGTTAGTCAACAATGCAAGGCAAAATTTTTTTTAAGTCACGTTTCCCCTTTTTTATTCTCCATCCTATAACTATTGCAAAAGGGGGGCTCTCCCTCCCTCTTTCTCTCTCCCTCTTCCTGCCATTTTGCCAGATTTTTTTCTCCTTCCCATGTCTCTCTTAGCTCTTTAATATGCAGGTTGGCCTAGCTTCACTGATAATTTGCTTTTGAGTTTCACTCTCTGCCTGTCATATCCTTCAAATTCTCCACATAAAGGAGAACCCAAAGAATTTCTGTTTTCCATTTCCTTCCACTCCTCCCATCCTGTCTCTGTCTCTTCTTATTTTCATAAGTATACCTTTAAAAAAGAATAAGATTGACCAGGATAAAACAATATCTCACTGGGCAGAGGAAGGAGAAAAATTGATGAACTCATACAGAATTTTGGATGTATGGGATAGAAAAAGAAAAGACTGAAGAAAATATATATGCCCAAAAGGAGGGGCTTCCTAAACTTTAATTATCCATTTTAAGGATCGCAAACTGTGAAATTGCCCTCTCTGTCCCTACTGTCCCATCTTGACAGCTCTTTCTGCTCTGTGCTCAGTGTGACCATAGGCACTTGCTTCTTCCTCTTTTCCCATATTTTAATCTTTTTGTGGCTTCCCTGGTCTCCCAACCTGGCCTCTCTCTAGAACCTTAAAATCCCCATTCCCTCAAAATTTCATTTCTCTTTCCTGTTAAATCCAAAATCAAGATGCTCCTGGGCTTCATTCTTTTTTTTTTTAAGAAAATTGTGGTAAGAACACAAAATATGAGATCTACCCTCTTAAATCTTTAAGTGTATAGTACAGTATTGTTATCCATAAGCACAACGATGTACAGCAGATCTCTAGAACTTGTTCATCTTGCATTACTGAAACTTTTGTTCATTGAACAAAAACTCTCCATTTCCTCTGCCTCCAACCCCTGGCAACCACCATTCTTCTTTGTGCTTCTATGAGTTTGACTATTTTTAGGTACCTCATGTAATTTGAAAGAAGCTAAATCCATTGATGGATGAATGGATAAAGAAAATGGGGCAGTTATTCAGCCATAAAAAAGAAGGATGTCCTGCCATATGCAATAACATGGATGAACATTGAGGACTTTATGGTAAGTGGAATAAGCTAGGCTCCATTCTTATAGCTAGCTTTTGAGTGCAGAAACTATGGAGAAGTCTTATTGGTCTTTGTGTACCCAGTACATAGAAGGCACTTAATTGTATTGAACACATACATGATGGAATGAATGAATTTGGCTCTACTAAACTCCTACCACCAGAGCTGTACTAGATGTTGCCTGATTATTGATAACATTTGTACCCATCAATAGCTAATTCCTTATTAAATGTCCATAGTGATTACTTCAGCCTTTTTATATACCCCTCCATCCTATGCCATTTCTCCACCACCATCAACCCTCTTTTAGTCAACCTATTCTCTCCTCTGAAGTTCCCTTGTAAGAACAATCTTTGCACATCAACATTTAAGGTTATGCCTCAGAATCCCCAGTTTTCTCTTGATAGAAACTTTCCAAATCATACTATTATGATTAAGTCCACACTTTTTCCTACTGAATGTCTAAGACATATTTTGTACCACATGGAACGGTTTTTAAATCCAATGTTTTCTCACAAAATTCTTCATTCCTCTTCAAGTTACCAGCCTCAAGAAGTTACTTTATGAGAAACCAAAGAAAAAAAGAAAGGAAAATCTATGCAAATGTAACAGCGAGTTTAGTCTGAAAATACTTGCTTCTAGAAGCCTACCAATTTCAAAAACAGGCTCATCCACATCGTGAAATCTTACACATTCTTCCTGGGTTCCAGATAACCTCCAGTTTCCTGACAAACTATAGGAGGGTAGAAGTAAAATGGCATTCACAGAGGGTCACAGAGGTGTCAAACCTGCAGAGGTCAGTCCTTTAAACCGACTTCCTTTAGGTGAAAGGTCCCTGGTAATCAAGCAAGTTCCCTGGGGCCATAGCAGAATGGAGGAATTCTGAGTTGACTCAAGATAGAAAAAGACATTTAGGTAGTTTCTGCAGGAATTGTTGTCAAAAGATTTTAAAGATAATTATTTTATCTTGGGCCCTTCATTAAGTATCTAAGGTTTGGATCTCTAGAAGCAGGAATTGGGGTGGTCAATAAATGTGATTTATAAAAGAAGCAATCTTCAGGAAGAATCTCTAAGGAAGCAAGGAAAGAAGAAAGAATATTGAGATAAGGTCTAGTCTTGGCTTAACCATGGTGGTCCCCTGGAACATAAATTACATCTCAGAGTAATCCCACATTTAAGCTAAGGTCAACTTTTTACTCTTATATCCTTCAGTCATTGGCTCCAGTGGAATGTACCCTTCTGGTCTGGGGGGCTTTCCTTGCCTGGGAAGAGGGCAGGCAGTTGTGAGCTGTTTACAGTGAATACTCACAGTGTTGGGAATGAGAACAAGGAGAACAGAAACTAATATGCTTGGACCACCTTCTGGCAGGCAGTATACTAGGTGCTTTGCATAGGTAGTCTTGTGTAACCTTCCTAAACCTATTATACCCTCATTCTACAAATAAGTAAACTGAAGTTCAGAATTTAGGTAAATATCCTAGATTATTTAAGTGGTTGGGGTAGCTGAACTGACCTAAAGAATTCCAGAATGAATCATCTCTCTAGGACTCAACTCAGTCTAGGAATCACCTCTCTAGGACTCAACTCAGTCATTGGCAGACCTCTGAGTAGGCAAAGATAAAAATATCCTTTAGGAGCCAATTTTTTCCTAACTCACATCTCAGAGGTAACTAAAACCTCCTGCATTAAAGAGGTGGGAGTGCCACAGTCCCAAAAATAAGTGGGAACTATCTTGAGTGAATATTTTGATGCTGAAATCCTTTAAACTGGAAGTTTACAAAATTAGCCTGACCTCCCCTGGACAACTAATTTAATGTCTATCAACAGTAATTATATTAACACCCTCAATTGGTACCTGAATCCATTCATGCTGTCATAACAAAATATCATGGACTCAGTGGCTTATAAACAACAATTCTGGAATCTGGGAAGTCCAACATCAGGGCCCTGGCATATTCAGGAACTGGTGGGAAACTGCTTCCCAGTTCATAGATATCCCTCTTACTGTGTCCTCACAGGGTAGAAGGACCTAGGAAGCTCTCTGTGGTCTCTTTTATAAGGATATTAATCCCATTCATAAGAGCTCCATCCTCATAACTTAATCACCTACCAAAGGCCCCACTACCAATACACTGGGGATTAGGTTTCAACATCTGAATATTGAGGGGACACAAATATTCAGTCTATAGCAATTGGCAAAGCTGTGTTGACTGATTTCTGTCAGGTAAGCAGTCTGCTAAGAACACAACATACAATGTTTCATTAATTTTCACAATCATCCTGTGAGATAGGTTCTAACATTATTCCAATTTTATCGGTATGAAACTAATCTCCCAGGGAGATTGAGTTTTCCAAAGTAACAAATAGTGAGAATGTCAATTAGCAATAGGAACAACAAATCCATTGAAAATTGCAACCACCTTAATTGCACATCTATCCTAAAGTCTGAACATAATGTAGACTTACTTTGCATTTTCCACTAAGTATTTAGAAGGTAGCACCTTTGTTTGCTGCTCTGGGAGGTGTTGTGGCAGAGCAACTGTCTCTAACCATCAAACCCCTAACTCCTTCTGTCTTACATGCCTATATTTTTGCATTCTATTATCAACCTTGTCCAACCTTAGTGTTTTATAGATTTGGACTCTACTGAGGTTAGCCAGGTGGTTAACATGAGCTCCGTGTTCGTCATTGACTGCAATCACACCGTGTTCCAAAACGCTAGACATAATATTTGCCAGACCAGATGAATGTGGGTCAGAACTGGCAGTGTTACTCCTACCTTATTCTGTTGGTCAAAGCAGTCCCCAAACACCCTCAGATTCAAAGGGAAGAAAACTAAATTCTACCCTTTGTTGGAGGGCTAAGATAGCAAGGTCATGTTGCATGTAGGATGGGAATTATTGTTGTGCCATTTTGAGAAACTGTAATCTGCCACAGTTTTTATTCTTATACATATGATGTAAAGTGACTTGCTAAAGGTCACAGACATGGTAGGTGATGGACCATATTTCAAACACAAGCACATAATCCCTATACTCTACTGACCATTTATGGCTCCAGCACTCAATTTATGTGGTACACTGCAAACATCTACTTACCTGCCTCTCTATTCCAGGAGATAATGAGCTCCTTGAGGACTGCGTCTAATTCCTCTTCATATTCTTCCTGGAATCTGGTACAAATTCTGTCACAGAGTGTGCTTGCTGAGATAATAATCGAATCATACAATGTCACTCATCATCAGTCCCACCAAGCTAGGATGGAGTTCTTTTCTGGGATAACTTGTTTTCTAGTCCATCTGGGTATAATGATGCTAATGAGAAAGGAATTTCAGAAGCAGATCTACCAATCCTCCCTTTGCAAGTCACTGTGAAGCAGAGATATGACTCCATACCGATGAGTTTGTAATTTTTTTATTTGTTCTTATTGCAAATGTTGATGGTAAAAATAAAGAGTTAAAAAAAGAAGTGGTGTCTTTGCTGGAAAACAGCATTGCAAACTACTATGGTCCTGTGTGTATAAAATTATACCTGAAAGTAACATTTACATTTTCACTCAACTCCTGAACTCTAAGAGGTACACCATATGGTACTATACTGTTGCATCTTGCTCAGGGGCCAGAAAGCCTGACTTTGTCAACAGCATCTTTGAGTGTCCTTTCTCTCCAGTTAGTATGGGCCAATGGGAAGCAACAGCAGAGGATGAAAGGACAAAGAACGAGGTTGGGATAGTTATCCCCCTAGAACTCTTTCCCAGCAGGCCATGGGTAGGTAGGGGCCAGATTCCTCTGTTGAAGCCACTTCACTGTTCAGACAGTCAGCCTTCTCTTCCAGGTGTAACCCCTTCTCTGGATTCCAGTTTGGCTCCCACTCCATCTTCAGGCTCAGAGGTCAGGTAAGAGTTCCTGCTAGCTCTGGGCTACCTCACTCTTCTGAAGCTGGTTTCCCAACCCTTACCCTCATAATTAGTCCATTCATTTAACTCACCTCAATTACTTTGTTTAAATCTGTTTCCTGCCAAAACTTGACTGATAAAAGTGGTGTTAAGAATTTGAAGATGTGGGCAGCCCGGGTGGCTCAGTGGTTTAGCGCCACCTTCAGCCCAGGGCCTGATCCTGGAGACCTGGAATCGAGTCCCACATCGTGCTCCCTGCATGGAGCCTGCTTCTTCCTCTGCCTGTGTCTCTACCTCCTCTCTCTCTCTCTCTCTCTCTCTCTCTCTCTCTGTCTCTCATAAATAAATAAAATCTTAAAAAAAAAAAAAGAATTTGAAGATGTGTGAGGTGCCTGGGTGGTTCACTTGGTCAAACATCTGCCTTCAGCTCAGGTCATGATCCCAGGGTCCTGGAATTAAGCCCTGCATTGAGCTCCATGCTCAGTAAGAAGGCTTGTCCCTCTGCCCCTCCAGTTCCCCCTGTTCTTTCTTTCTCTTTCTCTCTCAAATAAATAAATTAAATCTTTAATAAAAAAGAATCTGAAGATATATAAATGCCTTGGACTGTGCTTATGAGCCACCCACTACTTTGCTTAATGTTTTAAATCCATGTTACAAAGGAAATTAAGTGAACAAACATTTATTTAATTGATACCATGGGTCAAGCACAGGATCAAGCTCTGAGGATAGATTCATTGATAGAAAACACACACACAAATAAACTTTATAACAGCTTTATTGAAATATAATTTACACTCTGAGTTAAAAGAAGTGAAATCACATTGCTTCCTGTAGCAAATAAATGCAAATAACTTGAATGTCCATGAATAATAGAACAGCATAATATAATAGTTGGATAAATTTTGTAGTACATATTCCAAATAGGAATCTACTGAAAAAATAAGTTATATCTACAGCTATTGATATGGAAATATATCAGTTATGTATTGTTTAGTGAGAAAAGATATTTGTAATATGCATGATATAATTTCATTTTTTATTAAAAAACACAGCCAAAACAACTCTATACATGTGTCTATGCTCTTTGTGGGAAACAAACATGGAAAATGCATATTAAAGATTTTTTAAAGATTTTATTTATTCATGAGAGACACACACAGAGAGAGGCAGAGACATAGGCAGAGGGAGAAGCAGGCTCCCTCTAGGGAGCCTGATGCAGGGCTCGATCCCAGGACCCCAAGATCACGTCCTGATCCGAAGGCAGATGCTCAACCACTGTAAGCTGTCCTCACATATTAAAGTGTTAATATTAATTATCTCTCGGGTAAAAGTTTAACATTTGCTTTATGTAACTTTGCATTTATGAATGCAGTGAATGTGGTGTAAACATTTTCTTGTCGTTTTATGTGTACATATAATTTTATAGAGAAGTTTAATAAGAAAATTTTTAAGGAAAAACAAGACAACTCCAAAACTAGAGCTGTTCCTGAACTCTTTTTTGGCCAAAAACAGTGACTCTCTTAGCTTATATTATTTGCCTCAATTCTGCATGGATGGTGAACTAAGAATTTATAATCTATTTAGTTAGAGGCAGAATCAGCATGCAAATAGGATTAGAGTTGTTTAAAATAGTGTAACCAATTTTCTTATATGTAAGAATTTCTGTCAATCACCAAAAAAATTAAATAGTGCCTCCTAAAGTAGACAGTGGAGCTGCATGCTTAGCATCCATTGGACTTGCCCCCATTTACTAAGAAACACTCACTATTGCCAAAGAATACCATTTCCCACATGGTTTAGGCACCAGCTACACATCCAATTCTGAACCAATTGCCACAGGAAGGGAGATGAGATTATATTCACTACTTAAGTCAGTCTGGACTCATTCCTGGAGCTGGTGGAGCCAACCTCTTCCAGTTCACGTGGCAACCATGGTTGGTTTGTGGATGTACTCATGTCTAACTTAATCATAGTTAAGCAAAGGACTTCGGGTAGATAGTGGAGAGGAGATTCCCTCTTTCTTTCCCAGATGTAAACAAGAAGACATTTGGCTTGCATTGCTGCCAGCATCCAGTTTAAACCATAAGACAACTTTATAATGATGTTAAGCCCTTGGAAGGCAAAGCAGAACAATAAAAAGAAACTAAGGCCTTGGTTCCATTATTGAGCCACTGGATCAAACCCAGCCTGAAGTCCACACTAACACTGAACTTTACAGTCATTTAAATTAATACATTTTCTTTATGATGACAACAACTTGGGTTTCTTTTCCTGCTGTGTGCAACTGAAAACATCCTAAAAAGCAACCCCCCCACCCCCCCAACACATACCATCTGTATCTTTTAAAAACATCAAAGTTGTAATTCCCCCCATAATGTTAGAGAATCTGGCATTTTCTAAAGCATCTTTTTTTTTTTTTTAAGATTCTACTTATTTATCCATGAGAGACACACACACACAGAGAGAGAGAGAGAGAGAGAGAGAGAGAGGCAGAGACACAGGCAGAGAAAGAAGTAGGCCCCATGCAGGGAGCCTGATGTGGGACTCGATCCCGGGATTCCAGGATCATGCCCTGGGCCGAAGGCAGATGCTCTAACAGCTGAGCCACCCAGGTGTCTCTCTAAAGCATCTTAAAGGACGTGTCCCGCGCAGGGGAAGCAATGAAGAAACAAAACCAGAACTGAAGAAGGAAGTGAAAAAGAACCAAAACCTGAACCATAAAGATTGTGATGGTTTTTCTTAGGGTTGATATCCTCAGAGGGCATTACACCAGCCGGGATGTGCTCTACACCAATTTTATATTTTACTCACTCAAATCCTGTTTCCTGGCATTTGTTTTTCTCAGAAGTAGGAAAGGCCACAGACAGAGTTCTTGGTATGTCATAAAACTCCTCAGCAGGGCAGGTCCTTGTCTCCACTGCTAATAAACATCACAGCCCTCGGCCAGCAACACCGTCCTGTGGGAGGGAAAGTCTGTGTTTGTTAAACTCATCTTCTCTTTGGCTTCCCAGGTTACTAAGTTTCACCCCACGTTTGGTCTGAAAGCACACAGACACCTACCAAGCTCTCCCAGAAGGCTTGGAGGCCACGCCGGGGAGGCTGGAACCTGGAGACAGTTTGGCAACTTCTCGGGAAGCAAGCACCTTCGGCAGCTTCTAGGTGGAGACAGTTTGGTTTAATGAGATGAATGGAGTCTCTGGAGTCAGACACTCCTGGGTTTAAATACAGCCTTTGCTTCTTTCTAGTTCTGGGATGTTGGACACGTTTTTTAACCCACACATACTTCACATCCTCATTTGTAGGTAAAGATGATAATGAATACCCGTCTCCTGGGGTTGTACGGCTTTGGCAGTGACCTCCCTAAATCACTTAACACAATGCCTAACAGGTGATGAGCACTCAAGAAGAATTGGCTATAAAAAAGTAGGGGGTGTCTGGGTGGTGCAGTCAGTTAAGAGTCCGACTCTTGGTTTTGGCTCAGGTCATGATCTCAGGGTGGTGAGATTGAGCCCCACTAGGCTCCATGCTCCGTGAGGAGTCTGCTTAAGACCCGCTCTACCTCTGCCCTCCCCCTGCAGTTCTCATTGGCCTGCGCACATGCAGGCATTCTCTCTCTCTCTCTCTGTGTCAAATAAATTTTTTTAAACAGTAAGGAAGTGGAAATAGCAATAGAAATCTCCACTGAAATGGTTAAAAATCTGGGTAAGGGTGACTTTCAGATGAGTAACAGAGAGCAGGAGGTACAGATGTTTAAGAAGTAGTACCTAGACCTCCTCACAAGGAGCCTATACTGACATTTTCTCGCCTCATCTTTTGCCAACTCTTCCACATTATCAATAATGAATTTGCCTATCCCATATGTGAACAATCAGACCAGGGCAAATCCTTTCAGGCATTTCTCTCCTTCATCAGTAAGTTGAAATTGCTTTTCCAGGGCCCAAACACACACACACACACACGCACACATACACACACACACACACACACACAGAGAGAGAGAGAGTCAGCAGCCTATTGGGGTATATTTTGTGCATGACAGTGAGTAAAGAGAAAAAAGAAACCATTACTTAAGATCAAACATTGTTTTCAAGTCTAGGTTAGCATTCCTGGAAAATCCATCCACAGTATTTTTCAGGCAGGTTAAAATCTCTGAGCTGCGATCAAATAGTTTGCCAAGAACATGGTTAGACAGAAAGACTTGGAAAACTGGAAAGGAAGATTTGTTTCCAAATGAAAAGTATAGCATAGTCACAGCTGGTATTCTGGAACCAAGAGCTCTGTGGGTAAGACCATGCCCTGGGGAGACATAAATCGTTTTGAGCCTGGGGCCAGATCACCATCAGGGTGCAACTTGGTTCTTCTCCCAAGAAGGACATACTCTTCTCTCCTCCAATTTTAAAGAAATAGCTTCATTATCATGCTTTTGCTCCCATGGAAGTTGAGTAAAATTGTCAAATTTGTATCAGTACAGATGGCAGACCTACACTCCATTATTTAGTTTTGCTTTTTCTACCTTAATTAATACTTTGATGCCCATGACAAATGTCCCTAAATCCTATGAACTGGGTGTACCCTCCACATGAAGGTAGACTTCTATTTCATCCAGGATTTTTTTTTTTCAGAAAAGCCTGTTTACAGCTAGATAGTAGGGCTGAGAAGCCTTAGTCTTCCACGAGGCATCAACATAAAGGAACTAGGTTTCAGATTTGGAAAACAAGACAGATTTTACTGAGCCATGGAATATGCTAGAACCTGACCAGTCTTCCCTTACCTGGCACCCCAAATGTGCCTGCAATTCTAGGTTTTTGCTTCAATGACATAATATTAAAAATAGAGCATGCAATTTGGAATGAAACACAAGAATTTGATTCCTGATCCTCCATTTGCTGGTTGTGTAATTTGGGTTAGAAAAGTTTTGTTCTCTGAGTGTCAATTTCATCAACTATGAAATGGAAAGCGTAAGAATGACCTCATAGCATTGTAGACATCAAATGAGAGAGTGGAGGTCATTCTCCTTTGCAAAACCAAACAAAATAAGCACAATTAACTTAAGGATGACTATGATTATTATGCAGTACATTTCCAATTTCTATTACTGACATCTGCTAAAACAGTATTTTCCCTTTGAGAATAGCACTTCAGCCACACTTATTATGAGCACTGTAATGTGAATAAACAATAAAAGTTAGAGGGTGATAAGAAGACCAAAGAAGGGCTCAAAGAAAAGAAATGTGAGACTATACCAAGAAAGAAAAAAAAAAAAGAAAAGAAAAGGTGCTTAGGTGGCTCAGTTGGTTAAGCAGCTGACTTTTCTTGGTTTCAGGTCATGATCTCAGGATCATGAGATCTAGCCCTACGTTGGGCTCTGTGCTCAGTATAGAGTTTGCTTGAGGTTCTTTCTCCCTCCCTCTCCTTTCCCTTCTGCCTCTCCCTCTGCTTACAGATTCTCCCTCTCTCTCTCTCTCTCTCTCTCAAATAAGTAAAAAAAAAAAAAAAATTTAAATTAAGTCTTAAAAAAAAAGGCAAAGAAAACCCAGGTCACTTTGGAAGCTTAACATAAACCTTCTTTTCTTCAAAATGTTTCCATGCTGCTACTAGGTTAGCTTTCTTTTCCCCAACAGAGAACTGTAAAGGATATGAACTTGCAGTCAATAAAATGAGTATTTATTGAGTGGCTAATAAGTGCCAAGCACTGTTGTAGATATTGGGGACATAAAAAACAGACTTGTCAATTGACTTTGAAGCCGACAACTCACGTTGGTGGTTGATACCATCTAGAAAATATGGCCAGGGATGAAACCCTGAGGTACTCCCATATTTAAGGATTGCGGATATGTAAGAAATTTGAGGAAGAGAGTAAAGAGAGGCCTACAGAGAAGCAAGAGTTGGTGAGAAGAGATGGGATCCAGAACAGAAGTGGCGATCCATCTTAGGGAAGAGAAGGGGAGCCTCTCTGTTTATAAAAGGAATCACTCCATTTTTCAGCAAATATATTCTTGACTTACTCTAACCTATCCCAGTTCTTCAATTATTGAAAGACAGTGTTTCCCAGGAAGCAGACTCTGGGATGGGATCTGCATGTGAGAGGCTTTTTAAGGAGTTTATAAAGATTAACACCTGATAAAGGGAGAAGGTTGGAAGAAGCAGGGTTGGATAGAGTAGAGGGGTTGAGCTGCAATGCACAGCCAGTGACAGCCTCAGCAAACCTCACAGGGAGCCCTGGAGTTAGAATGGCCCTTCTGATTTGTCCTCAGCAGGGTTGAAATGGCCACATCCATCAGTTCTTGCATGGGAACCATCCCAGGATGTGGACTTGGCAAGGTGGCTCTTCACTGATGAGGCAGTCACTACGGGGGCTGACAGCTGAAGGTCATCTACCAACAGCATTCCCAGCATCTGGGGAAAGAAGTCCTCCATTGACGGAGGACTGGGGGACACATCACAATGCTCACCCCACGAAGAGTACAGTTTCTGCTTCCTAAAAGACATGGTCTCTCCTGAGGTACAAAAGGGAAACAACTGGTCCAGCAGATGGCAGCATTATGACTGTGGTTGGCCAGCCTGGATTAAAAGATTTTGTTGGGTCAGGGTTCTTGGATGCAAAGGACTGAAATGGTCCCTAGTTACTTAAAGCATAAAAGGATTTATGGAAGGGCATGAATTAATTGAGAAAATTAATGGGACACCCCAAGAAACAAGCTCAAAACTGGGCAGGAATAGCAAAGAGAGGGTAGGTGTCTAAACTCCAAGCCACGTTTCTGCCATAGAAGTAGCCTGGATTGGGTGCCATCTCGGATGTCCACACACAATGCGGGCCACCACTTCTGCTTCTGTAATAAATTCTCACCTGTTCCCTGCTACTCTGAATCACTGGCTCCAAATTCAGAGACCCACACAGAAGCATCAGTTCAACCAAGTTTAGGCAGGTGCCCGTATATTATCTGCCAGGGCTGATGATGGGAAAACATCTGGCCTCTCAGGTCCTTAGCAGAAGGTGACGTCCTGCCTCCCACTTCAACTTATGAGGAGTAAAGTCAAAATCAGAAGGGGATCAGATACAGATACTGAACTGATTTTTTTTTAATATGCAAAGAACAAAGACCTGACTATCACCTTGGCTCCCCCATTTGTGAGAAGCGGTAAGTGAGGCACGCGGATGTCAGGGCCTACCAACATATGAAAGGGAGACAGATAACAGGCCAATAAAACAAAACAGAGGCAGAAACACTACGCAGTAGATCATCTCTTGGTGAGAACGAGTTAATGAGACTTATGCAGATGCCAGTCCCAGCTGGATAGATGTGGTGCTGACAGAGGACTCTCAGCAAAGTAAGGGGTGTGCGCTCAGGAAAGAAAGGCCAAGGCCCAAGCAGAAGGCGGAGAGTGGAGAGGAGAATTGAACCTCAGAGAGTGGGTACATTCCCATGGCCCGCCCCTCAGCACAACAATGGCAGCATCACTCATTCCAAGTTCTTTTCAATAATAAGGGAAGGACTTTTAAAATACGGCCCGATTTTGCCAAGACCATGTGGGGGCCAAGTCTTTGAGTTGAAAATTTTCTGTTCCAGCAAATGAGTGGGGCTGGAGAGCACACCACTAGGAAAATAAATGACCCAGAAAGAAACTTGAATAGCTTTCTTCTCTTTATCTCTCTCTCCTCCAGGGCCATCCCCCAAATAAAAAGCCAGTATCATTTCTCTACTGCCAATGATGCTAAACCTGTGCTAAGTGTTTTTGCAACTACTCTCTCTTTAAAATCTCACAAAGAAGCCTGTGATCCTCATTTTTCCCAATGCATGAGCTGAACGTCATAAATGGTAAATAACTGTCCTGACTCTCACAGGTTCAGGATGCAAACTCTAGTCTACCTGAAAACAGACCATGATCGTTTCCTATCAGTTAAACGTTCTCTCATCCCTTCCTTTATTCCAGATCCTTCCTCCTCACCTGACTTTGACAGCACTTTGTACTTCTTAGAGTCATGCTCTCACACTGGAATTTACGTTCTTATAATGTTTAAGATTTTTTGAGGTCACAGACTTAGCATAAAGCACATTCCTACAATGACAATTTTACTTGAGGATTTTGCATGGCTGGGGTTGCAGGTTGGCGGATAGTGTACGGCTGGGTATTTTAATTGGTTAATGTTTAAAATATTTTCTCACTAAAATAAACACAGTACATTCAAGATACAAACATTTAAAGGGCACCCATGTGGCTCAATCAGTGAAGCATCTGCCTTTGGCTCAGGTCATGATCTCTGGGTCCTGGGATTCAGCCCTGCATCAGACTCCCTGCTCAAACGGGAGCCTGCTTCTCCCTCTCCCTCTGCTCTTCCCCTCACTTGTTCTCTCTCTCAAATAAATAAATAAAATATTTAAGACAAAATAGGTGAAGTCAAGGAAATCTCAAGCTACCCCCAGACTACCTGTAGGTCCTTCTGAGATATGTGTTCACTCCCCTCTGTCATTTAGGATATATTAATAACAAGTTTTAAGAAATACTAGTTACGAAGAAAAGACCTGGGGAAAACTCAGGCTCACCACTGCTTCCCAAGCCTTGTTGTGTGCCAGTCTCAGGGCTTCATTCTGGAGGTTCCCTAGCTTGGAGAAGGTGAAGCACTGATGAACATTCAAAACAGCCAGGGCACTGGGGACAGTCCCCAAAACCAGGGGCCTTTGGGAAGAGTGGAAACTGCTAGAGACAAAAGAATGAGTCAGAGGCCCAGCAGCATAAAGGAGGGATAATTAAATGCAATGGAGCAAAGGAAAACTTTGGCTTGGGGTTGGGAAAGTTTCCAAGCAGTAAGAACTGTTCGGTGACCGACTCATGGAGGAGGGAATGAGGAGTCCCCCAACACTTGGCTCATCTAACCCCATGGAACTAAGGCAGCCTCATCTACAGGGAGCCATCGTGTACTGGCTCCGGAAGGGCAAGATGGCCAAGCAGGTCATTTTCAGCTCTTATTTCTGTGACTCTATGGAACAGGGGTGATTCAAACCGTATGTCTTTAAAACCACTCTTCATCTCAGTGGTTTGGTTGCTTGGGTTCTTTTAAAGTACACGTGACAAAGGCCCTTGTGACAAAACAAAGCACTCTCACAAGCAAAGTTTGTTTCAAACTTAACTCCCTTATCTTCCTTTCTTTCCCCATGCATGTAAAGTAATGTGCTTTCTTTTAGAACTCAATCCAGGGTAAACTGGATTGATGTTGTGCTTTATGTAAACCGTGAGGCCAAAGAACAGAAGAATATGAAAGATCCCACACTGGGTAGGATCAAATTTCAGGGCAGCCTGGGGTTCTGAATCTGAGAGTGGTACCCAGGGACATGTGGTAAAAAAAAAAAAAAAAAAAAAAAAAAACGCTGGTTGTTGTTAACCTCAAAAGGGCAGGGATGAGTTCTGAGCAGACAAACATGCCTATCTTGTGGGCAGACGTTTCATGGATATTTTGCTCCATCTCTAGTAAAAACAGCCTGAGCTTCAGAATCAGACAACACCGGGTTCTGACTTACCCTGTCACACAGAAAAAGAGACGTCGATTGACCAGTGACTTTATCTTCTCTGAGGCTCATCTGGAAAATGAGCACAGTTAACCCTACTACAGAGCATGGCTGAGAGAATGAAATGAGAAAATGTATGTGGAGCACCGAGCACGGTAGCTGGCATATAGCGGGGGCTCAGGGAATTTTGACAAGTCAAATGATGCCCGTTCTGTCTATAACTCTCCGAAGACTGCATGCTTCCTCAGTCCCGGGTAGCTGAGTTGTATACGAGAGCCAAACCATTACTAGAACCCCATTCCTTTAACCAATGGCTTCCCACCTTAGCAAGAGCAGCAGCCTTTTTAGTCAGAAGCTATCTCAGGCTTAGTCTACTCAGGCTGCTATAGCAGAATAGCATAGACAGGGTAGTTTCATCAACAATTATTTCTTTCTCAGAGTTCTAGAGATTAGAAAGTCCAAGATGGAGGTGTTGGCTAGTTTGACTCCTGGTGAGGGCCCTTCCTTGATTTACAGATGGCCGTCCCCTGGCTGTGTCTCATATGTTGGAGAGAGAAAGAGTGAGAGAAAGAGAGAGGTCTCTCATGCCTCTCTTTAAGAGGGCACTAATCTCATCCATGAGGGCTTCACCCTTATGATTCAGTTACCTCTCAAAGGTCCCACCTCCAAATAGCGCCACTCTCTAACATCATCTGCCATTTATACAAAAGGAGATGGATCACTTACCCGTTGCAGTGAGGATGTCATCAGAGTTCAGAAGAAATGTGTAACAGTTTGTGGTTGCCTTGGCAGCCTGCTGGGGTTTGCCAAGCAACCTCTTTTCTTGCCATTGCTATGGTTTTCATAAATCCGACTTATGAATTTGAGAATGCAGCTAAGTGAATGAATTAGGGGATTGCTCTGATGAGGAGAAAGTCCATGGCTCTCAAGTTCCTGATCGGAGGATCCAACACATTTCTTTGTGTCTGCAAGTTTTATAGCTGTGACGGAGCTGGAAAGATGTCCCCGGGCCCCTCACTTAGTGACCAGTTCTAGTCTATAATATAATGGCTCCTCAATTCACTGGTAATCACTGGTAAATAAAATCAAGTTTTGTTCATTTTTAGGGAGCGGGCGTATCCGAGATGTACTCCTGCCAACATGAAATGTAAATAAATATGGAAAACAGAGAATAAAGACTACAAGGAATAGAGTCAGGGCCACAGAAGAATAGGCCCCTGTGACTCATATTTGCTGGCCTATCACTGAGTCTTTTCATTCACTGCAGAGCCCCGGCTTCCTAGGTCAAAGAACAGGGAGTGTTTTCATAGGAGGGTCCCCGTACTGCAGGAGTCCTCATTCCCCTCTATCTCCAGCTACCTTGCACTGCTCTGCCTTGAAGTTCAAGTGCCTCAACTATTTAACCCCAATAGATATCTGTACTCCTAGCACTCATGAGTGTCCTGGGGTATTTCTATGACTACTTAGAGCTTGGAATGAAAATTACAGAAACAGAGTCTGCCTAACTCAAGAAGAAAAGGAATTGACTGCACAGGCATTGAATATCTTACAGAACTGGCCAGAAAATGAGACAACTGGGAACCAAAGGAAACATAGCCAAGGTCCTACCTAGAGAAAGTCTACCTAGAATGCCACCCTTCTAGGTAGAATGTTCTTTAGCCACCAAATCCTTGCCATAATGACACTGGGCTTGTGAGTATGCCACAGTCTGCAGAAACTATTTTTACTGATTATGCTATTTGCATTGTTCCCTCAACATTTAAAGTTTGGTGCTAGAGAATCTCGTTGGCTACACATGGGTCACAGGTCATTGCCCAAACACTAGGTGACAAAGCTAAGGAGAGGATGGTCAACCCATTTTAGTTCTGTAGAGAGAATCACTCCACCTGTCTCAGGACTTTCCCTAAAATACGAATGACATTCTTAGATTCCAGGCAGCCCAAATGACTAATGTTTATCACAGTTCTCTGCTTTGCCTAACATCTTTCCAGATCCTTCTGCCCTTCTCAACATTTCCAAAAATATTGCTCCTAACACAATGGCAACTAAAAGATAACCAAACTCTCACCACCTCCTAAAGGGAGGCAAAATGTGGTCTCAACTACCACTGTCATCAGCTCCAGCTTCAGGATTTGAGGATGATGCCCATTCTCCTTCCTGATAGTCTGCCATTTTGACTAAACTTAAAACCAGCCCCTGACAATACATGACATGTTCATACATATAAAGATGGGCTAGAGTGAGAGAGCAGAAAAAGGAAAACACACACACACACACACACACGCAGGAAAGCAATATGGTTTCATGTTACATTTCTCATTTTTATAGCTGAGATGAGGCTATAACTAGTGCTACCAGTTGGGTTCTATGGGAAGTAGGGTCTGAGAGGGCATTTAGTTTTCAGGATTTTTATTTAGGAGAGCCCTTAGGTCAACACCTATGGAAAAGTTGAGGAAGGAAGCTGAGTAGACAAACCAAAGAGTCAAGCTACAATGCGGGCCTTTTGGAAGACCATGGGTAAGCAATGAGTGGGTGGGTTATTTAGTTAATCCATTTCAACCTTCCTATCTCTGACAGTCTTTGAATTCCAGCTTTACAATGAAATTGACATCTTTTTCATGTAGGCCCCAATTTCAGTCAACAAAGTGAATAATTAGAACCACTGCCAGATGTTCAGTTTTGTACAATGAGCCTACAATAACCATAAAATAGACCAATATCAATAAATTCAGCCTGAAATAAAGTGAACTTCTTCTGTCTTTAATCCGACACCCTCAGAATACATTCCTACACATATATCTTAGATTTTTGTCTACATAAATTAGTAAATTATTGTAATACTTCTGGAGTAAAAGATTTCTCCTCTAAGATTTAATTTTTTAAGTTTACTTTTCTATCCAAGGTATTCTAGAAACAAACATTACAGGCAGAAAGTCAATGAGGTTAGTGGAGAGTGCTCAAAGGGAGAATTGGCTTTCCCTTGGAAGAGTTAAGGAGTTAGTCACAAAACCTTCCAGCAAGCTTGAAAAGGGAGGTGCTATTTCAAATGAACATGAGACTCACTTCAATTATACCAAATTCTCCCACATATTTCCATTCTAATCTAGACCCCTATTTCATTGTCCCAGTTTTAGAAGTCCAATGAAACTTTGAATTGAATTGATTGTAATTTGTCAAACCATGGAATGAAATTTTTGATCATCTCAGTCTTAACCCTCCAAGAGATAAGATATTATTTATTCATAGTCATAGAAAATACTTCTTTTTCAGGCTTTTTTCTTGAGCCAGGAATATAGGAATTGGAATTGGTCAATCTCTTCAAAGCTATCTAGTGTCATTAGAATTAGTTGCCCTGTGATGTTTAGTCTCCATTTGCTAATCCTGATAAACACTTCATTTTCATTTTTTTCCCATCCTTGCTCTTTTCCCCAGAAAAGTGATCATATACTGCATCAACCAGGTGACCTTAACTTTACTGTTTCAGGTTGGGTCTGGCCTATGGAATGCATGAGGGAGAAAATCAGATGAAGATAGAGGCCAGTTTATTTCCTGACCTCCAAACTGCCAAGCCATGAGTTAGTGCTGGCTGAATTCTTCTACCAAAGTCCATAGTTCCTATTGAAAAACCTTACAGGTACAGCTGTTAACTATAGTTTTCTCTAGGTTCTAGTAATTGCACCTTGCTCTTTCAGGCATAGGGGGCAGTAGGGATCTTGTAGTTCAAATCCCTAAAACACTTGTTGATTTTTCTTAGCCCTGCCCACAATATTGTAAATAAGCCCTCTGTTAAACTCTCCTCAAAAATCCCACTTGAGTGTACCATCTCTTTCCTGCTGAGATCCCAAATAATACACACCCCTACTAATGGTTCTCAAATTCCTGTGGGTCTTTATTCCATTCTAGGGCATTAAACTACTCAGTCTACCGAATTCTTGCCTTTAATGTTACATTTCATTCCAGATTACCAGGGATGGTAATTTAATTAGCAGATTCCCAACTATGTGCTTGAGCTTCCAGATTATCATCCCTGAATTCGAACTGAACTTCCACTGCTCTTAATTCTGATTGATTCAGATTGCCCCATATCTCTCACACTTTCCTGAGATATACCTGGTACCAGCATCTGCACTGGTCAGTGCAGCATATACCAGCATATACTCCTGGTACCAGCATCTGCACTGGTCAGTGTTCTTGTTTATAAATGACAGAAGGTAACACTGAATAACTTAAGCAAAAATAGTAATATGCTGGAAGAAAATTGGTAGCTCACAGAATTGACAGGAAAGCTGGAAAATGATGTTCCAAAGAAAATAAAATGAGACAAAGTGATCAGAACACCATCACCACTACCACTGATGTCACTGTCATAGACTACTGTCATCATAGATGGCACCAGAGCCAATGGACTTGAACCCCTCTGCCATTGGCTACTCAGTCAACTCCACTGCAGCTGTCCCAATAATCTGTAACTTTATGACACTTCTTTCTCTGGTCCGTTGGCTCCAACATTTTCACATCAGCCACGGATCAAGCCTGGTATCCTTCTTGGACTCAGAGTTCCATTGCCTTTCCTGTCACCTCATTTTTGTCCATTTTTCTCCTTTTAAGGCATTCTGACATAGGACAATTCATTCTGTTCTTTTCTCTGACAATAGAGTGAAATGTAGCTTGAATAGGTATTTATAAATCAGAAGTTCATAAACTCATTATTCTTGTCTAATTGTTTAGATTTCTTCTTTAGATCAATTCATATTTAAATGTCAGAACAAATGTCTTTTCCCAAATAGAGGTTTACTCAAATATTTGTGTTGCACTAAGGCCTTCAACTTTTTCAATAGTCTGGGACACTGTTATATCAAGCTGCCTTGGCGGGCAATCATTAATCTGTTCTTAGTTTTTGCTATGTAAAAGATTTGAGGACATATCTTCTTGACTCCTTGATTCCTGGAAGAATAATTTAAAATGCGTCTCTAAGATGTGTAAAGATAAGGTGAGTAGACATTATTAAATGGAATCATTTGGGGGTATTTACCAAAACCCTTCCCCTCCTGATACTCTGTTGTGTCAAAGACATTGCTCTGACAAAGGTTAAGGAACTTTCAGATACGTAAGTGATGGAGGCTTCATCAACTTCCATCCCAATGTTCAACATTAAACCCTCTTTGATAGATTACAATGATGTTGACCTAAGTCCATCAAAGCCTTCAAGAGCGGGCTCACAATGAAGAAAGATGGACCCTGGACTTAACATTTAGGTTCAAAACCAAGGTCTACTGTTCATAGGAAGAGCCCTGATTTTTGCCAATGTTGAAGTGCTTCCTAATCCAACAGCTATTATGAGTACTGTGAAAATAACGTCTTCCCATGAGAATAAACCAAAGAGCTACAACAATTATAAATTCTTTAGCAGCAGATAACAATGGGTGGAGGAGTCAAATTGTTCTCTCTTAAAAAATCACTGTGTAAGGTACAGGAATCTAAACCAGCAATGCCATTCTGCCAAAGCAACTTTAGATAAGACCCCACATAATATCTGGCACAAAATAGATATTAAAAATATTTGCTGAATAAACCATTCCCCACTCCAATCATTCCCAAGATGCAATTAATTTGAATATCAAAAAAATTAAAGAAGGCATTTCATCTATACCATTAAGAGGGTAAGGCATATCATCTTTGTTAAATGAAACTTGTATCCATAAAAGATTTCCCTCATGGTCACTTCTTATTCTTCATAGTGCCCTCTCTGTCTTGGGAGGAGGCTCTTGGTATATGTATGATAAGGTGATGCACATTTGGACCAGTAAGGCCACCATTGTGTTGACAGGAAGATACACCAAAGTTCAAACCTTGAAGAATGAGATCATTATCTTTCATGCCGTTTCTATCCTTATTATGCCTGCCTGCCTAAATCTGTCATATCGACATTATCTACTGCAAAGACTGAATTGTCATTTGTTCAATGAGTATATTTTAAAGTTTTACCAGGTAAGTCCTCATAGTTAAGTATAATAAGCACTAGACTGGGAATGAGTAGACCAAGTTGATTCCCAGACCTCATAAACATTTAATTATCTGTGCAAATATGAACAAACAAGTTACTCCCTTTAAACCTAGTCCTCATCTGTAAAACCCATAAAATGGAAAAAGCAAGGCCATTCTTGACTAAAACCCAGCGTTACTATGAAGATCAAATGGGATAATGCATGTGACATTACATTGCAAATTGGATTAAACAATGTATAAATGTGAGAGATGACCTAATTCATCTTCAAATTTTAAATGGTGAATTTGGAATTGGCAAGTACTCATTTGAAATAACATTTCTCAGAGGAGTTTGGGGCCTCTTGATCATCAGTTCCCCAAGGCTTTTAGAGAGAGTCACAAGGCTAAACCTCCACTGCCACACTCAGAGTATGAAAAGCCCATTTAGCTGTCATCCCCTGCTTTTGGCAGACTTTCAGGGAATGCCAGCAAAACGTCTGAAATTGGAACGGCAACCCACCAAGTACATCCAAATCTTTCATCAAACTGTGCCTAGTTTAGAAGCAATATTATGTTAACATTACCCCCACCATGGATTATTTCTAATGAAACCAATCTGCCAAGGTGAAATGAGAGCATGTGTTACGGAGAAGCATAATTGGATTGACCTGAAAACTGAGTTTAAAAGTAAATATCCTTTCATTTAAAGATGAGCAGAAAGATTCCAGAAAATATCAAGACTTCTGATTCCTTTAAATCTGTGGCCTGTCCCTTAGACCAAAATATAATCAAATCTTTTAAAGTTTCTGAATGTAATTAGAATAGAAATTTGCAATGCTGCGTATTGAGTCAGAGTCCCCTGATGGCTAAGCTCCCCTAATTGCAGGCTAGCTAACTTCAAAGGCAGATCCAGCTCTTTCGAGCTAGCACAGCATCATTCAGGATGTGGAAGATACCAAAGCAATCTTTAAGTCCAACCTCTGAATTGTCACCATTTCCTTCCTCTCCTTCATTGCTTCATCACCTTCTACTTCCCTTTGTAGTCACCTCCTGCTAGGCTCCAGCATTTTCTAGACACCAGATGGGTTCTAGGAGTCAAAGATGATTAAGACAGAAGCCTTGACATTGATCTGCTTTCAGCCCAACCACCTCCTGTGCTCATTGTTTCAGTCTCAGGTCAAATACCTCCTCTATGATGCTTATTCTCATTCACCCAGGAAGACTTTAAAGTTTCTCCTTTATGATTCAACTGCTCTTTGAACATAGGCCCATTCCAATATTTATGTTGTATTCGTTACAATTGTTAATTTACATATTTCCTTGAAATCGATAATCAAGGGGTTTTTTTGTCTTTGTACCACAAGACTCCACATAATATCTGGCACAAAATAGATATTAAAAATATTTGCTGAATAAATCATTCCCCATTCCAATCATTCCCCAGTTATCAAACATTCATTTCTACCTCATGGTGGTTCTGCTTCCCAAGTTCCTTTTCTTTACTGCTGTTAATGACCAACTTTGGTCCTCCATCACAGTTTACTGTATCTGTTCTAGTAAGTTTCTCATATACTATTCTTACATATCTCAGATCCATGCCTGTCCTACAGAATTATCTAAAGTGTGTGTTTCAACCATTTTATTTCATTTATTAAATATTCCCTCCTAATTAGACAGTAAAAACATATGGTCTAGTTTATATTCTCCAATCTATTTTTGCCCTCTTCTACCCAATTCCCTGTGATCCTAAATCATGTATGCGTGTTTGATGTCTCTATGGCCTTGCTCATATGTCCTTTAAGCTTAGTGGACCCTTCTACCGATGTTGAAAACCCAACCTACCTTTAATAATTTAGCTTGAAGATCCCACAAACATTATCAAACACAGGCTAATAAGAACCTAGTCTTTCAAATTTACTAAGGCAACTTGCCACCATCAAATCTAAAGGCAGAGCTAGAACTAATATCTAAGGCTCCTAATTCTAAAAAACTCTATATTGGCCCTAAAGCCTTGCCTATAAACAGCATAAAACAGTCTAAATCATATGTGGTTCAATGTGGAATACTTTTCAGAGTTAAAGAGGGCATAATGAACAATTACACTATTAATAATTACACCCAGACAACAAGAGCAAATCAGGACCTATGGTCAACCTACATCTAAGCTACCTTAAGCTATGGCAAAATTTCACGGTTCCCGTTTACCAAAAAGTTCTACATCATCTAGATTTTTCTCCTAATGACAGTGGGATAATTGAGATGATTGAGCCTTTAAAAAGTTATTTGGTATTCCAGTTCCCTATTTTAAAACAATAGCAACAATAAACATATGGACACACACAGGGCACTGTGAATAAGTTGTTTCCCTAGTAACTGCACAAGCTAATATATACCAGGTATTTCTTGGGTTCTAGAGCCAGATACACCCATGTTATCACACAATTCTATCACTTGTTCTGTAAGCCTCACAATGAAGACAATGGGGCCTAAGAGGACTTTTGATTCACTCATTCTACAAATATTTGTTGTGTGCTTAACAAGTATGAGATAGTGTTCTGGATACTGTGGATACAATGCTAAGCAAATCACTACTCTCCATTATGATCTAATCAGACAGACAGGTATGAAATTCAAATGAATGTGCCATCCCAAGCAAAGATGAATGCTGTGATACTATATTACCACAAAAGAAAAGAATCTGATCTATATTGTGAGGTCATGAAACGCTTGAGGACATAAGGTTTATCTTGTGAGCTTAAGAGTGAATGCAACTGAACTAGGCAGAAGAGGAAAGGAAATTTATTCCAGGAATGGGGAATAGCATGTGCAAAAGACCTGTGTCCAGGTGGAACCCAGTCTAATCAAGAAACACAAGAAGGGCCTGTGTGACAGAAGCACACAAAATGAGGAAGGAAATGGTGGGTGATGAAGCTGGAGAAGGTGGTAGAGACCAGTATAAAAAAATGACTCTGTTGGTCATATAAAGGATCTTGGTTTCTTGGCAAGGAGCAATGAAATATCAAAGACTTTTAAGTAGATAGTTGACACAAAGAGGAAGAAGATTGGTGCCCATAATTAGATTTGCATTTGGAAAGATGGCTCCTGTTGTTGCACGAATTGTGGGTTAGGAAAGGATCACAACACATGCAGGGAGACCAAATAGGAAGTTTCACCGTGTCCCTGGGAAGCAGCCAGGGTTAAACAAGCATAGGATGAAGGCAGACAAAGTGACAGAAGGGAAAAGAAAGGGGGTGTAAAATTGATAGTTCTAGTGATGGTGGCGTCAAAGATAATGGCAAAATGGACTCACAATTCTGCTATTCTTTGAAATAGCAAACACTACAAAAAAGTCAATTTAGAGAAAGTTTGTACCTTGTCTTGGGTATCATTAGTCTAAGGTGGCCTTGAAACATGCAGGTAGTGATACTGAATAGAAATGTGGATATAGGGGCCCCTGGATGGCAGTTGGTTAAGCGTTTGCCTTCAGCATAGGTCATGATCCTAGGGTACTGGGATTGAGCCTCACATAAGGCTCCCTGCTCAGTGAGGAGTCTGATCTGCTTTTCCCTCTCCCTCTGCCCATCCCCTACCCCAGCCCATTTTCTCTCCCCTCCATAAAATAAATAAAAATCTTAAAAAAAAAAAAAAAAGCAACATGCTACAAAGAGAAAGAAGACTCATCCAAAGGCTGGAGGAAGCAGTCCAAGAAGGTGTGGCATTTTGCAGTGATAGTGAAGGAGACAGGCCTTAGTATGAAATACCGCTGAGAGATCAAGAAACTGAATTAAAACGTGGCCACTGGATTAAGTAGCATGAAGATCATTAGTGGATTTAGTGACCTATGACGGAGGAATGAGAGAACAGAAGCCAGGTACAGGGTACAGAGGAAATGGAGGCCCCAAGTATAGACAGATTTTTTTCTGAGAAGTTTGGCTCTGAAAATTGGAAAGGATTAGACTATTGGAAGAAAAATAGTAAGAAGAAGCTGTAAGAGAAGACATGTATAATATAAAAGGAATTTTAATTTAATTTTATTTTTTTTGCAGGTTGAAGAGAGTTAAGCATGTTTAACTACTTATGAAAAGATCCCATTGCAGGGGATTATTAATAATGTAAGGTCTCTGTGAAGACAGAAGAATGCAGAACCTAAAGCACAAGGGGGGGGGGTTTGACCAGGAGGAGGGCACCCCAATAATGTAACTGGAAGTAAAGATGGGCTCTGCTATTGTGTTCACATTTGCTAATCTGAGTTTAAAGAAATTCCACTCTGATGGTTTCAACTGCCACTGAAAGTAAGAGAAGAAATCAAAAGCTCAGAGCAAAGGGGCATGAAACATGGTCAAATATTGGGGCGGAGTGATGGCGGTCTTTGTAGAAAGACGTTAAGAGAGCTGATGGGCCAGATGGAGGGCCCAAATGAGGGTTGATCATGAATGTTGTGCCTCCACTATGTCCCTGTCATGGGCTTCCCCCCACATCGCCACATTGCTCAGACATTGACCTGGAAAAGCAGAAAATAGGGCAGCCCGGGTGGTGCAGCGATTTAGCGCTGCCTTGGGCTCAGGGCATGATCCTAGGGTCCACGGATCGAGTCCCACATCGGGCTCCCCGCAGGGAGCCTGCTTCTCCCTCTGCCTGTGTTTCTGCCTCTCTGTCTCTCATGAATAAATAAATAAAATGTTAAAAAAAAAAAAAAAAAGAAAAGCAGAAAATAAGGTTAGGATTTTGCTTTATCGATGTGAGACAATAGCAGGTGCTCAAGAGAGTAGGAAGGGGAGAAGAACAAGTCTGAGGACTGCCACTGAAGCTCTCTTTTTACACGTAGGTGTTGCAGGCTACTGAGTAGCCCTTTTCCCAGCATCCCAGAGTTGCAATGAAGGCCAAAAGCAGAGGATCCAATTACCACTTGTAAGCCACATTCTAAAGGGAGTGGCCGCCACTGCCTGCCAACAGCTGGGGCCAGACTCTTGTCTCCATCCCTTTCCCTACTTCTCCCAGGACTTACTAGGAAGAGATGGAACAGGCCCTGCGACCATGAGACTTCACTCCTAACCCTCATCCCCACCACCAAACATACACAAGCATCTACACACACCTCATCATTTCAAAAAAGAAAAGACTGAACAGGAGAGGTATAGACTTTCTGAAGAATGTAGAAGGTCAGGAAGTGATGGTCTTTCATCAAGACCATTAAAAAAAGGGGGAGAGTCATAGAAGGTGACTCACCCCCACCCCATGAGTTATCTCCACTTCAACACATCAGTTACATCAACTACACGTGTGACCTGTAACATGCAAGTAGCATGAGTTCCTCTGAAGCAAGTGTCACATAAGGAACTGTGGGGTTTGCTGAATAGCCCCCATCCATTGTTGTTTTTCCCTTTCTTGGGCTTATGTCCCTCGCTCATGCTTCCAAATCAATAATTGTGCTTTCTCACTTCCCAAACTCAGCAAACGGAGTAGAGAAATGGGCCAACCGTAGAAATGTCTAGCAAGATTCTCTCTTACAGCTGCTTTTCATCTGTAGCTCGCATTTGCCCAGATTAACCAAGTGACAGATGTTCTCCCCACTTTCACCTCTGCTAGTGTGGCAGGACAGAAGGCAAGGCTGGTCCTTTTCTTGTCTTATGGGAATCGGAGCTTCACTTCGCAGACAGCAACTCGGTCCTTGGAGGCACGGGAGGTGTTACCTTTGGAAAGCTTATGTTCAATATTTTCTGACTGCAAGTACGTCACCCTGCTCCTGGATCTGGGGGACATGGCACCTCTCCCGGGCTCAGAAAAGAGCAAGGGATTACTGCCAATATTTCAGTCCCACTGGTGCGATGAGATCTCACCTTAGTGCAAATCCATCACTGAGCTCCAAAGCAGTGACTTCCTCTCCCTTTTCCAAAACCAACACTCGACTATTTGATGAGTCATTGGTTCCCTGACATTGGTAGAATATGCTTGAACTGCTCCCAGAGGGAGGAAAATTATACTATGATCACACCACACTCTGGCTCTCCTTGCCTCCCCTTCTTCTCCAGCCTCTACAAGTGAGGAATCCGCAAGCTTCACAGTGGATGCCTCTGGGGCTACTCTCATCTAATTCAGCTGAATGAGCTGGTCTGTGGGTTTTGTAAAAAAAAGAAATGAAGTAGGTCTCTCGCCAGCCTCATGCAGGATCTGGACACTCACGGTTATCCCTATAACTGAGAAATCTCAGAAGGAATACAATGGGACCAGTTGCTAGATATTAGTAGTGGTTACGTATTTGTTCACTGCGGCACTTCAAGGGTGTGGGTCGCCAGGTTTGAGTCAGTCAAAGACCAGTAGGCATAGATGAGGGAGCCAGGCACTGAGAGGGAGCTAGTAGGAGGGTATGATTGTGACCAGGCAGGACACAGAGGAGATGAACTAATGGCGGTGGTAGTGTGGCAAAAAGAAATTGAAGCAAGAGCTTTGAGATGAAGCAGTTAATGATGGAGGAGGTGCAAAGGGGCTGTGTCGCGAAAATCATTTTCTGAGTCTTGGATTGATTCATATCCCTTAAGCTGGAGAAGGACAAAATCACCAGCTCCTACGTGAGACAGAACTCTTTCAATTATGTATCAAATTCAAGCCCAAACTAGCTGAAGTAAAGACACATATTGGCTCATGTTACTTAAAGGTTAGTAGTAATGCCTACCTAACATGCTTGGCTTGGACAGAGGACCCAGGTCGTTTCTCTGTACCTCTCTCTGTATCCACTATAATATACCATATCTGGAGTGGTCTTTCCTCCAGGAAGAAAGAATATCCTGGTCCAGCTTTACATCCTTCTGGGTTCAAGTCTAGTGAGAAAGAGAATCTCCTTTCTGAATGTTCCAGCCAGTCTCACTGTGTCACATTGTTCCTGATTAGGTCACATGCCATTCAGAACCACTCACTGTGCCCAGGAAAAACACAAATCAGAATTGGTCAGATCTGAGTAACATTCCCATACGGCTGGAGTGGATCCATATCACTCAAATTGCATGAACTCAGAGAGTGATAAACGAAGGTGGTATCTTAGAAGGATATTGGAGTACTGCCCCCTAAGGGGGAAGGGGGGACCCCAGCATCCAAAAACACTGCAAAGATCCCGCATAGTTTACTGAGTCTTTGTGATAATCTCTACATTCTGATAGCTTCAAAGAAGATCAACAAAACAAGAGTCTATTAAATAGTCTGACTTATGTCACTCATCTCTCACTTGATGATCACCAAACCCATGTGAGACAGTTTGAATTGTTTTTGCATGTGTGTGTATTTGCAATGAACATTGCTAATCTTCATGCCAGCTTTATCTCGATTATCTAATAGAATTCTTATAATGATCCCTTGAGGTAGGTGCTTTATTAGGCCCATTTTACAGGTAGGAAAGTGAGGTTTGGTGAAGTTAAGTGACTTGCAAGTTCGCATTGCTAATAAGTGGATGAGTCAATATTCTCAAACAGGCCAACCTAAGCTGGAGATTGTACTTGAGAGTTAAGAATCATAAAATCCGGCCCAGAGTTTTCACTTTAGAGATTATTCAGAGAAAATCCCTGAAGGACAAAATGTCTTGCCCATAGTCAGGGAGGGAAGATATATGAAAGAACCTATTTAATTTAAAATCACATAAAAGAGCTATGGTGCCCAGCTCAGTGCTAAGTATCCCTTGAATTTATTTTGTCTCAAAGGTAAAGGAAAGCAAAAAGTTTTTGGTCCTTTGACCAAGTGAGCAAATTAAATTTCAGCCAAGTGGGGGAACAGGACAAAAATACTTCAGGTTTCTGGCTGGGGTGTTTTCATGGCTCAGAGTAGACATCACCAACCCAGAGAAGAAACTCAGTTCTCCTTTTGGGAAGCCAGAAGTCATGAGTAAGATGTGGGCCTCTAGGTTACCATTAGATTTTCATCTCAGCCCAGTTTTTCACCTATAATGACATTAACTGTCTCAGAGGGTAAAGAGAGAATAAGGTTCATCAGTCACTCATCTCTCACTTGATGATCACCAAACCCATGTGAGGCACTACCCAAAGTGCTCTGAGTATACTGAATGAGACAAGATCTGCTACTTCGGAGGTGGAGGAGATAAAGGAGATTAAAGTACAACACTGGTCGAAGTTACTACCAAGATGGCAAACAAAGCCCTACAGAAGGAAAAAGATGAAAGATTACTGAAGATTATTAAATGAGTTATTTTAAAAGACAATGCCTTTTCAGAGGCAAAGTACTAATAGAAATGTAAAATAATGTAAACCAGGTTCTCATGGTTTGCCCAAGACTTTCCTTGTTTTAGTATTGACAGTCTTTTTTTTTTTTTTTTTTTTTTTAGATTTTTTATTTATCTATTCTGAGAGACACACACAGAGAGAGAGCCAGAGACACAGAGGAGAAGCAGGCTCCACGCAGGAAGCCTGATGCGGGACTCAATTCCTGGGCTCCAGGATCCCAGGATCATGCCCCAGGCCGAAGGCAGGTGCCAAACCGCTGAGCCACCCAGGGATCCCCTTGACAGTCTTTCAATCCAAGGCATCTGGTCACCCTACATGGGGGTCAAAAGCAAATGCCTAAAGACAAGCAAAGTAAATTAATATGGTAGGACAAGTTGGAGAAAAACAAATGCACAATAAAAAGTGGAACTTGTCCTCCACCTAGAGTGGAAAGAACCAAAGGATGGGTGGTGAGCCAAAGCAGCAGTTAGGAACCATGGTATAAGGGCCAGATCCAGTCAGCCACCTGTTTCTATCTGGCCAAAAAACTGAGAACAGTTACAATTTTTAGTGGTTGGGAAAAAAACCCAAAGAACAGTATTTCTTGATGCATGAAAATTAAATGAAATTGAAATTTCAGTGTCCACAATAAAGTTTAGTGGAACAAAGCACAGGTCTTTCGTTTATGTAGTGCCCATGTTCCTTTTGCACTCCCATGGCAGAAATGAGTCATCAGAGATTGTATGGCAAAGCCTTTTATGGAAAATATTTGCCAACCCCTGTTCTAGAGAACCATTGCCCCCAGGACAGCCAAATAGGCTTCCACTGATTGTTGACAGAAACAATAGCTTACAGGGACTAATGAAAAAACTCTTAAAGTTTTAAGAGATGTCAAAAAGCTGGATTTTTATGTGAAATTTGTTGATGTTCAAATTTGGCATCTAACTAATTTTTTTAAGTGTCACATGGGCACAACAAAGCAATCTGTGGTTTGTATCCAGCCTTCAGGCTACCATTTCGCAAAGTGGGATGTACATAATGTGTCCTATGCTAACACTTACCCTTATTATTCCTTAATTTGAAGGCAAATCTATTACAGCTGAGTCTATCAATTGCTTTCGATTTCAGATTTGTTTGCAACTCAACTGCTTTACCCATTAGTGCCTTTCCAGGATTATCAAATCTTTTCAACAGCCTACTAAAGTTCTTTCCCATCCTAAATAGAATCAAATCGTCCCTCCATCCTAACCCCAGCCTGCCTTATTGTCTATTTATCGTATTTCTTGTTTTTTCAAAGAGTAGTCGCTACTCACTGCCTCCATTATGCTCTCCCATTCTCTCCTCACCCCAGTGCGATTTGGCTGTTTTTCAGTCCACTTCATTGAATCTGCTTCCAGGAAGGTCAGAGATGACCACCTTATTGCAAAATTCAGTGGATGCTTTCAAATTCCCGTCTAACTTCTCTCTGGCATTTGATGTCGCTGACCACTTCCTCCGTTTTGAAAGTGTCTTTATCCCAGGGTTTCATAAAACCCACTGTTTCCTTCCTCTCAGGCTGCTCTTCCCATATCTTTTTCTTTCTTCTTAGCTTGATTTTATTCAACTAATACTTATTGAACACCTGGCGTGTAGCAAGCATGGTGCTAAGCATTTTCCAAAGGTAGCTGGTATATTTCTCACTGCACAAGAAATAAAACTTTATTTCCCTAAAATAAGTTTCCTTTCTAATGTGCACATCCAGCTTACATGGCTCACATGATGTTTTCATTCAAACTTTCCTGAAGTTCCCATCATCCCCCCACCCAGGGTCATACTAGAATCTAGTAAATGAAAAAATGATGTGAGAAGTTTCATTGGCATGCATGTCTTTGCTGTGCATGTGTGTGTGTAGGTCCCTTGAGGTTTGCTAATCTCCTGTTTCCAGGCTCTGGACAGGACCCCCAGGGCCTAGGTCCCACCTCCCCAAAAGGATCACATAGCACACCTTGGAGTATAACCACATGCTCAGATCCACAGACTTCTCTCCAATTCTGAATCCTAGGAAAAGCCTCTCTCTCTCTCTCTCTCTCTCTCTCTCTCAGCACTCTAAAGGCTATTTTTTTTTTTACCTCTTCAGTGGATTTCTGTTTCACAAAAGACAGGAAATCCATTCATTTCAGATTGCTTCGGCTTCCCATCCCTACTTTGCAAAAAGACTCATAGCCAAGAAAATGCTTTAAAAGAGTGTGTCTTCCTTGGTGGGAAATGGAGATAAAAATAAGGGAAAAATTTTACCAAATCATAATTCAGTGAGATTTCCTGCCATAATTTTTACAGCAGGTCTGAGAAGTAAGTATTATTATCACTGTTTTACAGATGAAAAAATTTAGAGTTTATGTTGCCCAACACCATGCAACTGCAAATCTTAAGCTTTTAAAAAAAATTTTTTTTAATTTATTGAGAGAGAGAGAGTGCAACCAGGGAAAGGGCAGAGAGAGAGAGAATCATAAGCAGACCCCTCCCCCATTCAGTGCAGAACCCCAACTCAGGACTCGACCTCACAACCCTGAGATCATGACCTGAGCTGAAGTCAAGAATCAGACGCTGAACCTACTGCGACACCCAGGTGCCCCGACAAATCTCCAGCATTTAACTGTGGCCTGATGGGCCTGTACCCTTGTCTCCAGCCTGAAATGCTGGTGCTCTTCCCTTCCCAGAATACTGCAGAGGGTCTTGAGCACTCAACCACTCAATCAAACACTGAATGGCACTTGAGACTTTCTGGGAGGAACTCCCTAAAGGCAGGGAAGCAGCCACCTGAAGGAATTAGAGGGCACAGCGCCCAGTGTCACACAAGTACTGGAGTCTTGCCTGCTCCCAATAGCCAGAGTGCAAAACTTCAGAGGGCAGGGCATCATTTCCATTTTTGCATTCCAGCCCAAACTGAACATCCCTGCCAAGAGGGGTCAGGGACATGTGCTTCCTAGAAATGCAGCCCAAACAGAGACTCCTGCCACTCTCGGTTGGGCCTCCAGCAGTGCTCTATTTACCCCAGCTTACAAACTCAAACATCTAAACCTGGTCCCTCACTGTCCCATACAGTCCTTTTGCTCAAAGCCATGAGAGAATTCCCCTTGCCTTTACCACTTCCCACCCACAAGGCAGCCCGGGCCTGACTCAGCAAAGACAGAGTGAGAGACAGTTGAAGTGAGAGAAGTACAAACCGGAGGAATCATCTGGACTTTACCATAGCCACCCTCTTCCCAACCACCACAAGGAATAAGGGGCAGTGGATTTGGGGACTGTGGCTCTTGGGCAGTTATACAAACCCAACTGGCACCAAACATTACTTTTGTTCAGAGATTTTTTTTAAAGTCAACTCTCCTAAAAACAATTCAGAATGTTTTTGCTCTTGGGAAACCATGTGGCTGCTTTCCTGGTTTACACTATTTACAGTGAGCTCATTTTAGAGAGGCAATTTCTGAATCCATCCACTAGAACAGGGACCACCATGCTAGCGAGCCTTTGGCAACTTGCTCAATGAAAGCATGAATGGACTAAGGTCTCAATATAAAAAATAACAAATACCCCAACTTAAAATAGTCCTTCAGGCCTCATTTTAACAGAGCCCCTGTCCATTCAGGGACTTTTGTAAATAACCCCACAATTAATGGCATGTGTTTATCGGCAAAGCCACTCACCTGAAATACAGAGTGGTTGATGTTCTCTCTGGGTATGAAGTTTATTTATGAGAAAGAAAGATTTGACCTAAGGATAAAAATAGAGCAGCAGTGCTCAACTAAATTTGCAACTGCTCACCCCAAAAGCCTCGAGTATAATCTATTTTGAGAGGAGTTCAATTTGAGGTGATACAGAAATCTAGCTGGGCCAGGAGCTTGCAGCTATTTCCACTATTAATAAAACACAGAAGTGACCCTTCTCTTGTAGCATTACTGCTGGGAAACAACATGATAGCACTTCATGGGTATCAGGTGTATTTTACGTGGAATTACGTTTAGAGCATACTATGTAATTGTTACGTATCTCTGTCAATAGACTGGAATCGTAAATCAGATTGTCACACTCCTGCTTGAGATTTCTTTATTTTCCATTGCACTTATGGTTCTAAGGGTCTACTCACCTGGTCCCTATCAACCTTGCCCCTACACTCAGGTACACCTGTCTCCTTTCAGATCCTCACACATTGCAAGATCTTTCCCACCCCTGGTCCTTGGCCACGCTCTTCTTTCCAGTCCCAGGTCTTCTCATCCTCCAAGTCTCGGCTGTCATGTCATCTACAAGGCTCTTCTCTTGCAACCTCTTGTCCCTCTGCACCTGTTACTTCCTTCACAACCTGTATCACAACCATGACAACTGGAACCATGTCTGTCTTTTGCAGTGTCATCCCCAACAGCAAGTATAGGGAGCAAGTGATCAATATGTTGTTATCGACTATCAAACAAATAATGAGTCATATTCCAATTCATTTCTACCATATTCTCACCCTATCCCAAACTACAAAGCCCAATGCAAGCATTCTTCCCCGTTGCCATCCTCATTTTTCTCTTTTCCATGTAATCTTCCCTGAGCTCCTCATTTTTCAGTGTTTAGAGACAAGGCATATGAAGGGCCAGAGATGTGCGTGGAATATAGTGGCTGTTCCATAAATACAGCAGTCATCAGTATCATCATGTTCAGTTCTTCCTGGGGATTCCAATAGCTGGTTTCCAGCCATCACTCTTTTTCTCTTACCACCTTCGTGACGTTTCCCATATCCCTTTAAAATCTCTCCTACTTCTGTTATAATGTGTTTTTTATTTCACAAACATCTTCCTACTTAAACAAATTTATTTTTGAAGGAAGCTTTATAGAAATGAAAAACGCATTTCACCAACCACGAAAGGGGCAACTGTAAAAAGTAACATAAAGAAAACAAAGCAATACACTGTCCTCTTTTCCTTTTTTTTCTGAAAGGGGGATTAGCAACTGTTAGAGATATGAGGATGCTAGCGTGATCCTTTCTTCAAGACACAATCAGAAAATTTCTGGATGACTTCCTTACTCTGTGTTTCATTACTTAAAGTTGTGTCCATTCAACCATTCCACCTACCATTTAGATCCATCATATTGTACTACTACTAACACTTTTTATTATTTATTATTATTTATTATTTTCTACCTGAATGGGTTCATTACACTTTTACAGCTATGCCTTAACCCACTGTCTTATTTCTTTTTATATCCTCCATGATTCATAGGTTGATACCTTATACAGAATATATGTTTAAGACAGTCTCAGTTGAGCTTAATACTTAGAGCTTTAAACCAACTAATTTATCATAAGAACCTACTCCTCCAAAAGTCAAAATATTTTTCAAAGAGATTGGTGAAAGAGTGTATTCAAGAGGTCTTCTGGTTCCCCTTGCCCTCTGTTCTCCTGATTTCCCAGCGATGTGTACCTAAACTGTCTTATTCAAGCCACTGTGGTTGAATACCATGTATGTCCCTTTGGCTACGTGCATTCTACACAGCGAGGAAGAGGGCCCAATACAAAAAAAAAAAAAAAAAAAAAGGATATCTTTCATGCATGAATATATCAGAAGCAAATACTCTAATTTATAAGTGAAACAGAGGGGGCAGCCCCAATGGCTCAGCAGTTTAGCACCGCCTTCAGCCCAGGGAGGGATCCTGGAGACCTAGGATCGAGTCCCACGTCAGTCTTCCTGCATGGAGCCTGCTTCTCCCTCTGCCTGTGTCTCTGCCTCTCTCTCTCTCTGTGTCTGTCATGAATAAATAAATAAAATCTTAAAAAAAAAAAGGAAGAAACAGAGGCCAAATAAACCAGAAAAAAAAAACTGAATGTGTGATTTATTATATTTAAGATTGGTCTATAAGGCTTAAATATGTCTGTCATAATTAACAGTAAATGAATGCAACTTTACAAAATCAGTATTTCGATACAGTACAGGACTAAATGTGGCAACTGTGCATTGGAAAATTAATATTTCCTCAATGCAAATATCAAATTTGCAGCACCATTTAGAAGCTTCCACTAAAAATGCAAGCTGCAGTATTTATTACAAGCTCTACTCAGAACACAAGACTACCTAAATCAAGCATTAGAGAAAAACAGTGGAGTCATTCAGGAGTAATATGTCAGATTTGGTACAGGATTAAAATACTAACATTTTTTTAATGTCCTGGTTTCAAATTAATAAATACAAAAACAATATAAAAATATACACCAGTTGATAAGACTGCACTGCAGATGATCAGATAGTTAGATCTCACTCTCATACGTATGCAGGTATGTCTTTAGTGTCAGAATTTCTGGATAGCTGCGGCTTGTCTTGCGGAAGAAATCCAGACTGGTGAGCTGTTCGATATCCCGCACCCGAGCTGTGTGCATCTTTATGAGTTCTTCCACCCATTGCGATTCATCCTCTGAACTCTGCAATGGAAACAGAATGCAATCAGTCAGACTTTTCCAGAGAAGCTTCTCCAAATGGGCAATTTGCTTCAAGTCCACAAATGACCCCACTACACTCCTGCACGCAGAGCCAATGCGCGCTATTCCTTCCTGGCCTCCCCAGGCCGCTCTACCACATTCCTGCTGGTACCTTGCCACAAATACCTGCCCTTGGCTGTAAACGTTTTCAACAGCAATTAGCTGTACCAAATAAATGAGATGTGTGGTGTGAAAGGGCATTTGACTCAATAGGTTTTCAGAACATAAATCAAAATTACAAAACCAAAGGCCCTGGAGAGTTCAGTAATTTGTTTCTTTCCTCGCTGCTGTCAAACTGCAATGTTGAGTACAGAGCACAAGTAATTTGGAATGCCCTTCTGGCTCCTACGGAAAGTGAAGAGTTTATGCCCGATGCACAAAATTTCATGCATGTGTTCCTAGTATTTCAGAAGAACCCACAATGTCAAGTATGTCATCTATTAAATTGCAGTGAATTGATATTTGAATAATGAGTTCAACTTAAAGCAGCTTGGAAACTACACCTGGTGCTTTGGAGGCCAAGAGGCCTAGGTTGGAATTGTGGCTTTATGACTTCCTGGATGTGAGACCTTGGCCAAGCTACTTAACCTCTCTAGGCTTTCTTCATTGGTTCACGAGGAAAATAATGCTTACTTCAGTAGCTCCCTGGACAGCAGGGAGAAGAAGAGAAAAGAAGAAGGGAGATGAAAGATACAGTAAGGAAACAATGTCCTGGAAAAAAGGAAGGAAATCTCTTTCTGTCTTAGCTACTTGCCAAGATGGCCTCCTCATTGGCACAAATTCCAGATAAAAGATACCCAGATGTCCCACACCAAACAATTTATTCATATCTAAGATGAAACTAAAAAGTAGTTCAGGAAGAGTAGTCCTTTACCTTTTAAAACTCTCTTCTTTCACTTTTGTGGGAAGTTCAGAGAAAGAATGAGATCTGAGAGCCCTGAGAATTCTGGGTGGGTGGGTGGGGGAATGCCTACCTTCATCAGTAGACCTGAGGCAGGGAGGGTCCTTTGCAAATAATTTCATTCCCAAATGCCCCAAGAATTGCAATGGCTCCCAATAGCCACTCTACAAGTTGAAGGGTGGCTGTAGGTTCCAGGGCTAAGTAGGTCCAGAAATGCCCTCACCCATCGCCTTCACCACTAGTGGTCTCAATGAACTCCCCACCAAAGCCTAAGAACCTGCAATGGATTTTCTCGGAAAGCTCCAACCCACACAGACCTGGACAGGGAGCTACAGCAGCTTTTGCCAGTGCTAAATATGTCTCACGAGGGTGTTGGTTCAGGAAACTGATGCCTGGCCATCCCAGGCAATATGAAGAAATAGGAAGAAATTGCTTTGCAGGCTGGGGAAGTAAGGATTTTAACCCTCCATGCCCCACCCTCCTAACCCAAGCTAACCAAGTTCTCTGCGATTCACAGGAAAGGACAGACCTAAATATATCTCTGCCCACAACGGTACTGACCAATCCTCAGTGCGACCATATAATTAACGAAGTAGGAGGTCTCCAAATGGATCAGGACCCCCTCAGAGTAAGCAGAGTAAGCATGAAGTTATATTTTTGGGAGAATTTTCATATTCAACTTTTTATTTGATTTTGGTCTAATTTTTCCTTTTGTAAATGCAATCATTCGAATGTACAAAGGGATGAAAAGGTTTTTCCTAATTTAAATAGTAGCCAGCTGGGATTATAAGAATTCAAAGAAAAAAAATGTCTCTTGCTATTTCTTTCCTTGGGAAGCAATTTGCCAATTTCCTTTGAAGGGCATTTTCTTCTGGTTCTCACATGCTAAAATCTAGCTTGCCACTAGTCATTAGGAAATACTGGCTATGCAACCAGGAAGAAAATACCTTCTGCCTGTTGCGAGCTGGCAATCCACAGAAGTATTTGCTACGGGAGACTCTGGAGTGAAATGCGAAACTAATAACATTCAAGTAAAAGTTCATGTGCATCAGGGGAAGGGAAGGAAACACTTTAAAAATAAATGATTCAGAAGATCAATGTAAACAAAAATGCCTACCCATCAACTTGCTTATTATCTCTCTTGCTATGGACATTGACTCTTCACCTGCCTTTTCTTCCTTTCTCCTAAATAAGCTAGTAAATTCAAGCCCCAGCAGTCTTAAGGTGACCTTCAGAGCAAAGACAGGTGTCCGTGTGGGTGGAATAAGAATAAGAAGCATGCTGGCCATGAACTTGACAAGAAACATCTCAAAGTTCTACGCAGAGTCAGGAGCCAGAAGGGGGAGGAAGACCCGTGAGGACATGTGGATTTCATTTGTCAGTTGTACAATTTGGGGTGACTGAAGATTGCCTTTGAACTGAGTGTCCCATCACCATGTTCCCCTAACAGAGACAGAGAAAGGTGAACATATGCTCCCCAGGAACCCAGGTGTACCTTAAGTGGCCTACTGCAAGTCTCAAATGTCTTGGTAATCTTCTGTCTTAAAGATGCACAACAGTTTAGAATTTCACTCCATACTCTATGGGCTTAGGTTTTTGCAAAGATTTTTACCTCCCCATAAGCTTTTAGTAAAACCAAAGTCCAAAGAAAGTATATCATGTTTTACAGAGGCATTACATCCCCCTGGTACACCATGAGCTACCCTCGTGGTTACAGATAATCACACTGGAGAAAGTCACGCCAATAAGTTGACAACAGCTTGCCTTTAACTTGTAGTTCCCTCCTTCTCGACCTCCCACCAAATTATTTACAAGAATCTTATTGATCTTTTAGTATAATACTGCTGCCTTCCACTCTCTTTTTTAAACTTCTAGGACCATAGCTCACTTCCAGTTCTGTTACCCCAATCCCGTGAATCTTACCAAAGCACTTTGAGCACCACACTTGACCCTTTCCAACTGAAATTTGTCTCCCTAAAGCAGAGCCTAGAATGTTGCTCTTATGTGTTAGCATTGTCCATGGCTACCTAATACCTGTGCAATTAGAAGAGCTTCTAAGGTCCCCAGGTTCAGCTATGGAAATCTAATGAACTTTAAACAAAGAAGATGGGCTTTTGAAGTCAGAAGACTTGACTCTAGAGTTCTGCTCTCCTACTGACTAGCCAGGCAAAAATGTATCATACATCTTTATTACCTAGAACTTTCAAAACAATTAATAAAATGGGAGTAGGAAGAAGAACGCATATGCCTGCCTGGAAGAGGAAAGAGATGACTAGAAATAATCTGTGTAGAGGACCTACAAAGTTCTTGGCTGGCAACATGGACTCAGTAAATGCGGCAATTATTACCTCTGCCACTACGACTACTATTACTACTACTTTCATTTTAAATTTGATTCCAAGCAACTTTTAAAACCACGTGTCCCACAATTATCCTCATTCCCAATATGACTAAAACCCTCTTCAGTAGATTATACCCCTGATCCTTCTACTCTATCAAACAAAATCATGGGGACTATTACTTCTAAAGTTAACCTCGGGGCACAGCCTTTCTGTCACATTAAAGAGATCTAGGGAAGTGATGTGACCTGTCCCCAAGTGTAGGCAGAAGGAGTACAGGGTCAGGAGCCCACCACCTGGGGCTTTCTCATGACGCCTTCCTGCCTCTATGTACAAGTCATCTGTGCTATTTGAGAATGGGATGACCTGTTACAACTGCCCTCATAACTGGCAGGAAAATGAAAAGTCTGATTTATAAAGTATATAAGCCTATAATTTATTATAGAAATTTTCAGATGTGCACAAAAGTAGAGAGAATAATATAAAGAACCCCTGTGGGGGCACCTGGGTGGCTCAGTTAAGTAAACATCTACCTTTAGCTCAGGTCATGATCTCAGGGTCCTGGGATCAAGCCCCACATCAGGCTCCTTGCTCAACAGGGAATCTGCTTCTCCCTTTCACTCTCCCTATATGCTCTCTCTCTCTCTCAAATAAATAAATAAAATCTTTTAAAAAATAAAGAATCCCTGTGAATTCTTCCTAGTTTTAACAATGATCATGATGTTGCTACTTTCATCCTACCTTTACAAAGTATGTCTCTTGCAAAACCAAAAACATTCGGATGCTTTTATCATTTGACAAAATCCAATGCATAATTAGAACCACAATAAATGCACACTCCCATGCTTCACCCCCAACACTGAAAATTAAAAAGCCATTCAGACACAACGATCCCACGTGGTCAGCAAAGTTTTGTTTGGGTCTTTTTCTTCTTTCTACTTGGTTACACTGTATAGTCCAAATGTCTTATAATAAGTATGTAAGAGCTTACCAGTGGGAATCTAAATTAAGAAACAAAGATGAGTCATTTTAAAGGACTCTGTCTTTGAACTCACATTGCAGCTCTCTTCATTGTCTGGTCTGTGAGGGAGGATGAATGAAGAGACGGAGAGGGGGCCATCACACTTGTCGGCAGGCTGAGTGAAATCCAGGCAGCTGGTGATGATGCTGTAGTAGTGGGTTGGTACGGGAATGGAGCTGCCCTCCACATACCTAGAGCAGGAAAGAAAAACAAAATGAGAACTGATGTAGTAGCTTTCTTTTTAAAATGGTGGCCAAAGGGGGCACCTGGGTGGCTCAGTGGTTCAGCATCTGCCTTTGTCTCAGGTCAGAATCCTGGGGTCCTAGGATGGAGTCCGGCATCAGATTCCCCGCAGGGAGCCTGCTTCTCTCTTTGCCTATGTCTCTGCCTCTTCCTCTGTGTCTCTCATGAATAAATAAATAAAATCTTTAAAATAAATAAATAAATGGTGACCAATGAATACCACCTACGTCACTAAAATTAACTCCCATTCAACTGAATCCATTTTCACTTCTAAGCACTAGCCTCCTTCTATATGTTGAACATAATGCTTTTGCTGTCTGGAATCCCCTCTTTCTCTCGGCCCAGCAGGGTGAAAGTAGTATTCCAAGCAAAGAAAACAGCTTGAACCAAGACTCAGAGGCTGGACATGATGACCAGGCCAAGATAATAGAAATGTAAGGCTGGAAGAGTCAATGAAAAGCCATAAATTGCAGGCTTCTGAGAGCCACCTTGTGGGATTTGGGCATTATTGTTTAAGTAGCAAGACCTCATTGAAAGTTTCTGTGCCAGGGAGAGACATTGTGAGATCCCATGATTCAGGAAGATGACATACATAGAATTATGTCAAGTGGACCTGAGGAGGAGATATTGGGGCTAGGGCAATAATAAGCCCTTTTAAGCCATAATGAGATGCTGAACTTGGTACAGAGAACTCATTTACTCAAGGAAATACTAAGGGCTGATGAGCTAATAACAAACCTAGAAATTTAAAAGAAAAAAATCTTTTCCAGTAAAATGAAGTACAGAAACTCCCAATTCCTTACCTGGTTTTCTATTCTTTTAATTTTAATCATTTTCAAAATATATGTTCGAAATGATAATTTTGGCTAAAAACTATAACAAGGATCAGCAATAAAAGGAATGTACAATTAAGGTGAAATTTCTCTTATGGATGACGAGAAAAGGAATAAGATAACCCCTATTTTATTCATTATATTTATGAAAAAATGGCATTTATTCCTACTTGTCTGTAAAGCACAATTAAACCCTCTCATATTTTGTGCCACTCTCTGTTTCATGCATGTATAAAACTAAATGACTTCTAATGAGGGGTACCTGGGTGACTCAGTCAGTTAAGCAGCTGATTCTTGATTTTGGCTCAGGTCATGCATGACCTCAGGGTCCTGGGATCGAGCCCCCAGTTGGGCTCCCTGCTCGGCAGGGAGTCTACCTCAGGATTCTCTTTTCCTCTGCTCCTCTCCTGCATGTGCACTCTGTCTTTCTCTCAAGTAAATAAATAAATCTTTTTAAAAAAAATAGATGATTTCTTATGAATTTATTGTATTTGTATCTTCTTGCCTTCTGTTGTAGGAACTGTTAAGTTCCTTCTGAGCAAATATACCTTATCTTTTTATCTCCTCAAGAGTATCATGGAGAAGGAAACAACTAGACTTGACCAAAGTCTATATGCAATTTCCTACTAAGGTATAGTGACTCAGAAAACCTAAGGGATTTCAAAAATCCCACACCCCAAACTGGAGATGAGTGAATGTTATCATCTTTCCACTGAAGAGTTGTTAAAGAATAAATGAAAAACTTAAAAAAAAATCTTTTGGCACGCTTCTCTCATGAAATGGAAAAGTGCACTTATTTACCAAAAAACTCCATTCCATTCTAACCACCAATACCACATTTAATCAAAGGCCCAAAAGCACCGAAGAAATCATAAGGAGATTCTAAGAGCAAAAGATTTCAGGGGTATCAGCTCTTCTCTAGCATGTGAATATTTGTAAAAGAGCCTTGAGTGAGATCTTAGAATTTAAAAACACACACTGAGTAGAAATGACAAACTTACTGTTTTATTTTGTCCTGTGTGTCATGTAAGCCATCATAGTCATAGTCAAAAATTGGTCCACTTATCACATTAACTCCATTTCTTTCTGAGGCATATTTCTTCACCAATACCCTTTGGAAATAATTCCAGACTCCTGTAGGGAGGAAAAAATCCATTCTTCATGAATAAAACTCCTTGCTGTGGTGGAATTCTCTTTAGGATGCATTCTACAAGCCAAATGTCATAAGCAAAGAGATAGTAGAGCTGTTGCAACTCTTGAAAAGAATTCACCCTCAAGTACTAGCTGTGTGTGTGTGTGTGTGTGTGTGTGTGTGTGTGTGTGTGTGTGATTTATGAACCTGCAAAGAAAAAAGTATGGAGACATTGGTAGGGGACGTTAGTCTACCTAGACCAATAAGTCAAGGAAGGGTTCCTCACGAAGTGGCTCCTGAGCTGAGATCGGAAGGATAAGTGGGTGTCTTCTAGGCAAAGAGGTGGAAACACAGCAGTCAAGGGGAACCATGTGTACAAAAGAGGAAGCAAAGTGTTGGTAAGAAACTGAAAAAGGGTCTTCGTCTACTTTTTCTTCCTCCAAGATCTCATAGACTTGCTTACTTCCAAATTTGTGTCTCTAGACCTGACCCTTCCAAAGAGCTCCTGACATGTTATCCAATCACTCATTTCATGGTCCTCTTGAATACCTAATCATCGTGTCTAGCAAAAAATTATCCAAACAGAATTCTTGGTCTTTGTTCCCATCCTGCTCTAACTCCCAACTTCTTATCAGTTAATGGCACTCACTCACTCACTCACAGGTTCAAGTCCAAATCCTAGGAGTCATTCCTGATGTGGCTCTTTCTTTCATATACATGTGAACAAGCCCTGGGCTTGTTCAAGCCAGGGCTATCTCTGTAATAAACTCCCAACATCCAAATCTTACCATCTCTCTGCATCTTTACTGCATCCATCCTGTCTCAGCTACTGTCTTCTCTACAAAGAAGTACCACAAAAGACTATTACCACTAGCACAAAAGACTACTTCCCAGGCTCTCAGTGAGAAATTCGTACTTCCCCGCAGCCCATTACATAATAGTCATTTGGATCCTTTTGCACCATAATCAGATTGTATCACACTCTTCCCAACTTTCCATCTCTAACATTCCAGATGATGTATCACTGCAATCAGAATAAAATCCTGGCTTTCCACTGTGGCCCCTATCTACTTGCATGACTTTACTTCCCACTTCTTTCCACCTCTGGTACATGACTTTCTTCCTGTCTTCCCATTTGCCAAACTTGTTTCAGACTAAGCATTTGCATCTGCTCTTCTTTTTGCTGGGGAAACCCTGATCTGTACACGTCTGGCTTCTCCTCCTTCACTCATTTCTCATTTTCAAGGTCACCCTTGGAGAAGACTTCCTCACCCACCTTAGCTCCAGTTTATATTCTGGTCAATCAGAAGGGCAGAGAAGAGCAGAGTGGGGAAAAAGGAAAGGCAAAAGAAGGGAATGACACAGGAGGACAGGAAAGGCACATAGTGACTTTGTTCTGAAATTAACTACATCCTACTTTACATGGGGGTTTTGAGATTCAGGCTGTTATCACTTCTTATCTCCCCTGATTAAAAAGCACTTGGCTGTTTTTCTCACAGTGGTTCTCCTGTTCTTTATACCTTCTGATACTCTACTCTGAAGGAGAAAGACAAAGCACCCCACCGGAGCCAAAATACCATAGATATTTGTAAGAGAGAAAGGAGGACAGTGGGAGAAAAGTTCAAATGTTAAGCATAAAAACTGGAAAGGCAAAGAGGGAAAGAAATAACAATGAGAACAGTCAAAAGGCCAAACCCACAGACATGTGGCATGTGAAAAAACCATTCCCCTAGGGAAGAACAGCGAGCCCTCTGTGAAAGGCCTTTTGCCATGCCAGCCTCGAGGTGGTACCGTGTGTTTTATTTATTACTGCTTGGTCAAAAAAGCATCAGTAAAGAATAAAGAAATCCAGGAAACCCTGATTTGTGGAAATTAAATGAAGATGCATTCCATGTAATATTATGACAAATTTATCTATGTGAGTTTCTGAAACATTTCTCAATTGGGCCTAAGAAAATACCAGGAAATCTCTTTTTAAAAGCATACTTTAATTTTTACTCATAAGCAATGGATCCCACCTTTGAATAAACCATCATTTACTAATTAGGACATCAAATAAACTTTTTTTTTTCTCTAAATCATGTTGGCCATTTCACCGATGTCAAGTTGGGGAAGCTTGCCACTGTTGATGCACTTCACAATCATGTGTTCGGATTCTGAGACTTTATTTCAGCCCTAAGAGTCCTGTAACACAGCCAGTGCTCCTTCGCCAAGTGGAAGTAGGTAGAAGTGCTTCCTTTTCCTACCTCTCCTTTAAGCATATAAGTCTCTTCACTGTAAAGGGTGGTAAAAGTTATTCCAGAATGCTTTCTCTATCGTTGAATACATGGATGGATGGATGCAAGGATGGATGGATGGACGAATGGATGGATGGATGGATGAACGGATGGGCAAATGAGTGAATGTTATCAGAAATAGAAAATAAATGGATTACTCTGGCCATTGGACAATGAAGTCATAAATCCATATAAGCCATTGAGATCATGCAATCAAATCTCATAATTTTATGAATGAGAAGATAAATGACATTTTTATGGTTATGTAGCTAGTGGTCATACTCTGGGGACTAGAATTCAGTTTGAGGGGCAGGGCTCATTATGCCTATATCATTCATAGCATCACTATCATCCACAAATATTTATGGCATATACAAAGAAATAAGGGTGTTCAAAGAAACTAAAATAATTTGCAAAGCCCTAAGACCATCTGAATTTAATATTCTCATGATTCAGAAGACCCTTTAAGTTTTTTCCGGGTTTCATGGTTAACATTCAGAATGCATCATTACCACCTAACATGAAGGAGAGAAGTGCTAGTGGCTTTTAATTTAACATTCAATAAATAAATATAAGTGTTGTCAAATGTCAAGTGGTCTCCAAAGCACAAAGAAGGACCTTCTTGCACCAATATAATGAACATTGAAATAAAAGGAACACCAGTCTAGAAGCAAAATACCAAATTGGTTTGGTTCAGTTTCTGTCATTTTGAAATTGGATGATTTCTTGTGATTTTCATTTTTCATTTATAACCAAGGGACAAACAACCTGCCAATCTCCCTCACAGACTTATATTTTGGATTAATGGTAGAGAATTTACATGAAAGTTCTTCACAAATTGGGGTGCCTGGGTGATTTAGTTCATTAAGTATCTGCCTTTAACTTATGTCATGGTATCAGGGTCCTGTGATCATCTCTGTATCTGGCTCCCTGCTCAGTGGGAACCCTGTTTCTCCCTCTCCCTCTGCCCCTCATCCCTGCTCATGGTCTCTCTCTCTCTCTCTCTCAAATAAATAAATAAAATCTTTTTAAAAAGAAAGTTCTTTAAATAATATAAAAGCAAAACTTGTGACAGATACTACTATCGAAATCAATATACAGGTAGAAAAGGCAAATGGTAAATTTAGAAATATTTCTTTTCATAAGTAATAGTTTACTAGGTAAACATCAGACTTACGTTTGAAAGCAGGGTACATTGGAACCATATTGGTTACAAGGAATGCATCATATTTAGCTTCCGGTGAAGAGCTCAGATCTAAACGTTAGGCAAACAAATAGTGTCCATTACTTACCAAAATCTATATCAATGAAAAAAATCAACCTTCTAAAATGGTCCAAACTGCTTGAAGTGAATGGTGAATGGATCTACTCTTTTTTTTCTACTTATTCCCTACTTGATACAGCATTTCCTACTTCCCCTCCCACTCAATCTCTTTCCTTCACCGAGTTCTCTACCCAAAATTTTTACAATGCTTTTGCTTCCTACCTAGTCTTGGGTTGACTAAATATCACCTAAAAGAATTTCTTGATTTCACTAGCATAATTTGGACTTTAAAAATGTCATCACGTTACTGAGAGATAATAAAAGGGCTTCTCATATTCTGAAGCGATCACCTGCATAGATAGTACTTAAAACCTTAATGTCCTAACAATGTAAGATTTCACTTTCAGATTCCCATTTAATGATAAGAGGGGGCACGCTCTCTATTTCCTTGTGCTTTAGAATTCTTCTAGAGAATAGGATTTCTGAAAGGTAGTCTCTCTTCTGAAGGATTTTAGAAGGATCCCATAGAAGTTCACTTCTTCAATCTCTTGACCACCTCTTCTGAAGAAAACCTGACCACAGAAATCCTAACAGTACAGATTCCAGAAAGTAACATCTCTCTAGAATGGTCAGATCCTAATATTCTGTAACTTACAGGGAGGGAAGAGGAATCCATTGGACATCTGTTTATCATTTTTGTAGGCCAAACAGCTTTGACTGAAACTCGGAGACACACGGACATCAGGCCGGACACAGTTGGTCAGGTACTCAGGGACGCCAGAGACCTCAGCCTGCACAGGGAGTCAGAGGTAGTTAGGAATGCCATCACAAAGACCACGCTAAAGTGACAGGGAAATACTGAAGCCAGGCTGCTCTGTCATGAATAGTCAGAACCAAAACCCCTCTAGTTTTTACTATAGCTCATACTCTGATACACCCTGACTCCTAAAAAAAAAAAAAAAAAAAAGCCTCAGTTTTACAAGCAGTAAGCCAGGAATTTTCAAACTCTTGTTTTTTCAGTGGTGGAACTCTTTCATCAAAGTCTCAAGTAAAACAACAGTATGGAAAGCAGAAATTGCACTGTTGAAATACTTGATAGGATTCTATGGAAAACAGCTTAAAAAAGAACACTCAAATAAATAATATAGATATATCCTCTATAAAAGTGTGTACCAGGGCATATGCACATGCATACTAATGGGAAGCTGGGTTTGCAGCACTGGATGTATTCACTTGTAATCAGAAATCAAAAACATACCTCAACTGCCAAATACATTTTCCTAATTCTAGATAAAATTTACCTATCTCATCTACCCCATAACTGAAACCCCCACACACAATCTGTATTAAAAAATGGGATGTTGACAGTCAGGGAGGCTGTACATGGCTGGGGCAGGGGGATATGGGAACTCTGTTTCTACTCAATTTTGCTGTGAACCTAAAACTCCTGTAAAAAAATAAAGTCTATTAGAACAAACAGTCAAATCTTGATGACTTCTATAACTATCATGCAATGGCAAGCAGAGTAAAAACAATGAAAAGCGTTAGTATACTCCCTTGATATATCAATAATTTAACATAGTCCCATGAATTTATTAGAGCACTGGATAGAGTCTAGTTCAAAATATCTTGCAATAGTTTCAATGTAAGATTTCTTTGATCAAGAAAAATTAAAATATTTTCTAAGACAAATTTCTGTTAGGCAAGAAATCATTACATTAATGCAAAGGAATGTAATTGCATGAAGAACATGAAACACAATTTTTTCAATGACCTGTTTGGAAATAGTGTATGATGTCCAGAGTGGCATTAGGAATATTTCACTATAACCACTTTCAAAGTCAGTGTGATATAAGATATCATATCTAGTCCGATAAAGCACTGCAGGACGTCCATAGAGGAGGTGTCTCTCTAGGAAAGAGAACATAAACTGTGTTAAACACATATTAAACTTTACATCAAATGTGAAAGAAATATTGGAAGAGTCAAATTGTCCAAAATTTGCTTGCTTACTTATTAATAGTGTAGTTCCTTCTTCTTAATTTAATCAAGTTAGTTTTCCTAACACTTTGTGGTTTATCTGACCACCTAAGCATGGGTCAAAGTTTAATGTTACTGAAAATAGAAGGTAAATGCCATATTTATTTTAATGCTTTTTTTCAGTTATAAAGAATTTTAATCTGTATAGGAAGAAAACCTTATAATAAACATTGAAATGATTCAGCAGAATGGGGAGTCAATAGGATTGATTTTTCTTGAATTAATTCATTTGACCCCTGAAAAGGCTCATCAGATTAACCAATGATTTAATTAAGAGGAAGGCACTCTTTGATCATTATTTGCAAACTGCAACTCAAATAATGCATTATTTCAGCATAAACAGTGAGTAGTAATGAGCATTTAAAGTAAGCAGCTTTATCACATGGAGGAAAACTCTTTAGGTAAGAACTTAAAGGAACATGTATAGATAAAATAAGTGGGCATTCAAGGGGGTCCCTTAAATACAGAAGGTAGGGGAGGGGTGGTCGTCAGTTACCAAAGCACTCAATTAAGACCTAAGATTGTGGACCTCCAAGAGAAAGCTCTCTTAGGGGAAAAACAACTACAACAAAAAGGTCTGAAACCTTACTCTTTTAAGAAGAAATAAGAATTTAGTGTGCAAACTTTCATTCCACACCCACAATAAATGCCTGGAGTTTGAACTGCCCATTTTGGATAGCTATAGTCAAAACTTTCATACATTTTTGGAAATTGGGGTCCTAGAGACCAAAAATATTTAGAGATTGAGGCTTAGGCAACTCACAATTCCCTAAGTGATAATCAAAAAAATATATATTTTTATTAGAGAAAATCAGTTCCGGCAATCACTTATTAAATTATGTATACATGTTGCTTTAATTAAAGTATTACCATTCTATGCAAGTAACAGAGAAAACTCTTCGTAGAATATTTTGCAAGACTTTCCCAAGTAGAACTGCTGATTTGAGGCAAAGTGGCCCACACTGCTATCGCAAAAGCCTGTTCTGGGTTATTTGGCTTCTTCAGCATTGAAGTAATGGAGAAGCCTTGTTTAAGCTGCCAAATTTGGGGACCCACCCCTAAGAATTAGAACATAATACGATAGCCTTATATGAATGAATTATAATGAACAAGTGAAAAGCCAGCAAATCATAACAGTAGTACTTGGGGGCAGTTAACCAAGTCAGACTTTCCTTCAAAACTCAAACCAAACCTTTTCTAGGTTCAAAATTTCCATTAACGTTTTCCTTGTTTTCATTTTTGTTGCCTCTGAATTTCCTGGTTTCAGCTGGAAGCAGAAGTATCAAAATTCTTTGAGAAGCTATTCTCTTTGTATCATTCAAATTTCAATGCTTACCAAACACATTCCTCCAAATTCAAATGCAAACCTAGTATCCAATCTATTCCATTAAGAGACAACAAAACAGCAGCCAGGGTCCATGCAATAGCCCTCCTAAGAGCAGCCACCAACAGTAGTCTTGGGCAATCTAAAGATTCCACCGAATCTGGCTTCTCAGTCCTCATTTACTAGCGTTCCTCAGCCAAACACCTCCCTCCATGAAGCCTGGTTTGTTTATAATATTCTGGTCCCAATCATCCTTAGCAACTCTATGCCATTATACATGTGATTCCTTTTCTTTCTACCAGGCATGGCTTCTCCAACAGTCTTGTCACCTATCTCCCTTCAAATTTTTCATTAATATATTCTCTCTCATCAAATGTTTACTGAGTACTTTCTTTGTGCCAGGCCCCAGGCATAGAAGAGAGATACTGGGCAAAGATAATGACGAGAGAGCTCTTACTGATATAGGAAAGACATTAGGGTTCGGAGTCAACAGCAAGAAAGAATTCTTGAGATGTCTTTGGTGCAAAAACATGGTTCTATTAAAGCACTGGGGCAAGACCTATGGGCAGAAAGAGCTGCCCTGGGGTCATGAAAAGTGGCCTCAATTAGATACTTTCAAGTTGGGAAGGGGTTAGGGATAGCATAAGTCTCTAAGGAATTTGGAAGTAAGGTTCCCAGGACCTTGAGGGCGCTAGCTATTGTTAGGAAAAGGTCATTTACTACTGTCTATTAAGACCTTAGTCAGAAGACCCCTCAGATATATATCAGTGAGTCATATGCTTGGGGGATGATTGCCAACATGTATCTTGAAGGGAAGAGATAAAGGAAGTTTCCAAAGGAATTTTTATATGTTAAAGTAGACTTACAGGATCCTGGGGGTTGGGCTGAGATGGCCTTTTGCCGTTAGCAAAGTATTAACTTCGAAGCAGCTGAGTTCCTAGAGGAATGTCACTCTGCCTGTTTCAAGGACTTGTCAATGGGCTATAAGTAGTAAGGAAATTTAATTTTTCTTTTGCCTTCATTCCCCACATCATTACCTTCTAAAAGCTCATGGTTCAATGGGAGAGACCAACATGGCACAAATAACTCAAGTGTAGTATGGTATGCACTGTATCAGCGATGTCTACAGAGTGTAATGGAAATACAGAACATGATGAATGCTATGGGTGGGAATAAGGTGGCATCAGTACAGTCTTTACAGAATGTAGGAAGCTAAGCCAGGTTGACCTCGGCATGGTTTATGCCTGCTGCCCTGGCATTATTGTTAATAGCGCCCCTTCCATACTCAAATGTGGATGACAACATGCTCACATAGTCCAGCCCCAGTGGAAGAGAAATGAAGGAGAGAGGGAGAGAGGGGACCAAAGGGAAAGAGACATCTTAAGATTCACTTTCTTCTGAAAGATTTTCCCAGTTAAGATTCTCCATCTCTATTCACTCTTCTGCTCTGAATGTATAGAAATGTACACTTCGTAGCTCTTCAGAAATGTGCATTTCATCATAGCTCCCAAGCTAAGCACAATTGCAGTTTTGGCCCCATAGCTGAAGCACAAATACATCATCATATGACTTTTTCTTAAATGTTAACTGGGCATATATAGCATAAAGAAAAAACAATATAGAGGTTTTGACAGTTTCCTAAAATCCAACCAATTTCCCCAATTAACCCAAAGAATTTACTCAGATCTTCCTGAAGCATAATTATTTCATCTAAGAAAGAGGTGAAATAATCTTTGTGGTAAGAAACACAAATTTTATGGTCCAGAATCAAAATTTAGGTTTTCCTTTTCAGTTTGTCAGAGTATCAAAGAACCATTGATTCTTGGTCATAGCCTGACTCTGCTACTCATTGTGACATCTTGCACAAGCCACCCATTGCATTTCTGTTTAGGAGAAAATTCTTGCTTGAGCCATAAATATGTACTTGAATCTGTCTCTGGACAAATAAGCTCTTCATCTTGAGACCAGCCACCCTGGAGATGAGCCTGCAAGCCTCTACTTTTGAAATACATTCCTCATGATTTCTTGATATAGGTCTAATGTACTCCATGTCTTGCTAGGCTGGGTTCCTACTCCATGGGATTCCAGACAGAGTCTTCATTCTATACCCCACTTCCCTGTTTACAATAGTCTCTGGCATTTTGGGTACATGCCAAGGTTCTCCTCCAGATACCACATTTGGCAAAATACTGTGAGGCAAATCTTTTTAAGTGGTATGGACTTCCCCAGGGCTCATTCTTTTGTCTTCCAATATTTGGTCATCCAGACTTTGAGTTTGTATTTCTTTTCCCTCCTTAGCTTCCTGATTCATATTCCCACAGATTAGCTGGCTGACTTGAGGGCCACATAAAAATCTCTTTTTTTGTCTTAAAAAAAAAAAACATTCATTCCTACATAATATGCCCTTGGATTTTACCACATTATCTCTATTCAAGGTCTTTCTTTTTCCTTCATCCTTTCTCCTCCTTTCCCTTGCAAGTGCCTGCTATCATTTATTGCCATGTCAACCTCTTCTGAGATTTGATTTGATGCCTGTTAATGTCCTGTTCTTTCCTATCTCAACCTTTAAGACACTATCCTGTAATTCATCAACTGGCTACATTTTGTGATAAAATAATAATTTAGGGAGGATAGGGATTTTCTCTGTTTTGTTCATCATTTTATCTCTTTAGCTCTAACAATAGCAAATGTATAATATCTACTTGGTAAATACTTGTTAAATAAATGGATGATTGTATTAGTTTTTTAAGACACTGTTCTTTATGACTCTCAAGAACTGACTTTCTATGTATGATCTGCCTAATACAATCCTGAGAGATATGTAACTGGATTAATATCTTCATTTTACTAATGAAGGAAGTAGAGGTTCATTATTTATACAAGATAATTCAGTTAGAAAGCAGTACCCAGAATCTAAGCCTCCATCCTCCTGGTCTATTATTCTTCATTAGCATTTTGGGCAGTCTCCAAGTGCCTGCTAACTATTGGGTTATTCTAAGGGAGGGCATATTGGAATGAAGATCCAACTACTCCCAGACATGAGTTCTCCCTGAGTCATGCTTGGTGAGAAGCTAATAAGAACAGCAGTGTGCCTTGAAAAAGCAAAGCAAAGCTGGAGGTATCACAATTCAGGACTTCAAGTTATATTACAAAGCCACAGTAATCAAAACAGTATGGTCCTGGCACAAAAATAGACACGTAGATCAATGGAACAGAATAGAAAACCCAGAAATGAACCCACAACTATATGGTCAATTAATCTTCAACAAAGCAGGAAAGATTATCCAATGGAAAAAGACAGCCTCTTTAAACAAATGGTGTTGGGAAAACTGAACAGCATCTTACAAAAGAATGAAATGGATCACTTTCTGTCACCATACACAAAAATAAACTCAAAATGGGTTAAAGACCCAAATGTGAGACAGAAAACCATTAAAATCCCAGAGGAGAACACAGGGAGTAACCTCTTTAACATCAGCCGTAGCAACATTTTTCTAGATATGTCTCCTGAGGCCAGGGAAACAAAAACAAAAATAAACTATTGAGATTTCATCAGAATAAAAAACTTCTGCACAAGAAAGGAAACAATCAACAAAGCTAAAAGGCCACCTAAGGAATGGGAGAAGATACCTGCAAATGACATATCTGATAAAGGGCTAGTATTCAAAATATATAAAGAACTAACACAGCTAAACACCCAAAAAACAAATAATCTAATTTAAAAATGGGCGGAAGACACAAATTGACATTTTTTCAAAGACATACAGATGACTGACAGACACATGAAAGGATGCTCAATGTCACTGATCATCAGGGAAATGCAGATCAAAACTACAATGAGATATCACTTCACACCTATCAGAATGGCTAAAATCAACAACACAAGAAACAGGTGTTGGTGAGGATGTAGAGAAAAAGGAACCCTCATGCACTGATGGTGGGAATGCGAACTGGTGCAGTCACTCCAGAAAACAGTATTGAGTTTCCTCAAAAAGTTAAAAATGGAACTACTCTAAGACCCAGAAGTTCTACTACCAGGTATTTACCCAAAGAATACAACAATACTAATTCAAAGGGATACATGCAGCCCAATGTTCATAACAGCATTATCTACAATAGCCAAATTATGGAAATAGTCCAAATGCCCATTCCATTGACTAATGAATGGATAAGGAAGATATGATTATATATAACATATATAATACTATATTATTATATATAGTAATATTACCCAGCCACCAAAAATAGTGAAATCTTGCCATTTGCAACAAGGATGGAGCTAGAGAGTATTATGCTAAACAAAGTAAGTCAGAGAAAGATAAATGCCATACGATTTCACTCATATGGAATTTAAGGAACAAAGCAAATAATCATAGGGAAAAAAAAGAGAGAGAGAGAGGAAACAGACTCTTAACTATGAAGAACAAATTGATGGCTACCAGAGGGGAGGTGTGTGGGGGTGATGGATCAAATAAGTAATAAAGGGATAAAGAGTGAACTTGTAATGAGCACCAGGTGTTGTATGGAAGTGTTGAATCACTAAATTGTACACCTGCAACTAATATTACATTGTATGTTCATTAACTGGAATTCAAATAAGTTTAAATAAATTAGTTAATTTTAAAAGAAAGAATAGCAATTTGTATCAAAGCATCTAGTACTTCAAAAACAACTTCCAAACCCTAATAAGCACAGAGATTCCCTTGATATTTTCTCTTCATACCAACCCTTAGAATAAGAAGGCATTTACAGAGAAAAGCCCAAGGGCTTTAGTGTCACATAGAACTGGAGGCAAATCTCATCTCAGCTTTTGATAGAAGTGATTCTGTAACTTCACCTCCCCAAAGCTTCATATCTCACTGGGATGTTGCACTGTTTAGAGACAAAATAGGTAAAGTACCTAGCTCAGTCTTCACCCAGAGTGGTTGTAGTTGTAATCACAGTGATTTTGCAAAAAGTATATGCTCTACTTCAATAGCAGCAGGAATACTGGTAGGCTGAGGTTATTAAAATTCAGCATCTGTTCTATCTAATTCACTTTGAATCTTACTATAAATCATAAAGAATTATTCCAATTGTTGATTCCTCCCAAATCTTCCCCAACACACACAGAAGGATACACATATAGAAAAACATAAGGGTATCTTCCTTCTTTCTCTAGCAGAACTATTATCTCCAAAAATAACAAAAAATTAGATCTCAGCATTGAAAAGAGCTACATAGAAGATTTCCTGTCTAGTCTAGTCCTTTTCTGATTTAAAGTTAACAAGAGGGCAGCCCAGGTGGCTCAGCAGTTTAGCGCCGCCTTCGGCCCAGGGCGTGATCCTGGAGACCTGGGATGGAGTCCCGTATCAGGTTCCCTGCATGGAGCCTGCTTCTCCCTCTGCCTGTGTCTCTGCCTCTCTCTCTCTCTCTGTGTCTGTCATGAATAAATAAATAAAATCTTAAAATAAATAAAGTTAACAAGAGTTATTAGTGCTTCAGTTATTTTTCTATTTAAACTAACTTTATTGTATATGATAAAGAGTCCAACATATATGGTGATGATTTTTAATTCCTTTCTTCATGAAGATGATAGTGAATGCCAACCTAACAAAATATAAAACATTTTTACACCAATGTAAATAGAGGAAAGACTAAGGTAAAAATAAATAGCATAATTATTCTTAAAGTGAAAATTATACGTGGCTGTGGTGCCCAAATTGCCTACTATGAGAAATTTAAAATTTTTCATTTTGATCATTCATTTGTCTATTGATTCAATGTCTCAAAGAAGTAAGTTTTCATTGCACAGCAAATTTGCTAAGACATTACATACATGTGACTTGGAAACAACAGTAGTTGTGCAATTAAAATCCAGAATTCACCACAAATCTAGAAATATTAATGCTTTAGCAAACAGTTTAGGTCACTATTTTTGAAGGTTATATTTTTTTTCTCTTCATTTTAGCGAAAGATTTAATCTTATAGCAGTTTAAATATTTATAACAAAATATTGCCTAAGATTAATTCAATATACCTCAAGTATCCCATGGGTAGTTTCACTATTGTGATGTACAGCTTGTACACGTGCATTATGTATGAGGGGGTTTGTGGCATATGACGCTAAAATAGCCACACATGAATGTGACAAATGGAATGTGCATAGCATACGGTTTCTTATGAAAAAAAAAATCAGCTACCTACAGGTGTGTCTTAAAAAAAAAAACTAGTAATAAAAAATAAACTAGGAATAAAAATAATACAACTTTCCATTTCTATAGAATTTTAGGTCTACATAGTGCTTTAAAAGCCTCAATAAATACTCCAAGATATCCAGAAGGGAGAAGTAATATTCTGAACATAACACATACATGCACAGTGACTCAAATTCATGAAGTTCTACTCTAGTAGAGCAGACATCCAATATTTCAAGTGGGAGACTGGATTTATGACCCAGGAAACACCATAAAGACCTGAGATAACTCGGACAAAGAAAATGTCACTTTGTGGCTTCATAAATGACTAAGACAGGACCCGTAAGGAGACAGCCAATCACCAAGAGACAGAGATACAGGAAGACAGAGGAGAGAATACTGAGGCTTACACATGATCCAGAATCCAAACAAGGAAAGGCTTTGCACATAATAAGACAATGGTATATACTTATTTTTATTCCATATAATAGTTCTAAAGCCTCTCTTGTACCATTACAGACTGTTATATTAGGTCATGAGCAGATCAAAGAGATAGGCTAACATGATCCTCCCCTAATATTTTATGTCACCTTGGTGATGCCATATGCAGGAAACTGTCAGGGACACAGCTGAAAGAACCAGAAGATATCTCAGAGAAATCAGTTCCCAGTTCAGGGTAGGCACCCAACTAACACCTGCGAAGTTCTAGTTCTATGAAAGCATATAAACTTTAAGCTTCAGTGATGTAAAATCATCTTGAAATAAGACACATTCACCTCTGAGTGGAGCACCAGGGAGGAACATCATTAACTATAGCTCCCGTCAGCCCCCAAAGTCAGTGATTTGCCTAGAAGACACTTCTTATTTTCATGCTCAGAAGTTTGAGACTACTGCTTTTTACTGAATTGTGAGATTGGTTTTGTCACATGAACACACTCCCACCAAGTTAAGTGCAGGATCTTTTCCCAAAATGTAAATGTCTTATTATCATGAATAGCCAGAGCCTGAACCAGCAAAAACACAAGAGTCCATTAAAAGTTATAATTGGAAAAAAAAAAAGTTATAATTGGGGCACCTAGGTGGCTTAGTCAGTTAAGCATCTGCCTTCAGCCCAGGTCATGATCTCAGGGTCCTGGGATTGAGCCTCACATCGGGCTCCCTGCTCAGCGGAGAGTCTGCTCCTCTCTTTTCCACTCTGACATTCTTCCCCACTTGTGCTCTCTCTCTTTCTATTTCAAATAAATAAATACAATCTTTTTAAAAAATTATCATAATTAATTATTTTATTAGTGCCTTTCAGAAGAGAAACATCTCAGTATTATTTCTCTGTCTTGGTGACTGAATATTTAAAAAACTGTGATCATAAGACTTTGTATTCCTGGACCCTGGCAACATTCCTTTTTTTCTAATTATAGCGACACTATATTTCACCAGCAGCTAGGTATCAAACATTTCAAATCACTTTTAGAGTTTGTGAAGGATTTGTATAACTTCTACCAACTAAATCCTATTTTCAAAGCTGTTTATCTAATTACGTGCCCAAGAGTCTGTATGTTCTGGGCTCAAAGAGAGAAGAGGGAGAGTGGTGAAGCAAAAAAAAGGAAGAAGGAGGAAAACAAATATTTGTACCAAAAGAGAAAATAAAGGGTATGCCTGGGAGGCTCAGTCAGTTAAGTATCTGACTTAATCTCAGGGTCCTGGGATCGAGCCCCACCTTGGGCTCCCTGCTCGATGGGGAGTCTGCTTATCTCTCTCCTTCTCCCTCTGCCCCTCTTCCCGCTCATCCTCTTTCTGTGTCTTTGTCTCTCTCTCAAATAAATAAATAAAATCTTTTTTATTTAAAAAAAAAAAAGATAAAATAAGGGATGCCTGGGTGGCTCAGTCAGTTAAGCATGCAACTCTTAATTTCAGTTCAGGTCATGATTTCAGAATCCTGAGATCAAATCAAGCCCAAAGTCGGGTTCTGTGCTGGACATGGAGTCTACTTAGGATTGTCTCTCCATCTGCCCCTCCCCTAAGCTCCCTCACACCCTCAATCTCTCTCTCTTAAAAAAAAATAGGTGGGGGGGACAATAAGTAAATAAAATCTACTGGTTTCTTGTCCTTTACTTAATCAGATTGAAAACAACACAAATGATAAAACAGGGCTCTATATAAGCCAATAACTCAAATAATGCTCTCAGGAGAATTTGACACTGTGCACTGCTGCCTGACTAGGAGTCGGTGTGTTTGAGTTCTATTTTGATATGTTCTGTTTTGGAACATACTTCTTGTCATTCCTTTGCTGTTGCAAGATGCTATCCCATTTACTGTAGTAACAAACATTGGAGCTTTTCCCTCCCCTTCTATTTGCTTCTCATTTTCTGGAATTTCAAAACCAGAAGGAAGAGCCTGTGAGGTAGACAGCACTATAATTCCTTATGATTTACTGCCTTTTGTAAAGGAGTATATACCACCACCCATTGGCATGTATCTTGCAGGACAGCATCCCTGGGGAAAGAATATTCCTTACTCCATTGGTTTCAAGTGCTCTGGCTTCACCAGTCAACTATACATGGTATTGACAAATGTCTCACAAAAGCAGAAGCCTTGAGAGCCACTGCATGGTCCTGCTGTTCCTCTCTTCCCTCTGCCAAGAGAAGGGCATGCCCCAGCTAGGGGCTGTTTCTTCATCCTGGATTCCAGAATAAAGAGTGCCCACAGCCACACTAGGCCTATCATCAGCATACCGAAATGTGCGCAGGAAATGCAGCTTTCTTGGTACAAACCACTGAGACTCTCTTCTTTAGTCACAGGATTGCAAAAGTTGACAAATAAATGCATGTTATCACTGTACATTGTATTTTGTGTACATAAAATAAGAGGAGAATGAATTAGAGGGCTCAAGATGCTCCTTATGTAAAGAGGGAGTTCTGACATGGTTCCTTTGTGTAGTTCTCCCCACAACACATTCATTGCCTCTCCAAGTACATAAGCTTCATCATAGGTACCATCATAGATACCATCATAGGTACCATAGGTACCAGCTGCTACTATTTATAACTCTGACTTCTAGTCCATTCAAAGAAGCATACATTAGCACCTTCACTTATGGCCCATCAGATCACTGTGGTATACTTGTTTTTCAGAAAGCCTAAAAGCTACTGAGAAACAAGAGAAGCTGGTGGAGCTTTCCTGGCTATTCAAAGCTGGCTTCTTGCATACACAGAATAAACCAATACCCTTTGCCAGGTGGATATGAAAATCACATCACAACCCAAATTTTAATATTAAAAACTATTGTGCTTACACTATGGAGTAAATAGGAAGTCTTCGATTTCTGAAAACTAAAAACGAAAACTTATCTGGTTGTTTTTTTCCCATCAACTCCTCACCTTCTGTAGACCCTTTTATATGAAGGCGTCTGTTGAGTTCATCCAATTTGTTCTTCATGTGAAAACCAGAAAAGGAAAAGGGGGGAAAAAAAAGCAAATGAGAAATGTCCTGTCTTTCCTACATGCTTCTTTCTATTTAGCATCTTGCTAAATTCAAATCAGGATCCTAAATTCCACAAGTTTCATAAGCTCTGTAGAGGAATTATTTATTTCATCTCAAATTGACATTACAGGCTCCACCTCCTAGGAGATCTATAGGGTCATGAGCACCTTCCTTAATCTCTCTGTGACTTTGTTTCCTTTTTCTAAAACTATGGATAATCCTGGAAGCAAGCTCCAGACTAGTTGGTAAGAGTGGTTATTTGGGCACAGACATATGTAAATTAATTAGAATACTATCTCAATATTTAAGATTAATCCCAGGTATACTAAAGTGATTCCCAAACTAATTTATGAAATCATTTTTTCCAAGGTTGGAAAGTAATGGCTCAGCAACTCTACCTTTCACTATATGTCCTAGAGACACCCTAGCTTTCATATACGAGAACACTGACCGTAGTGTCTACCACAGCATTGTCTGGAGGAGCTAATGACTGGAAATTACCAAATGTTCTCAAATAGGAAAATGAATAAAATCATTACGGTATATCTACACAATTAAACATTAACTATTAGCAATAAAAAATGAATGAGCTAAAACTCATGTATTGATATGCATAAATCTCAAAAATATACAATAATTGCAGGATACATATAGTATAACAGCATTTACATACAAATGTATAATATGCAAAACTATACAATAGGTTATTTTAGGGAACTGTATTAAAGATTAATTAATATATTATTTAAGAGATACATATCTTTGGAGTAAAAGTTTAGAGACCTCCTTGGCAATTATAAACACTATATTCAAGATACTAATTATCTTTGGGGTAGGAATGAAGTGGGATTGGCAGGGAGAGTGTACACGTGGAGCTTCCACTGCATCTGTAACATTTTCTTTCATAGTCTTTTGGAGAATCTCATAGACAAAGACAATCTACAATTCATCTAAAATGGTTTAAGATAACAAATCCAAAATATTTCTTGTTTTTCAGAAAAAAAGGTAATTCAGAAAGCAAGATACAAATAAAAGATTCCTCTAAAGTTATATTTGGAATCCACCTCAAAGGCCACTTCCTATTGACTTTGGCAATGCAAACACCTCCAGCTGAGGTCTGAGAATTACCTGCCTTATAGTAATTAGCTTTGTTGGTTCTTGTCAGGAGCAGAAGTAGGAAGGAAAAATAAAAGGGGTTGGGGAAAGAAGAGCAAACTGAATTCCTCCAGTGGTGAGCTTTTCCCATCCTGTGGCTCCCAGGCCCCTAGGAATCCTGGAAGGTGGCAAATAGTAGAAGGGGATGGGCCAGGCAGGAGAACCATGTTCCATTCTTCCAAGGTCTAATAGAAGGTTTACACATTTACCCATAATAAAACCACACATGCAAAAATAACAGATTTTTTTTTTTTTGGCTTTGTGTTGGAATCACATCAACTCAGTGTGGTAACACTGATTATTTCTTGCTGTCAGAGCACTGATTGGTAGCTATAAATGTCTTTGATCAATATAAAATTCAATAAGCAAATTATTGCTTAATACTTGTAGGTTGTTGTTCAAAAACTGTCCAAACACAATGTGCTGGGTGGTTTCTATTTGCACTCCCCCCCCCCCCCATTCAGGCTTCACCCTCCCCTTCCCTACTCTGCACCCTGGGAGACTGATCTCTAGGGACTGTACCGAAGAGCTGGCTTGCCTTCCAGATGCCTCCTGGCTCCACCAATGCAAGGCACCAGTGGGGAATTAGAGGAAGACAACAGAGGGTAATTACTTCCCAGATTCCACCCAGCAGGCTGCAGTGTACTCCTGCACCTCTCTACCAAATCCCAGAATTCCTCCTTATACAGTTCTCTCTCCCTGTTCTAGTCCCTTTATTGCTCAGGCCGAGAATTGACATCCTGCTAACCCCAGGGTGCTCTATCATCCCTCACTGCCCTGCCTCTACCCGGCCAAGTTTGTGTAAATAGTCCTCTCATTAAACATGATTCACATAATCCCTTTAAACTCTCTTTAAAAACCTTTTGGGCATAGGCCATCTGTTTTCTATTGGGACCATGACAGATAGACACATGATCTAGGCTGAAAAAATGAAAAAGCCTTTGGTTGGGAATTGTGACTCTGCAGAATAGCACTGTGAATTCTACTTTTCTCGCCCTTTGTTGTCTATACCTATGCTTTCCAATATAGTAGCCATAAGCCATATATGGCTCTTTCAATTTGAAGTAATTAAACACAATTTAAATTTTAGTTCTAAGTACTTAAAAGCCAGCTCTGGCCAGTGGCCAACACAGATATAGACCATTTACTTCATCACAGAAAGTTCTATTGGACAGCACTGCTCTACACCCAACAAGCTCCTCCACTGATAAACATAAAGATTATTTCTACCTTTGGCTCTACCTTGTCATCACAGTTACAGCCCAGGTCAAAATCAGACTGAAGGTACATAATCCCTGGGTAGTTGGGTCTGGTAACTTCCTCTGGCATGGTTGGCCTGAAGGTATGAGTGCGCAGGAGATGATTCAAACTTCCATGGGTTCCATTATTCGGAGCTGGCTTCAAGCCCAGGAGATCTGGTGAGGAGAAAAAATGATGCCATGTGCCTTATAAATATTTTTTGATGAGATATATTGAGAGTCAAAGCCATTCACCTTCCAAGGGTCTGAAAACTCTGAACACAAATCAGAATTGGATAGACAAAATTAGTCGTAGGCACTCATTTCTTAGTTCCTGAGCCATGCTAGTTGCACCATGTCTTGCCATGGCTTTCTGAAATAGCCATGTTCATTGCCGGACCATAGAGAGACATTCTTGAAAAGAAAGAGTGAATGTACGGGGCCCTGACTAGCTATTGCTTATGTCCACCGATGTCAGTGTCAATGTCTTTCTACACTGCTAAGACTTTTCACCCCACCTTTTGAAATGAGACTTATGATCAGTAAATAACCCCTAGCCTGCCCTCTAATGCACTCCACAGGAGTATGGGGAGAAGAGGAGGCTCTGGCCCAGAGCCTTGAAGGCTGCTGTGAAATGAACAGGCTGATTTCATAGCAAGTGAACAGTTGCCAAGCGGGCACACAGTGACTTGCCTAAGCTGAGAGGCAGGACAGGGAAGAGCTAGCAGCCAAGATGGGAAAAGAACCCAGGAGACCCGACTTTCAGACTCCCCCTCTAACCACCAGACTGGCACTCCCTTACTAAATAGGAAAAGTTGTCCTCATTCAGCAAGTAGAAGCTCAAGGAAGAAAAATAATTAGGAGCACATAAATAGCTGGCCAGGACACAAGCTGGCAACATTTTCACTGGGCTGCAACACGAGAGATGGAGGGGGGAGAAAGCTCTGTGAGGAACTCTTCTTGCTTCACCGGCTCTCTGACCAGTGGTGTCAAACTGTAATGTGATGTGAGATCAGCCACAGGCTGCCAACAGCAACACTATGAAAACTCCCCATTAGTCAACTGTTAAAGGAAGACAAAGAAGCCTTAGAAGGGGATGAGATCCTGTCCTTCGAACCAGTGGGCACATTACCACCATTTTTTGCTGGAGGTGAAGTGGTCCTAGAAAACAGACACCTCAGTTCTTTCTCTGACCTTGAGGAAGTTCATATGATAGCTTAGATCGCTTCATCAGCTGTGATTAAATAAGTGACTTACCACACATAACATTGTAAAGTTCAATGTTTTCAAACGGAGGCACTTTAGTCTTGTACTTAAACGTTGGGCCATAACCTACAAAAACAGTCTTCCCAAAGAAAAGAAAATTAACAGAAACAATTAGACATTGCTAATATCCAGTGTTAACTCTTCCCCTATTTAGGAATACTGTACAATTTCACCCATGCCCACTTCTCTGCCCCTCCTAAAAATCACTAAAATACATGTTCAACTCGCAGCACGACGGTCATACCTGCATGCTGTTGACCTTGTTATCAAATCCATGGTCTCCCTGGAAAAAACATTTTCCTGATGGTTTCTTATACACATCCAAAGGTTTCCTACATAGAAATAATTGTAGGATTAGTCAGGATTTCTCATGAAATCCCCCTATAAAAGCCAATTTTGTCACACAAAAAATTTCTAAGAAGTGGACTTTACAAGCATTTTTGTCTCTAATTGAATTGTATCCTTTCTACAGTGATGAAAAGATGATGCTATTCCTTTTCCCCAGGTGGCTTTATTTTGACAATTGACCCAGGACACATGGGAACCTCTGAACAGAAGTCAAGTACCTTCCTCGTACCTCATGCTTGGCACTGAGCAACGCATTTGTCACAGGTAATGCTCTGTCTGCCTATGTTCACCAGCTCCAAAACTGTAAGATTCTCCACTCTGGGACCATGTTTGTCTGGTTCACTCCTATATCCCTATCACTAGGCTCAATGCCAAGCACATAATAGGCACTTTTTAAACATGGGACTCTTCATCAATGAATAGAGATCTATATTTTCTAAAAATTTTTGCACACAAATTTACTTATCAGTATAATGTAACTAGAGAGTACTACTGAGTGGTAAACCTACATTGAATAGTGACATATCAAACAAAAGCTCAGACTTACCTAGACATCTCTGTTTAGAAATAGAAAGTGAAAACATTGCTCTCTAGGCATCAAAACCACTTGACCTTCCTAGTTGTGACAGGAAGATGCCTTTTGCTTAAATGTCATGAAGCACTTTTCCAAAACACTTTCATGTTAATCAATACAAATTTTCCCATGGGTCCCATTTCTATGAATCCTTGTAAGCACTTACAAGGTCTATCACACTGAACTAAAGTACTTGGTGGAAAACAAATTAAACATTTGGGTCCCCACTCTCAGGAAAAGTACTTCCACTTAGGATAATGATATTTATACATATGATAACTCAACAATACAAGAGCTGAGTTTTTAAAAATTTACTGATGATCAAAATACCCAGCTGTGGTCTCTGCTAATTTGGTCAACTGTCCTCATCGCTCACTTCTACTCAGCTCCTAGTTTTCCTTCATATCAACCTACCAAGTGCACCAAACTTGCTCTCTTCCAAGCCACATAAAAGGTCCTAGAGAAGACACACTCAGCCAAGCCCATGTTGTTCACACCTTTGTAACTATTCCATGAAGACTCTTCATGTCTGTTCTAAATTATTTTTATTTCAATAATTTTTGGTCTTCATATATCTCTCTTCCTCATCCTACATATTTAACTCTGTGTAGTCCCTTGACAATGACGGTAGGATATTTATGTATTTGTCACATGTGTCTCACCAGATGGTTCATACTGATGTAAGTTTCTAGAAGACTGCCACCTTCTCATCATCTTTTCTCCTTTGTAAGCTCATTGAAGTACCCAACTAGAGTGTGTATGGTAGTTCAATTATTACCACAGATTGGCTCACAGAGCTTTTCTTAAGGAGGAAATCAGAGCGAGAGTGAGCATACTAAGGTTTCCACCAGGTATGTTTGAAAATGGATTAACTTTTAATGATAAATCCTTTGGAATTGCTTAGAATTTCTGGACACGTTCTACACCAGATTCAAGAGCAAGAAATGGTCTCTTAAATATCGGAAAGTCTTTTATAGTTCAAAAGAAGGTAAACCTCTGATATATTAAGGCAATATAAAACATGCCCACAGTAACAGAAGTTTTAAGATTAACAACATTTTCTAAACTCCTCTAAAGACGTTGCTGCCAGTTAAGTCTTGTCAACCAAGACCAAATCAGTCCAGTTGTGGTAGGTCAATGTCCCAGGCACACTTTAGATCTACTCAAGTAATAAGAATAGAGGCTAGAATGTAAATTTTAAACATGAAAAGAGAGAGACCACACAGAGATGCACTGAGACACCTCAAAGAGACACCAAGAGGTGGGATCCAGAAATCAGAGCTGTGTTGGCTCAGCACTAATTGTTTATCTAGCATTAAAAAGTCTTTGCAAATGGTGGGATTTCCAACTGAGATTTTTCTTTTTCTTTTCTTTCTTTCTTTCTTTCTTTCTTTCTTTCTTTCTTTCTTTTTTTTTTTTTTGATGGCTAAGGACCTTATAGCACTCCAGTTGCCAAAGAGGTGGTTATGAAGATCAAAAACAGTCCCTGCCAATCCCCAAGTTACCTTGCGACGTGCCATCTGCGGTCCACCAATAGATGGATGTCCTCGATTCTCCTGTTGTTGGCATAGTGCAAGCGTTTGGGAAGGTGCTGTTTCATGTAAGGCTTAAAGTGCTGATCTGGCTTTTTACACTGAAATATAAATGGACATTGGACTTTATGTGGAATATTTTCTAGAAAAGTCCTAGATATTCTCTCTCTAGAAAGTCAAAGGAAGTTTTAAGCCAAACACAAGGTTGGTTAGTGAGTAAATGGAATTTATTAACCCTTATCAAATAATACAAGCTGAAAACAAGTAAGTTCAAAAGGGATTTGATAACTTGGTAGATGACATGGAAGAGGGTAGTTAGGAATTTTTAAGATACGATCCTGACTTGTGAGACAATCACTAAAAGTAACTCAAACTCTAAAGCCTTTTCCAACTACTTCAAGTCAAGGGGTGGGAGGTGGGGTGGGAAGGGAGGAGGACGCACACTCGGTCCTGTAATTACATCCTGCATGGGGGGATGATGGAACACGGTGATGGGCAGATCTGGTTCAGAGAGAGTAAGGATTTGTTTACTCATGAATGAGTACTTTTCAGTTCTAATGGAAAGATCAAATATTCTCAGTTTGTATCATTGCCAAGCCCATTAGGGAGCCTGCAGCTGTCCGCAGTTTTGAAGTTTTGAAAACTCTTAGAGAAACAAATATATGGGATTGCAGGGCAGTAAGGAAAATGTTCCTCCCGCCCCATAGGGTAGGTGAGCCTAGGAGGTGAGTGTGTGGAAGCTCCTCCAAGGCAAAGGCTGGGTGACATGCAACACTTACCGTGAGATTAGCAATAATGGCTTTAGGGTCATCTGTTCAAAAAGGGAAGGAAAACAATTTCAAAAGCGATGACAATAACCCCTGAAAGAAATATTTTTTTACAGCAAAAGACTCAATTCTTTCTCTTTTTCCCCCCCACTTAGAAGAGCTATCACTGTAGGCTTTGTTTAAGATACATGCCAAATTGGGGCTCTTGGGTGGTTCAGTCAGCTAAGCGTCCAAGTCTTAGTTTTGGCTCAGGTGGTGGTCTCAGGGTGATGTGATGGAGCCCTGTGTTGGGCTCTGCACTCAGCGGGGAGTCTGCTTCAAATTCTCTTTCCCTTTCCCTCTGCTCCTTCCCACCCCTCACTTGTGCTCATTCTCTCTCTCCCTCTCTCTCTCTCTTTTTCTTTCTCTGTCTCAAATACATAAATAAAACTTTTAAAAATATATATATATATGTAAAATTGAGTGTAAGTATTTAATATCTTTTTATTTAATATTTTGATAAGTGAAGAATGTAGGTATTAAATGGAAATACTCCTATGGTAAATTTCCCTGCTAAATCTGGTTCTTCTCTTCTGAAAGAGGATTCCTCCTCCTGGGGTGCAAGGATAATGCTAGGTAAACATCTTCTTTAGGTTTCCCCCGAATGATCCCCCTGGATCTTGGCTTCAGTGTATTTGCAATTTGACATCAGGAACCAAACTGGGCACTTGGGGCTTTCAGTGTAACTTCCTATTTATCTACAGATCTTGGAAACAAGTTATCATCCACTTTAAGATGAATCTTCTACTCCATTGACTCATTTTTTTCTAAAAGGAGTTTTGTTTCTTCCGAAACACCATGGGTCTCATTCCAAAGAGCTGTTCCTCCCCAGCCACAGACACGCACATGTGTGTGCCTCTTTATCTTCACTACAAGCAGACAGAAGATATTTTAGTCAGTACCCTGAACTAGCTAAAAGCAAAACTATGTAAATGATGGTTGTGTATAAACTGTGGATGGGATTATATTATCTGAAGGCCCCTTTTGGGGGGGTGTGGAGAGAAACAGCAGATTGTAGGTTGGTTGGATTTTGTTTTGTTTTCAAAAAATTTGCTTCAGTATGTCATTATAGAACCAGCAGAAAAGGAAAGCAGAGTACAGAAGAGATAGCAGCTCTCATGAAGCAGTTCTCCCTGAGATTTAAATCTTCATGCCGATGTCATTTCCTGCTGTATCCCTGGGGCCTTATTCATAGTAGGCGCTCAACAAGCATTTGTTAATAAATACAAATAAATATTTGTTCTTAATTGTTGAAAATGCATGACTAAGCTTGCCTTGCAGTATAAGTACACATGTTTCAAAGGGAGTTTTCAGAACCTGGGTTCTAAAGCCATGAAATCCAAAGCTAAAATGTGGACCCCATTCTACTTTAATTGTGGTTAAACTTTAGATGTGTATTTTTTAAAGATTTTATTTATTTATTTGAGAGAGAGAGCACAAGCCAGGGCAGGGGGAGGGTAGAGGGAAAAGTAGCACTGATCCCCACTGAGCAGTGAGCCCAACGTGGGACTCGATCCCAGCACCCTAAGATCATGACCTGAGCCTAAGGCAGATGCCTCACTGACTAAGCCATCCAAGGGCCCCATAATTGCATCTTTTAATAAAGCAAGGAAGTAATAACAGTAGCAACAATGGTTAACCGAAATTGTGTCCCTATCATGTACAGTCCCTCTGTGACAGCTTTGCAGGCACTCTCTGGTCCTTCACAGCTACTCTGGGAGGCAGGTGCTACTAGAATCTTCACTAAGCCAATGGACATTTAGCAGAGCGGGGCTTTCACACTGGGACTCTAGCAATCCAGCTGAGCAAGCCATGTTTCATCGAAGTTCTACACTGTGGGTTCATAAACCACAGTGCTTAAAGGAACCAAACTGGGTGAGTTCATGTTCTTTGATAATGAAGAAAAATAAATAGCCTAGGGCAATCTTGTGCTCAGATAAATCCCAGAGAGTTACTGGAAAATAACAAGTGCCCAAGTCCATGCTTGGGACACCAACCCTTCAGTTCTGAAGTTCTCAGGCCTCTCATGCTGACAGCTTTTCCCTTTGCAAGAAGGGAAGAAGTCCCAGCACAGGCTGATGCTTAAGAACTGGTGAATCTGGGTTCACACCTCAGCTCGGCCACTTCCTAGCTCTCATACTCCTGGCCAGTAACTTCACCTCTTTCTGAGCTTTGGTTTCTACTGTCTGCAAAAGGGGATAGTAAAAGTTGTCACCCAGAGTTATTGGAAGGATTAAAGATGACTGTGTATGTATTTAGCTGAAAATAGTGATGTGACCAAGACGTCACATTATAGCTAACGTTTATACACTTTGACTACAAGCTAAAAGCTAATCTAAGTGATATGTAGATAATCTCTAGTTAATCTTTCCAACAATCCTCGCCTTATAGATGAGGAAACCAAGGCACAGAACATTTAAGTAGCTTGCCCAAGGTCATAGAGTGACCACCTGGTAAGGCTGGGATTTGAACCCAGACGTCCTACCATCATTGTCTGTGCTGCTAACCTCCCACTCTACTGACCCTCACTAAGCAGAATCACATATATGTAAGGGTTTTAAAGTATGAAATTTTTAATCGTTGGTACTTATTATTTCATTGGCCCCAAGAAAGTTTTCCTTTTCCCCTAAAACAGCCTCCCCATTATATTTATTGATGCCTGAAGGACCTTTTGAAATAGACAAAACCTTTCTTGCATAAGCCCTAAAATGCAGGTACTAAATCAACAGGTACCATAGTGACTGGTGTCCCATCTCTGGCCAGGGCCTGCCTGTCTCAAGTGAGCAGAGGAGAGGGGAGGGTGCGGAGGATGGAAAGGGCATGGAAGAGAAGCCGCAGAAACACAGATGATTTGTTTATTTTACAACGTTGCCTGGAGCTGACCTTGGAATGGTTCCCATTTGTGTTGACTCAGGAACGCAGTTTGGGAAAAACTTAATTTTCCAAAGCTTTACACTTGTGCCAATGGTTTCTTATTCCCAAGGCTAAAACCTCTAAGGGATTTTTTTTCCCCAAAAAACGCAGCATGTCTCCAATAAACGGTGGACTTCTCAGAAGCTAGGTGGGCACCACCTAAAACATCTTAGTCCATAAATAAAGGTTATTGGGATGCCTCGGTGGCCCAGTGGTTGAGCATCTGCCTTCAGCTCAGGGCATGGTCCCAGAGTCCTGGGATCAAGTCCCACATTGGGCTCCCCTTGGGGAGTTACCTTCTCACTCTGCCTGTGTCCCTGACTCTCTCTCTGTGTGTCTCTCATGAATAAATAAATAAAATCTTTTTTAAAAATTAAAAAAATAAAGGTTCTTGTCAGTAGCATATCATGCCCTGAATGTGTACAACATTAGTGATAAGATTATTCCTGTTTATATCTAATCTTCCAGAACGGCCACCACTTCCCAAGGGTGTAACAGTTCTCCTGGGTTCTGTCAATCACTCTCATAAAGGTGAAGAGTCCCCTTCAGCTGGACTCCTAGCGACGTTCAGGGTCTCAGTGTGCTTCTGCCCACCCTGCCCTGGACTCCCCAGCTTCAGCTAAAGAGTAAGCATGAACCTCTTGTCGAAATGTTCCTCTCCTGTAAACAAAAGCTCATGGTTATATGCATGTCTCAAACTAAGTGTACTTTCCACATAAAGAAAACACGCAAATATTTACATAATGCAACCATGTGCCCCACTCTAAATGACGTACAGAGATTTATTTTCACAATAACTCGATGCCGTGGCTGTTATCATCCCATTTTTCAGATGAAAAAAATTGAGGCTGAGAGTTTACGTGACTTATTCAAGGTCACTCAGCTAAGAAGTAGCAAAATTTGGCTTTTTACCCAAATACTCCAGCTTCAGAGAATAAGCTGTTATCTACTCTACTATATTACCATGTGACAACTTGATATTTTAAGAATCAACTTACATTTAGCATTATTGCTAAATTTGGACCGAATTCTTCCTAGAGTGCCAGGCACTAATGTAATGTCATCCACATTGGTCAGGTAATTGCTCAAGAACTCTGTTCTGTCACATGTGACATCCTCCATTCCTATGGGGAGAAAAAGAAGTGTTTTCAGGCAATTATAAACTTAAATTCCTAGCAGAAACACTAAAAATAACATCCAGGCATCTTCTTAATTTGTTTGTAACAACTTAATGCAAGGATCCCTCTCTATTGATATGTCTTAACTTGACTTTAAATTTTGTAACGCTTCTTTATATCACCTCTTCACCAGATTTTGATTTAGTCACATCATCTTGTAGTGCTAGCTGAAAAATGCATCATCTCAACAATCATTCAGCAAGAACAGCTAGACAAAAGAAGTATGATCATTTTTAAGTTATTTACATAGTCATCATCAAAAGGTCTATTCTAAAAAAAAAAAAAAAAAAAAAAAGTCCCAGATTGCTTCAAACTCTTCCAAGCTGGGGGTGGTATAAATAACTGGAATATATAGTTCTGTGTCTCTTTTATAAAATGTCATTTTCCAATTCTCTCTCTCTAATATATCTCTTGACTTGAGCACATAATCACCAGTCCTCACTCTGTCTCCACTGGTGGCCTTGGATGTTACTGACAAAACAATACTGGCAACAAGAGATGAGAAAAAAAAATGTCAGCCCCACTGACCACCCAAACTGAAAAACAAAATATTGCTGAAAACAAGTTGTAAACAATGTAATCAGTCAAAACTGAAGGCTAGCGACTAGAACACATAAAGGGTCTAGGTAGGGAATTTTTTTAACCAGCAAGTATTCCTTCCCCATGTAAGGTTTGTTTCCTGCCCCCACCAGAAAAAAAAAAAAAAGTCTTGGTCAATGTTTAAAATAAATAAGTAAAGAACAACCCAAACTGAAATCTCAGAACAATAAATTATGGTGGCTGGTCATTTTGGAATTTCTGAGACGACATGGAACTGTGAAGCTTTCATAAACTGCCTTGCACAATCCCATATATAGATATTCTCCAAGATGGAGGAAATAAGAGATTCTGTAAAGGATGTCCTAAGGTTTTAGAACAAAGAAATATAACCCAGAGTGACACAGACCTGATAAAATCCAAATTATTCCCTTCTGGGATTCCTAGATCAAGACACCCCACCTCTTATTCAATAGAAATTGAAATGAAGACAAGAACACATCCCAACATAGCACGAAGGGTATATAATTTGTCTTTTACCATTTAAACTGTCAGAAAGAAAAATTAAAACAATGAACAGCTACTATGCTTTAGCACACTGTTACCTCAGGAAGAGAAAGTCTCCAAATACATATTAGTGGAAGACTGGAAGGATCTTCCATTTGTTACATGTCTAAGAAGTCATTTCTGCCACCCCAGAGGTGAACCATCTCTCTTGCTTTCAAAGACCATATGTGAAATTCTTCTCAAGCATCATCACCTCTCATCCCCAGATTAGCTCTGTGTAGATGGTGTTAGTGTTAGTGTTCTCATTCTACATTTGAAGACGTTGCACCTCATTGCTCTTATGTGGCATAGTGCAATCTGAACTCCATTGATATCCATTTTTACCCCAAATCGCAGACTCTGAAGCACTAGGCCATACTACTTTTTTAAGAAAGGGATGCTATGGTTTCCCAAAACCAAAGCAATCTACTCATTTCAGAGGCCTGCACCTGGTAAGACAAGATTTTCATCTATCTAAGACCTTTATAATGCTCCAGCGTATGACTCATTGGGACCCATCCACTTCTTAGACATCAGGCTCCAGCCTGTGACCCAATGCTCTTGACACCTCCAGGCAACTTAAATTGAATCAGCCGTGTCACATGCTCCAGATTCTCTGCCTTATCTGTAGCTCTCCACCAAGTCAAACATATAGGGCATGATTTTGCAGAGTCACATTTAGCCCCTAACAAAGAGTAAGTTAGTCCCACACACAAAAAAAATTTTTTTTTTAATTTCTCCTAGATTTTCTAGAACATTCTGGAAAGAAAACTACAGGCCCAAAGCAGGCCCAATTTTTTTTTTAATTTCTCCTAGATTTTCTAGAACATTCTGGAAAGAAAACTATAGGCCCAAAGCAGACCTTAGACTAGGGAGACTTGCCTGCCCTTCTTAACAGAACTACCAAAGAGTCTCCCAATTTTTTTCTCCCAAACTCTCTCTTCGAAGGGAGCAGTCCCACATTCCAGGGTAACTCTTTCAATTTGATAGTTCTGGAATGCAGGAGGCACTTTCTAGATTACAGGATGCACAGCTAGGAAATAAGAATGCTTTCTTAGGACTCCCTTCAAGCTCTATAATATCTAATGTTTATGATGTTCAAAAAAGTAGTCATGAATTTTTTCTGCCTTATAGAGTGATTTAGGAAAGCTCTGCTTCTTCCCCTCTTTAACAGTTTCTGTAACTGAAGCAAGGTCCTCTGCTTTGGGTCTTAAATTCTCTCAGTAAATACAAGGTTATCATTTTACTTATACACCTCTTCTTTGATAAGAATCCTATGTCTCTTCCTCTTATCATACTTAGATTTATTTTTTTTTTTAGCCAACATAAATTCTGTAGGCTCCTTTTGGGGATGAGGTAGTAGGACCTAATATGTCACATTCACAAAGGAAGAGATTAATACCACAAGCAAATTGTCTGCCACACTTTAGTAAGACACAGAACTTTGCAGAAAGACTTTCTTTCCTGCGAAGAAAAGGAAGACACAGGAAGTCCCTGGTTTTGATCAAAATGATCCAGAGTCATCTCAGGTCATCTCATACTTAGGAGTCATGGCCTGATTTCTTTTCCTACCCTGAAGAAAGAGGGAAGGAGGTGAAGAATACAATCTGGGATTCTGAGGGCAAAGGTTCCTCCCCTCAACACCATCAGAAACATGATCTATGTAGCTGTCCTATTAGCAAAGAGAAAACAAAGCTTTACCATGGTCTCCAACAAAGATGACATTGACACAGCGATGCAGCTTCAGTTGCTTCAGTCCATCCATTAATTGCCCCACTGTTTTGTCAATTTCCCTCAGAGGATTTGTCATCTGGAAAAAGGAACAAATTAGTCCCTGCAAGCTGATTTTTTTCCTTTCAGTTTCTCATAGGTCTTCTACCCCTAGAACATTCTGGAAAGAAAACTTCAGGCCCAGAGGCAGAGCTTTGTCTAGGGAGATTTGCCCACCACTCTTAATGGAAGTCTGTTCTGAGCACTTTAATTTGTATTATTTCAGGAATATAAAAGCCTCTCCTCATCCAATTCCTTTCAGAAATCTGTGATATAAAAACATCAGAAACATTAAGGGCAATTTTTTTTTTCTTTCTTTCTTTTTTAGAGATAAAATGACCTTTCTAAAATGTAACAATGCTATTCAAATTTCAAATCCAAGAACTTCGAGAGTGAGCAGAAAGTCAGACGGATAGTTTAAGCCTCTTGTTCGCTAAGTGAAATCACATCAGGTTTTGAACCATGGTGAGAAGATGGAGGCTAAGTGAATCAAGAGCAGTTCTGACGTAAAATGATACCCTTCCACTGGATGCTAAATGAGAACATCATTAATACAATGGAATCCGTCTAATGTTTCAAAGAACTTAACTGTCAATGTCTGAGAACAATAGATTCTTGATAGAAGAACCTCTTCAAAGAAACAAGCTACTGCTTCTCAGTTTAGTCCCCTTCAAGCTGATTTTGAGTTAAAAAAAAAAAAAAAAAGAATCTACAAGTCCTACCTTCACAAGAAGTGAAACACTGAGCTTGTTCTAGATTTCTTATTCAGCCTAAGGAAACACAAAAGCTCAGTTCTCTGAAGAACATTTCCAAAGCCTAAGAAACATACTCCATCTCTCACGTTCTTGCTTCCAGTGGAATCCTCTAACAACATGAATGCTCCCACACACTAGAGCCTTCCTCTCTCACTGTCATCTCTATGCAACGGAAAGTTTTCCAAGAAATGTCTCATCAGGCAAACACTTGACAGTACTGCGGATTAATTTTACGACTTCGCTGCAACCACACACATACATCCAAGATGACTGGTGAGAACAAAAGGATCTGCATATCATTTTTTTATTGCAGACATATAATATTATCTTCCAAAGGCATCTTCTCAGATGACTCAAAACCTTTTCTCATATCATGTCCTCAGTAAAATCAGGTGTAAACTTGTTTTTCTCCATGACAGGAGTTAGTATTTCAAACTCTGTCCCAAGGAGTAAGTCACAAGTGGAAGTCTCAGAATGATATGTGCAAGCATCACCTGAAGGGCTAACACATTGGGATTAGCAGTGGGATTAAATGGTATTTGCTTCTGAGTAAAGCATGCTCTCCTCTAAGATGTATTCTTTGACAAAAAAAAAAAAAAAAAACAGAAACAAAAACAAAAACAAAAACAAATTAACAATATACATCAATCCTTAGCAATGACTTATTTATGTCAGACCACTCAGGTGAAATCCAGGACCTCCTTCTCAGTGATTAGTTCACTCATAAGCAAGATAATGTCCCAAAGGTATCTGAAGGTTTCAAGAGAAGTGACAAGCTACAACCTGTTCTGAATGTAACAAAAAGAGAAGACACCACTCGTGTCACTATGAGAAAATACGCACAACTCCAACTACCGATTGTTTCCTCTTTCTGTCTCAGCTATTCCTTTGTCTATAACCTAAAACCTTTCCTAAACTCTGAAGGTACAGGCCAGTAATCTAAGCCAATTTTCTATTGAGTCCTACTTTATATTATCCTTGAGGAATCTCCTCGCTGCTTTGCTGGATTGTTCTCAAGAACCAAGGTGACAAACCATTGTAACAGATTCCATGAGTAAGGGCAAGCAAATCCACCAGCCTTCCTAACATTCACTCAAGCCTGAATATTAAAACTAGTTTTAGGGCAACTAACTCTAAAGAAAGTGGAAGGTTCATTTTTCCTGTCTTGCTGAAAGTTCAGGTGGTCTTCACATTAATGTCAACCTCTGAAGTACCAGATCCTTCTGGACTCAAAGCCAAGGATGACACAACCAGAGTTTTTCTGAAACTAATTCAGCTGATTTCAAACCAAGGCACTGGAGGAAACCTTCAACTGAGACCTGCCCGCCACAAAGCTTTGGAACAATAGATAAACTTACTTTGTCCTGACGAGTTTCCGCAGCATAATGATCCATCCTATGTAATTTTCTTCTTCTTTTCTTTGGAGGAGCAACTGGTCTTTCCTGTCTCCTCTTAGGGGTAACCTTCCTCTTAGGTCTCTTAGCCGGAGTAAGAGGTGAGCCATAACTACTCTCCTGTACTGGCGGATAGAGATGTCTGGACTCAGAAGTCGTCTGGCCCTCTGGGTCAGATAATAAAGCTCACACTTTGCCAGCGGGGCTCAGCAGAGCCTTAGTTAGAAAAACTAAGGCTCCTTACACGAGAAAAAGTTGGTATAAGGGATGATTCAAGGAACTCTATAGAGAGAAGCCTCCTAAATCCATCTTGATGCTGCCGTCACAGCTTCTTCACTGAGAGCAAGAATAGAGTTTAAGAGAATCTAGTCATGTGGTTTTCTCTTGGGCTGAGGAGCCTACTCGTGGTCACATCTGAAGGTGACATGCAGTTCTGCATTCCATAACTCCTGCATTAGGGAGAGACTGGTCTTTAGTTATGAAAAGCTCTCCATTTTTAAAGTACTAGAAGAAAACCAAATAGGACACTAGCCATTTGGTCATTTCAAAGTGACAATGGGATTCATGTAGGTGGCTCCAATTCAGAATCTGACAGATATTTGTTCACACCACCACTATATATATATATCATAGCAAGTGTCACCTTCATTGGTGAGGATTGGGGAAAAAGATGTAAGCCAAGGATGGAGTGAAACATAAATAATAAACAATCCTCCTTGGCCGTGAATGTGTCCTTACACAAATCAGGACTTTCAGTAGGAGAGAGAACTTTTCACTGATAATTTAGGTTTTCAGTACAGAGGAACTCTAAGCCAAGAGATAACCATAAACAAAACTGTCTTTTAAAAAATTATATTGTAGGACACCTGGGTGGCTCAGTGGTTGGGCATCTCCCTTTGGCTCAGGTCGTGATCCCGGGGTCCTGGGATCAAGTCCCTCACTGGGCTCCCCACAGGGAACCTGCTTCTTCCTCTGCCTATGTCTCTGCCTCTCTCTGCATGTCTCTCATGAATAAATAAAATCTTTAAAGTAAATAAATAAAAATTAAAAATTTATCTTGTAAAATTAGGTTAAGTGCAAAAAGTCATCAATATCACTTCATCTTGGTATACATATGAAGAAAGAGTCTACTTGCTAATACTCTTCCTCAGAAACCCCCTGCTTGGGGGTAATGAGTGGTGGACTATGCATCCTGTTTTGAAAATCTACAGAGTGGCAAAGGCTGACACAGAAGTCGAATAAGGAAGATAACCTTTTGGGACTTCCCAACACCAGAGAACAACAGGCGCCTGATTTGCTGATGGTGCAAAGGTGAATTAAAGCAGCAAGCCCTGATATCTCCCTAGCTGAGTCTCTCTCGGCGAGACTGCTCCAAGAATCATTCAGATGCAGGAAGGGGCGGGAGGAGGAACAGTGTTAGTGTATCCAAGAGGAGGCCATCTGCCATGCCATGTCACCGTTTCCAGAGCAAGCGACTACAAAGGCACTTCCATTTCTACCTCATCCTCTCTCTCCGGCAGAGCGATGGAAAGACACAGCCCCCAAGGACTTTGGTTTTGGTTTTTAAATGCATCTAGTTTCAGGCAGTTCTCATGAGAAGAGAAGTAAGAGAAAAAGAGGGTTTCCCAGGTCATGGTCACTGAACACATTTCAGCTAGCACTCGTCTGCCCATCAGACACTCGGCCATTTGCAAGAGACCTCAACATTCAGAAGACTCCACAAGCGAGCCCTTCTGGTTGCAGTGGGTTAGAGGAGCAGCAGGAGAAACAGAATTTAGTCAACATGAGTTCTCATCCAGGGATTACAACGCATGTAGTTCCTTCTTTGAATGTTAGAGGTAGACGAAAGCTAAGTTTTCACGGACCAGCCATACTTTAGTCTGACTTTAGAAGATTTAGCCTGAGGTTATTAGGAGGATGGGAGGTAGAGGGGCAAATTTCCCTGCTTTTCAGAAGGATACTTTGCCATCTGAAGATAGTAACTAGCCAGCCAAAGCTCTGCCTCTAGGCCTGGAACAGCAGCCCAACGAGGAGTCACAGAGTAAGCATAGAAGGTCAAAGAGAAAAAGATTGTGCCAATAATCAAAAGCAAGCATGTTTCTGAACATTCACCATTACACTATGAAACCAGGAGCAATACACCATTTCTTGAAGCTTTTAGCCCAATGTTTGGTCATCTCATTTAATAGCCTTTGAGAATTATCCTGAAAAAAGTATACTCAGATATTAAGCAAATAAGGCACAGATTTCAACTGTGTTGTAGCACATAACATTCTGCTGGACTAAATTTTTTCAATTAAACTTCAAATGCAAGGTATTTTCTCATTAGATGTAAATGATGACATGTTACTGATTTTATAAATAATATTTCAGCTTGTAAAGTCTTTATACACATACCACATGTATATAATTGATATAAACCAATTAGTCTACTACAGAAGAGAGGTTTTGCTGGCTTGTTTTGGTTTCATGTTTTTAAAGTATAAACAGTTTTGCTTTTTGTTCAGAAAAACTAAAATACCTAGAACCAAACGAAAAACAGTTGAAATTTGAAAATGTTCCTTGCCTTACCAGAAGAAAGTGGTCAGGCTGTCAGGTTATCATAACTGAACACACATTCCAAGATATCTAATTAAGAGTGTTTACCAGGGGATCCCTGGGTGGCTCAGCGGTTTAGCGCCTGCCTTTGGCCCGGGGTGTGATCCTGGAGTCCCGGGATCAAGTCCCACGTCAGGCTCCCAGCATGGAGCCTGCTTCTCCCTCCTCCTGTGTCTCTGCCTCTCTCTCTCTATGTCTATCATAAATAAATAAATAAATAAATCTTAAAAAAAAAAGTGTTTACCAGTGGATACATGAAAATATCCCAGTTTATGAGAAATATTAATACTAGAAAGAACATAGCATGAATACTTCCAAGTCTTAATTCAAAAAATTTTAGAGGACAAAAATCTCTGTATATTTCTGAGCAACTCTGGGCACAGCACCATCATTACAACAAATTAAAGCATCCTATATTATGTTCCATTTATCACTGCTCAGACATTTTAGAAAACTTTCAATTTATTTCTTGATTAAAACACACACACATACGCTTTCAAGTATGTAATTACAACTGAAATACACTTACTAGAAATCCAGAGATGCTCGTGGATAAAGAATGCTTATTGCTGAGCTGTATAAATCTTAAAGAACTAAGGATCACCAGAGTTCCATCTCATTTATATGCTAAAAAGCCAATTTTTAACATAAAGAAAAATCTTCTGTCTGAATTGAACATAGTTATTTACCTAATCACTCTGCTTATCTCCTGGAGGTTTAAAGGGTTCCATGGGAAGAACCCTGGTCCAGGAGCTCTGAGATTCTGCTTTTAAGTCCACTTACCCGCCAGGTGACTTGAGAAGCCCACACCCCCTTAAGCATCAGCCTCCTGCTTTTAAAAGAATGGCTATACCAACCTCTGGCTCTCCTATACCATAGGGTCTTTTAGGGGATATTATTATCCAAGCAAAGTTCAACTTTTAAGTAAGGCACATGGAACTGCTTAGGATTTTTTTTTTAACATTTTAATAAAATGTGGTTCCTTTTGTTCACTTTAGATTAATCTCAAAGAAAGTCATCCTAAAGATAAAACAGCCATGCTTGCTCTGGCAAGAGTAAGATTTGTGTTTCATGCAGATGTTTATCTCATTTTATCATTTGTGTTTCATAATCATGCGACACTCGTTAAACATCAAAGGGATAGGAAAAAAGAGCATCAGACTTATATAACTTCAATGATTTAAGGCAAACTAACAATGGTTTCACACAGCCATTAGTTTCCAGTGTTTAAAAAAAAAAAATCACCGCAGAATTGATGTTAAAACATTCAAAAATAGTTAGGTATTTTTGGTACATTTTGTATTTACAGCCTTTGGTTAGATATGCTGCATCTTGCTCAAAAATATTTAAACCAAGACACATTTCTCTGTATCTCCTACTCAATCTTATGCTAAACACCGTGAACTTAATCATCACCAACAGTGCTGTCATAGGCTATTAGAGATTGGGAACCAGTTCCCATCAGCAGAGTTTTTGAAACGATTTCTCATCCCAAATCAAGTTTCAGTGTGTTGATGTAGACCTCATCACACTAGTTAGAATGAGAGGTAGAAATCATTTTAGATTGGCAAATTCAATCGGTTTTAAAATGATCTATGCTCCAACACTGGGAAGATTTCCATCTCCAGATGAATGAGGGACATGATAAAACACAACTGTCTTTTTCCCACTTCTGAATTTGACATTATACTAGATATCGTCTAACAGATTGTTTTCAACTAAGATTCCTGCTGTTTGATAGCAATACATTGCTCTGCTAAATAGAATCATTCAGTAGTACATTTTCTCTTAATTAAGAATTAATTTCAAAAAAAAAAAAAAAAGAATTAATTTCATTTTGGAGAGTGATGGATATGTTCACAATCTTGAGTGTGGTAATGGTTTCACAGGTATGTACCTATGTCAAAATTTATCAAATAAAAAAAATGTCCAGTACTACATAACATATGCCAGGTTGATTGATTGTACCTGCTAAGGCTATTAGAGCCACTAAGCTGACCTACGGTCTCTGAACTGCATAATCATTTTAAGGGAGCTGAAATTCAGTTGGAGCGTTTTGTATTGCCCGTTTCATCTCCAGATGCCTTTCTACTTCCTGATCCTGATGCTAATCCTTCCTGATCCTGCACGTTTTGACTGATGCCTTCAGGGGTACCATATACTCCTCTTATGAACACCAAGTTTAGGATATGTTTGAGTAGAAAATCAATCTGAAATGAAATTCCTGTAAGAGAAACTGGTATGTTTAAGGTTTTTTTTTTTTAATATTTTTAGTTTTGTAGTTCTTTGACTAGGTATAAACCTTGCAGATAGACATACCCAAGAGACTTTGTACAAATCCTGAAATAAAGTCAACAGCCCAGGGGCACAGGCTCTCCTCAGGCAGATGATAAGCTACTAACCTCAGGGCCAAAGGGGCCATATTTGTGTCCAGAGAAATCGGGTTGTTCGGAATAGAAGGCATAGACTGAAGGCCTACGGGAAAATTGGAAGATTCAGAATCTCCACCAAACCACATACAACAAAGAATATTAAGCATCCCTACATGTCAAAAAAAAAATCCTCCCAAATTGAGTTAATTAATCTCCCAACCACTGTTAGTCTTAACATGGAAAATATCTCTTTCTCATTTCTCTTTGAGGGGGGTGGTGCTTAAGATTCTATTTTTTCCACATCCACCAGCCCCTATACCACCCGCACAGTGGTAACTGCCTGGAACCACCTTCAGGGATCAAATGTCACAAAGGATTATCTGAACACATACCCAGGTCTTTGAGCCTCAAGATAATATTGCCCAGTGAAAAGTCACATGAACCATGCACTCTGCAGCCTGAAAGTGGGTCCTAATGCTTCCCCAGTTCTTGGGATGCTGCTGGTTCATTTATCAAAGTCAGAAACTCCCTCAAGCTCAGCTGCAGTGGCCAGGATGAACAGCTAAGCTCATTTAACCCCTCTCATGAAATGGTCCCCAATACCCTATGTCAGTCATGCTTAAGGCTGAGAACCACAAAACTTAGTAATCCCAAACCTTGACTATGCCCAACTGGTCTTTACCCAGTTCTATCCCAGGATGGAAAGGTCCTGAAGAAAAGAGAGAGAAAGTCAAGGGGATGGAAACAAATACCTTTCATCATCTGGCAGGGTGAGCCATTGCAGGATGGTTAATATTCTCCTCTCATGAGGGATGACCCTGTGAGGCAATAACAAGCAGGGCATGATGTTAAGTTGCATCATCAAACTCCAGCCCAATGAGTGCTTGTTCTGGTACCCAGGCCAAGGGCTCTCTATGTACCACCATGTGTTTTCACTTCGTTGTCATAAAAGGCCCACTTTAGAATTAGTGTTTAAACTTCCACTCCATTTGCAACATATTGTATTGCTCAACCTCTGCCATAGAAGATGAGGCTGGAAACTCTGATTCACAGTAAAATGAGGAACCTGCCCTGTTGATCACAGCCTCTGCTACAGGCAGAAAGGACCCTGGGTTCAGAAACATTGCCATTTAGCAAGTAAAGCCATTAGCTGTGGCCACAGAGGGACCAGGACTTGTATCCCCCAACCGCATCTTGCTGGTGGTGTGACCTCTTCTGACCTTTATGCCATTTTGACCTCTCTGGGCCTCAGCTTAAGTATCCATAAAAGAAAGATTATAGCAAAACACGTCGCACACAGCCTGGTTATTAGGATAAAATGAGACAAGGCAGAGGCACCTGGGTGGCTTAGTCGGTTAAGCGTCTGCCTGCAGTTCAGGTCATGGTCCCAGGGTCCTGGGATCAAGTCCTACCTCAAAAGGGAGTCTACTACTCCCTCTCCCTCTGCTCCTCCTCCCTTTCACTTGCTTTCTCTCAAATAAGTAAATAAAGTCTTTTTTTTAAAAAAAATGAGAGTAGGGCAGCCTGAGTGGCTCAGCAGTTTAGCACGGCCTTCAGCCCCGGGAGAGATCCTGGAGACCCAGGGATCAAGTCCCACATCGGGTTCCCAGCATGGAGCCTGCCTCTCCCTCTGCCTATGTTTCTGCCTCTCTCTCCTTGTGTGTTCTCATGAATAAATAAATAAAATCTTTAAAAAAAAAATGAGACAAGACAAGCAAAGGGCACATACAGTACCTAGAACATAGTATGTTCCCAAAATCCTTTATTTTTATTAATGATCATAATGAGCTATCATTCTATCTCTAACGACCTATAGACTTTAGAAACATTATTTAATCTGAAACTTTAGATTCTTCATCTATAAAATAAGGGGTTAGGAAAGGTAGTCTTGAAATTCTCTTCTAGCTCTATAAAAATCTATCAAGAATAGGCACATATAATTATGAGACTGACAAAAAGGGTATAATCTTCATCCACAATGACTTTTGTGTTTAAGTCTCATTCCTCTGTTGAAATATAATTACCCGAAATCTGGCACTCTCTTTAAGAGCTCTCAGCTAACATGATAGTACTGCATCCTGGGCTGAGTTTCATTAAGAGGCTCCCAAGCAGAGAAATGTTTTTATTTATGGGGAAATTCACTTATTCTTTCCTAACAAGGAGTACAACATGCTTTTCTGCTCCCCCATCCAAGATTGGGCATTAGAGCTTGTTTATGATGAACTCAACCTAAGCCCAAGTTTAATTGTGGTTAGCAAAAATTATTGTGGCCAAGAGTGAAGCCTAGTATAAATTACATTCCCTGAGTGATAATGATGTGTGGATATAGGTTCATCAGTTGTAACACACATGCCACTCTGGTGGGGCACACTGGTAATGGGGAGGTTGTGCCTGTGGGGGGGGGGGCAAAGGGCATTTGGGAAGTCTCTGTATCCTCTGCTCCATTTGCTGTGAGCCTAAAACTGCTCTAAAAATAAATAAACTCTATTAAACTCTATTAAAAACTTACTATGGAGTGTTGGTGAGCCAAAGTTTTACTCTTGGTGGATGTGAACAAGAGCAAGCTAGGAAAAAGATACATCTTCAGAGCTGTGGGAGAAGCCGAGATTTGGCAGGAATTCCCATCAAGGACTCTTTCCCCATGCCCACCCCCACCCATCCCCATCAACTCTCAGAGATTGGAAATTGCTCATTCCTCTGACCCCCTCTCAGTCTAGAACTGTCCCACCAGCCCAGAAAATCATATTTACCATAAAATGAGTCCTAATTTAAACAAAGTCCAATGCTCTTAAATAAATGGGACCCTGTTTATTATATTCTATAATTGAATTAGAAATAGGATAGCATGGGCAGCCCCGGTGGCCCAGCGGTTTAGTGCTGCCTTCAGCCCTGGGTGTGATCCTGGAGACCTGGGATCGAGTCGCATGTCGGGCTCTCTGCATGGAGCCTGCTTCCCCCTCTGCCTGTGTCTCTGCCTCTCCCTCTCTCTCTCTGTGTGTCTGTCATGAATAAATAAATAAAATCTTAAAAAAAAAAAAAAAGAAATAGGCATAGCAAAGCCAAGCTAATCACGTCAGGTATTTAATTCATCGGTCTCAGAAATCCCCCTTTATCTGAACAAAATAATTACATGTTTCAAATTCTTTCCTAACTTAGAAAAAAGCAAATGCTGTAGCCTTTCCATCTTACCTGACTTCCCTACCTACCTACAAGCAGCTTTATTTTATATAATTGGTGTTAGGTCACAAAAGGGGACTCTGATGACTTACTTGATGCTAATGGAAAAATACAAGCCAATAGAATTTGTGTCCAGCTCAGAACACGCACCCTCTAACACCTCCGTTGGATGCGGTGCTTGACCAGTAGTGGGCAGGGAGTGAAAGCATCCGCTCTGAGGCCACAATGCCTTGGTTTGAATCCGGACTCCAACATGTGTTGGCGATGAGACTTTGCCAAGTAACTTAACCTTTCCATACCTCTATAAAATGAGGATAATAGTTCCTATGTCATAGGTTTGTTGTGAGGATTAAAAGAGATAATACATGTAAAACACTTAGAATAGTGCATGGCACATCGAGTTTAGAAAAATGTTAGCTTTTACTATTATGTACTAGATTCCAGGGTCCAGAGAGATGACACACTGATTCATGATATATTTGTTAAGTATATTACATTAAAGGCTTTTGTGTGAATGTAAACAAAGATAAAAAATACTTCTACTAAAAAAGACCATTATAGAGGAGTCACCATTCTCTGCTTAAAAAGATAAGCAGGTGATTATCATTTTCTGGGTAGGGGCTGAGTGTGTGTGTGTGTGTGTGTGTGTGTGTGTGTGTGTGTGTGTGTGAAAAGAGCCAGAGATGAGAACTGTAGATCCCTAAGTATCCATCCAAAGTGTGACTCTGGGCACAACACTTTACCTCTCTCAGCCATGGTATTCTAATCTTGCCAATGATGAGTCGGACAAAGTAGTCTCTACCTTTCCTAGGAGTTCTAGATTATCTTCACAAAATTGCCCCAGGAACCAAAACAACATGGCCCCTAGCCATTAGTGTTTAAAATACAGTGCAGAGAGGCATCTGGGGGGCTCAATCCGTTAAGTGTCTGCCTTCAGCTCAGGTCATGATCCCAGAGTCCATGTGGGGTTCCCTGCTCAACGGGGAGTCTGGTTCTTCCTTGTACCTGCTCCCACTTGTGTACTCTCTCTCTCTCTCAAATAAATAAATAAAATCTTTAAAAAAATACAGTGCCTAAATAAATGAATAAATAATACAGTGCAGAGACTGCATAAACACAAATGGCAAAGGAAGACTGCTGCTGTCTTCACCGTCACTGTTAGATAGAGCACTTATCATGAAACATCAAATATGGTCAGAAAAAGAAAAAAGAAGGAGGAATGGAAAATGAGGGACTAGATGAAGTGTTTAGTGCTAAAGGGGAACAAATTACCTTAGGACACATATCGTCATTGTATGGTCAGTGTTGAAAGAGATGATATGAATTAGAAAACAAATACCATTTATCCATTATTCTCTATGTACTAAACACCCTACTTGGCACTTTAAATAAGTTAACCCATTCTACTTTCACAGCACCCTATGATAAAGATGCTATCATTGCCATTTAAAGATGAGGACATTAATTTGCTGAGAGATTAAATCACTTGTCCAGCATCAGCAATCGATTAAGTGGCAGAACTGGGATTAGAATCAATCTAAACACTCATACATAAGGGGAATTACTGCCTTTGAACATGAATTGACACACACACAAAATGTAATGGAGCATCAGCTGAGGATTACTCTGGAATAAAATACTATCACCTAAAAAGCAAGAATAACTCGAGGTTGCAGTACAGAACCACATTAAAAAGATGGCCTTCAAAGTCTAAGCCCGTGGTCTGAATCTGGTTTTAAATTTAAAAGTTTTCAGGATGTACCATGTGTAGATTCCCCTGACATATACTCCATTAAATAACTAAAAGTATGACCCTGGTTTGTTGTGTTTGTTTGCTTGTTTGTTCAGTTAAAAAAAGATTTTTTTAAAAAAAGAAAGCAAAAAACTAAATCCAAGTCACCCCCAGAATAGAGATAAAAGAACAATAGCCCGAGAAGCCAAAGCAAAACTAAGGACATCTTTAGAGCACACAAAAGCCACCTTCTTATAAGTAGCTAGAAATGGGTGGAGAACATTGCCATTCAAAATCAGAACACTGGGCCTTTTCAATGAAGCTTTGCAGCAGTTTCGGGGGGTAAGGGTAGGGACTAAGTACTAATTATGTTGTTGGCTCGTCTCCATTCTGCCAAGCAAATATGTTGTGGAGCAGAAGAAATCCTTTCTGTAAGCATCTATGACAGTCAAGGGCTACAGAAATGTAACGCATCGGATTAAATTGGTAGATCAACATGTCATTTACGTGTCATTTCTAACACCCCCACACTCATTTCTCAACTCAGAAAACCTCTTTACAAAAGAAATAGGTGGGAAAAGAGACTTTTAAAGAGTCACTGTCTTACCTTCAAATCACCAAACTCAGTTTCAACTTAGTCCTTCAAATCTGAAAAAGCTACTTTTATTCCTGAATTTGGAGAATATAGACAGTCCCATTCTGGATTAATTTGAACCTGTGACTGCTCTCAGCACACTATTATTATAGAATAGTCAGATTTTTGTTAAGGCATAAGAGGCAAATATGGAAACAGCTTTAGGTGGTTAAAAAAAAAAAAAAAAGATGGAAAGAACATCTCAGTGGGAACAAAATCCCCATGAAAGTTGAAACAGATTCCTTTTCTTACTAAGGAGCCTTAAAAATAATCAACATGTTGACACTTTTATTAGGTAAGTTACATCTTAAGACTATTTTATGAACATTAACTACTAACCCCCCACTAGCTCTCTGGGGAAGAGAAGTGGTTCCATTTTTCTTATTAGGGAAATCCTAGAGTTCGGTGGAAAACGGAGTAGAAACAGAGGTTTCCCCTTGTCTCCTGGCTGGAATTTCCAATCTCTAGACCACTATACATCAACTGTGTGAGACCACACTAGACTTTCAATGTTGCAAACCAAAATAAATATAACATTTTATGATATATTTATAGAAAACAATAATGCAAACCACAGTAATAAATAGTTTAAGAGAAATATACACACTCCCTAGATGGTAAGTTATCAAAACCTATAGACAGGGACAGAAAAATCTTGAGAATGACAAGAAGAAAAAAAAAATCTTTACATTCTATTAAAAAAAAGATGGGGGAAATAGACGGAAGACTTCTAAAATATACTGGGAAGATTATTTTCAATCAGAAAATATTCAAAAGCTCAAGCTCTTTTACATTTAACTGAAGTAAAATCAAACTGAATTCATGTTTCTTAAGCCGAATCATAACTGTAATTGCACAAACATTGACAAAATAAAGATAACTTACACCGACCAGAAGAATGTCCCAGCTTTCACCCCTTGCTTGGTGGCTGTAATCCATAGCTAATGAGGAAAATATAAGAGGCTTATAACATGTTCTGAGTTTCAGTCAAAGAAGAAAAAGTTGTTTTAAGTACATTAGATCAGATATCTTCTACTTTACCCACACCCCACCATAAATTTCACATTATTTGCAATCATTCTCTTTTCACATCTGGAAGTCAGAATCATTATTTCCATAAATGTCATTCAATACATTCTCTGTAAAAGCCTTCAAAAGCTCTGCAATGATTCTAGTGGCATTTTTAACTCTTATTTCATCTCAAAAGTTTCTTCTGTACCTGTCTTTTCTGATCATTGTTTTGAACATTTCACTTACATGATGGAATTCTGCTCATCAAAGGACCCAGGAGTGGACCATATGTTTCCTGTATTATTGAAAGCCTGCAGAGGAGAACCCCAATTTGGCACACAGATGCCAGAATCTTGGAACCTAACTTTGTCTTGTTTTGTTTTAAACGAGGTGAATGAAAAGAGCAAAAAAAGCTTTTTCTTTCTTTCTTTTTTTTTATTCTGGACTTTCCCATGTATCATTTATTTAGGCTTTCAATAAATGGAATTTTAGGAATAACTTCCTGGGGTAAGTTAGGTGAACCAAGCATTTCATTGAGGTTTTTAAAATATTCTTTCCAGTGCATGCTGTTGGGAGGCAGAAGACACAGTGGTTAAGAACCTGAGCTCTCCAACCAGATAGCTGGATTTTAAGCCTTGCCTCTGTCACTAACTGTGAAGTCCTGTAGTCAATTACACAAGCTCTCTGGGCTTCAGTTTCCTTTAAAATGTAGATAAATATTACCTACCACATGGGATTATTCTAAGCTTTAATGAGTTAATACATTTAAAGTCCTTAAAGCAGTGTCTTAGCATTTGGTGAACACTGGATCAATTTTTAATCTTAATTATTATGCAATGGAAACAAATATAATCCAGTTATTCTAGGAACATTAAAAACAGCTTAGGATGGCCAGTGTCCCATTGAACATAAGTCTGTAAGAAGAACCTCCCCCCACCCCTTCGGAGGCAAACAGGAAGAAAAGAAGCTCGTTTGTTTTAAAACCCAAGCAAAAATGCTCTAGGAATAGCAGCCAGCCCCTTTTCTGGTTTCATTGTATCCAGACTTTCAGAGTCTCTTGGACTCCAGTGAAAATCTGTGTTTTTTGAGGCAAGGGGAAATTCGGAGGTGCGGGGCCTCCACGAGTTTGGCCATGTTTTCAGAAGGGTCTGGACACCTGGCCTGGGGAATTCTGCAGATTTCCAAGCCTCTGCGGAGGGACTGATGATCCCCAGCCTCGCAAAAGCACAGCTGCTGAAGCTGGCAAGTAAGGATGGGCAGGAGAGGACCGAGGGCCCTCTCAGATTGGAGGAGGTGAGAGCTGCCCTCCTCCCAGGGGAATGCGGTCATAGAGGGAAGGAGCGCAGATTGCTCTGAGCGCCCTTCCGGAGTCTGGTTAGGTGTATCCTTCTGTTTTAAAGACAAACTCTGGGCTGCGGTGGGACTCCCCAGGCCAACCAGGATTCAAAATATGTCTTTTTTTTCCCCCTTGGTGATCACATTTTTGAAAGGGTTGGAAAAAAATAAAAACGCCCTTTAGCTTCTGAATCTTTGAGTCATCTGCAAATCAATACATTTGGGGAGTAGAAGAATCCTTGGTCATTTCTTAATATCAACATTTACGCAAAATTACGCCCCTTTGAATTTTGAATGTCTTCTACCTTTGAAGATGCAATCATGCCAACTCTCCTCTATCACACGCACGATCAATTCTGTTTCAGCCAACGCTTAATGGAGGGCAACTAGTACAACACCATCTTCCCAAAGAGCATCAGGTACATCCCGCCTGGTTGACGGTTCCTCATCAGTTTCTGTGGTAGTCACAGATCCTTCCACATCTTCCAATATCATATTTAAATGCCGATCATAAGCACACATAACCTGCCTTGAAGCTCCCTGTGGTCACTGATTTTCACACAAATTCACTCATCTAAGCTGAACCTGATGAGACACAGGGGCCCTTCTAGAGTGCTGGTAGTGTGTTGCTTCTCAGCACGGTCTGCCAAGTTTCAAACCCAGTGCCCTGTCTCACCTCCACCAAGGGAACACGAGTCTCCACCCACCCACCCCCCAAGCCCCTCTACCTACTGACATGCCAAAATGTGGCATCCCTGAAGTAGAAAGAAATCTGCTAGGCACCGTCTTGCCTTGTAGACTTTGCATTGGTCATTTGCAGCTGTGTGAAGCTGCAAGGGGAGGGTAGCCTTGGCCTGTAAGGAAAGGGCTTCCCCGCTTCCTTTCATTCTTTTCCCAGCATAGCTATCAAGAAGATGCATGCAAACAAAGTGCTGGACATCCTGCAGATGCCTCAAAACCACATCAGATCCCAAAGAGATCAGTTTCTTAAATATATTTTTTCTGAAGATATATTTATTTGTTTATTGGGGGGAGATGCAGAGGGAGAGAGAGAATCTCAAGAAGAGTCCCCACTGAGGGTGGAGCCAGAGGCAGGGCTAGATCCCAGGACCCTGAGATCATGACCTGAGCTGAAATCAAATCCCTTAACCAACAGAGCCACCCAGATACCCCAATCATTTTTATTTACTAAGTGATCTAGTTCCATACTTATTTTAATTTCAGAGACTCATGCTTAGTGTATTTATATACAAACAAATTCATATAAAATCCAGTGCCTTGGGCAGCCTGGGTGGCTCAGCGGTTTAGCGCCGCCTGCAGCCCAGGGCGGGATCCTGGAGACCTGGGATCGAGTCCCACATCGGGCTCCCTGCATGGAGCCTGCTTCTCCCTCTGCCTGTGTTTCTGCCTCTCTCTGTGTGTATCTCTCATGAATAAATAAATAAAATCTTTTTAAAAATCCAGTGCCTCGATATTTACAAGGAGATTATAGGAGGCAACATGTGGCAGTTATGAAATGTAAGATTAATCCGGGGTTTTTTAGAGGAAATTTTTTAATGCAGTTTTGTCAAATGATGAGCCTGCACTTTCAAAAGTTATGTTGTGGAATTATGCTGACATCGGCATTATCTGGGCAACAGGAAGCCCTTTGGGTAACTTTTAGCTCAGTAATGCTCAAAGGAAAAGATCACCAGAAAGGGTCTTGGCAATGGAATAAGGAAAGGGGCAATGGGAGAGAGGGCAGCAGAAGTGAGTGTGCTAAAATTTTCCCAATGGTTAAGTCAGGATCATTTGCTCTTCATACTTTTCTGTACCTCCCCATATTTTTACAGTGATAATTAACATCCTTGGAATCAGGAAAAAAAAAAAACTAACCAATTGTAAAGAGCAGCAAACCATGAAGACAATTACAAAGTAAAAAAAATATTTCTGGAGCACCTGGGTGGCTCAGTTGGTTAAGCGTCTGGCTCTTGATTTTGGCTCCAGTCATGACCTCAGGGTCCTGGGATGGAGCCTCGTGGCAGGCTATAGGATCAGCGGGGAGTCCGCTTGAGGATTCTTTCTCCCTTTCCCTCTGCCCCTCTCCCCTCCCCCTATTTTCTCTCTCTCTCTCAAATAAATAAATGAATCTTTTTTTTAAAGATTGTATTTATTTATTCGAGAAAGAGGCAGAGACGTAGGCAGAGGGAGAAGCAGGCTCCCTGCAGGGAGCCCGATGCAGGACTTGATCTCAGGACCCTGGGATCATGCCGAGCCAAAGGTAGATGCTCAACTGCTGAGCCACCCAGGCATCCCCATAAATTAATCTTTTTAAAAAAATTATTGCTTCTCAAAAAAAAAAAAAAAAGAAAAGCAGCAAAAACACCCTCCTGCTTTTTGGTATAAGTCATGTTGACCATATTTTCTAAAACAACAGTGGGAACATGATCAGAGAAGTGCCAAAAGTAAACAAATGAGAGAATCTTTAAAATTAAAAAACATTTGAAAATCTCAAACAAAAGGATTCTAGCAGTAATGAAGCCATTCTATCAGGGTTTAGCAAATGGTAGGAGATTGAAGCATAACGTTCTTAAGTTAAATCAGATCACAAGTAGCTATAAAAGTTCCTTTGCAGATTATATGTATATATTATATTTCCGAACTCAGGAGTCAAATCTAGTAATTACAGAGGGAAAAAAGGCACTACAACATTGGTCCAAAAAAAAAAAAAAAAAAGCGAAAATGAGCCTCTGGGGTTGTTAGAAAAAGAGAGAAGTTTCTAGTTCCTTGTTAATTCAGAGAAATGGGAATTAGTATTTCTCTGAATTTGAGTGTAATACAAATTTCCTCAGAGACTGGTAAAACAGTACAACAAAAATAACCTGACAAGACACTGGATTTGGCTTTCCCACTCTTAATGCCAATATTTCTCCACTGTTCTGCTTTATCTAGAGGCAGTTTTCAACATTTATGTCTTAGAGACTACATTTTGAGGAGGGAACAAGTGGGAAAAATATTGTATCTATTTGATATGTTATCAGGAATTTTAAAAAAAGCTTTCTCACTGGAATCAGGAGGATTTAAATGTAAAATTCAACACTTTCTCAAATTAAATAAAGTACGCTGCTGTGGGAGAAGGGGAGAAGTTTTGAAAAAGAAAAGAAACAAAAAACATTTTTCAAAAACATGAACTACTATTGTAATTTTTCTAGCAGTTCTTCGAAAGGAAATAATTCCTTTGCATTCAAAAGCTCAGAGCCAGGATAAATAGAATTCAGGGAGACCAGAGCGATGGGTGGGGCTGTAGCATTAGCTTCAGTAAATCACTTACTGAGACTCAAGAGTCAGAACAAACTAAGATATGAGAGTTGCAGCAAAAAACCATGGACTGGTGTGGCTCTTTGCAGGTGGAAAGAACCCGAAGAAGGGAATTTATAAAATACAGGAAAGAAATACCAACAAACATACCTCAGATTCGGTGCAGAACATTTCAATCCAAGACACAGTGGTGAGACACCTGAACATGTCCCTGAGAAGAGCTATGGCCTGAGAATAAAGAGATCCTACCCCCCTGGGGCCCACAGACTGATGCAGATATGTGAATGATTTCAAAAATATATGGTCAAATTTATGACAGAAATAATACGAAAACCCAAAGGAAGTTCCGTGAGCTTAGCCAGGGCAAAGGGAGCTTAGTGACTGCCTGGGGAACAGATAGTTCAGCTGAAATTTGAAAGATAAATAAAAGTCTAGCAGCAAAGCGGCCAGGTGAGCATTTATAGCACCCAAAGTGCAGAGCAGATTCCATCCTAAACACATTAAGATACAGTAAAAAAGAGGGAAAAAAGCCATAGATTTATAGCAATCTATGGAAAAGAAACAACAGAATATATAGGATGTGAAATTTTCCTGAAAAGAAAGCAAAACCTCCTACTAGCAGGATAATAAAATAGACAGGAGGAGGGGTCAGCAATGACTTGCACTTTCCATCAAACCAATCCCTTTGGCCCACTAATTCACGCCTGTTCTAATGTCAATCTTCTTCTCTTTGCCATCTCTTTCTCAAACATACCATCGCTCTTACATCTTCACACTATAGTAATTCACGTGGGTGGTCTCAGGACCCATTCATTGCATCACCACTACTGGTAGAAACCACTGCAGACCAAGCATCTTGAGCAGTGATAAGAATGCACCTGCCCCTCCTAGAAATGCCTTGCTCTGGAAGCTGTGGCTTTAGAGGTCTTGCAACACGGTGGGGTGTTGGACTTCTTTCTTAAATCTCCACATTTCGTGGGGCCCCTGCAGTCTCATTCATTCTCCACTTCACGGAGTCCAGATTTAAACTGAACAGGGAATTTCCCACTGAGATATCTTACCATCAAAAATTGCAGATTATAGCAGAGAGATTTTTCAAAGAAATAAAGACGCTTAAAGAACTTCAGTGAAAGAGTACGGAACATATTTTTATAATGAGAACAAAGTAAGTACAATTTTAAAACAACAACAGTAACAAAAGGAATCCTATTAAAATTTGTATGAGAAATGCAGCATCATAAAGTGAATGACAACTTTTAATAGCACATTGTGAAGATTAACAAATTAAAAGTAGACTTGAGTTTGCTAAAATGGCTATATCCATGTTACAAAAAAAAAAGACAAAATATAATTATAGAAATTATTTTTGGAAGCCTACTGGTGAGATTCAAATTTTCAGATGGATGCTATATGAATGCCTCATTTCATCTGTTAAATTTTAAAGTAGGATTAGAGTGCTTTATTTACCATTTAATTGGACTCCTTTATTATTTAACCAAATATCTGTCATGGCTTCATCACTCAGTAAAAATAAGTTGAATTTGATTTAATTACCTAAGCTTTTATCAATATTTTCTCTACCTCAATTATTTTTTTCACTGGTGATTTTGTGAACTATATAAGCCTCTGAAAGGCTGGGATAAATGCTTAAGAAATGTTTATTAAGGCTCATGTTTTCTTATAATATTTATAGTTTCTTCTTATTCTGTAGTTCCATATAGTAGCTGTCCATATGTTCTTCAAATAGGCCAAATTTCAATAATAAATATGTTTTTAAAGTATAACTACTATGTTCCTTGAAATTCTTATGGTGTCTCTCTGTTCAAGAAGATAGAAATACAAGTCAGTTTCACTGTAAATCTTTGTCAACACTAGGAAAATACTAAACTTGGTCAAATCTGTCAACTTTGAGAGTTTAGTCAGGAAACAGGCAAACAGAATTGAAAAAGACTTCACTCCATTGGGCAAGTTAACAGCATTCCCTCTGCTCTGTTTCTGCAGAAGTTAATGAATATGTAGACTCATCTTCTGAGTCATGCCAACCCAGAGGGAAATTAATGCCAACACTTGATGGAAGGTGATCCAATTTGATAAAATTACTATTTATCTCTATATCCTTTGTGGTTCTTCAAGCAAGTTTGCTTCTATGACAGAATTAATATAAAAAACCAACTAGCAATAGCTTGACGGAACTCTAATTTCAATCATTTTATTTACACATAAAATGTTCCTCTATCATAAACTTTGTGAAATCCACCCTGTAAACAAATTTCACTATGCTCACAACTTAGGTCATCACAGACTTCTGGGAGTCCAGCCTGAATAAAGACAGTGGAATCAGAACCCCTACTATAAAGAAACACTTCTACAGACCTACAAGAAGTCTTCCAGTATTTATTTTCTTAAAAAATGAAAAGCCCATATTTAACTTTGCATATTGATTTGGTAGCCATGAATATATTTTTTTTAAAGCACAAATGACCTTTTATCAAAGAGCAGTACCTTTTTTTCTTCTTAGTTTGTATTCTCTATTTTGCCCATATATTGCAGCAAAGATTTCCAGGTATGGGATCATTTAGGGATGGGAGATTTGTGGATGTCTGTAGACACTGGCCACTCTTTATGTCATGGCAGACGCCACAAAGATCTTAGCCTTCTGTCCTAACCAGTGCTCCAAGGAACCGTGGCCTCCCAACTAGAGTTGACATGAGGTGAGACCATTTGTCATCTTTCTTCTGCATGTTGTTCGCTAGCTGTGTATAGTGGCCTGTGCTCCTGTGGGGATTCTGGCCCCTCTACCCAGGATCAAGTGCCCTTGCTTTGATTCTACACATTCAAGAACCATTGGTTCATGTTGCTGTTTTGCTCATGTCTGACCAAATCAAGTTGCCTAACCATGCACACAGTCATAGGAAAAATATTATGTAGAAAGCCACCTACATCCTTCCTTACTTTCTCCCCATCCATTAGATCTGAAGTAAACAGGATGAGTTCTTTGAAAGTATTAATTTGCTGGTCCAAAATTAAGGTAGGATTCCACTTACACGTAACTTCCCAAAATTTCAAAAAAAAACGGGTTAAACAAAAGAATTCATGAATTTCCTGTGGGTTTCATTGAACTCCTTTTTACCAGCAAGTTTCTCTGTCTCTGTTCATATGGTACCTGGGCCAAAATTTTGCAGGAGTCATAGTCATTCACTTCTCCTTTTCATCGTACCCCTAAATCTAGTAAATCAGCGAGATCTGGCTATACATTCCTTCCTCAAAATGTTTCTGAAATTCACCCTTCTGTCACCATTTCCATCATCTTAATGAAGATATTTATCATCTTACACATTTATAATCATAACCTCACCAACACATACATACATGCACATATATAGACACACATAGACATAAGAACATGCATGTATATACACATTAATTACACATATACATAGATAGTATGTGCACAGATATATACACAATACTGAAGAACAGAAACATTGCCAACTATGAGGACACTACATGCATCCTTTTTGCAGGTAGCAAATTTTGGAATGAAGTGTTTTAACAGACAGACACACATGCACGAAAAAAAATGCAAAACTTACCGGTTGACCTCCCCACCATCTATGATTAAATTTCTCTCGCCCTCGAAGATGGAAAGTGGCATCAAATACAGGATCATACATCGAATTGCCAACAATTCCATGTGACTCTGGATATAGCCCCTTTGTGTAAAAACAAATTTATTGTTAAAATAACAATATGGTAATCTGTACATATTAGTTCTATCATAAATTTTGTTAACACAAGAGGTTTTATAGCAATATTTAATTTCCAAATATATATAAGATATAGACTTTATGTGTGTCTGAGCAAACATGAATATTATCTACAGACTAATTATAAGCTACCAAGAAACTTAACATGATTCTAAGAAATTTAATATTTGGGTTTTTTAACTGTTGCAATTTACTAAGATGTCAATAATTTTATTACAATAAATTAACCTGGAGATTGAAATTTACTTATGTGCCTCCAAAAAAGCTTTTATTTAAAAATACACTTTTACCCCAAACCCCTCAAATTAATAATAATAATGATAATAAAATAGATAAACCTAAACCTATCATATTTTTGAAGAAGAAAGCAATGTAGAATTGGGAGTACCTAAAACCTACAACAAAGCAGCCCTGAAGTCAATATTTTTATTTGAAAACTCAGAAAATAAACAACAGACCCTCAGGTGTCTGAGAGAGGTTTAATGTATGTGTTCAAACAGAATTGCACCTGAAAAAAAGTTTTCCATTTTGAAGTTACAGTAAAGTTCAGTCCCCCACAAAGTTCAGTAAAAAACATTTACTGTGAACAACTCATGCAGACAAGATAGAAAACAGACAAATTTTCTTTGAACACTAAGAAACGTGTTTTTTTCTAATCTCTCTGTAAGTCGTTTCAGTATGAAATCTACATCCACACCCTTTGAATCTACATCATTTGAAAAAAATACTTACAGTGGCCAAAGTGTATAAATTAGGGAAGGTTTTTGTTGGGTACACGGGTCTCATGTAGGGAGAGTGTGTGCCGCAAGACCCTAAAAACAGAATTTCAAGCATTAGAGCAAAAGAACCAACAGGAGTCCCTTCACATATGGGAATCCACTTTATAAACTATCAAAGACTTGTGTTCACTTCGGTCTTTCAAATAATAGAATGCAAAAATAATAATAATAATAATAGAATGCATTTAAAGCCACCTGTCCATAGCTCTCAAAGCTCATAACTGAGCATGAGCTGTGCAGATCATGGATACACTGATGAGAATACAGTATGAAAATGACTTACTCAGCTTTTCAATGTTAGGCATGACCTTGCTGCCTTTCTTCATGTATGATGCACGGAAACCATCCACAGAGAAGATGATTAATGGAGGGCGAACAAACCTTAAACAGTAACATATTAAGCTTTAGAAAAAAACTTACTGCCACAAAGTTTCCATTATGCCTAGTCATTCTCCACAACTGGGACCAGGAATTTCCAAGATGAAACTTCAAGTGAGGATACTGGTACAAGCCTGGGCTGCCAGCCACATAGCATTTGTCACAACCAGAGTCCAGAGTTAAATGACCAAGGTCATAAAATGGTCCGGGAAGGGATTGGACTCCAGATTTCCCCTGATGTACTTTATCCACTGCTCCCTCTCACACTGCAAACAAGGTTTTTCACAGCGTATAAAGTGGTTCTACTTGCCTGAAATATGTTCCCATTTGTTACCTGGAAAACTCCTATTCATGCCTTAAAACCCAGCTCAAGGTTTCCTCTTCTATAATGTTAGCTGCTCACACTTCTGAATTCCTTTAAGATATTAATTCATACCTCTTTTTCCATACGTATATGTGTGTGTGTTACACTATTTCGTTGCACGGTTTATGCCTTATTCATCTTTCTGTCTTGTGGACTCATAATAAGGCTTCCATAAACACTTATCAAATACATGAATGAATGGATGAATGAAAGCAATGAATATGAAATTCATGGCAGTGGCACTCCTATCACTAGAACTAAAACTTATAACAGGATTCTTTTAGGTTTAATCATAAAATAACTTTAAAAATAATTAAAATCGACGAAGATCTTTAAAAAGCTCATCAATAAAGGACCAGACGATCCATCTAACTAGGGCAGGATCTGATGAAATAGGTCCTTTGTTATATTCTAAGGATATAATTAATTCTAAGGATATAATAGATTTGAGAATACTAAAGTATGTGCAAAATTTTTCTGATAGTTTGAAGATAATTCAGCAAGCACAGGCTTCAATTTATTTGAAGCCACATAATAAAGCATATTTCAAATGAGTCACAGATAAAGCACTTAGAATATAATACTCTATAAGAGATCATTATTGTTGCTACTATTATCACTTAACAGGGCTTCCTACTGCTAGACTGCTTTTTCCACAAAAACAACCCAACACATTTTAAACAGTCAGAAACTACTGCCATTCCATTTGAAAAGTCCAAAGAAGTTGAAGTGGCTCATTAAGCTAAAAAAAAGATGAAAATAAAGACATTATCGAAATACTTGGATTTTGTGTCCTGGGCTGTGCTGCCTAAAACAAAAATCCACTTGAGCAAATACATTAATGAAAACACACTTGTTGAAAATTTATTTTCTGCCAGGCACTTTAAGGGTCCATGAATTTTCAGCAGTTTCCTGGAAGGCGTAATAAGTGCCTTATGCCGGTCACACTCGAGCCGTGGGGTGTCACTCTAGTTTGGCTGCACCCCAGCAAAGCAGTGCTTCAGTAGTTTGTCAAGTTCCTGCAGCATCTGGTAGGAGTTACCAGCTTGGATGATATTTTTGAAAAGTTCTATAGTCCTCCCCTCCTCCCCCCCAAAAAGGCAAAAGCAGCCCTTCAGGAAAAAACACTGAAAAAAAAAAAAAATCAATGCCAGAAATGTTTCTTTCCTTCTCTGGTGATATTTAGATACACTTTGTAAAATCTTCAGCTGTGGTGAAGTATAGAGGAGCTTCACTCTCCTTATGTGCAGAGCCAATAAGAGAAAAGTTTTTTAAAACTCACTGCTTTGGGGGATCCCTGGGTGGCGCAGCGGTTTGGCGCCGGCCTTTGGCCCAGGGCGCGATCCTGGAGACCCGGGATCGAATCCCACATCGGGCTCCCGGTGCATGGAGCCTGCTTCTCCCTCTGCCTGTGTCTCTGCCTCTCTCTCTCTCTCTCTCTCTCTCTCTCTCTCTCTGTGACTATCATAAATAAATAAAAATTAAAAAAAAATATTTAAAACTCACTGCTTTGGGGCACCTGGGTGTCTCAGTCAGTTAAGCGTCTGCCTTCAGCTCAGGTCATGATACCAGGGTCCTGGGATCGAGCCCCATGTTCGGCTCTCAGCAGGGGGTCTGCCTCTCCCTGTCCCTCTGCCCCTCCACCCTCAAATAAATGAATAAAATCTTTAAAAAACTCACTACTTCAAGATGTACATTTTAGCTTTTGACAGATTAATCACTTACAAGTACTTGAGTGTAAGTTTACCTATATAAGGGGATTTCAGTTTTACATTATCACCATTTACCCATCTAGATCCTGTGATATTTTATTGGATACTATGTAAAACTTCATCATATTTAGAGAATGGACTTACCCTGCGGGGCATTCTGGAGTCTTTATTTCCTCACAGTTGTCATCTACCCAGTGTGTCTCTCCTATAAGGGAAATGGATAAATTGACTAGTGAATCAAACTGTCAATGCCAACCAGAGCCCTAAAGACCACAACCCCAGGCCCCGTGTCCTGTTGGATACTTGTTGCTTATGGGACACCATCTAAACAGAAACTCAGAAATAAAGTCTACTGTTGGTTTGGCTTACTAAAGTACACCCATACATAATGGGAAAGCTAATATTTAATAGCCCCAAGTGGTGTTTATGCGAGCCTTCTGAGTCTAAATGGTTTGTAGATAAAAAACACCAGTGGCGTCAGTGAACAAAATTTCATGTTTGTTTCCCTCCAGAAATAAACTGTTTGGTCATTAGATGGAACATTCTTTTCTCCACCACCGAACATCTCAAAGCCATAGAAAGTATGGCACAACTTCCCTTTAGTGGGGGAAAAGGCTTTGAATACTCAGGGATGATAGATGGAAGATTGCAAGAGAGAGATGATTTGCCAGTGGATCTGTGTACTGTCCATGAATATCAGAATAAAAACCGATGCTGTCTTTTGCTTTTATCTTCCTCCAAGGTCTGAGAGCTTTCCTGAGTTACCCCATCAAGAATGGAGAACAGAAAAGAGCTCAGGTTTAAAAACAAAGCCACACAAAAATGGGACTTCCTTAGGAAAAAATGAAAAATATCAAAAAGCATTTGCTTTAAGTTGTCTTAAAGCAAATAAACATCACGTGTCTTGACCATAAGAAAAATCTGTGACCAAGACTTTAGAGAAACTGTTCCCGTATTAAGAGCATTGGAAATATCTCTGGTCACCAGGAATCTGACTCCCAACAACTGGGTAGGTTATGCTCCTTAAATAGGGGGAAGCTTTACCACACATCTAGTAAGCCAGGGCTCACACATGGGCCTCACAAAAAATCCTGCAACTAGAATTTTTAAACAAGAGCCAATGCTTAATGATTCAATGACCGGTGACACCTAGAGCTTTTTTGTATTTTCTCTTCTAATAGCCTTTGTGGCTTATTGTTACATTTACTACATAGTGAGATAAACAGGGAAAGGAATAAAATTCTCAAGCCATTGTATGCTTTATCAAAAGTTACAATAATTGTCTGGGTAGGGGAAATTTTCCAAATTCAGGATTCATGGAATACCTTCCCACCACAGACTGAATCCTAACCACATTTCAGGACATTTTGCTTTTCCCCTGAAATCTTTTAACGGAAACTCTTCTTAAATGTTCCATATCACAGCAAGGAAGAAGAATTTAATTCTGACAATAAAGCAACTTGCAAAGCTTACATAAAAATTCTTTCCATTAACCTCTATAAGTGGGTACTATGGTAACTTCAACTCCCTAAAGACAGAAATTGCATCTTCTATATTTTCATCAGTCCACTGACTGGTATTTACTGTTAAAATAAAAGCATCATATTCTGCACTGGATCATACAAAGTTGGCAGATATGCATGTATAGCTTTGAGGTATAACAGGAGTTATGGGTGCCTTGATCCTCTTTACCCATCTTGAAGCTGCTTGCAGTGCCTCAGTTTACACCTTATATCCAGTGGGTTACAAAAGACATGCCCCCCTGCCTCAAGGGTAAGAACACTGCAATTTACCTTCCAGAGCCTGCAGTAAGACAGGACAAGGTGAGACTTCCCCTAGACCCACGTCCCTGCTGGCCACCCCCTGCCCTGGCCACCCTTGCTCCCTGACACGATTTTCCTGCAGAGCATCCCCATGTATGGAATTCCATCTCAGGCTCTGCTTTTTGAAAACCTGATCTAAGACTAAGACAGGAACTTTAGAAATCTCTTCATTATTATGATTCTACCAAATTATGGAATTTGGGGTAATTTTCTTGTTATTTCAGATCAGTGAAATGTGGGGAAGCAAAAATAAGAAAGAAGCATGAGAAATTTAAAAACACAACTGCTTCCCTCCTCCCAAACCCATATCCAAGGTGTTAGATCCACAACATCCAAGATTCCTTGGAGTATCTCCAGTTTTTATTCTTTTAAAGCTCGAGCCAACCCACGGAAACATGTACCTTTGCAAACCACTTGGTAATTAGTACAGCAGTCTCCCCTGGCCAAGCAGTCCTCTGAGCAGTGACAAGCATTGTCTTCATTTCTTACTTCTCCGCATCTGTCCTTAGTACACTCCCAGCCGCCAGCTGAAATCGGCACAATAAAACACTTTCACTGCTTCTCACAAACCAAATGAAAGAGGCCACAATTGCTTACAAGCGTTGCCAACAAAAAGAGCTAAAATCCCACATCATTTAATCTGGTTGTGAAATTAGAGTTGGCCCGAGGCCTAGATGATATTTGGAGGACTTACAAATAGGTTGAATTCCTAATTTTTCAAATCAGAGTATGAAGCCAAACATAATTGGGCTCCTTTGGAAAAATGGAACCCTTACCATTTGTAAACTGTACTAAAAAAAAAAAAAAAAAAAAAAAACAGTAAAACGTATGGTATGTAAGGTTGTGTAAAGTGATAGGAGTTTCTATCACCATAGGCATAGTCAGGACAGCTGGGCTCTTTTAATTCCCAGAGTAGCTTTACTTGACCTTAATGAACTTGATTTAAATACAAATGATAGATACAACTACCTGTGATAAGTTGCACCTGAAGATTCAAGTCCTAAACAGATGTGTAGAGTCTAAAGGCATATGAAACTACCTGTGATAAGTTGCACCTGAAGATTCAAGTCCTAAACAGATGTGTAGAGTCTAAAGGCATATGAAAAAGACTCACAGTTCCAACCATTGACCAAAATGTGGTCCTACCTACAGTGAGAGGTCAGTCCCTACTGTCAAGGAGGCCGGTAAATGGTTACAGATCTCTGTCTGAGCATACTGGATTGAGAGCTCACGGTTTAACTTTATCAACAGGAGATATTTAGAAAATTAATACTTTCATTTTAAGGAGAGTGCTGTATTTTTTTTGGCTTGTAAGCTCCAGGGCAGGAAAAAAAAAAAATCCCTCTCTTTTCATCATTACATCTCCAGTGCCTGAGACATGCCTGGCACATGCTAGGTGTTCCATGAATATTCATTCAATCTAATTGCAAATTACCAGGAAAACAAAATATGACTCTTTAAATTTAGGAGTGATACATTGAGAAGCTTCATAATTAATTCACTTATTCAATAAATATTCTATTGCGTTTTCCATGTTCTAGGCGCTGGGGAGGTCATGAAGAGCAAGAAAGACAAGACAAGACATCTTCGTGGATCTTATATTCCAATTGGGAAAGACAGACCATAAGCAAGTAAAGCAGCAAAAACAAGAGAATTTTGGCTCATGCTACATGCTATGAAGGAAGTTATAGGATAGTATTGATAGAAAGTGAAAGAGTGGAAAGGGGATGCTACTTGACATGGAATGGTCACAAAAGCCCTTTCTGCACTAAGATGAGACTTGAGGTCTTCATCTCTTAAAATATGTTGTAAGCGGAAGGCAATGATTTTAGGAAGCAGTGTTGCTTCTTAGTAATATTCTACCAACAGACACTTTGCTAAGTGAATAAATGGATAAAGAGCTATTAGTTGCCATGCCAGAAAACCATGGAACTACTGTTTTAGAATTACCACTCTTTTAGAATTACCTTTTTTAAAAAAAAGACTTTGTTTATTTATTCATGAGAGACACACACACACAGAGGCAGAGACACAGGCAGAGGGAGAAGCAGGCTCCATGCAGGGAGCCCGATGTGGGACTTGATCCCAGGACCCCGGGATCATGCCCTGAACTAAAGGCAGACACTCAACCGCTGAGCCACCCAGGCATCCCTAGAATTACCTTTGTACCCAAATTCTATTCTCTGATTTTTTTAGATCCCCTACTTCCTCTGCCTTCTCTCCCCAAGCAGATTAAATGCTTGGAATTCCTTTATCCAGGACCCGCTATTCCCAATGATTAGCAATTATCCAAGGTTACTTTGACTGATTTTTTTTTCACAATTCAAGGATCACTCTTAACCAAGATACTTTCATTCCTGCCCTAGTTCCATAAGAAAATCTATTTCTTTACAAAAAAGCATCACTATTAACAATCTAAAATTATTGAGGAACTAAATACTGGCTTTGTGCAAGAATGGAATTTTAAAAAGCCAGGGTTCAGGAGTGCCTAGGTGGCTCAATTGGTTAAGTATCTACTCAGGTCATGATCCCTGGATGGAGCCCCCAGCTTCCTGCTCAGTGGGGAGTCTGTTCTCCCTCTCCCTTTGCTCCTTCTCCATCCACTTTGCTTGTGCCTTCTCTTCTTCTCTCTCTCAAATAACGATAAAATCTTTAAGAAAATTAAAAAAAAAAAGCCATGGTTCAGAGGGAACCACAAGCAAAGTATGAGTCAGTGAGCTGTATAATTTTGAGAGCAAACATGGAAATAAACAGAAAAAATATTTAACCTTATGAAATAAAAAAATAGTTACCTATCAGATTAGATAAAGAGATTTTTTAATTGAAAATATATGTTTTAAAAGTGAGAATATGTTGAGAAGGGAGTGGCAAAAGGCTTTTTGAGAAGTTGTTCATCTTACAATACATATTTGAATTTTGAAAATTTACACTGATTCAAAAACCCAGTCCTAGGAATTTATCTTAAGGAAAACAGACAAAAATATGAACAGGCATGAATAATATTCATTGATACATTGTTCATAACAGCAACAATTGGGGAAAATCTAAATGATGATCAGTTACTCAATGAAGCAGCTTGCATCTGGTCAATGGAGGACTATGTAGGCACCAAAAGCACGGTGTCTAAAGAGATATGTAAGCATGGACACACCCCCTACCAGGCATATATACACACACATAGAGTAGTCAGGGTCTACACTGAAACATTGTGCTTATCTCTGGAAAGTGGCTTGTGTTATCACAGTAGGATCTCAGAGATTTGTTTTCTCCTTTAACCTTTTGTTATTATTTGATATTTGATTCTTCCACATTTGGCATATGTTGTCTTGGTACACAGGAAAATAAACTACTTCAAAAATGTTATTATTGTCCATATTTATTACATCTGGAAAGGGAGGAATGAACTACATTCAGAAAGAACTAAGCTGAAGTGAGGACATCCACTATTAAACTTTGCAAGGAGCTCTAAGATCAGGAATCCAGAGAGCTGAGGTTACATGTCAGAGGCCAGATGCTCATGGCACAGAGGAAATACAGAGTCGGTTAGGTCCTCCATGTCGAGCAATCACAGGCTGCTGGTCTGAAATCATGTTTTAGAGCCAAACAGCTCTACTAGAACATCTGTTCCATCCATATGTTCAGTTTACAAGGTTCTCAGCATTTTAGTTTGCAGACCCACAACTAAGGAACCTGGGAGAAGTTCCAAAGGAAAGTAATAAGAAAAAAAAATGGCTACATGTTTGGAAAATGTATTATACAGAAAACAGCCTAATAAAACTCTTCTTGTTTGCAGGGCAGGGGGAAAGCAAACAAACCAGAACTAGTAAAGGAGCTGGTGTCGGTTTTCATATGAATCAAAGGGCTATTTCTTTAGTAAAGGAGAATAATGTCTCTGTTTCTAATGAATCATTAGAAAGATAAGGCTAGTATCAATGATAATATGAGTTAGATTTTTGAAAGAATCATCTAAACCATAAAAGTCCAAAAACAAGTAATAACTTGTCAAGGAAGTTGTCAAATCTCTGCATCTAGTGATCTTAAGAACAGGGATGACAGTCATCTTTCTCAGAGTTTGAATTATGATGTTGCCCACAGGTGTTCTGGATAACCTACGAGGTATCTCCAGAGTCCTATCTATCGAGCTGGAAACAGAGCAGGTAAGGTGAAAAATGCCTACAAAGATGCTTCTTCTCAAGTCATGTGTATTCATCTGAAGTCTGTATATTCTACTGATGGCTCCAGCATAGAAGACATGGAAAGAAAGGCAGGAAGACTGTAAAGGAATATTTTAGAGCTACCCTGAGCATGTGGCTCCAAGTAGAATTCCATTAACAACTTTCCACCTGCACAGAGAATGGAGAATGACATCAGGGTAGACCAATGGTTACTATATAATAAGATGAAATAAAACATGCCTGTAAACTGAGCAGGCAAGCAAAAAATTTAAATTAATATTAAAGCAGAAAAGCCCCAACCCTCAAGAATATTCACACTTGCAGCCCATGTGTCCTAAGCAGGGAATGTGGGAATTGGCAGCAAGACAAAAATGATGAAGATGGGGCACCTGAGTGGCTCACTGGTTGAGCATCTGCCTTTGGCCCGGGTCATGATCCCAGGGTCCTAGGATCAAATCCTGCATCCGGCTCCCCTCAGGGAGCCTGCTTCTCCTGCTGTCTAATGTCTCTACCTCTCTCTCTCTCTGTCTCTCATGAATAAATAAATAAAATCTTAAAAAAAAAAAGAAATGATGAAGATGAAAAAAAAGACCCCACAAGCCTGGCCATACATACTTCTGAAACCAGTAAATAATGACTCCAGTTGCCAAGAACCTTCTTTGGGTAAGCCTTGTTTGGGAACAATGGTCACATGGGATATACTCAACAGAATCGATAACCATTCAAGAAACAAAACTAACCCGAACAGCTTGGCTTGGCCAAAGCAGGGCAGCAATGCCAGGGCAAATAATAGCCAAGGGCCATTAAGCATTCCCACCAAGTCTCAAGAGGAGTCAAAAGTTACCTACCTGTCTTCAAACAAAGCTCATCAAAGTCATGGCAACAACTGCTGTAGCTCTTACACAAGTTGTCACAACGACAGTCAGGGGGTCCAACCTCTTGAAGTTCAAAGCATCTGCCCTTGCACGATCCAGAGGTGTTGGTCCAGGGGGAGTCCGATAACACTGCAAGATACAAGAGGCAATGGCAATGGGAGTGGGAAATGGGTCAGGTCATCGTGGAGAGGTGAGGTGGCGCTGGGAAGGAGCACAGTGTGGTAATGCAGTCAGGCTCTAGCGGAGCAGCCTGGCTCCATCACCTGCTAGCTACAGACCCTTGGCAGGTCACTAAACTTCCTGTGCCAGTTTCCTCATCTGTAAAGCAGGGGGATTAATGAAAGTAACTGGAGATTTTAACAAGCATTAAAGGAAATGATCCATGCAGAACACGTAGCAGTCTGTCAGACACAGAAAGTGCACTAATGCTGTCTGTTGGTTTTATTTTACTGTTTACAATTATTATTACGACACATCTGTGAGGGTTAGGTCTCTATGGATGCTAACGATGCCAACAGGGAAGAGAACATTGATGTATGCATTTAAAAACCAAGAGTTCATTTCCCTCTTTGAAAATCCATAACTTTTTGTAAGGAGATTTGAACCCAAATGGTCTGAGAACAGTCTGAATATATGTAAGGTCTCTTCCAGCCATTACATCTACACCTATAACTAAAGTCACACAAACACAAATACAAACAGCACAATCTCAGCTTGTCAAAAATAAAGCCTCTATTTTCTATGATATGACTATATATCTAGAAATCTAAAGAATCAACTAAAAATTTGGAAAAAATATCAGTGAAACAAAATTTCTACATATTTGTAAGATATAAGTAACTAAGTTCAAAAATGAAATGGAAGTTCCATTCATCATAGTATCTAAAAGATACAATATCTAGGTATAAATTTCCTAAGACTTATGTAGGAGCTACCTTAAGAGCACATTGAAACTCTACAAAAAGATATTTCAAAAGATCCCACTAAATGGAAAGATACACCATCTTGAAGATAAAAATAATTAACATTATAAATACATCAGTTCTTCCTAAATAAACCTAAAGATTCAATGTAACCACAATAAAAATATAAAGAGGAGTTTTTTAAACTGGAGAGGATATTAAATGTTTATTTTAAAAATGAATATATGAAATGAAAAACACTGAAAAGGAAGAGTAATTTGGGGAAGACTAGAGAGTAAAATATATTCTGGAGTTAAATAATAAAACAGTCTGTACCAGCAAATAAGTAGATTAGTGCTAGCAGTGGGGATGGGAAATAGGGCCAAATATCTGAGAATTTATTTATAATGAAAGCAATCAAAGAAAGAAGAAAGAAAGATAGATAGATTAATCAGGAGGCGAAAGAAGGATTAATTAGTAAGGAGTTCTGGAATAACTCAGCTGGCTGGCAAAAACCAAGCAGTATCTTCATCCTAAATTACAAAATAATTAATTTCTAATGAATGACAAGTGTAAGCAGTGTCATACCTATTGCTAGGAATGAAAATTTTTGTAAAATAGAACTCAATTTGGAAATGCATATGAATCTTTCACCCAGAAATCCCATGACTAGGAATTCATCTCTCATATATATTTGCAAAAATTTGCCAAGATACATGTACAACAATCACTGTATCCATAAATGGAATATTGCCCAGTCCTTAAAAAGAATGAGGGGATCTGTGTAGGCTAATATGGAAAGATCTATAAAATACAGAAATACGTTTTTTTAAAGAGCAAAGCACAGAACAGTGTTATAGTATTAAATATTATACATTATATCTTGTGTCAAAAATAGAGGTAAAGGGAGCAATAAGGATATAAGTAAGTATAAAAATAACAACAGAGCCAGAGAAGAGTTGGGGAGGGCATTGAGAAAATGTACAGGTGTCAATAACCTTCCTCCCCCCACCCTCCCCACAAGAAACTCTTTACAGGAATTACATTTGAGCAAAATGACTGAGAAAGAGAAAAGCAGAGGAATTTTTTTTTACCTTTCTGTAGTTTGAAACTTCTAGCATTTTCCAAATGTCTTTTGTTTGCTTACTTCTATCTCTCTCATATATACTTGTTTATAGCCCCATGTGTATATATATATGTATACAGTAGATATTATATATATATTATATACATAAATAACAAGTGTTACTTATGATATGTTATATATAATCTTATTTCCTTATTTATGTTTATGAATTTTTAATTTTTATAAAAATTGGCGTGCATTGCTTTTAAAAACAAGCAACAAACATAAGAAGCAGGCAGAGAACAGATGTTAAATAACATTTCCAGGTTCACTGAAGCCATTTCTCTGAATATCCCGTTCATCCCTTAGTCCTTTGTCCTTTTAAAAGTCAGAGTCACCCAATCCTAGTCTTTATGGCATCAGATCAGTTCAAGTAAAGCAAACAGATTCACTAGACCATGAGATGTGAAACGCTTGTGCATGGTTGATTCTGGGATGTTGAAATACATACAAACCACACCAGCTCAGTTTAGGAAATAATGTCAGGTTTCCAATGCAGTGCCTTACCTCTGGTTCAAAAACCACATTTTTCTATTGACTTTGGCCAACCTATCAACAGTGCATGCTGGGCCATAAGAAACTATGGGGGGAGGAAGCCTTGAGATGTCAAAAAGTAAAAACAGAGAGAGCCCTACAGTAAAAACAAAGATAAGAAAGACACTTACCATTGAATTATTCCCTTTTTTAGGGGTACTTCTTAGAATCAGTAGCCGTATAATGAATTCTGCACAGAATTCATTCCCAGGAGCTCCATACATAAATATGCCCAGCTATGTTTATCGCTGAGATAATGTGAAGAGGTCCAAAGGCACATTGTTTGCACTTAAAATATTCTTCTAGTCATGCCCTTTGCTTTTCCCTCATCACAATCTCTTCCCTATTTTTCTCTCTACTTTCTAAACATCTGTGTGGATTTTTAGCCATTTTAAGCCTTTCTCCACCACGCTAACCACATGATTTTTACTACATCCTTACAGCATTGATTATTCTCTGAGTGTATTCCCCACTTTGTTCTCAAAAATAATTGAATTTCTCTCAATAGCTTTCCCTCAATAATAATCTTCTTCGCCAAACTTTAAACAGAAGACAGCTTTGTTAAGGAAGAGTTGTCCTTACAATCATCATGCAAAGCAAGACACAGATCGTAAAAAGTGTTGGACTCAAGGTTTACTAACAGCTTGCAAGTAAGAGTAAATTCCCAGAGCTGGTATGGATTAGGGACACATATGCTAAATTCATTCCTGGGTGGCATGGACTCAGCTGACAAAGGCAGCAATAGAAACGGGAAGATGAACTGGTCCATGTAGTTCTTCCAACCCAATAATCTCAACAATTTGAACATCTGCACCTCTTTTAATCAAATCAGGTGATAGAGTCAAGTCACATTCACTTTGCCTTTCCAGGGCCTATCCCACTCTGCCATCTTCCATAACAAGCTCCAGCCTCTAGGCTTCCGGAGTTCTGCAATTCATCCTCCACGTCTGGCTTTTTCATCCCATGCCCATGTTTCATGTCCTTCCCCTGACACCAGCCTAAGGACAGATTTTAGGTCTTTGCTTTTTATTGGAGAATTTTAACCTGGCTCCATGGTTAAATATGGAAAGATTCTCTGACTAATTATTGGTCTAAATTCTAAAATCTGTAAAGTTTCCTTTACCCGACCTAAATCAAGAGAACATCCATCTGAGCACTCGGGTTCTACAATTTATTGAGTGGTGTGATAAAAACTGCAGGATCAGTGAAACTGTGGTGTCTCATAATTGCTGAGACTTCCACAAAAGCTCAGAACCAACAAGGAAGACAAAAAGACAAAAACAAACACCTCAAAATGTATGATAAGGATGAAGGTTTAGAATTTCATAAGAGGCATTTGCGAATACTTTTATGCGATTCAAATTTTACTGCTGCCTTCTTAATTACATATTTAAATAATGTTATTTTACTTAAAGATGCAACTCAGTTCCAGAATCTTAAAAAATAAATGTTACAGTCCATACAGACACATGTTTCATCAAAATAGGGACTTCAAATTTTAAAACATGTATATATGTACATATATGATAGGCAGAAAACAGTGCTACACATTCCTTATTTTTCACAGAAGCATTTCATAATTTAAAGATCAGTGATGATTTATAACATTCAAATTCATAATTCTGATGGAAACAAGTGAAATTATTCTGATTTAGTTAAGTAAAATCTTATTTCTGAAACATCCTGTCAGGGTGCCTAGGTGGCTCAGTGGGTTGAATATCTGATTCTTGATTTCAACTCAGGTCATGATCTTGGGGTTGTGAGATCAAGCCCCCTACTGGACTCCATATTCAGTGCAGAGTTTGCTTGAGATTCTCTCTTTCCCTCTCCCTGTGCCCCTCTCCCCCCATTCACTCACTCACTTGATAAATTAAATAAATAAAATCTTTAAAAGATTAAATTAAAAAATAAAACATTCCATTTACCATACACACACAGAGGCAGTGTCCTAGAATTCTGGTGCCATTTATATGGGGGGAAACAACCAATAATTTAATAGACTATCGGAAGGAACCAAAATTCATGACAAGAGTCATGACCTCAACATGATTTTGTCCTGATTCCAATCATATTTTCCTCTAAATCCCTCTGCAAAATAGAAATTTTCAGATTTAAGGATGATGTTCAGTGAGGGAAGCAGTATTTAAGTTTGAAAACTTTTAGCTGCCTAAAACTAGAAGACTCTTTCTTCTAAGCTTTGCGTGGTGGTCCTGTGTTCGAGGTTCAAGATATAGCACCCTATCTGTTCCTCCCATTTCTGTGGTCCTCAGCCCGAGTGCTTCCTGAAAGTGAGAGGAAAGCCTTGCAATGGGTTGTGGGCTGTGGTTATGCCGCCTCCCATTTAAGAGCGCTGAAACAGAACTGGTTCTCCTGTGTCTCCCTGCCCTGTCTGAAGTATAAACCACAGGGAAAGGAGGCGGTTGACATGGATGGCATTCAAGATGCTGACCAACTCTAGCATTTAATGCTGTCTTATGCCTCTTCTGGAGTATATGATTCATCCTTTCTGGTCATACTTCCTTGTACTGCAGTGGCCACTTGTTCTTGATGCTACGGATCTTATCCCATAGTGAGCAGCACTTACATACAGGCCTCCATGTCATCTCTGCTTCCTAAAGACATCAGTTCCTATAAATACCCACTACTGTGGCATCACCGTTCTCTCCTCCTCGTCAGACTCTGGACCAGCTTTCGTGGACAACTTTTTCAATAAGTAACTCTACCTGGGAAGTTTTCAGACATCTGTGCTTTTAAAGAATTTATTCACATAAATTCCACAGCATTCTCATGTAGAAAGATCTCGTAAACTAGGAGAAAATAGATTTCTATGAGATGTAAACAAAATAGATTAAACACCTTAATTCAACTTTGAAAGCCCTCAAGTAGCATTTATGATGGTTGTCAGTAGAGTATGTCTGTATGGTTTGCAAATCTCCCCCCAAACAATGAAGCGTTGTCATCGAAATCACAGGTATTGGAAATTTGAAAAGGTAAAAATTTAGATACTGGCCTTCAAATATAAGTGAAGAAAATTAAATATATCATCATATACTTAACACCTTATATTATCATCAACCTTAATATGGCATTTTGTTTTCAAAAACCTTTTCCGATAAAGAGGCAACATCATCCCTGGTTTCCTGGTTAGAAAATCAGAACCTTCAGCCTAATCTGAGCTAGCAAGAGCCTGGCTAAAATTTTTAGAATATCTGAATACAAATACGATACTATTTTCATTCACAAAGGGTTTTGCAAATTTTGTACATAGGCTATGAATTTGATGAAGACATGATTTGGAAAGGTTTTATTAGTTCGAGAACCTATGTGGATCTCTGTTGAGGACTGAGATTTCCATGCTAGAACCCGCTTAAGGTGCTCTCTCTCCCTCCCCCTGTGCCCCTCCCCCACCTTCTCTCTAAATAAATAAATAAACAAACAACACTCCTGACTCTACATTATATTTAACATCAAGTCCCATAACATGATCTTAGTCATGACAGAGTTTTCCTTAGAGTCATGGCTGCTGAATTTGTCAGCTTTGCAGTTTCCTACATGCTACCATCATCAAGACAGTTCTTCACTGTAGAATGAGATCCCCAAACTTATCAGATGAACACAAACCTTCTCGTTCCTCTTACCATTGTTTTTTCCCTGTGATTCACAAAGAATCACTTCACTCATAAAGGGTGAGAGACACTTCCTTTCACATTTAACCATGAATTTCATGCACATTCACATATTTTTAAACTTTGGTACCACTAAAAATGATGATGAGTTGGACGGGGCTTTTGAGTTTCTATTAGCCAGATATTCACAAGCTTACAAATTTCCCTATGTCTTCCAACTATTAAGTTGCTTATATTTCAGAGGATATTCCACCTCCATCTGGAGACTGAAAGGGTAGCTATCACAAACTTCAGTAAAATCGACTCTACTGTCACACCACAAACATACGCATGTGCACATGTACATGAGTGCACACACCTGTATACACATAAAATCTCTTGCAGTCTTAAAGGTAAATCAAGCTGGCTACACCAGATGTATGCAACAAAGATGCCAAACTGATGTGCACATATTATTTACATTTTCTTTGAAAATTTATTCTAGCCATCCCATGCATCTGACTGCCCATTTTATATTACACATAGAATTATAATTAGCTACACTCATTTCATATCTTCTAATAAGTCCATAGATCTCTTATCATCTGGTAGGACAAATCCTATTCTACCATTATTTCCAATAGATCACTAGGTCCTAACAATAAATCCAGTGAGCAAGTGTGCTAGTTAGTTAATTATAACAGTTTGTTTGCCCTGCCACAGCCTTGAAACTAACACCCCAGTCCATAGTACAGCAGTGAGGGGCTGCCCCTGTGTAGAACATTCTCACCTATTGCTGAGGACTCTGAGGAACTACATTTACTAAGCAAGAAAGTGCATGCTTTTGAATGGGACGTCTTGCTCTGGTCAGTCTAAAGCTAACCACGTATTAATACCCTTTGTGTTCCATTTGGTGAAATAGGCTTGAAGCACTCCGCTTCCCAGGATTTCTCTGGAACATGTAAGCATTGTTGAAAATAGGTATGGCTGCCTTTCCTCTTAGTATCTCTACCTAATACATACATAAAATTTCGCCCAATGTTTTCTGATGTGAAAGCCTCGCTTACAGAATAGCCATCCACATGTGTTATTTGAGGGAGACCCTTTCTAAGCACATATAACATTTACAAAGATGAAAATGCTTAAACTCTCTGCACTATGCTCTCACCCAGTTTCCAATTTCTGGCCTTTACGCAGGAAAATCAATCAGTGGTGCCTAAAAAGCCAGTAAACTACAGCAACAGAAAAATTAAAAATAAAAAGTGTTCAAGCATACCAAAATCCTAAAACTCAGACTTAACTGGCATTGTATCCTGACTAAGCTTCATAAAGGTAGAATTTTCACTAAAAAAATTATTTTAGAAGATACCATAAAGGCCTAGAATATTAAATGATTTAATTAAGTAATTCAAGAAGCAAATATTTTATACTATATTTAAGATCAGTTAGATTTACACATTATAATATAGATCGTATTATTCTTACAGAAGTAACATAGACTCATTAGTTCTTATGGCTGCTTCTTATAACATATGAAGATAATCATACACAAAATATACTTAAGGATTAATAAATCTGTTCTATACTTTTTAAAAAAAATATATTTATTTATTCATGAGAGACACAGACTGAGAGAGAGGCAGAGACATAGGCAGAGTTTGGAAAAGCAGGCTCCTCACAGGGAGCCTGATGCGGGACTCAATCCCGGATCCTGGGATCACCACCCAAGCCGAAGGCAGGTGCTCAACCGCTGAGCCACCCAGGCGTCCTTGTTCTATACTTTTCAAGATCTCCCATAGAGTGCACACAAATTCAGAAGTCAATGAACAGAATGGAGGGAATCATGAGCTTTTTTTTTTTTTTTTTAAATCCAGAGGGAAAATTAGAAAATATCTAGGCCTGCTTCTCATTATACAGCTAAGGAAACAGATGTCATAAGTGACTTGCCCAAGGCCACACAGCAAGTTATATGGATCCAGGTTGCCACTCTAGGACTTTCATAACTGTTTTCCAAAAAAAGTCAACATTGAAAATAATGAATGACTTGATTTTACACATTCATTAAGAAAACAGCTTTTAATATCAATTTTGGCTGACGTAACATATTAACATGAAACAGAAAAGAAGTTCCTGGAACCAGCAGTGGGCTCTCAAGCTGCTAGCTTGCCCCAATGGCCATACTAAGGGATCCAAGCCCCCTTCCAGTATACGCAGTTACAGTCAGTGTTAATGGGAATGATACTTGTCTGGAACAAGAAAAAGAGGTCTTTGAAGATAGCATTTGTTACCAATAAAAACAGGATTCTCCAGCCCAGTGATCTCCTCTCTTCTCCCTCCTCAACAGAAGACAACTCATTTTGTCCATTTGGCTCCCTGGGGGTGCAATTTTTATGATCTATTTTTCTCACTTTCACCCCAACCACACCCCACTTTGACTCATTAAACAACCTCTCATATTATTCTTTCAACCTTCTGGCATGACTGAAAAGCAACTTACTTGATGCAAGGAAGACCTAGTATTCCATCGGTTTCTGTATCATAGCTTGGTTAATAACAATCCATGCTGGCTCAGCAGAGACAGGTGATAGTGTTTTAGACTAGTCAGGTCAAAAACTACAGAGAAATACAAAATTCACAGGAAGGCAGACAAACAGGCTGAGATGTCAGAGAAAGTCAAGAAAATATTGCCCCCTACAGTACCCATTACTTAATATGTAATTTTTATTTATAAAACCATCAGCAGCTCCAATTTCCAGGAAATTAACCAACTCATTACTTAAGACCTGGTCAGTTAAGCCTCCTCGGTCTGTACAAGGAGCTCCTTTATAAGAATTCCCACACTGCTGATGGCGCAGTGTATTGTAAAAGGAAACTCTTTCACTTTGGTTCTATTAGTTAAGTCAAGGTACACTATTAAAACTTACCTTTCCTTATGCCAAAAGAAAAAAACTGGGTGCAAGTCAATCCTATAAGTTCTTCAAAGCACCTCCTCTCTTTTATATTTTCCCTATCTTAGGTAAATCTTAATCTCATAGTCCTAAATTCTGAAGTTTCAGAAAGATAATTCATTTTTTTTTCACTTCCACTCCTCTTTTTTTTTCTTTGCAAGTCAGAAGTTTCTGGAGACAAATACTACATCTTATATCACGTGACAACAAATCAAATTCCCGTATCTTCAATATTAAACCAGCACCTGTTCTCACCACTTCTATCTTAGCCTTGTTTGTTAACAAGAGTTTAATTTTATCTTAACATTTATAAGTTTCAGAGGACAAAGATTTAAAGAGCCTGTTATCATGGAGTAAACATAAGTATTCTCTTAATTAAAACCGCATTCTCTTACCTGAATTATACACAGAGTTATGTTTATTCCAAAGAAATCTAGGACTAAATTAGTTATACCGCAAGATTGTCTTAAAGATGCATTTCTTCATGAGCTTGTATTGATTATCCAGTGCATAATATTTTAAAAGGACCGACAATGCCAATAGTCTCTACACTTACCTGTAGGAGGACCTTCATCCCATCCTTCTGCCCTCTTAATTCGATTTGCTGTGAATCCTAAGCAGATATTGACTCCCACAGCAAAAGTGAACAGGGATATTACCTAAGGGAAGAAGGAGATTGAAAGCTCAGACCAATTAGTCAAATTATATGAAGGTGATTCAAAGGACTTCATCACCATCCCATCCTACAATTTCCCAAATGCACCATCTAGTGCTGTCTTAATTTTTAAAACACAAAGAAAAATCTGAAATCAGGAACTGATTCTCACCATCAAGTCTTTCCCCCACAATGCCATCCTTCTCCTACCTGATAGGACCGGAACGGGCTTCTCCTTGCCATGGCAGAGGGTTCTTGGAAAGCCTTTTGCAGTGTGTTCTCTTTTGCCTACACTGAATGCACTGCTTTTTGGGGCTCTGAGTTCAGTCTATTAACTACAAGTAATCCCACCTGGGAGGTTGACAGCCTCCTCTGATTTGTCCGGAGCTTGATTTCATCACGATTTGTTCACAAATGGCAGCTCTGAGCCTAAGAGGCTTGAAACATCCCTCTCCTTCTCTCCACCCCCTTATCGTCCCACCCCTAACACACACACACACTTTCATGTGGTTTCCTCTGCTAACATGAGGGTTTCTTATGTTGCTGTGGCCAATAACAGTGCATGTTCATTTTCCTTCCCTCACAAAAACATGGTTTTTAAAAAAGAAACCAAATGTATTTGATCCGATAAAAATGAAACAGAGCTGTACAAGGGTTTCCACCAGCTTTAAGCTTTTCAGATTTACAATGTAGTTATTCAATGTAGTCAACCTCACGGCTTTATTTAAAAAAAAAAAAAAAAAAAACAAGGAAAGTTTTATAATTTATAAACCTAACAACTTTCCCTGTCTTTCCCATTTATTTATTTTTTCTGGCAGTTTAAATGACCCTGTCCCTACTGCCACATTCTCGGCTACTCCCGACTACTCAAATATTTCTCACGATAAAATCTCCCAAGATTGTAACTAACACAAGAGATAGCATTATTTTTCCTCGTGTTGTTGTCAGAGTTCAGAGAAGTAACTTTTATCAAAATACTGGGAATGCCAACTAAGCAGCAGAGAGTCCTGCTGCCCTGTGAGGAAGGACAAAATAACTTCAGCCTGCCTCTTCTTCCTGAAAAAAAAAACTGTCAGCTTGGTTTTTACTTGGGCGGCGGGGGGGGCAAGGGTTGGATGAGGAAGCTTTAGTAGTGATTGAATTTAGGAAGGAAATCTCAATGGCAGCAAGAAGTTAGCTTTAAAAATTGTTTCCCTGATTATTTCCCAGTTGTGTTGCCATCTAGCCACCAAACACTGTCTTTTGAGGCTGTTGTAAATGTCAGTTTCTTTACTAAGCATTTGGCAGCCAGGGGACCTCTAAAAGAAATTAAGGTCTCTAAATCTGAAAGTCATTTAGATATTGTATGCTTTCAGGATTCAAATGAGGGAAGAAGGCTTGCCTTGGGTTTTCCTCGAGCCAGGCCCGGGGACCATCAATCTTGCCCTGAGCATCTGTGTGTACATAAACAAATACAGCACTTACCGTGCAACAAATTACTAATGGAGCAGTGGCTCTGCTCAAATAAAACATGAGAGCACAAAAGCAAGACCTTGTTTACAGTGGATTGCACAGTAGGCCTGGGTTTCATTATATATTCTAGAATTCAGTAACAGCTAATTGAGAAAAAAGAAAACACGGTGCCAAGCTTTAAGTTGCCTTTCTAAAACTCTTTTAGTTTTGTACTCTTGCGGAGGTGGAAGGCTTGTGGATTTCTTTACAGAAGCCCCTTGCTTTAGTTTACGTGCCATACTGAAATGATTTGGAGTGGGGGTATTTAGCAAGGCTTATGAAAGATGTTAACCCCATGTAAGATTTTTCTTCTATTTATGTTCAATTTCAACATGCGGGCTTGCTTTTACAGCAGAAAACTCTGCTCTGAAAAGGAAACTCTCAAGGCAAACCTGGGATTGCCTTGCATCATATGCCATGGTGTTCCAAATGTTCCCCAAAACCCTGTTTCCGTCTCTTTCTAACCTCCCTGGCCCTTGCCAACAACTTTAGATTCTGTCTGGCATTTGATTGTAGAAACCCAGCTTGAGGATAATGAAGGCTCCCCTTGAAAAAAAAAAAGACGCAGAAGCTCAACATCAACCATTAATTCTTTTTGACATGCAGTGTAGCTGTGCAGGGGGGAAAAAAGCCTTGAGTGTGATAGTCAATCCACAATTGGCTTCTGTACAGCACTTGTTACCAATTTTCTAAGAGGATTGAGCTCAGGCATCATTTCCGTCAACTGTTCTGTCAAGGAGCTTTGTCTTCAGGTCATCGTACACACAGAACTCATTAAAACACACATATTCACAAGTGTACATGTGCACACACATGTGCATCTGTACACACACACACACACCATCTAATCACAGTTCAGCAGAATTTTACTACAAAACGTCATTATGAATTAGCTGTCAGCAGGATGACCAAAGCCCCTACCTCAGGCATCAAATCAACTACAAAATACAGTTACCTTTCATTATCTAAAACTGAGAAATCCAAAAAAACCTGCAAATGTGTACCATACGTCTAGAAACCCAACTGAGTGACTAGAATGTAGTCCCAAACTTTCTAGAAACACAACCCAATGAAGAAAGTCCACCTGACCTGGTGTTTAAAATTTCGAATAATGTCACCTCATGGTTGAGTCAGGAGACAAGAATGTGTACGAGAAAGACTAAAATTAACTTCCAGGAAGGTTTATTAATCCAGCCATATGTCAGAGAACACTGCCCCCTGGCAGAAGAAAACCCAGAACTATAACACATCTGGCGACCGTCTCAGACCCTTGTAATCATTCTGTGGCTCTCAAGCTTTATTGGACATAAGAATCACCCAGGAGCTTGTTCAAAATGGGGGGTGCTTATGGCCTACTTCCCAAGCTTTGGATTCAATAGGTCTAGGGGGGCAGGGAGAAGAAATGAAGATTCTAGAGGCCAGACAAGAACTGATACAACAGGTGATTCCGATGCAAGTAATGTAAGGAGCATATTTAGAGAAACAGAGCCTTAAAATAAATTATTCTGAGTTAATTTGTTTACATCCTGCACGTTGAATTGCTTGGTCTAATTCATAATGCAGCTTTAAGATGTTATTAAGAGCATCCGCGGTTCATTGGACATTAAAGTCTGGATCTCTTAGTGACACACCATGGCTATCCCTCCATGGGAACCATCTCCAAAATGTAAGCAGCAGAACAGTATTTTATTTACTTTGCTGGTGGCACAAAGCGGCAGTGTGTGTGTTGCCTGATTGCGATACAGTAGTTGCATTTATACTAACTAATGCACAGTCTATCTTTCATGAAATGGCTCTGTGAATCCTTGTTCCCAAGCTCTGATTAAGGTAAGAGGGCTTGAGGTTCATAGCGAGATTTGCAAGATACATAATTGAAGGTTGTCATGTTTGCCTCCTGCGGTAATTACGAAATTTCCATGAACTGATTCAAATTTTATCTATATCCAGTTTCTCATGATGCGGAATTAACTGCATAATAGTGTCTTGACTCGACCTACCGCGACTCCCAGAATACTCTAAGATCTGGTGTGAGGCAATTACTGACCACCTGGTTTCTTAGCAGTGTCACTTGGCAGGAAACACGGCACACACGCTAGAAAGTAAGCAAATCGCACCCACGTGTATTCTCCCTATTTTATTTTAAGACTCTCCTGGCTGAGTCTTCTTTTTGAATTCGGCCATGACTGCTGGCACTTAGAAAATTCAGGAGAAAAACAGGACAGCCGTCTTTGAGAAACAGGTTTACCGATCTAAAGGGAGCGAAGAGTGACGGTGGCGAGTGGAGGAGCAAGCTGGCTCAATTGCTCCCACAGGTCAGGACTGCAGATGTGTCTGAAGTAGACACCACTTAAGATTCTAAACCACAGATGCAAGGTCTTATGGGTGATCTGTGGTCCCAGGAGGGTCTCTGGGGGAGAAATAGGATGCATCTATTTAAATGCAAACAGGACTTGTATTATTAGTTATTACACATTTGAAAATTGAAATCGACACTGGCACATCTTTCGATGACTACAATTTATACTGTAAATTTCTACGCATGACATTTATTCCCAGGGGAATCTAAGCATACACCCCCTCCCCGCCCTGCACCAGACTATCTCTATCCTCTACGAATATGCATTCATTGCAAATATTCACTAGCTCCTACCGTGTGCCAAGCACTATTCCAGACACTAGTACTATATGGGAAGCTGAACCATGCATGGTCCCCTGCCCTCCATATCAATCAAACAGACACTAAAATAAATGTCAAATTGCAACTGGTTAAGTGTAGAAATGTAGAGGTAAACGCTGCTACAAGAATGTATAATTCTGGATTGATCTAGTCAAAAGGGTCATGGAAGACTTTGTGGAGCTGTGATGTGCAGAGTAGGTGGGAGTAACAAGGTAAGAGAGGAGAAGATTCTAGACAGAGCAAATAGGATGTGCAAAGGTTCCATGTAGGGGAGAGGCACAGCACACCCATGATAGGAAAAGACAGCTTGTTTGACTAGAGCAACAAGAGCAAAAGTGAGTGTGGCATGAAATGAACCGAGGGGTTGGAAGGGGCCAGCTCCTGTAGGGCTTCATCTGTCATGTTAGGTGATATTGTCTTCACCCTACAAATGATGGAAAATCTTAAAAGGGCTTAAGCAGGTGAAAGTTTACTCAGATTTTGAAGGATGTGTCTCTGTACAGTGTGGACACGAAGTGGAGGGAGTTGAGAGGGGATAAAGTAAATCAGCTGGGAGATGATGGAGTAATCCAGGCGAATGCTAGTGACAGCTGGCACCAGGAAGGCCATGGTGGTGGAGAGGGGAAAAACTGGGAGAGTCAGGGAAAAGACCTATTAATGAACTGGGTACAAGGGTGAAGGGGCAAGAAGGTATAAAGTGTGACTCCTGAGCTAATGGATTTGTAATTGGATTGTGATGACCAAATACACAGAGTACTCACTAAAGTCACTCCTTAAATTTTTATTGGATTATAAAACAGACGCGGAGATATGTACCCACTTGCTAACACTCTAGAATTAGTTCAAATTAAGGGATATGGCTAATAGCTTTAACACATTTGTCAGTAGTTTTAAAAATCACCTAAGGCAGTTGCTTTAAAGTTACCTTGGATTTTAAACACTGAAAATACATTTATTCATAATTGAGGTTTAAGAGGAATTACTGCCAGGAAATCACTCTGCTTTGTTGCTAACTCTAGCTTATAATACAGCATCGTAAGACTTAAAAGTCAGTCTGTCTACTTCTTTTCAGCTATTCTGAAAGCTGCACGCTAAATTTCCAGGCGAATGGAAGAAGGTTGTAAGAGATGGCGAGATGGCTCCCCCTCGCGTGAGAGTCTCATGTGAGTTTTCATGCGTGCGTCTACTTTGTACAGGGCCCTGCGTGAGGCATGGCACGATGGGTGGGTTTGACAGTGCAGAAAAGAGTTCCATCAGAGCATCGAAGGCTCATCCTTTGCAGCTGAGAAGCTACTCTCCATTCCCACTAGCAGCTGAAGACATGGAAGCTGGAAGCATATGTGACATCGCCAGAGCAGCAGAGGAAGTGATTGAGCCAGGTGTAGGGACCAGGCCTCCCAAGGCACCTTAGTCCCCTTCCCACTCTGGCCTGACGTCCCTCTGTTACACCACACGAGGGCCTCAACTCAACATGTGCAGAACGTGGCCACCCAAACAACCGGTTCACCTCCCAGCTTCACTCCTTTTCATGAAAACCTGCTGTAATCCTTCTGTCTCTTGTTTCTTATCAGACACCACGACTACAGGTTTCTAGTTATTGATTCCAACTATTACCATCCTTTCTCAGAGCTTGCTGAACCTTACTAATACCTAGGTTGTTTCCTATGTGACTATTTTAGATTCTCCTTTCATTGTCATTCTTTGGGCCATGCATGAGCAGTTTGTCTCACAACTGCTCTACCTGTTTGCTCTCCCTGCCCCCTTCAAACACCCCTTCTTTGAGGCCTCTCTCTCTCTCTCTCTCTTTTTAAGATTTATTTATTGTTTGAGAGAGAACAAGAGCATAAGCAGGAGGAGCAGAAGGAGAGAGAGAATCTCAAGCAGACTCCATGCTGAGCGCAGAGCCTGATGCAGGGGCTCAATCCCACCACCCTGAGATCACCACTCCAGCTGAAACCACGTCTGCCGCTGAACCAACTGTTCAGTCACCGAGGGGCCCCAAGCCTCTCTTGATTTATTCCCATTCATTGCCTGGAGAGTTCAGCATAAAATGCAAATCTGATGATTTTCCTCCCAATCTCAAAACCTTCAGTAGTGGCTCCCTATCACAGTATTCTCAAAGTGTGATCCCTGGGCCAACAGAATCAGAATCACCTAGAAACTTGTTAACAAATACAAACCCTTAGGCCCTACCTCAGATTAGCTGAATCAAGCCTACCAGGCAATTCTGCAACTGTGCTGCAAGTTGGGAGAACCACTGACCTAAAGCATAAAATCCAAACTCGTTGGCATGGCAAATAGGACTCTACATCCAATATTAAGTCCCCTGGATTCAGAGCCCAGCTCTACCACTGTTTAACTGTGAGACCTTACATTACCCTTAGGCGAACTACTTCTCTGCCCTAAAACTCTGTTTTCTCATCTGTATCCAGCTCAAGGATTCTTAAGAGTATTACATGGAATAATCTGTGCAAATTGCCTAGCTCAATGCCTGCACAGAAGAATGTTTGGTAAATGGTAAATTTTTTAATTAGAGAAATATTTGCTGTTCCTTGATTAAGTTATGCCCTCTCACACATCCATTCTTTAATATATGTTGTTGCTTTGGCCTGGAATGCCCTTTTCCACCAAATCTCCCTGGCAAACTCCAACATATTCATGAAAATTCAGGTCAGGGGTCACTCTTCTGCAAAACTCTCCCTGACTTTGCCTCTCTCCTACAGAGCAATGGACTCCTCCACTCTGCTCTCTTATTGTCTATAAATCCCTTTTTAGGCCTCTCTGTCCCTTGTGATCTCTTTGAATGCAGGGACCAGCCATCCTGGCACTCCACAGAGCTTTGCATATTTTCTGGGGTGTAATAGGCAGACAATAAATGTTTGTTAAAGAAAGTACTTGGTATCAAGAAATTTAAATTGGAACTTCAATTGAATTTCAATTCTTGTTCTTTACCTATCTACTAGCTGAGTCACTTCAAGCCCATGTTTATGCATCTGTAAAAAGGGTTTATTGGCTGAATTCAGTGGTTTATGACCCCTTTTTAAGCATTAAAACCTTATTTTCAAATAAGATCTCAAAATGAATACCAACATCTAAATTTGGAGTTGCTCTACTTTAAGTGAGGAGTGGGGAGCCAGGATCCTATCCCACTAGCCATCTCCCCTATTCCAAGTCCAGGCTAATTTCTGCACATCTGGTCATGCTTCTTCTCAGCTCTGAAGTCCTCCTCTTTCTTTGGTGCTCATCCAAATCTGAGTCAACTCATAGCCTTTCCCAAGGCAATGGATTATTAACAAAAATGATAGGCGTTCTTATAACACAGGGTTGATATGAAGACCAACTGATGTGAAGACCAATGCATGTGAAGTAAGTAGCTCATTGCTTGAAGCATAGAAAACGTACAAATATTAGCCATTGTTATGTACAGGAGGCTAAAGACTCCATCTGTTACCATGTTCTCAGAATTCAGTAAAGAGCTGAGCACATAATAGGTGCTTAGTAGTGGCATAGGTTCTAGGAAAATTCCTCTACTTTTAGAAAGATCATATGTAGATTAAAGTTGGAAATGTTACAAACCACCCTTGTCACATTGTCTTCAACCTCAAGAGAAAATGAGCAGCATTTATTTGGTAAAGCGTGGGGTGACTCTGGGGACAGCCTTGAAGGCACAAGTTTGAACTACAACAAAGACCCTCCATTTGGATTGGAAAGCCCCAAGAATTTGAGCTGCAACTCAAGGAATTTGTTTGAACACAAATCTCAAAGGAAGTTTATGCTTGCTACTGGAATGGCATCATCACATGCTTAGCAGCACAATGGTATCCTCTTGGAGAGGAAGCAAAACTGCTATTCCTGTGATTCCCCTTGCAAGCAAACAAGAGCTAGTGACATCCAACAAACTAGGAACAGAAGGGAATTTCCTCTGCCTGAGAAAAGACTTCTATGAAAAACTTACAGCTAACACCCTACTTAATGGTGAAAGACTGAATGCTTTCCCCCTAAGATCCAGAACAAGACAAGGATGTCTTCTCTCACCACTTCTATTCAACACTGCACATCTAGCCAAAGCAATTAGTCAAGAAAGCAAACAAAATGCATTCCAATTGGAAAGGAACAGATACAGCTATCTCTATTCACAGACAACATAAACTTCTATATAGAAATAATGAATTATGAGATGCCTCGGTGGCTCAGCAGTTGAGTGTCTGCCTTCAGCTCAGGGCATGATCCCAGGGTGCAGGGACAGAGTCATATGTCTGGCTCCCTGTGGGAAGGTTGCTTCTCCCTCTGCCTCTGTGTGTGTGTGTGTCTCTCTCATGAATAAATAAATAAAATATTTTTTTAAAAAAATAAATCTTAATGAATCTATTTTAAAGTCTGTTAGAAAAAATAAATTTTGGTAGGTTGCACAATGCAAGCTAAATATTTTTTTAAAATCAGTTGTATTTCTGTACACTAGCAATGGACAATCTACAATGAAATTAAGAAAACAATTGCACTTACAATCGTATCAAAAAGTGTAAACTACTATGAATCAATTTAACAAAAGAAGTATTAGATTTGTACATGTCATTGAAATACATTATGGAAAACCTAAATAAACGGGGAGACATCGATGTTCATAGACTGACATTATTGTCAAGATGGCAAGAAACTGAAAAGGTGGTCCACACCATGGGAGAAAACATTTGCAAATCATATATCTAATAAGTGCTTAGCAGCCAGAATATATAAAGAACTCCTACAACTCAACAGTAAAAAAAAGACCCCACATAACCCACATTTTTTAATAGATTGTGTAGACATCTCTAGAAAGAAGATACACAAATAGAAAATAAGTACATGGAAAGATGCTCAAAGCATTAATCACTAGGGAAATGCAAATCAAAATGACAATAAAATACCACTTCACACCCACTAGGATGGCTAAAACTAAAAACAGACAATAACAAGTGTCGGAAAGGATGTGAAAAAAAATTAGAACCCTCATATATTATATACAATAGGATTGTAAAACAGTGCAGCCACTTTGGAAAACAGTTTGGCAGTTCCTCAAAATGTTAAACATAGAATTACCATATGACCCAGCATTTCCACTCCTAGGTATAACCTAGAGAAATGAAAACATATGCCCACATGAAACCTTGTACACAAATGTTCATAGCAGAATTATCAACTGATGAATGGATAGACTAAATGAAATAGATCAATGCAATTAAATAGTGTTCAGCAATGAAAGGGAATGAAGTCCTGATACATACATATTATAACATGAATAAACCTTGAAAAAAATCAAATGAAAAAAAGCCAAACACAAAGGCCACATATTGTATTATTTCATTTATATGATACATCTAGAATAGACAAATCCATAAAGAAAGAAAGCAGATTAGCAGTTGTCAGGTGATGTGGGAGTGACTGCTTTGGGTATGAAATTTTGTTTGGGGGTGATGAGAATATTCTACAATTACATAGTGGAGATGTTTGCACATCTCCATGGAAGTAACAAAAACCACTGAAACATACAGTTTAAGAGGGTAGGTTTTTACAGTTTATGAACTATATCTCAAAAAATGCTGCTTAAAAAGAGGGAGCAATCTAGTGAAATTATCCCTGTAGTGAGACAAATTCCAAAGCCTCTAGACCCACAGAAAAGGAACATTGACCCTGAGCTTCAGCTCTCCAGTCAATGCCTTCTACTTGGTGTCAGCGGTTACCCTCCAAACCTTACAATTAATGGGGACTGAAGCATTTGAGTGGTGGTGTGGACCTATTTTCATCAGCCCCTGTGTGGGATGAAACCCTTTACAGTCCTAAAAATAGGAGGAGCTCTTTCAGAGTACTCCGGGGCCTCTGCCAGAGTACTTTAATCAAGTGTCCTTGTTTCCTTTCTACTTTAAAATAAAACGAAAACCCAGTTCTCGCCTACAGATCTCAAGGGGGTTGAATCTTAATGGCAACATGCTGTGATCAGAGTCTGTGGGACAGTTGTGGGAATTCAAGAACAATGCCTTGGAACAACATGGATGGGCCTTGAGGACATTATGCTCAGTGAAATAAGTCAGACAAACACGGAATGAACTTACTTAATGGGTAGAATCTAAAAAAAGCTCAGAGACGTAGAGGCAGGTGAGGAGGAGGAGGCCAAATGGGTGAAGGGGGTCAAAAGGTACAAACTTTTAAACAGAAAATAAATAAGTCATAGGGATATAATGTACAGCATGGTGACTGTAATTAATATGCGTGGCACCTGGGTGACTCAGTGGTCGAGCGGCTGCCTTTCACTCAGGTCTTGATCCCGGAGTCCTGGGATGGGGCCCTGCATCAGGCTTCCCCTCAGGGAGCCTGCTTCTCCCTCTGCCTATGTCTCTGCCTCTCTTTCTCTGTGTCTCTCGTGAATAAATAAATGAACAATATTTTTAAAATAATAATAATAATAATACTATACTGCATACTTAAGAGTATGATCTTAAAAGTTCTCATCTTGAAGAAAAGAATTCTGTAGCTATGTTTGCTGACAGATGTCAACTAAACTTATTGTGGTGATCATTTTGCAATACATACCCATATAGATTCATTCTGTTGGACACCTGAAACTATATCATGTTGAATGCCAATTATACTTCAATTTTTTAAAAAGATTTTATTTATTTATTTATGAGAGACAGAGAGAGAGGCGGAGAGAGAAGCAGGCTCCCTGCAGGGAGCCCAATGCCAGACTCTATCCCAGAACCCTGGGATCACTGCCTGAACAAAGACAGACGCTCAACCACTGAGCCACCCAGGCATCCCAATTATACTTCAATTTTTAAAAATGCCTTGCATTTGAAGAACACTTCTTTAAGGAAAAAAAAGCCCTATGAGAAAGAACCAATACTCACTCACTCTTCCCACTTTGTGATCAGTAAAACTGAAAGGCTGCTCATAGGCAAGGTCATAGAGCTAATGTACCTTGGACTGGGAGAGATATAACAGCTCAGGGTAGAGAGAAAGGGAAAAGCAGTATGTATGAATGGTACCACACAAGGCATGAAGCAGACATTCCATAAGTGGTAGCTAATAATTTCATAGTCCCTGCTCTTTGCCAGACAACATACTAGAGACATTTATATACACTATGTTGCCTTATTTAATCTTCTTTAGAACTTTCACAGTATTATCCTTGTCAGTATATGAGAAAACAAGCTCAAACATATCAGGCAACCTGCCTGATTCAATAGGTTCAAGTACCTATTAAGTGAGGAAGTCCTCTTTTCTCCATGATTTCATAATGCGGATTATAAAACTGGCAAGATCTAAAAGGAATAGGAATGTTAACTATTTGCTGGCAGAAACATGAGTCTATTAAAAGTAGAGAATCTGATAAATGTTTGATAAGTCTTAATACTTGATAATGTCTCCTAATTCAGAACATATCAGAAGCCACAGATTAATTTCTATTCTAGGCTGACCTAGTTCTCACCCAAAAAAAGAATTGGTTGGTAATGAGGAAGTGACTGACCAGAATGGTGGGGCATCACAGTCATGTCACTGCAAGGTTCCTAGGAGCTCGGAGAGAAGGCTGCTCATTGTCAGACAATTGCCCTAAAATTTGAGAAACCAGAGTTTTACAAATCCATATAATACTGATTCAAGGCAGATTTTATGAGAAGTCAGTACAACATAAGCTAATGGTTATTGAAAGCACACTCTGTGCCAGGGACGTCAGGGTTATTGTGATAAAAAGTATGTTTTAACTGGAAGATGTGGAAGCCAACAGTTTGTTAGGCACATTCTGGTGAGTTCTGACAGAGATGTGCAATGGGTATGGGGTATGGGTATTTTCAGCATGTGCAATGCTGAGAATCAGCTCACTCAGTCTCTGTTCCACTCCACCACCAGGGAGCCCTCTTACCTCGCAGATTTTTTTTTCAGATGCATTATAGATAAAATTTATTAATTCTGCCACTTATGCTCCTGAGATTGTCTTTCTGCACAGGATATTTGAACATCATAATGGAGACAAGTTCCATCTTCCTGTCCCTTTAGCTGTTTCTCTGGTAACAATTTTTGTCAAAGAGAGCTGGGAGTTTTTGTTACCTGCGAGTTCTATAGAAGTCCATGCTTGACCACAGCTCTAAATGACCTCATTATATCTTGGGTTGCTTTAGTAGACAATTACTGCCCAATCCAAGAGAGAAAAGTTCAGCTGAGCCTGGCAGGCCTGGACTCCCATCTGGATTGTGTTCATTTTGGACATCTCATTTTAGTAGGTCACTACAGAACTAGACAGCATTGAGAAAGGCATAACCAGGATGATGAGGGGGGCGAAGAAATGTAGCATAAGGCAAGAGAACAGAGAATAAAGGGAGCAGCTATTTTCAATCAGGCGGTAATGAAGGCCTCTCTGCAGAGATGACATCTGAACAAAAATCTAGATAAAGTGAGGGAAGAGCCAAGGAACAGCAAGTGGGGAGGCCCTAAGTGAGGTAAGAGCAGCCCAGTACGTTCAGGAAGGCTAGTATGTGGCTGCAGTGGAATGGGAGGAAGAATCCCAGATGATCTCAAAGAGGCTATTGGGTGCTGGCTCATGCAGGACCTCATGGGTCACAGTGGAGCCTTTGTGTTTCATTTTGGGTGTTATGAGGAGCTAGTGGAGGGGATTTTAATCAGGCAGTGACACGATGTGATTTGTTTCAAAAGGCTCATCCTTCTGGTGTTTAGAGAATGGATATTTAATGAGCTCCCTGATGGTCAATGGTTGAAGAGCTTGTGTAGTCTGAGTGCCTTGCATATTCAACAGAAGAAAATGGGTGTGGTTGTCTTTCTCAAATATTCTAAGGGCAATACAGGACATATGAGTTTTATTTTGTGTACTTCCTCAGGCAAAACTAGAAGTTACAGAGAAGCATGTTTCATCTCATAGGAGGAACTTTCTAGCAATCGGTGCTGCCAGAGTTCTCTTACAAAAAATGAACTCATGGTTACTATTCAACAACAGGCTGAGTGGGTGACACTGGTCAAGAATTATGGTATAAAGTATTGAAATTCAGAGGAAGATTGGCCACACATTTTGTGTCCTTTCCAACTCTAGACTTCTATTATTTTCTCTTTTCTTAAAACTCTCTTAGGGTGGGGGGCCTGGGTGACTCAGTTGGTTAAGCATCTGACTCTTGATTTTGGCTCAGGTCATGATCTTGGGGTTGTGGGATCGAGTCCTATGTTGGGCTTTATGCTCAGTGGGGAGCCTGCTGGGGATTCTCTCTCTCCTTCTCCCTCTGTCCCTTCCCCTCAAGTAAATAAGTAGATCTAAAAAAAAAATAAAAAACAACCTCTCTTAGTTAGCTGAGTTCTCTCTCTGTAAAGACCAGCAAAGAAGCACTCAAATTAAATTAAATAATCAGAATTCCCTTTTATTTTTTCTGAATAAATCAAAAGGAAAGGTAAAGATCCTTATACACACTTTGTTCTTACTATTTCATCCCCTGAAGGAAATGTATATATATATATAGTTATAGATAGTTATATAATTGGCATGCACAATTTAATTTATGCCAATTAAAGATAACATGAGGGGCTAGGCTAAGACAAGGAGAAACACCTTTCACAAAATAATTTGATGGACTTAAGCAAGAGATGAAGCAATCTACTCGGGTAGATCTAAAAGACAGCTCTAAGACGAGCTGACCTTATACTGCCTCTCCTAGCCTTATAGGTCTCTTATAATCCTTTGTAAACAGAGAGAGACTGCAAAGTTGAAATACAGTGACCTCAGCTTGCCACTAGAGTATTATGCAAGAGAATGCAGAAGTCCTGGACCTTACATTGTCTCACTAAACTTCTGTGGCTCTAATGAGCGATGTTATACAACTTGTTAATTGCTAAAATCCTGGGCTGTCGGACTTGGTTAGAGTCATAGCTCAGATGCTCCCTAGCTGTGTGGCCTGAGTTAGGAAAGCTCTCTAGACTTTTGCTTCCAAATATGTAAAATGGGAGTGATACCAACACCTCCTTCACAGAGTTGTTGTGGGGATTAAGTAAAAAGGTCCTTGCAGTATTCATTGTTAATAATAACAGCTATAGAATATGCCAGACATTGCACAGAAATTCCCTCAAAGTCTTGCAAAGTACATATTAGTTTCTCTTTTTGACAGGGGCTCACAGAAGCAATTTAGTAAATCTTAAGTAATTTGCCCAAGTTCATGAAAATTCATTCAAATTCAGATCTGCATAACCAGAATCTAGCTTCTAAGTAAATACTTCTATTCTAGTCCACTATGCTATGATACATTTAGTTTATTACTTTTTAAAGAAAGTCATCCAATCTCACATGTAGAGGGCAGTTGAAGAGGGTTTTCTCTTGGTGCCTTTAAGAGTTTGGATACAGGGGTGCCTGAGTGGCTCAGCGGGATAAGCGTCAAACTCTTGATTTCAGCTCAGGTCATGATCTCAGGGTCATGGGATCAAGCCTTGTGTTGGGCTCCATGCTCAGAGTGGAGTCTGCTTGAGATTCTCTCTCTCCCTCTCCCGATTCCCCTCCCCCTGCGCTCTCTCTCTCTCTCTCTCTCTCTCTCTCTCTCTCTCTCGTGCTCACTCTCTCTCAAATAAATAAATAAACCTTTTTTTTTTTTTTAAAGTTCAGATACAGAACAGACTGTAAAGGACAGTTTCTCATTTTGGCACCAACTGCAGGTTAAAGCCGTTTTACCAATGCATTCTTACTGCATCCTCTGAAGCAGCTGGTTTTGCATGCCTTCAAGGTTTGGAGCTGGGTGAGCTCAGTCCTAGCCTGTAGCTGATGACCTCAGGTAACAGAGCCCTTGGCAAAGGATGCCATTTTCTCCTTTTCCCAGTCTTCTCTCCCTTTCTGCTGTTGTTTCCTCTTCTTCCTGAGAATTGACAAAATTCTCTAACTCTTATTTTTGCAGTTACTCTCATGTGACCTTACTATTGACAATGACCCAGTTGTTTTACTCAACGACAACACAGTTGATGTGATGCCAGTACTAAGGACAAAGATCGCCGCCTGACGGAGCTGGGAGCAAACTTTCTGTATTGGTTCCTCTCACTGCACACAACATATTCTCATCATAATAATGGCAATGAGCACAGTAACCTACTGGGAGTCAACCACAAGCCAAACATTTAACATAGGGTTTAGCACTCATTCACTTGTTCATCCATTTACACAGCAAATACTGTTTTAGAAAGTGGAAAAGACACCAGCAATTAACAAAAGAACCCAAATGCCGGCTCAGGGAGCTTACATTTTGTTGGATGGAAAAGACATAAAATATACGAATATGTCAATTAGTGATGAAAGCTATGAATAAAGAATAAAACAGGGTGCTGGGAACAATGAGAGACCTCAGCCCTTGAACCACACAAAGCCATTAGGATTATCCTATTTTATAGATGAAGAGTTTGAATAATTTGCCAAAAGTCATCCAATGTCAAAACAAGAATCTGCTACATTCTGATAATGACAATAATAGATATAACAATTATAATAATTATCATCTATGAAGGTAATATATAATTACCTTACAAAATCCCGTGAAGTACAGAATCCTATTTTGTGAGTGAAGAACCAAGACTCAGAAAGATGAGATAAATAGCTCACAGCTACACAGTAAGTAGTGGGGAAAGGATTTACACCCAGTCTGAATGGCTCAAAGTCCCTGATCTTTCCACCACACCTTGCCCCCTCTGATGTGTCTGTTTTGCCCAAAGTTCTCACTGAACTCAAAGTTTCTTGAGGACAGGGACTGCATCTCCACCATCTCTTGAAAATTCTCCAGCATCTGGCACAGAAAATGTTGAACTTTCTGCATCTGGACCTGCCGCATTCCCCAGAGAGACAGATGGATGGTTGCCCATTCCACTATTCAGACCTTTTCGACCTTGCTTAGCAGTGGATCCCCGGTGTATAATGAGTTCTGTGGGCAACATTACCCTTGAACCCCAGGGTGCCAAGTGACATTCAGAGCTCACAGGTGCAGTGGCAACCTGCTAGCTTCAACCTAACCTCTTGGAAATACCTGCATTCCCAGGCGAACTTGGGTCCCACATGGCTCTGTTTGCCTCTTTATTACACTGGTGTTTGTTTAGGAATGAAAGGAATACAGCAGCAGGAGGCACATGGCCTGCATTTTAATGAGGGCCAACCCTATGGAGTAAAGGGGGCATTGTGATGGATTTGAAGGGCCTGCGGACTTGCTGCATCACGTCAACTCCAGCCTAACAATGCTTTCCTCAACACTCCCCGGCTTGGTGCTCACAGCTGCACTTTGCACTTGCACGCACATTGTGGCTAACCCATAGTCCGAGATTAGACTGGGCGAAGGAATGAATGATTTCCCTTCATATTGTTCAAGTTGCTTCGCGAGAGTACATCACAGCTAAATGGAGACATTTTGAAAGCAGGTATAATTCCTTTTTGGTTAAGATTTAGGGAAAAGTAGACAGTTCTTAACAGTCAGGCAAAACTAGGTTCAAACTTCACTTTGTCACTTCTCAGCTGGATGAGGGTGGAAACTAACTCACTGGACTTGACCACTCTTGTGAGCCTTCTTCAGTTCTCAGCTCCAAGAGCCTCGACCAGGCTGCCTGCTCCGTGATCAGCTTGTCATTCCCTTTCCCCTCTCATCTTTTTGTCTTGTCATACTTAGCCTAACTCCTGGCATGTGTGCCTCTCCCACTGGACTGCAAGCTCCACAAAATTAGCGAGTCTATGCCCCTTCCCTTTTTTCTCCAGATCCTGGCAAGGTACCTGGCATACAGAGCCATTTAATTAACATTGGTTGAACAAATTAACAGAGGAAGAGGAAGGTGAAGAAAGAGGAAGGAAATTGTAACCAGAGTTTAGGGGGTTCAGACAGAAGAGAAAAGGGAGCAGGGAAGTGTCCTGCAGCTTCACTCTCAATGCAATGGCAGCAGGGTTGGCTGGGGCCTTCTCTTCTGTCCCTTCCTGGCCTGGCCTCCAAGGCAAGAGTTCTGAAGAATTCTCTAGATCCTCGAGGAGTGCTAAGCCTCAACCTTAGAAAAATAATGCCACTTTCTTGTCCCTGTCCCCACACACCCAAAACCCTGTTGCTCATGTCCCCATACACTGAAACCACTTCACTTGAGTAAAGAAGCCTCCAGGAGCCTCCGCCATGTCATTAGTTACTTTCTGTTGACTAGCCATTCAAGGGTTTGTAAACAATGTGGAAAATTTTTCCAGACTATTCAAGCCTTCCACTCCCATCACTCTCAGGGAATAACTTTATCCCCTAATCTCCCCAAAGATCAAGGCTATTCTAATATGCTAAATACGTTCTACATGCAGATTTTATTCCTAGTGACTCCATAGACAAAATTTGCTTTGGAGGGTGAGAATACTGGTAAAAACTGGGTTGTTGTTGTTGTTGTTGTTTTTAATTTCTTGTTTTTGCCGAAGGATCAAATTATAGATTGAGGTGTTTCTTGGGAAAATTGCTTGTCTTGTGTTATTTAGGAAGGTCATTCTCTGGCAGCCTGACTGCATTTTTAGTCCATTTAGAGCCACTGGGAGTGGATGTTAAGACTATAAATAATCAGGGGTAATAGTAATAAGGGGTTTAGGATCCAGCGAGCACTGGATGAACATCCTGTAACATCTCACAACACGCCTTCCCAAGGCAAAAGTGGCCAGCCAAGGACTAAAAGACATGCTCAGGCCAAAGACATCTGTCACAGAGAAGCTGGAAGAGCATCTTTCCTAGCTGTTATCCAACAAGCAGGGGTCACTGCGCTCTGTAGGCTTCCTGGTTGAGGTGATCTGTCTACCAACCATGGCAGATGTTCCCAACTTTTCCAAATTCTTTTTTAACCCCTACTTTGAAATAATAGTTATTGGGGCAGCCCCAGTGGCCCAGCGGTTTGGCGCTGCCTTAAGCCCGGGGTGTGATCCTGGAGACCTGGGATCGAGTTCCACATCAGGCTCCTGCATGGAGCCTGCTTCTCCCTCTGCCTGTGTCTCTGCCTCTCTCTCTCTCTCTCACATGAATAAATAAAAATAAAAACTTTTAAAAAAAAGAATAGTTATTGGAAATAAAAGTAGCAAATGTCATGTGGACTGCATGTCATGTACTCTTCTAATTTCTTCTTAGACATCATCTCATTTAACCTGAGTAACAATCATGCATATAGATACTATTATCATCTGTAATTTATGAATGGCAGAAATGGAGGTACAGAAAAATTAAGCAGTAGAGATGGGATTTAAACAGAGCCTGAGCGCTTAACCACAACCCATCCCGTCTGCCTTGTCTTTGAGACGAAAAGCATTTAATAAGAAATCACAAATCAGTTTCCCCATTGTTATGCCCATTTACAACAAATGTAATCTACAATCAGCCTTCAGATCAGCTGTAGAAAGAGTAGAGGTTTTGGAATTCAACAGACTTTGGGTCAAATTCTAAGAACTGTGAGACACCCCAGTCATTCGTGCATATGGCCCTGGCCTCCTAAGACCTGTAAGACCTTGCCAGGTCATTTAACCTCTTCAGATCTTCACTTTTTTTTTTTTTTTTTTCATCCTAAAAATGAGTATAATAGTCACTCCTTCAAAGGGTAGTTTTGGGCAGGTTCAGGCAAACTTTTCCTGTAAAGGTCCAGATCATAAATATTTTAGGTCTTGCAGGCCAATGCAATGATTCCTATCAAAACTACTCAACTTGCTATTACAGTGTGAAAGCATTCACAGACTTTACAGAAACAAAGGAGGTTAACTGTGTTCTGATAACATTTTATTTACAAAATAGGCAGCAACCAGATTTGGCCTACAGGCTATCGTTTGCCAACTTTTGGTTTTGAAGATTACACGAGAGGATGTATGTGCTGTGCATGATCCTTAGAATACATGTCATCAAAAAAGATAGTATAATTATGGTTTCAGCATGAGATGACCAGTGCTTTCAAGTTGGGTCAAAAAAATCCCAACCAAAATCAAGTAAATTTAACATTGTCAGGAAATCTCTGAAGCCTCACTTGGTTAAATGTATAACTTTCACAGACTTTTTTGAAATATTGAAAATTACCAACACTCTACCCCTAATATTACTTTATAGGTTGGGCTCTCAGAGACAATAGTTTTTTAGTATTTTCAATATTTATGACATATTTAAACTAAAAAAGTATTCATTGACTATTTGAAAATGAAATCTGGGGAATCCTGGGGTTTTCTGTTGTTACTGCTGTTTGTTTTGTTTTGCTTGTCTGTTTTTTCCTAAATCTGACAACCTTACCTATGGACCTCTATGATCCCACAATTTCAAAGCCACTTTTTTTTGTCACATAACAAGAATAACCCAACACAAGCAACATTTTGTTCCTTCAGGGAGGAAAAGAATTACATTCTTATGGAATTATCCCCAAGGTTCAAAACTAATAAGTCCCCTGGGTAGAAGCCACTGAAACACTATGAGACAACCAGTGCTCTGCACTCACAGATGCCAAGAACAAGCTTAGGTCACCCAAGGAAAAAAGTGCAATAATCTTGCATTTGTTCCTGCTGATTAAAGTCAAGCAGCTTCTGGAAACTGTGAGGCACCCCTCACATCACTCTGTTGAATTAATATCTGAGCAGTATTAATGATGGAAAAACCCAATTATATCCAACACGTCCAAAGTTTTGCAATTGGATTTGTCAGCAATCAAACTGTGTACTAAGAAAGCCTGGTTTGTCAGTAAACAAAGCTTCTGAGTGGAGAAGAAATATTCTGCACACATAAACATAGGCGTCTAAATTCCTGATAAATATTTGATAATGAAGTCGTGGGAGGAGTAGGTGCCTCCAGGCATCAGATATCTTCCAACAAGTAGGATTATAAAATCTTTCTCAGGGGATTTAGAAGAAAAAAAAAAAAAAAAGAAATGTGGCTCAGCATGCCGCAACCCATGTCTTTTCAAAATTTAAAGACAAAAGATGATATTTGACATGTCCATGAAGGTGAAAAGCACTGTGTTTTAATTAATAGTACAGCATTTAGTATCAAAAGGTCTATTTTTGAGTTTCTACCGCTTCCAACCTGTGCAGTCTTGAATCTCTCTGAACTTCCAATTCCTATCCCTAAAGCAGTTATAAGAATTATCATCTCTTCTCTTTGGTCAGGATCAAAGGAGATCATGGATATGGAAATGCTTTGCTAACTGGGACCAGCAATACACTATCATCTATCATTCCTATAAATAACAGCAGGATCTCTGGTGACCAAAGAGCAAAATAATGTATTGAGTGTTACCAGCTGAAACCATGCCAGGGGAATTAAGTGCTCATGAAATCTGTATTAATTTAAGTCTGTAGTAAGCCATAACAAAGTATCACATACTGAATGGCTTAAGTAACAGAAATTTATTGACTCACAGTGCTGGAGGCTGGAAGCCCAAAATCAAGGTGTCGGCAGGGTTGGTTCCCTCTGAGAGCTGTGAGGGAAGGATTTTTCTAGGACTCTCTTCTCGGCTTTGTAGATAGCCATATTCTCCCCCTGTTTCTTCCCATTCTCTTCCCTCTATATGTATCTCTGGGTCAAATTTCCCCTCTTTATAACTACACCAGTCCTATTGGTGGTCCTATTAGGACTCACCCTGATAACCTCACTTTACTTATTACCTCTGTGAAGACCCTGTGATGGTTAGTTTTATGTGCCAATTTTATTGGACTAAGGGATGCCCCAATAGTTGATAAAGCATGTCTGGGTATGTCTATGAGGGTGTTTCCGGAAGAGATTAGCATCTGAGCATTTGAGTCAGTTGAGTAAAGATCACCCTCACCAATGCATCATCCAATCCACTGAGCTCCTGAATGGAACAAAAAAGTGGAGGAAGGGCAAATTTGCTCTTTTTGCTTGAGCTGGGACATCCATCTTCTTCTGCCCTCACATATCTATGCTTCTGGTTCTCACACCTCTGAACTTAGACTGGAATTTACACCATCAACCTCCCATGCTTTGGACTAAAACTAAAATACACTACCAGTTTTCTAAATTCTCCAGCTTGCAGACAACAGATCTTGGGACTTCTTGGCCTCCATAATCATGTGAGCCAATTCCTATAATAATTCTATATAGTTGATAGATAGAAAGATAGAGATATAGTTTATCTAGTTGATAGAAAGATAGAGATATAGTTTATATCATATATATATCATATATATATAGTCTATTAATTCTGTCCTGACTTCCAAATAAAGTCACACTCTGTGGTACTCGGAGTTAGGGCTTCAACCACGGGTCAAGGGAGAGACATAATTTAACCCATAACAACATCTTTCATCTATCTTGTTAAAAAATCGCCAAATTGATTCACGGTGTTTCCTAACCAAGGTCTGCTTCTCAAATGAAAATATTTCACTCTACAATGGAGACCTACCTCCTTGCTGAGTGTCTAAGTTGATAAATTATTTGCTTCAGAATAAAGATCTAAAGCCATGGCCACTCATATATCTTCTCTAGACAGTGAAACATTAGGCAGTGTCTTTCATTTTAGAGAATTATCTTTATCCTGTAACACACATCTCATCATTTTTCCTTATATTTAGCTTGGGAATAAAAATTTGTTACACTGACAGAAGTGCTGAAGTTTTTAGATTTCAGACTCAATTCTTTAAGAAACATATCTATTGGTTATCTCTCACTTCTGCATCAAGCTTGCTGGTTATTGACACATTTCCAAATCAGATGCCTTCATTAAATTAAAAAAAAGCTAGTAAGTATATACACACATATAAAAAATGTTACATATTGTACATATATATAACATGGAATAGGAATGAAATTTTTAAAAGTAAAATTGGGGGTGCCTAGGTGGCTCCATTGGCTTAAGTTTGACTTGATTTTGGGTCAGGTCATGATCTCAGAGTTCTGAGATCAAGGCCTATGTCAGGCTCCATGCTCAGTGGAGAGTCTGCTGGATATTCTCTCTCTCCCTCTGCCCTGCCCCGCATGTGTTCACTCGCTTGCTCTCTCTTTCTCTTTCTCTCTAAAATCTTTTTTAAAAAGAAAAGAAAGAAAAGTAAAATTAGGCCTTTCTTTAATTCTTGCTTTCATAGCAACTCAGTATCCTTATTTTAGTCATAAACTGTCCTGTCATTTTAGAAATTTAAAATATCCCATAAAGAACAGATGTATGGGTACATGGACATATGTCTTAGGGGATAATCATAACATTATTTGTACCATCAATAAAGTAGAAACAGTCTGATACCCACCAAGAGGAGTTAAACAAATCATGAGGCAGCAAAATGGAACACAATGCACCACTGAAGATCATGTTTTTGAAAAATATATAATGTCATGAAGTAATACTCTTGGTATGTTGTTAAGTGAAAAATAGGTTACAGAAAGATTTGCGTGATTCTGATTTTAATGCTACACGCGCATAAAAGTATAGGTGGGTATTTACCCATGTGTTAATATACTTATCTCTAGACCCTGATATTGTAGACAATTTTTTGTTCCTCCTTGGTACTTTCTTTATATAACTTTTTCCAATAAAATGCATGCCTCATTTATTTCCTTCTGAAAGGTGTTTGCCTTAGACATAGCACTATTCACACCATAGGGTTACTGTCTGTTTCAAGACCTTAGTATTGGACTCCTAGGGGATAATAGAAGGAGACCAAATAAATATAAAAATAATTATGTATTCAACACTATCATGCAGCCTAAGATGTTAAAGGAGGCCTTAATGAAGGACTCAACATTTGATTTAGATCAGGCCTTGATGAAAAAGTATATTCTCAAAAAATATATTCTCAATGAGGTAAATAGGTTGGACAGAGGAGGGAAGTTTCTGATATAAGAAAAGGCAAAAGTAAACAAATAAGCAGCAAAATGCTGACTCTTCTCTGAAAGTAACAAATATAGTTCAGTATGCATAGTTTTTAGGATTTCTAATAGGATGTCAGCAGACCAGGCAGGAATATTACGTCAGGGGGACGAATCATCAGAAATTTTATTGTTCAAATTAAGACCCTTTGACAGTGAATGTGGAAATTCTCAATAGGTACCAGGAGACAGCAGGCTTACATTAGGACTGGTCAGGGAAACCGGGACCTATGGCGGCTCTGCAAAGGCCCAGATCACCGGGGCCCTTAAATGCCAAGCTGAGATTAGAACCTTACACACAGAATCCTGGAATCTTGGAGTTGGAAGGAAATGTGAGTGCCCATCCAGCCTGGCCACTTCTCTTCCTGCCTCTCCAACTTTTCCAAGAATAGTTACCAAGTGTTTTTGTTCAAATATCTCTATGACAAAATGCTCATTGCCTTGAAAGAGTTCTGTTAGAAAATTCCTCCTTGTACTGAGCTGAAATGTATCTCCCTGTTTCTCCCACCCATTTGGCCCAGCTCTGCCATCTCAGAGAAATGAGTGCAATGCCAATGTCACTTCTACATGAGAGTGAAGGATGTAAAGATAGACATCATAGTCCTCTCGATCTTCCGCTTGGTAGGCAGATGTCCTGCAGCCACCCTTCCCAACACATTCCTGCAGTTCACTATTTGCTTTATATCTCCTAGTTAGCTTTTTTTAAAATTATTTATTTATTTATTTATGATAGTCACACACAGAGAGAGAGGCAGAGACACAGGCAGAGGGAGAAGCAGGCTCCATGCACCCGGAGCCCGATGTGGGATTCGATCCCGGGTCTCCAGGATCGCGCCCTGGGCCAAAGGCAAGCGCCAAACCGCTGCGCCACCCAAGGATCCCTCCTAGTTAGCTTTTGAATTGTTCCACTCTTGTCCTCTTCCCCTTACCATGGGGGTAGGGCCCACCATCCTCACTTGCTTAGATTGCCACAACACCTCCTTCTCATCAACCATCCCTCCAATCCATTGTCCATTCTGCAGCTAGAACGATCTTTCCAAAACACAAAACTGATGGGGACCCTGCCCTCCTCATAGCCTTAATGATTCACTCTTCTCCTAAGGATCAATTACAGCTCCACTACATGAAGGTCTAGCCCCTATCACCACTCAATCTCATCTCTCTCATTCCCTTATCCCCCTGCAACACCTGTTTCAGTCCCTTGAAGGGACCTCTTGCTCTCTGCCTACTGAAGGGACAGTCACCTATGGTTGGAACTCACTTCACTTTATCACTTTGACCTTGAGAATCTTTGCCCAGCCTTTGGGTCTCACTTTAAACTTGATTTCCTCTAAAAAGTCTACCCTGGTCCTGCTAAATCTGGATTAAATATGCCTTGTAAGGTGGTTCCACAGAGACCTAAATTTCCCCTATTAAAGCAAGTTTAACATTGAATTTAAATTATCTGCTTATTCTTCTAGTACCTTTGGTATTCTGTGAACTCCATGAAAGCAAGTCTGTCTCTTTTAGCCCCATTATCTTCAGCATCTGGCACAATGATTGGTATATAACATATGCTAATGTATTCATGGATTCATATGTATCAACCAGAACTAAATACAATTATTCTGATATAGTCTGCACAACACAGAGGAGAATGACTGTCACCTTTCATTTTCTCTATTCTATACCTTTCTAAATAAAACCTAACATTCTTTAAATTTTATTTAAATTCAATTTGCTAACATATAGTATAACACCCAGTGTTCATCACATCATGTGCCTTCCTTAGTGCCCATCACCCAGTTACCCCATCCCCCACCAACCTCCCCTTCTGCAACCTTTTGTTTGTTTCCCAGAGTTGAGTCTCTCATGGTTTGTCTTCCTCTCTAATTTTTTACCACTCAGTTTCCCCTCCTTCCCTTATGTCCTTTTCAGTATTTCTTATATTCCACATATGAGTGAAACCATATGCTAATTGTCTTTCTCTGATTGACTTACTTCATTCAGATAACACCCTCCTATTCCATAGACGTCCATGTAAATGGTAGGTATTTCATCCTTTCTGATGGCTGAGTAATATTCCATTGTGTATATATATATATATATATATATATATATATATTCATATATATATACCACATCTTCTTTATCCATTCATCTGTCAAAGGACATCGTGGCTCCTTCCACAGTCTGGCTATTGTGGACATTGCTGCTATGAACATTGGAGTACAGGTGTCCTGTCGTTTCACTACATTTGTATCTTTTGAGGTAAATACCCAGTAGCCCAATTGCTGGGTCATAGTGTAGCTCTATTTTTAACTTCTTGAGGAACTTCCACAGTTTTCCAGAGCAACTGCACCAGCTTGCATTCCCACCAACAGTGTAAGATGTAAAACCTAACATTTTAGAGAAAACTTCTCACTATTGATTTTATTGTCAGTTTAAACTCCTAAACCTTCACTATATGAAGCCATGGCTTTTATCTTAAACTTTCTCTCTCTGTCACTTCCTGCCCCATGCCCCTCTAACCCTCCTCTCTTCCCCACTCTCTCTTCCTATTTCTCTCTCTACCTCTTACTCTTCCACCCCTTTCTTGCTCTTCTCTCTCTTGCACAGATACACCCAATGATTTGCAATTGACTGTTATGATCCATGCACAACACATTTTATATCTATTTCTGCATACTTCCCCACAACATAGAAAGCCAAAATAGACTACGACTGATTGATAGCTTTTGGACTCTTAACCCTTATGCTTTTCTCTAAGCAAATGTGATCGATGTGTTATGCCTTCGTAGATATCACTGATATTGAATAAAAGAGGGATAAGGACAGAGCCCACAGCATACGACTAAAGACATCCACCCATTAGTCCAATAGCCTTTAACAAATGCATTCAACCAGGTATTAATTTAGCTCACATGCATCCTTCTAATCCAGAAGAAGATTGTAAGATCTGGGCCCTTCCTGAAATCAAGGTTTTGAATTGGTTGATCATAATTAGGTATACCATATTCCAGGTGCTTTATTTTAGTTAAAATTCCTGACACCTATTATCCCTTTTCAATACCTAATACAACTATGACTCAGAAAGAAAGTCACACAACTAGCAAGTGCCGGAACAGGAATGTGAGCCCACGTCCTGTGACTTCACATTCAATACCACATATTACACTGGGATTCTCTCAAAAGAGAAAATATGCTTAATTAGATGTATGCTGGCTCCTACTAATCACCACCTACCCTCCCAAATATCTGTGGAATGAATTAATCCTTTGACTAGAGACTTTTTTTTTTTTTTTTTTTTTTTTACCTTTGACTAGAGATTCTTAACCTGAGTTCATGTCAACTGAAAGGAATCTAAGAGTGGACTTGTATGAACCTCCCGAAAGCTTACAGAAAGTGCCCTGTGCTGTATATTGTCCATTTTTGCTGAGAAGAGTAATGTTCATCCAAATCTCAAAAGAACTATGGCCCCAAACAAGAACAAGTAGAGTTTCAATAACTCTCTATAGAATTTAATCATCACTCAACCTGCAGTTTCGGATGGACGTATTTCTCTCTTTGGAAAACCAAGGATGCATTTTCTCCTCCCTAGTCTCCCCAAACCACACTCAAGTCACCCTTAAAGATCTCATCCATTGGGCCCTTCTGAGGCCTTGCAGACTTCCTCTGGTTTTGGAAGATACCAGCTTGTATCTTTGGTAGCTCTCCTAGAAGATACCAGCTTGTATCTTTGGTGGCTCTCCTAGAAGCCCACCTATCTTGGCCTTCAGGACCTTCTTTCCATGCCAGGTTCCTGCCGAAAGGATTCCTTCACCTTCACAAAGCCAAAGCAAAACTGGTCTGGAACAAGGTTAGGATACATGCAGGTAGCAATCAGAGAAACTCATTAGTTGAGATGTGGATTGGAGAGAGAGCTAGTACAACTGGAGACGTGCGGGATTATCTCAAATACTCAGAAAGTCTAAACCCTTCCTTTGTTAAAAAGGTGAAGACTATGCCTTTTCCTGATAATCAAGGGTGAACTTCGCTCTTCACCCTTTACCATCCTGTATTTATAGATTGTATCTCTATCACCCTATTCAATGCCTGAACATAATAGTCACTGACAAGAACTTCACAAGAATTCACACTCATTCACTGAGCATCCCAGTTGGGGCCAGGTTATAGGCTCTCGGGATGCTAAGAAAAAGGGCTGATCCCTGCCCTAGAGCACTTTACGGGCCAGGAGGAGACAGACAAAAAAAAATAGATGTGTGCAAGAAGGAATGGTAAATGCTCTAACAGAAGGAATAAAGTAAGCTCTGGAAGAATATGGGAGGGCCACCTAACCCATTCCGGAGGATGGGGAGCAGATGGTCTGGGTAGTTTCCAAGAGAAAGTAGCTCTCAGCCGAGTCTCTGAGGAAAAATATAGACACAGACCCAAGAGAAGGACAAGGAGGAAAGTCATGTTTCGTAAATAGTTTAATATGCCTAAATTTGCAAACAATGTGCATAAAATGTGGAGAGGAAGTGCAGGATAAGAGATGAGATTGCAGGGGAGGGTAAAAGGCAAGTCATGGAGGACCTGTGCACACCAACTCAACAGGGAAAAATAGGACTGTACTGAAGACTTTTCCAAAAAAATCTGTATGATGATATTTGCATTTTAGAGAGATTATTGGACATGGTACGGTGACCAGATAGAGGGCGTGGGATGGGTAGTCCTGGCCTACCAGTGGGAAATTTTGACTACAATGGAATTTGGGGTGTTACAGATTTTGACTAAAACAGTGGCAAGTCAGATGGAGAGGCAGGGATGTGTGTGAATTGTATGAAGTGGGTTAAAGAGAGACTCGGTGCAGGTAGAGACCTGGTGACCCACCAGGTGTGAATGAAAGAGAGGAAGCCACTTAGGATGAGTCTGCTGTGTCTGGCTTGGACGGTGGGCATCCATTTGAGTAGCAGCGAATGGAAGAGGAGGACCGGGCCTAGGAGAAGGAGGGAGAAGACAAATTCAGTTTCGAACATGATGGTTTTAAGGTGCTCCCCGGAACATCAAAGAGGAGATGTCCCTTACAAAAGGTTGGTATTTAGGAGAAAGACCAGGATAAGCCACAGAGTTGCAAGTGATGGTGGCAGCCATGGGAGTGGATGACATTTCATGGAAATGGGATGAAAAGGAAAGAGGATCGAGGAACGGAGGGATGTGCCAACACTGCCGCTGAAAAGGAAGGACCTTTAGAGGCATGAAATGGGCACCAAGGATGCCAGAGGGAGTCCAGGAGAGAGTCATGAGATAGAGAGCGGGTGGGAGAGGGGACCACCAACGTGCTGGAACTGAGGCAGAGGAGCCAGGAGAAAGCTGAACCTGCTCTACGGTTCAGAGAGGTCTTTGGGGGCCCTGACCAAGCTTTGCCTTTCGGAAGCCCAGGGTAGCTGCCAGCTGAAGGGCTGGGAAGCGGTACCTGGGTAGCGAGGGAGTGCAGACCCGCCGGCGACACCCACCTCTTTCCAGAGGTTTGGTGGGGGAAGAGCAGAAGCGCAATTAGCATCTAATGGACTCAAGGGCCGAGCGCCCCGCCTCTCCTCGGTGGAACCGAGGGTGCGACAAACACACACACGGATACCGCCACCGGCTTCTCTCTCCGTCCCGCTGAGCGCTAGAAAGGCTTTTGTTTTCATTCCCTTTATCAGTGAGAAATGGCTCTGGGCTTAACCTGTTAAAATGAAACCAGAGCGTGGCAGCGCGGCAATGGGAACCCTTTGACCCACCGCCTGCCCCTTCCGATCCTCCCCACCTGCTCTGCTTGCCCTGGGACGTTTCCAAGCCCGGATCAAAAGCACCCCCTGCTCCGCTGAGACCCCAGGCTCCCTCGAACTCTCATCCAAAATTAGCCAGATCCGTTTGAAAGACTTGTTCAAATAGTGCAGTACAAAGGGCCCAAGGGCTGGCTGCCCCGGCTGCGTGCACGCCGGTCAGATCTTTCCCTAGTGGAGCCCGGGAGGGGCCCCGTCCCTCTGCGACACGGGTGCAGGACCCCAGAGAACGTGACTGACCCAGAGGGCTTCAAAAATCCCCATCCTTCCTGCAGAGCCCTCGTGCAGCAGGTAATGAGCCCCCCGCGGAGCCTGTGGCGGGGCCAGGGAGGAGGCAAGTCCCAGCCCCCTGAGCCTGGCTGTGCCCGGCGTGGGGCGGAGCAGGGGTGGGGGTGGGTGGGTGCGGCGGCGGGTAGGGCTCCCACTTGGCACGGGTTCGAGCCTTGGGTGAACCGAGACCCGTCCACTCCCTCTCCGCGCGTTCCGCCGGCTCGTTTTGCAGAAACGGGAGACGCAGTATGCACAAACCCAAACACTCCCTGGCAAGGAAAACTCGCAAGGAGCTAAGCTCTGCAGCTCGCGCGCCTGGAGATCGCTCCAGCCCGGCGCACGGGAACGCAGCCCCACGGGGACCGCTCGCCCGCGAGTCCCGAGGCCCTTTGCAAGGGTGACGGCTCGGCGGCTCGGGCTCGGGAGCCCCAGGACGGAGGCGGGGGAGGGAGAGGCGCCTACCGTACCCGATCGGCGCGGCGGGTCATGCTGCGGGCGTCTGGGCGCTGCGGGCGCGGCCTCTGCGGCGGGGCCGGCGGACCTGTGAGCTCTGCCCCGGGACGGCCGCCCCGGGCTGCTCTTGTTTGCACTGGGCCGTTTGCTTTTGGGATTTCTCCAATGCAGATGTAGTCAGGGGGCCGCTGTCCCGGGGGACAATGATTCCATTGGAAGCTGGCCTTTGACAAGACTCACACATGACCTTTGACTAAAATGGCTTTGGGGAAGGAAAAGTGTCCGCAGGCTGAAGACGGGGGGCACCCGGGGCAGCCGCCCGCGCTCCCACCCCCAGCCGTGCCAAGTTAATTTTTCATCCCGTAACCTTTCAAGGAGAGTCTCCACGAGGTTTGATTTGCGATTCTCCTTCCTTCTTTCCTTCCTTCCTTCCCTCCTCCTCCCTCCCTGCCCTGGGAGTCCTCCCCTGCTTCTTCCAAAAGGGTTTTGCTGCGCGAGTTTTCCCGCTGCGCTGCTGCTGCTGCTGCTGCTGCTGGGCAGCGTCTACGGTGGAAGTTGCTCTGACCTTCCCGGGAATATCACCACCATGTTCCCCCCTCCTGGAGGGCAGGCCACCGCGCACAGGGCGCTTTTCACAAAGGTGCTGTCATCTGGCCTCTCAGACAATGCAGGGGAGGCTCGCCTGTTCCTGCCATTTTTACCCCCGAAAGATAAGAGAAGCTCCAGGGAAAGAGGGTATTGGCCCCATCACCCAACCAGAAAGTGAAACCCAGGTCCTCCAAACTGGCATCCTGTCCACTTGCACAAAGCACGCACCTCCCTGCCGGGTGGCCCACAACTCGAAGTCAATTATAACACAGAAACACACTGCCACGCCTAATTACAACATACAGTATGAAGTAGCTGTGGCTACAGCTATTTTAATTTTTCAATTACCAAAGTGTTAGATATTGTTCTAATAGAATAGCTATTTAGGTTTGTGATAGCCACAGAAGTCTCAAATTTATTGAGTACTTTTTAAACATTGACTATATTTTCCCTTTAGAGCGGCTGCTAAAAGGAGGCTACGGGAACCAGCCTGGCCACTTCGAGGTATGGGTGCAAACTCCAGGGTGTCCTTAGGGTGCTACAAGAGTCCATCACTAGTGATGATCAGAGCTTGCCCCCCCCCCCCTTTTCCGGGTCCTTCCAGATGATGAAAGGGGATGAGGGTGTGGGATTGGGAGGAAAGCCCTGGACAAGGAATCAGTATCCCACAATTTTTTTGTGTGCGGAGAAGAGCTATGATGGTCTACAGAGAGGCCCTGGAGCCACCTGGTGTGTCAGGTGGTATCGTCTGCATTTTTTTCTCAGCTTAGGAAAGGGGAAAGGGGGTAATACTCACACTCATTTTGGAAGGACTATAAGAAGTCAGCCAGGAGGAGAAGAGGGAAGGTCCTCACTTGAGCCAGACACCACCACCTACAAAAGCTGTCCCAGTGCTTCAGGCAACTGAAAATAATACCTGCAGGCAGACGCACCGGGTGTGGGAGTCTTGAGAGGAGGGTGTGGGTTTGGACTCTGCCCAGCCTCCTGAATCACATCACTCTGTGGAGTCTGGACCTCATCCTGCAGTGCCAAATGAATGGGTTAATACAGCCAGCCTGCGTTATCAGCTTATCTGGAAAGGATGCAGGAGTCATATGTTGTTCTACAAGAAAAAAATATGTATCAACCTAACTTGGAAGTTATGGGCATTAGCCTCATCGGACACCTGCTGTTTCTTCTTCCTGGCTACGAAAACAGGAGCAATCTATTTAACCTCACTGTGCCTCAGTGTTCTCATCAGTAAAATGGGGGTTATGCTTTCTGCTATGAGGATGAAGTGAAATTATGTAGGTAAAACTCTCCACTTTTCTTCCAATGTACAGTAGCACTCGATAAATGTAGCTCTTGTTATATTTTGTGGTACTTTGATGTGCACAGAGCCTACCATGGAGAAAATAAGGGGAAAGCAAGGAGCTCTGTCCCTTCCTGTTCCCTCATTCCCTTCTGGCCACCACATTTTGGGCCTTTGACTCATGAAGGTTTGTCCTTTGTACCCTCCCCTGGTTATCTTTCAGCTCTTCCACATGACTTCCTTAATGGCCCGGTCTAGACTTTGATATCAGTTTCAATCTTTCTCTCCCTCTGAACCCTAAGTGTGTTCATTTCCTTGTCCGGAACCACTGTCGTACCCATCTATCTGCAAACCCCCGAGATGTAGTTGTCCGCTAGCGCCACATGTCACCACACAGCCATGTCCACTGGTACCACCATTGACGTGTGGTCTGCAGCCTCGGCTGGGCGCCCACACCCACGTTTGGGATCTTTCCAAATGTCCCTGATCATCCCACCTCTCCAGTAACACAGAGTCACTCTTCCCACCTCCTCAGAACTCTGAACTCACTCCCACCTGCCTCCCTCTGAGCAAACAACCTCCCCCTACCCCCCAAAAGCGCTGTCTCCCCCAATACTTCCTGTCTCTGAACTAGAAAATGTATTTCCTGCCCCAGCTCCTTCCCTCCCACCTCAGAGGTGCCCCTCCTTCTGTGTACTTTGGAATCCCCCTCTTCCCATTTCCTCTGGAACATTCTTTGATCAACCATCACCCTATCTTTCAGTTTCTTCTCTACTGATTTCATTAGTTCATGCATTCAGTAAACATTTATAAAACAACGATTACATGCAGTCAGCACCTTTGAATTCTGGGCATAAACGGATAAATAAAACACCATAACCTATAAACACATTCAAGTCTCTTCCATACAATGAACTCTTTTTTTTCCTAATGTGGTTTGAATACGTGCCTGTTCCTTATAACAACAACCACAATGAACACACACACACAAACACACACATCCACTGCCTGGAACATACTTCTCATGAATCTTGTGAGGTCATTTTTTTTTCCTTTAGAACCCAGCTTAAAGTCACCTCAAAGAGATCATCCTTGACCAATCTAAGGAACCAGCCTCTCCCTCATTGTTGACTGTTAATCTTTATTTACTTCTTTTTGTTTATTTCAGACTGTACTGAGGGTCTCCTCTGTTTGCCTTTTTTCTGTTTGTCCCACTAGTCTGAACCTTTATGAGATCTGGGACTCTTATTCCCTGCTGTATTCCCAGTCACCAAGGTGTACCTATTAGGCCCTCAGTAATCATTTGTTGACTGTAAACTCCTAAGCGCCAGGACCAACTTTGCTGTAATCTTTTTTTTTTTTTTCATCTCCATTATACAGCCTACTGGTTTCTGATGCTGACTGCAAATAGAATTCAGCTTTGAAAAATTCTGATGCCCAAAGCACCCTAAGACCAGTCAGTCTTGGGCTGTGACCTCTCAATTTTTGTAAGCTTTCCAGGCAATTCTAAAAGCCCACCTTAAGACCACTGACCTAACCTCTCTCTTACACATAGGAGATACTCAATAAAGAAATGAATGGATGAATGAATGATTCAAGGAATGGAGTCACATATAGCTCCCTTGTCTTACAATCCTCTTCTCTCTGGTATTTCCACACAATGGTCTATTATCCAGGCATACAAACCACCACACACTCACCTGTGCTGTCATTTCTCCAAGCTTTCACATGCTGCTGTTTCTATTTCACATACTGCTATTTCTACCTAGGACACCCATACACCGTCTTGGCTACCTGCTGCTGGTCTTTCTGGTAAGGTTTGGGCTTAGGCTTAATACCACCTCCTCTCCCAGGTCATCCCAAGGTCCTTGCAGAGCTCTGGGCCTCTTCTCTCCTTGCATGTATCCTATGAGAGAAGGCATGCTGCTGCCTGTGGTTGTGTTAGGACTCTTCTTGTAGGAAGTTGGGAAGCTGGGGAGATGCCTTGTCTCCTTGTTTCCTCAATGGCCGAGGTCAGACTCTAGCTTTGCCATGCATTAGCTGTAACTCTTCATTCTCTATCTCCTTGTCTCTAAAAAGAGAATAAAAAAAACCAATTCTTGTCTTAAAAGCACCACATCATAGTATTGTCTTAAGAATGAATGAGGGGATGCATATTAAGTGTATAGCACTGCACTTGAGACATTATCACTGCCTGGTAAATACTTATGCTATTGTAGCTCTTGAAGTTTGGCCATAGCTGTTTATATATTGTTCTTCTAAGTAAAATTGCATGTGGAGAGAGGGTTCTGGTGCTTTAAAAAATAATGCAAGCCACTATTCTAGGAAAATGTCATACACCACGCACATACCCACTGCCAGATGGTCATCTGTGTGGTGCTTGATGAGAGTAGGGGACAATGGCCAAAGTTTAGCTTCAGATGAAGAGGAATTATTAATGGAAAGTGGGGGAGATAGTGGGTTAGGTCCATTCCTGGCATAAGAAGCTAACAGAAATAACCTCGTTCTTCCCACCAAATGTACATTGGTTTCACTAGCAAGTGGCGGGGGGGGGGGGGGGGGGGGGGGGTCATAGGCTCCATGGGCCTGAGGGACCAAACTCTGCAGCCATTTATTTCTTTTCCTTCTACTGTTTTTACATACAGACCTGCTTGTGGCACCTTCTGCCAAGCCCTCCTGTGGTGTCTCTTCAGGACATCTCAAATCAGCACTTGGTGGCTGACCCTTGGTAGGCAATCTCGTGATCAGACACAATCATCGGTAGCAAGTAGTGACAACCTGTACCATTTTTCTACCAAGTGGTCTCACACTTATCCTTCCAGCTCGAGGGCAGTTGTCCTTTCGTGTGAAGCATCAAGTGTCTTGGTAGACCCTTATCTGACTTTCACTGCTCTGAATGGTCTTTCCTGCACATCTGGCCAGCCTCTGTTCAGATTCTACACAACTGTCTCTCTTTCTTTCCTTCCTCCCCTCTGTGATCTCACAGTCCCCTGTAATTCCTGTGGAATAGGGGTCAGATAGTGTCTGGTTATCACCTGTGTAGATGACCATGAACAATGAAAACACAAGGATATTTTTCATTTATCTTTGTGTGTCGCATTCACAGCACTGGGCCATCCACAGCACTGGACATTCCTCTAATTTTAAAGATATATATTGAGAGCCTACTGGGTACTGATACTTCAAAATGCAAACACTATTAGAAGCATGGGATTTTAACCCTGAAAGGAATTTTAAGACAAGGAAATGAGGCCTGGAAAAGGTCATGTCTTACCAAGTGTCCTGGTGCCTAAGAAGGGAAAACATTGGGGATAGAATTCAAATTGCCTGATACCTTGCTCTTTTATGATAGTCCCCCCCCCTTTGATTACAATAACAGATTTTTAATGTGTTTAGAAAACTAGAGAAAATATAAATGATTATTTTGTTCATGTAATGGTTTTTTTGAACTCAAGGACTATCCCTCCAAGCACCCCTGAGTTGGTGACTGAGGATGTCAACACAGACCAACCCAAATCTGCAATAGAGCTAATGCCACTATTGCCTGAGTCTCTGTACTTCTCACACCCCCGCCCTGCTGGCTCACATCTCACCCACGCCAGGCCAACCAAGGGCCTGTAAAAATTTAACTTGATGTGATTGCACAACCGTGAAAGCCCAAGTTGCTTTTTGAGGTAATGAATGAGATTCTTTAATTGCCTCGTGAAAATGTTTCCAGTGGGAGGAAATACAGAACAAGTTGTCACAAACATAAATGTCCCTGTCAGGCTCTGGCAAAGTTATTATACTATTAAAATATGTAGGGGGCACTGATTTGGGGCCAGCTTGGGAGACAAACAGAATCTTGTTCTATTTCTCTTCCTACCCCTTTGTTGAACTTTTATTATCGAGAATCCTTTTGGAGGTGATGGATAGGTTTATTACTTTCACTGGTGTGTGCATATACCCAAACTCACCGAAACACATACATTAGATATGCACAGGTGTTTTATATAAGTTATAAACTGATATAAACTCAATAGAGTTTTTTTTTTAAAGAATCTTTCTAATAATCATCACCACATCTACTTCTAACTTCAGCTCTATAATCCCACAATACTAGCATCTCAAAATTCCCCTCTCTCTTCCTTTGGGCCCTTCGCCTATGTTTTCCTCCACTTGAACTTCTCTTCATTCTTCTTCTAATCTAGATAAGTCACATTTTCTTTCTGCTTTCCACTTAAACATCACTTTCCCTGACTCTCCTTGGACTTTGTTAGGTGCTCCTATTATGTGTTATCAAAACATCATGTGTTTTTTGATTAAAGAGCACTCATTCTACAGTCTTATAATTGCCTATTTATCTGCCTTTCCTTGAGACCAGAGACTGTATCATAGTATTCTATAACCGCCTTGTCTAGGTAATCAATAGTTATCTGTTGATCAAAGAAGTGAATGAATAAATGGATGGATGCATAAATATGTTTTTAAAAAAACAACAAAACCTTGAACTCATGTTCCCAATAAACATCACATTTTGAGTAGAAGAGTCCAAAACTTTGGGATCCCTGGGTGTTGCAGTGGTTTGGCGCCTGCCTTTGGCCCAGGGCGCGATCCTGGAGACCCGGGATCGAGTCCCACGTCAGGCTCCCGGTGCATGGAGCCTGCTTCGCCCTCTGCCTGTGTCTCTGCCTCTCTCTCTCTCTCTCTCTCTCTCTCTCTGTGCGACTATCATAAATAAATTTAAAAAAATTAAAAAAAAAAAGAGTCCAAAACTTTAATACTTACTGTTCTGTATTTATCTTAAACCTATATTTTTTTTTTCTGCCTTCACAGAATTCACTTAAAAGGGTGGATGTCTAGGAATTGGGAACTCATTTCAGTTCATCCAAAACCACAGCTTCCCCATTTCACAGACCTTTGGATGTTTCCAAATGAAAAGATAGTCTTTATATGATGTTTTCACTTAATGGGTCTGCCCATCCTCCCCTAACTTGGCACCCAAGGTAACATAGTGGAAAGCCTTGGAAGGCCTTGAAAATATTGGCATTCATCCTGTGGGTGATAGCTCATAAAGTAAGTGTTTTAAGCAAGAGAGTGACATATCATATCTATGTTTTGAGTAACTGCTTGAGCAGGGATACGGAAGATGAGGGCCTGGGGGCAGGGAGCAGAGAAACAAAGCGACTAGAACAGTCGAGGCAAAAGATGAAGTCCAGAACCAGAGAAGGGATCATGGCAATGGAGACAATACAAAATTAAGAAATATTTAAGAGAAAAAAAATCTCTTGGATTTGATTAATTGTGGTTGTAAGTGAGGGATAAGAATCATGGATGAATCCAGTGTTTTGAGCTTCAGCGACTTGGTTGCTGCTGGTACCATCACCTGAACTCGGGACTGTGAAAATAATGAATTCACTTTATGATGTGATCAGTTTAAGTTATGGACTTTCATATGAAATGAAGGTAGAAACCATCTCTGTATACCCACTTTCCCACATACCTTATCCAGAGTACGTACTCAAACTGTTTCTTGAATTGAAGGTGCAATACATCCTACTTACAGCATTCTCAATTTCTAACTTCAACTGTGTGTTTTGTCAAATTCTAAGCACAGACCCATCTAACTGTACTGCTCTATATTAACATAATATAACATTTATCCATATGACAAGCTAAGAAATTTCAACCCCCTGGAAAGTATGACTAAGAGATTTTACTGCAATAATAATTTTCACTAAGTGGTGGAAGGAGTCAGGAAAGGGGATATTATAGCAACCACAAATAGGTCCAGGGCTACACTTGGCTTGCAATTTCACTACAAATTTCAGAGAAGCCATAAAAGATTCAAGTGAAATCTGGTTGGTTGATTAGAAACATGTGAAGGAACCCCAAACAGGCACGTGTTTCACATTTCCTACTCTGAAGTTGGCCAAGTATTAATCATCGTCCTCCCTGTGTTATTCCAGAAAACAGAATCACTCCAGCTGGCCTTTTGGAAGGACAGGACCTGGGTCAGGAGAACATCCACAAGTCTGGGACTTTCATAGAGAAAAATTTAGCAAATAAATGCCATTCTGAACTTTTCTCATCTTCTGCAGCCCTGTTCCTTAGGTTACCCTCCACAACCCGGCCCTCAGCCCAGTCCATGTTCACCTCCATATTACCAAAGAAGGGAGACTTTGAGATATAGCCTCTCAATGAGAACACTGTTGCTTCATCCTGAATCCCCCTTCCTCTCCAGAAACAGATTTCCGAATGGAACAGGCACAGACTTTGGAGCCAGTAAGTCCCAAATTTGAAACAAAACTCCACCATTTACTTTGGGTGATTTACTTAACTTCTTTGAGCCTCAGATTTCCTCATTTACAAAACAAGGCTAATAATACCTACTTTGAAGGATGAAGACCAAATGAGGTAATTTATGTAAAACACTTACAGGTGTGTGATATTACCAAACATGTATTTGGAGCCTTCTTGCCCCTTCCTTCTCTACGATGACCTGCCCAAGCATATGTGAAGCCCAAACTGTCCTTGAACACAGACTCCACTCATGGAAGCCTCAAAGGAATGGTTCCAATTTACACAGCAACTGGAGACCTCATCCGGGTGCTCTGTAGAAGACTCAATTTCATCTAGTCCTCCTGGGACTCACAACGCTGGTGAGATGACAGCAGATCTGGCCTCCCATAGATGAAAGTGCTATGAGAGCAATTAGGACAGGCAAGCTCATTTTGGGTCTGTCAGGTCAGACCTCAGAGATTAGGCATCATTTGAACTGGGCTTTAATGGAAAAGTAACATTTCCTAGGATAAAATCAGAGATATTTAATACATAAGCCGTAAATGAATAAAGACATTGAGGTCATGATGCACTCCAGAAACAATAACTGGTTAGGTATGGCTGGAGGAGAGGCAAAGGAAAGAGGCTGGGAGATGAGACGGGCAAGGTCAACTGGGTTTGTTTGGTAAGTGTTTACATGGTAGGTGGAGCTTCTGGACTTAAGCCAATAAATAATGTGGGCACATTAAAGAGATATGAAAACTTCTCTTTAGCCTCTTATTATATTTTGTTTTTAGCATTTTTCTATTCTCACTATGAAAACCAAACATACATTTAAAAGTGTTCAAACAGCACAAAAGGATATAATAAAAAATGAATCTGTTTTATCCCACACTACTGCGTTTACTCCTTAGCATTAAATCTGTATTCTCTCTCCTTCCATATAAAAACATATAAATACCTTCTCTTTCAGTATAAATACTCTCATAAATTTGCCTGTGAGTGAATACTTAATACACTGCATTGTATGTGCTTCTTTCCTGTTTTGCAATGTATTGTGAAGAATTTTATGATTCAGCATATGCAATTTCATATCGTTATTTTTTAAAAATTTATTTATTTATTCAGAGAGTGAGCACAAGCAGGGGAGGGGGAGGGGAAGAGGAAGGGGGAGAGAATCTTAAACAGACTCTGTGCTGAGCATGGAACCCGAAGATAGGGTTGACCTTGAGATCACGACCCAAGCCAAAATCAATGTTCAACCAACTGAGCCACCCAGACACCCCTCACCTCATTTTTTTAAATAGCAGTATGGTATGCCACACTTTAGATTGTTGCATATATTTTATTTTATTTAACTAATTCCTAGCTGGTAGATATTTAAACTGTTCCCAATTGTTCATTATTACAAACAAGGCTGCAATCCATCCTCATATCTTTGGAAATAGGCGACAATATTCCTGTAGGGAAAAAAAAAACACTAAAAGCAAAATTACTGGATCAAAAGGTATGTGCTTTTAAAATCTGAGAGCTATTTTCAACTTATCCATTAGAAAAAGTACTTATTTATACTCCTATCACCAGAGTACAACTGTATCTGTTTCCACATATCCTTGACATTACTTTGTTATCAGAGTTTTAAATCTTGGCCACTTGAGTAAGTTAACCTTTTTTAATTTCCTGTTTTGACTTATAATTCTTTCACTGAGTGAAGATGAGCAACTGCTCACATGTTCATAAACCATTTATGTTTCTTTCTCTGGGAATGAATTTTTATTTTCTTTGCCAATTCTTCTATTAGTTTGTGGTCTTCTCCTTGCTGATTTATAAGAGCTCTTTATATATTAGGAAAATAGGCAAATTGAACACAATTTTTTTTTATGGCTTCTGGGCTCTATCCAGTTCTTAGAAATGTCTCTCCAACTCCAATATTATTTTTAAATCCACCCATGTTTTCTTTCATACTTTTATGACTTCCGCTTTATGTTTACAATTCTGATCAATAAGGAGTTCATTTTGCTACAAGGTAACAGATACGGATTTCATTTTGTTATTCATTCTTTGCATCTTTCTTTTCATAGATGATTTTGCCCCCGTTTAAATGTATTGACAACAGCCACGCTTGTTCCTAGTTCCTTTCTCTGAATTATTTTTTCTATTTTTAATGCTTCCTCTGATTTCTAACTTTTACTCCATGGTCTATTTTTATCTCCTTTGATATATCTGCTTTTTTTTTTTCTTTTTCTTTCTGAAGAACTGTGTGACAGAAGAGCAAGGTGGTCCACCTGGCACACATATGAAGCCTCACATGTGAAAAGTGTTTTGTGTGTACACGTCTGCTTATATATGTGTGTGTAAATGTTTTGTGTGTAAATATCTGATAAGATTGCCACCTACCATCTCTCCTGTACCCTCTCCTTTGAGAATTCTTGTAAAGATGGCACATGTGCAGAATTCTCTCTTGGCTCTACTTCTCATGACACTTCACAAGGCAGAACAGGGACCTGGACACTTTCCTTGGCTACCCACGACCCTACACAATGCTGTTCCAGGCACAACTGGCTCTTCAACAATCTGCTGCCTCTTTTTGGAGATCACAATGTAAAAGTGGATTTACTCTAAGTGTCTTCCCTCTCAGTTCAATCCAAATGTTACTGTGTTGAGCAATTATTTTTTAGAGCTTGGGGTTGTAAGTATTTTCTAACTTATTTAAAGGCTAAAACCTTCTTTTCTTTTTTTTTCAGCTGGTTTTAAAAGACAGAGTTGGGGTAGAAACAGCTCTACTGCCCCGTTTTAGCCAGACTTTCTCCAGTGAAGTTAATTAAGCAGGAGAGAATATATTGACACAAGACTAATGATTTTGACAGACAGACTAGAGGAGGGAAGAGAAGGGAGGCAGGGAAACCAGTTAGAAAGCTGGCATGGTCATTGAAAATGGAAGAGAGGTAAAGCAAACCTGGACTAGGGGGGCATGGGGAGGAAGAAAAGTCTGGGAAAAATCCTGCAGCTCAGTCAACAGAACTTTGTAGCTGATTAAAATGGAAGATTAGGGTACTTAGTAAAGAAAGGTAACTTGGTAGATAGATGGCTGTGCATTTGCCGAGAGGGGAAATCTAGCAGAGGGAAGAATTCATGCTTTTTCATGTTGAAGTTACTGGGACATTCAGAGGAAGATACAAAGCAGGCTGCTGGAAACATACTACCAAGCTTTAGAAAGAGGGCAGTGGGTGTGAATTTAGACATCTCCAAAGATTGAAAGCTGTGGTGTCTGGAGCCATGAAATAGATTAACTTGCCAAGAAAGACAGGCTGAAGTAAGACGATGAAGATAGACACTAGAGAACACCAGTCCTTCGGCAGCTGGTGTAGAAAGCTGTGCCGGCCAAGGAAGAATTGTAGGTAGGAAGAAAACAAGAGACAGTGGCACTGTGAAAAACAATGAGAGTGCCGAGAAAGGATATATAGTCAGCAGTATCAGATGTTGAGAAGGGTTATGAGGCAAGCACTAAAACTGCCCACTGAAATTGGTAATTGGTGAGAGCAATCTGGTGGGCAAGGAAGGCAAGTGAAGGGGAAAATGGTAAACTAAATTAAGTACCTACTACATACCAGGCAATACGCTGGTGTTTTGCATATGTCATTCCAGTTAATCTCCACAAAAATCCTCCAGAAGAGGAAACAGAAGCTAACAAACATTAAGTAACTCTTGCACCATCATGAGGAAGTGGAAGAGGCAGTGAGATTTACATCCAAATCCTGCAGTCAAAGCACTATCCGGTTTCCACTATGTTAACTTTCAAGTCAGAATATAGTATGTTAACAAATGCCTGTAGCCTAAAAAAAAATGCAATGTGTTTCAGATCATAGTTTCCTAGTGATTTCTATTAGAAAATTGTTGCTGGATTCCTTTTACAGATTCTGGCTGTCACGCAAAACAATCATGGCACTCAGGACCATGTTCGTACAATGCTGGCGTCCTGGGCTCCCTATAAATCAGCCAGACTGCATTGGCTTCTTTCCTGGCAATGGTGAGCACCCAGTAAATGCTAACACACTAATCAGGGTCACAAAATTAGTGTCAAAAGAAAGTCGACAATGCAAATATCCTTATGTTTTCCCTGCTCATTCTCCAGTAGAAATTTCTCCATTCTGGGTTCTGTATATTTTCCAGCTATGGGTAGAATGATGAATACACAAACTCTCTTGACTTGTGAGCTTACGCTGTGATTCTTCTTTCTCAGGGTATCATCTCTGTCTTGGATTTTGTCTGTCCTACAAGACATCAGTGCTTTGTACAATGCCTGCCACATAGCAGTGCACAATGAATGTTTGCTCTCCTGAGGTATGTTTTGTCTTTTCCCAGGCTGAGGTCACTGCAGGTGGTTCTATAACCCATTTGCCTGTCTTTAAAAAAGTATAAAAACATCAAGGTTGGGGCATGTAACTGGTGCTCAACTTCATTGCTCAACTAACTGAAAAACCAACCAACCAACCAATGAAATTGGGTGGAAGGGGTAGAAGCAACCTTATAGTTTTCCTCCATGTGGGAAAAAGATATGTATTATGATTATACCTATAATGGGAATATATTTAAGGATTCTGAAATTCCTCTATGCCATTTTTGTCCAGAGCACCTAGCCCCCAAACACACAGAAATCTATACGTCATGGCATTTCCTGTGCGGCCACAGGATCAGGACCCATATATACAGAATATTCACAGAAACAATTCCCCATGCCAACTTAATCAGAAGGAAAGAGTAACTGCTTGTTTTGGCACTGTGCTGACTGACCTTATAATGTATGCATCCTCCAGCTGACGGGAGGATGATGAAATCCTCACATCTCTTAGTAGATGTGTTTTTGGATATACATTTTCTCAAAGGGAAAATTAATAAGAAAAAAATGACAATAAACACCATCATTTATTGCATATTGCACATGTGCCAGGACTTTGGCTTCATTCTTCCAACAATCCTATGAGTTAAGTTCCTTAACCGAAGTCAGACACATACAGTCATCGGCAGAGCCAGGGTTCAATCAGATCTGTTTCTTACTAAATCTACAATCTTAATCATGAGACTAAAGACTACTGACCCCTATTAAAAACAAACAAAGAAAGAAAGAAACAAAGAAACTGAAATATTACAGTGAAACTTTTCTTTCAGGAACTTGAAATTGTATCAGATCCCACCAGTTTTCTTCCTGACCATCCCCCCCTTCAGTAATTGAATCGCTATGTAGATGGACCTGTTGCCCCCACCCCAGGTGAAAAAGACTATATCTCCCAGCCTCCTTTGAAGCTAGCTATGACCATGACTAAACTTTGGCTATTGTGATATAAGCAGAGGTGGTATATGCAATTCCTTGGAAGTATTCTTAAAGGGAGAGGGCACATCATTCTTCATCACTTCCCTCCTTCCAATTTGCTAGAATTTACATGTAATCACTATAGTTCTAGCTGCCATTGTGGAATGGAAGCCATACTCAGCAGTTTATAAGAAAGAAGGTGTCTTGATCACTTGCACAATGGAGCCCTGGCTACTGCCTACAGGCATCTTGAATGTGGGGGTAGAAATACATTTCTACTTGTTTAAACTATTGCCTTTATTTCCTGTTTCCCATAGTTGGGTCTAATTCTAACCAATGTAGGAGTTTTAAGATAATCTTGTTCATTATGACATCTTGTGTTGTTGTTGAATGTAAGTTAAACTGATATAGGGCATGCTAAGTATTGCAGATAGGAGTAATTAAGATACAGTCTTGCTTCAAGAAGTTTTCAATTTGTAGATGGAAAGAGGAAACAAGTCCATGAGACTACAATAAAAGGAATACCTGGTATGTGAGTTAGTTCTATGCATAATGTATTTTTAGGTATGTTTTGAAGTATTTATATCCAGTTTCCCCACATTGACAAGGAAGAGAACACAAAATCATCTTTTTATTTTGTTTTGTTTTTTATCCTTGCTTGCTAGCAGGTAGTCAGTAGTTTGACCAACTGAAAAATACATTCTTTAATGGATCCACTGCACTTAAATTAAACTGGAACTTGGTCTATTTTCTTGTTGAAATCTCTAACCCTGTCCTATCATCTTCCTTCCGTGCAAAAGGAAGATAAAGATTATAAGAAGAGTCTCAAATCCCATGTTTCCTTTCCTTACTGTAAGATAAGGACTCAGTGATCCTTTCACTAGCTTTGTACACAGTATACACTCAGGATGTGCTGGGAGAAATCCTGAAAGAGCATTCTCAGAACTTGGAGAATAAAGATGTAGGTTCCACTTCTTAGCTCTGTCCTTACTTCCTGTGACCTCAACAGATTGTCTCACCTTTCTGGGTCACAAGGCTCTTAATTAATAACAATAGATGAATTAATGATAACAAAAGGGGTTGACTCAATAGTCTCCAAGGTGTTATGTAGTACAAATGCTCTGTAAATCTACAGCTAGAACAAGCCCTAAGAAGGGAGATGGGGAACCTTGAATTTAGTTGGATTGAATCCTGATTCTTCCACTAATTCACAGGATGACCTTCAGAGAGAGATGTAACATCTGTTAACTTCAGATAAGAAGTAAGATAAGGGAGATGAACAAGATAGATCCTCTATAATATCCCCTAAAGTTCAACGATTCTAGGAATACTTTATGCAAAATTGTTTTCTTCATGGAAAAAACCAAGTTAATAACATTATTAAACTTAAAATCAATAGGTGGCACTATTCAAAATAACCTCAAACTGTGTTCCATGCACAAAATAAGGATTTTTTTTTTAAGGTACCACACTGTGATCATAACAAAATTGGCTCAGGGATGGAATTTTGCAGTATCTTTCATCATTTCACACAGGCACTTAAAGGTCATGACTAAGGTCAGAAATGAAAATGTCCTCTATGGGAACAGAAATGCCTTTAATAAGCATAGAAGTTCCTGTTGATAAGCATAACCAACAATCTTAATGTCATGTTGTTCCCCTTGATCCTAAGTCAAAATGTTTCCTCTTATCCGAGTCCAAAAAAATGTGTCTATGTCCACCGGAAAAAATCATGCAGCATCATTTATCCCTTCTTTTAACACCCTTGAAATCCTCCTTTATAGTAAATTTCTGCCTAAGGACAGCAAAGTATGTTTTTTTCCTCTTTTAGAGCTTGTACATTGTGTACACATTGCCAGAGCAAGACATTCTACGTCAACTCTAGGCTGTAACTAAGGACTTAGTAAACAAAACAGGGCTGGTTAACATAGCTTAGTGCCAAAAAAATTGAAAAATTACTATCTTCATCAAACAATAAAGTCCTGAGTAAATGGAAAAATTTAATGCTTTGGATCTTTCAGGCTGGTTTTCATTTTGTTGAAGAACATAGATTTGTTTACCTATTAAAGGTAAACTTTAATAAATAAACACCCCCAAGCTTCTGCCCTTCCTGTATTGAGGCTGAAAGTTCGAAGCTCCATGTAATGGGCTGAGCTGTGTCTTCTCAAAATTCCTATATTGAAGTCCTAACCCCTAGAACCTCAGAAGGGGACTATATTTGGAAACAGGACTTTTAAAGAGATAACTAAGGTAAAATGAGGTCGGGAGGGTGAGCCCTAGTCCAATCTGACTAGTGTTCTTAGTACAAGAGATCAGAGCACAGGCAACACACAGGGAGATATGAATCCAGGAGAAGGTGGCCATTTGCAAGCCAAAAAGAGAGGTTTCAGAAAAAACCAAAAAAAAAAAACCAAAAAAAAAAAAAAACAACCCTTCTAACACCTTGATCTTGGACTTCTGGACTTAGAACAGTGAAAATAAATTTCCGTGGTTTAAGCCACCCAGTCGGTGGTACTTTGTAATCGCTGCCCTAACAAACCTTTGCATTTTCTATCTCAGACTTAATTACACAAACAGTGAGACTAGGGTCTCTCTTAGTTTGGCACATTGCCTTGGACATCATAAACACTCCACGTGTTTGTCAAACAAATTAACTTGTTAATTTTAAAATGGAACCACCACTCATCTCCACCTTCCATGCTTAATTCTTTGTAAGGTAATACATGGAAATGAAAAGACCAGCTCTTTCTTTTTTCATCCTCCTCTCCCTTCCCCTCAATCTCTGGCCAGCTTTTCCACTTAAGTTCTTGTTCAGTCTGTGATAAGAGCCAAAACTCTTCTTATATTGTTTTCATTTGTGTTTAGGGTTCTGCTGGCTAGGTACACTGCTACCTAAACGTCAGGATGTGATCTGAGCCTCCCGAACTGACAAGATGCTGGCATAGTGGAGGGAATTTAACATCCAAGGCCTAAGGAAAATGATCCACTTTGAGAATTGAGGGGCTGATGGGGGAAAAAAAATCACCAGTATAGCCCCAGATATACTTGCCCATTCTATGTCTTCTCTTTAGGTGTTATTGAGTGGAAAGTTTACTTGCACTCTTCCTCCCGGTCCACTCAAATTGGGAAGGCCTCAATTACAAGATTGCTCTTGAGGCATTCTTCCCTTCCTATTTTACATTTCAGCTATTTATGAACACACCTCTATGGGAGTTGTGTGAAAGCAGGAGGGTCAGTTATCACTTTAACCTTTACAGGTAGTGCCCACCCCCAAAGGGACCAATGGGCTCACTGTTATTGTGGTTGTTTAAATGAATGGACATCTCCAAATATGTCAACATTCATTTAATTAATTAATTAATTATTTTTTTAATTTATGATTTTATTTATTTATTCATGAGAGATAGAGAGAGAGAGAGAGGCAGAGACACAGGTAGAGGGAGAAGCAGGCTCCATGCAGGGGCTAGATGTGGGACTCGATCCCGGGTCTCCAGGATCAGGCCCTGGGCTGAAGGCGGAGCTAAACTGCTGAGCCAGTCGGGCTATCCTAACCAACTATTTATTAAGTGCATTGTCTGTGCTGGCACTATGCCAGACATGGTGATCTAGAAGTGTCATCAAGGAACTCCAGACCACATGAAAGTGCCATTAGTGAAAGGCACTGATGTGACATGAAGTGAGTTGCAACATGTGTACAGTGTTAATGGGAACTCAGCAAAACAAAGAACCAACTATACTAGGGCAAGGGCTCCCCTCTTCCTACCTACACTAGCTGTCTAGCTTCAATACTCCTGTGTTATTTGATCTGTTACAGAGAGCATGGATTCATCTTATAACTGTTTGTAAGTCCAATTGTCTAAACTTTTATAAAGCCCAGCTTAAGTTTTATCCCCTTGGGGAAATCTTTGATGACACCAGGATTATGTTATCCTTCTGCCTTCCTTACAGTCTTTATCATTGATTTAGTACTGACTCCAAGACAACCTAAAGAAATACTTTACTTATTCACTTGAACTTCTACTGTAAACTGTGCATTGCTTGTGTACTTTACACATGCTTAGAGACTGCAAGCTTCCTGAAGTTCCTGAACCATGTATAGAATATTAGAAACTCAATGAATTTGATGGTTATTTGATCCAACTCCATCTTTTACAGTTGAGAAAACCGAGAGTCAAGGACACTGACACTTGCCCATATGAACATACAGTGTTAGTGAAAGAACAAAACTAAAATGCAAAGCCAGAATTATTTGAAAGTTATTAGGAGGCTAACGATCATGACCTATTTTTTCTCAGGGCCAACATATATTGGGGTTTTTGTTTCTTTCCTCTACTATTCTCTCTCTCTCTCTCGAACTTGGTCCCTATAAAATGAAATAAAGGGATATTTTGTCCATAATAATCATCCCTCTGTGTGGGAACATATCAAAATACTGTAGAAAGCTACAAGTTTAGGATTGTGTTAACTACACAGATTTTGGAATCAGATGGTCTGAGTTCATATCACATATTTTCAACTACTTTTTTGTTATTGTTAACTTTGGACATCTCCAAGTCTCAGTTTTCTATCTATAAAATAAAAATTAGAGCACCTACCTCTTTTGATCTCTTAACGAGATCAGACTTCTAAAGCATTGGTATGCTCAGGATAAAGTAAACGCTCTTTATATTTACAACTGTCATGAAATTAGATGCAGAGCCTTTGATATGATCTTGACTTTATGAACATGAAAAGTAGAGATTGATAAAAAAAGCTCATGATGTAAAAAAAAAAAAAAAAAAGCTCATGATGTGTAAAGTCATCATGTCAGCTCTTCATGTGCAGTTACACAATTCAAACCTCAGGATTCCTATAGCACTACTTTTCTAAAAAAAAATTTTTAAGATACAAAAATTCTTCCTTTCCAATCAGAAATGAAGACCACTAAAAATGCCCCTTCACTTAGTTAAACTAGTTCTTTCAGAAAATTCTTCAGGGGGCAGCCCCGGTGGCTCAGCAGTTTAGCACCGCCTACAGCTCAGGGCGTGATCCTGGAGACCCAGGATCGAGTCCTCCCACGAGTCCCACGTCAGGCTCCCTGCATGGAGCCTGCTTCTCCCTCTGCCTGTGTCTCTGCCTCTCTCTCTCCTCTCTGTGTATTCTCATGAATAAATAAATAAATATAGTCTTAAAAAAAAAGAAAATTCTTCAGGGAGGGCATCTGTGTTTGCAAGATTGGAGGACAGGCATTTCAGGTGAAAGCCATTATTCGGGGTGTCTAATGCCCTTTCCACTTGATACAAAAACAGGAATCAATTAATTTCCTTCAGACATCAACCAGTCAAGTTGGACTGGCAGGACTAGAGGACTTTCTTTTGTAAATGATGTCATTAAGAGTCTTGTGAGTTTCCTTCCTCCCTGGCATGTGTCCTTCTTAAGGGTAGAACATTCAATTTACTGCTTTTTCTTTCCTCATGGGTAAATAAAAATTTATGGTAAAAGTATGGAAAATAACCCCCATTATAGTTTTCCTTCAGCTCTGCCAAAACAGAACAAAACAAAGCAAAAGGTTGCCACAGAACTTAAGGAATACACATATGAGCAAAGGGAATGAGTTTCTGAGTTACAGCAGATTGTGTTAAAGCTCACAGGAGACCTTTTTGCCATATACTGAGGACCTTGTAAGAAGCTGCTAAATGCCTTTTCTCTCTTCCTTGAAACTCCAAACAAAAGAATCCAGATACGCTCACAGTGGTAGTCTACCGAACACAATTGGGATCAAAGGACATGTGTATTTCTACCGGGAGCTAATGAGGAATAAGGAGTGGGGGTGGAGGGGACAAGAAAGGGCATTCTCCCCTCTGCTCCCACCTTTCCATCAGAGTCAGTTTGTGCATGCACCCCCTGACATGGTAGAGATGGGCAGCAGGATGTGCTCTAGCGGTGGGGTACAGTGGATGAATTTCATCTTCAGGAGCAATCATGTAAGAAAATCTATCATGTATTTGGATGCTTAAAACTACATGTCATTTACTCCTAGGGACTCTCCACCAGGGCAGGGACTCAAAGTGTGATAAAATTACCTTAAGTGTTTCTTAAACAAACAGATGCCCAGATCCTGCCCCAGGAGACTGATTTGGTGGAGAGAAGACATCTGAATTCTTAATAAGTGTGCCAGGTGGAATTGTGTTAAGGGTACTCAGAGTCTACTTACTGAAAGACTTCCCAGGATGGCGTGTCGGGCACCACGTCCTCCTCTCTCAATACTCATGAGCCCCAAGTCCTCATCCCCACCCTCAACTTGTTGTTTCATTGGAAATTAGTGGTCTGACACAGCAAGGGATGTTATAGCTTGAAAAATCCTCTCCAAGAAATGTTTTCTATTTTAATGAGGGGCGGGGGGAGGAAGAAAGAGAGAGAAAGGAATGGTTGGTACAAACAAAAACACACAACGACAATAAACTGTATTCACATAAAGGAAAGGTAATTAGGAGCATTTTGACAGGTGAAGGAAGGGGAAAGTTTGGGGCTGAGCTGAGTAGTTAGGGGGGTATCTGCTCATAAATCACCATGGGTGGAGTCCTATCTAGCAGAACAAATGAACCCAGAAAGCCCATGTCTGGGTCTGTCAGTTGAGCCCAGGGCTGGTGATCCTAAGGGGCGGTCTGGTCCACAGTGGCCCTGAGGCTGCCTGGCCCTTTGACATTTCTACCTATCTATCCCGAATCTGAAAGATCTCTTTCTCGATTCTCAGTTTCTCGGGAGACTCAAGTCCACACTGCCGCTGACTCTAATCCCACATTCTACCCACCAGAGTCGTGAATCATGCCTGCTTTGTTTGGGATCACCAGTTACTGATTTCTTTTGCAGTTGTATTGTATCTTGTACTTTTCCAGTGTGGAATGTCATTGATCACTGGAAAGCCCTGGAAAGTGCAGAAGATGATAGCCTCAATTCTCCGGGACACTTGCCTCCCAGCACTTTCCACGTGGTTAGAAAATGACTAAAGGTTGCTCTTCCTGAACTGGAGACACCTAATGCATGTGTTGCTGATTCAGGCTGTACAAATGTGATTTATTCCTTTTGCTAATCAAGGCCATCAAGAGGGTAGACCATGGTGATTCTGGTGTTCAGAGCACCCGCTGATGAATTCCCAGACATGGGAGTACTAAACACCCACGGTGCAGTTTAAATTTCCTAACTTCCCTGCTCTGAATGGGAGATGTTATTATGACCATTTAACATGAAGAAAGAGAAATTCAGAGAGATTTAAGGGACTTGTTGAAGCCTCACACCTGGAAAGCAGGCAGCTGGAATTTGTTCTTCTGACTTTAGAGCCCTCACTCTTACCATCACACCCTTAAGAACACTGAAAATTCTTCATTTAAAAGTGATTCATTTGCAGGTACCAATGTCCTGAATTGGCGGAGTAGACACTCCACAAAAGCATGCCCCTTTAAGTACCACAAACCCACACCATGCAAATACGTTAGGCACAATGTTTCCCCAGAGTTGTGAATATAATTTAATCAAAACCATACTGTACCCAAGCAGCCGACAGACATTCATAGTGTTTAACACTCTAGAGAAGGGTATACTGCAACATAAAACCCATCCAAGCAACAAGCTTAAAATTGCATTTGCAAACTTCATTCTCTATTCAGCCAGAGACAGGCTGGCTTTTTAATTCTAGGGCATTAGTTCAAATCTGTTCTAGATTTGACCTGACGGAAAATTGTTCCTCCTGACAGCCATTCAGCAGTCCCTGCTTATTCTCGGTAAATTGGAGCTCCCAGGAGGCAAAGTTGCCTGCATACACACTGACTGCCACTGGCCTTGCTGAACCACATGGTAGGGTTGGGAAAACTTAAGGAAAAGATCTGCTTCCTTTAAAAACCTTCCCTAAGGGGACCCCATGCTTAAGGCAAAACAGCTGCTCCTGAGAAACAACATCAGGCTCACGGGAAGCTCCTGTCCTGCCACAGACTATCCCTTGATTCATCTCCTCGTCCAGGTCTCCCTCTTTTTCCAATCCTCTTCTTTTCGATGTCATAGAAGCAGTGTCCGCAAAAGTGCACCAGAAGTCTCTGTGGTCATTTTCCTAAACATCAAATCTCAGGACCATGGGGAACCTCCTAGCTTTGAACTCAGTTAGCTGTGTGGGAACCTATCTGCTGCAACAGGAACAGCTACGTTTACTGAGCACTTAATGTGCCAGGGCCCTGGGGCCAAGGGCTTCCTGGGGTAGGGGTGCTGTAGTTGATAGAATGTGGGCTTACAGAAGTTGTCATTTCCAAGATCATGTCTTTAACAAACGGTGGTTCCACGGTACAAGGTAGGTGAACCTGACTCTAAAACCCAAGCTCTAAATCCCCAACCTGTATGACCTCCCAAGTCACAGCCCCTCTATGAGCGAGCCTCACGGAAAAAATGGGCAAGTTAAACCATTCGATATTTTAGACGGCCAAAAGAGTCCATAAGGCATTGTGGGAGGTTTTTTGTTTCTTTGCTTTGTCATTGTTTGCCAGAATTTTTCTAAATTTTGTATCTGAATGCCTTCAGTCAGAACATCTGCATTTCTGTCTTCCCACTTTCGGCCCTACTCTCAGCCTGCTACCCACTTTGTCTGCTGAAGGCATTTGAGTTTTCAACCCCTAAGCAGTCTGGAAAAGTTTCCTTGGCTTGACTACTCTATGCGGCTGATGGTAGACAGCCTTGAAAGTGGGTTGGGAGTGATGGAGAAACTAGTGAAGCCGGAGAGGCACTGAAACTAGCTGATGGCTGTGTGATGAGATATGGAATGGCAAATAGTACTCATCGGAATCGCCAGTTCTGATCTGCCACTAGAACATCTGCTACTAGAACACAATACTGTGCTGAGGGCTCTGAAGCTGCACCTTCACTCAGCAAAGAGTGCCAGGATTTATTCATAAATTGTTATTAAGCCACAGAACACTTTTTTGAATGAAAGCTTTTAAAGACTCCATTAATACAACAGATAAAAGTGGAATGGCTCAGGCCCAAGTAGAGACGAGGATCCTAAAGCACATGCTATTGGTTTCCTTTAATTCCTATAATCACTGGTATACTACTTTTCTTAGAAAGCCTATGGCTCCTTAGAGAATAATTTAAAAATTATTGATGAAAATGTTCTCCAAGGTTCTTTTATGCTCTTAATTTAATCCCCTGAGATATCAAGAGTGTTTGTAGATAATCAGACACAAAGAAAAATAGAGGCTTTAGCTCAAATTCATTTAATCATCTCTAACGGAGTGGCAAAATGATCTCCGGCAAAGATAGGTTTCCATTCCCAACATTCCACAAATGTTTCTGTGGTGAGCCTGACCACCTGTACACTCCAAGCTGTCATTATCTCCCCTGGACCTACTGCACCTGTGTCCATTAGCCAGCCTCTCTGTTCACCCTGGTCCCGCACAGTCTATTCTCCATATACACAGAGCAGGGGTCTTCTAAATGTCAGACCAATTCAATCCACCACTCAGCACTCTACAGTGACTTCACCTTTTACTGAGACCAAACTTCCAAGTACTCATCACAAGCTACAAGTTTCTACATGTACTCCTGATGGTATCTTTACCCATTTTGCCTCACTTACTCTGCTCTTAGAGCAATGGTTCTCAAAGTGTAGTTCCTGACACCCTTTCAGGGGTCTGGAGGTCAAAATTATTTTTATTCTAATACTAAGATGTTGTTTTCATGCCTATTTTGGCATAGGGTTACACAGAACAAATCCTCCTGATATAGTTTCAGATTCCACATTATAACTATCCTCTAAAAGACTACCACTTGTTGAGTTTTGATGTGCAGTTAACCTTTGAACAATGCATATGATAGGGGCAATGACCCCTGTGTATAACTTTGACTCCCCCCAAATTTAATTACTAATAATTTAGTAATTTAATTACTACTGTTGGCCAGAAGTCTTACCAATAAATAACACTTATTTTCTGTGTTCTATGTATTAATGGTCTGTATTCTTACAATAAAGCAAGTTAGAGAAAAGAAAATGTTATTAGAGATGGGAAATTATAAGGAGTAACTAAAAGCAAACAAACAAAAAAACTTTAAAAAAAGGGAGAGATGCCTGGCTGGCTCAGTCAGAAGAGCATGTCACTCTTGATCTCAGGGTTGAGCTCAAGCCCCATGTTGATGGTAGAGATTACTAAAAAAAACCCATAATCATAAACATAAAAGTTTAAAGAAAAGAAAATTGTAAAGAGGAGAAAATACATGTACAGCACTGTACTGTATTTATTGGGAAAAAAATCCATGTAAAATTGATCCACACAGTTCAAATCCATGTTGTTCAAGGGTCAACTATACTATCAAAAAAAAAAAAAAACTACAAATATCTAAAGGGTTATTAAAATACTTCCATTTTTCCCACCATGTATCTGTGTGAGGCCAGATTTTCTTCATACACTAAAGTCAAAACGACATACTACAACAGATTGGGTGTAGAAGCAGCTATGAGTATCCAGCTGTCCTCTAGCAAGCCAGATAAGCAAAAATGCAAAACAATGTAATCCTTCTTAATATTTTTTGTCTTGGAAAATAGTTATTCTTCATAAAAATATTATTTACATTAGCATTTGAATGTTTATTATTATAATTTTAACTGAATCAGTAAATATTTTTAAGTTTCCTGTATTAACTTCTCCTGTCAAATATAGGTATAATTCATGTAACCAAAGTTCTAGAGGATCCTCAAAAACTTTTAGGAATACAATAGTGTCTTGAGACCAAAACATTTGAGAATCACTGCTCTAAACTCACTGAACTTCCAACTGTTCCCTCCTGTGACCAAAAGACATTTACTTGAAGGAATTGGCTTACATGAATTCCAAATTCAAGATTTGCAGTCAGCAAGCTGGAGACCCAGGAGAGATAATGGTGTATGTTCCAGTCTGAGACTGGAGACAAGAGAAAACTGATGTCCCAGCTAGAAGATAGCCAGGCAGCCTTTTATTCTGTTCAAGTCTTCAACCGATTGGATGAGGCCCACCCATATTAGGGAGGACAATCTGCTTTACTCAGTCTATTGAGTCAAATGTAAATCTCATCCAGAAACACCCCCATGAACACACCCTGACATAATGCTTAACCAAGTATCTGGGCATCTGGCCCAATCCAGTTGCCACATAAAATGAACCATCACATCTTCCACTCATTTGGGTCACTACTCAAATATTATTTTATCAGAGAGAGTAAATATCATCTATACCACCCTATGTAAAATAATATTAGCACTCCTACATCACTTCTAACTCTTTAACCATGCTTCTTCATGTTTTCTTAGCATGTATTACCATTTATAAATTATATACCTGTTCTTTAATTTCTCCTTCCCCAACTAAACTAGGAAGTTCAGGGAAAGTATGACAACTCTGCTTTGCAAAGTCCTCAGATTCTCTATGGCATGGACCTTTCTGCTTGGTCCAATTTGGCAGGTAGAGAGCCATTATTATCTTAATTCCAAATGAAAGGAAGGAAAAGACTAACAAGAAAAAGTGAAGCAAAGTGTGCATAATGACTATTTTTAAAGAAAGATTTCCAGAAGCTGTTATACAACAATCCTGTGTACATTCATTTGACAGATCTCATCAAATGGCCATAACTGGTTTGCAAGTGAGTCTGGGAAATTTGCCTTTATTCTAGGTGGATACATACATAGCTAATATTGGGGGTGGTTCCTTAAAGAGAAAGAGAGGAATAGATATTGAGGGACCATTAGCAGTCTCTGCTACAAGTAGTTATTGTTTTAGCCTTCCCTTTTCTTCTGGTAAAGGAACTCCTTTTTTGTTAAGAAACTCCCTCACCCTATGCCATTTCTTGTGATCCTGGTAATAAGGTTTATACAGTACTTCTTCTACCAGATGTGGCAATGTGACTCAGGCTGGATGAGTCATCACAGTCTGTCTTCAGCTCACTGATTGGTCCAGAGATGAGCCCATGACCCAAGCAAGGTTTGGGAAGGGCAAGCATGGCCAGATAGAACTTTCTTTAAGATGTATATGTAAATGGTGGAAGAGAAAAGCTTTTTTGCCGTGACATTCCTAAACTGGGAATTAGTGAATCTGGACTACTGACATCCATTTCACCTCAGCTATATAGAAATTCTTATCTGCAATAGGAGGAAATGAAGCCAACACATAAAAGCCAGCAGATCCATAGTGTAGAGAGATGGCATCATTTGAGTTCTTGGATCCAAGTATGCCTGAAGCCTGCCTGATGTCTGAGCTCCCTCTTTTGCTTAAGTTGGTTTTTGTTGGATATCTGTCCCTTTCTTTTGAGATTTCTGACTAAAATGTGTACACTGGCATGGTTTAAAAATTATTCTAAAATGTTATTTACTATTTAATAATGATTAGTTTCTGATGTGAAAAGGAAAGAAAGGGTGTATGTTTCTGCCTCAAACACACATTTTTAAAGTCTGGGTAGCCTCCTTTGAAAACTCCCCCTGACTGAGCTTTCCTTTCCATTCTCCCTGCCCACCTCTGCCTGCTTGATACTCAGTTCTTCGTCACAGAGCACCTGGGCTTCCATCCATCACAATACCACACTACATTGAAATTGCTTGTTTCCAGTACAAACTGTCCCTTGAAATGACCATTTCCTTGATGACAAGGGACTATCCTATCTTATTCACCTTCATATCTTCATATTCCTAGAACTTACCTCGGTACTGGGCATATAGTAATGCTTATATTAAACCTAATGCTTCAAATATATACCCACAGCTTATTATCACGACCTTGTGGCAGAGGGTCTAAATTACTCTTACATTTCCTTTGAAATATATCAATCCAATAAATCAAGTCACCTCGAAAGTGGAAACTACAAAACTAAAGTAATAAATTATATCACAATCACTGCTCAGCTGACTTAGAATAAAATTCTCAAAAATGGAATTACTGAAATGTTTCTAAGCAAAAACCACCCCCAAAATAGCAAACCAATGCCTTTAATTTTAAAGAAATCTCAATAAGGATCAAATCATAGGAATATACTTTGACAGATAAAGCTTGATTTAAAATTGTGAAATTCATAATGCATTAAAGGATTTTTTTTAAAAAGTTCTGATTCACTTTTGCATAAAAATGGTTTGGGTCAGTAAACTTCCAGTAGTTTCTCTCCCTGAGGTGAAAAGCAAGGCCTGATGCAATCACAGAGCCCAGGCAACCAATTATTCCAACTGGCTGCATTTCAGTGTCAAAAAATAAACGTGCCTTTTGGGACACAAGTAGATATTAAATCAACTATGAATTTTTCCAGTTTACAAAGAGGAAAACATGAAATTTAAAGCACTGTGAGTGCAAGCATTTGCAGGTACTGTAAGGGACTATTTTGCATTTCCTCAAATCCTTAACATCCATTATCCCCTCTCCCACTCCCCACCTCCTTTTATCATCTAGTATCATTTCCTTATCATCCAATGCAATTTCAATACAGCTTTGCTCCCACCCAATTCCACAGTGCTAGTACAGAAGATATATCACATTTCTGTATGTTTTAGGCTCAACAGTGTAATCATATACATACTGTTTTATACCAATGATTTTTAATTCAGGGAGCAGAAAGGAAATAGTATATTTATATTGCCTTTTATAGTTAGGTAATTACCATTTCCAGTACTCACTGTTTTTCCCCAAGGGTTCATATTACCATCTGCAGTCACACCTTCAGCCTAAAGTAAGGTGGATCTATGGGCAACAAATTCAGTTTTTATCTAGAAATGTATGTATTTGGCCTTCATTTATGAAAGATAGCTTTGTAGGACATAAGATTCTTGGTTGCCAGTTTTTTCCTTTTAACACTCCAAATATCTTATTCCTTTGCCTTCTTTCCTCCATGGTTTTTGGGAAGTCAGATATTGGTCTTAGCAGGATTCACTTATATATGATGAACCCATATATTCACTTATATTTGCTGCTTTCAAAATTTTCTCTGCCTCCTCTTTTGTCATTTTACTATGATGTGTCTCTTAGTAGATCTTTTTGTGTTTATCCTGCTTGCAATTCATTGAGTTTCTGAGATGTATAGATCTATTTTCATCAAATTTGGGATGTTTTCAACTTTTTTTGGAGGGGAGCACATTACTTTCTACTCCCTTCTGCCTCTCTTTTTTCTTCTGGTACTCCCATTACATGTATATTAGTATGCATAACAGTATTCCACATTTCTTCTAGGTTCTGTTCATTTTTTTTCATTCTTTTAGTTTTCTGTCCTTTGATTTGCAAAGTCTCTATTAATCTAAATTCCACTTCACTGATTCTTCCAAATTTGTTGGTTCCTCTTGTGAATTTTTCATTTCAGTTATACTTCTCCACTCCAAGTTTCTATTTGGTTATTTTAAAAACAATTTCTCTTTACTGTTATTCTTTGTTTGCTGAGATATTGTCATCATGGCTTTCTTTACTTCCTTAAGTATGGTTTATTTCTTTTAACATATTTATAACAGCTGTTTTGAAGTCTTTGTCCACTAAATTTGACAACTAGCCCCTCTTATAGTTTCTGTTGCCTACTTTATTTCTATATTTCTATATATGAGTTACACTTCCCTGTTTCTTTCCATGTTTTTTTTTTCCTTAATGGGATATTTTAGGTAATATACAGCAGCAAATCTGGGTAATTATTTCTCTTCTCCCTTTTTGGGCCTTTGAGTGAGCATGCACACCTATTTATTTGTTTAGTCATTTGGATATTCTATTTTAAAGGAAATCTAATTCCTTTCTCCCGCTTCTGACAGTGTGAAGCCTCAGTATACACCCAGTCATCCTGGAATGACAGTGGTTTTAGCAGGGATTTTTTTTTTTTTTTACCTTCTAATTTTCTGACTTCTCTGTTTAGTTGTCTGTCTCTTTTGTATCACACTCAGCTGTTAAACTCTATTAATTGCATGGGATTGTTCTCTTCTTTTTGACAAAGTCCTGGGACATAAATTGCTCCTTGGTTTGATCTAATTAAATGTAGGCAGGGATACTTTGCTCCCAGTCTTTGAAACCTTTTTCTCACATGAGGGGGGCTCTTAGAAGCTATGTGTCTTCCTGATTATTTCTAGTAAACTAGTTGGCCTATGGTTTAGCTTGATGCTTAGAACTACCAGCCCCTCTTAATTTCTTTCTACCAAATCTCCATTGTTTTAGAGAATGCCTTTAGGCTTGAACTTCCTCTCACTCTATTTCAAATAAAGTCAGTTCCTTTGGGGGTGAGCTTCAGAGCTCTGTTCTTATTGGCTGCATCACACCCTGCTGGGCAAAATCTATGAGCCACTGATCCAGGTGCTGCACAGTGACAGGGGCCTGTTTATCTTGAAGTGATACCTCTGTTTCCTGAGCAAAGACCTAGGGAGATAGTAGTAGCCTCTGTTCTTCTCAGTTTGCCTCTCCTGGCATGGAATCTTCAGTGGTGAGGATAATCAGGGACCCATTATCTTCAGACTACCACGCTTAGAGTAAAACCTCCATCCTATGAATGGAGGCTGGATCCATGAGGATGCACTCATCAAGAACTTAGCCTCTGTAACTTGAAGTTGTACATGATTAGAAATGTTAGCCTGTCACTCCTGGTAAAATACTGTATCCTTTGATTGGGAACTTAGGGGAATGGCAGCTCTGTCTTTTTGGACACACCTGCCTAGAGTGGAGCTTCTCTCAAGCTCAGCTAGCAAGGAGAGATAGGGAGGGAAAGGGTGATGATTCAAGTGCCATTGATTCTCAATGATTTACATATTTAGTATATTTTAGTGAATAAATATTTCTCCATTTGCTGTATACCCTTAGGACAATTTTCAGGACTTTAAATAGTTGTGTTGTTTTTTAAAATCACTTCTACCAGTTGTGGTTGTTTCATTGGAGAATACGTCTGCCAAACTCTTCACATCTTTCCAAAAGTTATAGCCCCTTTAAAAAAATAGAATTCCATAAGGTAACATTATAATGCTAGTTTTTGTTGTGTTGTCATTGTTGACTTTGATTTTTAAGTTGTAATAATAATTGTTCATAAGGTAGAGAGATGCTATTTTCTCTTGATCAAGTCAACTTGACTCCTCTCAAAAAAAAACTACCTTACATGCAAATCTGAAAACAGTCACAGGAAAAAGGAAACAAGTGGGAACAACATTTTATAATGTTATGTACCAATGTTTTTTCTTTATAGTTTTAAAAGGCAAACACCAAAACTAAAGTGTAGTTATACTTTATAAAGGAAATCAAGCATGTAAGTACTAACTACAAAGCTGAGACCCTCACTTTTATTCTGACCCTACTGTATTTTAATGTGGGTAAGTCGCTATGAATACACATCTGAATTGCTGCATCTACTCCATAACAATCTTGTTTTCAACATGGCTTCACTAACTGGAACCACTTTTAGTAGGGCACATGTGAATGAATAAAAAATGTTATTGTTGTAGAAGCTAACATTTGTTGAGTGCATACACCAAACTCTTTAAAAACTGTTTTAATGTATCATTTCAATTAATTCTAACAACATTACTATGAGGCAGTTTGGGTTATTACTATCCCAATCTTACAGATGAAGCAACTAAGGCACAGAGAAGTTAAGTTACTTGCCTGATATCACAATTTATCAATCAGTGGTGAGACTAGATCTGAATCAAGGCAGGCTAGTTTCTAGAACTTAACTGAAACTTACTATAATACTTTAAAAAATTTTTCATTTCATTTCCAAATAGGCATATAGTAACCTCCTAAGAGTGGTGTTTAGGAAAATTTCTCTAAGGGAATTATTCATTCACTTATTCAACAAACTCTCTGAGCACCTATTATAGCCATGAATCTGGACTATTCAATTAAGCATGGAAACTAAACACCAACTTTTTAGGATAAAAGTTGAATCCTCTCAGAATGGAAAATAACTTCATGAGAATCTAAACCCGGGAGTCATGCTGTTAAGCAATAGCTGTGATTGTGGGAAAGGTCTTAAGATTTTAATGAGCATGTACTACAAGCCAGGCACCATGTTAAGCTAAAATGCTTTATGTAAGTAATTTCATGTCCTTCCTCCAAAAACCACAAGTAGTTAAGAGCTCAGGCTGTAAGTCAGCCTTGTGGGGTCTGAATTCCAGTTCCATCAGAGACTAACTTTGTAAATCAGATGTATTATTTAACATCTTTGGACCTTAGTTTCCTTATCTGGAGATTGAAGATAATACTACTTCCTGCAGCAGGTAGGAATGTATTCAAGTAAAGAAATATCTGATAATAGTGGCTTAAACAAATCAGGGTTTATTCTTCTACATAACTGAAAACCTGAAAAATGGAGACAGCCTAAGTTAGTTCAGCATTTCCACAAGGTCAGGGCTGGCACCTGGGATGCTTTCAGCCTTTTCTTCAGGGACACAAGCTAGCTGCTGCAATTCGAGACATCATGTCAGTATTTAGGGCAGAAAGAGAACAGAAGAGAGGGTCAGCCACAAGTGTCCTCTTTGATCAGTAAAACTAAGGCAGAACCAGCAGATTTCTGCTTATGTCTCCATGGCCAGAACTCTCATAAATGGGCACTCGAGCTCTAAGTAAAGCTTGAAAAGCAAATATGTAGAAGATACATTTTCACCCGCACAAAATCGGGTTCTACAAGCAAGGGAGGGGTGAGCACCTAACAAGTGTCTGCCACACTACTTCATGGGTGGGAGAATTGAGAGAATTTATGCTACAAACTTAACATAATCTGGGGTCCTCATCCAGGGCCAATAGATGTTAGCTATTTTATTTGCCAAGGAAGAGGTTATAAACAGCTTACTTCAAATCATAGTTTCTAACAAGAGAGACAAGATTTAAAGGCAGCCTTGTGGACTCCAAAGCCTACGAGCACTGAGAAATGTATAGAATTGTTGCATATTTTATGCCTGAAACTAATAGAACACTGATTACTTTTTAAAAAATTTACTTTATACTTTAATATTTTAAAAAGTCATTAAGGCAACTAGGTAGAGGCATTTAAAGAGTTCTTTTCCTACTGAACTACTTTTCATGCTCTACTTAAGATTCCTGGGTTTTTTTCCTCCTTAGATATGCTAAGGTATCCCTCAGGCAGAGCCCTTGCAGTAATTAGTGGAAAAAGAAGTGAAGTAGCCAGTTCTTGTATTAAGTCTTCTGAATCATCATCAGTCAACTACCTAAGATGCAGCAGAAAGACATCTGCATTTAACAAAAAGCTCTTGTATGTAATAGAAAAATTGCCATGAAGTTCGATTGTTTGATTAAGCATGGAAGCCAAATACTGACCTTTTAGGATAATAGTTGGCTCCTCTCAGAATGGAAAACAACTGCCTGAGAATCAAAACCTGATGTGTAAAGTGTCCCCCCAAAGCAAGATATTCAAAAGATGTTAGAAGCTTTAGCCAGGAAAATAGACATCTCTATTTTTCAGTTATAAAAACTTACCATCACTAATTAAAACCAGGATACTGAAGATGATGCCTCCCCTACTGCATGAAAGAACTTGGTTCCATATTTGCAAGGTGTAAGGAAAACGTGAGGTCTGGTGACCTCATATATAATAACCCTGCACATATAATTACTGTGTACAGAGGTGTCTGGAGAGCAGATTTTTAATCAATGCCAGGAAAAGCCTGTATTACATTAATAGAAAATTTAGAACACATGGTTCCAAGTCTGTTTGCTTAACCATAAAATGAGCAGAGTATTGCTGACTTGACTTCTTCCCATAGGGTGAAAGAGCAAATGATAAGTTTCATGAAGACACAATCTATGTCCACAAAGCATCGATGGTAATGCTTGTTATTCTTGAGGAATTCAAGGACAATCAACTTTGACCTGGCCAAGTAGGAACATGAAACTGTCAATCATAGCAACAACCAACCACCCTCACAACAAACCATTTACCACTGCCATCATCATTTCATAAAAGGATGTTTTAAATACCAAGATATTAGGATGGACATACTTATTATCAGAGTAAAAGGCAGTACTTGACATGGAATGAGTTTTACTAAAGTCTTACTGCTTCTTCCTAATTTTTCTTGTTCAATATGCACAAATGAACATTTAGGTCACAGAGTCTGTCCTGGCATTGTTTTCTCCAAGGGACTTTCTGGACACTGGGTTTCAAGGACAAGAGGGCTCTTGGGTGTAGGATTACAGGCTGGGACCAGGAGTTTCAGGATACAAGTAATTAAAAATCCTTACTAGGAAATTTTTACAATGCTCATCTATAATTAGAGCAGAGAAATTTGGCAAAGCTTCCCCCATGAGCCTCAGGGACTGTCTTAAAGTATCTCAACAGTTTGTTTAGGCTACAGGTTCAAGTACCTTAGATATTCATTTTAACTCTATTACTAGAACCTAGACACCTTGAAGGCAGGGGACATACATCCAACACTATCTACTGACTTGGTGTGAGCTTGATTTTTGTTGAGTCTGTGAAAGTTCTAAAAGCCAGTCATAGCAGCTGATGAACATCACTGTGAGCTGGTCTCAGCGAAAAGTTGGGTCTGTCCAAAGAGATAAGAAAAGAGAAAACGATTTACTATCAACTGAAAATTTTTATGTTCACATACCTAACTACATAACGTCTCATACATAGGCTGAGCATTGGCAGATATTCTGAAGCTGAAATACAGGTTCTCTTTAGAAAATTCAAATAAAACCAATCACGGCTACCCATATTTAAAAACTGAAATAAGGACTTTATAACCTAGATTTTCTTACACAGGTGACCTTCTCTAGGTATTTACTGTATAATGGTAACTGAATGATCACAGGAGATTGGCAGCAGGCAGGAAACTTTGAGACAGTCTTATCCAGTCTTCTCATTTTTCAAGGAAATTGATCCCAGTGAGGTTGGGTGATTTATTTGAGGCCACCACAAGAGATACTGATTAAGAAATTGGGACATAAAACTGGTTTCCTGTTTTCCAGAACCATGATCTCTCCACAGCATTACTGACTCTCTGGTTGATAAAAACACCTTCTGCTTTCATATTTAATTCAATAGAAACAACCCATGGTTAGTGCCAAGAGTGACTTAAAGTGGCATTAGTTAGTTAAGGGACAATAAGCATCATAAACAGGATAATGATGTGACCTCCGCCCTCAGTGAGTCATAATCAAACGGGAAGGACTTCACACACCCAAGTAACATGTTTTTGGGGTAAAAGTTTATCTTAAGAAATAATAAAGTTCTGAAATTTTTCAACCCACCCAAGTTGCTGAGTATTTTTCTCTTTCCTACTATATTTTTAATATCTAACATGTGCATGTTACAGACTATCTAGTATAGGCATCTAAATATCCCTGTTGAAAAGAAAGTCCTTAAGTGCTTACTTCTCAATGCTTGAAAGTAGGAATGAAATAACATACTTTATGCAATTCTCCGTTGTATAAAACTCTGCTGCACATCAATATATACCCTGGCATGCAAATTTGTAACTATAACATCAATCATATTAAGGATGTCACTTATGTGAATGCTCATCAGCGTTATCCTGGTCAATGTTCCAAATACCATCATAATAAAAGCACTGAAGGATACAAATGAACCTAAAAAACTATATGAGCACTCCATGAGGTGCTCATGCAATGAGAAAGGAATGAAAGAAGTAAATCTGAATGGTGTGATCTTTGAGGACAGGTACTCTGTCTTGTTGACTATATTATCATAGTCCTAGAACATGAGAAAATAACAGGCATTCAAAAATATTGTATTCATGAGTGAAAGAGAAGGAGGAAGGGAGGGAGAAAGAGATAGAGGTTGGATGACTAGAAACTGAAAAATCCAAGTATCCAAGGAAGTATTTTAGTGGATTCTCAGTGTAAGATACAACTTCCGTAGGCAGGAAAAATTCTGTAGAAAAGGGAAAAATATTCTAGGCAGGAATACTTGGGCCCTTGCTTTCTATAGCCATGTAGGCTGCACACTGTACTACTCTAGAGAGGACTCTCCACATGGACTCCAGCAACTCTTAGAAGGAGAAAGACCATAAAGTTTATTGCATAGGTGCTGGATGTCTGCTAAATATATTTATAGCTTATCAATTATGATTGACTTGGCTGACTAAATTCTTTAAGAAGATAATTTGGGTAGAGGTGTTGGTAGAAATAAGAGGCGGTTCTAGAAATGACAAGTCTGGGTTAAAATTTTGACTTCCACTTAGCTGCATAAACTAAATGCAAGCTCACTGAGGGCAAAAATTGTGTGTCTTGTTCATGAATTTATCTCAGTGCCTATTACATAGAATGTACTTACAAAATAGTGGATGATAAATTTTAATCATACAAAGCATGTAATAGTTTCCTCATCTGTTAAAAAAAAAGATACAGACACTCATTTCACAGGGTACAATGAGTATGAAACAAGAAAATGCACATTTGGTATGTAGCACAGTGTCAGGCTCATGGTACGTGCTTAATGAGTAGGAGCTGTGATTAGAAACAATAAGGCTTTGAGGGGATCCCTGGGTGGCGCAGCGGTTTGGCGCCTGCCTTTGGCCCAGGGCACGATCCTGGAGACCCGGGATCGAATCCCACGTCAGGCTCCTGGTGCATGGAGCCTGCTTCTCCCTCTGCCTATGTCTCTGCCTCTCTCTCTCTGTATGACTATCATAAATAATAAAAATAAATAAATAAAAAGAAACAATAAGGCTTTGTTTTGTCTTGAATGGGAATTTTCATCTAATTTTAATTAGAGATTTTTAATAATCTTCTCTCTTATACACTGAGAGATAGTAATGAGAGTCTGGAGTGAACAGTCAGCCCGAGGATTCTCAAGCCGTATAGTACCCACTCCTAGGGGGGGCACTGAACATAGCCAGGAATTTGATTGTTCCAATGACGGGGCCTGGTTAGTGTGCTGGGACCAGTGTCAAACGTCCAGTAATACGTGGGACAGTCCTACACAAAATACCCCAACCACCCCATTGTGCTCCTATTGAGAAGCACAGTGTAATCTTGAGAAGTAATGAAGTCTACTCTTTTCCTGCCACCTTTCACTTTAAAACATTACGCATACAACTTTATGAAAAGTATTTGCAAGTAAAATTTGACTTATCCTTATTTTGTTGTCCCACACACATGTAGACAAAAAAGTATCAGGTTACTCTTTATGATTGCATGGAGGTAAAAATTCTCGTGAAATAGTAAATCAAACAGAAAACATGGCACTAAAAGCAGAAAATGTGTTTGCAAAAAGCATTAAGGATTTTTATCTTGTCAAAGAAGCAACCAAGACTTTTCTTCAGAGACTGAAAGAAAGCTATTCAGAAGAACTCTTATTTTTCTGCTTTCATGTATTGTCTCCTTCTGGCCCTGTATTCCACATAGAAAACATCTGTGTCCCGTTAAGATTTTAGTTCCCCTGCTGAGCAACAGTCTTGCCAGTCTCAAGTCTAAGTCTGCTTATTCCTTTGCAAAAAGGAAGACAGAGGAACAAGATAAAAGAGCAAGACACTGAAGAAAAGGGATAAAGAGCTTAAAATTGTAAGGCCAAAGATCTAGAACAGGGACTTTCTAAGTAGAGTGCTTGTGTACTCCAAAGAGCATACAAGAGATAGAAAAAAAGACCGTTAGAGCCTCTTCTTACATTTATCTATCTACATATTAATGGACATTGAGATCGCCTCCTGAATCCTGTGTCAGACAATATTGTGAGGTATTTCATAGCATCAAGGGATTGGGGGCAGTGGTAACTTCACTCATTCCTCTATTTTGACATATTGCAACTTATATGTGTCCAGTTAAATGGACCTATGGGTTATATTACCTGGTTTTAACTAAACCAAACACCACAAAGTAGACAATGGGCTTTCAAAGATTTCTACAAAACACATTGGACTAAAGACAACATCAATCATGCAAGCATATGCAAAGAGCTGAAAAAGAGCTAAGCCAATGCTTGTTTCACAGCATGAGCTCTACCAAAGCCACACTGCAAGATAGAAACATGATGACCAGTTGCTTAAGTCTGTGCTGTCCGACAGGACTGATGATGAAAACATTCTAGAATGGTGCTGTCCAACGCGGTAGTCACCACCCAAATAAAGTTATTAAACTTTTGAAGTGAAGCTTGTGACACTGAGAAACTAAATTTTTATTATTTAAATTTAAACAGCCACGTGTGGCTAGTGGCTATTATATTGGACAGTGCAAGTCTAAGAAGTAACAAATAGAGCCAAGTTCTTAGGTTTGAATCCAAATGCTGCCTCTTACAAGCTGTGTGACCTTTACCTTAACTTTTCCATGCTTCAATTTCTTCATCATAATCATACTGCCTCTGTCATATAGTCGTTAAGATTAAGTTAGATAATGCATAAAAAGTACTTAGAATATTGCACAATACATAGGACATTTTTATTAGCCCCAATCAGATCAGGAAGAAAAAAAGAAATTATTAATTTGAAATACAAGTTGACAAATGCTTGTTACTAATAAACCTTGAACAAAGTTTATATTGGGTTTTAAAATACTAAATAGTATGAAGGTATCACAAATTTCAGGACAATTACAAAATATTAATTTCATCTTTATCCTTCCCTTATACTTTTATGATGAATATGGTAGCTATTAATCCAACAACTATATAATCACTTTAAATGTGAATGACATTATATATACCACAGAAAAGACAAAGATTGTCAGCAAAAATATAAAAACCACCACCCACGACCAAGTATGTTATGTATTAATATATACTCATAAATATACACATATTATATATATGCACTTTTAAAAAAATAATAGAGTTTGAGATTATTGGGCAACCCAAGAGAAATGTTTATTCTAGCAAAAATAAAAACAAAAAACAGTGCTGGGTGTATCAGCATTCAATTACTATGCTTAAGTCATGTAAATAATTAGAGTTAAAATATATATTTTTTAAGGATCATTGTTTGCCAGGAAACTTTACTCCAAGTCACAATACCCCAGGGGTGTGTGGGTCCCTCAGTCGGTTAAGCATCCAACTCTTGGTTTTCTGCTTAGGTCATGATCTCAGGGTCCTGGGATCAAGACCCAGGTAAGGCTCTGTGCTCAGCAGGGAGTCTGCTAGAGACTGTCCCTCTCCTGGTCTCCCTCTGCTCTCCCCCTACTTGTTCTTTATCTCTAAATAAAATATTTTTTTAAAAAGTCACAGTACTCCATGATGAACAGGGGAGGTTCTCAGTAACTATATTTTGTTTTATTAAGTGGTAAGTGTATTCTTAAGGTCTGATCATTAAGGGATTATTAATAAATTCTCTAGAATAATTGGTTGAGAAACCTCTATTTCAGTAATAAAATAGTCCAAATCATATAAACATCAAGGTAACTTTAAAAATCACATATATGGAATAGAATTTTCCAAAATTATAGTAGGTGTTTCTTAGGTTTTCATGGAAGTAACAGGAGAAAGTTCCAGAGCCAATTAAGTTTGGGAAAATATTGTGTTAAACAGATTTCTTTACTACAGAACTTCTTGGAACTTGTGAGAGGCCTCTGACAGTTAAGTGAAATTCTAAGAGGGCATGTGCAGTTTCTCAATGATCTCCAATCATAAAATCCCCACTTTTTTTACAGCACCCAATTAAAGAAAAAAACATTTCTTTTTGTAAGGCTAGGTCCTCCGTTAGTTCTCTTTTCTAAGAACTTCCTTTGTATGTCTGCTCCTAAGCTTTACAGTAGTCACCCTTTGGGTCTTTATCATTGTTCCCTTTGACCTCTCTCCAAATATTCCTCCATTAAGTGCATACATCTTCTTCTAAAATCCTGAGGTGAGGAAAATGAATTTTACCTCCTTAAAAAGTAGTTTATAAGTGATCAAAATACACTCACGGCTTAGAAGGATTATAATTCTATTAGTACATCTTCCTTCTTCACAAGTATTCCCATGTGGTCTTCCTCCAGTGTCCCAATAACGCTGCGCATCACCATAGTTCATTTGTCAAAACTAAGAAACTGACACTGGTGCATTAACGAAAACTCCAGAATGCACTTCAGTTTCACTAGTTTTTTCACTGATGTTCTTCTTCTCTGGCAGGATCCAATCCAGAACAACTCACTGTGTTGTTGTCATGTCTTCCTTGTCTACTCTGATGGGACAGTCTCTGTCATTTTGTTTTTGATAGATTTAATGGCTTTAAGGAGTAATGGTCAGGAATTTTGTAGTGTCCCTAGATTGAGTTTGTCTAATGTAGACTGGGTAGGCTGGCACTGTGGGGTTTTATACCCACACAGGTGCCCTTCTCATCACATCATACTAATGAGGACGTATTAACATGACTTAACCACCAGTGCTGTTTACCATGGTCACTGGGTTAATGGAATGTCTGTTAAGCTTTCACTGGAAAGTTACTATTTTCCCCTTCTCATACTCTATTCTTTTTTTTTTTTTTTAATGACAGTCACAGAGAGAGAGAGAGAGAGAGAGAGAGGCAGAGACACAGGCAGAGGGAGAAGCAGGCTCCATGCACCGGGAGCCTGACGTGGGATTCGATCCCGGGTCTCCAGGATCGTGCCCTGGGGCAAAGGCAGGCGCCAAAACACTGCGCCACCCAGGGATCCCATACTCTATTCTTTGGAAGTGAGTCACTAAGTCTAGCTTACACTCAAAGGTAGGGTGTTAGAAGCTGAGAGCTTTGAAAGGACAGTCCTACTTGGGCTGGAGCACATCTGGTATGAAGAAATTTCATTTATTTACAGTAGAAAGTTAGAAGCAGAAGAGATGAGTTTAGGAGAGGAAGATGGGAAAAACAGCTTTCCAGCTATTTACCAGAGAAGGATTTCATTTTAAGGATGATACTTTGATCAAACTTTTTAAGGACTTTGTAAGACTTTGGTAATAAGGTAGCTTCTCCATTCTCTCCTTGAGAATCACCTCCCAAAAATTAGGAGACAAGAAACAGATATTGTAAACTTCAAAGAAGTTAAAGAAATTTGAAACACATATCCATGACCAATGAGGAAAGGCTGCCAAAGGCAGAGAGAAGCAAGGTGAGATGTTCAGAGATGAAGCCATTCCTGCAGCTCTCAGGCCAATTCAGCAAGAGAAAGAAGTCAGACAAAAACAATAAATTACAAAAGTCAATTTACAAACATTAGAAAAGAGGTAATAAAATTATCATCATTTACAGATACTTTTAAGGAAAACCCAAGAAACACATTTAAAATCTTGCAAATAGTGAGAATTTAGTAATATAGTTGTGAAGGCTAATTTTAGGTGTCAACTTGACTGGGCCAAGGGATGCCCAGAAAGCTGGTTAAACATTATTTTTGGGTGTATCTATTAGGGTGTTTAGGGAAGAGATTAACATTTAACTTGGTGGAATAGAGTAAAGCAGATGGCGCTCCCTGCTGTGGATGGGCCTCATTCAAACTGCTGAGGGTGCCTCAACAGAGCAACAGGTATAGCAGGGTTGAATCCCTTCTCTGTCTGATGGAGACACGGGGGGACATGGATCTTCTGCCTTTATAGTCTTGGTGCTCAGGATTTCAGACCCAGACTAGAATCTATGCTGTAGGCTCTCTTGGTCTCAGGCCTTTAAGCTATACCACTGGCTTTGCTGGGTTTCTACCATGCAGGCAGCAGACTGTAGAACCTCTCAGCCTTCAAAACTGTCAATATCTTATAACAAATATATATATATATTTATATTTATATCTATATATTTCTCGAGAACTCTGATTAATGTAGTAGCTAAGCACAAAGTCAGCATAAATAACCTTACAATGAAAAGACATCATTCATAGAATACCAAACAAAAACATAAGCTATAATCAAGTTAAAAAAAAATTCTGGGGGGATCCCTGGGTGGCTCAGCAGTTTAGCGCCTGCCTTCAGTCCAGGGGGTGATCCTGAAGACCCAGGATCGAGTCCCACGTCAGGATGCCTGCATGGAGACTGCTTCTCCCTTTGCCTGTGTCTCTGCTTCTCTCTTTGTGTGTCTCTCATGAATAAAAAATAAAATCTTGAAAAAAAAAAAAAGAAATTCTGTACTGATAGTCATATTGACATCACTAATACAAATAATGAACATCAACATACTAATTCTCAATGGGGAAAAACTGAGAGCCTTTACCCTAAGATTAGGAACATATAGGAATGCTGACTCTCACCACTTTTGTTCAACATAGTACTGTAAGTCCTAGCCTTAACAATCAGACAACAAAAAGAAATAAAAGGCATTCAAATTGGCAAAGAAGTCAAACTCTCCTTCTTTGCAGTGACATGATATAGAAAACCCAAGATTCCACTTCAAAATGCTAGAACTCATAAAGCAATTCAGCAATGTGGCAGGATGCAAAATCAATGCACAGAAATCAGTGCACTGATTTCAGATGCACACTGAGACTGAAGAAAGAGAAATTAAGGAATCAATCCCATTTATAATTGTACCCAAAACCGTAAGATTCCTAGTTATAAACCTAACTAAAGAGGTAAAGGATCTATACTCTAAAAACTACAGAACACTTATGAAGGAAATGGAGGAAGACATGAGATGGAAAAACATTACAGGCTTATGGATTGAAATAGTAAATATTGTGAAAATGTCTGTGCTACCCAGAGCAATTCACACATTAAACGCAATCCCTATTGAAATACCATGGACTTTTTTCACAGAATTGGAACAAATAATCTTAAGATTTGTATGGAACCAGAAAAGACCTGGAATAGCAGAGGAATGCTGAAAAAGAAAACCAAAGCTGGAAGCATCACAATGCCTGACTTCAAGCTATATTAAAAAGCTGTGATCATCAAGACAGTATGGTACTGGCACAAAAACAGATACACAGATCAATGGAACGAATAGAGAACCCAGAAATGGACCCTCAACTCTATGGTAACTCATTTTCGACAAAGTAGGAAAGAATATCCAATGTGTGGAATATAAGAAATAGTGAAAGGGACTATAAGGGAAAGGAGGGAAAACTGAGTGGGGAAAAATCAGAGAGGAAGGCAGACCATGAGAGACTTCTAACTCTGGGAAACAAAAAGAGGTGGGGGGATGGGGTAACTGGGTAATGGGCATTAAGGATGGCACATGATGAGATGAGCACTGGGTGTTACTGTATGTTAGCAACTGAATTTAAATAAAATATTTTTTAAAATACCAATTCTAAGTTAACTCTTGAGTTAACACACAATCAACACCAACTACAAAAACAATTTCGTGGAGAGCCTAAAAACCCTGATTCTAATATTTGTATAGAAAAATAAACCCTTGGGAATGTCTGGGTGGCTCATTGGTTGAGTGTCTGCCTTCAGCTCAGGGCGTGATCCCAGGGTTCAGGATCCAGTCTCACATCAGGGTCCCTGAGAGGAGCCTGTTTCTTCCTCTGTCTGTGTCTCTGCCTCTCTGTGTCTCTCGTGAATAAATAAAATCTTAAAAAAAAAGAAAAAGAAAAAGAAACACTCAAAAAGGCAAAATAACAGAGATGGAAAACCTTCAGTGGAAGGCAGGGGATGGGTGGTGGAGGGGCAGCCACAGTGAATTTTTCAGTGATGAAACTGGTGGTAGGAGATTCAAGTCCAAGCATTTGTCAAACCCATAAAAACTGATACAAAGTGAGATTTATTGTATATAAATTAATAAGTCAACTAGAAAAAGAAAATAATCCACAAGAATAGCAAAAAGATGATGAAAAGTAATATAACGAGACTTGCTCTACTGTATCAAAACATACCACAGTGCTACCATGGTACGGACAGATGAGCAGACAGAGCCATGAGACCAGCCACAAAGTCCAGAAATGGACCCAGAAAATAAAGGAATTTAGTATGCTACACCTGAAATCTAAAGAGAAAAAGAGATGGAGTTTTATCCTTTTTTTTTTTTTTTAACTTTTAATCTCTACATCCAACATGGGGCTCGAACTCACAAGCCTGAGATCAAGAGTTGCATGCTGTAGCAAACAAATCAGCCAGGCACTCCCAAAAGACAGAATTTTAAATACATAGTGTTGGGTAGCATTCTGGAAGGGAAAAAAAAAAAGGCTGGATCTCTACCTCCTATTTTCTATCAAAATAAATTCCAGATGGATTCTAGTTGGATAGTAACCTGAAACATAAAACTTTAAAGCCAACAGAAAAAAAAAATGGGAGAATTCCTTCATAGTCACGGAATAAGACCTTTGTTATTATGACACAAAATGTATATACTCTAAAAGATAAACTACACCAAAATTAAACATTGCTACAAACACCATTTGTTAAAAAAAATGTCTATACTGTATAGCTGCATGTACAGACTAGCTCTGGAGAGACACACATAATACTGCCAAGAGTGACTGCTTCTGGGGAAAGAGACTGGGAGACTTCCACTAGTACTTGGTGTTGTTTGTGTATAATTACATATTTACATAGTTCAAAAATATGAATAATTCCTGTGTTGTCTGCTCTTACCCATCAGCTTAAATAACTGAAGGCTTGCCATAAAAAAAGTTCCTCAGAAAAAACATCCAATATAAATATCCAATTTAGAAATATCTATGTAACACATAGTTCCTAGAACAACACGGGATATAAAAGATGTGCTTAAGTTATATAGGTAGCTATTATTTGTCACCATCTTCTTAACAACACTTAATGATTATTTGGAAATATATCCTTCTATTTTCAAAGTTGGGAATTCTATATATGGTATCACACTGCAGCACACTGTAACATAAAATATTCCATTTTCCCAAAATAATTTCAGCAGGCCAACACTAAATTAATTGGAATCGAAATAACTGCCATTTAGGCCCTTCAACATCTCATCACATTCCCTTTTGCCCTGAGACTCCAAGTCAGCTGCACTGTTTCACAACTCTTGAACATCTCCTTGCTTTCTTCCATATTTTTTGAAAAAACACTGTTTCTTCTTCTGAAAGAACTTTCCCCACCTCTATTGAAATCATTCTTACTATCAAGGCCAGCTCAAATCCCGCCTATCCACAAAGCTTGCAGAGATTTGTGGACAGGTACATAATATACATACACAAAGAGAAAGGTAACAAAGATATAAAAGATACAAAGGCAGAATAGTCAATTTAAAAACTTATTTATTAAACAAGTTAAATGCAACTAAAAGTTTATTTAAAAGTCCAACATTATTGGATCCCTTTGAAACATCTATTCTGGAAGAAATACTTTGTCAAACTAATGATAAGAGAAATGATAAAAATAGAACAGGTATGAAAAACACTTTTAAACAAACAAACAAACAAACAATAAAGCACATGATAAATTCAGAAATAAAAATAAAAACACACAAATTATTTAAATATGAAACCAAAATGTTTCACGTATTTTTAAATGTTTCTGGTGTACTCACATGACGGCTGACTTGTCCGTGTTAGTAAACACCACATAAACACCTTTTTAAGGTATTGGACTTTGTGTTTTACTGAAATAATTTTAGATTATGAGTGGGGTATGTAAATTGTCTACATTCAGCGAACATATTCTATGTATGAACATATTCACTTATACTTAATGAAAAAAAAGAACTTATAATTTGAACATCTTGATTTGAGAACTGTGGATTTGAGAGTCCTATTAAATTCCAACATCATAATCACCAAATGTACTATCAAAAATGCTATTTCAAAAACATTTTTTTTTATTAAAAGAGCTGCTTCTGAAAATTTCAGTATTTTAGGGCAAAAGAAAATAACCATGTATTCTTGTTCACAACTCCTGATGTTTAGACTCTGTGGTTAAAACAAAAAAAATACCATGTAATAAAGATTCCTATAGAAAAGCCTAGGTCTTTCTCAGTGGTTCCAAATAGTGTCATACAACATTTCACCGGAATAATGGTTTCACCACTGCTCTGGCAGTAGCTCGTTTAAAACATAACTTTGCCCTGTAACATCCATCAAAGACTCTACAACATAATTGAAATTGGCAGTACACATGAAGACCATGATGTGAATGGGAACTGCTTGTGGCATGAGGGCCTCTGTGAAGCTGCTGTGTGTGTGTGTGTGTGTGCGCGCGCGTGCGCGCGCACCTGCGCACACGCGCTTTGAGGAGGAAACAGGATGAAATGGTTTATCCAGAACTATAAAACATTTTTCTAACTAGATCTCAATTGCATAAATAATATAAATCAAGTGTTTAGAACTTCCATGGATTCTGAATTTCTATGAGAAAGGCAACTATTTTTTTTGTCTGTTTTATCATTCTTTACAGAGGACAAGCTTTAGCTGTGTACACTCTCCTGGACACTGAGGGAAAGGTCTCGTTTGTCCCCTCCTCAGTCAGAAAGAGAAGGGGAGCGAACAGACCTGCCACTGGCGGGGCTGGAGAAGCTGAAGGGCTCTTTGTCCTTCTCTTTACCATCGTGCTTGTGCTTATGCTTGTGCTTATGTTTGTGCTTCTTCTTCTTTTTCTTGTGCTCGTGGTGATGGTGGTGATGGTGGTCACTGTGTTTGGAGGACGCGGGCTCCTTTGTAAACACTGATAGTGGAGCTGCAGCAACTGGATGCATACTCATCTCCAATGGTGACTGTTCTTTACCTTCAAGATTAAAAACACCCAAATGAAATTCTGCTGATAACAAGGTCAGTGAGATGAACATAAGAGGGAGCTGGTGACAGCACAGGGGAGGGACCCTAAGGGTTTAACACCTCCAAGAGCGTAACACAGAATGGGAAAAGGATCTGAATAAGACATTCCATTAATCACACATAGTAAGTACTCAGCACTGTGGCCAGAAAACTGAATACTTCAATTCCTCAGTTTATACCAATTATGATATACACCAGTATGTTATGAAACCATATTTTATAAGTTAAAATTTATGTTTAAAAGTATTATGAAATGACAAGAATGATTACACATGTGTGTTATAAGACCTACATTTGTCCTTCAACTGTAGCTCCTTCAACTTTAGTTTGATCCTAAGGTATTGGGTAGGAAAATGGCAGAAGTTTATTTTTGTCACCCAAAGAACCATTTAAAAAGACATAAACATGCTATGCTAGTTACTGATAATCATATCTCAGCAAAATTCACATTCTATAGTCCCTTAAGGTACTTTCTGGAAATAGATAGGCAAAAGTGAACTCTAAGTACATTCAGTGTACATAGCTTAAGAAAATCAGAAAAGGCAGTGAGTCTATAAACAGAATATCTCCACTTAAAGGCAAAAGTAGTGTCACTTAAGAAAAAAAGATGAGAAATAAGAAACCTGTGCTTTTGACTAGATTGTGCTGTTAGCCTTCGGCATACATTTTCTTTCTCTTTATCTCATCTAAAAAAAAAAAAATCAAACGTTTTGGAAAGTTCTTTCCATTTCACATTCTATCGGTCTAGGAATCTACAACAGAAGTTGTTTCTCAGACTCTAGTGTACAAAAATTTCTTGCTTCCTCCAGAAGCTACAATCCTTGGGCCATACCCCAAGAAAGACCTCTCTCTGTATTACTCTGGACTAACAATACTGCTTTACATGCAGCCAACTAAGCAAAAAAGCCTAAGAATCATCTCAGATACCCTCCCATTGGTTTTCACTCATAAATATCAACTGTCAGATCACCTCACCTCAGTCTTTCATTAACTGGTTCCTATGCCTAATGTGTCTTACACTCAAATCTATACTTTACATAGCTACACAGAAGTGGTTCTCAACCAGATGGATTTTGCCCCCACAGGGGTTATTTGGCAATATCTGGAGATAGTTTTGTCATCACACCTGGAGTAGAACTGGGAGAGGAAGACATAGTGGTGTCCCAAGGGTAGAGCCTAGGGATGCACAGGACATCATACCATACATAGAACAGCTCCTCCAACAAAAAATTCTCATGCCCACAATGTTAATGTGTAGGTTGGAAGACCCTGCTGTGTAGTGATCTTCCTAAAAACAAAGCTATATGTAATTATCTGCTTAAAAACTCAGTTGGTTCTAAAAAGAACAAAAATGACAGCAACAAAAAAACAACTCAGTTGATTCTACCAACAGAATAAAAGCCAAAAAAACCCTTGGGCTTAAACGCAGCAGTTTCTGAAAATACATGCTTTATCCCAACTAGCTAAAAAAAACCAGCTTTTCAACTAAAATGGACTATTTAAAATATCAGCATTAATTTTGTTCCAAACTAGCCCCAAAACCATGATTCTTACCAAAACTACACCACAGAAGTTTTCTAAAAAATCAGTTTCAGCACTTATCTGACAGTTTACAATCTGTCCTGAACTTACCATTCCAGCCTTATGTTCCCCTATCACTTTCTATGCACTTTAGAGTAGCCCTTTCATGATTGTGAATTTGTAAATGCTATTTCCTATGCTTGAAATATCCTTCCCTTATTTGTCCAACTCATAAATTCACTTAACAAGCAACAGGAACTATATGGGAACTGGGGAAAATAGAGATGAACTGGATAGATCTCGGTCTTCTGGCGTTTACCAACTAGCTGAGAAGAAAGAAGTTGAGTAAGTACAACCAAGTAATAAAAAGACAAAGCACAGAGTGAACCAGTAGCATGACAGGAGACTTAAATTAGCTGTGGGGGTGTCAGAGGCAAACTTCTCCAAGGAAGTAATATTTAAATGGTAACCTAAAGAAGACAAAAGGGACAGAAAAAAACATTTCAGGCTCTTTAGGAATTTAAAACTCAGCTCAAATGTCATTTCTTTAAGTTTTCCCCAAACTGCCCCCCAAAATTAGTACTTTCATGTTCCCACAACATAATTCAAAAAGGAAATTACAGCACAGAGAACTTAAATGACTTGTTCCCCAGGTGGCACCGGCAGGTCTGAGACCAAAAGCCTAACTCCAGAGTCTGTGCTCTTAACTGCTCTGCCGTGCCACACACAGCACAGTACACACCGCAGCACACCTTTTTTCTTTGGGTCTCTCTCATTACACTTAGAGAGCATCTTGAGAACAGGTGTCTTTTTCATCTTTGTATCCCAATGTGTCACCCAATATCTAGCACCCTCTACATCTCACCTCCTCACCCCTGCCAAAGCTTGCTAAACAAATGAATGAATTAATACAACAGAAATATCTAATTATTGCATTTCTTTTAGATAGAATATTAGGTGAATTTAGTCCAACTAAATGCAATCTGAAGGTCATTAATTTTGAAGGGAGCGGGAGAAAGCACAGAAACTATTACAGACCATTCATTCAATTAGTATTGACTGACTACTAAATTTCTTTGGTGTCAGGCATGGTTCAAAAATTTCAGGACAAATGAATAAACCAAAGCTCTTGTTCTCTCAGATGACACATATTTTATTACTACAAAATTATATTTTTATATTCATGGTATTTTGCTAAAGATAACACTAATAATAATGCATAAGCTAATTACAGAGATTATGTACATACAGAACAAGTTTAGGGATCTGTATCTTTTTCAATAATTGGTAACCAAAATAACATTCAGAAAAATTTTCAGGGATATCTGATTTAGAGTATCAGCCATTTGGCTGATATGCCACTGTAAGATTTTGATTTAGATTTTAAATAAATTATACAAGTATGTTTCCAATCACAGGACACAGAGTCAGCTGATAAGGAGAAGTGATAAGAGACTTTAAACCCTGATGAACAAATCCCTTCAGATCCTACCTCATGATTTAGACTACAACAGACTGTGAGCTTTTCAACTGGCTGTCTGCACTATTAAGAATCTGAGGTCCTCTTCTGCACTGAAGTTTCATCATTCTAAACACCTGCCAAGCTACTTGGATTGCAAAAAACCAATAATTATATTGGAAACTGTACTTCCTAGCAGAGGTAACTGCCAAATAGACAACCAAGTGTACTTGGGTATACTCTTTTCCAAGGAATACTTATAACCACTTCAAAATCCAATCTCTTGTGGCCTTATACTTAGCATTAAAGATACACTGATTATAAATTTTGCATGACCCTTGATTTGTAATTACTTTATTCATAAGACAACGGATTAGCTAGATCCAAAGATAAAGGTGTTAGGAACCTCGGCTCCAAGGACAAATGGCTGATTTTAAGGCTGGGCAGGATATTTACAAGATGAACCTGAAACATCTGGTATAATGGCAAGGAAGTTAAATTCTTCTCAACAGACCCGAGTCAAACTTCTAAGAGGTTCTCACTGTCCAAAGATGGGACAATCTGTATAATGATAAGAATAACTAATGGACTGGAACTAATCGATCACGATCAGAGGATGTTAGCCAACTCATCATTTGAAAAATTATTAACTAAAAAGAGAAGCCATTATTTTCCTCCTCCTCTATGATCTATACCACTGGGTATTAATAGATGAGGGGGGACTCTAGCTTTATAAAATAAACTAGTTTATAAAAATGGAAAGATTAATTAGAATATCACCACCTTGTGGGGCACCTGTGTGGCTCAGTCAGTTGAACATCTATCTGACTATTGATTTTGGCTCAGGTCATGATCTCAGTGTTCTGAGATCCAGCCCTGCATCAGGCTCCAAGCTCAGCAGGGGTGTGCTTGAGATTCTCTCTCTCCCCCTGTCCTTCCTCCTGCTCACACATGTGTACTCTCACTAAATAAATATATAAATCTTAAACAAAAAAGAATATCACTGTCTTGCAACTCTTAGTGAAATAATGGATCGAGGCACTGAACATCTTAGTGGTTAACCTCAGAAAAGAATCAACTCTTTTTTTTTTTTTTAAGATTTTATTTATTCATGAGAGACACACAGAAAGAGGGAGGCAGAGACATAGGCAGAGGGAGAAGCAAGCTTCATGCAGGGAGCCCAATGTGGGACTCGATCCGGGGACTGCAGGATCATGCCCTGAGCCAAAGGCAGATGCTCAACCGCTGAGCCACCCAGGTACCCCAAGAATCAACTCTTAACTATAGGAAACAAACTGAGGGTTGCTAGAGGGGAGGAGGGTGGAGAACAGGTAACTGGGTGATGGACATTAAGGAGGGCAAGTGATGTAGTGAGCACTGAGTATAAGACTGATTAATCACTGACCTCTATCTGAAACTAATAATACATTATGTTAATTAATTGAGTTTAAGTTGAAAAAAATAAAAATAAGTAAATAAAATCTAACTTCCAGTTGAAAAAATAAAAATAAGTAAATAAAATCTAACTTCCACTATTCAAAAAAAAAAAAAAAAAGTCAACCAGACATTGTATATTTCCAGATGGAAGAACACACTGCCATCTATAAACCTGAATACAATTAAGCTTCTATATCCGACTATAAATTTACAAGAAATAAAAAGGACTCTACATGTTAATTATACCACAGGTATAGAATTAGAAAAATACAGACTTGAAAACTACAGCTTAAGACCCTGGTTTCTTTAACAAATATACTGTAAAAGGGAAGAAAAGACAGAGAAAAAGGTAAACTTGAAACCTTAAATTTAAAAAGATGTAAAGGACAGATCAACCAACTACAATGTGTAGACCTTATGTGGATACTGGTTCAAAAAATAAAGTGTGTTAAAAATAAGTATCAGAATGATGGCATAAGTCAACTAACTGAAACTTAAAACACTGGATATTTATAAATATGAAAAAACACGAAAATATTTAAAAATATGAAAAAATTTAATGTTTTAAAGAATGCTACTGTGGTTAATGACTTTTTAAAGTCCTCATCTTTTAGAGATATATACTAAGTTGTTTATGAATAAAGTGATGATCCATGGGATTTGTTTCAAAATTGTTCATAAGGGTGAAAATAGGTAAGGATATAGATTACACAAAGTTGACCATGAGTTGATCGCTATAGAAGCTAAGTAATAAACATGGGGTGGGGGCAGTTCATTATAGTAGTCTGACTCCTTCACAGTTTGCCATAATAAAGTGTTTTTTAAAAAGGAGAAGTTAAGGCATTTGACACTATCCATGAAAATGTTAAATATCCATAGTCTATGGTTTAAAATGTTCATTTCTAGAACTCTATCCTATAAATGTGCTCATACATATGTGCAAAGACACATACACAAAAATATTCACCAGAATAGTATTTGTAACGACAGAACATCTGATAAAACCTAATGTTATTCTATAACCACCACCCTTTAAATCCTAAGTTTTCAATTATTATAGACTATATATATATATGTACAGTCTATATATATATATATATAGTCTATAATATATATTATGTTCATTATACATATATATTCATTATATATATAAAATGATCCATTTATTTTAGAGAGAACATGTGCATAGCAGGGGGGCACAGAGGGAAAGGCAGAATCTCAAGCAGACTCCCGCTGAGTCTGACAAGGCAGGGCTCAACCTCCTGACCCTGAGATCATAACCTGAGCCAAAATCAAGAGTTAGATGCTTAACTGACTGAGCCAGAGCCATTCAGGCTCCCCGACAAAATACATATATATTTTTTGTTTGCTTAATCTCTATCTTTCCTGGATAATTTCACCAGGTCTAATCCAAGGTGGTAAGTACAACTTCCTTCTCATATGGAATTGTATTAACAATCAGATTTGGGACATGTATGAGTTGACTTTCACACTAGCATGATGTCATCTATAGAAGCTCTACTGAGAAAAATGCATGTATTACCATCAACATGACACATTTACGCACATAATTTCATGTATCACTTCGGGGTTTACAAGATTCCTGGGAACCTGAGGCCCACCCAAGGTGAGGTACCACTCTTTTTTAAGCTAAAGAAAGCACTTTTAGACCCTGAAATATGTGTCTCTATGATAGATGGCACATACATAAACAAAGGATTTATACATAATTAAGAATATTGTATTTTCCTATTTCATTCATATGAAAACCACAAAACAGAGTATCTGTTTTGTTGTTCTACCCAATGTTAAATCTTTCCTAGAGATCTAGTAAAATGCACTATGGATAAGGATTTTTGCTGTAGTCAATTTAACAAGTGCAAAATAAACTGAAAGAGGTACTTAATATAAGCCTAATTTAGGGGCTTGTCAGCCCATCTGATTAAAGTGCTGTCAAAATTCAATAACCTGTTAGTTCTCTTAAATTTGTTCACATAGGTAAATGTTTAAACTTAACACAAAACCTGCAGTTTTTATTAGGAAAAGTGTGAAGTCTGGTCTTCGTATTCTTTAGATCACTGTAAAAAATAAAGTGTAAAATTATATCATTAAAATTTAAGTAAAAAAAGAATCAAAGTCTGCTTTTCACATTAGAGTTTCAAAAGAAAAGAACTAGTACTTTCAAAATATATATATTTCTTTTTTTGCGGTAAAGATTTCATGCACTAAAACAGTGATTTTCTGACTTATGCAAGAAGGCATTATGTAATACAGCAGCCCTAGCTAGGCAAAACTGCAGGAACTCTCTTCCTTTTCTTCCCCACTAGGGGTTTCCCTCTGCTCCTGTGCCTGTCACTTCTCTATGCCTCATCACCACAGACAGGCTGTGTCAGGCTGCTGTAGTGATGGAGAGGACACAAGAGGCTGTATGGCCTCCTCTTTGCCTCAGGGGAGAGGAAAGAAATAATAAAGGAAGGAAAATACCCCTGCCACTTCTCTTTTTTTACCCATAAATGGCTTAACCTATCACACATATCATCCTCAAAATATTCTTCTAGCATATGCAAGGAAAGAGAAAATTGGAGGGAAAAAAGAACAAAAAGGAAACCATGACTTGTCCACTACTTAACAGTTTCCACCTCTTCTTTATCTTACCTACACGCCCATTCATCTTCTATCCCACCCCCCAGGTGACATCTGTAACACATTCCAGTTCTCAATTATCTGGTTTGCTGGCTCTTTTAAGAGAGCCATCTCAGGATTCATTTTGGCTCTAGGAAAGGAAGCAGGGCTCCCAATCTCAAAAGCCTTGGACCTAAGGAGATAGCAGAAATGAGTAAGCACAATTCCATTGTGCAACACAAAATGGAAGGCACATCCCTGCCTCAGAGGACTTCTCAGTTAACTCTTTTTCAAGAGAAGCTGGAAATCCAGATTGCTACGTGTAATCTCTTTTTAGTAAACTACTTCAAAAATTTTTGTGAGACTTATATAGAACAAGTAAAAGATGCCTCAGTTGGATGTGCTGAATAAGGCTCTAAATAAGGCCCATTTGTGAACTCTAATTTGGAATCCCTTGGAGAGTTAAGAGAGGTCACAGCTTCCCTTACACTGGTTCTAAGCCTCCTCTCCTCAGCCCTCCAGCTAACAACCTCAGGCCAGGCTAGCTACCACAGCAAGAGACCCTGGCTCCTTCTAGGAGGCAGGAAGAGAGGAAGTCCCTATTTTACTGCCAACTTTGAATTAGGCAAAGTTGTGCTTCTGACATTTCTAAAGATGAAGTTCTAAGGGCCCCTTTTCTCAGAAACATTGTTACAAACAGTGGCTAGGTTTGATACTCTTATTCTTCATGTATGGTGTAAGTTAAAAGGGATTTTAACTTTGTTGGCTAGCTTGGGAAAGTTACCTATCAAATGTAACAATGTATCTATGGGAAAACCACATTTAGAATTCCAAAACAAATATTAGTACAAATAATCTTCTGGAACATCACCATTTGTAAAATGAAAGTTTTCTTTTTTTTTTTTTTTAATTTTTATTTATTTATGATAGTCACACAGAGAGAGAGAGAGAGGCAGAGACACAGGCAGAGGGAGAAGCAGGCTCCATGCACCGGGAGCCCGACGTGGGATTCGATCCCGGGTCTCCAGGATCGCGCCCTGGGCCAAAGGCAGGCGCCAAACCACTGCGCCACCCAGGGATCCCCAAAATGAAAGTTTTCTAAATTCTAATAGTATCACTATTGAATCTTAAGACCTGCTCACTGGCCACAGGGTACTGAATAGCATAAATACATTTAAAAAAATTACAAAAGCACATTAAAAAAACATATTGCAGTTAAGTTTTACAAGTCAGTCCAAGTAATATATGGGTATACACTTTGCCTGATGGCACAAAAAGGTCCTAGCAACCAGAGCTGAAATATTAATACTTTCCTATTCCACACTCTTAGCCCTGTATCTCCTCCTCAGTCTTCCATGAGGTCAAGAGAGCTACAGGACTATAAAAAGAGAGATTCCAAAAAAAGTAAAAGTGGGTTTTTAAAAGCAATAGGGAACTATGATACAAAGGCATATTAGTGGCCACAAAATGGTGTTAAAATTTGCTGCTCCCTCGGTTAGTGCGCCACATCACAAAGAAAAACCAAACAAACATTTTCAGACTCTTTTCTGGAATAAGAAATCATTTAACTGCCGAATTCAGACAGATTTTTTTTTAAAAGGCATGGAAGAACAGGCAGAAGCATCACCCCAAACTATATCAAGAGGTTTAGAATACTCTGAGTCTGATCATTTTTAAAAATGTGGGCAATTTTTCATGGCTAGTAAAATTTTAGTAAGTATAATGGTAATAAAGCAAAATTACACCAACACCAAAAATAAAAACAACAGAACATAAGGCTAGCAAGGCCAAGAAATGTCAAAATTCACTTATCAAAGTGATAAAGACTCCAGCTGATTCTTTCTGAAATAAATTCTGCATGAACCTATTACAGTAAATGCATACAGCCGCACACAGAGAGATATAAGAAAGCAACAATCTGGGGTCTCAATACCAAAATATTCTGAGTTGTTACTCTGGCTTGAATTAATCACAGTTGATCCTTAAGCTCCTCAAATCAATAAACAGCTACTCCTTTGTTTATATCATAAAAACATGGCTTATATAAACAAAATCCATCTGTTGGAATCTTAAAAGTCTGACTAATGACTTTTGGAAAAACTATTCTTTAAAAATGATTTTGCTTATATATCTTGTTTTTCACTCCCTGTTCCTCCAAAACTTGAGAACTGAATCTTTAACACTGAATGTTTATTATTCCTTATCTAAATTATGACCTTTTTCTTTTTTTTTTTTTTTTTGGTAAGCAACTAAAAACAAAATAAGCAGAAGACAATGTAGACAACAAACATATCTGAACTGAATTACTTTTCATAAAATTAAGCCCAACTATTATTTAATAATTTAAAAGACAGAACATCTTAGTTTTCCAGTATAGCATCTAGGCTTCATGACTGACCATGAATGACCAATTGTAAAGCTTTTAAGGGGAGAGGGAAAGGAAAAATAAATAAATGACTTTCACATTTTATAAAAGTATGAAAGGTGCAAATTTGATGGTATCTACTGAAGCTGGCATTTTTCATCTTATACTATTCCAAGAAAAATAATTGCCAGAAAAAAATAATGGATATTTTTAAATGGCATAATAAAGGATGTTTTTCCCCTTTTCTACTCTTTTCTCATTTCCAAGTTTTATAGGAGTGCACTATTTTCAAATAATCTAGTTTAAAATATTCTTAGGGGCACCTGGGTAGGTCAGACGGTTAAACGTCCTACTCAACTTAGATCTTGATCTCACGGTTGTGAGTTCAAGCCCCAAATCAGACTCCAAGCTGGGTGTAGAGTCTACTTAAAAATCAAGAAATAAAATATTCTTTATATTACATAATACAAAGTCAATGTGTTGCAAGAAAAGCAAGTCCTTAGATCTATATTTTCACGTATTTTTTAAGTTGATAAGCTTTATACATTTTGTAGATTTGTTCATAATAATAATAATAATAATAATAATAATAATAATAATAATTTCACCTGTTCCCTTCCGTGCAAGCTCCATGCTCCACTGGGGTTTCGTGGTGGGTGTGCCATCACAGCCTGTTGAGTGCTGAGGTATTAAAGCAGATCGGGAGCTAGTTGGCCGATATTTAGAGAGCCCTATAATACCAAAGAGGGAAAAGAGGCGTTTATTTCTTGGTTTACCAAAAGAAGAAAAAAACCTGACGTGTTTTTATAAGTTAACCTTAAAACCAGAAGCAGTTCAACAGCAGAATTCTAATAAGACTACTACTAACTACTAAAGATCCCATTTGATTTTAATGCTTTGTCATGGTTCCTTTGTGCTTAAGTCTAGGGACAAAACACATTTAAGAAAGACAGTAAAGAGTAACTGGCCTGCAATATATATAAACTGGATTCTGTATTTGAGGTAAAAACCATATTTTATATTATATAAATGGAATTTTGGATATAGTAAAATTTCCCTGTTCTCCCCCAAAATTTGCTAATAAATTCTAATACTCAGCAAATAGATAAAAATAATTTAGGGGTTACAGAAGATATTTCAAAAAGGAAATGTTTTAATGGCATAATGTGAACAGCACTGTAGCAGCTATCAGGAAACCTAGGTTCTGGTTCCAGGTTGTCAACAAATTAGATAATCCAGGTGAGACACTTATCTCATTGTGTCTCAATTCCTTCATCTGACACATGGAAAAGTTCTAAGGTCAGTCTAGTCCTGAGCAGTCTAGTCTATTACTTGAGCGTGTCATTTAGGGCAAGCCACCCAAGATCTCTCTCTTAAATTTACTTGTCTACAAAATGGACTGAATAGGTAAAAAATTGTTAAGATCTCTTACAGTCAGAAAAGCCAAAGAATTCATGATCTGTCAGTTTTCAAATGTATCTTAGGCTCCTATATTCTACCTAAAGCTAGTTCTCAAATTCTACTAGCTTATCTTAGATTACTAAGTAGTGAGAAATAATTTAGGTCTCAACACTAAGATTTAATAAAAAGCAGACCATGGTAGGTAAGGGGGACTTTGTACAACTGTAACAAGTTTAAAAAGGACGGAAAAAAAGAACAGAGAAAAAAATATTCAAATGCAGAAGTCATAAAAGACACCAATATGGGGCATAAATAAATACTCATTTTTTTCCAATAAAAAAAAAAAACAGGAAAAGGACCCAGAAAAAAAATAGTAGTCATATTCCCAATAAAAAATGCATTATAAAGTATACTTGAGGGGGTGCCTGGCTGGCTCAGTCAGTAAAGCATGTTGACTCCTGATTCTGGTATTATGAGTTGAAGTCCACAATGGACAAAGAGATTACTTAAAAAAAAAATTAAACTAAATTTGACTTATCATTTATAATTAATAAGTCTCTTTATAAGTTACTAAATTGGTGGCAAAACAGTACTAGGCATATAAAAATAATGATAAATGAAAATTAATAAATTACATCTTACATATCAACGTGGACGAACTTTAGAAGCATAATGTTGACTGAAAAAAGTCATACTCATATCATACCAGTTTCATAAAATTAAAAAAACAAGTACAAAGAAATCCTATATTTACGTGGTACACTATAAAGAAAAACCAGAGAATGATTAAGTAACAAAAGAAAGTGAAGACAGTATTTCCTTGTAGTGCAAAAGTAGGTGAACAGAACTAGGGAAGAGGCAGAAGAGGAATGACAAGCATGGGGTCTAAGACGCAGGTTAAAGTGGAGAGAGGTTCACAGATCTTTGATGACTCTATAAAATTATAAAATGGTGATGATATAAGCTAGGTATTAACTCTTGAAAAAGCATTATGATAAAATGTATTAAGAACTGTAAAAATCTGAGACGCTTCAGTGGCTCAGTGGTTAAGTGTCTGCCTTCGGCTCAGGGGGTGATCTTGGAGTCCCGGGATTGAGTGCTGCATCAGGCTCCCCCAGGGAGCCTGTTTCTCCCTTTACTATGTTCTCTGCCTCTCTGTGTGTCTCCCATGAATAAATAAATCTTTAAAAAGAAAAAAAAAAAAAAAAAGAACTGTAAAAAAAAAAGTCTCTCATAATACAGTTAAAATTAACTTTGCACCAATAATACATTTTGGGAAACATATCCATGAATATAATTTGACAAAAAAGAAACAAAAGTTTTTGAATGAAGATATCCAGCACAGAATTATCTGTAATAAAAAAAAAAATTGAAACAATGTAAATACCTACCAAGAAGGAAAAATAAAGTATATTATATCAACTCAATACTGTTTCAGATACTATTTTCAAAAGAAAAGTTTATATTTGAGAGATGCATGCAAAAATTTATGATATTATATGAAACAGGGAGGCAAAGAGAGAAACCTGTTACTGGGGGGATTAGTTTCAGTCAAAATTTTAAAATTATGGTTATATTAAAAAGAAAATAGGTCTAATATTTTATTTTGAGGTTAGGTAGATTACAAAAAAACAAAAACAAAAACAAAAAACCAATAACCAAAAAACCAACCAACCAAACAAACAAACAAACAAAAAAACCTTTAAAAAGAACCCTAAAGCTACTGGAAGGAATCTGTTGAATGTTTTTTTAAACAAACAAACCCAGAAGTATGGCAAATACATAAAAAGACCAAAATAAAATAGAATTTTAAAAATATCCTTTAAAAAAACTTATTCCTATGCTGATACACCTTATAATCTTTTTTATTTTAAATATTTTATCTATTTATTCATGAGAGACACAAAGAGAGGCAGAGACATAGGCAGAGGGAGAAGCAGGCTCCCTGCTGGGGGGCCTGATGCAGGACTTGATCCCAGGATCCATGGTCACAACCTGAATCAAAGGCAGATGCTCAACCACTGGGCCACCCAGGTGCCCCTTCCCCTTATAATCCAATACAATCTAGTATTTTCTAGTTACTTTTAAACTTTATAGTTGTTCACTTGTAAATAAAGCAACAAGCCTTTATTTGTAGCACCATGTGAACTCTCTTGTATACCAATCTTACCTGGAGTCGATGGCCTTTCAAGCATGTTCAAATGATGAGAAATAAACGCCTGGCTATCATGAACAGTGTCCATATCAATTTCCTCCTCATCTTGAGAATTTGAGAACTAAAACACATACACAAAACAAAGGCGAAAAGAAGCCATTATATTGCTTTACATTTGGATCGTAGCTCTTAGGAAAGGTAGCAGAGAGGTCACAGAACATACCCCCACATCTTAAAAGGAAAAATAGTCTTTTTCTCAAAAAGTACTAAGAGTAAGAAAAGATTAAATGGTCCAGCCTCCAAAAGAAGCTGAATGGATATTACTGGAAATGAAATAGCAACTAAAATCTACTCCTATATTGTGGGAAGAGGGAGTAAGCTGTGGTAAATCACACACACAGTTCCTACCCCAAACAGAGAAGTAGTATGTGGTAATGAAAGTTAAATCAGATGGAAGATCTTAAATGGGCATTTGGGTTCTTTTATGATTCAGTCTGCCCCATCTGTTCCTGCTATGGAAAAACCATTGGAAGTATTCAAAAAGATTTACAAGAAGGTGAATATCCTACACTATTAATACAGGTTTAACCTGTATTTCTTACTCTGATTTTGAGTTTGACTTTACTGCTATCCTCATTCTTCTCCAGTATTTGACCAGGTTCTAGTGGGGACCCCAGTGGTGTATCAGCCTTCCTCTTCACTCCCTGCTGATGAGCTGACATATTACATGATGCTTCCTTGGCAAGGTGATCATCTTCCTGCGGCAATATTCAAGATCAAAATTAGATTTCTGAAGACAAGTAGCTCATATTATAGCTGAACACTAATAGCTACAGCAACCATGCAGATTAGAGCATGCCCAGTGCTTAAAAATTATCAGCAATGGGCTTAAAATAAACTTCCCCTTTTCCTGTCTGCTAGTCTTTTTGGGGGGAGATCAGAGGTATATAAGTGAACTTCTAGAGCTTTCCCAAAAGAGTATATTTTGGTGTCATTTTCTCCCTTCTCCTGAAGACTCCAAGAATGAATGTAACACATATGGGCAAGAATTATAAACATTATTTGTTTCTACAAGTTCTAAGTATTCAGATTTGAAAGAGCATTTTTGTGAGTCTCATTTTTTCCTATTGAAAGATCTTACTCCTTCATAATCCAAACTCTAGAATACATTTCAAATTTACAACAAATACATACAATCACATTCCAGGAAATCTAGGTGAATAAATAAATTTAAAATGATTATCACTAACTACCATTAAGAGAATCTCAGTTTTCAAGTGTCAAAACACCAGTAGGGAATTGCCAGGCAAGTAATCTGGTCTAAATATTGGCGAAAAATGAAGCATGAATTATTGGGAACATTTTGGTATTAATATGAAAATCGTTTCAGGAAAACTTTCTTTAAATTATAGTAAAATGATTATGTATCCTAAAGGTCTTTTTATAAAAAGTCTGGTAATTTTATAATGCACAGCTAGAAATAAAAGCTTTTTAAAAGGCAAACACAGACACACGTACATAAATAAAACAGTAATGCAAAATCTCCTCCCAAATCAGCAGCTTACTCATTTACCTGACCAGTCATTGCTATTTATTTGATAAGCATTTGTCAGGCACTTATCATATGCTTAGAATTGTGCTATGTATGATACAGAGAAGCAAAAAAACAAAACAAAAAACAAAACAGAACAAAAAACCCATAAAATAAAAAACAAAAAAACAGGTAGAGCCCCTATGTTCAAATAGTTTGCCAACAGCATATATGGACAAGATTAAATATTCATTTCGATTTTCTGCTACTCAAGGAAGAAATTCAACACTCCAGTACAAAAACATGATGTCACCACAAAAGGAGTCAATGGACTGGCAGCACATCATTTGTCATGTGCAGCTATGTAGTTTGTCAGAAGCATTTTATAAACTGTAAAGTACTAAACTACTGTCAGCTAGTTGTTTGTTTTTTAAGTGCACATGAAACTTAGTGGCTTTAAAATTTGCCAGTCAAAACAGCAATTCTCTTCTCTAGATAGCTCTATATAATGAAACTACATCTTCATATAATACATTGGATTCTTACAGGGTTCTGAAATCCAACTAGCTGTGCGTGACTACTTGGATTAATCGCGGCTTCTTGGTTGCCTGCTATGGCCTCTGGAATTATGGTCGGATTCAAGACAGCTTTTTTCTCTTTTAGATTAAGAACCAACCCAAGCTCTGGTAAGGGCAAGCAGGAAGGTCTACTGAGGCCAAAAAGTGTGAAGTACAAGTCCACAGCACCACACCGTAACCTCCAGTCATGTGAAGTTCCTAAGAAGTAAATAATAAAGAAATAAGTCAATATGTACTCTTTTTAAAAGTTTTTTTTTAAATTTTTATTTATTTATGATAGTCACACACACAGAGAGAGAGAGAGAGAGAGGCAGAGACATAGGCAGAGGGAGAAGCAGGCTCCATGCACCGGGAGCCCGACATGGGATTCGATCCCGGGTCTCCAGGATCACGCCCTGGGCCAAAGGCAGGCGCTAAACCGCTATGGCACCCAGGGATCCCAATATGTACTGTTAATCATAAATTTTTTACTGCTCCAGAACCTATACAGAGGAAAAGGATTATGATGTCAAGGGGCTATCTAATGACCTAGGCTGAACGGGCAAACCTTCTACTCTAAAGATGCATCTTATCTTAACATAGATACTTAGAAATTGTTATAGAAGCAGTAAATGAAAAGTATTTTTCATTTTTAAAAAAGATTATTTGAGAGAGAAAGAGAGAGAGCGTGCACATGTGTGTGGGGGAGTTGGAGTGGGGACTGGGGGAGTGGGAGACAGCATCTAAAGCAGACTCTGTGCTGAGTGTGGAGTTCATGTGGGGCTTGATCTCTCAACCTTGAGGTCATGACCTACGCTGATATCATCAAGAGTTGGCTTTACTGACTAACCACCCAGGTGCCCCTGGAAGCAGTATATAACAATGAATAACTAATTATGTTTATAATTGGAAAAAATGTTATTACACCATTTTTTTTTTTTTTTTAAGATTTGAGAGAGAGCAAGCGAGTGAGGGGTGGGGGCAGAGGGAGAGGGAGAGAAGCAGACTCCCTGCTGAACACAGCCCGATGCAGGACTCTATCTCATGACCCTGAGATCATGACCTAAGCTGAAAGCAAGAACTGGATGCTTAACCAACTGAGCCATCAAGGCACCCCCATTATACCATTCTTCTTAGCAAATGAATGTTAGATATCCACTAAAACTTTAATAATCCAAAAACAGTATTTTTTCTGACTTTAAATCTTCCTTTAAATTCTTCCTCCTTGGTAACTACTCCATTCATTCTGTTCATCTTGTCTGATCTTCTTAAATAGTCCATTAGGAAGACAGCACTCCATGAGCCTTTATGAACTTTACCACCTGAAACAAATTCTGTCGAATTTATTACTTTCAGATTTTAAATGTGGTAAGAAACCCTACAATTACTTAAAATAACAGGATTCAAAACTTTTATTGAGGAGGAGAAAAACGTTTTGGTAAATGTCTTATATTTGCGTTGCTCTACTAGATATTTGTTTAAAAAATAAAAATAAAAGGAAAAGGCAAACCCCAGAGATATCAACAGCTGGTAAAAACATACTGACAAGAAGACTGAATGATTCGTGTACAAATTTGGTTTAAAGTAGTTGAGATATTAGAGGCAAATTCTTTCAATTTCTCTGATTAATGTCTTTTTCATTTCCAAAATAAGGGTCTTGATCTTAGATTATACCTTATCCTATATCAATAGCAGATCAGAGAGCAAATCAATAGAGTTCTTTCTCACTTTCCTTTTTTTTTTTGCCAACAGAACACTCCAGGTAGATATTGCCATCGAATGGAACTGATTGACAGGATGAAATCTGTCACCTAGGGCTAGAGAATTGCTATGGTTTCTGGGCAAAATTTAAAATGATGTACAGAATTTAAAACAAATGAAAGTGACACATATATTCTTCTGGGTAAGAAAAACCTTACAAATACTTAATTGTGACCAAGAACTGTGATTTCAAAAGAGGACCATAATGCTTAAAAAGGAGAGACAAAAGGGAAAGAGGTTGCTACAGCAAATTTTAGACAAAATAGTATTAATATTAAGCTTTGTGGTTCTCAACAAATGTTAGAATGAATAAATAAACTGTCACCAATCAAACAGTAATTCCAACGAGACATATCCCAACAGGTTAAGTAAATGTGACGTAAATACATGAGAGGAATCCTATATTCAGGATTGAATTCAATCCTATATTCAGTCTGTATAAATACAGACTTCATACTATATACCACGCCGCACGAGGTACCTTATATGCTTTGGAACAGCTATCATCAATCCTACGTGAGACATCTTCAACCATGCTATTGTGTGGTAAGGTAGCAGAAAGATAAAGAGTTCGTGAGAAGGATGAGGTTTTTGTCACAATAACTACAGAGAAACTAGACATGGGAACAGTATAGACTGAAAAGTAAGGATTTTATTGGAAATCCATTTCCTTCTCTGGAATATGCAGATCTGGACATTTTAATGGCCTAACATGGCTTAATTTTATCCACTACTCTCCTGGTCAAAGCACTTTGCGCATGTAAGTTCACAAAGAACAGGTATCAGATTCCTGAGCCTTTTATTACAAAGGCTAGATGCGCTCAGAGCTCTGAAGGAGGGAGGGAATTCTGCCAGAGCACTAGCACTACCTACTCATGGGTGTTGCAAGAAAAGGAGTGAATCTTAGGCATTTTATCAGTAAAGAAAACTGGAACGGTTTAGGGTACATTTACACTGGAAGAAAAGTTAACCTTAAAGATTGTTATCACCTAATTATGTCTGCTGCAAATAACCACCTTGAACTGTGTTGTAGATGACATCAAAACCAGTAAGGCAATTAAGTGTGAATTCCTCAAAGTTTAAAAAAAAATTATTAGCAAATGGAAAATGTACATTTTGATGAACATCAAAATTTTGTTTTTTGTTTTTCTGTTTCTTTAAAGTCAGCTGAAGGATGATTATGTAGCATAGTGAAGGCTGCTAAATGCACTGAACTAGAATGAGAATTTTTTTTAACTTTTTATTTCTACTTGGTCTTTTTTCTTTTGTTTTGAACATTTTATCTATGTCAAAAAGAGAGAGCACATGTGTGCCCATGAGCAGTGGGGAGGGGCAGAGCGAGAGAAAGAAGCATGCTCCTTGCTGAGCAGGAAGTGAGACCAGGCACTCGATCCCAGGACCCTGAGATCATGAGCTGAGCTAAAGGCAGATGCTTAACCAACTGAGCCACCCAGGTGCTCCATGGTTTGTTTTGTTATGTTTTGTTTTTGAAGATTTTGGTAGATTTTTAACTTGGATGGAGGAATGAAAATCGTTTTGTTCCTGAGAAAAATTACTGATAGTGTTTTTTCCCCTCAAAGAATTGATCTGTAAGTATTAAAATTTAGGGCTGATAAAAGGGAGCTAAAAAAATGAAAAGCAGTACCTCCTATAAAAATTATAAAAGGGAAAAAATCAAAGCTCCATTACATTTCAAAATCATGGAACAAAAATCTTAAAAAATGGTTGTTATTATTTATAGTGCAATTAAGTTGAATGGTAAAATGGGGAAAGCAGTTCTGCTAAATTAGTTAGCTCTGTGATCTTGGGCAAGTCAGGCACTTGGGCCCTAAAATGAGAGCATGGATCTGAGGTGATGCTTAAGATTCCCCTCAGGTCAAAAATTCTAATATCTCAAATCAATCAATTCCATTAAAGAGAGGCTCTGAAACAGCTCCTGGTTTCTACCCTCAGTTACAGATTTTGAAGACTGTCTTCTAGCTTAAATGACCCCAATCACTTAAGTGGCAATGAATGCTCATATATATGAAAATATACAAGGCATTATTCTCTCAAGTCAAACGCTGTCCATCCTGTCCTCACAAGCAGTTATACTTTGGGACCCACCTTGTTTACTTGGAACAGAAGAACACTCATGAAGAAAGTAGGAAACCTAGTATTGATACTCTACAAAAATCACGAAGTATCTAGAGACAAATCCCCAAAATAGAAAATCCGATCCTAAAAGGATCATCTCTTCATTTTTTGAAGTAATCTCTATTAAAGCTAATCAAGCCAAAAACCTGATAAGAAGAAAGCTCACTTTGAAAGCCACTGTTTCCAAGACATTTTTCAATAAACCCAGCATTTCTTATTGATGAAAAAAGCTTGGGAATTTGAACAGAGTTGAGCCAGGCAAACAACAACTGCCATAGGGCAGCTGTGTCCTGATCTCTCTCCATGCATACAACACTAAGTACAAACATTTCACTCACATCCACGTGTGTGTATACATATGTAATTTCCTACAAAAAATATATAGTAATACGTTTTCATTCTCTTCACCACTCTTCTTCTTCCTAAAAAGGATTGTTTGGGAGGAAAAGAACCAGAAGGCCAGAACTCTGAAATCTTCTGGTGTTAATATCAAAACTGTCTATCTTCTAACTCTGAAACCTAGCAAATTCCACCAAACTGATTTAGAAGTTGTCTTTCATTCTACCCCCTAGAGTATAGTTATATACTTCTAAACACTAAAAAGTATGATGTAAACAGCCCTCAATGTCCTGAGCAATTTTATAAACGCTTTCGTGTTATCCTTACAGTAATATGGTAAACAATGAAAAGCAGTTAGGGAGTAAGGGCTAAGATTTCTTCCATAATGATATATAATCTCTTCAAAGCCAGTCTCTATCTTGAGAAATGAAGAAACACTGTTAATCAGGTAAGACCTGATAAAGTACTTATGTTTTAAATGGAAAAATAAAAATTCCAAGTACTAAGTTCTTAATTTTTAAATGTATTTTTTAAATGTATTTTTAAAAATTATTATAATGTTGGTCTATAATTCAGTATCTTACGCAGAGCTATAAAAGGTAGGATTCTCATGTATTCTGAGTTTTTTTTTTTAATTTCATTCTTTTTTTATTTTTTTAAGATTTTATTTATTTATTCATGAGAGACACACAGAGAGAGAGAGAGATGCATAGACACAGGCAGAGGGAGAAGCAGGCTCCATGCAGGGAGCCCGACGTGGGACTCGATGCCGGGTCTCCAGGATCACACTCCAGGCCAAAGGCGGCGCTAAACCACTGCGCCACCGGGGCTGCCCTGTATTCTGAGTTTTAAAACAGTTTTCTCCGGGAAAGGAAAATCATTTCTTTCTGTGTGGAAAAAATGTATATACAGCTAATAGAAGAGAGCCAGGTCCTAACTCCACTTGTTCCTCACTGTATGCAGGATAAACTGCCAACTTCTGAGGGTCCTTCACTTTTCATCCTAATCTATTTTTCGAGATAACACTGTCAAACCCCTTTTTAGAACTTGAGGCTTTTATATATAATTCTCTTTAATTCTCTTACCTAAAATGTCTTCTGTGGCATACTCTCCCACTCCTTAAGAGCTAGCTCAAATGTCACTATCCCACGAACATTCTGCCATTCTCTGCAGGGTTCATGGTTCTGTTCTTCATGTTTCTAGAGTACTTTTCTCTTTATTTCAGTAACTACCTGTTTGTAGTGTAATTCTTATGCACACAAAACATAGTACAGTGACAAACTGGAGGTGCTCAAGAAATAAATGGTGAATAAACGAACACCTGAAGCTTTAAAAAGAACTGCCCATGAATAATGTGATACTTGTAATTAAAAATAAAACTATTTAAGATTCTTAAGCAACTAGGGGACAAAGACCATATAATATGAAAGAGGTTTCTCTTAAAAATGCTTATTCTTTTTGAGGAGCATTACTCTTTAAAAGCTGTGTAAGATTATGAAACTGAGGGACAGAAGTTATACAATTACTTAGCATCACAATGCTAGTAAATAAAATAATTTTTTAAGAAGAATCAGACTTGGTATTTAGTTGTAATTTAGTAACATGCGTACAGGAATGAATCTCAACTGCTCTCTCACCATCTCCCTGGCACAGTTGATCTTTTAAGTAAAATAAATTTACCTTTTAATTTAATTTTATTTTTTTTTAAGATTTATCTATTTATTCATGAGAGACGCAGAAAGAGAGAGGCAGAGACACAGGCAGAGGGAGAAGTAGGCCTCTCAAAGGAAGCCCAATGTGGGACTTGATCCTGGATCCTGGGATCACGCCTTGAGCTGAAGGCACATGCTTAACCGCTGAGCCAGCTAGGCATCCCTTTTAATTGAATTTTAAACCAAAATCAGTATTACAATTTCAACACATCAGAGCCATAAAGCAAATTTTCTTTAAATATATACATTTACAAGTCAACTGGAAAAGACCAAAAATTCAATTGAATAAAAATGGCAAAGAATATGAATGACCCACAAAAAAAAAGGAACTACAGCTCCAATATGTGAGAAGCATGATGATATCATTACTCTGTTAGTTTAAGAACATTTTGGGCACTTAATATGAACTAGATACTGTGCTTCACAGATGGTAACTCTCACTGAATTTTCATTTGCAGAGGCAGGCATCATCATCTCCATTTCATAAATGGAGATTCACAGGCTTAGACAAGTCACACCTTGTAAATCATTCAGCTGCGACTTGCCTCTCATCCAATTGGTTCCGGAACCTATACTTAGGAGCACTAGGCTATCCTGTCTCTTGACTTCACCCGAATAAAGTGAATTCAAACTGTTATGAGATATCATGGTGTCCAGTGTGCAGAACAGCAACATACACTGCTTCTGAAAGGATACACAGTAAACTGGTTGCCCCCTGGGAAAGGCCACTAGGTAGTGAGGGAAAATAGGTGAGAAGAACTATTTTTCAACTCTCTGTAATCGTCTGATATAAAAATAACAACTTTGCAGGTCCATGTTTATAGCTCTTTAAACATTTGGGATATTTCCACATAAATCAGTATTTTTGTTTCCTCAACCACCTTGTGAGGGAAAGTGAGTGAATATATCCTCAATAAATGTCACCATGCTCACCATTGTAAAGGCAGATGTGATAAAGTATCCTTCTTAAAAAAAATTGGGCACAAAAATTAACCATAATTCTTTACTGAAAATCTGTTGTAAAATGGAAGTATTCCAATAATAAAATTTTCAAAAAATTCCTACCAGAGTTCATAAGTTTCCAAAGTTGATCTACCAAGGCTTCATTGCATAACGGAGACTCCATGTTCTTAGTAAATGGTGGGTTCTTAGTCAACATGTTTAGAATCTTATGTCTGAAAGATAAAGACAAATCAAACTTTTGCTGACCATGAAATAAAAACATTTGAAAATTGTATCATCTCTTCTTAGATTTATCTTTGTGTTTAATTTCACTTCAAAAGATACTATTTTACACATCCTAAATATTTACCATTGTTTTTTCACTAAAAAGATTCTAGTGGGTTTGTTCTTTCTAAAATTACCTTAATGTATAATGAGGTCTTTAAAAACCTGATTCTATGTATTCCTAACCACCCTTTGCCATCCCATTTCTATAATGAATGTTTTATTCTCCTTAGGAAAAAAATTTTTTAAAAGATTTTATTTATTTATTCATGAGAGACACAAAGAGAGGCAGAGACATAGGCAGAGGGAGAGCAGGCTCCCTGCAGGGAGCCTGATGCGGGACTCAATCCTAGGATCCCAGGACCATGACCTGAGCCGAAGGCAGAAGCTCAATCACTAAGCTGCCAAGGTGCCCCTCCTTATAAAAATTTTTAAAGACAGGTCAGTAAATACAAAAATCTTACAATGGGGTAAAAAAAAATTACATATGAACCAAGAAGTCTATACTGAGGTAATAAAATGAATATAAACTTCCTATTATAGTATCTTCATGAAGCATGGAAATGTGCAGAAGCATTTAAAATATGGAGACTAAAAAGAGGTTTCTTCAAAATAAGCTGAAGTTTAGAGGAGTTAATTAGTAAAAGTATCCTCATGGAAAGTAACAGTTAAAGTCCACTACTGGGAGTTATCTCCTCTGAGAGGCCGGCCACCTGAACACTTCCGGAGTCTTCTAAAAATAGGGCAATGTGAGCAAACAAAATTTGAAAGAGAAAATGTCCAATGGTTTGAGTAGGAGATGCCAGAGAAAGAGGATAGAGGAAGAAAAGGAAAAGCAAGGAGGCTATTACGGTAGTAGTCTAACATTTAGTACAGGGATAAGAGCCAGGCCCAGGCCTAAGAGATTCAAGACCACAGAATAATGGCATGCTTGCATAGAGAAGAAACTTAGGCTGTAATTATAAATGAGATTAGCAAAACCTTAAAGGTAAACCCAGGCAGGTTTTATATTTAACTGTTGGTGGAATGGCATAGGATTTGTACTTGATGAAGAGTTGGGAGGAAAGTGGAACTACTAGGTTGCAGATTAAGATACTTAACCTCCTTTGGCTTCAATTTTGTCTGTGAAACTGAAAGATGTGGACTCTCACTTTAACTACCTTTTGTGCTTTTGTTCTTTGAAATTTCAAAACTACTGAAGAGCCATGCAAACAAAAAGTGAAATGGAGCTATAGATGTAATATACAGATAGGTAATATGAAGGAGGATACCTATCTTCATGGATATTTCCTATCAATTTTTTGTACCTTTATAAATAAATGCAATTAGTCCTTAAAGATCTCAAAAATCTATCTATAAGAATAGATCAATATTACAGGTAATAATCTTTAAGAATATGGATGAGTTTATTCTTTAGACCACGTAAATGTTGTTATACTTTTAGCTTGCATTAAGGAAAGTTTCTTATTTGGCTGCTTTCCCAGTTACCCCAATTACCAAAGTAGTAGGGTCCAATTAATAAAGCTTCATGGAGTTTACCCAGATCATTAGAAACTCTATGGAGCCGTAGCAGTGAACTATAAAGAGTGCACTGAGGATATCTCTGAAATGATCTTTAAAAGAGCAATGAGGGATCCCTGGGTGGCGCAGCGGTTTGGCGCCTGCCTTTGGCCCAGGGCGCGATCCTGGAGACCCGGGATCGAATCCCACATCAGGCTCCCGGTGCATGGAGCCTGCTTCTCCCTCTGCCTGTGTCTCCGCCTCTCTCTCTCTCTCTCTCTCTCTCTGTGACTATCATAAATAAATAAATAAAAAAAAAAATTAAAAAAAAAAAGATTTTAAAAGAGCAATGATAATCAGTGCATGTATTACTATTATCACATTAAACATTTCTTCAAATTTTGTTTTTCTCTAAAGTTTAGATGATAGAAGAAAGGATTTTACATAGAAATACTTATAAATGACTAAATATCCAAAGCGATACTCAGAGGAGATAAAGTTTAAGGGAAAACAATGAGAATCTCACAGTTTTACAGAGAGGAAGCATAAAAATTCAGAATAAGCATATGCTTCAGACAACTGGAACAGACCTAAAGCAAATCCTGAGAAAACCATAGATTTATACATTTGCTGCTATAAACAGCAGGAAAAACATCATAGTATTTCCCTAAGCAGTTGAGAATTTCCTTGGTAGGCCAGTCCAATCTACTGTCAATCACTACCAATAAGAAACTCAAATCAAACCCCAAAAATGCTCAAAAATCTCTCATGAGAAAAAGCACAAAATGTATGTGTATCTCTTGAGGGACTGATATACTATGATCATATGTATACTTAATTCTAAAACCACAATATAATTCCATGTCATCATTAAAACAATCCTATCCATTCTAAAGAAAATATAATTAATAGTTATTCCTATCAATATAACAAATATATTCATGGATAGTAATACCTGGAAGCAATAATCCAAAATGTTACATGTTTCCGGTTGAAATAATTATAAACTATTTTTAAGTTTTCTTCTTAACGTGATTTTGTTACTTTCCAAATTTCTGAGTATTGTAAAAAGTCATGCTCTGTGATGAATCACTAAATTCTACCCCTGAAACCAATAGTACACTATATATTAACTCGAATTTAAATAAAATCTTGAAAAAAAGAAAAAAGTCATGCCCACTGAAAGGAAACTGTAATTTTCAAAAAATGTAAATTTTGTTTTAGTTTAAAAATAGGACACCTAGATATATTTATTGAAAAACTATGCACTTAGATTTTTTTCCTTTTTCCTTTTTTAGATCATTTCTCTATCTTATCATACATGTAAAATGAACAGTGAACTTTATGAAAAGTGTTAGTAATCTGTCAGGTCAATATACAGGTTAACTAAAGTGCATTTATTTAAATTCTCAAGATATCATCATGAAGAACTAATCTATAATCTGAAAATCTTCTATTGAGAGAAAACCATACAAATAAGGTAGACAATTCTATTATTATATTTAAAACAGCAACCCAACATGAAAGACTGAGAACTCCCCCAAACATTTCAAAATAAACACATTAAAACTTTTTTCTGTATACAGTTGTCAACAGAGATAAAATCACTTCTCTTTAACCACTTCTCTTTAACATATGAAAGAAGTTAAAAATATGTATGACTAGGAAAAAAGCCCTACATGATTAGATGAAAAAGGAAAAAAATTGCATTTAATCACTGTTTCTCTTGTATTGAACCATGAATATATAAGGCACCATGCTATGTTCTAGACATACAGTGACAAAAGGAAACATGTCCCTGTCTTTTTGGAACTTATATTCTCTCATGGGGGAGATAAAGATAATCAAATAGTTCCAGTTATAAAATTAATACTTATATATAGGAAGTATTTTATTTCAATATAGGAAAAATTGTAGGATTTTTATGGACGATTATGACTTCAGAGACGGTATCTAGTACAGGGAATCAAGGAAGCATCCCTACAGAAACAATGTTCAAGTTCAGCGCTAAAGAATCAAGGAATAATTACAGGTAATTTGGGTTTTTTTTCCTCCAGACTTTAAGGTTTCACCCTAAAATTCTTCAGAACTTTATTCAACTCTACCAAATTACTCTACCAGTAATTGATATATATATATAATAATAAACACAGAAAAGGAAAATCAACATATATTTTTAAAATTTAATTCCTATTGGGGGGCCCGGTGGCTAAGTCAGTTGAGCATCCAACTTTTGATTTCAGCTCAGGACATGATCTCATGGATTGTGAGACTGATGAGCCCTGTATCAGGCTACACACTCAGCAGAGAATCCACTTGGTGATTCTCTTTCTCTCTCTCTCTCTCAAACAAGTAAATTAATCTTAAAAAAAAAAAAAAAAAAAAAAAAAGGTCTTATTGAAGGCTATTTTATCATTAGGAGTTTAAAAAACAACCAAGGGTCATAAAAATAAAATGCTTGTGTTTGGGGTAGGAGAGACTAATGCCACTGATTTTAAGAGAGATACCAATGCTTACCCATCTTTAAGACTAAGAATTCTATCCAATCAATACAGCAAAATACGGCAGATCTATATTATGGTTACTTAATGAGCTTGAGAAAAAGTAACAGACAGGTTGGTGATTGCAGGGGAGGGGGGCAAAATGGGTGAAGCAGGCCAAAGAGCACAAACCCACAGGCATGTGATGTACATCACATGGTGACAACAGTAATATTGTGTTGCATATTTGAAAGTTTTAAGAGAACAGATCTTAAAAGTGCTCATCACAAGAAAAAAGTGTGTAACTATGTATGGTGATGGCTGTTAAGTGAACTTATTGCCTTGTTGTGCTGACAATTTCCCCCATACAAACTAATACTGAATCATTGTGTAGTACACCTAAAACCAACATAATATGGTAATTATACCTAAAAGAAAGAGAGAAAAGAAAAAAAAGAGAAAGCGTAATGACGGAAACAAAGAGAAAAGGACAGAGTTCCTACATAGAGCACAAAAAAACGAAGAAGAATGGACAGGTGTCTCAAGATACTAAGAAATATGCACACATGTTAACTGTTACATGGTTAACACTTCTATCCTCTGACGATTAACATTAAAATTTTTAAAGACATGCTAAATTTTTTAACTATAAATAGAACTGTGGGCCAGTTGAGTAAGTACAGACTAAGAGGTTTCCCACTGATGAGATCAATGAATCACATCAATTAAAAGTGTCAAATATAATCATGAACTGTATCTTTAAATACATTCAGTTTAGATTATAACAATCCTCTTGAAATCTGAAGGTTATTAATAGTTCTACAACAGAAATTCAAAAACAGTCATTTAGACTATATAGTATATAATTCAGAAATATAGAAACTTCAAATATTACATAGTATTATAATCTGCTAAAACGGTCTTCAAAAGACAGTTCCATTATCTCAGAAATACATGCCTTAATATTAGTTCTGATGTTATGAACTGAAAACATAAATGAAAACATGATATGCTTTGTTCATAATGTATTTATAATTTCTGTTCCTATTTGCTATCAGTAGGATCTTATAAACTTTCAAATGCATGAACTCTGTCAGGTAAGAATGAAACTGGTTTCCTGCCTATTCTTTTTTAAATGAATATGTACCTCAGAATGGATGATTATGAGCTTTTTGTCCACATCAATCTTATCTTTAGTACACATCAATCACGAAGAAAAATTATTTAAAATATGATTCACATCAAATATTCACAACAAAACTTTGTATAAAGATATGTATATAATAGGCATCATTTAAAACACTGAAATGGTTAGAGTGGGGGTTAAGGTAGAAAGAGACAGACAAACAGAAAACACTGAAATAAGGACACTTAACCAAGAACTCACTGCTACAACCAACCTGAAAAACTACGGCTGATCAAAGACAATGTCTTTCTTTATTAGGGAACTGTAATCTCTTTTGTGGACTCTCATGCCCAAATGCACTTCAATAAGGTTAGAGGGCAGTTTGCCTGTATGCCTTTTTAGAAGAAAACAACTATCTATCAACTTATGTGTAAAGCTGAGAACAAGAATTCTAAAGTTGAGTACAACAAATGTTCTTGTTTTTGTTGGATGACTAATATCTAAGTTACCCACAATTTAAATTTTACTTTATGAAGTTATAATAACCTTAAATCAAATGAACAAAAATTTAAGTGTCTAATATATAGCAAGAAAGACAGAAATGGTAAAAAAATTTAATCCTATTCAAATACACTATAAACCTACTTTGCAAAAGAAAGCAGAAGTGAAGGAAATGAAGACTAGAATATAAAAATGAAAACTGAGTCAGGACTGGGATTTTCTTCTATTTATTACCCTTATTTTCTACATTTAAATCTTCCATTATACTTTTTAAATCCTAAGTCTATGCATTAATAATTGAGATTTTTATAGGCGATAGAAAGCAACAAATAGGATACACCAAGACCCTTCTCTCAATGACTTTTAAAATAGACTGAATGAATCAATATAGATGTAAATATGGATATATAAGGGATGTCCATGTACACTGCCAACTGTTATATAAGCTTTTCTTTAAATTACAATGGAAGTTGTATATAAAATTGCAGGGAATAAACGTTGCTTATTAACAATGTATTTTTAAAAATGTCTTTCCAAAGGCATACCCAATTTTTTAAAAGATTTTATTAGAGAGAGAGAGAGCATGCAGGAAGGGAGCTGGGGAGGAGAGCAGGGAGAGAGGACAGAGAAGTAGACTCCCTGCTGAGTGGAAAGCCCAACATGGGGCTTGATCCCAGGGCCAAGATAACGACCTGAGCCAAACAAAGGCAGACACTTAATTGAATGAGCCACCCAGGTGCTCAGGCATACTCAATTTTTTAAAAAGCACCTAAAAAAAGAATATTAATAAACATATAACATATTTCTCCATTTTTAAAAAAAAGATTTTATTTATTTATTCATGAGAGATAGAGAGAGAGGCAGAGACACAGGCAGAGGGAGAAGCAGGCTCCATGCAGGGAGCCCGATATGGGACTCAATTCTAGGACTCCAGGATCTTGGCCTGGGCCAAAGGCAGACAGATGCTCAACTGCTGAGCCACCCAGGCGTCCCAGTATTTCTCTATTTTTAAAAATAAATACTTGTTCCATGCATAATCTTCCAAAGTTATTCAGTTTACTTTAGGACTTGAAAAATCAAAATATTATAGCACAGAAACTAACCTTACATAGGGTACAGGGTCATTCTGAATCATATTAAGTAGCCATTGCAGTTCTTCGTAACTCCTGTCCACTGCAAATAAATAAATATATTTATTTTTAATTATAACAAATGAAATAACAAGTGACAAGGAGGGATTTACACTTAATATTTACAGCTATGCCTTAGCTGTATTTCAAGTCATAGTTGAAGGCTGTAGGCAACTTCTTACATTTTTTATGGAATAGGCCACTCTGTAAACTTCATTGGTATTATGATATACATACAGCCAAAACATAAAACAGGACCAAGTCCCTATTTTTCACTAATGCTCAAATTCATGACAAACACAACATAAAGCAAATTATGATTTATTAAGAACCCTAGAGATAAGTAACTATAAATGGACAAAATATTTAAATAAAATTGTGTTTCTAGATGCTTAAATCAAATTAATAGGAAAATACGATACTTATTGGTACTTCAAATATATCATAGTATATATACAAAATACTGTTTTTACCCAAGTGGTAAGAGTAAAGAGCAGCCTTAACTTTTCAACACAACATAGCATAGTGCTATAAATATAAATGACCTGAATAAAATCACTCATTAGCAATTTCTATTCACGTTTTGACAAGTTTATGCTTTTAGGATTTGAATAACTGTATTATCAGAATTTTATTTCTGACATCTTCCATTGTTTCACTTTCTAATGACCTAGATTAGATTCATGGATAATACTGAAGAACCTCTCAATTACACTTAAATTCTTCGGGAAATCATAATATTAGCATTTTATTTCATTACAGATAATACTAATTCATGAAATCTTCATATTTATGTGACAGTAAACATCATTCATGTATCTTGAGAAAGAAGGTTGGCAATACTGGCCATATTTGGTAAATCTTAGGACTTCTAGATTTGACAAGTTGGTAAAATGTCAAAACAAAACAGGAAACTTGATGGAGTTACATTTTTTTTACTTGACAAAAAGTTCATTTAAAAAAAAAAAAAAAGAAGGGCAGCCAGGGTGGCTCAACGGTTTAGGTTTAGCGCCGCCTTTGGCCCAGGGCCCGATCCTGGAGACCCAGGATCGAGTCCCACGTCAGGCTCCCTGCATGGAGCCTGCTTCTCCTTCTGCCTGTGTTTCTGCCTCTCTCTCTCTCTCTCTCTCTCTCTCTCTCTCTGTGTCTCTCATGAATAAATAAAATCTAAAAATATAAAATAAAAAATTAAAAAAAAAATTTTTTATATTTAAAATTTTTTTTAAAAAAAGAAGAAATCACTTTTCACTGCCATTTCTTAAAAGAATTGTTACCCTGAATAAAAAACAGTAAATAACAGTCCTTTCTGAACTTAGTCCAACATATATAATATACACACTATTTTGTTCTTATCCTTTTATAATTTCTTAACTATACATAATATACATACTTCTATTGAAAATTACCAAAAAATTATAAAGATCTGAGATTTCTTCTAATATGTAAAAATTAACCATAATTATAGAACTTCCCTTACTTCATATGAGAACTATAACATACTCTAACTTTACTCCTCCCCTATTTTAGCATGATAGTCTAGAATTCTAGATGTAAATTAAATTATGTATTTTTTATATTTGCATATTATTTTTTTATTTTTAAAAATATTTTGCTTATTTGAGAGGCAGACAGAGCATGAGCAGGAGAGAGACAAAGGGAGAAGGAGAATGGAAGCAGACTCCCTGCTAATAAGCCAGGAGCCCAACTTGGGCCTGGATCCCAGGATCCTGAGATTATGACCTGAGCTAAAGTCAGATGCTCAATTGACTGAGTCACCGAGGCACACCTGAGTATTATTTTTTAAAGAATTATTTTTGATGGGCACTTGGGTGGCACAGTTATGTCTCTGACTCTTGGTTTTGGCTCAGGTCATGGTCTCAGGGTCATGAGACTAAGCTTGCACAGGGTTTGTGATCAGTGTGGAGTCTGCTTAAGATGCTCTCTTCCTCGGCCCCTCCCCCACCTCCACACACGCATGTGTGCTCTTTGTTAAATAAATAAATACATCTTGAAAAACAAAATAATTATTTCTGTATAACCATGTTATTAATAAATATTTAAGCTTAGTTCCTTTTTTTGACAGGCACAATCACTCATATTAGGTCATTCATTTCACACTTTCATCAATCTTTTTTTTTTTTTAAGATCTTATTTATTCTGAGAGAGAGCAAGTGAGAGACAGAGAGAACGCACAAGTGGGGGGCGGGGAGACAGAGGGAGGAGCAGACGCCCCACTGAGCAAGGAGCCTGATGCAGGACTCAATCCCAGGACCCTGGGATCACCACCAGAACTGAAGGCAGATGCTTAGCCAACTGAGCCACCCAGGTGCCCCACTTTCATCAGTTTTTTTTTTTAAGATTATTTATTTATTTATTCATAGAGACACAGAGAGAGAATGAGAGGCAGAGACACAGGCAGAGGGAGAAGCAGGCTCCATGCAGAGAGCCTGATGCAGGACTCGATCCAGGGTCTCCAGGATCATGCCCTGAGCTGCAGGCGGCGCTAAACCACTGCGCCACCGGGGCTGCCCAACTTTCATCAGTCTTGGGTTATTATTTGATTCACTTCTAGGTCAGCTGAAGATTCTTTAAGAATTTTGTTTTAAAGAATGTTACACAGCAGATGTACTTCTAAATCTTTAAGGCTACATGAGTGACAACCTGGTAAAAAAGGAAAGGTAGGATCATAGTTTTCCCTAAACATTAAGTCAACCATTTGTTCATTGGTTTTTGAACTTTTCATGTTCTGAGGAAGTCACAGGCCACATTATTCTTTTATCTTGTACAATAAATGGGTTCTGATATTCCCAGGAACTTACATCTTTTTTTCCCTCAAACTTAAAATTTTAAATTTTATCAGACTATTAAGAAGTTTCATTTTATTCTTTCAAAGTATTCTATATTTCTTAGATTATTGCTTATATTCTACCTGCTCTATTCTTCTTGACTGATTTTTAATATTTTCATCTCTTTTTCTGTCTTTTTTTTAATGCTTTTAATATGTAATATTCGCTTAGTCATTTTCTAGCCTTATTTTTTTCAAGTTCACGAAGCCTTTTCTAATCCTCATACTGAGGCTCCTGTGTATATATCTTGCTCTACTTTCAGATACAATTTTTTTTTAAAGATTTTATTTATTTATTCATGAGAGACACAGAGAGAGGCAGGGATGTAGGCAGAGGGAGAAGCAGGCTCCCTGCAGGGAGCTGGATGTGGGACTCGATCCTGGAACCGCAGGGATCACAACCTGAGCCAAAGGCAGATGTTCAACCACTCAGCCACACAGGCGCCTCCACAGATACAACTTTTTGAAAGGTGCAAGATGTTTTCTTGAGTTGTCAGTTAGGAATTTCCCAAAATCTTCAAGTTTTTAATAATACATAATTAAAGCTATAGAGTAACACACTGACTTCCTAGACAGACCAAAGATACCTACCTCTAATTTTATTCTTTTCTCTTTTTTCTTTTTCTCTTCTTATTCTTATACAAGTTCCAAATTTACCAAAATTTCTTTCAAAAGAATTTAAAATTTAAATACCTATGTTGTTTGTAATACAAAATCCCAATAACTAAAATGGCTTTAACTATTTAGTAAACATTTCCTTCTAAAATGATATGAGCATACACTTGTAAAGCATTACCTTTAGTATAATCAACAACTGCTTCCAAAGCGGCTATCCTAATGTCCACAAAATGGCCATACTCTGCATAAGATTTAAAAAGAGCTGGATCACTTGGCACATGTCCATTCTTTTGAAGCACTCGTATGGCTCTCAAACAACTAGGAAAAATAGTATTTACAGTTAACATTTCTATATAAGTATTTGAATCAAACTTGTTTCCCAGTCATTAGGAATCAATCTGTAACAGTAAACTGAAAAACTGAAGTGATTTGAATCCATCTTTTAATTTTGTAATATTAATTTTTTGTAATAATTTAGTCAATAATACACATGGAAAGTGAGAACTGATTATATGTGAACCAATGGATCAACTTTTTTTGGCAAACTTCTAAAGAAATAGAAGTTTTTGATAGTCACATACAAACAAGTTGATGGAAGTCATCTAAGTAAGAAGCTTAACAATAGAGATGTTTATACTATGTCCAATGGGATGAAAACATTTTGCAGATATCAGAAATAATGCTTATGAAGAAATTCTGATGACGTTTTTATGACATAAGTAGAATTATACACACAATATATATCACATAATCACATAATTAAAGATGTATATCTGTTACAAGAGGAAAAAATTTAGAAGGCCATTCTCCAAAATAGTAATACTACATCTGTAATGGTACAGTCATACAGGATTTAAATTTTCTCCTTTTACTTTACTGTATTTCCTATAATGAGAATAAATTTCTCCTATAAAAGCAAGTTAACTTTCATCATACCTGACAGTGATGGTATGTCTATAACTTGGAAGAAGTTTTTCCATATTCAAAAACCTGGTGATTTCTTCAAGAATGAGTCGCACATCTGGATTTAAGTTGTCCAAAGTTCGAACTTCATTGTTCACACTGACTGCAGGCGTAACAGAGTTGGCAAGGGCATCAATCATTTCAGCACGGTAATAGTTATCTGAAAACTAAGCCACAAATAATCACAAGAAAACAAAATTCACACTTCTATTAAAAATTAATATTTATAACTTTAAAACATAATTTATCTGAAAACATAAGCAAATTATCCAGTAATTATTTAACTATGTCTTTTGTGTAGTTATACATCGGGAAAAAGAAAGAGACTCACTAATTAGTAATACATTAGTTTACTCAACTAGTGTTTATTGCATGTAGGAGTAACCTATAGAGATTCCTCTCCAGGGAGGACCACAGTCCACAAACCCAGCTGGTAATGCATAGCTTGGAATCAGCTATTTAGCTCTACTCTCACATATAAATTTCTAACCAAGGCTCATCAGATTATTTGAGGAAAGCATCAACCTAACAAAGAAAGACCAGAACAAACAAAAGGAAAAAAAAAGCAACCTGGCGGAAAGAGTTTGCAAGGAAAAGAAAACCGGTAAGGAGGAAGAAAATCCAAAACCATCATGAACATTGTCTGAGAAATAACCACTGGTATGCCTTCCAATTGTAACATATTTTAAAAGAAAAAATATGCAGAGATTCAAAATCAAAATTAAATTGGAATACAAAATTGAAAAAAGTTCCCGAAATTCTAAGCAAAAAGGAAGATATAAAGTAGACTGAAAAGGAAACTAGAGGGCTGGTGTAGAAGACATACTCTCTTGTATAAATAAGAGATCTACCAAGAGAAACAGAGAAAACAGAAGAGACGACGATCCAAAAAAAATTTCTAAATCCATATTCCATTCAATTCCCAGAGAAGCAATTTATTGAATGGCAATGTAGGGTGGCTTGATTTAAACTCATCAGATCAGACCCTCTAGCCTGGGAATGTTGAAACACAGAGCAATTAATTTTATTTTATTTATTTATTTATTTTTTTAATTTTTATTTATTTATGATAGCCACAGAGAGAGAGAGAGAGAGAGGCAGAGACATAGGCAGAGGGAGAAGCAGGCTCCATGCACCGGGAACCCGACGTGGTATTCGATCCCGGGTCTCCAGGATCGCGCCCTGGGCCAAAGGCAAGCACTAAACCACTGCGCCGCCCAGGGATCCCCAGAGCAATTAATTTTATCATCAGTGTTGGGAATATGGTGTTGCAACACAAACTGTCAGGAGACGGAGGAGGAGGAGCACCTGCTGCCTGTGACTTCCAAGATGGAGGCAGAGCCTCACACTGCTGGTTATAGTAACAGAACACCTACACACACCTATGTTCAGACATGGGGCAGAAACAAGTAAGGCAAACAATAAACAAAATCAAAGAAAAAATACTCTACATGTTCACTATGGACCAAATTTTGTTTTTAAATCATTCTCATGATTGCAAAACTGATCACTAAAACTTCAGTCTCTAAATCCTAATCCTTCCCTCCGAAGCCAGAGAAAACAATCATGCATTTTTGTCAGGCGAATTTTGTTTTAACGGTGTGGCATTTATCAACCTTTTCTTTTCCAGGTTCTAAGTCTTTTTTTTTTTTTTTAAATTTTATTTATTTATTTATGAGAGACAGAGAGAGAGAGAGAGAGAGAGAGAGAGAGAGAGGCAGAGATACAGGTAGAGGGAGAAGCAGGCTCCCTAAGAGGAGCCCAACGCAGGACTCGATCCCAGGACTCCAGGATCATGCCCTGAGCTGAAGGCAGATGCTCAACCACTGAGCTACCCAGGCATCCCTCCAGGTTCTAAGTCTTGTTTTCAATTAAGAAAGACCAATTAAGAAAGAGTATTGAATTCCACACTTTGCCCAATTAAGGAGATGTTAAAAATTTTTAAAAAATATTTCCCACGGACTTCCAACTTCTTTTTGTCATTTAATGTTTTTTCTTTCTTCTTTCTTTCTTTTTTTTTTTTTTTTTAAGATTTTATTTATTTACTCATGAGAGACAGAGAGGCAGAGACACAGTCAGAGGGAGGGGTAGGCTCCCCGCAGGGAGCCCAAGGGATTCAATCCCCAGACCAGGATCATGCCCTGAGCTGAAGGCACTCAACTGCTGAGCCACTCAGGCATCCCTCATGTTTTGTATTTCTAATTTTACTTGTATAAAAACTGTCATTTCTTCTCATGTACTTTAAAAAATTTTATATCTAAGTAGTGAGACTTTAAAAGAAAAATCCCTTAACCAAAGCCTTCAGAAGTAAATAATTTGTGATTAAAAGTGAGGTACTTTAAAAGCAAACAGATAAACCAATCAATGCAATATTCTTAGGCCTCCATCTATTTTTTTTAAAAGGCTTTTTTTTTTATATTTAAAAAATTTTTTTATTTATTTATGATAGAGAGAGAGAGGCAGAGACACAGGCAGAGGGAGAAGCAGGCTCCATGCACCGGGAGCCCGATGTGGGATTCGATCCCGGGTCTCCAGGATCGCGCCCTGGGCCAAAGGCAGGCGCCAAACTGCTGCGCCACCCAGGGATCCCTAGGACTCCATCTAAACAGATCTGTTGTGCAAGTTTTAATACGTTAATCGATAAATCTTTAAATGACGACAAAGTTTTTTTTTCTCCCAATCACAATTTTTAGGAGCATAAGTCTTTGATATCAAACAGATGTGGGTTTAATGACTGGCTCCGCCACACATGTGACCTATTACCTGAGGTAAATCTTTATTAGCGTCTAGCTCCTCAAATGTAAACTGAGATAATAGGCTCTACCTTAGACGTCTGAGGAGAATCATGTTAGATTATGCATGTTTTAGTATAAGCCATGGAATACATACAAAAAAATAGCTATTTTATCATTACTACTGTTATTATTTGTATTTATTCCATCCTTTATATCTTCTAAGATTAATATGTCACCTATAGTTACTAACTATAACATCTGATTAGACATCAAAATTACAAGAAACTGAGTTTCATGTTCTGCAAAAATAATGAAGTGTAAAATTTAATAATCCATCAGTATGCACCTTACAGAACCATAAATGGTTCTGTATGATAGCATCATATAAAGTAGCATGGTATACTAAACAGATCACCACATAGATGGGTGGCAACAGCTCACAGAACAATTCCCAGATTACACTTCCTACGTAATTTTAAATTCTCAACCTCTGTGTTTTGCTCTCATTTGTCAACTACAGAATAAGTAAGGTTTAAAGAAATTAAGGTATATGAAACCACTCTACAAAGTAAAAATACTGTATTGGGGCTACCATGATTTAGATTATATAAGCAACCCCTTAAAACAGGAAAACTGACACATACAATTACGTACTTTCCCATTTTATTTGAATATAATTTTGATTTGATGTCATCTGAAATCCTAACCTTCTATCTACAAATAAAAGAAATTCATGTGTAGAAGAAAGGAATATTATAAATGGAGGTTAAAAAAAAAAACAGTAAATCAGGAAGGAAAGAACCTTATAAAATTTTTTTTTAACAGTATTCAAAAATGGAAAGGGGCTTCCTCTGGTGGCTGGCTCAGCGGTTTAGTGCCTGCCTTCGGCCCAGGATGTGGTCCTGGAGTCCTGGGACCGAGTCCCACATCGGGCTCCCTGCATGGAGCCTGCTTCCCCCTCTGCCTGTGTCTCTGCCTCTCTCTCTCTGTCTCTCATGAATGAATAAATAAAATCTTTTTTTTTTAAATGGAAAGAAAAAGCCTATCAACTATAACATACTTCTAAAGCACTAATTTTTAAGGACTCTTGTTAACTTAAATCATTTTGAATGTTATTCTACTAACTTGAGGAAAAATTGGTCTTCCTGATTCTCATTAATCACCATTTTTTAACATATTTGTCACTTTTTCTTTACTGTTGTGATGTTTCATTAACTGTTCAGGAATTTGAATTATCCTCCAAGCCAGATACATGTGTCTTTATATGTCCTGTTCCTTCTTCCTGGAATAACCTTCCAAGACTGTCCCTATTCATACTCTGGGAAAATACTATTCATCTTTATGACTCAGTTTGAAAGCCACCACTTGTATACAAAATTTCCCAGAGTCTTTCCCTCTATACCCTTGGAAGGCACTACTTTCTCTGAATTCCCCTATAAAACTATATATACATATTTGCATTATGCGTGACTGTTAATTGTTTACTTGTCTGATTTCCCCATGAGGTTGAATCTATGAGGGTCCAGAATCAAACAGATACAGAACAGTTGTCCAATAGATCTTTAATGAGTAAGTAAAATTCTGGATGCCATCTATCATCTCTTCTTTCTATGTAACACAGTATATTGCCTAGCATAGCACATATTCTCAAAAACATTTGCTGATTATCAGAATAAAGAGATGAAATGATTCTTGAGGCATAGCATTCAACAGCTATTTGCTAGATAAGTTCATAAATACACATTATGGTAAAAAACAAAAAAAAAGTTAAGTTCATTAATGAACAAATTATCCCAAGAGGAAATAGATTTCTGTGCATAACACAATGAAAGAAAAAAAAAATAAAAATAAAATTGGGCTGTTGGATTTCACCAAAACAAGTTTTAATTTGCTCCCCGAAATCTGATGCACTACTACTTCCACATTACAACAGGTATGAGGAATATTTCAAAAACAACTAACCTTAAAAAAACCAACCACTGGTTATTATAATAAATCATGTTTGTATATTTCTATCTTTAGAAACTTCAAGCACCATGGACTCAACAATCATTTCCCATCTAAATATTTCTTTAAAAACAAAATATCACTAGGTAGTTTTATAATATTCAGTAAAGTGTCTTACCTTATTTTTTCTGTTGTCATTGTACTTGATTAAGTCTAAAATGAATGTTAAGACTTCTTTGGGACAAAGATTGTGAACATCTCTCAATAAAGCCATTGCAACTGGCATAGTCTACAAAACAACAACCACCAAAAAAACTTTTTTTAAGCATATAATAACCTCTGTCATTATTACAATTCATCTTAGTATATGCAAAAAAAGGATATTCTGGGACTGACTTAGTTATTTGGATGGAGCCTAAACCCACTATCACTCCCTCTCACTGGGAACACGTCAAACATTTTAACAGAAAAGCAGAGTGGCAAACCAAGGGGAGAGTACTCTGTAGTCTGTGTGCCTTTGCCTTCATTTGGTGAAGTATATGTAATATAAATTAAATTAATCCAGTTTTGTTTTACAGTGGAAAAGGAATGGGTTTTAACACTAGACAGACCACTCCTCAACTCCCACTCTACCACCAAGATATCTGGACTATTTTAGCTAGCTGCTCACTCAAGAGCCTTCCTCACAACCATTTTTAGGACTGAATGATACAGTGGCTGGAAGCCTGTGACAGACAGGAAAGCATCCAATCATCAGTCCCAGAGACACTGATTCTACAGTTCCACCTCACTCACAACCTAAAGAAAAATGGCAAAGATCTAAAATCCAGCCAGCTTTCCCCTTTCCAAATTTTCATAGGCAACTTTCCTAAAGAAGTGGAAACCTGACTCACACAGTGGTAACCTTTACCAGTAAAACCAAGTTCTTTAAATTCAAGACAGAACCACAGATGAAGTCATCACAGTCCTTAGAGAGCTGGGGACTATGCTCTCATCTGATTCAAAATAACAGTATTTTCTCAACTGAAGGAGTGTGGCTGTTCTGCTTGCATGAAAGAGCTGAAGCAACGGACAATGTTATAACTGTAACAAGAGACAGTGCTAATGCTGTAAGAACAACTGAGGGAAAAGGCTCTCTTCCATAGAAATACCTGTCCTGTGCCAGTTTTGCTCTTTTGGGATTCAAGTTTGATTTAGAGTCATCTTTTCTCTCTTTTCTGGCACTGAAAGTATTATGTGAAAGTAACTAGTCTAAAAGTAGTCTCCAACTTTTTTGATTGCAACCAACAGTAAGATATACATTCCAATCTACACACACACACACAAACGTCACGTAAACCAAAAAAATAAAACCAAAACACTTTATATCTACCCTTATAATATGTGTTGCATTCTGATACTGCCTACTGTTTTATTTAAAAAATGAACCCCAAACTTCCAAATTGATCTCATCCTCATCAATGGGACACAACTTCCAATACAAAACATTAATCTAAGGTATTCAGACACACAATGGCACAATGAAGGGGAATACTGGGTAGACACAGAAATTAAATTGTTTCCACACCAGGAATTAGTGAGCTGAGCAACAAGTTAAGTACTAGAGAATGTTCAGTTCTTTAAAATAACAACAGGATACCACATAGACTTCTTTGATTATACCAGTACTGGCTTTCCCCAAACCTGGCTCACCCTGAATCTGTTCTGCTGATGAAATTCACTATAATTATATCATGACTTGGGGATCCCTGGGTGGCGCAGCGGTTTGGCGCCTGCCTTTGGCCCAGGGCACGATCCTGGAGACCCGGGATCGAGTCCCACGTCAGGCTCCCGGTGCATGGAGCCTGCTTCTCCCTCCGCCTGTGTCTCTGCCCCCCCCTCCCCCTCTCTCTCTGTGACTATCATAAAAAAAAAAAATAAAAATAAATTTAAAAAAAAATTATATCATGACTTCTCTCAGCAGGTGTCTCAATGTTGCTGGGTAATCTTTTACTTCTCCCTCTACCATATATAAATCTCACTTAAACTAACACCCCCCTCAACATCTATCATTTCACTCACTTCCAATCTGCTTTCTACCTGCCTCAGAAAAAGAAATGCTCTTTTAACCTCCCAACTGTGTCCCACCCACTACTAGTATCTTCAGAATTTACTCTGCCTTCTTTTTCATATTTACTTGCTCCTACTTGAATATTTCACTTCTCCCTTTCCACAGATTCCTTTGTGACAAACATGCCACAAGTTTCTTTTTCCTTTATATAAAACAAACACCAAATGTACCTATCTTAGCACTGCTTTATCCTCAACATGTCTTTTTCATACTCTTCAGCTAGGCTTTGTTAGTTTTTTCTACTTCAACTTCACTCCTCCTTCTAGTTCAATCTACTTAATCCGACCTCTGCCTTCATTATTTCTGTTTTTTTTTCTAGAGAGAAATATATATATAATATATATTATATATATATTATATAATATACATAATATAATATATTATATATATATAAAGAGAAAGAGAGAGAGAGAGAAGGGGAAAGGCAGAAGGGGAAAGGCAGAGGGAGAGGGAGAGAGAATCTTAAGCAGGTTCCACACCCAGCACAGAGTCCAACACAGGGTCCACACACAACTGTGAGATCACAACCTGAGCCACCCAGGCACCCCTGCCTTCTTCTTCTTCATCATCATCATCATCATCATCATCATCATCATCAAATTACTCAAAACATTTTACAAGCGATTTGTAAATTGTCCAAACGCTGACAATCTTGCCATTATTCCACATCCCTCCTAAAACATGAGACCATCACACTACTGTGACTTTGTATATTATCATTTATAAAAAGTTTACTATTTGATAAACAATATAAAACACTTTACATACTTGATCTATTTGTAAAAAGATAAATTTTACAGTGGAGTAAACTGAGGCTTATACAGTTAAGAAACCTGTCCTCATGCAAACTACTAGTGAGAGCAGAGCTGGCACTGAAACCAGAGATGGGTACTATACATTATCTCAGAAGGGCTGGCCACATTCCAGAAGGACTGCCATCAGAAGGCCTCATCCATACCTCCATTCACCACATAACCAACCAAAAAGTCAAATTACACATTTCTACTTACATTAGTATAAATGCTGATAGAGAGCTACTTACACACAGCTCATAAACTCTATGGACAATCAATTAAAATTTGGGGAACATTTTGAAGAAACAAACAACAAAAAAAAGAACAAAGGTAAAGCTTTTATAAAAAAAAGTAAACACACCTGTTATTTAAATAGTCCCCAAGTTAAACTGAGATATACAGATAATGGCATAAAACAATGATTAAGAAAGTAGAGTCAACTGTACCTTCTGTAGAAAATAGCTTTGAAAGCTCATAAAGTTGTTTGTTTTCACAATGTTTGGACAAGTCTTGCAACAAAACATTCGAGTAAAGAGTGACTTCATGGCTGGTGGTCCCGTCCACGTGCTCACCATTGAATTTGCAATCTGCAAATAATTAGAACAAAGTAATTTCCGTCACCACTGCAAACGTATTTTTAAATAAATAAAATAGTTTATGATTTATTAACACTTAATTGGATTTGTCTTCAAAAATTTTAATCCTCAGAAATTTTTAGACATTTTAGCCTTTTATTACCATTTCCAAAAAAATTAACTTACCAACCCCCCCAAATTCTTATGTACACTTGTTTTTTTTCTTATGTACACTTATAATTATTTTCTATAATTTCTAAATTGGAGCATTCTTTTATGTTTAAAAAAAATATGGGGCAGCCCAGGTGGCTCAGCAGTTTAGCACCTGCCTTAGGCCCAAGCTGTGATCCTGAAGACCCGGGATCGAGTCCCACAACGGGCTCCCTGCATGGAGCCTGCTTCTTCTTCTGCCTGTGTCTCTGCCTCTCTCTCTCTGTTTCTCACAAATAAATGAAAAATTAAAAAATAAAAATCATTAAAGAAAGTATGTCTGCAAAAGACTTCTATTCTGAGTAAGTTTATCTTTGCCCATTTAGACAAATATAATTCTAACATTTTAAATTATCAAATAGAAACATCACCATGGATTTTAAATAAGATTTAAATCAGATTTTAAATCTACCCTAATTGAAAAATAAGCCAAGTATAGTGCTAACAAGTGTTAGTTTGCAAGAAGGTTTTACAAAAAAAAAATTCCTTGCTATTGAAACTTTCAGCATATATAGAAATCATGTCTGAAAAGAATGAACTTACAATTAATTTTAAATAATAGTCTACAATTTCATGGACCTGCTAAGAATTTAGCATGCAAGATCACAAAGATCTTTATAGAAGCAATGAAAGTATATCCTTAGCAGCTGACTATCAGAGAACATCATGCTGTCCCTCATATAACTGAGTAGGATGCAGGACTGCAACTCCTCAATAGTGACCATTAAAGACAAAACGAATCTAAATCATTACAATCTTGAGAGATGTTGGGCAAATGGATTTTAGCAGTGAGGAAGGCAGAGGAGTCACTAAATAGGAATGAACCTATTATCAGGATGTTTTTAAATACCTGGAACCTAGTATTTCTGGCCAAATTTTTGCCTGCGTTTTTCTGGTTTTCATTTGTTCTACCTTCAGATGTTTTGCATCTAAAGAAAAATATTTATTCTTTTTTTTTTAGTTTTCTTAATAAATTAACTCTTCTAGCATGTGAAATTATAAAATGTTATTATCATTTAGTGTTATTTATCACTAAGACTACTTACTAAGCTGAAACCAACATGAGATAATCACCACAGTAGGATGGTTAAGATGATACAACTTCCTGTACTACATAACATAAAATATGACTTAAGGGACATCTGGTTGGCTCAGTGGTTGAGCGTCTGCTTTTGCCTCAGGGCATGATCCCAGGGTCCTGGGATCGAGTCCCACATCGGCGTCCCTGCAGGGAGCCTGCTTCTCCCTCTGCCTATGCCTCTCTGTGTCTCTCATGAATAAGTAAAAATAAAATCTTAAAAAAAAAAATCAATTAAACTAAGGAATCTTTTGCCAAATACATTCTGTGCCTTAACAGTATGGTTGGCAGTTCAATAAGATGGTGAGCAATGCTCTTTGAATTTAAAATTTGACTTTCAGTTTGACAATTACGAACTTTTAATGCACTATTTTCAGATCAAAACATGTTTCTTTCGAATCAGTCATTAAACACATTTGGAAAACAGCTTTCAAGGGACCAGCTATCAAGTAATATTAAAGACTACAGTAAATGTTAATTCATTTTCAGAGTTTTTGGTTTTTAAAAAAATATGCAGTAGTTATGTTTTCTTTCTACTGTACATCATCTCACCTTTGCAAGGCAGAAGCAAGCAGACATTCTTACTCGGTAGAAACACTGCTCTTGTTCTAATATGTCAGTGAGTGCAAGGCGAGATGCTGGCGTAGGGAACTTCTCCAAGGCCAGAATAGACTCCTGCTGTGCAACAACATCTCTCTCATAGCGGAGCTGATATTGCCACATGAAGTCAGCTTGCTCAAACTCCACTTTTCTTAGCACTGACATATCTGGGTCTATCCTTATCCACAGCAAAGGGGAATCAGCACTGAAAATATAATTTTCTTTCAATTTGTTTCAACTTTATATATTTATAAAATAAAAACAAAGCATTTATTAAACAGATTCTCTTCTCTATGTAATATTCAAGACTGCCTCAACTTTTACTATCTTCATTTTTTTTAATCACACTGACAACATTCTCATTACATTTAATGTATTTCAACTTTCTCATAGTAGCTAATCTTTTTCAATCTTGCTTGAAAGATCCCCAAAGATAAGAAGATAGTTATCACAAAGAAACTCCATCTGAAAATATTAATTTGGGGTTTTGATTTGTGATTATGCGATGTGAAAAAAAAAAGAGATAAAATTTCTTCATTTCATGGCCTATAGACAAATTGACTATGGCTATAAATGCCATCCTTTCTTGGAATCAATCTAAAAAATTGAATTTATCTATTTTACTAAATTAATGTGTTTAACTCATTTTTAATACTGTTTTTTTAAAAGTTAGATTCATGATCTTTTTCAAAGAGCAAGTTCTGAAATCATAGTTCAGAGGCATATCATGAATTTATCCTCCTATACTTCTCAAAGTAACAAGCACAGTTTAAAATATCTAGTCTATGTCAACACTTCCATCAAAAGAACACTACCTGAAATACTACTTTAATTCACCAAATACTAGTGGGTGGTTATTACAGGCAAGACATTTGATATGGAAAAAGTATATAAATGGTATGTAAACAGCAGTAATATTTGGCAACCAAGTTAGTAAATAATTATAGATGTTTTATAAAAAAAAAATACACAGACAATATGAATGAGCAAAATGAAGTTTGAGCTATATTATATTTAAAAATGAAACACTGCCAATCAGTGAATATTACCACATAAAATTCAGAACAGTGGCATTTAAATTGTATTTGGAAAACACAGGGAGACTGAAAGTGCCCTAAAGTCTTGTCCAAAGACAAAAAGAGTCTGTATCACCTGACCACTCCCTAGAAATACAGACTATCAGGACCCACTGGTGAAGTACTAGATTAGAAACTGCATTTTAAGATCTGTAAGTGACTGACATGCACATTATAGTTTGAGAAACACTGGATTTCTATGGACTTTCAAAAGTTTTAAAAGCAGCAATTTCAACATATTTACATACTTTTAGATGTGCATAACAAGACAGATGAGAAGGCATCAAATACCATATCCTTAAACTCAACTAACTTACTCCATTGCAGAAAGGTCCATGTCAACTTCTTCTCCATTCATCAATGGAATTTTTTTCTTCTTATTCCTACATTTAGAGAAAAGTTAAGTTTACAAGCTGTGACATTTCCAGTTCTGAAAGGAGATAAAGAACAGCTGAAGTTTAAAATAAAAATTTCAGGCAACATTCTAAGACAGTTTAAGGAAGAAGAAGGGATAATGAGTGTAATGGAATTTAAACACAATCTATTTTGAAGCTGAAGGGAATGAAGTACACAATACTGAAATGTCTTCCTGATCAAAGTTTAACAAAAAGCAAAAATATGTAACTAAATGTCAGGTTAAAACATGTATGTACTTCCAAGAACTGGTAAGCTGCAATTTTATATACAGAAGATCAATCTATCAACAAAGAAATCCTTTAAGAAAACTAAAACATAGGAAACTTGAGGAAATGTTATGGAAAGGGTAGTGATTAGATGTTCCCAATTTCTAAGGCAGACAGAACAAAAGGAAAAGGGAAATTTAAGTCTGAACTAAGAATTTTTGAAGAGAAAAAATGGCTTCAGGGAGATTTCAGAATCAAGTTTCTGAAGGCCATCAAAATCAACTGACATCCTCATCTGTCTGACAGGACCTCAAGGTAGTTATGAGTGTATAATTTCTATTTCTGAAGTTTTTATATTACTATACAATCCTCCAGCAAAGCACAAAAATGTGCCCATCTCTCACTATTCAGAATACATGCTAATGGCTGAATTAAACAACAGTGGTAAAGAAAAAATGTATTACGTAGAAGATGAATGGCTGAATATTTTGTTTTTTTGGCTGAACATTTTTTAAGGAAAATGATAATGTGCCTTTTGAAAGACATCAAGAATGTTTCTTAAGAGGCATCTGGCTGGCTCAGTCAGAAGGGCATGCAACTCTTGATCTTGGGGTTGTGAGTTCGAGCCCCATATTGGGTATACAGATTACTTAAAAATAAAAAAAATAAAGGAATGTTCTGTAAGGGCATGATAATACAGACAAAAGGGAGAAAGACACACTAAAGAAAATGCAGGGGCTTTTCATGACATATGTATTCAGCTCCTTCCTTTTTATTCAATGATCACTGCCCCAATATTTACTATAGATATTAATCCAATGAAACTAATAAAGACAAACATAAGTAATTTGCCTTATATTGTTCCTGGTTCCAAAAAATTAAATTTGTATTCCACCTCCCCCTGACCCTAACAAAATAAAGATTCTTAAACCTAGATTTTTAAATTAATTCAAAAAATAAAAAATGCTGTCAAGAACAGAAAGCAAATAAAGACTGTTTAGTAACATCAACTTAAAGTAGAATGAAAGAAAAAAAGATACCAGATAACATGTTTTTTACTTGAAAACTTAGGTATATATTAGGATTTCTATTTTGGCATTTTAATCTGTGAGACTTACAATTTAATTATCAATTTCAGTTTAAAGTTATGATTCAATGCCTACCTTCTGCTTTTGGAATGACAGGGAATATCATGTTTAAGGCTGTTTTCTTCAATTTGCAATGTATGATTGAAGGATCCATCTAACTCCTGCACTGTCACTTTAAGTGGTCCCTTTAAAAAGAAACCGTGTTCAAAAACAATGCTAGAAAAATACCATAAATGTATTCTTAGGTATATAGGTAAGTATTTCAAGATATAAAATACTACTATACAATATATATATCTAGAGACACAGAGAAGTAGCTGGTACCAAAGGAAAGAAGAACTGCGATAATCTGTGTTCTCTGAAATCTTTGTCATGACCTCTTCATTGACCCATCATTGACACTCGATGTTTTCTCAATTTTGACCTTTGCAAACAAAACCTCATTATGAAACTTCTAACCAGCTCTCCACCCATAAGCCCTTCCCATATTGAACTGGGAAGAAAGCAATACAAAAGGCCAATCTAGAAAAAAATCTTACCACGTATTTCTGAGTTCCAGGGGATGTATAATCTTGTTTTATTTCCAATTCCAAGACATTTCGTTTTCTGTTAAATGCAAAACTCCCATAAAACTTTACCACTCCACTCTGATCTCTGAAGAATTGTAAAGGAATTTTTGCATACTGAAATGAATACGTGCTAAACAAAATAAATGACTCGTTATAGTAGGTAATAACTTTCAAACTCATTTTCACCAGCTCAAGGCTTGAGAACACACTTCAGGGTAAACCAGGTGGCAAAGTATTCAAAATTTTTGTGAAAAATGTTTCCCCAGATTTAAACAAAATTTCTGAGACATTAACAGATTTATGTTTTTTAAGAAGCAAAACCACTCTACTGGGTTATTAATATAATAGTGCTTTGATATGAAAAATGTAAAAACTGAAAAGTTCCCAGATACCACTTAAGTTGTGCCAAGCTCTAACCACATCTAAAAACTACCATACCACTGCATCTTAAAAGTAATCCTGCAGGCCTGTCTGGTGGACTATTTACCTCCCCTACCATCAAGACTACTGCTATAGTCACACACTAAAAAGCAATTCAAAATACACTAAATTTTACAAGCATAAGTCTGTGTGTACATATGTATGTGTGTCTCTATCTCAGTGATTAATAGGCACCTTAGCAGAAATGATTTACAGTTCATGGTTATTTCTACTACTATTTAGAAATTTAAATAGTTCTACTTTGGTCTCCCAACTCTTTCTTCTTCCTCCTTCCCCTGACACATATAATCTTATTCCCTTTCCCTCCTTGTTGAACTGCTACTGAAAAGGATACACCCACTGCTTTATTAAAGGCTGGATGTCTTTGCCAGAGACATTTGAGATGGATTTCAAAAACCCAGATGTGGAAACCAACATCTGACTCCACATATGTGACTGGAACTTCTGTGATGAAGCAGTACTAGCCAAACTTAACAGTTTATTAAAAACCTGTAAGGATGAAAATGTCTTACTAAATAAGTTTATATAACATAAAATACATTGTTTTCAATTCTGTATTAACCCATTTTACATTATGACTTTACTACAGTTAATTACAAAGATAATAATTTCAATAATTTCACATCTAACTATATAGGTAGAACTAGTTAAAGACTATTACCATTAAAAGCATGTAAAGATTTAAGCAGCCAGACTATAAAACTATTCCTCCTCAAAACGTAATTCAACTTTAATATGTCTTAGACAAAAACAATGAACAGTATTCTTAGGGATTATAATAGTAATATATAACACCTATAATTTATTGTACCATGAGCTTTACAAAGAAACTAAACTTTATTTAGCAAGTTGAGGACATTCATTAAGATTTACACAACTTTACAAAGTTTCTTTATGGACTGTCTCTCATTTAAAATTTCTCCACTCTAAAGGTAAGGTAAAAGAAAGAGTAAAGAAATTTAATTTTAAGGCAATCATAAAATGCTTAAAAAAATTACTAAAAAGTTATTTTTCATTCACCTGTAAGAATATTGGCAATGGGAAAAAAAAAATAGCCAAACATTTATAACACATTTATTTCTACTACCTCAACTACTAAATCTTAACTACTTACACCAAAACTTGTTAAAATATATGGCAGAATTTAATAGTAGCAAAAATAAACATCTTTTAGGTAGGTTTGTTTTCTATTAAAAACAGTCTAAGTGGCACCCATCCTCAATATTTCAATTAGTGAACACAAAATCATATGTATAAATAGGTTTTAGTTTCATCCTCACATTCTAATTTTATATCCATGACAATCCAGTATTACATGAGTGAAGTAATGATACTCATTCTACATCTAAGGAGAAAAAAGCACAAGTTACTTAGTGAGCAAACAGGTAATTACTAACAGAATTCCTGCTATAAATTCAGATGCTCTGACTCCTACCAAACAGCATTCAGATTATACACATACAGAGCGCGTCTTTCTTTACAACTGTTAAGTCCCTAAGTTTAATACTTACCTGTAGCATGAATTCCATACTGATCCTATTTTCAATCAATCTCATCACAAGGTGAGCTTTACACTGAAACATAGTGTAGTATTCCCAGGAAAGCGTATGTGGATGCTTTATTGAAAAGTGTAGATGAGATGCTGGACTAAAAACATAAACAGCTATGCTTAATATAACAAATTTGAATATTAAATAAACAATAAATTTCATGACAATATAACTCAATGATTTGATAGCATGAGACCAACATGACTAGGAAACTTCTAAAAAGAAATTTAACTGGAAGAAAATTATGAAGTTTCATAAAAAACCTAAGGGAAAACTTTAATAAAAACACATGCCAACATGCTAGATAAGAATAGTGTTAATATTTTAGTGCTCTCTAAATTCATCATTATAATTACAATTAATGTAATTCTAATTAATATCCCAAGGTTAAACCATATATGCACACACAAAAAACATACCAGATGTATTATATATCAAAAAATATATAAAAATACTAGAAGAAAAGAAGGAAAAATTTTCTTGTCCTAATTCTAGGGTGGGAAAAATCTTAAATAAATAAATAAATATAAATTCCAGAGGACAAAGGCCAAACTATGTAAAAATTTTAAATTTTGAAATGATGAAAGAGATCAACAGATTAAAAAAAGGTACAGTCTGGTAAAAAAAAAATTATGACATATATAGCATTTAAGGTGTTTAAAATTTTTCACTATTTTAAACAATGTTATAGTGAATGTCTTTACATATGCACAAGTATTTCTGTATCACAAATGTCTAGAAGTAAAATATCTATATGACAACACAGCTAGAAATAAAACTACTGAATCTGAAAATTACATAAAATAACCCTTCAAAAATCACTGTACCAAATTATACTCTCACAATCAATGTGTAAGAGTAGTCATTACACTTCCTTAAAAACATGGGGGCACCTGGGTGGCTCAGTCGGTTAAGCGTCTGCTTTCGGCTCATGTCATGATCCTGGAGTCCCAGGATGGAGCCCTGCACTGGGCTCCCATCTCAGCAGAGAGCCTGCTCTCCCTCTCCTTCTGCCCCTCCTCCTACTAGTATGTACGGGTGCTTTCTCTCTCTTGCTCTCGCTCACTCTCTCAAGTAAATAAATAAAATCTTTTTTTTTTTAATTTAATTTTATTTATTTATGATAGGCACACAGTGAGAGAGAGAGAGAGGCAGAGACATAGGCAGAGGGAGAAGCAGGCTCCATGCACCGGGAGCCTGACGTGGGATTCGATCCTGAGTCTCCAGGATCGCGCCCTGGGCCAAAGGCAGGCGCCAAACCGCTGCGCCACCCAGGGATCCCAATAAATAAAATCTTTAAAAAAATGGCATATGGAAATTTAAAGTATTTACCAATTTCATATTTATATAGTCATATGTGTATGACTGAACTACATTTGGTAATGCCATACATAAAGACATAAAGACACACACACACACACACAAGGTCTGGAAACAATATACCAAATTTATACTCAGAGTTATCTCCAAAAAGAGGAACTGGTGGGAAGGAGGTATATTACTTCCAGACCTTTTTTTTTTCCCTTTAAAAATTAAACATACAAGAGCTAAATAAATGGACAGAACCAAAGTAAAAGCATTTAGTGTAAATAATATTTATATACCATTGTAATGCTCTAATTATATGCTGGGAAACTGCCATACAGCAGTCAGAAGAAGAAAGTGAAAGGAACTAACATTTATGAAACCTGACCTCAAGTAATACAACTAACCCAGGTTAAGATGGACTGTCATTTTATACATCCAAACACATACACAGAAAGGTTATACAATTTTCTCAAATCACAAAAATAACAACAAGAATCCAAAGTTTGTCTAACTCCAAATTTCTATGCTGTTCCCCAAACTTACTCTCATCTTGGTAACCATGTTACAACAAAGAAAAGGCTACCAGTTAAATAACTTCAAGTTTCTTAACTCTGTGGTGCTTTTAGACACTTGGGCAGCCCAGTTAATCCTATGGGTCCCTTTTGAGAAATTGCTTTCATATGCACAAAATAAAATGCACAGAATTACAAAGAAAACCAATTATAATGAAATGCAGCTATAAAAATATTTAAAAATTATGATATACCAATATATGTGCTAGTTTATTCATGCATTGAATAACAAGACCTGGCAGTGGTCTATTATAGTAAAACTGAGGTGGCGGTAAGTGCAGAGTATTTCAAAATATCTGCTAACGATTATAATGTGACAGGAAAGATCTATAATTTCTACTGTTGACAAAGTCACAGCATTGTCTGTTGCCTACATTTATAATTAAGGAAAATATAAAACATCAGCTAATGGTTAGTGAAAATACAGAAAAGTTTTCCCATCCACTTCAATCCATATTCTCTTAGGGAATCCATGGGCACTAGAACAAACAAGATTTCCTGATAATAACACTATTTTGCTCTAAGTGGCTGTCTTCCTTACAGGGACTTGCTACACAACGAAAGAGAGAAAGGGAAAGAAAGAAGAGAGGGTAGGTAGAGAGGGAGGGATATAAAAGAAAGAAGGGAAAAAGCAGAGACTAATTAAGTGTCTAGGTAGGTGACCATTCAGATAAACAGTTATAGGTATGATGTCCTGAAACTGAAATTATCTACTTAGATTTAAAAAAATAATCAGTGGTCCATAAGCAAAATACTTGTTCCCATTATTTTTAAACTTTTCTAAGAACAATATATATAGTAGCATCTGCAAATTTACATGGAAAAGAGGAAATCCTTCTACTTTTTTAGTCTTTCTTTACTGTTTAAATACATCTGCAGCCACCACATGTAGTAAAAATAGTAAAGTAAGGAAAAGAGTAATGAGAGTGTTACCGGTATTTGTGGCTTTGATATTATTACGTACTATTGTTTTGGCTTGTATGGGTCTCCATACACATCCCAAATAATCCTGAAAGATGGAACCCATAACACAAGGTTTATATCACCTCTGAACAACAAACTTACTTATCCTTCTCTTTTCCGCCACCAAATATGGGATGTAGTAAAACTCCACCAGTTTTTAGTTCATACGCCACTATTTTGTCTAGCTCCTAAAAAATATAAAAATAGAGGAGTCCGTGAAAATTATTTTACATGCCAAATTTTAGAACTGAATTGTGATTTCTGATTTCCTGGAATCAAAATTTAAATGTCTTATAATACATTAAATGTATTTGTAAAGTAGTTTATGTTCTTATAAACAAAGCAGACTACACAGCTGGCTCAATAATAGTGCCAAAAAGCCTTCTCTCCTTTGTGACTCCAGGGCTGGCCAGCAGCCTGCCGATGTTTCCTTAATGGCTCTTCCCAACCTCTCTGATCTGTGTTCCAAGTTCATTTGTTTCTTTTCTGTGTTTTGTTTCTGGTGGAAGATTTAGACAAATAAAAAGAAATGGAGGTAAAATTATGTCAGGGATCTACTATTTTAAAACTTCTTCAGTCTTCTCTAATATGACATAGATCAAAGTGGAAAAAAAAGTTAAGTGAAAAACAAAAGACAACAGAACTATGTTAGAAACTCGTGGCCCGTTTAAATAACATATAAGCAATATACAGAAGTGGTAAAAATAACAATGTAGTGGTTAAAAGCCAGGTTTGGGTTCTGGCTCTACTACTTACTAGCTGTGTAACTTTGGCCAAATAATTTAACCTCTCTGTGCCTCAGTTTCTTCACCTAATCCTCATATAATCAGCATAACAACAGGGTAGTTAGGTAGATTAATACAGTTAATAGTTATAAAATGTTTATGATAGTTCCTGAAATCTTGCAAGTGCTATATGTTATTTTTTTCCCTTAATTAATAGTTTCTGAAATGAAGAATGGACTCTTCTAGTTTGGATATATGAATTCTTTTATGGTCCTAGATGTTTGAAAGCCTTTATAATTACCTTTTGGCTTACTTGAGTTTAGGTTTGGATGATAAAGATACATAAAATGAGAAAAGGGGAAGATGGAGGGTTCTATTTCATAAAGATATTAAAGGTTGAAATTTTTGCACCTGAGAAGGAAGGAGTTAAGCACAAGATGAGTAAAATGTATATGTACATGAACAGAATGGGCTAGGCAAAACACAGTTGATTTTTTTCTTTTTGGCCGAATCTTTAAATAATAGGGCCAAATCTTTAATTAATTTGGCCAATGTGACACTGACAGAAAACATAAATGCACTGAAGGGCTAGCCAGCATGATAAGCACTTACTATGTACAAGGCACCATGCACATTACACGTGAAGTCTCACAATCCCCATTTACTCTTTTTATTAAAGATGAGACTTAAAAGATTAACCAAAGTCATAAAGCTTATAAATATATGTGGTAAACTGAAAAGCAATTTGACTCCAGAAGCTAGGCTCTATGTCTAAACAAATTTAGGAAGCGCGGAATTACATTACAAACGAATACTACAAGGAGCTTGGATATATCTGACAACTAATTTGACATTGAAGGAGCTTAAATACTCTCTTGCTTAGCAAAAAACTCCTTGGAAGTCAACACTAGATAAAACAGACCATTCATCTTTCTCAGTAAAGTGATTTTTATTTTGATGGGAAAAATTAGGTACTTGGATGTGACAGTATTTTACAATTATGAAAAGGAAAGGAGAAGTGATTTGCAAATCAGGAGAACACTAACATGTCTTGTTGACTTCTAAATAAGTAATAGATCTGGCTGTTTTTACCTCTTTAATCCAATGGCGGTATTCATTAACACCAAAAGTTTTTTTCATCCAAAGTCCATAAATATAGCCGGAAATTCCTTTCAATACCCATTCATCAGACCTATGCAAGAAGTCAAAATATATTCTTTTAATCATAAAAATTTTTTGGATAAGAATGAAGAGAACAGAACAAGTTATAGTGTGTCCTTTTGTGCATTCTTAAAAAAATGAAAAAATAATTAAAAGTTTTTAAACAAAATATTCTGTTTAACCACTTCCTCCCACTGAGTTCTACTTATCCATTCATTATGCCTTCCTCACATCTGCTTCCCAGCCTTATTTCAAGTAATGTTAACTATGTTCGTACCTTTTCCTTCTTGGCCAACTTGAGTCCATAATTGTCTGCCTCCAAGGAAATACTTACTCAAAGTAAGGACTGCACTGGCTTATTTTTAAGGTTCACATTTGCCAATCCCATGCATAATTATCAATGGGATTCCAAGACCTAAACTTCTATTACTTATTTTTGGTTTCTCTCTCTTTTTTAAAAAGATTTTATTTATTCATAAGAGACAGAGAGAGAGAGAGAGAGAGAGAGAGAGGCAGAGACACTGGCAGAGGGAGAAGCAGGCTCCATGCAAGAAGCCCGATGTGGGACTCGATACCGGAACTCCAGGATCACGCCCTGAGCTGAAGGCAAACGCTCAACCGCTGAGCCACCCAGGAGTCCCTTATTTTTGGTTTCTCAAGAGGAAAGGGGATTAATACCATTCAATCATGTATTCATTCATATACTTATCCACTCATTCATTTATTCAAACATTTTGCCTACTATATTCCAGGCACTATTCTTCACTGAAACTATGTTATTATGGAAGAATTACACAATTCAAGAGGACTTGCCCTCTGTCAACAAAAAAGAAAAAGAAACCAACTGATAGTCATGTACTATGCCTAGCATACAGTGATCACAAAAAAAATTATAATCCTAAGGGAAGTTCCATGTATTTCTTTGAATTCCTCAAGTCAATCAAAACAATTAAGTGTTCTTATCTCTTACTTCTTTCAAGGATATTAGTACAAAGTTAAAACACTACCAGAAAATCCCTACATCATTATCACTATTGTAGAAGACTGTTATTTTGCTTTATTCATGATTTGGAATATTACCACTTACAATGAACATTGACATTAGAATTTTAACTAGTTTTCTACACATTCAAGGCCTTATATGTATAGTATTCATTTAATTTTCTAAGAAACTGTTGCTGTCAAAACTTTTAAAAATTATAGAACTATATTGAATTGATAGCCAAAAATTTGGGATGACATTTATAATCATTATTTTTCTCTAAATATATATAGAGAAAAGAAAATACAGGAAAATTAAAAAAAAACACACACAAAAACTTTCCTAATTCTTTTTCTCAGTAGCTATAAACTATGAAATCACTCACCAAGACATTCTGGATATGAAACATCCAAAAAACTGCTGTGCCAAGGACTGGGCTAAACACCTTCTAGTCAGAGGTGTCTCATCTATAATCATAGCACTATGTAATAGATTTGTGCTGGAATTTAAGAGAAGAAACAGTTAATTATAACCAAGAAACAAACAATGATTCAGTCAAAATAAAATAACCACACTTTTAAAATAAAATTCAAGTTAGACATAAAAGAGAAAAAACGAAATATTCTTCCAAAAGCTTTCACATCTTTTCAAAATTTAGATGAAATCCATAATCTTCATTAACTTTTGCTTAAAACAAGGACTAAATGTTTCCCACTGAATTCCATGAAAAATGTAAGTATCTTTTTCTGGGGGGAAGAGGAATTATTAGCCAGAAATGGATATGTTCATCATTCACTGATCCTCCTATGAAGAGCTCTTCTAATTTCAAAACCCTTTTTCCAATAATAACTATTATTATTATTTTTTTTTTAAAGTAAGGTCTATACCCAACGCAGGGCTGAACTCACAACTTCAAAATCAAGAGTCACATGTGAGCCAGGCAGTCACCCTTATTAATTTTTTGAGCTCCATTTTTTTCTTTCAAACACATTGACCCATATGATTTTGGTAACACACTCCAGAGAACACAGGGGCAGTATTATTATTATTATTCCCCTTTACACATGAGAAAATTTAGGCCCAGAAAGGATAAAATGATTGAACCTAACACATATATTTTATAAATCTGGAACTTTCCAAGGAAAGAAAGAAAGAAGGGGTGAAGGTAAGGCAGGATAAGAAAGAAAAAAAATTAAGTTTTCTCTCTTTTATAATTGGCAAAGAGATTTCTGACATCAGTAAACTTTTAAAGATGCTAGGAAAAAAATCCATGAGACAACCAATATATAACCTGTATGATTTTTTAGTGCATAGACAGAAGAGACTAAATAACCTATCTTCAGATCATTACCCTCATTTGGTCATTTCCAATCTTAAGAAATACCAACCTAAAAATGCTCATGGAAGCATAAGCAGCCACTTCAACATAAGCCTCATCAATGAATACAGTTTTAAAACAGGAGTAAGGGTATCGGCATGTAAGAATTTCTTCATAAAATTCAAAAACTTCATGAAGATATGACGTAGTATGTTTAAGCAATGGAAGAAGTTGAGGTAAACAGAAATGAGTAACCTGAAAATAAAAAGGGCAGAAGATCACTAAATGAAAATGCTACCTTTAGTATTTTAAATTTCCTATCTCAATTGTAAGGAAAACTTCATATAAATCCGTTTAACAGCAATGAGGTAAAATACTAGTGTGAAATTAGTGATTACTTTTATTGACTATGTTTACAAAAAAAGTATCATATTCACTGTACTTGAAAATTAAACTCATGATGGATTTTAAGTCTGTGAAATGCTTAGATCCAATAAAAATACAACTTCAGTTTGAAATTAAAATGTCTTCTGCATAAGCATACAAAGCAAAGATTTAAATTTTCCAGGCTTATTGCAAACCCACCTTTGATTCACATATAGCTAACCTAGTGAATACTGCACTTGTCATAGTACTACATGTCCCACCTTGGACATGGTCACTAAAATATCATGTACCACCTCCTCCTATGTTATTATTCTGTGCCAAATCAATGGTATCAACATTGATGGAGATTAAATATGAGCTAATCTTTTTGAATTGGACAGAAGTTTGATCGGAATGAAGAGGTAAAGAGGACACCTCAAAGTCAAAGATAGAAAGATATATGGTATGGTCAGGACAATCTAAGTAACTATTGAATACAACAAACCAACAGGAAAGTAATAGAGAAAAAAAGCTAGAAAGGAAAATTAGGGACAAATCCTAGAATATCCTGAAAGTCATACTACAGAGTTCTGATTACTGCAGGATTGTGGAGTCAAGGAAAGTTTTTAATGTATGATAAAAATTATTCTTCTAACAGTGTTAAAACAGATTAAAGACTAATATACATGAGTGAATGAGGATCTATGTATGATTAATGAATGGTCAAGGGTCCAAACTGCATCATAATTAGCACTCTTCTGGGGTACACAAAAATCAAAATACTATTCATGAAAAAAAAAAAGATTCACTTTTAGAAAAACATACATGACAGACAATCTGATAATGCACTAAAAACTATTTGAGACTGAGAAAGACTAAGTAGGCTCTAAGTATTCAAGAAAAATACTTCTTAACTATCATTTACCTTTCTCTTATCCAATGGCTTGGAGAGGGGGAAAAAATTATTCCAAAATACTAAGTAGGTACTAATCAAATGTTGATTTTAAGCTGACCATTTACCAAAGATAATAAAATTCACTGCCAATTTTATCAGTGAATATATTTTTAAGAGTCACTGTCAAGCCAGCAAAAGCAAAACCATTCATAAAATATCCTGAATCTTTTCCACCAGTGATTTTATAAATCTTGTCAATTTCAGGAAGACAAATATAAGAACAGACTGAGGAGCTTACTGACAGTCTAAACCTAATCACCCTCAATTTTTGCTTACACAAAGAAATACTGTTGAAACATTCATGGTCAAATATATCTTAGCTTTATACTAAGAAATAAAAATCTAAAATTAAAAATGTTAGGGACAGGAGTAAATAAAAAGAGACTTATTTAAATGTTACTTTAAATAGGTACAGAAGTAGAACAAAAATAAATAAATAAATAAATAAATAGGTACAGAAGTAGAAAGGGCCAATAACTAACACATCACTTCCTAAACACCAGAAGTCTCATGCTTGGGGAGGCCTAAAAGCAGTACTTGGTCTATCAATTAATATACAATTTCTGGCATGATATGGGATAGAAGAACACTGCAACAAGCCTTAATGAGAGTGTTGACTAGAATTCTAAACTCTGCTTCAGCCTTATCTTTTTTTCCTCTCTATTTGCTGAACTGAGAACAAATCTTGTTCTTTAATTTTGAAATTGCAGTATTTCAGATTCCAGAGACGGGACTATAACATTCATAAACATATGCCAAACAAAAAAACGACATGAGCATAAAGTAGTTACATATATGGACTCATACTAATCAAAGTACACTTGAAACTCCTTTGGAACTCTAAGCTCTCTGTTGAAAAAAATCTAAAACTTTAATATATGAACATTTTGAAAGGAATTCATTCATGAATTCACATCATTAAATATATCAGATAAGGAATCCTTTTCTCTCTAGTGATATTCTGGATAATTGAAAGAAGAGTTAGGAAAAACTCAGTATTTCATTACTATCCTTCCTTTTATTAGAAGTGAAAGGCTGGGGGGAGAAAGGAACATGAAGCTATGACTTACCTCGTGCATATAGGGATCTACAAGTATTTCAAAAGGTCCGATGGCCAAAGAGATATTTGATGCAGCTGTTGGAATGGTAAGCATGTAATGAAAGGTCTTCTTCCTCATATCATGGGTATAGACTGTCTCCACCAAATCTCCATTGGAAACAGCCACCATTGCGGCATCTACTGTAAATTCTAATTTCCATGTACATAATTCAGAGTATGAATCAACACATGGGAACCAAAATCTAGAAAAAAATATCACCAGCATTAAAAATATAGTGAAAATGTAACCTACATTGTTCCCCTTACTTATAAGTTATTCTAACATTTGTAGAATATGCGCAAAAAGAAATTTCAGGTATTTCCCTAGTGAGCTTTTCACTGTGTAACTTGAAAGAATCTAATTAAAGATAGAAATTTCCTCCAAATATTATTTGGCAATATTAAGAAAATATATCATATGATGCTGCCAGTTCAAATCCTTAAAAAAGAGATAATTCCTAGCTTTGAATTTTTAAATTAAAAATTATTTTCACTTGCAATATTCACATTAGTCAGTTTTTATGTAGTATTCATTTCTGGAAACTAAAAAAGCTTATAATAAAGTTTTAAAAAACACAATATTCAGAATCTAATCCCAAATTGTTTTTGGAGATTAGATGCACTGTATAAATCCAAATAATGCTAGTAAAGCCAGACATAAAATTTCTATTCCCCTTTCTTTCAAGATCAGATTTTACTACCTGCAAGGGTATATATCTGATATTGCAACACAAAGAAGTCTAAGACATCATCCCTGACTTGAAGGAGTTAATAATCTGAGGATTACTAAAAACAATCTGAAAAGAATGCACATAATTCAGTAACATACAGTGAGCTATTGAGCTTTGAACACAAACTACAATTATACACAACAATGAAAGTAAATCTTAACTACCATAGTGTTGAACAGAAAAAGACATCAAGAGCATAATGCAGACACTTCCATTTATATAAAGTTCAAAAGCAGGTGTCAAGCTATGCTATTTTAGAAATCAGAATAGTGGTTAACCTTGGGCAGGAGGACATTAGGTGGGCAAGTAGTGAATTGAAGTGGGTATGAGGGGGGATCTACAATGCTGGTAATGTTCTTTTTCTTGATGTGAATGTGAATTACACAGGTTTGTTCACTAGTGAAAATTCACTATTATTTACAATTCGTATAATTTTCTGTATGTTATTTTACATCAGTATAAAGTTAAAAAATAAAGAATTGAGATGATTTTAGAACAGTCTCTTTTTTGAGAAGGAAAGAGAAAAGGGAAGACAGAACTAAGAGGAACGACTAGCGGAACAGATTCAGAAGAGGTAAATTTGAGGATCAAATTCATACTTCTCATTTTACACTAAACACATGTATTGTGTATACACAGAAAAAATGCAACTGAAAAAGGAAATTAACTGAAATATATAAGAGTAATCTACCTTGTGGAATTTTGATACCCACAAGAGAAAACATGAGCACCTCTCTCTGCCATACTTCCCTCAACACTGGGTACCACAAAATGAAGACCTCCTTTTGGCTGATCCAAAGAAAAATTGATGTGTATCTTTAGGACCTTTAATTCTGCAACAAATAAATATACATACATTGATATGTAAATATATAATTAAGTAACAGCAGTGTATATAATAAGGGCAAAGACTTACACTAAACATAAAATGGGAATCGAAGCTCAGTTTTACGTGAAAAACTACACTTACCCTAGTTTAGGCTCTCACCTTCTCTCCACCTATACTAACTCAAGAGCCCACCTCTACTGATGTCCTTACTTCCACTCAATTCTAGCACTGCTAGCTACATTCTCCCAAAATATGGCTCAGGTCATGCCATATCCTCATCTCAACATTTCTGATAATGTTACACTGCCTAAAGAAAAAAATTCAAAACTAAATCCAATGCAAAACTTGAAAAATAAGGACCTAAAAAGCCCCCCAGATTATTAACCCTAGTTGACTTTAGGGAGTAGGAGTAGGAGTGAGTAGGAAAAGCTACCTAGGAATTTACATAATCCATTATTTATTATATTATCTTTGATATCTACCTAACGCATATATGTTGCTTTCATAAAATTAAAAGGTTTCTTTTTAATTTCCCTCAAAGCACTACAACCGTACGAGCTCCAATTTCTGAACACGAAACGATAGCCGTCTAATTGGGCAACCCCCCTCAAGAAACCCCTGGCCAAACATACAAACTATTAAAAAAAAAAAAAAGTTTTTTTACTTCTTCATCTGGTTATAGGCTAAACAAAGGAGGCAAGTTATATATAGTAATTATAATAGCTGTGACTTTATACAAAAGAAAATGATTTAGATATAATAAGAGTGTGCTCAAAAGTGCAGACCACAGAACCCTATGTTCTAGCATTGACTCAACTACTAATCAGTGACCTTCAATAGTTCACTCACTGTCTGGACTTCAGATTACTCTTCTGTAAAAGGAAGGAATTGAACCAGGTGATTTTTTAGGATTCTTCCTGCTATGAAATGCTATAATCCTAAACTGCTTTGACACTCATGCAATCTTAATTCTTGACAAATTATTCCATCCAATTCTTTTTTTAACTATCAACTTTAAAAACAACAGTGAATAGGTTTTTTGTCACAGCCCTTAATTGCTATTTTCCTATTAACCAGTAATCCTTAAGAAAAAACAGTTTCCAATTTCTGTATATTTCAACTTATTAATTTGTAATTATGGCATCATTAATTTTCATGTGAAAGTTCAGTCACTGAGTCTAACATGATTTTACAGTCAATACATTTTTTGTATTTTACCATCAACGTGTTTCCATAACTCTGATGGAACCTTTATGCAAAGTTCTCCATTTCCTGCGTCAGGATCCACAGCACTAACTGCAGCTGCATAAGCATTGGAAAAATAATTAAGATTTCTCCTGGAAAATACAAAAAGAGCCTGTTTTAATAATAAACCAAACATTTCACCAAATATTTTCTTAAATATTTGGTAGCATTTGTTAAGTATATCATTTTATGAGAATACTTTTTAGCCAAGTAACTATTACTCTACCCACCATGACAAAACCTATTAAATTATAAATACAATGTCACATATAGTCTATTTGGCAAAGCTATGGGATTATTATGATTACCATATCCTTCATTAGTTTTGGAATGCTAAAGCCACTATACTTTCATGATAGAAGTGAGAACAATATATGTAGAATTGAAGAAATAATTATTCTTCATCAATCTGGCAAAAATTTCATTGGATTCAAGCTCTACAATCTGACAGAACTTACAATGTTTAAAACAAGTGAGAATGGGTATCAAGTCCTCAAAATGTAATACTACTTACCTTCACACCCCAGTGCCTGACAATATAAGCTTAAGGAAGGAGTGAAACTTTTGGCTGCTTCACTGTTGTATCTCCTATAAGCCAGGGGGCTACTCAATCATTATTTAAGAGTTACTTGGCCTTATTTCCCATTAGATGAAAACAACACACAGATGTCTTATGAAATATTAAAACATAGTTCCCATCCAATTTCTAATTTTATTTCACTACAATTTATTTTTCTTATTTTAATTTTTTAAAGATTTTCATTTATTTATTCATGAGAGACACACAGAGAGAGAGGGAGAGAGGCAGAGACACAGGCAGAGGGAGAAGCAGGCTCCATGCAGGGAGTCTGACGTAGGACTCGATCCCGGGTCTCCAGGATCAGGCCCTGGGCTGAAGGCGGCGCTAAACCACTGAGCCATCCGGGCTGCCCATTCCAAACAATTTACATGTGTGTGTATGTATATATATAAAAACAGACCTCCTTCCACTTACAATGGAATTGTATCCCAGTAAACTCATAAATTGAAAATATTCTAAGTTGAAATGCATCTAATACACCTAACCTACCAAAAATATCATAGCTTAGCCTAGCCTACCATAAATGTGCTCAGTACACTTACATTAGCCTCCCATGGAGCAAAATCATCTAACACAAAGCCTATCTTATAATGAAGTATTGAACATATCAGGTAATTCACTGAGTACATTCACTGTACAGACTGATTACAGGAAAAATAAAATGTGAAAAGCCATTAAAGGGATCCCTGGGTGGCGCAGCGGTTTGGCGCCTGCCTTTGGCCCAGGGCGCGATCCTGGAGACCCGGGATCGAATCCCACGTCGGGCTCCCGGTGCATGGAGCCTGCTTCTCCCTCTGCCTGTGTCTCTGCCTCTCTCTCTATCTCTCTGTGACTATCATAAATAAATAAAAATTAAAAAAAAAAAAAAAAGAAAAGCCATTAAAGAAAACAAAGTTATACACCCTGAACCCGACAGAGGCCATTCTCCTTCCATTTCTATCTCTCTACTAACTAGAAAGATGTAGTAACTATAGCCTTTAACTACACAACGTAAGATTCTAGAAGCACTTAGACTTCTCAATAATTTCAACTATTTCTTCCTGTTAGATAAATATGTAAAATGTGTAAAAGCCACAGGACCACATTAAAATGAACAACTCTGTGTTTTCACATACCATCTATTTTTTTAAAAATTATCATACAGTACAAATAATTCTTTTTCCTTTGGTATATGATTCTATAAATTCTTACACATGTGTAACCACCACCACAATAAGGATGCAGAACAGGTCCATTACCCTAAACAGTCCCTTGTTGTATGATGCCTTGTGTCAAATAAATGGGAGTCATACAGAAAGCAATCTTGTGAGGCTGGCTTGTCTTACTCAGTATGCCTTTGAAATTCTCCTCAGGCATTACATGTAACAATAGTTTCTTCCTCTGCACACTGAATAGTATTCCACTGTATAGACTGGACCTCAGATTATTTATTGTTTATTCATTCATCCACTGAAGAACAATGTGGGTTGTTTCTAGCTTTTGGCTATCACAAATAAAACTACTATGAATAACTGTGTATTTTTTATGTGAATTTAATTTTCATTTTTGTAGTACAAATACCCAAGAGTGGGACTGCTGAATCAGATGGTAAGATATGTTTAGCTTTATAAGAATATGCCAAACTGTTTTCCAGAATGGTTATACCATTCCACATTCCCAAGTGCCAGTTGCTCCACATTCTTGCCAGTGCTTAGTTAACATACCATCTAATTTTAAAGGCTACTCTGTACATCCATAGACTAAAATTTCTTTTTAATAAAATTTCAGAAACATGAAAGATAGCTGAAGAAACCTGTAATTTCCCCCCCAGTTTTCTGTAAAATTAAAAAAATAAAAGACAATCATTACATAAAAAGCCAAATTTAAACATTACCTATTAGGCCACTCAGTTTTTTTATGGGAAATTATTCTCACTTAATCTCCTCATTTCCTGAGAAGAGGTAAAGTGGTCCAAATAAAATGGTGAGTCATTGTAAGTGGAATCTATTGGAAAGTCAGTTTTGAGGAACAATCTTCTCATGGTTTGGATTTCAGTGTTTCCTTTCATAATATGAATCAAATCTATTTCTTTTCAGAATAACCTCATTAAAGCCAAAAATCACAGGGCAAGATTATAGTGTTTTCAATTTTCAGAATAATAATGACTGCAAAATATTAGTATGTCCTTGCCCTATAACCACCACTATCCTCAACTTTCAGTTCCCAATCCCCATCCCCTCCCTCAAGGAAACAAAGCTTAAAGAAACAAGTAATGTTGTATGATACTGAAAAACTAGTAAATTAAGGTAATCAAAAGAATTTTCTCCAAAAACCTATTATAAACATTTATATTAAAATAATTTGGCAATTCTTTGTCAATAACATATACTTCTTAAAACTATGGGTGCAGATTTTACAAAACTGAGGATTCAATTATTTGTGAACTTTTTCTCTATTTAAAAAAAAAATCATGGAAGTAAAATAACACATCAGAAAAATATATATGCTCTAAATATACAGCTCAACAAATTTTCACAGAACAAAAGCAGCCAGTATGCAGAGCAAAAACAACTTTACCAGTCTCTCAGAAGCCCTCCTATAATCACTAATCAAGCCCCACCTCCCACCATCAAGTGTCATCGTCATTCTGACAACTAAAGTAACAGATTAACAACTTAATAGACATTTTCTTGTGTTGGACTTCTTTTACTTAATGTCATATCTGTGAGATCCAGACATATTACTGCATATAGCTATTGGTCATTCATTCTTGTTACTTTAGAATTCCAATGGTGTGAAAACATATCACAATCTATCTCTACCACTGATGAGTCTTCAGGTAATTTCCAGTTTTGACTATTACAAATGCTACTGTGAACATTTCTGTACACATTTTTTGGTGAACATATGAACACATTTCTATTGAGTACATACCTACAAATAAGACCTACATTAATCAGAGTATGCATATATTCAACTCAATTTTCATTTCTATTAGCCGTGTTTGAAAGCTGTAGTTACTCTACATTCATGTCAATACTTGGTTTCTCTTCTGTCTTTGGTTTTGATAGTTTGCACACAGGAAAAAAAAAGAAAGAAAAGCCAGCAGGAAAAGCCATTTTCCAAAAATGAAACCAATTCTCAAGTTAATAAAGACTACTTCTTAAAAATAATCAAAACAATATTTGATATGATAGTGTGAAGTAAGGTTGCTTGGAGAAAACTGTACCTGAAAAGGTTTTTCTATGAAAAAGTCTAGGGCATTTCACTCAAGCTCAAACTTGAATGAACTACTCAAAGTAGCCAATTGTCTAAAATCAACAACACAGAAAACAATATGTCAGTCAGAATACAGAAAAAAGGGAACCCTCTTAACTGTTGGTGGAATGCAAGCTGGTGCAGCTACTCTGGAAGACAGTATAAAGGTGCCTCAAAAAGTTAAAAATAGAACTATCCTATGATCCACTATCTATGATTGCACTACTAGATTTGAAGGGGTATATGCACCCCAAGACTTATAGCAGCATAATCAACAATAGCCAAATTATGGAAAGAGTCCAAGTGTCCATCAGCTGATGAAGGGATAAAGATGTAGTAGATATATATATATATAAAGAAAAAGAATGAAATCTTGCCATTTACAACAACATGGATGGAGTTAGAGCATATTATGGTAAGTGAAATAAGTCACAGAAAGACAAATACTGGATGATTTCACTCTTATGTGGAATTCAGGAAACAAAACAGATGAATATATGGGAACGGGGGAAAAACAGAGAAAGAGGGAAGCAAATGGTAAGAGACCTAAAAACAGAACATTAACTGAGGGTTGATGGAGGGAGGTGTGTGGGGGAATGGACTAAATGGGTGTTCAGTATTAAGGAGGGCACTTGTTATGATGAGCACTGGGTGTTCTATGCAAGTGATGAATCACTAAATGCTATTCTTGAAATCAATATTATACTATATGTTATTTAAATAAACATTTGAAGAAAAAAATCGAATCAAAACAAAACAAAGCAGCCATGTGTGAAAGGCTAATGTATTTCAAGCTACATAAATACTGAATACAGGGGATCCCTGGGTGGCTCAGCGGTTTAGCGCCTGCCTTTGGCCCAGGGCGTGATCCTGGAGTCCAGGGATCGAGTCCCGCATCAGGCTCCCTGCATGGAGCCTGCTTCTCCCTCAGCCTGTGTCTCTGCCTCTCTCTCTCATGAATAAATAAACAAAATCTTAAAAAAATAAAATAAAATAAAAATAAAAATAAAAAATAAATACTGAATACAGATAAAGACAAAATGACTCTACTGCTATGCATCTATCAATTAATCCAAAAAGGAAGGACTATTTCTAATTTCAGGGCTACTTCATTTAAGAAAAAACAATGCCAAGGCAGAGAATATTCAGAGGGTGGGAATGCTAACAAATTTGGGAAGGGTTGGAAGTATTAAGATTCTGTAGACTAGAAAATAGAAAATTTAGAGGAAAACAATATTTAATTAGGATATAATAATATTTAAACAGATAAGTTTGTGAATATTATACCAAAACAAACTATAGTCTGATGTAATAAAGAACTTACTAGCATTCAAAAATAATGAAAAGGGTGCTTTAAAATATAGTGAGCTCTCCAGAGCTAGAAGCATTCAAGCAGAAGGTGAAGTAGTATAGGAAAAATACTTAAAGTTCTGACTAAATGAACTTCAATGTTCCTCTAGCTACCACAACTTGATCCCAAGCAGTACTACTAAGAACAGGCAGTGAGGCATTGTGGTTGAGTTAATATATATAACTATCTTAATACAAAGCTTACTTAACCATAATCAGAAGCAGGAATCACCTATTTCTACTCTGTGAATATTAGTAAAATAACAACATTTAAAATCTCTATGTAGTAGAAGCCTGTATTAAAATAAAGAATCTACAAAATCTTTTTTAAAAAATAGCAAAAAAACAAAATTAAAAAATAACAATAAAAAAATCAGCTCCAATTACTCTAAAAATCATTCTAATCACTCGTTACTTCATTTATATCTCTAGAGTGGTCATTTCTACTGCCATTCCCTAGCAAAAATGAACATAGCAGACAGGAATTAAACTGATTCTTGGAACCTGGAACACTGAAGTTTGTCAAGCAAAATAAAAAGTATCTTCTCAAAGTGGCAAAGCCTATCTAGGGAAGAAAAAGAAACAAAGGAAAGAGATGTCAACTACTATAGTCCACAGAAACAGCTTCTCTGGCAAAATCTATATTTATTTTACTCTAAGAAGAGACAATACAGCAAAAAAAAAAAAAAAAAAAAAAAAAAGGACAAAAGTGAACCAAAAAGCCATAGATCTTGTATGGCAAACTATACTTTATCAACAATATATAAGATTCAAACATAAGATTTAGAGAAAGTGCTGTAATTATTTTACTAGCAGAGAGTAAGCCGAGAGAGAGAGAGAGAGAGAGAAATCAAGCATGTGCCTTATCGATGTTACCTAATAGGATTTTTAATTGCTAGCACAGGTAACTAACAGCTCAGCTAACATTTAGTTGGGTAAAATAGGTAGAAATGTCTTTCAGTTTCTTATCTAAATGTTTCCCTTCCTTACATTCCCCCTACAGTTCAAAGGTACTGAATTTCAACCAAGGTAAGCACACTTTTTCCATTAAAAATAGGAGGGCCTGGCTGGCACCTTAACTTTAAAAACAAAGAAGAAAATATGAAGAAGTAGTGTATTACTTATTTGGATGTTAGGGCATTCTTGTAGATACTAAAGATCAGATTTTATCACAGAATTTAATTTTCAATTTCAAACTGCTATACCTAATTTGTTTCAGCTTTAGCGTGAAGTTTATTGGTTTACAAAAGAAAGTGACTTTAGAAACAACAGTAGAGAAGTATCTAGGGACACACTAAAGACCTTAACTATCTGCCTTTCCCAAAGTTCTCTAAAAATAATGTCATCTAGGACAGACATTTTTCACCTCTAACTTCTAAGGAAAGCAGTATTTCTTCTGGATAATTGGTATGCTTCTATCTTGTGTCTTATCAATTGTATAAAAACGATAGTGTAAAAAACAAAAAACGATAGTGTTTCTCTCTTTGGTATGGTAACCAGAAACACCGAACCTAAACCTACAGTTTTCCTATAGTTCTTAACAGCATGTGCCCACTCTCCCATGCTTTTTGTAATCTTCATGCTAATTTGATTAGCTACTTTTTAAAAGTGTTGTCTAACAAAATTCTAAAACTAATCTCAAATCCTTTTTTTCCCTTTTTTTTTAGAACATCTTAAATTTTTAATCCTTTCTTTATAGGTTACCTAGACCACTTTTGATTAAGAAAACTGTAGAAAGTTAGTAACTGCCACAAGCAAACACCAGGGGTCTCCGCTCACACTCGCTGGAATCAGTGGTGGCAGACTTTAGTCCACAGGTCGCTTCTCCCCGCATTTCTTTGTAAACTCTTCAGCATTCTTACAGAATTTTTTACGGTCCTTAGAGTATTCTTCAGCTAGGTCAGCCCGAAGTGGGTGCTCAGGCTGGGGGTCGTTCACCAGTGCTATGAGGAACCGGATTACTTGGTCGGTTTTGGTTGCTGGCTTCCAGTTTTCAGCACTAATTACTGGCAGACAAACCTGCCCCTTTTCATCGATGTTCGGGTGATAGATCTCTGTTTTAAATATGATCTTCAGTGGTTTGAATGGGTACTCTGCTGGAAAGTTGATTTTGATTCTGAAGGCCCCCTTATCATATGGAGGGTTGTCAGGAACAATAAGCCCTTGCCAAGTCAATAAATTAGCTTCATCAACCTGGATGTTACGGAAGTTTTTCATTCCACATTTGCGGATTTCTTCAAGCTCCTTCATCAGCCTCCTGCTGACCGCCATCTTGGATCTCAAATCCTTTTTTTTTTTAACAAATCAAATAAAAACCAGCAAAAAATAACTAATGTTCTCTCTCTTAAAAAGTAATCAAAATTCTAGAGCTTGGTAGTAAAGCAGGGGTAGTGAGCAAGGATTTGCTAAGTGATCATGGCTAACAGATCTCTGGTTCTAACTGAAAAGATTATATTCTTTCCTTCTCAATTTCCTAACCTAACCTTTGAAAAGATTCCCCTTTACAACTTCCTCTTTCCTTTCTTTACAATGCTATAAGTGATGAAGATCTTCCCTATCACTACAGGAAAATTTTAGGGGATATAATGACCTCAAAACAAACATGGCAAGAGTAAAGCTGGCTTCCTCAACAGATGTTGAGTCCATTGTTCCTGTCATTGCACCATCACAGATTATATTCTCTGAGACCTGAGCAGCAACAACTGGTACAGCAGATGTGTAAACACTGTTTTGTTACTGGCAGATGGAGAGGCTTCTTACCCTGTTATCAAATGCATAGTTCTAGTGTTAACTGGGTAGTTTTCTGGACTCTAGGAAGGCAATGGCATCCCTACCCTTTTACAGGTTCCTTTTCCATTCATTAGTGGTGTATATTTGCTACTTGAAAGACAGGTCTTTCTTTTTTTTTTTTTCTGAGGGAAAAAAGAGGCAAATGATTTCATAATAAGTGTTTTCATATAAGTTCTACAAGTGTGGCTGAAAAAGCAATGTAATTTCAACAACTCCTCTTTATCAAATGGGAATTTATGGGAGCGATTCAGAGATTCCCTGAATTTTTCCAACAGCATTCCCTTTTTTCTTCTCTAAGTCTGAAAGATTCTGAACCAATGATAATTCAAACCAAATAAAATGTCTAAAGAGAAGCCTCCTTTCTCAATCCTTCTAATCCCTTAAGGTGATGTTCTTAGGCATTAGCCTCAGTCAGAATCACCTGGCACACTAGTTAAAACATAAATTGCAGGACTATATATATCCTGAGTTTCTGATTCAGCAGATCTAAGCCAAAGCATGGGAATCTGCATTTGTCTTTTTTTTTTTTCTTTCAAGATTTTATTTAATTTCTAGTTAGTTAACATATACTGCAGTATTAGTTTCAGGAGAATTTAGTGTCATCACTTGCATGTAACACCAAGTGCTCATTACAACATGTGTCCCCTTAACATCCCACCCCCCCACCACCTCCCCTCTAGCAACCCCTCAGTTTGTTTCCTATTGTTAAGAGTCTTTGATGGCTTGCCTTCCCCTCTGTTTTTAGCTAATTTTTTTCTAACAAGATTCCAGGTGATGCTGATGCTGCCTGTCTGGAAATCACACTTTGAGATTTGCTGCCTTATGGCATCCAGACAAGCTAATATACCATCTTGACTAAAAACAAGTTATAATGAAATTTTGGCAATGCACCCCAAAATAGCGAATCATGATACAATCCAAATCTAATCTTTGGAAAGACAAGTGCCCTCAAATGTGGCTGATAGTACTTAAATTAATACAAATGTTATTGGGCACACTCAAGTAATACTAAGAAAAGCCTTAAAAATAATAAGTAATCCCATTTGCCCAAGGAAATAATTCAAAGAAGAATAAACTTATCTGTGCCAAAATATTCACTCAACATTATTTATGATATCAAAAGCTGGAAATTATACAAATGCCAAACAACTCGAAAACAATCATGCAAACTGCAGACTACTAAGTAAATGGGATATTACCTGACCATAAAAATGATAGAAAGTGAAGCATATCATACGTGGTAGAGACAAAATATTTAAATGAAAAGAAAACAAAAAACTGATCACAACATGTTTACTAAAAAACAAAAACAAAAACAAAAAAAACCACAAAGAAAACAGACATAACCTCAATAGGTTCAGTATTTATTTAAAGTGAAGGAAAGAGGTATTTAAGACACAGTATTTTTGCATGATATTCTAAAGCAGTCAAAATATTTTATAAATATTTTAAAGTAGTCTCTGGTCTATGGATTATAGCAACCACCTAGCCTACTGAAGATCACATGTAATATTTATGAAGTATTTTTTTTAAAAGACATTAAAAGTAGGAAAATGGTGAAAAAATTTATTTAAAATTCTCAGGTAATACTTCTTTAAAACTAGTTTGAAGAAAGGAAACTTTGTTTCCTTTGTTGGGCAGAGCTAGTAAAATTTCTTGAACCAAGTGTGCAGAGTGGTAAGAGAAATTACAATTAGGAAAAAAATTGGGATTCAGAGCCCAATAATAATCTAAGAAAAATCTGTTAAAAAATTAATCCAATAATATGGGGAACATATAGCTATTAGAAATATTAACTTTTAAAGTACAAAACTTACTGTTTTGATTCATTGTGACAGACTTCCAAAGTTGGGTCATTATAAATAAAAGCAGCTTCTAAATCATTGATCCTTACTCGATATATTCTACACTGTTTGCTGTTCAACTTGATTCTATTCAAGTTTGCAACTGTTGGAAATATAGTCAGTTCCACGAATCCCTGCAAAGATAAAGAATAATAACTTCATTATAATTAAGATTGGTAGGTTTTAGAAAATATGTATTTTTATTTCTACTACTTACATTTACTTACATAATTATTTCTACTATTTATACTAACTTCAAAGACAGAATCCCAAATAGCTACATACACATAAGAGCTCTCCAAGTATCTTCATTTCAAACATTATTGTCCTAATGAATGAACAAGTGTGAATTATGTATACTTTAACTTCTTGGTAATTCATATTCACTATCAGTGAAAATGAGACCTTCTGCTAGAAAAAAAGTAAAAGGACTCACTATTCTCAAATACAAGAATTTCTAGACAGACTGGAACTCAAACATGGAAGAAAGAAGAAAAAAAAATGATAGACCAGAAAGAGAACCAAAACCAGGTGAGTGAAAGAACATGGCCCTCCAAAATGGGAATCAAATGGAAAGATGGGCCAACGGAACATGTCATATAAGTTCAGTGATTTTACTCTCATGGGTAAAAACCTGATGTACTCCAATGTGAAATATGAGAAGGTATGCATGAAACAGCAGCATTTCAGGGGCTGCAGAGTAAACAGGAAAATTTCAGAAGCTGCAATGGGAATAGCTAAGATGAAATGTGGCAGCAACCATAGGGAACTAAAGTATAATAATTATAATGGCTATTATTTAGTGAGCACTACTATATGCCAGGCACTATGCTGGATACTTTCCTATGTTCCCTCTAATCCCACTAACAACTGAAAAAAGTATTTATACTCTTCATAAATAAGTTAACGAAGTTAAGAAAATTAGTAATTAGTAAGTGGAGAACTGACATTCAAACCCACATCTAAATGACTCCAACGGAGTCCTATTGTGCTATTTTTAGTACAAGGCTTTAAGTAATATCCAAGAATTTTTTTTTATAACATTCAGCACAACTGCTCAAAAGTCTAGATATTCTGCAGCCCCAATTCCTCTAATTCCCAAATATGAAGAGCTATACATCCTTAAATTATACTACCTACACAGACCTACATGATAGCAAATGAGAAAAGAAAGAGAAGCCAAAATGTTGATGAAAGTTGTTTAAAGGTGTAAACTATTAGCAATTGAACAAGAAAAGACCAAAATTCTCTTAATTAGCCTATCAGCAATCCAATGACCAATTCATATAAACAAACTTAGATTAGCTCAAAGACAGCAAACGGAATCAAGACAACAGCAAACTTGAACTATAATAGAAAAGATTATAGTAAGTGCTTTAAGTCAATAGTTAACTACATGAGTGGGACATAAGAACAGGATTTGGCTTTCTAGACTAAGGATAACAATGACAGAACAATGAATGAAGTGTGGTATTTCATGAAGATAGGGAAAACCCAGTCTCCTTGTATCATCAGGTCTCTGACACCACCTAGAGCCCTAACCTGTATTTGACTCCAACATTCAGATCCATTAACTTCCACAAGCCTCCAGTCCTGGTCATCTCTCACCACTGGCACTACTGCAAGGCCCCCTGGTCACCTAAGCTCTCATCCAAGTCTCTTCTTCTTGCTCCTTGTTCCCTCCCAACCACTTGACAGCTGACCATCTTCCTATACTGTTCTAAATAACCTCCCCTGCACCATTCAACTTTTTCAAGAACTCCTCTACCTTCTAGCCTTAGATAAAATATATCTTGAATCCCTTTGACAAGAATTACTTATTCTTTCATTCAGTATAAATTATGGGAGGGGAAAACAATTATGGGAGACTTCCTGGTATCAATTGCTACTCTAGATCATTCATAGCATTTTAGATAGCATATACTATAAGAGGCAGGCAATATAATGTCCTCATTAAATGAATGTTTTCCGGAGGTAAACTGCCTGCATTCAAATCCAAACTCTACCACTTAATGACTGTATGATCTTGGGTTAGTTACTCTAGTTCTCTTTTCCTCATCTGTAAAGTAGAATAATGACACTACCTTCCGTCTGATGATATGACAACCGAGCACTTCAATATATAGAAAATCATAGTGGACATCTAATAAATGCCTAAGAAATGTTATTATTCTTTTCCACTTCTTTTCCTTAGTGTTCATGCCATACAGGTCCACCACCCGCTATTTTTCTTCATCAGTATCTCCCAAATTCCCCAACATTCATTGAAGGTCATACTCTTCATTTCTAACCCACCTTTTGCCCTCCTGCTACATATAACTATTTTTCCCTACTGTTCAAAACTGATCCTTCCACTGGTCCATTGGAGGCCATACTCTACAGTATCCTCAAAAATCCCACTCTACTAATTATCCTCTCCTATAATTATTACACCTCCTCCCTACAGGATTTTTTCCTGTGCCTATAAACCATGTTCAAAACTCACATATCATTCCTTTAAACCTTGGTATCTATGTCACATTCAAATGCATTAATTTTTGCCCTCTTCCTGGAGGTATCTCATATCTTGCTTCTGAAATGATAATTCCTGGGGTCCCAAAACCTTACCACAGTCTACTAATCATACTGGAAGTCTTCGGAGGTCAAATACTAAAGGGAGTAACAGCCCACGGCTATTTCAGCTTATTTTCCCAGCCCCAGAAAATATAGTATATATTTTAGTAACTGACAAATCCCTATACTTGTTCTCTAACCAGCACAGCAAGGACTATTATGGAAGGGCTAAGATAATAAATCAAAGCAACTTAACACCCCTTAGGGAACTGCAGAGATTAGTGCCAACAGATATTTCAAAGATGCCTACTACATCTTCATTTACTTCAAGTATTTGGCCAATACAAAAGTCAAGGAGGTTTTAGAATTATCACAAACCTGCCAATCACAACCACAGTTTCAGATGTAGTATTTCTACTGCAGCAAATCAGCACAGCTCTTGGTAACTAATGCTGCAACTAATTATCAAGCAAATACCTTTTGCTTCCAATTCTTATCAGAAACACACACACACACACACACACACACACACACACAGGTTGCCTTCAAAAGAGCAGAACCCCTTCACATTCATGTAATAACTAAAAGCTATATCAACTCTCCTACTCAAAACATAGTCCAAAAGTCCCTTGATTCCAAGATAGCCCATAAAGAATTATAATAGTATGTTATATTGACAACATTATGCTAACTGCAACTGGTAAGAAGCAAGTTCTCCAAAAGCTTTAATAAAATCACATGAAAGTTCAGGGGCTTATCACATTAATAAAGCTTCTCAGGTTCCAGTATTCTAAGGCATATAGAAATATACATTTCAAATGAAGGATAAGTTGCTTCATTTTGTACTACCCACCAAGGTAGAGAGAAAGAGGAAGAGACACAAAACTTGGTGGGCTTCTTTGAATTCTAGAGGCAATATATACATTTGGGCATACCACTTACCAGGTAACCTATTAAGTTGTCAGCTTTGAGAGGGGTCTAGACTAAAAAGTTCTACAGCAGATCCAGGCTGTAGTTCAAGCTGCCCTGCCACTTGGGTCTTATGACTCAGCAGATCCAATGGCAATTGGAAATGTCCATGGCAGACAGATGCTCTACAGAATCTGGCTTTTTCCGATAGAATGACAGAGCAAATTCCTGAGGTTTGAGAGGAAGGCCACAAACTCTTCTGTCAGCAACTATATTCCATTTGCAAAGCAACTACTGGTTTGCTACTAGACCCTTCAGTAGGAACTCAATACATGACCATGGGACTCTCAAAGACTGTTCCCTGAAATGACCATGATGAAAAGAAGAGTAATATAAAGCTCTAAAAAATAAAACTGGGCATGTACAGCATTTTTCCACTTTAAGGTGGAGATAACACATCTAAGCCAGGCCCAAGCACGTTCATAAAGCACAGGCAACAGCACAAGCAGGTGTTCAGAATCTAGTAAAACTTCTTCTCACTGCTTCTCTCCCTCTCCCTCAATCTATCCCTATGGTCTCATGGAGAGTTCCCTATACTGTTAACAGGACAAAGCACAAGCCTGAATTATGACTAAGTGCACAGGATGCTACCACCAGCTGGAACTGGATGGGAGTTGCCATTAGAATGTCACTGAAGTGTGGCCCTGAAAGAGGTAGGAAGAAAGTCCTACAAGTGACAAAACATTGGGAAATACATCTGGCTGTACATTCTTTGTAGAAATAGAGATGTCCTGAAGTATGCAACTACACTGACCCATGGGCAAGTGCTAATGAGTTGATTAGGAACTTGATAAGAAAAAAATTAAAAGGAAGATGGTAAGAGAAGTGTACAGATGGATTTCTCAGAGCAGGTACAATGTGAAAATATCCATGTTGTTATCACATAAATGATCATCAGAGGACATAACCACAGAAAGGACCCTCAAAAATAAACTGGCAAGATGAAATAGAGATCAGACTCTTTCCCTTGTCACTCTACTCAACATACAAAGTGGTCACAGTGGCAGAATGGAGGCTATGCATGAGCCCAACAACAAGGTCCTCCCCCGACCAAGGACCATCTGGCTACCACCATTGCTAAGTGCCTACTACCAACAGCACAGGATCATACTAAACATCCGATAAGGTACTTACTGGAGGGACCAGTCAGTGACTTGATAAGAGAACAACTATGAAACAGCTCACATCAAGAACATCTTTTTCCTTACAAGAGCAGACATATTCTAGATTTTCCCTCCCTAAACATATTTACAGAAAATCTCATATATCGTTGTAGTATCTCATACATGCCTCTAACTAAGGTTCAGGGAAGTGTGGTGATGGGATCTTACGCACAAAATTTACTGATTTTATCTTGTGCCCTATCATCCAGAAGCACTGGCATGATCAACTGCTGAAGGCTCAGTTACAGCATCGAGGGACCTCCAACAGAATGCTGTTTTAACAAGTGGACAGTATATAGGGTCATCTCTCCATAGCCAAAATAGATTTGTGATGGTAAAAGTTGGAGTGACTGTTCTCACTATTGTATCGAAAAAACACTGAAGGAATTTTTGCTGTCTTTATAACCTTGGATTCAGTATGTTTGGCCAGTAGAAAAATATATCCATGAGGACACACAGTCATGGTTCCATTACATTGGAAACTAAGACTGTCCCTTGACCGCTTTCAGTTCCTCATGCTACCAAACCATCAGGCACAGAAAGAGGTCACTATAGCAACAGGAAGGACAAATCCCAATTATCAAAGAAGAACTTATGTTCTGCTTATACAGTAGACAACACTTACATCTGCAGTTCAAGGGAATTCATGGAATGCCTCTTAGGGCTCACTTGACTAATAGCCCCAACCAATGGAAAACTGCAACCCAGGGCAGGTCAGGGCAAGCAAGGACACAGATCCTAAAGAAATGAAGATCTGGGTCAGACCAACAGAAATGTCAGCAGAAGAAAAAGGAAAAATGGAACAGGCAGAAGAACAAGGAAGCTGTGTTTAGCAACTTTGGCCTTGACACCAGCTAAAGAAAGCAGGGGCTATAGCAATTAAGTTCCACACACTCTCTTACCTACTTTTCTTTCCACTATTTTGTATGAAAGATACTGGTGGTAGCTAATACTTTCGGTAGGAATAGAGCTAAGCTGCCATATCTTCATACGAACTCATGAGGTGAGGGACTAGCAAACTCCCCAAAGGGTCAGACAGTAAATAGGCTTTGTGGGCCACACAGTTTCTGTCACAAGTACTCAACTCTGCCACTCTGGAGCACTCCAAAGTGCTCCAAAGCACTTTAGACAATGTATAAATAAATGAGTGTGGCTGTACTCCAATAAAACCTATGACAAAAATAGGTAGTCAGCCATTGCCGACCTCTGGAATAGCCGATAAGACTTTGTTAAATTCCCTGTGTGGGACTACTAGCTTTTCATCTCAACAAAAAGCAAGAGAGGATGGTTTGGGAGCAAACAGGTGGACTGTTCTAGATATTCTCCTTTTGCCCCTCCTTCTCCACCACAGGAGTTACATTAATTGGCCACTAGCCCTTTAGCTTCCCGTTGGGGTGGTCAAATGGGAAGCTTGAGGAGAAAACTGGAGAGCAGAAGGAAAGTGAGTTCATTACATTTATCCCTCCAGGATACTTGCTGCCTAGCTGAGGGAGGCAGTAACTACATTCTTCTACCAAAGACCACACCTTCTATAAGGTGACACTTTCCTAAAGCTACCATAGTCTACTATACTCTAGTAACTTCTGCCTTCCTATGTTCTTTCAGGTTTGGAAGTGGTAACTGTTCCTTGTTGCTAACCTAGTGTGCCTCACCATATATTGGTTTCTCTTAATCCTGTTTGTTCTAAATAGTCCTTTTACTACTTTCCCTCAATTAATCTGTATGAATATGCCATTTACTTCCTTCTAGGACCCTAACCCATACACCATCCAACCAATTTTTCTAGTGGAAAACTCCCAAATCATTCACAACTCCTTCCAAACATTCTTGTAAGAGTCATCTGCAATTCTTTCCATCTATAATTTTGGCAGGGACAGAGGACGTGGAGAGGGGAAACAGGAGACAGAAAGGAGCTGCAGGTGACTCTTAGAGGTCTTCAATCAAAAAATGGCTCCATCACTTCCTAACTTTGTGTCCTGAAGAAAGTTACTTAGTCTCCAGTCTTTCAGGTGCTTTAATTTTTTAAAAAAGGATTAAAACAGTATCTACTTCATGGAGTTATTGTAAAGATTTAGTGAGGTCACACATACAAAACCTTGGAAAAGTTTCATGCATAGTTTGTACTCAATAAAGGTTCACTGTAATTCAGCCAATCATGTCAATTCTATTTCTAGACCATTTTCATATAGTTATCTTCATTCAAGGCTTCATCATTTCTCCCCAAGATTACTACAGCAACTTCTTAACTAAACTCTCTATTTCTCATATCTTCCCTACCCAATTAATACAACACAACACACTTAAACTGTCCTTCCATGAAGTACAAGGTAAATACAGTTGACCTCTGAACAACACAGGCTTGAACGGCACAGGCCCACTTATATGTGGATTTTCTCCCAATACAGGGTGGTACTGTAAACTTATTTTCCTTACAATTTTCTTAATAACACATTCTTTTCTACCTTACTTCATTACAAGAATACATTCTATAATAAACAGATGAAATATGCATTAAGCAATTCTTCATGTTACTGGTAACACTTCTGGTCAACAGTAGGCTATTAGAAGCTAAGTTAGTTTCTGGGAAGTCAAAAGCTATACCCATATTTTTGACTGTGTAGGGGGTCAGGACCCCTAACCCCTACATTATTCAAGAGTCAGTTGTAATCATATGTAAGGAATATTGATAGAGAAATTCCTTAAATATGGAGATGGGACTTAGTTAACCTTTAAGGATTCTGTGATTCCTATGCTAGTTTACTTTTCTATTTCACTACACAGCCCATCTTAAGTAAACATATGCATACAGGGATAACAGTTGCGGAGGGACGTTCAGCAAAAAGACAAAACAAAAAAACACCAAAGACCGTTCACTAAGATTTTGTCTATTTAATACAGGTCTCCCTAAATTAAGTACTTAGGTAGTCATGGACTGCCCCAGGATAGATTACAAATGCAATCTAAATATATCAAAAGGATAGGGTGGTGCTTACTAGATTCCAAACACCTAACCTAAACCTTTATAAAGCAACGACGCACCTAAACTAGGTCAGCCGTGAATCAGAAAACAAAACTGGCCTCTTAGCAGCCAAATTAAGTCAGAGAGCGTGCTAACCTTAATTTTTTTCCACAAAAAATGTTCACTATGGGCTTACTCTTGTTTCATGCACAATCCTAAAATGCTTGGTAATAGAGACTTCCATATTCCACGACAAATTAAACAGAATAAAATGTTAACCCAGAGAGAGAAGGGAGACCTGAGGAGGCAGCCAGGAGGAGAGCAGCAAGGCTATGCACCCTGAAGTCACACAGCTCTGAATTCTAAATCTTACCTATTCTTGAAACATAAGTCACCTGGAAAGAAAGTTTCTGAATATTGTAAAGGCCGAACTTGTTACTGTTTATCATCGTTGACAATACACTTACCACAACAGATTTTCTCTGGAAGTTTATGTTGTTGATGCAGACGACCTGATGGGTTGTATATGGAAAAAGAAAAAAAAAATTCCTATTATTAAATACAAACACAATTCTATCCAAACAGAGACAAGAGGTTCTAAGCAGCTCACAATCTTATCTTCTACAACCTTGCTAATTAAGGTAACTGCAGGTTTTATCAACAGTCACAAAAACAGATTTCTTTGGGGGGGGGGGGGGACACACAACTAGGTACCATAAGAAAAACACTTATGGACCTGCAAGGGATATTAAATCTGAAAAAAAAAAGGGGGGGGGGGGTTATTAAACCACTGCCACCGAAAACCATTCATAGGGTCCTACAAACAGCATTTCCATGGGGGAGCGGGCTCCGGTCTCCCACTACATTTCTCAGGCCCTCTAAGGCAGCTTCGAGCGATCACAAAATAGAAGTAAGGAAAAATAAAAGCTAGAAGAAGAAAGGAAGATGAAAAAAATACTTATAATTTATATGGCCTTGGGCTTTCAAAGCCCTTGTCTCCTTTCTTCCTGTTCATTCTGGCGGGCTCTAAGCCAGTAGGCGGCATGAAGCGCTCCCACCGAGCTGGGCTTCGCGGCTTCCCCGCTTCCCGGGGGGCGTCGGGGCATTACCAGCCCCCGGCACCTCTCGCTCCCCGCTCCCCCGCGCTCCCGACAGTCATGCCCCGCAGCCAGGGGTCCCTCGGCGCGCACGACCCGCCGCGTCCGATCCGCCGCCGCCCGCTTGAAACTCGCTTCCCCGATTCGGGTCCTTTTATCCGCCTGCGACGGGCTTGTCACGAAGATGCTGCTCTGAGCGACCGCTCCAGGGCCCCGTCGGCCGACATCTTGCCGGTCACCTCTGACCTGTGGCGTCAGCGGAAGTGGGGCGGCTGCGGGGGCGGGAGCCGGAAGCTCCGCGTCAGCGGGTGGGGCTTGCGCGGGAATCTGGGAGTTTTCGCCTTTGGCTTTCCGTACATCCGCAGCACGAGGTAAGCTAAAGTTGAGGGAATATATGGGGGTTTGCGAAGAGCCCGGCGGAGAGCCGGTGGGCGTCTGGGTAATCAGGACTTCGTGGAACCAGGAGACGCCGGGTCCCGCTGTGGGGCGAGCAAACGGACGCCCCGAGCGCTTTGGACCCGGTGACTTGAGCTGTGCAACGTGTAAATTAGACCCCGGGTAGTCTGACTCCGACCCCGGAGTCCTCCCTTGGGTTCCGGCACCTCCGGACTTTTTAAATGGTTGCACATAGAACACAATTATTGAAAAGAGACACTCAGGGGCCACAAGAGAGTAAAAAGGTGTGAATTTCAATAATAGTTAAATGTTAGGTCACGTGGATTGCCCATTAACTTTTTTTTTTTCCATCTTGGACCAGATTTATCTTTGGCCTATCCCCTCAAAGGGTGCTGGTGACAAGGGTACTAGCCAAGTTAAAACGAATTTGGACTCAAGTCTAAATGAATACAAATCAGGGAATAAAGTCATAAAGGAACTTTATCAAGCATGCCAAAACCCACTAGAAATTACTTGTAGTTTTCTGGTATAGCCCGTGTCAGTTTCTTCCACTAAGGGGATAACCGCCCTCTTGGTATTCTTGACAGAAGATGGAGGATCAAATCCATTTCGTCCCAAAATTCACGTTGACATCAGCCAGGCGACACAGCAGCTATTACCAAGCCCATTTCCTCAATGCAAATGACTAATTTAGGTAACAGAATCTAGTGACTCCCTATCTCAGTGGAATGTTGAAAGTAGAGGGGGAATCACTTGTGAAATGACATCCAAGTGAATAAATCATTTCTAGGATAGTAATAGTAATATTTAGTGCTCTGAAAAGCCTTTATTTTTATTTTTTAAAGATTTTATTTATTTATTCATGAGAGACACAGAGAGGCAGAGGGAGAAGCAGGCTCCCTGAACACAGCCTGATGCGGGACTCCATCCCAGGACCCTGGGATCACACCCTGAGCCAAAGGCAGATGCTCAACCACTGAGCTACCCACGTGCCCCTCTGAAAAGTCTTTTTTTTTTTAATTTTTTTAAAATTTTTATTTATTTATGATAGTCACACAGAGAGAGAGGCAGAGACACAGGCAGAGGGAGAAGCAGACTCCATGCACCGGGAGCCCGACGTGGGATTAGATCCCGGGTCTCCAGGATCACGCCCTGGGCCAAAGGCAGGCACTAAACCGCTGTGCCACCCAGGGATCCCCTTTAAATTTGTTAATGGTTAGAATGTCAAAACCTAATAAAAAGATGCAATTATTTTTTATTTTTTTAAGATTTTATTTATTTAATTCATGAGAGACAGAGGCAGAGACACAGGCAGAGGGAGAAGCAGGCTCCATGCAGGGAGCCCGATGCGGGACTCGATCCCGGATCTCCAGGATCACGCCCTGGGCCAAAGGCAGGCGCTAAACCACTGAGCCACCCAGGGATCCCCAAAAGATGCAATTTTAAATATAAAAAAGGGAACGCTCTTTTTCTATAAATAAAACCATACAGACTTAAGATATACTAAATACAGGAAACAACACTGTATGCATAATGTAAAAATAACTTGAAAGACCTAGAAATATCCTGTTACATTTAAGGGAAAGAGAACAGTAGTTTCAAAATGCTTAAGATCTGGAGAAAAAGGCTTCAAAGCAATAGGTTTTTTTTAAAATCTGGAATACAAATATATTCAAGAATCTTTTTCTTAGAATCATCAGCGTTTATGAAGCAACTTTAGTCCCAAAGAACAGACTGTTACTCTTTTAAGAAATGGGCCTTCTTGAGTTGTAAACTTTAACACCATTTTGTATTGAAGATCGAGAATATTTGGTGAGTAATGCACCTATTGTTTGCTTCTCTCCACACAAATCTCTGTGGGAACAATAAAAAAAATGAATAGCATTAGTATGTTAGGGAACATAATATTCACAGTGCTAGTTATTTATATCTCTCTTGCCTAAGTCCATCTTTCCAACAAGCCTAAGGATGTGTGTTTGTGGGACAGATAGGGTAGGGAGTAGTCACTAAGCCTAAATTGAACTAGGTACTTTACATATATTACTTAGTTTAACCACAGAAACAGTAAAAGTAATGTATTATTTAACCCTACCTTAGATATGAGGAAGCTAAGCTCAGGTAGTAATGGATGGAACCAAACTTTGCTGCCAGGTCTGCATGACTTCTTAGTCCATTTGTTTTCCCCCATTACATCACACAGCCTCCAAATTAGAAATATAAGCCATGGGATATAGGAAGGTCTAGACAGAGACCCTGGATCCTAGGGTACCTGTGTGTGCTTATCTGTGTTACCTACCCTCCCTGAACTTTAGCTTTGTCTTCTGTACCCCAAAGAGGAGTAGGATTTCACTATACAAGGTGAAGGAAGAATGAAAGGACATGGGCTGGAGAGGGAGCAAAGGCAAGGTCACACAGGGTCTTAATGAACATGGAAAGGAACTGTGATTTAATTCTAAGTATAAAGGGAAGTCACTAGGAGGGTTTTAATTAATGGAAAAGCAGAATGTGATCTAAGTTTTAAACAATGGAGGCAATGAGTTGATTATGGAAGCTAAGTGGTGAGTACATGACAGGTTCACTATATTGTCACTTTTGAATGTTTAAAAATTTTCAAAATAAAAAGTTTAAAAAGTGGGACAGGGAAGAGGAAAAAACTTAAGCAGAGAGACCAATTCGGAGCCAGGAACTAGATGAGCCATTAGGATTTGCTCCTACTTTGAACCAGGGAGAGAGAGAAAAAGACAAATATGATTCCTGGACTTTTTTGCTTGAGTAACTGAATTAATGGTGGTCATGTTACCGAGAAGTAGAAGATGGAGTTAGGACAAGGAGGAACCACAGTTCTGTTCCGAGCATGATATCCAGTGGAAATGTTCATTAGGCAGCTAGATAAGAGAAATTAGAACTTAAGGAAAAGATCAAGTATGAAGATAAAATTAGGAGGTCATTAAATTTAATTCCAGGCCTAGATGAGGGCACTAAGGAAAAAAATATAAATGAAAAAGCAGATGGTCAAGAATAGTCCTAGAGCACACCAACACTTGAAGACTGGGTTAAAACAGGGAGACATGAGCAAAAGAGACAGAAAAGGAGCTGCCTTGGGAGAGAAGGGACACAACTGGTGTGTTTCAAGTAGAAAGTGATCTACGGTGTCCCAACAGTGCGAAGAGGCCAAGTTAACAAGGACAGACAAGTGACTACTGAATGTAGAAAGATGGATGCCAACAGGTTAAGGAAAGAATGGGAGACAGAAACATAAATGAGTACACAAACTTTTCACAGGAGTTTCCTGGAAAGGAAAGCTCATCTTATTGTACTTTAAGATGAGCAATACTACAGAATACCTGATGGAAATAATCCCTGCAGATAGGGAGACATCAATCACGCAGGGGAAAGGGGATAACTAGAGGATATATGTCTTTAATAAGGCAGAGGGATGATCCAGTGCAGAAAGAGGATTGGCCTTAGGAGCAGGGACAGTTCATGCACTATACATGAAGGACTGCAAAGAGACACAATACAATTGTGGACACAATACAAGGACATAATGCTGGCAGGTATGGCAGTAGGAAAGAAGCTATCCTGGGCACATGGGTGGCTCAGCAGTTGAGCGTCTGCCTTCGGTGCAGGGCATGAGCCCGGAGTTCCGAGATCAAGTCCCATATCAGGTTTCCTGCAGGGAGCCTGCTTCTCCCTCTGCCTATGTCTCTGCCCCCCTCCCCCCTCTCTCTGTGTCTCTCATGAATAAATAAATAAAATCTTAAAAAAAAAGTTGTCCTTGTCTTTTCTCATCTGTTTGCATTTTCTCAAGAAACAAGGCCACAAGCTGAGGGTGAAGAAGAAGATGGAAATTGTGATGATATGAAAAGCAGAAATATGAAAGCCGAGCTCCAAGGGCAGAAAATTTTCATACAGAAATGGGGCTTTGCCACGGACACTGCTAAGTACCACTTAATCTCTTAAGACTGGCAAGTGCATTATGTCTTTTTCTCCAGGAAATTTCACTTGCCCGCATGTAGGCATAGAGTAAGCAGAAAACTTGAGTTTAATCTTTGTAGATTTTTGCCAGAGAGGTCTAACAAGAGGGAGAAAGTGTTGTGGGAGCAAACCATGCACAGTAGATGCTAGAGACCCCAACCAGGAAATCCAAACTGGGTAGAAAGAAGACATGAAAGGTGAGACACAGTGAAGAGATGGGAGCATTAGTGCAGCTGAGGTCCTATAAAGAGTGACTAAAGAACTAATTTGTTCTTCTGCAATCTGGCATCTATCAAAATGTTAAAGTAATGTGGCAGGAAAGATAGGAAGTACCGATTAGAGAGAGTGCTTGCTTGCTTTGGAGTCAAAGTGGGGTATGTAGTCTGTCCCTCTAAGAGCTATCTGTTGTAGGAAGGAGGGCAGAAAAGTGGTTTTAGATGCAGGATGAGGAAGAAACACAACACATTCCCCACCTCCAGAAGCAGAACTTGTGAAGGATGAGAGAAGACAGCCACCACTTGAAAAAGTTTCAAAGGAAGCCATGTCCTCAGAGAATACTCAAAAGAACCCTCAAAGCCCATTTTAGTACATTACTTACTGAATATATGGAGCTATGTCTTCTTCTGTCCACTTTTCCCTTAGAGAGAATAGACTGTTAAAACGTTCTTGATTATCCTCAGGTAAATCATCTACTTTTAGCAAAAATATGATTTCCGGTCTCGAGTGTCTATCCACCAAGGCTAAACCCTATTTTAAAAACGAAATGAGAAAGGTCAGTTAAAATAACGGTCTAGTGTTTAAATAGGACTCATTCTTTTACCTTTAGGTTTAGCGGGGCCTAAGCCGTTTAAAATGTCAGCTACGTGTAACTTGACACAAACTACCCACAGACCCTCAATGGCCTTTTTCATAAAAAGAATTCCATTAAACAGTGAATTCTCCTCTTCCCTTCTACAATTTGCCTTCCACTGCTCTATTTATCAGGATAGCTTGGGTTCAAGGTCACCCATGACCTGTCATTGCCAAATCCAGTGGGCCCTTTCCTTGGATCTGCTGCCCTGTTTTCTTTGTCAACGTTGCTTCATCTCTCTTTGAACCTCCATCTCTGACCATCACTGTCTCATTGTTTTCCTAATGCAACATTACAGTTTCCTGGGTTTCTACCCTGATCCCTCAACTTGTCTGTCACTGTCCTTTGTGGTTCAACTCGCCTCAACTGAACCTGTGACTGCAAACACCACTTACTTGTTAATGACAGTAACATATGCATCTTCAACTCAAATCACTCTTCCGAGGAGCACACAAACTCTAGATCCAAACCTACCAATGAGTTCCTTGTGTTTGTTACCCAAAACTGCTCTAGTCCCATGATCCTATGAAACCATGAGACCTGGGCATTATCTTAGGTTCCATTATTCAAACCCCATACCTATGAGATCAGTCAATCCTACAGATCTTAAGGCCTCAACATTTTCCCATCCATTCTCTATCAGCTATTTCTTGGCCAGTACTTTATAGTTAGGAGTACTGTAAGTGTAGAGAGTCTGGAGATTTCTCCTTTTTCATAATCTAACCAACCTTCCATCCAACCATCCTCAACGTCAGTGTTCTTTCCAAAGGCAAAGTTCATCAAGTAGCTCTTCTGATGTCACTAAAAGGCCCAAAGAGCTTTCTAAATAAGAGTGAAATTCCTTAGCACAGACCATAGTGTCCCTCACTGATTCACCAGCATCTTATCTTTTTTTTTTTTTTTTAATTTTTTTATTTATTTATGATAGTCACACAGAGAGAGAGAGAGAGAGAGAGAGAGAGAGAGAGAGAGGCAGAGACACAGGCAGAGGGAGAAGCAGGCTCCATGCACCGGGAGCCTGACGTGGGATTCGATCCCGGGTCTCCAGGATCACGCCCTGGGCCAAAGGCAGGCGCCAAACCGCTGCGCCACCCAGGGATCCCAGCATCTTATATTCTAGTCATGGATCCCTACCAAAAATGCCCCATTTGTATCCCTCCATGCCCTGGAACATGCTCTCCTGGATCTCCATCTCTGCCCTTCCATCTAGAGAATTAATAGTTCATCCTTTCAAACCTGGCAGCTAAAACAGCTATTCCTTCAGAAAATCATCCCCAATAGACTAGTCACATGGTTAAGTCCCCTTTCTTTGCTCCCATAACAACCTATATATGCCCTTTCCATGACACATCACCCTACGTTATAAAAAGAGATTTATACACATAATGTGCACCGCCCCCCCTTGCCAGAGCCCAGGCTGAGGACGCTGATGGCACGTTGTGTGATGTTTTCTCCTCAGCATCTAGGATGGCGCCTAGACATAAAAGGAACTCTGTAAATATTGAGCAAATCCTTTCACAATTTAACAAATACTTACTGAGCATACACTATACGACAGGCATATGGCATATGTATTGGCAAGCAACAGTGAACAAAATTCTATCAAAATGGAGACTGGGGAACACACATATTAAACATTTTCCCAGAGCTAAGCGATAAATGCCATGAAGGAAAAATACAGGGTGCTATGCCAAAATAAAACAGGAGGCATTTTTTGAGAGTAAGGGAAAGCCTCCTTGAGGAAGTGACTGAAGGATGAATAGAAGGCAGCAAAGTGAATTTACTAAGAAGGTCATTCTAGAAGAAAAAGCCTTGTGTGAATGTCCTAAGGTAGGAGAGAGCTTGATCTTGAAAATCTGAAAGCAAGCTGGTATGCAGTGAGGAGAGAAGGAGGAAGAGATGGAGCTACGGGGGAGATGATGAAGCGTTTTAAGGCCAAGATATGAATTCTGGATTTTTTATCTTATATACTATGGGTAACCATTAAATAATTAAGCATGACATTCATCTAATCTGACTGGCATTTATTTTTAAGCTTTATTTGAGAGTGAGAGCATAGGAGGGGGGGGGGGAGAGAGAGAGAGAGAGAGAGAGAGAGAGAGAGAGAGAGAGAGAGAGAGATCGAGATCACAAGCGGGGGAGGGGCAGAGGGAGAAGCAGACTCCATGCTAAGCAGGGAGCCAGACATGGGACTCGATCCCAGGACCCTGGGATCATGACCTGAGCCAAAGGCAGATGCTTAATCAACCAAGCCACCCTGGCCCCCCGACTAGCACTTTTAAAAGGTCACTATCTTTGGCAGCACTGCACAGAATGGATTAGAGATGGGCAAAACTAAAAATATAGAGGGCTTGCTCTTTACAGCCAGACGAACACGGACAGTTTGGGCTACAACAGTGCTGGTGGGAACAGAGAAGATGAAATACACCAGGCAAGAAGCAAGGATTAACTGTACATGTGCCTGAGAGATCTGAGGTGACAGAAATGTTCTAAAATTAGTGATAGACTGAATGTATAGTATACTCCTGATGGAAATGATGGCTAGGAAAATAAAAGTGGCTCCAAACTCAGTTGCAATAGATTGCATGTCACCCGGTAACTAACAAGACTTCTTTGAGTTATGGTATCATGTGTCATTGCTAACCTTACCTTAAGCTGATCAAGACTAGTTATCATTCCTTCAGGCACACTCTGTTGCCACACTTCTTGAAACTCAGCAAGATTAAATTTCACTGCATTCTGAAGTAGCATCTGTGCTGTTGCTCTGCATATTTTATCAGCACTCAATTCAAAATAAACTTCACCTAAGGAGAAGGTAGCCGACAATTTCACATTTTCTTCTGATAATTCAATATACTACTACTGTTCCCTTTTCCCCAGTGTAATTTCTCAAAAAATTACACACAACTCACCTCCCACAAATACATGTAGTTCTTGTTTTTAACAGGCACACAGTTCAGAAAGGCATACCAATTCTAACACACACAAGTTAAAATACTTTCCAAATCTTACCTTCCTCTATATATTTCTTTCCATAACATTTAAGACAGTGTTCAATCATTTCCCTGAAAATTTTAAAACACTCATTTGAAAAGTTATCACATTTTTTATGCATTATATCTATAAAAACTTAAGATATAAGTTTGGGATTTGAAATACTAAGTGACTTTGGTTGCTAAGTAAAATTTTACATAGGAACTAACAAAAACATACTGGAAGCTACTACATGCTAGGCCCATGCTAAACATTTTTTCATGAATTATGTGAGCATACATTTATTATAAGTTAGCTTAAGCATAATTCTTTATATTTTTTATGGTTGGAAAAAACAGAGATGATGTACATTTATTAGCCTAGTGACCAAAACTCCTAAGTCCTTCCTGGTCATATATTTTTAAAATTTTCATAAGATATCAAAATTACAAATGGTCTATGCCCTAGGTTTAGCTCCACCCTAGGATATATTTTTTCCTTTTTTTTTTTTTTTTTTTTAAAGATTTTAAAGATTGAGAGAAACAGAGAGAGAGTGCATGTGCACATGTCAGCATAAGCAGGAGGGGTAGAGAAAGAAGCAGGTTCCTTGCTGAGCAGGGAGCCTGATAGGGGCTCAATCCCAATCCCAGGACACTGGAATCATGATCTGAGCCGAAGGCAGACACTTAACCAACTGAGCCACCGAAGTACCCCAATAACTTTCTTTCCTTTAAGGAAATTTGGAGGGACAGTGATTAAAATACTTACTCTGGCTCCAATGGTCCAAGTTCCTGAAGGCATGGATTCAAAGGAACTTTATCAAAGGACCAAGATTCAGAATCCACAAGCTGAGTTACATGATTCAGAAGTTTCATCTCATAATCAAAATCAAGAATCCTCCAGTAACCTACAAATTCCAAAAGTAATAGTTACAAAGGACATTTTAAGCAAGTTAGTGTGCTTTTGCCCAGGACAAAAAATTGATACTCAAAATCTTAGCTTTCTTTATAAGCAATGCTCCTTTTTATGCTTTCCTCCTAATCATTATAAATTTTGTCTTTAGAGAAACTAAGTGGTTTTTAAAAAGTGCTTTACATATGATTTGCACTGATCTTTTTTTTTTTTTTAAGTGCTTTAATAATTATCTCAGAATAATCTTGGCAATCCAACTAGAAATGTGGAAACCTGTAGCTGGTACAGTGATTTCATTAGAACACTGTACCAATAAGATAAAGACTGTAGGTTTGATATCCTACATGGTGATCTCCACCCTGGGGCATTGCCATGGTTCTAACTCTCATCTCAGTTGTCTTTTAGGGGTGTTCTCATGCTCATAAGGAAACCTAGATCACTGAAGAATCAACAGATGCACAACATGAACCAATGGCAAGATAAAGGCTGGGTATCAAGATACCTTTCCTATTCTGGTGAAAGATCGCAGAAATGCCATCTTATCATTGAAGGCCCTACCACCAGCCCTGGAGAAACAAATCAAGTACAAATCCACCATTTTCAAGGGAGAATGTTACTATTGCTATTCTGAAAAAGTAAAAGCAACATTAGAAAAGGAAATGTATGATGTGCATCTGAGAAAGAACACTAGAAATAATCTATGTACCCCTTGACACATACCAAAATTTTATCCATGTCCATGCAAAAAGTGAAAAATGTAAAGGTTGCATTAAAATCCATTGGTTTCTAACCTCAACATTCATGGTATCCATATACCATAGCAATTAACAAACAGCAGGCATCCATAATTAAAAACTATTTCTTATGCTTAGGATCAAATGTGCCTCAAGAAAAAGCCATGTTAAGTAGTGGTTGGAGTCACTGGTCACACTTCTTCATGTAAAGATCACATGTAGTCTTTAAATACAATACAAATATTATCATCTTTAAGCCCAAAAGAGATTAAATAAATAGTATGCAATGGATGGAGATGTCCATAAATTTCTCTCACGATGCTCAATTCCATCTTTATTAATAATTATAGTACATAATGCTACCTTCAATCTCACAGGCATTTAGAACTTGTAATTGGGTCATTATTTCTTCCTCGCTTGCCTGAATTTGATCCAGCAAATCTTTGGTTGTATACTGAAACAAGAAAAAAACCACAAAAAACATTTTAAGACCTTTGAAGATTTTGTTTTAAATAGACTTAATTTTTTAATTTTAATTTTTTTAAGATTTAAAAAATGTTTTTACTTATTCATTTGAGAGAGAGTGAGAGCACAAGCAGGGGAAACAGTCAGAGAGAGGAGAAGCAGACTCCCTGCTGAGCAGGGAGCCTGATACAAGGGCTCAATCACAGGACTCTGGGATCATGACCCGAGTTGAAAGCAGACGCTTATTGATCGAGCCACCTGGGTGCCACTGAAGAACATTTTTTTTAGACTTGTTGAATTTCGGGGAATAAATACATAGAACAAACTGAGGCAATATTTATACTATAGCTCAATTTCTCTATTTCTTTATTTAATCTTAAAAATCTTAATCACAGAGAGAGGGGCAAAGACACAGGCAGAGGGAGAAGCAGGCTCCCTGTGGGGAGCCTGATGTGGGACTTGATCCCAGGACCCTGGGATCATGCCCTGAGCTGAAAGCAGATGCTCAACCACTGAGCCACCCAAGCGTCCCTATAGCTCAATTTCTTCTGAAAATATATAATGATTATTATACGAAATCTTAGAAGAAAATAACGGGTAAATTTTTGTGATGTAGAATTTAGCAATAGTTTCACAGATAGGACACCAAAAACACAAGAAACAAAAGAAAACAGATAAATTGGACTTTATCAAAATGAAAAACTTCTGTACTTCATCAAAATATTATCACACAAAAGGAAAAATATTGTATGATTCCACTTGTATGGGATATTTAGAATAGTCAAATTTACAGAGATGAAAAGTAGAATAGTGATTGCCAGTGGAGGTGAGGCAGGGGAGACTGGGGGGTTGGTGTTTAATGGGTATCTAGTTTCGACTTGGTAAGATGAATGGTTTCTATGGATGCATGGTAGTCATGGTTGCAGAACAATGTAAATATACTTAATGCCACAGAACTATTCAAATAAAAATGGTTAAGATGGTAAACTTTATAGGATGTACAATTATCATAATTTAAAAAATCAAGAGTGAAAACACAACCCACAAAATGAAAGAAAATTGAAGCACATTACATATCTGATAAGGAACTTGTATTTAGACTATATCAAGAATGTTTCTACAACTCAGTAATAAAGAGCCAAATAACCAAATTAAAAATTGGGCATAGGAATTCCCGAATCAACATTTTTAATGAAATCTAGTCAGAGAAGCACATAAAAAGATGCTTTAACATTATCAGTCATTAGGGAAATGCACATCGAAACCACAATGATACCACTTCAAATCCACTGATATTGATACAAAAAAGACAGATAATAACATGTGCTATCAGAGATGGGGAGAAACTGGAGCCCACATATAATAGGAATGTGAAATGGTACAGCTACTTTGGAAAACAGTTCCTCAAAAAGTTATAAAGATGCCCATCAATTCCATACTTATTATGTGCATACCCAAGAGAAATAAAACCATAGGTCCACTAGAAACCTGTACATGAAAGTTCACAAGCTTATTCTTCATCATAATCAAAACAGGAAACTACCCAAATTTCTATCAACTAACGAATGAATAAATATGATATATCCATAAGATGGAGTATTTTTAGCAATAAAGAGAAATAAACTACTGATATATGCTACTACATGAATGAACCTTGAAATCATCATGTCAAGTCAAAAAAGCCAGTCAGAAAAGGTCACATATTATATGACTCTATCCATATAAAATGCCCAGAAGAGGCAAATCAGGAGACTGAAGGTAGATTAGTGGTTGCCTGGGGCTGGTGAGAGAAGGAACCACGGAAAGGTAAGATCAGAAGGTTAACAGTTAAGATTAGAAGGTATAGGGTTTCCTCGGGGTGATGAAAACGTTCTAAATGTCACTGTGGTGACTGACCACACAGCTCTGTGAATATACTAAAACCAGTGAATTAAAGCTGCTTTAAAATGAGTGAACTGACTGGTATATAAAATTGTATCTCAATAAAGTGGTTACCAAAAAAAGAAAAAAAAATCAATCAGTGGGAAAAAAAGAGAACATAAGTAGAGCCTTTAGAACACCCGTTCTATAATTTTGAATTACATTAAAAACCTTAGAATCTTTTTTATTTGACTTGTTAATATTTTTCCGTATTCCCAGGAATCAGTTAATTCTCACAGAGAATAAGAATATTTTCCATTTCCATAATGTCTTTTCTTAAGAGCCATAAATTTTTAATTAAATAAAATTAATTTAACTTCTAAAAATCGTATTAAATAATTAGGAACATGTGAAGCTTTCAGCTCCATAAATGACATGATATCTAGGATTTGCTTCAAAGTACTACAGAAAAAGAAAAAAGAAGCAGGGGGACAGAAGCAACAAGATTGACAAAATACTGATAAAAGTTCAACTGAGTGGTAAATATATGGGGGTCTCTCTGCTTTGGGGTATGTTTGAAATTTTCATAATATAAACACTCAAAGTAAAAATGTCACTATTAAGTGCCTCTAATTATAGTTCTGTTTTTCAGATTTCAAACAAAATAAATGAAAATAAGTCTTACTTTTGAATGATTTGAATCCTTTTCTTTTTGACTGTCAGGTCCTTCATAGATGTTTTCCATCAAAAGTTTCTTTAGCTTCTTTAATTTGGGTCGGCATCTTCTTAATTCCCAATAATTATTAGAAAAACCAAAGATCTGGAAAATATAAATATACAACCTTTTAGGGGCCATTCTAAAAGAAAATGTCATACAAAATTTCAACCAACTCATCTGCTCTCAATAAGAAGAGAGAGCCAAGTATTCTGCTTTCCATTGAGAAGGCATCCTCCAGCATCTCAAGTAAATGGATGGGTATTTTCAGGAAACATCTTTTCAAACCCCAATAAGACGACACTGACAACACAGTAAGGAATCAGTCATCGAGCTCAATATCTCAAGTGTACTCTGGAAACTAAGGTATGACCAGAAAAAGAATGATCAAGATGGTGTCAGTTCTGCAAACCTGATGGAAACAATAGGAAATGAATATTTCTAGGCTGAAAACAGAAAATAGAGACATGATTACAGTCTTCCAAGTAATGAAGGGATATTAAGGGAAAGAGGAAGTATCCTCGTTCTTTGTTGCTTATTGTATCAAAATCTAACAAAGTTAAGGAAGAAAGACATCTTTTCAATGCAAGAACTTCCTAGAGTTGCAGCTAATTCTTTATTGGACTTGTGAAATAGTGAGGCTCATCACTCAGAGCAATCCAGTTGACAGTGGCTACTTAATGGGTGAATAAGATATTCCTCTCTACTTCTGGGACTTGCCAGTGTCTAGCATTTGGTAGGAAGGGGCTCAATAAGTGGTTTACATAAATAAAGGTGGTGGGGAGCTGAACTGGATTATACGTGGAGTACCCTCCAACTCTAAAATGCAAGGTCATGGGATGCTTCCACTTTTGAGCTAGGACAAGGCTTGATTTACAAGACGAGGCCCAGACCTGATGGTGAAGCTGCTGAATTTGAGGATTCCAAAAGAGGAACTTAAGGACCAAACCAAAAAGCCTGAGTTCATCCACAGTCATGAACTTGACAGCCTGTAGGCTTCATCCAAAGCACAGATGTTGGTGCGTGCTTTGTATGGTGTGGAAGGGATAATACAGAGTTGAAATTAGTTGCCAATGTGGAAATATTAGATTTTGTCCCAAGATCTAAATGTCAAGGCTTTCTTGAAAACAAGATTTCAGAAGATTTGGCAGCTCTGGGCCTGCTTTCCCACAAGGCCAAGCTGTGGCTGCCCACCTACATGGGGCTTGTGCTCTTCATTTTGCGATGGACTCCACCATTCTCTATTACTGCTGAGACTGGTATCCACTACCAATTTATCAAAAATAGCCTGTTCTGCCCATGTGCATTGCTTACCTAGACCTTCCAGGCACCTGAAGTGCAACCACAGATTAAAACTTTAGTTGGTAGATCTTTGAGGTGTCTGGGTGGTTCAGTTCGGTTAAGCATCTCCTGTTGACTTAGGTCATGATCCCAGGGTCCGGGTATCAAGCCTCACATCAGGCTCCCTGCTCAGCAGGCATTCTGCTTCTCCCTCTCCCTCTGCCCCTCTCCCTGCTTATGCTTTTTCTCTAATAAATAAAATCTTAAAAAACAAACAAACTTTAGGTGTTAGATCTTCATTGCACTCTACCCAGTCTCAGTGCACAGAATTCCCACAATGAGAGTTCAGAGGCACTCCCATATGGTTATATTCCTGCAGAACACCTACAAAACAGGTGTTGGATGTGAAAATAACATTTTACAAAAGAAAACTGCCCATGTTTCTAGTTAATTACAATTGAAACATAGCACCCTAAAAAACCAAAATAGAAAATTTACTGAAGTTCTTCTAGCAACATCATAGATCACTGAAATTTCTCAGTATTTTCCCTTGTTTGTATCCCAATTCTAAGGCAATAGTTAGCCTAAAGTCACTCTGAAGAGAATTAAGGGCTGTGTTTTGATCATGATGTGTGTAATAATCTAGCCAGGATGGAAACTCCTATTTGGTATCTGCCATCAGTAACTCCATAATAATTAAGAATTTGTTATACATGGTTAGAGATAGTAATGAGCTAAACCAACCTCAATAAACAGGACTTAAAGCATTAGTTGCAGTTTGAGAGTCTTTTCAAAACACAGCTACAGCAAGACTTACTAAAAATAGGTAACAGGGACACCGGGTGGCTCACTGGTTGAGCATCTGCCTTTGGCTTAGGTCATGATCCCAGGGTCCCAGGATCGAGTCCCACATCAGGTTCCCTGCATGGAGCCTGCTTCTCCCTCTGCCTAGGTCTCTGCCCCGTGTCTCTTTCTCTCTCTCTCTGTGTCTCATGAATAAATAAATGGAATTTTTTTAAAAAGGTAATACTTTTAGAATTTGTCACCTAATAACAAGCTTTCCATGTTGCAGAAAATGGTCATCTTGTCTAGGACTTAAAAATCCAATAGGGAAAATAAGACAACTTCACAAAACTCCAAACAAACGATGCTGAGAAATTTTAAATTTCATTAGAGAACTTTTCAATGATTAAAAAAATCTGTAGGTGTGAAATGCATAGAGATTTATTTATTATGTTAGAGGGGATGGAAGAGAGGCAAAGGGGCAGAATCTCAAGCAAACTCCCTGCTGAGCATGGAGCCCAAATTGGGGCTTGATCCCACCCCCCCTGAAATCATAACCTGAGCCGAATCCAAGAGACAGATGCTTAACTAACTGAGCCACGCAGGTGCTTTGACCAACACCTAAAGATTTTAATTAAAGGCAATATTAGCACCTGTGTTGTGATTCTCATATAAATTAGAAGGCAGGGAACAGTACCTCAGTGTGAATAATGTTACAATGTGTTTCTTCCATCTTCAGCTGGTCAGGAGTCTTACAACCAGGAATAAAAAGCAACATATTGGAAGTGTCTGCTATTCTCAAGTCATAGGTTTTGTCTTTACTGCACAGCACAGCCTGCTCATCTTTATCACCCCGAATCACAAGACTGCAGGAAATGGAAAGAGAAAATACATGGTTTATCGAGACACCAATAGACATCTTCATTACAAACAGTTCCAAAATCCTCTAAGCTTATAGAATTTAAAATTATATCCTGAAGGCTGTCTGGCCCCTGTTTTCACCACCCTTACACACATGTCGGGCTCAGGGAGCAAGAGTGAGCCCAGGTGAAACAAAGGGGTACCAGGTGACCTTACTAAGGAAAAATAATTCAACATGGGCAAGAAAGATACAAAGAGGCCTAGAGGCCAAATATCACCACATTGTATCTTCATGCAAACTGCTGGGAAGAGCAAAAGAGAAGCATCAGGTAGCTTCCATCAGGTTTTCCATCATGGTTTCCTAAACCATGTTAAAGCAGTACTTCTCAGCTGTATGCATAGGCACCTCAGAGAACCTGTTAAAAAACTGAATCCCAACCTGCAAGTCTGGGATGGGACCCAGGATTCTGCATTTCTAACAAACTCCCAGATGATCATTGTTTCCTTGGTCTTGGTCGCCACCTAAGAGCGGTTCTTGTTTTCTTCTGAATACCCCCTAACCATCAAAGAAGGACATCCTAGCCCACCCACCAGCTCTGTCACAAAGAAATTGGGACTTTATAAAGAGAACTGCAATGCTGAATGAAAAAATATGAAAAGCACACGTTTTTACAAATTGCAGTAAATAAGGTCTGACAAAGGCTCACAGGTAGAAGAGAGCAGGAAGAGGGAAAGAAGTGACCAAGAAGACTTAAGACAAAGATGATGAGGTTGATAAGGGCATAGGTTCTAGCAGTTTTGTTCATAAAATGTTTAACCTTCCTGTATACTATTCACTTCTCTTAAATAATAAAAATAAAACCTGAAGTAGAACGATGTGTAAATGCTTTTTTAAATTAAGTTTAAGTGAAAAGAGTGTTTTCATTTCGGAGCACCCATTCTTCAACATTTATTTCCACATTGCACTATCCCTGCTTCGATATTTTGTTTAAAGCAACTACCTGTCCCCTGGCAAAAATGTTTTTAAAACACATTTCTAGGTCTTTCTGGATTGCCAGGTGAATGAATAGTAACTGGATGCAAAAAAGTCCGCAGACCTGAAGTCTTTTTCTTACCACGATACCCCCCTCTCCCATCCAACTCAGCTGGAATGAAAACCAATGGGTGAGGCTTCCCTGGGCTCCCTTAAAGATCCTTCGTGGCTAGCATCAGTAGGCTGCTCAGTTACCTCTAACACTGTCAGACGAGCAAATATGTAAACTTAAAGCCTCAAGAGTTCAATTTAAAGGAATCTACGAGAGAACAAACCACCTAATAAAATACAAGTGTTGGAGGAAGGGTGGTGCAGAAGAGAAGCAAACCAGAGCCCTTAACTGCTAATTTCCAGGAGCTGGCCGATGCAAAGTTGAGAGAAATGATTCTCTAGACTTCTCTATTTTTTTAATCCAAGGTTTTGCAGCAAATCTGTGGCTGACCCAAAATCAGAAATAGCTTCAGATTTCCACTAAATAACCCCCAGTGGGTCTGGGTTTTGTTTTTTTGAAGGCCTCCCACCAGGACCAACTCTGTAAAAGGCTTTCAACTTATTCCCTACGGTCCAACCTGTTGTCTCAGTGGAATAAATCCAAGTAGAAGGCAAGGAGAACCCTACAAATGTTAGATAGTAGCCCTGGATTTTAAGCTAGAACGGCGAAGTGTTGAGTGCAGTTCCTGGCACCACCAAAACTTCACAGATGTTCTATTTCCCGACTTGTTTCTGCAGAGACACAGAGACACACACACACACACACACACACACACACACGACTGGCTGGCCCATCCTGGTACACACACACACACACACACCCCGATCGGCGGGCCCATCCTGGTACACACACACACACACACACACAATCAGTAGGCCCTCCTGGTACACACACACACACACACACACACACACACACACCCCGATCGGCGGGCCCATCCTGGTACACACACACACACACACACACAATCAGTAGGCCCTCCTGGTACACACACACACACACACACACACACACACACCCCGATCGGCGCCCCATCCCGGTACCGCCTCAGTGCAGCTCCGGGGACCGCCCAGCAGGGGCGCGACATCCGGGCGGCGGGGAGCCCTCGGCTCAAATCCAGGCAGGTCCGCGGCCCAGGCCCCCGTCCTGGTCTCCCCGCGGCAGTCACCTGTGCCCGGCCTCCAGCTGCTGGCACAGCGCGGGCTCCAGCTCCAGCAGGCAGGAGTCTCCGACGGCGGCGCCGGCCCCGGGGCCGAAGCCCAGGCAGTGCACAACCGGCAGCAGCTCGGCCGCCTTCAGCTTGGCGATCTGGAGCGTAGCGTCCACCTCCTCGCGGGTCCGCCTCATCGCTGCGCGGGCTCGGGGGCGGGGGTGCGGGCAGCGCAGGGCCACGGAGAGAGGACCGAGCTCCGCGAGCCGCCGGGGTCCTGCCAAACCACAGGAGAAAGGGAAGCGCTTTCAAAAGCGCGCCCAGGCGGCGGGAGGCGCGTTTCCGGGGCGGAGCGGGCCGCGAGCGCCGCCCCGGGCGGGGAGGGAAGGGAGTCCCCAGGGCTCCGCTGCGCCCGCCCCGCGCACCGCCCCGCGCACCGCCCCCCCGCGCACCGCCCCGCGCCCCGCCCCGCCCCGCCCCGCGCACCGCCCCGCGCACCGCCCCCCCGCGCACCGCCCCCCCGCGCACCGCCTCCCCGCGCGCACCGCCCGCCCCCTCCGCGCACCGCCCCCCGCGCACCGCCCCCTCCGCGCACCGCCCCCTCCGCGCACCGCCCCGCGCGCACCGCCCCCCGCGCACCGCCCCGCGCACCGCCCCGCGCACCGCCCCGCGCACCGCCCCCCCGCGCACCGCCCCGCGCCCCGCCCCGCCCCGCCCCGCGCACCGCCCCGCGCACCGCCTCCCCGCGCGCACCGCCCGCCCCCTCCGCGCACCGCCCCGCGCACCGCCTCCCCGCGCGCACCGCCCGCCCCCTCCGCGCACCGCCCCCCGCGCACCGCCCCCTCCGCGCACCGCCCCCTCCGCGCACCGCCCCGCGCGCACCGCCCCCCGCGCACCGCCCCGCGCACCGCCCCGCGCACCGCCCCCCGCGCACCGCCCCCTCCGCGCACCGCCCCCTCCGCGCACCGCCTCCCCGCGCGCACCGCCCGCCCCCCGCGCACCGCCCCGCGCACCGCCCCACCCCGCGCACCGCCCGCCCCCTCCGCGCACCGCCCCGCGCACCGCCCCCCGCGCACCGCCCCACCCCGCGCACCGCCCGCCCCCTCCGCGCACCGCCCCGCGCACCGCCCCCCGCGCACCGCCCCACCCCGCGCACCGCCCGCCCCCTCCGCGCACCGCCCCGCGCACCGCCCCGCGCACCGCCCCACCCCGCGCACCGCCCGCCCCCTCCGCGCACCGCCCCGCGCACCGCCCCACCCCGCGCACCGCCCCACCCCGCGCACCGCCCGCCCCCTCCGCGCACCGCCTCGCGCACCGCCCCCCGCGCACCGCCCCCTCCGCGCACCGCCTCCCCGCGCGCACCGCCCCGCGCACCGCCCGCCCCCTCCGCGCACCGCCCCGCGCACCGCCCGCCCCCTCCGCGCACCGCCCCGCGCACCGCCTCCCCGCGCGCACCGCCCCCCAGCGACGGAACCCTCGCTGCCCCCGGGCGCTCTCGGCTGGACGTCGCAGCTGCCACCCCGGGGGGCGCCCCGCGGAACCCTCGCCACCCCCTCCGCGGCCCCACCGCCCGTTTCACGCCAGCGCCCCCGTTTCCGCGCTAGCAAAATAGCCTCTTTTTTTTTTTTTTTTTTTCCTGCCAGGGGCGGACCTTAGGATAAGCGCTCTACATGCATAATTTTTAAAAAGATTTTATTTATTCATGAGAGGCACACAGAGAGAGGGGGGCAGAGACACAGGCCGACGGAGAACAGGCTCCACGCAGGGAGCCCGACGTGGGACTCAATCCTGGGACCCCAGGATCACGCCCAGAGCCAAATGCAGAGGCTCAATCGCTGAGCCCCCCAGTGCCCCTGCATGCATAATTTTATACATCCTTCACCACTACCCTCCAAGGAGGTCACAGCGCATCCCCTGTTGCAAACGAGGCCGGCTCCTGGCCCGCGGTGGCACAGCAGGAGGTAGTCAAGTCTGCTTCCAGCCCACTGGGTAATGGATGTCAAAACATGCAACCGAGTTTTAGGCAAATACTTTGGATTGGGAGTGAGGCCCTCATAGAATGGGACAGGCAGTCTCACTGCTTTGGGCCTGGGACCATCACGTCTGGGAGACAATGGCTTGAACTAGACCGGGCCATTGAGCTGAACTGGGTGTCTGGGTGTCAGGAAAGGGAGCAAGACCCCAGTCCAGAGGACAGCAACCTTTCTGGGGCCGGGAAGGGCCTGCAGTCTCTTGGGAAGACAAACCTGCCTCTGCAGGATGTGCAAACGGCTCGCTCAGCTTTCTCTCTGATATTTTCCAGACCACATTTTACAGCGCCCTGAATGAACGCAACGTTTTAGGAGAAAAACTCATCCTTATAGGCATATGCATTATTAAGAGCTTGTAAGAGCATAATGTGAACTCTCCCAGGGATCCTGCACCCTGGGCTGGCGACGCTTGCTGCCCATGAGAGAGGACACAGCCTGGAAGGAATATTCCACTGGTACTGGAAAGCAGACCCTGGTGAAAGGAAAAGAAGGAGATGGATGGGTGGAGGGGTAGGAGAGTCAGAAGTTAAATTGAAAGGAACTGAGTGGGCATTGTCTTGCAACTTCCAGGTGAAATTCTATGCAACTACAGAGTAGGATACGGGTGGTGCTTTAGTTGGTGGTAGAAAGGTTGGTTCCTATGATCTACTTCATTAACCTTTTTTTTTTAAATTTTTTATTTATTTATGATAGTCACAGAGAGAGAGAGAGAGGCAGAGACACAGGCAGAGGGAGAAGCAGAGGGAGAAGCAGAGGGAGAAGCAGAGGGAGAAGCAGGCTCCATGCACCGGGAGCCCGATGTGGGATTCGATCCCAGGTCTCCAGGATCACGCCCTGGGCCAAAGGCAGGCACCAAACCGCTGCGCCACCCAGGGATCCCCTTCATTAACCTTTTTAAATACACCTGAATACAAGGACCCTGACGGAGAAAAATGTTGAGTATGTAGGCGAATGCCTGATGAGAAATTTATGAATTGGAAAAGAATCAACCATTGCAGGTGCTCTATTAACTGGAAGCAGCTTAGTGTAGGAAAAATGCTGGCATTTACATCAGACTCACCTCACCTGGAATCTGAACTCTTGCTTTCACTAGTTTTGTGACCTAGAGCAGTTTACTTCATTTCTCTCATTCTTGCTTATCTGTAAAAAGAAGATAATACCTACATTCTAAAATGCATGGAAAGCAAATGATATTTTTAGAATGACAGCTTTTTGTTATTGTTAATTAGTTGTTATAAATTATTTGTTTTTAAGTAATTTATTAAAAATCTTATTAATATCACTTGTAACTAATAAATGATATCTGATTTTGTTATTCTGGCAGAGGGCTGGACCTTGGTTCCTCTCTTAAAATAGAATGATAGTTTGATTAATTCATCTTTTAAAATTCATTAGTTAAATGAATTAATTTTTATTTTTATTTTTTTAAATAATTTTTTAAATTTATTTATTCAGAGAGAGAGAGAGAGAGAGAGAGACTGAGAGGCAGAGACACAGGCAGAGGGAGAAACGGGCTCCATGCAGGGAGCCTGACGCGGGACTCGATCCTGGGTCTCCAGGATCAGACCCCGGGCTGCAGGCGGCACTAAACCACTGCGCCACCGGGGGTGCCCTGAATTAATTTTTAATTCATTTTTAAAAAGCATGTTAGTAGATACATTTCTCTAAAGTAAAAAGGAAAATGTTTACACATTTTTTTAACTGTTGGAGATTTGCTCATTAACCTGATAAAAGGAAAAAAGAGGGAACCCTGGGTGGCGCAGCGGTTTAGCGCCTGCCTTTGGCCCACGGCGGGATCTTGGAGACCCGGGATCGAATCCCACGTCAGGCTCCTGGCATGGAGCCTGCTTCTCCCTCTGCCTGTGTCTCTGCCTCTCTCTCTCTCTGTGTGACTATCATAAATAAATAAAAATTAAAAAAAATAAAAAAGGAAAAAAGAAAAACTCTTTGTCAGGTAAACCACGAGTTACAGAAAACTTCAAAAGAGCCAACCATGTAAAATTGGTACTGTTTCCATAAACACTGGAAGCTTGATTATAGTGTTCATAGAGTATGTTTCATAGTGTGAAATGGGAATTTTATTTAGTAAATCATAATTCACACAAGAATTACATATGAACATCTTTTTTGGTTTTGTGTCCTTTCTTGTTTTCATTATATTTTTCAAGAGTGCAGTGGCTTCCAGGCACTGCAAAAACTTAGAATGCTTTATAACTATGACCTTGGTGTGGGCTCTCATTTCCTATGACAGTGGCCTCCTACGGCCTAGATTTCCTTACCTTCCATTCCCCTTCCCACTGCCCATTTGTCTCTGTGCCACAGTCAGTAAATTTTCTAAACATTAAGTTCTTTAATAGCATTACCCTCTTCTCATGGATCATAAACATCTCCCTCACTTTGAAAAGAAGCTCATACTCCTTCTGCTGGCTTCCGAGATTGTTCACGCTGGGTCCATGTAGCTTTTCTAGACGCTGCATCCCCAAGTGCTTTTTGTGTATACTATAGTCTAACCTACAGATGCCCCATGTACTCCCCTACTTTCATGTTTATGGGTGTTATGCGTGTATTTTTTAAAAAATTTCAGTCATAATTCAAAAATTAGTACTTTCCACTAACACTGTGACTTTAATTCTTTTAAAAAATCAGGATATCTGGCAACAGGGGACTCATATTTCCACATAGCAACAGTGAGCTGGAGCTCATGGCTTCTACATAGTTCTCTCCAGGCCTGTGCTAGGTCCTCTTAGTCTGGAAATTCAAATTCTTCATTTCTGCAAAATTTTTCTCATATGATTTTCTTGATAACATCCCCTCTCCATGCTCCCACATTTTCTGTTCTATATCTTTGAAACACATTAGTTGGACTTTCTTATATATACATGAAAATATCAATAATAGATATTTGGCTTTAGAAAGATCTTTCAGGTAACAGTTCAGAGGGTAGTTTAGGAATCCAGGCTTAAATCTGCAGGGGCAGACAGAAAATTTAAATACACAAATACAGAACTAATTGATAAGCACTTGAACTGATTCTGTGACATCAGGACAAATAAATATTCAGAAACTAATTGATAAGCACTTGAACTGATTCTGTGACATCAGGACAAATAAATATTCAGAAACTAATTGATAAGCACTTGAACTGATTCTGTGACATCAGGACAAATAAATATTCAGAAAGTCAAATGTCCACCTTGTGGACAATTTGGATAGTGAGAAAGGGAGCGGAGTTGAGAAAGACTCTCAGAAGCATGGCCTCGGCAATGGGGAAGCTGTTAGTTTCCTAAAAGATGTGAAAGTGCATGGAAATCATTGCATTATTTGAAGCTGGGGAGTAACATGATCAGATTCAGATTTTTGAAAGATTATTTACTAAAACTAGCAGGTGACAATTTGATGAGAAACCAGATATTTACATAGTTGCAAAGTCTCTACCTAAAAAAAAACCCCACTTATTAATTATAAAAGAGAAAATAGTAACTTCACAATGGTAAACTCAGAGCATGTGGGAGGAGGTCATTAAGATGACAGGGCCATCATTTGACCCTCCAGCTGGACCTGAGCTTCTTCACCCCTCCCTTGTCTGTGGAATGTAGTTCCACCCACCATTCCCACAGCAGGAGCTGTTCCAGGGACGTGGCCTTGAGACAGTAAGTTGTTGAAACCATCTGGTTGGTATATATAACTAAATCCAGTTAGAGCGTTTGTATAATAAATTTTTAAGATTCTGGCCTGTGGGTGCAGATATTTCTTTGTCTTGCTTCTGCCTAAGACAAACCTCATAAGAAAGTACCCTTTCTTATTAAAAACTGCCACCTACCAACCTGGAACGGTCTGCCTCTTTCTTTAGTCCTGCCTTGCCCTCCACGTTTCCAGTGGGCAAACCAACAGAACATATGGCCTCAATTAAGTGGTCAAGGCAAAAGTCACCAACGCTGGGATGAGCATCGTGCGCCTTCTGATATGATATATTGTGTTAATCCTGTCAAAAATGCATAACCTGAATCTAACATAAGGAAAACCTCAGGCAGCTCAAGTTGAGGGGCATGCCAGAAAAACAAAACAAAACTGGCCTATACTCTTCAAAAATTGCAAGGTCATGAGGGACAAGAAAAACTGAGGAAACTTTCAGATTATAGGAAAGTAAAGAGACATGATAATTAAATGCAATACATAATCCTTGTTTAGATCCTGAACTAGGAAAAATTACTGCTATAAAATATATTGTTGAGCTAAGTAATGAAATCTGAATATGGACTCTGGGTTAGATAGGAGTATTTTTTTTTAATCAGTGTTAAATTTCCTGCTTTTGGTAATTTTACTGTGGTTATAGAACGGATGTCCTTTTTCTTAGGAAATACACATGGAAATATTTAGGAGCGAATGAATATGATGTCTGCATTTGACTCTTAGGAACTTCAAAAAAAAAAAGAATATACATTGGATACATTGACAAAGAAAATGGTAGAAAAAGTGGGGCAAAATGTTAACCATCAATGAGTCTAAGTGTAGAAAGGCTTAGGGGAGCATCAAGCCTAGATACAAGAAGTGAGGGGTGGCTCTGGGGTAGGTATTGGGGTGATTGATTATTGAAGCTGGTAGCTCCCTCATGTCCACCCATACTAAGCTAGAAGCAGCTCTGTCCATGGGCTGAAACAGTATGTGAAATGGTCATGGAAAGGCAAGGAAATGCCCGGGGGCTAATGAATTCCAGGAGTTGGGAACAGCAACTCCCAGAAGACAAACCACCAGCAGAACTCCCTACTCAAGCTCAGGGATGGTCTTACTCCTTCCCCCAAATTTCTGGAGGTAGGGCACGCAAAACAGATGGTGAACAAATGGTGAACACTGATTCTCAAATACGAAGAAGAGAGACAACCAAGAATCACCATTTATAAAAATAAAGTAAAAAAAAAATCACCATTTATGTATGACCAATGACATAAAAAGGAGCTATAAAAAGTCACCAGATAAAAGAGTTAAAACCAAAGGAAACAGGTAATGGAGTGAAAAATCCCACGACTTCATGATAGATAAAATTAATATTTTCAGAGAGGTAAGGGATAATTCATAAATAATGGTCAACCAGAGGTCAAAGATCATTTCCCTGTTTCCCAAATGTCATTCCTATTTTTTTTTTTGTCATTCCTATTTTTAATGATATATTTAGTTGCAACCTCTCAAATAAGCTCCTTCACTCATGGAATCAGAATTATCGAAGTAGAGAAGGCAAAATACAAGCCCTGAAACTGTCATAGAAATTAAGTATAGTATCACAGAAGTTAAAAACTGTACCACATGCCTGGGATAATGGGCAGAAATTAATTCGACCTTCAAAGATTTAAGGTTGCAAGGATGGTTCCCCTCATTCACCCACTGAATTCACCGGTCTGTTCCCTGCATCTGCTTGCTGAATGTAGTGTTTTTTTCTGTAAGCAGATTAACACAGCCTCTAGTACATAGGATCCTAATTTAGATCTAATATATTTAACGTCACCTCAGCATCTTTATTTCCCTCTCTACCTACTGAGATTTTTTGTTGTTTCTTATTGTCTTTCACCATCCTTCATTGGATTTATTTTGTTTTGTTGGCTTTTGTCCACCAGGGCTTTATTTTTTTTTTAAAGATTTTATTTATTTATTCATGAGAGACACAGAGAGAAGGCAGAGGCATGGGCTGAGGGAGAAGCGGGCTCCATGCCCAGAGCCTGCTGTGGGTCTCTATCCTGATCCCCGGAACTCCAGGATCACGCCCTGAGCCCCTGAGCCAGGGCAGATGCTCAACCACTGAGCCACCCTGGCGTCCCTCCTCCAACACTTTAGAAGATATATCCTATCCTGCCTCTCCTGCTGCTTTCCTTCTTCGTTGATGCCTCCTTTTTAAAAATTTCTTTTTATTGGAGTTCAATTTGCCAACATATAACACCCAGTGCTCATCCCGCCAAGTGCCCCCCCTCAGTGCCTGTCACCCAGTCACCCCAACCCCCCCACCACCTCCCATTCCACCACCCCTTGTTCATTTCCCAGAGTTAGGAGTCTCTCATGTTCTGTCACCCTTGCTGATATTTTCACTCATTTTCTCTCCTTTCCCTTTATTCCCTTTCACTAATTTTTATATTCCTCAAATGCATGAGACCATATAATGTTTGTCCTTTTCTGATTGACTTATTTCACTCAGCATAATGCCCTCCAAGTCCCTCCACATCGAAGCAAATGGTGGTTATTAGTTATTTCTAATGGCTGAGGAATATTCCATTGTATACATAAACCACATCTTCTTTTTTTTTGTTTTTTCTTTTTGGTAGAAATTTTATTTTTATTTTTGTTTTTTTAATTTTTTTAATAAATTAATTTTCATTGGTGTTCAATTTGCCAACATACAGAATAACACCCAGTGCTCATCCCGTCAAGTGCCCCCCTCAGTGCCCGTCACCCAGTCACCCCCATCCCCCCGCCCTCCTCCCCTTCCACCACCCCTAATTCGTTTCCCCGAGTTAGGAGTCTTTTTCTTCTCCCTTCCCTTATATTCCCTTTCACTATTATTTATATTCCCCAAATGAATGAGACCATACAATGTTTGTCCTTCCCCGATTGACTTATTTCACTCAGCATAATACCCTCCAGTTCCATCCACATTGAAGCAAATGGTGGGTATTTGTCGTTTCTAATGGCTGAGGAATATTCCATTGTATACATAGACCACATCTTCTTTATCCATTCATCTTTCGATGGACACCGAGGCTCCTTCCACAGTTTGGCTATTGTGGACATTGCTGCTAGAAACATTGGGGTGCAGGTGTCCCGGTGTTTCATTGCATCTGTATGTTTAGGGTAAATCCCCAGCAGTGCAATTGCTGGGTCGTAGGGCAGGTCTATTTTTAACTCTTTGAGGAACCTCCACACAGTTTTCCAGAGGGGCTGCACCAGTTCACATTCCCACCAACAGTGTAAGAGGGTTGCCTTTTCTCCGCATCCTCTCCAACATTTGTGGTTTCCTGCCTTGTTAATTTTCCCCATTCTCACTGGTGTGAGGTGGTATCTCAATGTGGTTTTGATTTGTATCTCCTTGATGGCAAGTGATGAGGAGCATTTTCTCATGTGCTTGTTGGCCGTGTCTGTGTCTTCCTCTGTGAGATTTCTGTTCATGTCTTTTGCCCATTTCATGATTGGATTGTTTGTTTCTTTGGTGTTGAGTTTAAGAAGTTCTTTATAGATCTTGGAAACTAGCCCTTTATCTGATACGTCATTTGCAAATATCTTCTCCCATTCTGTAGGTTGTCTTCTAGTTTCGCTGACTGTTTCTTTTGCTGTGCAGAAGCTTTTTATCTTGATGAAGTCCCAATAATTCATTTTTGATGCCTCCTTGTAGTATTGGGGCACGCGGGCTCTCTGTGAGGTCTTTACTCGCTCCATCATGCCTCCTGCCATTTGAGGATCTGTTTGCCTGGCAGGTTCTTTCTTCACTTCCTTTTTTGTTTGATTAGCACCTGTTAGTTCTCTCGCTGAACACTGTGGGTTGAACTTTCTGAGATGCTGAAAATATTCTGTATTTGCACAGTCCAACATATTAGCTACCAGCCACACGTGGCTTTTGAGTATTGAAATATGGATAATGTAAATGAGGAATCAAATTTTAAATTTCATTTGATTTTAGTTAATTTAAATTTAAAAAGCTACATTTGGCTAGTGGGTATGGCTCCAGGTCAATAATCACTTCTTGGAAATCTTTCATGACCTCCCTGATTAGGCAAAGCCTCTCTAATATATATTGTCATGGCAGCAGGTACCTCTCATTTCTAGATTTTAAGTAAGTTGCAATTTTGTTTACTGTGTGATTACCTAACATCTTTCTTCCTCTCTTTCTCCTTTTCTCTTTTTCTCTTTTGTCTCTAAGAGCCCATGTGAGTGAGTGATGAAGGTGGCTGGGTTTGAGAAGTAATTTTTGAGATACAACGGACAATAGTAGCTATTTGATCTATTTGATTAGACATGAGGAATAAGAAGAGGGGAACGAATCAAAGATGAATTCGAGGTTTCTGTGGGAGCAACTGCATTTCCTCTTATTTACGACATGTTGTAGGAAGGGTAGGAATAGATTTGGGGTGAGATATGATGAGTACTGGGTTTGATTTGTGGTGATTAAGGTAAGAATACACAAGGGAGGATATGTCTTGAAATCGGATTTAGATCTTGGAGTTGGGATCAAGGTCTGACTAGGAGCTAAAAGATAAAGCTTTTAGATATACAGTGATTCCAGGAGTGCTTATAAATGAGATCACCCAGGGAGAGTGTGATATATGGAGGGAAAAGTTTTCCTTTCTTCCCTTCTAGGTTCTTTGGCTTGTCTAACAATTAAATTGACATAAGAGATTCACAAGAGAAAAACAAATTTAATTCATGCATATGAGAGCTCATAGAAATGAGACTCAAAGTGACTAAAGCAGGCAGTTTTTGTACCTCTTAGACAAGACAATTGACATAATCAAGTTTGGGCACGGGGTAGTAAATTAGTGAAGAAGTGACAGGGTTTATTTATACAGTGTTCTCAACTCTAAATTCCCTCTCTGGTGATATGGGGATGGATCTCTCTATCTCCTGGTGCAGGGAGGGTACCATTCACAAGGCAGATTTATTTCCTGTCTTCAAGGAGTCAAAGGAGGGTCAGAGAGGCCTTCTTATCCAGCTGTTTCTTGTGTTAACTTCAATTCGAAATAATCAGTAAGCCCAAGTGGCATATTTGGGGGCAGCCTGCCCTGAACTTCATCAGTGACTTTAGAAACTCAGCTAAAAAATGAAGTGTAAGCCTTGAAAGAAATACCTCCTTGGGGTTCCTGCCTGACTCAGTTAGTAGAGCCATGGGACTCTCAATCTCAGGTTTCTGAGTTCAAGCCTCATGTTGGGTTGGGCATGCATGGAGCCTACTTAAGTAGGAAAGAAAGGAAGAAAGAATTATTTCCCTAAGGATGTAGTCTTAGGGAATAATAATAAAAAAATAAAATAATTCCATTTGACAGGAGAAATGAAATTAAGTAGTGTCTTGGAAACTATATTACTTTGTTTTTACTTAAAATAATTTCAGGTAAGGAATTTCTGATTCACACCAAGATGTATTTAATTCTATAGGAAATACAGTAGTTTTTAAACTGTGCATTCTTAAACTGTTGAAGCTTTGCTTATAAAACAATCAGGATTTTGCCACTAGATGGTGGTATTGTATCATGTTTCACAGTCTGTTTCACAGACTCTCATATCTATGGGTTTTTGAACTAGAAGAATATCCCATAGGACCTGGGAAAGACAGGATTTAGGACAATTCTTTTTTTTTTTTTTTTTTAACAGCAGTTACAGACATGTATTTCATAATAAGAAAAGTATAACCATATTTATTAAACTCGAGGTGAGGTGGGCAGGGAAGAGGGAGGAAAAAGCACACTCAGGAATGAGTCCTCAAACTAAAGCTCAGAACTGGTGCCCACAAGAAATGACAGACGCCACCCTCCCAAATGGCAGAGACTTTCCTTTCCTAGGGGTGAGTGGGAGGGGAGGGTCATCCCAGCCCCACCTTCCATGTCCATCCTTGGTTCCTAGATGGCATTCCAGGAGTCAATAAGTCTCACTATTGTCTACAGGTTATTCATACAGTTGGAAGTTCTATCATTATGTGAAGAAGAGAAATCGTAGGAATAGGTGCTCACATTGTGGGGCAGGAAGATGGGATCAGAAGGCTGCCAAAAAACCCACAGGAAGGAATCCCACTCTTGTCCCCAGATAATTTCCTCATAAGTTAATCATTATTTCTTAACTTAAAAATAAAGGTAAAACTCTGCATAAGACTAGTCCTTGAGAACTGGACAGCAGAGTCCAAGAGCAGTGCTTTATCTTTCATTTTCTCCTTGACCTCCAATCTCTCCCCTTTCAAGCTACAAGTAAAAGCTCCACCATCATTAAGGTACTGATTTAACCTATTAATTTGACTCTCTCTTTATTCTTTGTGTTCTAAGATATCAGTTCCTTTTTTAGTGCAACAATTCTTGTGCTTGATACTGAGGGTAAAGGGAAAGGAGGGGAGAAAACACCAAATTAAGAAAAAGAAGCTTGGAATGCAGTTCCTCCAGAGTACAAGTAATAACGTTATAACTATTAAGTGGTGTTTTAGTAACTGTTGCATTTCTGGTTTCCATGTACTTATTCCGCCTTTTTTTTTTTTTTTTCAATTCCAGGGAGTTTTGCTTGTATCTTTTCAACAATTGACTTGGTCTGATCGCGGGCAATGCCAACATAGTGATCAATCTGGGTCTTGTACTTCTCACAGACAATGGGGACACTGAAAATGAGCAGTTCAGCAAGAATCAGAAGGGTGATTCCATTGAAAATGGCACCAACATAGGTCATCAGCCACATGAAAACATCCAGCTTCAAGGAGTCAACCAAATCTTCCACCAGAAAGAGACGAATAACGAGTTTCAGGGCCCTGTTGATGTGCACCATGGCAGCATTCACGTAATTATGGAAAGCTTCTGAGGACACAGCAATGTCTACATCCAGGTAGGCTTTGAATGGATGGCCCTCTTCTGATTTCTGTATACCTTGGATGACAGACTTGTACACCCTGAAGCTGATGGTGACAGAAGAGCCAGGACGAAGTAAGAAACCACACTGATGACACTGAAAGCTGCCAGGGGGAGAGCAGCATGGTCAGTGTGGTGTCAGAGACAAACCCAGTCTTCTTCACATCTTTCCAGAAAATCAGATTGTGCACCGCACAGGAGGGCGCTGAGGGTAAGGCCCCGGAGGACGGAGGACGAGGAGGAGACGGATGGGGACTGAGTGGCCGCTGATGGCTCCACCTTGGCTGCACAAGCAAAGGCAGGAGAGGGGTGAAGAGAGATATGGGGTGGGAGAGAGGGAGGGGAAAGAAAATAATCGGGCAGCTGGCTCTCGAAAGTCCCTTCTCTCCTGCTGCTCCGAGGACAGACTCCGACAGCTGGACAATTCTTTATGAACTGCTGTCCCAGGAAAATGAGAAAATGAGGATTTCTAGTTCCTGCTCACTAAAAGCCACTAGCATTCCTAATACTGTGACAAACCATCTAAATTTCCAAAAGTGCCTTCTTGAGGATGGTCCTTGACTCATAGGAGACTTACCGTCATTTAGTGTCTTTGCAAAATCAACCAGTAGGTGACAGTATATACCAAAGTATTGTATTTTCGCTGCCCTTATACCCTTAATAACCTCTCCTCCTCAGGGAAAAATCCTGGAGACTCTTAACCATAGGAAACAAACAGGGTTGCTGGAGGGCAGGTGGGGGGGATGGGGTAACTGGGTGATGAACATTAAGGAGGGCACATGAAGTGATGAGCACTGGGTATTATACGCAACTGATAAATTTATTGAACACTACATCTGAAACTAACGAGGTACCAAATATTGGCTAATTGAATTTAGATTAAAAAAAAGAACTTCTTGGGAGGTAAGCAGGATTGGGATTGTAGGACAAGAGGATCTCACATTTCTTGATAATGTTTGATTTCTGTCACTACAAAAAAAGATGAATCAAACACGACAAAAATATTAAAAATGGATGTGAATGATGACACATGGACATTTTATTTTTCCTCTCCCTTTACATTTATTTTTCCCTTCTTAAAGGATCTATTGACAGAAATATCTGGACAGGCTATTACTAAATCATCACTTTGCTTCTATTCACAGAGAATAAAAATCATGGCAGCTGAGGAATAGAGACTCCCATTAACGGTTAAAAAGCAATGGAAACCCTATGATGTCATGAGAAGGCATAGGGAAGAACAACACATCGCTTGAGGAAGGCCAAGAAGTCATCACAGAGATGGTGGGGTTTGAGTTCATCTTTAAGATCAGGTGGGAACAATATTGGTGTATACAAAGAGGCAATAACAATATCCATAGCTACTGTGTTATGAAGCTTCAGAGTTGACAATATTCTTTCACACATTTTATTCAAGTTCATCTTCTCATGTTGCTGCTTACTCTTAACCAGTACTACTAAAAGTTCAGTCGGCCAATGGGTGACCATCACCAATATTGAGAGACATAGAGACAGACATTGAGAGAAATGTTTATACCAATTTGACAATTTGCTGTCTGTTGACCGTAACAATAACACGTTGGGTCTGTGTTTTGTCCATTAAAAAAATTCATTTCTATTGTACTTTATCAAAATGTCAATCTTCAATGGATTGAAAACGCATGCACGCATGCATCACAAAAACACCTGGTCTTCATCTACCAAAAGTTTGAGCAGCGTTGGCTTCAGATCGCCAAAACAGCCAGAGGGCATGAAGCAGGTGAGTAGGGCAAGCTAGAAGAAAAAGGCTTACATTTAATAGTTTCCACCTGTAACAAGTGTGCTCATTAAATTTTATTCAGTCCTCCCCAAAACCCAATGGGATTAGTAGTATGGTCTTGATTTTACAAAAGAGAGCAGAAATTAGAGATGATAATGAACTTGCCCCAATGGAGCCAGGGATCAACCTGAGGTCTGTTAGAATTTTCAGCCCTTTTAAGATCTTCATACTCAGTTTAATCACCATGTCAGTGCCCATCCTTCAACCAGCAACACCTATAGACCATGATCTATTCTGGGACAGTTGCTCCTGAGCTCATAGACTCAGCATGGGTGCTCACATGTCCTCAGGAGTCAGAACAATCTTGCCCTAATTTAGGAAAAAGGATCTGTCTTCTGACCCAGTAGAGCATGGTGTGTCTCATATGTCAAAAGAAAGATTGAAAGGGAGACAGGACATGAGAGACTCCTAACTCTGGGAGACGAACTAGGGGTGGGGGAAGGGGAAGTGGGAGGGGGCTGGGGTGACTGGGTGATGGGCACTGAGGGGGGCACTTGATGGGAAGAGCACTGGGTGTTATTGCATATGTTGGCAAATTGAACACCAATAAAAAATAAATTTACAAAAAAAAAAAAAAGAAAGGTAGGTTGAAACAATGACAGCAAACCAGTCCTCACTTCCCATTCACATGTACACACACAGAAAACCTTTCTCATCAAGCAAGAGAATTAAATTCTGCTCTTTCTCACTGGAGCAGTACTAGGTCTTTTCCTGACTTGAATTTTTTTTTTCCTTATGCTGAGGTGCTTTTTTAAAATCATAAACTTTCATGATAAAAGGCTTTATCATTTTTTATCATAAACTATTAAACAAGAAAGTATTTTGCAAAAACCATTTCTTTTTATTTTTCAGATAAAGAAAGTTGCCTAAATGTAAATGAAAAACAAATAGATTTGGAGGAAGAAAAAAATAAAAGACAATCAAGCGCAGTGATGATTTACAATACATAGAGCTTTTGAATTAAAATGTTGAGCGATGGATAATTAAGAATTTGTAATGCCTTAATTTTTTCATTCTGCACTTTCAAAAAAGCTTAAAATCATTAAATAAAAGAGAGATTTAAGGTGGCCAGGTCTGTATTTCTCCTTCGTTCATTTTCAAGGACTACTAATAATTTAAAAATTAGAGATAATGTGAGAAAAGGTGTTTTACCTTGCACCAAAAACTCCTCCTGGAAAGTTTCTGACAAGAATTTCTTCTCCTTCTCTTTCCTCCTCCTCCTCCTTCCTTTTCTTCTTATTAAAAGCAGTAAAGAGGGATCCCTGGGTAGCTCAGTGGTTTAGCGCCTGCCTTTGGCCCAGGGTGTGATCCTGGAGACCCAGGATCGAGTCCTGCATGGGACATCCTACATGGAGCCTGCTTCTGTCTCTGCCTCTCTCTCCCTATGTCTATCATAAATAAATAAAATATTTTAAAAAATAAAAGCAGTGAAGATATTAAAGAGAACAACTTTTAAACACATATTATGTACATGAAAACTTCACACAATGTTATTAAGCCACACAACATCCATATAAGGTAGGAATTATTATTCCTGTCAGGAGATGGAGGCTCTGAGAAGGTAAGCAGCACATTCTATGTTATACAATTAAAACGTAAGTGACAGCCAGCTGTTAAGCTCATTAATTCTGGGACCTCTACTTCTGTTAAATGATTTTTTAAAATATTTTATTTATTTATTCATGAGAGACACAGAGGAGAGAGAGAGAGGCAGAGACACAGGCAGAGGGATAAGCAGGCTCCATGCAGGGAGCCCGACGTGGGACTCGATCCCGGGACTCCAGGATCAGCCCCTGGGCTGGAAGGCAGCGCTAAACCACTGAGCCACCCAGGCCGCCCTGTTAAATGATTTTTTTTTTGTTAAATGATTTTTATATTTTATACAGAATGAAGCTCTTAGAATCACATTCATTTTGAACTATGTCTCACTTGCTCTACACTTTTGCCATGGTTTATTTTAAAAGTTATAAAAGTTAGATAATTTCTCTTGTGAAAGAATTGCCTAATAGCTATCGTTGAATTTACAAGGGAGTTGGACAATTGTTCTCTTCTGGAGTATGGTTGAGCATAACCTTGAGAGGCTCAAGGGCTGCCTAACTGACTTCCTAGGTGTGAAATCTAGGCAGATCAGTTCACCTTTGTATGTTTAAGATTTTCCAATTGTATGTTGACAATAATAATACCCAACTCTCAGGGTTTTTGTGAGGATAAAGTAAATAATATAAAGTGCTTAACAACATATAAAGCACACAATAAATGCTCAATGAATTGTTGTAAATTTTAAGTAATGATCTTGTAGAATGTTGGAAAAGGCTACAGTGATCTTTAAAAACAAATGACAAGAAGAAAACACAACAATAAAATACAATAAACCTGAAGGAGAGTGGGCATAAACAGTTTTGAATAGCAGAATTGGTATAAAATATACAAAGAAGACCACTTGTTTCTCCACAGCCCTCCCATTTTCATTTTTTATTCTGTAGACTTACAACAAATCTGCAATTAAAAGATCGTCTTTCCATATAGTTTTCACCAAAAGAAAAAAAAAATCCCATTTACTTGTAAAGGTGCAGAGACGTATGTATATGCGAAAATTGTTAAAAGCTGCATAAAACCTCAACACACAGATACCCCTTTGCTATAATGCGGTGGATGTCAACAAGTGGCAGCCACAATTATCTTTATTTTGCAAAAGAAGAAAATGAAGATGAAGCACATTTTGGTAGGAAATTACAGGCGCGGAGCCGGATCCCAGGTCTGCCTGATTCCCAGGCCCGCGTTCTTTATTGATTACGCTCTGAGGTTAGGGAGCTGCCTCTGGTGCAGGGGGATGGGGACGAGAATGCCTGATTTCACCCACCGCCGCAGTGACGTGTGTATCCTCCAGTGCTCCCTATTTAGCTATTTTGCTCGTGTTTTCACTCGGGCAATTTGGAGCATAGACAGGATAATAAAAACACCTTTACGCCTGTAACCTCCTGGCCTGTCCCCAAGGCCCCGCCGCGCGCGCACCTGGCAGGTGGCCGCCGGGCCCGCAGCACTCGCACCGCGGCCCCGGAGCCCCGCCCACATGTTTATATTTTGCTCCCTCGGCCCCGCCCCCGGCCACGCGGGGCTCCAGCCGCCGCCCCCGAAGCCCGAGTCCCAGGGGCGGACCAGCCTCGCGCTCCAGCCCACCCACCGGGATTCCCTCTGCAGCCAATCGCGGCTGAGCAGCCGGCCTGCCCCTAACAAAGATGGCGGGGGAGGCCTCGTAGGGGCAGGCTGATTTAACACCCAAACCCGCGGCGGCTAAGGAAGACAGTGGGAGCGACGCGGCGCGAGCATGGAGGAGGGCGGCAGCGGGGGCAGCGGCGGCAGCGACGGCAGCACGGGCGGGAGCGGCGGGGCGCAGCAAAGGGAGCTGGAGCGCATGGCTGAGGTCCTGGTCACCGGGGAGCAGCTACGGTAAGGCGCGGGGCAGTGCGGGGCGCGCCCGGGGGCGCTGCCAGCCTGGGTCGGCAGCAGCTCGGGCGGGCGGTGCGCCCCTGCCCGGCTGCTGCAGCCCGGCGGCGCCCTGCGGTCTGCGGTCTGCGGTCTGCACGCGCGCAGGGAGCGGGGTGCGCGCTGCGCCTCGGCCGCCGCTGCCGCCCTGCGCCCCGCGCGCGCTCCGCCGGGCACCTGCGCGCCGCCGGGCCTCCAGGCTGCCGGCCGCCCCCTAGGGCGGCGGGGGAGCGAGGGGCTGGGTGTGCGCCCCAGGCGCCTGCAGCCCTCCAGCCTCCTGGACGAGAGGGCCACCCCGACCACTGCCTCCACTCGGGGCTTTCCATTTGGCCGGCAAGCCCCGCTGCGCTCCTCCGACCCTCGGCGTTTGCATCTGTAAAATGAGGCTGATCGCCGGGACCCCCTTGACGGGGCTTTGTGTGTGTGGGGGGGGCGGGGGGCGCTAAACCCCAGGTTCGGAAAAACGCCCCGCACTAAACCGGCACGGCCTCCTGGATCGTCGGCCGGGTCCGCGAGGGGGCGTGGAGGCACCCTGTCCGGGCGCCCTGCAGCCGCGCCGACTCCGCCAGCGCACAGCTTTTGCAGAGCAGAGTCCACAGGCCCCGGGCTGCTGCAGGAATTAGGAACCGACCGGCCTCCCCGCACGCGGGACAGGCAGTGAACCCCAGATCCCAGCCCCCTCCCCTTACCGATTCGCATCCCATCCCGGCCATCCTTGGATTGGTGTTTGAGTAATGCACTTCTGCGGTCTGACCAGTTCCGCAGCTGCCCGTCGTATGGTCATAAATCAGTTTGCCAGGGGGAAAAAAAAAAAAAAAAACTGGCTCTGAAGCCAGTTTGAGCTGCAACTTGCGTGCCGGCCCCTGGCCCAGCTGGAACGGGGCGCGTGCCCGTTCCTTCTGAAGCTTGGCCCGAATCTCCAGGCTCATTTTGGTTTCTAAACGCTCAGTTTCGGGACCTGAAGGAGAGGTCATCTTTGCAAAGGGTCTGTGAAGGTTTAGTAACCACTCTGCTTGCAGCAGTTACATTGAGGAAGTAAATGTTGGAAGTTAGGGTTTGTTGAGTTTAACGTTACAGAAGGCAAGTTGCACTCTTCAATCCCTCAATGATTTTTAAATGCATAATCAAAATTAAAGGGAATAAAGGCTTGTTTTTCCTTCATCAAGAGTATTTTCTCATTGAATAAAAATTAAAGCTTTGCTGATTCAATCTGAAACACTTGCTTTTTAATTATTTATTTGCTCCTCATTACTGTATCCTCTTTTTTGAAGACCTCAGTTGGGTACTTTTCATTTTTTTTTAAGAAAGATTCATTTATTTATTTGAGAGGAGGGGAGGGGCAAAGGGAGAGAGAAAACAGACTCCTCGCTGAGAGCCAACCAATCTCACCACCCTGAGATCACGACTTGAGCCAAAACCAAGAGTCAGACAACCAACTGGGCCACCCAGGCACCCCGCATTTCTTTTAAAATAACAAATTGCATGGTGCCTCTCTTTGACCAGTAAGCATGTAAGCCCTCAAGAGGCAGCTTGAATGCCTCTTCTTTGGAGGGTCTTCAGTTGTTATTCCCCTCTTCCCTAGCACCCCTCTGTACTGCAGCAGGGTTGAGGGCCACGCTTAGCTTGGTGGAAAGAAGAAAGGAGGCCCTCTCTCTTTCACTCAAGAGTTAAACCTGGGTTTGATTTTCTGCTTAGCCACTTTGTAGCCAATGGTCACCATTAAGTTGTTTCCAAGACTGCTGCTAGAGTTAGTCCTGGGTTTGCCCTTTACAGAAGCTTGAGACCATGAACAAGTTACTTAACTGAGAATGCTGGGTAATAATGGAACCTACCTCCTAGTGTTACAAGGATTAGATGAGTTAGTGCTTAGAACAGTGCTTGGGGGCGCCTGGGTGGCTCAGTCGGTCAAGTAGCTACATTTGGTTCAGGTTATGATCCCTGGATCCTGGAATGGAGCCCCATGTCCGCTGAGCAGGGAGCCTGCTTCTCCCTCTCACCTCCACTGGTGCTCTGTCTCTCTCTCCCAAAGAAATAGATAAAATATTAAGAAAAAAAAAAAAAAAGAACAACAGCGCCTGGTATATAGTAAGCACCATGTCCACATTAGCTATTATAGCTCTGTGACCTTGAATAAGTTAACTCACTTCTCTGAGCCTTTGTTTCCTCATCTATAAAGTGGCAATGAAGATAAGCACTTCATGGGGTTGTTGTGGGAATTTGCCCTCGAGCTTCTGTACTAATGAGCATTCAACAATGGTTGCTGGAATTAATCAGTATTATTGGTTTATGCGTGTCACCACATGTGACTTCCAGCCAAGCGAGAGATCTTCCAGGAAGGATTGGGTGGTGGTTAAGAACATGGGGTATAGAATCAGGCTGCCTGGGTTCTTATTTGCCTCCACCATTGAATACTTCTGTGACTTTGGGGTCAATTTACTTAATGCTCTGTGCCTGTTTCCACATCTCTTGCAAGAATATTGTGAAGATTAAATGAGATGGTCCATGTGAAGGGCTTAGAAAATTTTGTTTACTATTTAAATTTACTTTGTAATCATTGCTTTTTAAGTCTCAACCATGTTAGCACTGGGTCTAGCACATAGTTATTACTCAATACATATTTGAGTGACTAGTAGTATACATGATTAAATATGCTACAGTACAGATGATATGTTCAGGATTTAGGGATGTAAGTATGCCCTGGCTTCTTGATACTGGAGGAACCTCTCATGAAGGGGTGGGGATGCAACCATCCTCGAAAGCCGTTTTCACAACATGTCCTAACATCCTGAGCTGCTGTGATTGGGGGAACTTCATGATGTGCAGGCCTCCTGCCTAACTGCTTCGCATACAACTCCCTTTTGTCTTCCCTTACTTTCCCATTGCTTTCTTGATCATCAGAGATGAGGCAGATGAAAGTGATAAGAAATGAGGACACCAAGGATTGGGATTTGAAATAAAAAATTTGGCTTCCAGGCCCAGCTCTGTGCATTTTATTTAATGCTTATTAAATAAATACACTACTTAATATTCATGAAACACTTGTATGTATATACGTATGTACATATTTTTAACTATATTCCCTTGACCAAGTCAGCCACTCTGGGCCTCAGTCTCCCTGCAGAATGGGAATAGTAATATCCTTCCACATAAGGTTTGTGGTGTTGGATCAAATGGGCTAGAATGTGGGAGGGAACTTCATAAAATAAACCATAGACCCAGATTAGTTCTTGTTGGTCTGATTATTGTAAGCTGCAGCTATGAAACTGAGGGCTGGCTCTACAATCCTGACATTTGAAGGGCAGTTGGCTGTCTAAGGATGTGAAATTAACAAACTTAGAAACCTCTCCTGCTTCCTTTTCCAGCCTATGGGGTCCTTTTCCTAATCTCTTCATTCTTTCCCTTGTCATAAAAGATTTTACTTCCTTGAATAATGTATTTTTATGGTTTTGCATTTGGGTACCATTTTCTACTGACACGGTGGCTATAATAAAAGACAGTAGTAAGTGTTGACAAGGATGTGGAGAAATTGGAACCTCTATATACCACTGGTGGGCAGGTAAAATGATACAGCCACTTTGGAAAACAGTCTGGCATTTCCTCTAAAGATGAAACAGAGTTAACGTAGGACTCAACAATTTTACTCATAGGTATACAGTCAAAAGAAATGAAAACATACGTCCACATAAAAATTTATACCCAAATGATCACAGCAGCATTATTCATAATAGCTAAAAACAACTCAAGTGTCCATCCACTGATGGATGAATAAACAATGTGTGGTGTATCCATGAAAAGAATATTGTTTGGCATAAAAAGGAATAAAACTACTGATGCGTACTACAACATGGGTGAACCTTGAAAATATGCTAAGTGAAAGCAGACACAAAAAGCCACATGTTGTATGACTCCATTTATATGAAATGTCCCAAATAGGCAAATGCTTAGAGACAGGAAGTGGTTGCCAGCAGCAATGGGAAGAATGGAGGGTGAGTGCTAATGGGTATGGAGTTTCTTTTGGGGATGATGAAAATTTTATGAACTTGATTGTGGTTATGATTTCATAACTCTGGGAATATACTTAAAACCACCACATTATATTCATTAAATGGATGAATTATGTGGTATGTGACTTATATCTCAATAAAACGATTACAAAAATGGATTTAGATGACACATTTTATTACAGAGTGATAAAAGACAAAATTTAGAGGTTTTTAAATAAACTTGTACTTTTTGATTGGCTAAAGAATGCGATGATATTTATCACTAACTCAATAACATGTTATTACCATACCAGATGGAACTGGTATATTTTACGTATTTTTAAAAATTAATTAATTAATTAATTTATTTATTTATGAGAGAGAGAGAGAGAGGCAGAGACATAGAGAGAGGGAGAAGCGGGCTCCTTACAGGAAGCCTGATGCGGAACTCGATCCCAGCACCTGGGATCACACCCTGAGCCAAAGGCAGACGCTCAACCCCTGAGCCACCCAGGAGTCTCTACATATATGTTTTTATAGTAATATTCTTGATACAAAACAGAAAAGGTGCCATGAATAGTCAAGAAAATCTCAGAACATTTCAAATTTGAAGAAAATTATCCATATATAAATCATTCATGCGTGGAGTTTCATATTATGAATTTTCAGATCATTTGTTATTTTTATGTGTTCTGTATATGTCTTTTATCTTGAGATTTGCCCATGTAGTCCTATGACATACTAATTAAGACATCCAAAATCCACATCATGTTTCTTCTCTAGGATAATCCCAGAAATACTTAACAAGAAAGTGGTTTGTGATAGAGCATCTAAATAAAGAAACCCAACAATATCACTATTCTCTTTGTGCTGATGGTAGACATGGCGATAATAACAATAAGACTCACTTATATGGCATTTATTACCTGCCAAGGAGATGTATGCATGTATATGTACACATGTATACATATATATGCCTTTAATATATATACCTATATGTATATATGCCTTTATATAGCAACTCCTTGTAGAAGATATGCTTATCACCCTCATTTTACAGATGAGAAAACTGAGGAACAGAATGTTTTTTTTTTTTTTTTTTTTAGGAACAGAATGTTTAAACTAAGTGGTCATAGGTTATCCAGCCATAAAGTGGTAGAGCTGAAAGTCCCTGCTCTTAGGATGCTAGATGACAGTTTAATGGTGTCATTAACTAGTAATTTAGAGGGTTACAAAATGTAATGATAGGACACATGTGAAATGGATCATGTATATAAGACTTACAAAATTCTAGGGTGACATCTTTTTGCAAACAAATAGACAAATGATTCTTTCCATTCAGTTGGGAAAAGTCCAATTTATTTCTGGAAGTGTTTATGTTTTGACAAGATAGAACGGTCACTTCCTCTACTAACTGTTAAACCGAGTCTTCCTTGCCATGTGGTTTTGAAAACTTAATTTGAACTCCATTCATTCTGAATTTGTAATCATTTTAATGGGAAGATAAATTGCAGTTCACAATTTTGCCAGCTGTAAGGATAGACGTGGAATGGGAAGGAGAATTAAGAAGGTAATGAGGAATGCTTAATTAAGAGAGAAGACGTTTCAAGCATTCCAGTTATGCTCCTCTACCTAGACTAAATATGCTAATTACAACAATCTCGTCCAATCACTAAAGCTGGTTCCCTACAAGCAATTTACTAGGCAATGAGTTTTAGCTAAATTGTAGGAAATTGTAGTTCTTTCTAATTGTTTGATTTATTTGCCTTTCTGCTATAACAGACTGCCTTTCCAGACTCCTACAGCCTTGCTGTTGCTTTTTTTTTTTATAAAAGCATGTTCAATAAATATTGTTTTCCTGAATTTGCTTCACAAATGTTAATGCAGTATGTAGATAAAAGGTAAAAATCAGCTCACTGAACCAAAAACCAAGCTCCAATAAAGTAAGACGAGAAAAAAAAAAAAAAGTAAGATGAGATAAGGAATGTAGAACATTCACAGGAGAAAAAAATCCATTTCATTGCATTTTGAACTTAAGGAATTTTACATTTGGCGTGGAGATTGTCTTCAGGAGTAGGCCCTACTGGAGGCCATTAATATGGAAGCTTAGCTCTACTAGACACTATAGCTGAAGGGAATTTCAGGAAACCACTACCCAGAAGCTACCACCAAGATCTAGAGTTCCAAACAGTAGGAGAACACTTCTTGTTTTCTAAACAGCGAAGATATCCTGGAGTCAGGAAATTACTGCCTGTTTGGATAAAGAAAAGGGGAGGGTGCTGTGGGAAATAGAGTCACTGTATTTGGAGTCAATGCAGAAAAGCCTGGTGTAGTGTGTTGAATTGCCTTGCAATCAGAGGCTCTTCCAACATACAGACTATTCCTGTGAACATCTTTTCTGCTTCACAAAATTGGATATAAGGGCAGAGAGCACAACCCTGGTACACAGCAGACCTTTGGTAAGACTCATTTCTTACCAGCAGAGAGCATTGAAGGTATTTTGTCACTTGCAAAAAACATCATGTGAATAGAAGATGTTTATTAAGTGCTCCATAGGTTGTGGAATTATTTTATACCCCTATGCACTTATTTTCATGTAAATCTTTTTCTGAGATGATTGGGGTGTTAGTTGTTTATGAATAATGTATTTGTGTTTTCCCAAAGGCCAATGCTGATATTTAAGTTATGGTTTCCATCTTCCAGAATCAATAAACCTGAAAATCAGCTAAATACCTCTCAAAAGAAGAGAATGTAAAGGGAAGGAAGATAGCTCTCCTCTCCTGTTATTTCCAGTATTCATTTATATCAGGAATTCATTTGTCTTGATTAAGTGGTGGCTCTTATATGGTTTCTGTGAGGTCAGCCTTTAGGAAAAGATAGAGGAAACAATGATCAACCTTCTTTATACGTAGTAAGTCACCACACTTCTCTATTCTTCTACCCTTGTCCACCAAGGAGAAGTGGATTCTAGAACTGAGATCCTTGTTCTAGTATTTATCAGCCTTAACCAAACTTGTAAGCTCCTGTCAGTGAGTGTTTTTGTGGATTATTACATACTTGGGAGACAAGAGTGGAGACAATGGGGACAGAGGGCTTAGTGGGCTGGACGGTGTGCTTGCAAGCAGCTGTTCCCGGCGGCACAGATCTGTGGGATCTGTTGTCCTCAGGGCTGGCTGTGATGATTCCATCCTGGAAGAGTTCAGAGGGAACACTGACTTACTCGGGTCTGCTTAAAGAATCACTTTCTTGTAGCTTTTACAATAATTTTAAGGTTGGATAGGAGATGAGATGAAGTGAGCGAAAAATCACCCGGGAGTGTGGGACAAGATGTTTCTTTTTGTATCTGTAGTTTGCAGATGAACAGCTGTTGCTAGGGTGTGGCAAGAGGGGATAAATGCGGGGGGCCTCCAGTTCAGGGAAGCCCATAGCACCTACAGAGGAGATAGGAGGAGGACCTAGTTAGCAGCTGGTATGAACAGAGAAAGTCTCAAATCTGTCCATTCTTACCCCTCATCTGCTACTTGTTAGGGGTGGTGGTTTGCTTATTAGTTGTGTGTGTGTGTGTTTTTTAAGATTTTATTTATTCATAAGAGACACACAGAGAGAGGCAGAGACAAAGGCAGAGGGAAAAGCATCAGGTGGGGAAACCTGATGCAGGATTCAATCCCAGGACTCCGGGATCATGACCTGAGCCAAAGGCAGACACTCAACCACTGAGCCACCCAGGTGCCCCTGTTTATTAGTTTTAGTGCTGATGACATGGATCTCCCTGCAATACTTGTACCTACTCATTTCTGATTCTGATATTTTCCCAGAGATTCCTTTTATTGAGGCGAGCTGTGGCCCAGCACCCACCTCGATCTTGGCCTGATTGAGATCATCCAGCCCCACGAGGCCCTGCTTTGGGTGGTGAAACTATTACTGCTATAGAGAGCTCAGCTGGGTGCACTGAGGGAGGACCAGGCAGGAGTCAGAGGACCAGTCCTAGAACAGCAGCTCCTCTGATCTTGACTTAAGGTGTGAGAAACAAATGAGCATTCTGATGAACACTCTCATTAACAGGGAAAGTCTCATTTCATGCTATCGTGTTTTCATTATGGTTGGGTTAGTCACTGCATTTTATTATTTGTGAAGCTTGGCCATTTTCTAACAAGTTATGACATTTTGGAAGAATACACTATGAGTGGCGTCTTGACAGTGATAGCAAGGAGGATTAGGAAGGGGTTAAGGTAGAGATATATAATTGTGTGCAGGTTTAAGAACAACCACTATCTTATTCATATAAGAATATATGAATGTGCAAATTTGCAAGGCAAGTGTTGAGAAAGGATTTTTTTTCACATTAAAGAAGACTTTAGCACATATTTCTCTGATGGATCCTGGGTTAGTTTGCTATTTACAGTGCAATCCTCTTAGAAGATTTGCCCACTATTTGCAGGCATATGCATCAAAAGCAGTAAAGTGTGAATTACTTGGATTGTAAAAGTAATTCCTGATTCCTCTCCTCTTCCCTAGGAGGAAAGGAGAATGGAATCAACTTGGATCTTCTTTTCATTGAGCTGTTTTGAAAATTCTACTTACCTTTTTTACTCTCTAACTTTTCCATGATTGAAAGTGACTTTCACAGAATGTATTCGCTGCAAAAAGCAAGAGGTTATATGACTGTGTTTTACATTCAGGGGTAGAGTGCCCCTTATTTTATGTTTAGTTACGCTGTGATAAGGTAGCTAAAACAAGGCTTTACCAAAGCTGCTTCTTATTGTGCTATTTTTTTTTCTTAAGAACTGATCCCTGGGTGGCGCAGCGGTTTGGCGCCTGCCTTTGGCCCGGGGCGCGATCCTGGAGACCCGGGATCAAGTCCCACGTCGGGCTCCCGGTGCATGGAGCCTGCTTCTCCCTCTGCCTATGTCTCTGCCTCTCTCTCTCTGTGTGTTTGTGTGACTATCATAAATAAAGAAAAATTAAAAAAATGTATTTAAAAAAGAACTGACAACAAAAAGCAGTTAGAGATGAAATTTTAAGGCAGTATATTCTAATGCATAACCATGATTAACTTTCCTTCACATTTGCTAGAATTTATTTTGTAAATGACTGGGTTGTAGAATCTGATAGTCAAACATGACAGTGGGTAGAAGAACCTAAGCCATCGTGAGGGACTATGAACAGAGCTTGGTTGCCATGATAAAGAGCACTTGTCCTGGTGTTGTACTTGTAAGAGCTAAAAGATATCACAAAGTATTTTAAGTACATCCACGTGTAAGGAACAAGCCTGAAAGAGCTTTTTCCTCCAAAAGTGTATCATGAAAAACTACAAACATACAGGAAATTTTAAAGAATTTTACAGTGAACACCCTTACATCTACCACTTAGATTCTGCAATTAACATTTTACCATGCTTGTTTTTTAAGATTTTATTTATTTATTCATGAGAGACACAGAGAGGCAGAGACATAAGCAGAGGGAGAAGCAGGCTCCCTGTGGGGAGTCTGATGTGGGACTTGATCCCAGGACCCTGGGATCATGCCTGAGCCAAAGGCAGACACTCAACCACTAAGCCACCCAGGTGCCCCTTACCATGCTTGTTTTAACACATAACTATCCTAATATTCCTCCTTCTATCCAGTCATCAGTTCATCTTACTGCTCTTGGGTACTTTGGAGTAAGTTGCAGATAATAAGATAGCTCCCTAAGACTTTCCACATGTGATTTATTTTCTGAACAAATGAGGACTGAAGAGAGACAGTTGGCTGCTATCAACTATCAACAAAAGTCTTGAGCTTTGATGTTTTTGTACCATCTTAACTCACAGACTTCTATTCCAGCAAAGCAAAGCTCTCCACTGGTGGTCTTATGCTTAGCCATCTGTAACACTGTGGCCAGGGAGATGCTATTATCCTGTCTGCCTTAGGTCCCCTTGGGGAAGAGGGAGGGATCACAGCCATTGTACTTTGGGGAAGGGTTCATTGAGTGTTGGGGAGATATGCTCAATGTTCTCTGCAAAAGGAAATTTGGGTTCAATGGTGAGAAATCAGTGAAAAATTTTTGAGCAGAGTACAAATGATTAAACCAAAATTTTAGGAGAAATAACTTATAGAGTTCAGAGTAGGAAAATACAGAGAAGGAAGTGTCATAAGAAAAGCCATAAGGAAGAGATAGCATAAGAAGAGTTAGAAGACATTGGTATACACTCCTGCTTTCAACATAATATCCCCTGTAAACCTCCCCATCATGATGGTCACCTGTTCAGCATCCAGATATTTTCTCCCTCATCTTTTACCCTTTACCACCTCTGATTTGGAATAGATGCCTCTGGCATTCAGGATTTTTTTGGTAATAGAAGTAAACTAGAACTCTCGACATATGACTGAAATGCAAGTGGTTCAGGTTCAAATCGCAAAGAGTGATTTCTGTATTGCTTGCATTTTGATGACTTTTCAAGAAACACCTCCATCCAGAGAAAGCCAAAGCTGTATAAAAGTCATCTCTTTATTTAAGCAAAGTTGTTTCAGGATAATTATGATGCAGACTTTTCAGAAAGGTTGCAAAACATTTTTTACTTAAGTAGTTCAAATAAAATGATCTTTCATGTCACACGTTCAATATATTTTGTTGATTTTTCCCCCTCCATTCTCCATAAATTGGAAATGGGAGCTACCTTAGATCATCCAGAAGGCAGGTTATTCTCTACTGTTAATATGGTTTAAGCTTACATTTCAGCATACATTGTGTTGACTTTACAATAGTGACTTTGACATTGATTTCATGTTGCATCTTACCATAAAGATAACTAATAAGAACAAATCCGATTAAAAGTGGTTTTAATCTCAGATAATATAGTATAAATTCAGCCTTTTATTCTTCAGAATGGGTGGCATATGTGCAAATGTAGCAAAGCTTCTATACTCAAGTATTGATAAAGAACTGTGATATCAAAAGCATGATTTTTTTTTAATAATCCTGTGTTGACTACAAAAGAGAGCAGCTCCAGTTAAACCCATTGAGAAGCATCCATGAAACCGAAGAAGCTGGGCTTGGAGCCAACACACTGGTCTACATGTTCGCCATTTGCTGACTCCGCACTCATGAGGGCCTTGAGCCAAGAAGGGCAGAGTCTGATTACTCAGGACTTCATTAGAACTTGCAATTACATATTTCAAGCAAAGGTGTAGCAGTTAGGGGCAGGAATTCCTTACAAACCACTATTCCAATGCACTGGGATTTGTTGAGTCACTTTGTTTATCGTGGGACAGAATGATTTCGTTATTTACATGGTGAATTAACCAGAAGGAATCTTTTCAGTTGTCTTCCTGTTAACTCCATTTTGGGTGGATATTTTGCTGCTAGATAATCTCATTTCCAAAAGGGGAACACTGAGGAGAGGAAGTTGGTTTGGCTATTTGTCAGCAGTTCTGGAAGGATGTTTACTTGGGGAGGAGTTTGAAAACTGAGAATTTGGGGGCTTCTCTGGGCATTTCTGATTCTTTTTTGTACCTACCCCATCTATATTCTAAGATTTCCTGGCTGAAGCCAGGCCTTCAGAGAGTCCCTGGGAGAGTGGAAGCAACCCCTTTAAAGTCTTCTTTCCCTCAGTTCTTGAGATTCAGAACATCTTCCCCAACCTGTAACTCGTCTACTTCATCAGTGCTCCTCTGTTGACCCTCTCGCCTCTGCCAGAGAAAACTTCTAGTAGCCAAGACTCATGTACTTCTAAATGTATGGATGGAAGCAGGGTGGGTGGGAGAAATTCTATCCCAGTATGATAGCACAGTAATCATACTGATGGAATCTAATATACGTTTGGGGAGATCATTGCAATCTTTGCTGGTAGCTTATGTGAAAGGAAATTTCATTATAGAATTTAGTCTAGCAGTCCTTAAAAGAACATCCACCTATAATATGACAGTTTGTTTTACCTTGTAATAAAAAATGCTATTCTTGATGGAGCATGGCAACAGTTATCTAATTACATTGTCTGGGGAGTCTTGGGAGCTGGGCCTTCCTGGGGATTATAGTACGACATGTAGCAAAGAGAACACTTATTTAAAACTATACTGTAGTCTGTTCAGACACCTGTTCAAAGGTTATGTTTGAAAAATTCTGTTAGGGGGGCCTGGGTGGCTCAGTTGGTTAAGCATCTGACTCTGGATTTTGGCTCAGGTCATGATCCTGGGGTCCTGGGATCGAGCCCTGTGTCAGACTCCCTGCTCAGCAGAGAGTATGCTTCTCCCTCTCCCTCTGCCCCTCTACCCGTTGTGTCTATCTCTCTGAAATAAATAAATCTTAATAAAAAAAAAAGAAAAACTCAGTTACTTAAAACCACATATGGAAGAAGGCAGACATTTTACAATATTAGGCCATGAGTTCTTGAGAATCGTATCTTATCTATATGACCTCAAATGCCTCTCATGGCAGAAGGATTGTTGATGTGAAGTGTGTGTTTCTCATAGGGCAGGTGTTTTCTTCTCTGAGACTCCCGATGTCCAAGTTTGAAAATTATCCTGGAGTAGGGGGTCAAGGTGATTGATTGCAGGTCTATCTTCCCTTCCCCTTCAGACTTTTAGGAATGGGAAGTGTCAGAAAAAGATGACACCTTCTAGAGGGAAAGTCCAGTTCTCATTGCCAAACTTATTCCAGTGACTTAAAAGAATGGCTGCTCCTCTCGCTTTGAGTCTTCCTGTATGTATCTTACAGACTTCCACCAAGGCCTCTATGACCCTTTCTGTTTTTGTCCCTCTTGTGTGGAGAAGGAGGTGAAAGTGAATACCATGTTTCAAAGTGTGGATTAAGGAACACTTTTTCTAGGGACCATATATGGAAAGGGTCAGCAAGAAGGGACATGGTCCTCCATTCCTCATTATCCTACAGAAGGTTGGGCATGAACATGAAGCTGTCTGACATGCAGTATATTTCTGTTCAGAGGGTAGACCCTATTCCCATGTTACTCGACCTTCCTATAACACAGACATACTGTGAACTCAGGTACCAAGCAGTCCAGGTTGGGAAACAGCAGGTGTATAGCACCTGAAGACCTTTATTGAACTCTACTATTTGCCAAGTAGTGTGATAAGCATTTTATATGAATTGTATCATTCATTGCTTGAGTAGGTATCATGAGTCCCATATTAGAGATAGAGGCACAAAGGCTTAGAAAAAGTAAGAAATTTGTCCAGAGTCACAAGACCAGACAAATGGAAGAGCTGAGCTTTGCAACAACACAATGCTCCATCAAAAGCAGAGCTCTTAAGTGTACAGGTTGAGGACACAGCTAGACTCAGCCCTAAGCAATTGGAGTCTGGAGGTCAGAGCCAGAGAATGCCTCAGGTGCTCTAGATGCGCAGCCTATATCTCTGAAATTTGGCTTGTCTCAGAGTATTTGTGTCTATGTTGAGTGAAAAATCAAACTTTCATATGTAATAAGAATTACATCAACTACATACATGAAAAAGATAAATAGCAACATTAATACATTTAAAAATTAAATATTTAGAGGTACAAAAAATCTTGGCTTAGTTGTGTGAATAATTAACTATTCACATGGCACCGTATGCATAATTACCAGGAAGCATACTGATGAAATATGTCAGATTGACTTCTGTGTGTTTTATCCTAAGATAATAGAAAATATATTTCACCTATGGATTGTTTATTAACCAGAAGTGGAAGTTCAGGAAAGCGAATCCAGGAGGTCATTTTTTAGGCTATAGAAGGAAACTTACTTATTGCTGCTTTTCTGTAGCATGAAACTCTAGGAAATGAATATTCCCAAGCTTATGTTTTACACATAAGAAATAGGTCAGTTGGTAGGATCACATGCAAGAAACATTTTTAAATATTCCAAATATTATTTGGTATGTTGTAGATTGAGAGCTCTTCAAGGTATTGCTCAATTTCTGTTTAAAGCGAAAACAAATGTTTACTTAGATAACTATAGATCCTTACTTTAGACTCTAATATAGAGTCTTGGATTCATTGTTCTCAGAGTGTAAATTAAAATAGAAAAAAAAAGTCCAGGCCCCCTTGTTTGTTTGTAGGAATGAATGGATAAGACAATAATTTTTCATACTAGACCTTTTTTTCTGATTTTTTTCATACTAGACCTTGAGATTTGGTGGAAAATGGGTCCTGTAGTTTAGGTGTTGATTTTAGGATTAGAAGAAAGCAGAACTTTAAAGGGTTGGGGAGTCTTGGATTCAAGACAAAATGAGTATAAATATTTTCTACAATATCAGGGGATATGTATACATAATGCTAGAATTTTCAAGTAAGCTGTGACAAGACTTGATTTGGAAGAAGAGAGGATATGGAATATTTAAGGGGGGTTATACAGTCTTGGCCTGGGTTTTTGAATAAATGGGCTATCTCAGGAGATCCACGACTCTAAGCACTCATGTTGACTAAGTTGATTTAAAGTTTTGTTTCTTTTTCTATAAAATGGAAAGAAAAATAGGGTCCTTGAGGTAACATTCATGTGGAGTTCTTAGAATAAGGCCTAGCATGTAAGGAACATTCATTGTTGGTTGTTGTTATTGCTATTAGTAATAGTAAATATATCAACATGGCTCTGAGTTAACATTCTGGAAGCATATTTTCTTCTATTATGAAATGAGAGTGTACACATTTTTTCATAATGTTGAAAACATGAATTTTTAAATGATGTCTTAAAACCAATCATGTATGCTGGGAATAGGTAAAAGCTGTGGCTGCTGTTTTTGGAAATAAAGTTTTTGTTGGAACGTAAACATGCCCTGTCATTTATGTATTGTTTATGGCTGTTTTTGTGCTATAATAGCAGAGATAAGTAATTACAAATGAGACTGTATGGTGTCCAAAGCCAAATATTGTTATCTGGCCTTTTATTAAAAAAAAGTTTGCCAGCCTTTAATATATATCTAACAGAGAGAAAGTGCATGTATATGTGTGTGTGGTTTGTGCATGGTTATATTTAGGGACACCTACCAGAAGCTGATCACATTCTTCCAAATGAGAGATGAGTATTTTGCAAATTTATAAATTGATTTTGAGAAGCTTTGGTGTTCATTATTTTTGTTTACATTTTAAAAGACAAAATAGTTTATATTAGAAAACTAAGTTTAGGAACGTTCTGATAATTTTGATCAAGAGTAAAGAGTTGAGTAGCCATAAAGACTCCTAAACTTTTGTTTGCTAATTATTTTCTCCCATTATGGATGCCTAATACCTGTTGCACTGATAGAGACATGAATAATGTATATGCAGCTGTAGACTAATGGTGGTTCTCTGTGAGGTTTTACCAAAAGCCCATATTCCTTTTGGTAAAACCCATATTGAGACTACATGTTATTTTAACCAAATGTGAAATGCTGGCTTTATTTTCTCCCTCTTTTTTTAAAAAATCTTCACCCCACCCTCTGTCATCAACTATAAATTTCAAAATAGCATTCAAAATACTGTTATAGGTATAAAGTCCCACTATTCTTTAATTACTCTTATCCTGTAATGTAACGCTTTCTTCACTTGATCACATGTCAAGTAGCTCTTTGTTTGTGTTTGTGTACTCAGGCTTCTTCATGTCACTAGAAATGTGTTATTACTTAGTTGATAGGCACTTTAACTGCTTTACTGGAAGTCTCTTCCCACCTCTGTTAATTCTTGCTCTTGGTCTCAGGACCTACTCTCAAAACTGAATGAAGCCCAAGTAAGGAGTAACCTACTCTTTTCATTAATTTCCATGTCTTCTAATGAGACAAGTTGTTTATCAGATGGACAAAGAATGTTGCGTTTGATCATAAAATGCAGTGAATTCAGACACTTCACAAAGCCTCAAAGCAGTAAATGCTTTGAATCTGTGCATGAATCTGTATTAAATTGTTAGACTAGAATCTCAGTTTAGCATATATTTGATCATTGGAAATTGAAATGGCTTTTGCTTTGTAAGACCGTTTTTTTTTTTTCTTAAATCACAAATCTGTTATGAAACAACCATAACCTGTACCCACTGAATCACAGTATGGCTCAGAGAAGCTCATTAGCCTGCTCTAAGAGCTTGTAGTCTTCATTATCCACAAGTTCTTGAAAGTCTCTGGGAATCTCGTCCCTGTCTAATTTTAAATGCTTGCTCTAGGCTCCTGATTCTTCAATGAGACTCTGGAGCATATTCCCAGAAGTACACATTTCCTGTATTTCCTAAGCTTCCTTCTTTAACCTTCCCTTGAAATTGTAAGAGCCTCTATATCCTTTCAGGGAAATCCTTCTTCCTAAATTAGCCAGAATTAGTTTCTGTCCCTTAGAACCATTAGTGACACAGAAATGAACATGATACACACACACACACACACACACACACACATACACATACTATGTGACAAAAATCATAGGTATTTTTTTTTCTAAAAGCACAGAGTTGGGGATATTAATATAAAATTATTGCTTGCTGCAGAATATAAACCGAGGCTTATACTGCTTGGTATAGAAAATCCTCTTATGATCAAAGCAATCACCGTATGATTGGCTTACATGGATGTGAACTTGAGTATCTAAAAGTGTGTTGGATTTCTAATGACATTTGTTACATAGATGGCTGTTTGTTATTCTGTTTTGATAGTGCTCATGGTAGCTCCACTGTTCTAGGAATACAGTAGAGAAGAAATAAAGGCTTATTGATTGATCCCCTCTAGAAAGTGAAAATGCTTTTAGTTTCCAAGTAATGAAATTTCATTCTCCTCATATTTACTTTAAAAAGAGGAAAAATCTGAGGGGTGTATTTATTTAGAGAGAGAGAGAGAGAGAGAGAGAGCACAACCTGGGAACGGGGCAGAGGGAGAGAGAGAATCTTAAGCAGGCTCTGCACTCAGCATGGAGCCCAGTGTGGGGTTTGATCTCGAGACCCTGAGATCATGACCTGAGCCAAAATCAGATACTTAACCATTTGAGCCACACAGGTGCCCCAGAAAACTCCAAGGTTTTAGGTATTGGACTTCTCTATGCTCTGGAGTTTACATTGGGAGTAAAAAGCAGAGAGTGTTTTATTTAATTGATTTCATTTGGTTGTTTTCAATTTTAGATGTTTTCACAGACAAGGACACTTACGCAATTCTATTAGTGAGCCAGTTAACATTTTTTTGGTCTTTTTATATTTAGTCTGTCACTTCATTATGCTGCTAAAATTGCTAAATATTTAGTTACAACCATAAAATTCCACTTTAGAGTCAGCTGATTATGCAATTGCAGGTAAATGACACACAAACATTAATATTTTTAGCTTTCACAGATGCTGTTAGAAAGATATGATCATCTCAGTCTCATGAATTTATAGCAGTTATTATTTGGTAGTCACATGCCTTCAGAAAAAATGGGAGTAGGTCATGCTGTGAGCCTTTAGTCTGTAGAATCACATAGAACACTTGCTGGGTGAGATAAATATATAGAGAAATGGATGAAAGACCGAAATGTGAGACAGGAATCCATCAAAATCCTAGAGCAGAACACAGGCAGGAACCTCTTTGACATTGGACATAGCAACTTATTATACACATCTCTGGAGGCAAAGAAACAAAAAATAAAAATGGACTATTGGGATTTCATCAAGATAAAAAACTGCTGCACAGCAAAGGAAAGAATCAACAGAACTAAAAGGCAACCTAAGGAATGGGAGAAGGTATTTGCAAATAACATATCTGATAAATGGTTAATATCCAGAATCTATGAAGAATGTATCAAACTCAACACCCCAAAAAATCAAATAATCCATTTAAGAAATGTTCAGAAGACATGAATAGACATTTTTCCAAAGAAGACATTCAGATGGCTGACAGACTCATGAAAGGATGCTCAACATCACTCATCACCAGGGAAATACAACTCAAAACCATGATGAGATACCACCACCTCACACCTGTCAGATGCCTAAAATTAACAATATAGGAAATAACAGATGTTGGCAGGGACGTGAAGAAAGGGGAACCCTCTTACACTGTTGGTGGGAATACAAACTGGTGCAAGCCACTCTGAAAAACAGTATAGAGGTGCCTCAAAAAGTTAAAAATAGAGCTATTCTGTGATTTAGCAATTGTACTACTACAATTGTATTTGTAGCAATTTGTACTACCAAATGATACAAAATACTGATTTGAAGGGGCACATGCACCCCAATATTTATAGCAACTTTATCAACAATAGCCAAATTATGAAGAGAGTCTAAATATCCATCCACTGATGAATGGAACAAAGAAGCAGTGGGGCATGCATATATATATGATGGAATATTATATATCATATATATATATATATATATATATATATATGATGGAATATTACCTGGCCATCAAAAAGAATGAAATCTAATCATTTGCAATGATATGAATTAGATGGAACTAGAGTGTATTATGCTAAGTGAAAGAAGTCAGAGAAAGACAAATATCATGATTTCACTCATATGAGGAATTTAAGAAACAGAACATATGGAAGAGGGGAAGAAAGAAAGAGGGAGGCAAACCATAAAAGACAAGATCTTAAGTAGAGAACAAACTGAGGGCTGATGGAGGGAGGTGTGTAGGGGGTGGGCTAAATGGGTGATGGGTATTAAGGAGGGCACTTGTGATTGGCACTGGGATTTCTACATAAGTGATGAATCACTAATTTCTACTCCTGGAACTAATATTACACTATGTATTAACTAACTAGAATTTAAATAAAAACTTGAGGGGTGCCCGGGTGACTCAGTCGCTTAAGTTTCTCCCTTCAGCTCAATCATGATCCTGGGTGCTAGGAGCCCTGTATCATGTTCCCTGCTCAGCAGGGAGTCTGCTTCTCTTTCTCCCTCTGCTCTTGCTCTCACTTTCTCTCGCTCACTCTTTCTCTCTCAAATAAATAAGTAAAATATTTTTTAAAAATTAAAAATAAAAATAAAAACTTGAAAGCAAAAGAGCGAGAAGGGGGGGCAAACAATAAAACTGACCCTTAAATATAGAGAACAAACAGATGGTTGCAAGAGGGGAGTTGGTGATGGGGATTAAGGAGTGCACTTGCTGTGATGAGCACTGGGTGTTATATGGAAGTGTTGAATCACTATATTGTAGAAATGAAACTAATATTACGTTGTATGATAACTGGAGTAAAAGTAAAACCTAAAAGAAATTCTATTATTTCTATAATAATTTTTCTTTCCTTAATTTTTTGTAATAAATTTTTGTGATACACATTATGAACACCAGCTAACATTTAAACAGGTATAATTAAATCTCATCTTTAGAGAGAGTTATTTTTTTAGCTAATTTTTTAAAGATTTTATTTATTTAGAGTGTGAGTGAGGAGGGAGAGGGAGAGAATCTCAAGCAGACTTCGAGCTGAGAATGGAGCCCAACACGGGGCTCTATCTCATGACTCTGAAATCCCAACTTGAGCCAAAATCAAGAGTCAGATGCTCAACCAACTGAGCCACCCAGGCACCCCTAACATTTTTAATTAAAGTGTAGTTGAAATATATTAGTTTCAGGTATAGAACACAGTGATCCAACAATTATAATATTATGAAATGCTCACCATAAGTATAGGTACCATCTGTTGTAATACCAAGTTATTACAGTAGTATTGACTATATTCCCTATGCTGTACTTTTCATCCTCGTAACTTATTCATTTTATAATTGGAACTTTGTACCTCTTGATTCCCTTCATCTGTTTTGTCTATCACCCATTCCTGTCTCCTCTGGAAACCACTAGTTCTCTAAATTTATGAGTCTTTTTTGGTATTGTTTGTTCCTTTGATTTGTGTTTTAGATTCTGCATGTAAGTGAAATAGTATGGTATTTGTCTTTTTCTGTCTGACTTATTTCACATAGTATAATATTCTCTAGGTCCATCATGATGTTGCTAACATCAAGGTGTCATTTTTCTTTACTGCTGAGTAATATTGCATATACACTACATCTTCTTCACCACTCATCTATTGATAGACACTTGGGTTGCTCCCATATCTTTGCTACTGTAAATAATACTGCAATAAACATAGGGGTACATATATCTTTTCAAATTAGTGTTTTTTGTTTTCTTCAATACCCAGAAGTGGAACTACTGGATTTTATAGTATTTCTATTTTTAGTGTTTTGAGGAACCTCCATACTGTTTTCCAGAGTGGCTTTATCAATTTACATTTCTACCAACAATGCATGAGGGTTTCTATAGAAAGAAGTATTATTAATCCTGCACATTGTATTGATCCTTAGCCTGTGAGCTTAGAGGAACATGAGTGATTATTTTGATTCCAATTTAGAGGTGAGAAGGTTTACATAAAATTACTTTTTAAATTTAAATTCAATTAGCCAATCTATAATACATCATTAGTTTCAAATATAGTTTTCAGTAATTTATCAGTTGCATATAATACCCAGTGCTCACCATGTCATGTGCCCTCCTTAACATCTGTCACCCAGTTACCCCATCCACCCACCCACCTCCCCTTCAGCAACCCTCAGTTTGTTTCCCAGAGTTAAAGAGTCTTTCGTGGTTTGTCTCCTTCTCTGATTTTTTTCCCATTCAGTTTTCCTTCCCTTCCCTCGGCACTATTTCTTATATTCTGCATATTCATGAAACCATATTTCAAAAAAAAAAAAAAAAAAACAAAACAAAAACAAAACAAAACAAAAAAAAAGAAACCATATTTCATGGTTGTCTTTCTCTGATTGACCTATTTCACTTAGCATAATATCCTCTAGTTCCATCCATGTCAATGTAAATGGTAGGTATTCATTCTTTCTGATGGCTGAATAATATTTTGTTATATATATATAACAATATGTATATACCATATCTTCTCTATCCATTCATCTGTTGAAGGATATCTCAGCTCCTTCCACAGTTTGGCTATTGTGAACATTGCTGCTATGAACATTGGGATGCAGGTGCCCCTTCATTTCACTACATCTGTATTTTTTGGTAGATACCCAGTAGTGCAATTGCTTGGTTGTAGAGTAGCTATTTTTAACTTCTTGAGGAACCTCCAAACTGTTTTCCAGAATGGCTGTACAGTTTGCATTCCCACCAATAGCATAAGAGGGTTCCCCTTTCTCCACATCCTTACCAACATTTGTTGTTTCCTGTCTTATTAACTTTAGCCATTCTAACTGGTGTAAAGTGGTATCTTATTATGGTTTTGTTTTGTATTTCCCTGATGACATTCGCTGTTGAGCATTTTTTTCATGTGCTTGTTGGCCATTTGTATGTCTTCTTTGGGGAAATGTCTGTTCATGTCTTCAGCCCATTTCTTGACTGGATTATTTGTTTTTTGGGTGTTGAGTTTGAAAAGTTCCTTATAGATTTTGGATACTAGCCCTTTATCTTATATGTTATTTGTTATTTGCAAATATCTTCTCCCATTCCTTAGGTTGCCTTTTAGTTTTGTTGACTGTTTCCTTAGCTGTGCAGAAGCTTTTTCTCTTGATGAAGTCCTAATAGTTCATTTTTGCTTTTGTTTCCCTTGACTTTAGAGATGTATCTTTTTTTTTTTTAAGAGATGTATCTTGTAAGAAGTTTCTGCGATTGAGACCAAAAAGGTTGCTGCCTGTGTTTTGCTCTAGAATTTTGATGTATTCCTGTCTCACACTTAGGTCTTTCATCCATTTTGAGTTTATATTTGTGTATGGTGTAAGAGAATGGTCCAGTTTCATTCTTTTGCATGTTGCTGTCCAATTTTTCCGGCACCATCTATTGAAGAGACCATCTCTTTTTTTCCATTGTTTTTTCCTGCTTTGTCAAAGATTGGTTGACCATAGAGAAAACCCACTTCTGGGTTTTGTATTTGGTTCCATTGATCTATGTGTCTGTTTTTGTGCCAGAACCATGCTGTCTTGATGATCACAGTTTTGAATAAGGGATTATTTTACAGCTAAAATTCTGTGTTTCTGCTGTGTTCAAATGGATTTTTAAAAATATGAAATTGCAGAGGAAATCTTCAGGGCCATCCATTTTGGAGTTCACACTGAATCATCACATTGCAGGGTTTGTAGACATGAAAGAACCTTTACATTTTGAAGACAAGGAAAGTGGAGTTTACTGAACTGCATGCTTCCTGAGGCAGGGTCCATGTTGGCTTGTTTATCATGTGCTCAATGGCTGCCACAGTGCCTGATGCACACTAGGTGTTCAATTAGTGTTTATTGACCAGGCGAGGTCCAGAAAACCAAAATAGTTGCTGTGTGTCGCACCTTAGTGAAGTTCTTCCTTAAAAAGTTGATTATATCATGGTTGGTCAACACTTCATCTCCAGGACATCAACATAATCAAGTTGTTGAACCTCAGGCTGGAGGGACCTTGGTGATAATCTTGACCAGCCCCTGTGGACGACTGTTGCTTAAACATTTGACTTTGTGCCTGAGCAAGAATGGAACTGACATTCTTGATTCCTCCCTACTCTCAACTTCCTTATGCCAACCTGGAAATTCTACCTGAGGAGTCAAGATGATCTCCTTCTCTGGAGACCCAAAGGCCCCAAGGTAGTGTATGTAGAGCTGACCCAGAACATAAGGCTCTTACTCAGTCCTAAGCACCTTTCCTCTGTCCCACAGGTGTCTTCCTGGGACTGTTCCACTTGAACACAGCATTTCTCTGTATTTCTGATTTGTTCTACACAGACTTAGAAGTCTTTGGTGTCCATTTTTAACTCAAGACTGAAACTGGCTAGCCCTCACTGGTGAATCTAAAATGTATAACTTTCTCACATCTCAGCTCTAAATTTTCTAGTAGCAGTAGTCTGATGTCTTGAGCATGATCACCTTTCCCCACTCTCAAAGTTCCTCTGACTCTCTGCAAGGAGGGAAAGGAGGAAGTACAATGGACTCTGATTGCCAATGTGAAATTCTGTCTTCTTCAAGTCAATTGCAATTAGGAAGAAAAAGTTGTGACGAGATTCTTCACATAAGTGAATACATTTGTCATAAATTGTGAGTGTTTCTTACATACCAGGCATTGTGCCAGCTCTTAAGGAAAATAGGTAAACCATCCCAACCCTGTCCTCAAGGAGCTCACAACCAGCGACTCTAGCCAGTTAGTGGTGCCAGACATGAAAATGTGGATAATTCTGCTGCAGCTTGTTGATGTCCACAATGGAAAGGTGTACAGGTACAGTGGGAGCAGCAGGTGGAAGGGACCAGCTCTGCCTGGTGGAAGGGGATAATGATTTCCTTGAGCAGGTAACAGCTAACCTGGGTTTTGAAGTTTGCTTAGGGTACGGTGAGGGAGAGGAAGTTCATTTGAGGCAGAGAAAATAGGAAGTGGAAAGCCTTGAAGATGAGAAATGTCATAGCATGTTCAGGAAAGTCTAAAGAGTCCTGTAGTCCATTGGTTTTCAAATGTTTCTGCTTGTCTATCCTGATTTGTAAAAATGTTTTGATCATAGGGGCACCTGGGTGGTTCAGTTGGTTAAGCTCTTGATTTTGGCTTAAGTTATGATCTCATGGTCATGGATTCAAGCCCTAAGTCAGAGCTAGGCACTCAGCAGGTAGTCTGAGATTCTCTCTCTCCCTTCTTCCTCTAGCCCTCCCCCTCTACTCATGCTCTCTCTCTCTCTCTAAAAAAAAATAAATAAGTCTTTCAAAACAAAACAAAAATGTTTTGATCATAGACCCCCCCCCCATGAACATATTAACAGCTACACACATGGACTACACCAGTACATTATGTGTATCATGAGCATACACAAAAATAGAAATTGAAATTTTTTTTAAGGTGAGATAAAGTAAATGTAGGCATTCTCATGTATTTTTAGTTGTACCTGAAGGATAGTCCTAGACTATCCTCCTCTGTAAGCTAGTCTCTACAAGGGTAACTTAAGATTCACTGCTGTATCCCTGTATCTGGCCCAGTTTCTGTATCACTAGGCACCAATGAATATTTGTTGGATTAGGTTGACTTTTAGTATTGCCAGAATTAGCATATAGTAGTGAACTGGTGACAGATGCTTCTCGGTTTTACTGAAGGAAGATCTTGGTAGATTTTCTTAGGGCTCCAAGCAGGACACTAGAGCTTTAAGTTCAATCTCTGACTTTCACTATTTATCTTCGGGCAGGCGAGGGCCTCCCATAACTTTCCTATTCTTATGAGGGCATTCATAGTGTTCATCAGGGGCAATAATATTACTGCACATTACATGGTACTTGTGATGACTGATAAAAGTGTATTGTGAAGCATGTGGCACTGATGAAAAGCTTATCAAAGTGGTAAATGGCACTCGTGTAAACAGGCGGACAGAATGAGGGCCATTCTTCCTCCTGCTCTTACTACTAATGACAACAACATCAAAAAGCATATTTTTCTGTTTGACTTTTGAATCCAGGAGTCTATGACATTGTAGTAACAGGACTGTCTTTTCCACATGGCAACAAACAAAACATAAAGTCTGTCTGTGATTAATTAAATTTAAATAAAAAATAAAGTCCATCCCAGAGCCTTGTAATTCATATATAGGTTTGAACAAGATTTAAGGCAGTGTATGTGAACTCTTTTTTTTTTAAGTGCAGTTAACATTTTATTAGAGATTGGTTAAGATTATATTATTTTAGGTGTTTATAGAGCACAAATTTCTTCACTGAATTTTGGGGAAACCTGTACATATCCATTTTCATCTCTTCCTCCCAGAATCTTTTTTTTTTTTTTTTTTTTGAGAATGCCTCCTGACAGTATTTTATCTCTAATTACTCAGCCTACAAATATTTATTGGGAGCCTCTGGGACCAGCTTTTGTTTGTATCACAAGTTATCAAGAAATAAACAGCATTATCCCCAGGAAGATGCATTTTTAGACAGAAACAGTAAGAATCCACGAATAAATGGAGGGCAGTTGAACAAAATATTGCAAAGAACCTGGAGAAGAAAGGAGAAATCCTTGTTACTCACAAAAGGAGGAGATCTCTTCCTGGTGAGGTGGAACATGAGGAAAGATGAGTAAGTTTTGAAAAAAATTGTAGAGAAGAACAGAATTCCTAGTGATAGGAATGCCATGGTCAGAGACACATAAATGGGATAGACAGAGGGTATGTGCCTGCTTGATTGGGGCAGGAGCCTGTGGTTGGGAACAGGGATCAGCGTGGTTGATAAAGGGGAGAGGTAGAGTGAGGAAGACTCACAGAAAGCTTTTATTGCTACACAGAAGACTCAGGACCTGTGGCATATTAAAAGTAAAAGGGAGCCTCTGAACATCCTTATGTAGATGTGAGTCAGGCAGCAGGTATGTGCTGGAAGAATGGAGTTCCACAGACTTTCGAAATAAGGAGATTCTGGACTAGAAACGTAGTTGTGGCTTGAAGGCAAATCAAGGGATATCCAGGGATTTCCAGAGTGTCAACAATAGAACATGGTGACAGGTCAAACATAAGGGATGAAAGAAATTTGAGTGCAAGAAACATTTATGGAGTTCCTATCAACACTACGCCAAGTGCCAGGAATACAAAAAAGGATTAAATCCTGATTTCTGCCCTTGAAAGAATTCATAGTCCAAGGTAGTTAAGAATATTGCCTGAGTGGCTGGACTATTCAGGGATGTGTGGCTAGAAATCAGATGTTTGGGAGGAAGAACTAATTTACTAAGGAATGATGATAAGAGAATGTGTATGTATATGGGTGGAGGTCGAATAGGGAGGGACACACTGAGTGGATGACGGATTTGTGTCTGCCGTGTTTTGTGTATGTTGAGTTTGGGGGGGCGGTGCTAGATTCTGACGATACAGCAATGAATACTATGATTGGAAATGTCCATCTTCATGTTGCTTCCTGGATCAAGAGAAAAATCAGAAGCATTGATGTTTGCTATGGAATCAACAATATGACACTAAAAATAAGTTTTATACTATAGAGTATAAAATAATATTAAAGAATATGAAGAAGAAAACATGTTATCTCAAGTGCAAATAATGCTTTAATATCTGGATTTGAATTTTTCATTACTAACAAAAAATTTTCATTACTGATTTCTAATTTAAGACTTTTACATTTCTTTTAGTTCTAATGGTTTAGCTCATATATTCAAGAAATGTAGAATAAACATTTAATGAAAAGTTCAACTGATCTGCTATAATATAGAATTCAAGTATAGTGATGTATTGCAAAAATGAATGGGATTTATTCTCAGGCCATGATAGTCACACTATAAGTGCATTTAATAGAACTAATTATACCTTCAACATGGTACCTAGACTTTAGCTATTGGTATATGAATCACTGGTTGAGTGGTTTGAGTGGGAATTTCACCATCCTTCAGGTGAAACATTCAGAGAAGACTTGCACTTAATTGCAGCACATTGTTATAGCAAATGAAAATAAATGAGTTAAAAATAAATTTAAAAAGAACAGAACAGGAGGAAGAAAGATTATTCTTTTTTTTATGGAAAAGAGTTTTAGAAATAACCATACTAAAATAGGAAGAACTGTATAGTGATTCACTGAACAGAAACATGTTGTTTATCTATTTAATAGCTTATGTTCACCCACTCATCGTATTGATTCAAACCATTGTTTTTCTATTATCAAACTAATACAAACCACTATTCTTTGGTTTATGTCCCTTTATTAAAATGCAGGTTTCATCATTATTTTCATCCGAACACCTTGTTCTGGGCTGGTTCCACTTTCTGTCTGCAACTCCTCCCTTAAAACAAAGAAGTTGAGAACTTGAGTTGCTCTTGAAGCAAATAGCAATCAAATCAAATCAAATATTTGTTCCTTCATTGTGTAATCAGTGGGAAAGTGACAAGTCTGATAAATGGAGACTGATTTGCAGGGCATTTTAAGTGTTCTCAAGAAATTAACCAGATAGTCAACTCTCAGCTACCCCAGGGTAGGTTTAATTGTGGTGTAAATCAGAGTCCCCTCAGAATAGACCTCAAGTTTAAACAGATGCCAGGGCCTCATTTAAAACCCAGGATGGAATGGGTAGGAAATATCAGAAAGGGAGACAGAACATGGAAGACTCCTAATTCTAGGATACGAACTAGGGGTGGTGGAAGGGGAGGAGGGCGGGGGGTGGGGGTGACTGGGTGGCGGGCACTGAGGGGGGCACTTGACGGGATGAGCACTGGGTGTTATTCTGTATGTTGGCAAATTGAACACCAATAAAAAATAAGTTTATTAAAAAAAGACATTTCACATTTGATAAACTCATTTGAAAAAAAACATTTTATGATCTATTTATTTGAGAGTGAGAGAGCACAGAGGAGAGTGAGAGGGAGAAGCAGACTACCTGCTGAGTAGGGAGTCGCATATGGGACTCAGGACCCTGAGACCATGACCTGAGCCAAAAGCGGACACTTAACCATTTGAGCAACCCAGGTGCCCCTACACTAAGCCACTTTATTTTACAATGCTTTGTATGCAACAAAAGCTAACTGATATAATAATTAAATTAGGCAGAACTAAAATAAAATAAAACCCAGGATGGGGACACCTGGGTGGCCTAATGGTTTAAGTCTGCCTTTGGCTCAAGTCGTGATCCCCAGGCCCTGGGATGAGTCCCACATCAGGTTTCCTGCTGAGAGCCTGCTTCTCCTTCTGCCTGTGTCTCTGCCTCTCTCTCAGTGTCTCTCATGAATAAATAAATAAAATATTTTTAAAAAAAGAAAAGTAAAAACCAGGACAGACAACCCACCAATTCACAGAACATCAGTATCGTTTACTTTTTTGGTGCCTGGAGTGAGGGTTTGTCACATTTGCTCTGCTTCCTAGCATCTTGCACACAAGAAAACAAGTGCTGGGATGGAAAGATATTGAAGATAGGCACAGAGGCATGGTGACGTTAAATTGAGAGAAGTCTTTCAAAGGTTGTCTAGAATCTTAATGATTTCCAAAGAGTCCACTTTCAACCTTCTCTACCCTGTCTCTGGTAGCCTAATTAAGAGACTGTGATTTCAAGGCTATTGCCAAGTGCCACTACTATCCAAGTGACAGCTGTCAGGAGAACGTGCCTAAGAGCTGAGAAGATCTTTAGTTATCCAGCTATGTTTAGAAAATACAGCCTTTGGTTTAAAGAGTGCAATAGTTCATAAGCAGCCACAGGTGTTTGGAACCATGCTAAGCTTCTTGGACTTTAAATAGAGATTGGTTAAGTTTTCAGATTCCTTATATAAACATCAGCATGGTTTAAATACCTACCCATCCTCCATAACAAAATAGGAAGTTATGGAGAAAATCGAGGTTTGGGGGGTGCTTATCAAAATGATGGAAGTCCCATGAAAAATATAAATATGCAAATACTACTACAGATACAACCATTGATATCAACAGAGGTAACCATAGAGAAATACTCTTGTTAATGAGGTTGGACATACCCTTCCAAATGTAGAGTCTTGATAAATGAGACATCTGAAGTTCTAGATGCTATGTGCGGCTCTGCCACTTGTAAACTACTAGTGACAATTCCGGTCACCATAGTAAACCTCCTTCTTGTCATCTGTAGGCAGGAGTTCATCATCTCCCTCCTGAGTTGAGAGAGATGATGGTTGTTTGCAAAAATCAAGTGAGATGAAGTGTATAGAAGTGATTTACAAGCCATAATGTGCTAAACACATGGAATGTGACATTATTACTATGTAGAGCCTCTGTGGGACTCAGGTATATAGAAAACTGGACACTCCAGATTTACCACTAGAGTTTTTCTTTCACACGATGTAATTCCTTCTTGGCTGTTGCTGGTGGCTTTTTGCTTCCACCTGGGTCCCTCTTCTCTCTGCTCCTCAGTCTGAGTGACCTGGAATCCAGACAAGTGTGGTCTACATCTATGGGGTTATATGCACCAAAGCCTCCATCGCTAGGAATAAGCAGATGCCAAGTGTATTCAGGGACTACACTGGTACATAGGTGGTCTGGAAATTTAGCTAGAAGTGTGTTGACAAGGGTCACAGTAACTATGTTGAGAAAGGGAAAATGTGAATCTGAAATAAGCCAATAACTAGACTGGTAGTAGTTTATTCTCACTGGCTGGGTCTCTGACAGGTTTGCGAAGATTTTTTTGGAGGATGATATTAGATAACGTGAAATAGTATTTAATTATGTGTCCCTGAGAAGTGCTTTTATACATAGTTGTAAGTGAAATGTAGATCTTTAAGTTGGGTTTCTCCCAGGGTTTCACTTTTTTTTTCTTTTTTCTTTCTTTCTTTCTTTCTTTTTTTTTTTTTTTTGAGCATAGTAGACAACAGTGTTACATTAGTTTCAGGTGTAAGACATAGTGACTCCCCAAGTGTACGCATTACCCTTGCTCACTGCACATGTGGCTCCCATCTGTCACCATGCAGCACATTGAGAATATCATTGGCTACATTCTTTATGCTGTGCCTTCTATTCCCATGACTTATTCATTCTCCCAGTTTCCTTTTACTTGCATTCTGTTAGTCACAAACAAACAAAATGATAATACCACTGGATTTGGTGTCTACACTACGCCCAGGTATGAAAGGTAGCCTAAGCTTTTGGATATAACTGTGTTAAGTACCTAAAGGGACTACTAACCTCTGAAAGTGCTTATTTTGGAGTAATTGAGGTATTTCTCAACCGCCCTTACTTGTGACTTTTCTTGTCTCCTAGTGTTTGTGTGTGCATGTGTATTTCACTGTACCTGAGACTCTCGGTATTCTCTTTTTGTGTATGCCTTGTTCCCCTCTTGCCACGGTGTGGCTGCCTCTGGCCTGTCACTTCACAAAACTTTAGTGACCACAGCACCTTCAGATTTGGCTCCGAGTCCTTGGGGCTGACCAGGTACCATAGTCTTCTCCCAACTTCCCTCTTCTCTGGTGGTCTGGCTCCTTTGCTGAGCTGTCGGTGGATTCCTGGAGGGCCCTGTCCACCAGCCTGAGCCATAGCTGTCCAGACCTGCTTGGATCCTGACAGAGCTTGAGCGAATGCTCAGACACGTGCTGTATACACATTCCATGAAGAATAGTGTGGGCTTTTGCTTTTTTTTTTTTTTTCAATAGGCTAAGCATTCAGCCACTCACGACCCTGCACTTAAGACCTGAGCTGAGACCAAGAGTCAGATGCTTAAATGACTGAGCTACCCAGACACCTGGGTGTGGACTCTGCCTTTTTTCCCCTAAGATTTTATTTATTTATTTGAGGGCGGGGCGGGGGGGAGAGGCAGAGGGAGAAGCAACTCCCCAATGAGCAGGGATCCTGATATGGGGCTCAATCCCAGGCCCCTGGGATCATGACCTGAGCCAAAGGTAGATGCTTAACTGACTAAGCCACCCAGGCACCCCTCTGGGTTCTTTCTGAAGGCAGAATCATTTAACATTATTTATCTGGGAAAGTCAAAGGCACACATGTGGTCCAAATATTCCTTCATATTAATAGAAAGAAAATAGCAGAAATGCTTTGAGGTGCTGCTAAGTATTTGCATCCTGGTTGGGTACACAGCCACCAAAGGGCCCAAGGCTAAAGATGCAAGTTTTACATTCTGTGCTGTGCTAATGTTTCTTTATGTCCAGCTGAAAACAAAGATGAAACCCAGACCCTTATACTGAATATCATTTATCAATAGCCTTGTCCCATATGCTCTGGGAAATATGCAAGAGGAATGAAATAGTTCCACAAGCATAGAATTTGTTGCATAGTTGAAGAGAATTAGTGCAAATAAGAAAGAAGTGATAAACAATATATGGGTAAACAAGAGCATTGTAGAAAATAGATCACAGAGGAGTCAGGGAAACGAGATCATATCTGGTTAGATGAGAGAAGAGGTCATGGAAGGAGGTAAAGTTGAGCTAGACTTTACTGAATGGATAGGAAAAGAGAAGGAGCATATCCTGCCAAAAGAATAGGATACATATAGTAACAGGCAGAAATGAAGGTGATACATTTGGGTTAAAACAGGAAATAAAAGAAGAGGAAAATAATTGGGTAGATTCAGCTTTAACATATGAAGACTTTGGTATGTGTGTGTGTGTGTGTGTGTGTGTGTGTGTGTACGTGCCCCTATGTCCATAGAATATAACATTTTCATTTTGAAGAGACAACACTGGTTTTAATTATATGGTCCGTGAACTACAGAAACTAGTTTACCAGGAGCACTTGTTCCAGCTATGCCTGGTACACAGTTGGGACTCAATAAATGTATGTTGGTTGAGAAATCTTTTAGAAGCCCCTTAGCTAAAAGCAGCTTCTGCAATAGCTGCAGACGTCCGGATAACACTTTTTAAAAAGGACTGATGTATTCATTTGTGAGGGAGAGAAGAGAGAGCAAGTATGTAAGTGGGGGGAGTGGGAGGGAGGGAGGGAGTGAGAAAGAGTACTCGAGTGAGCATCTCAAGCAGACTCCCCTCTCAGCGTGGAGCCCCACGTGGGGCTCGATCTCACCACCCTGAGATCATAACCTGAGCCGAAACCAAGAATCAGACACTGAACTGACTCAGCCACCCAGACGCCCCCCCCCCCCCCCCCCCCCGATAACACTTTTGAGGGCCCTTGAAATACTTTTAAACCCAGAGAAACTTTCTATTCTCGTGTCATAGACCTGCACACCCAAAGCCCCTGGCGCTCTGGCGGCTCCAGCATCTGTCCTGTGAGCTGACTAGAGATGACTGTAACCCTAGACAGTGTTTGTACAGCACGCTTAGCACAGGATTCGCTTTGATACGTTCATCCTTGTTTGGAAGCCCAGAGGAAATGAAATTGCTGTTCTGTGCTCCTGGGCCTTGTGGTTTGCGGTAGCTCTTTTTAGTACAAAATGTGCCCTAAATGCTCTGTTCTATTTTGATCTCCAGAGTGAGGATTTACCCTGGGGGCTCTTCAGGGTGTCCATAAAAAAAACAAAAACAAAAACAGAGAAGTTAGAGTCGAAAGAGATTTTTGGAAAGAATCTAGTCAGTTTGCTCATTTTTCCAGATTAGGAACCTCAGGTCCTAATTTGGGTAAGAGCCCTCCCCACCCCCATCCCCACCCCAGGAGGCCACGTTACCTGGACAGAACCTGCACACACTGGACTTAGGTGACCTGAGTCCTCCCAGGGACAGCACAGTACCTGGTGTCTGTGGCCCTGCCCAGACTGTGAGGAATGGGAGGTCCACTTTCTGAGCCAGGCTTCCGCTTTGGGGCATCCTTCCCACCTACCAGACCAATTTTTTCCTCTTTTCCCTTCAAAGTCACCCACTTCCTACTTTAAACTTCCTCTCAATCAAAATGAGAAGAGACACCATGCCACCATTTATATGCTGCTTAACTGATTCTATTTAATACGAGTGAGCTCGTCACCTGTTCCTCAGCCAAAGACTAGTATTAAAAAAAGAAAAAAGGCTTTTATGCCTTCTTATTGGATGGACAGCTGTGTTGCTCCTTAAGGAGGAATGAGCATCAATGAGCAGGTGGGGAGATACATTTAAAGGAAAGAGGGATCCTAAGAATCACACCACAGGCCCCAGAGGTAGTTCACTTGTCAGCTTTTTATGGTTTTGTCAAGATGTGGGCTGTAGACTCACAGGTTCCTGATTCCCTGGGGAGGGCACCCCAGTGCCTGGAAACAGATGTCCTGAGAGTATGTCCCACCTGGACCACACCCTCCTCATAGGTCTGCTGGCTCAGCACTCACCTCATGGCCCCTCTCCCCCTGCCCCCTCACCTTACTCTTTTCTTTCCATTCCACAACACAGTGTTGGTTCTGTTGCACTCCAACCCAGGTGATTTGCAAAGTGTGCTCCCTGAAGAACACATTAGCATCACCTGGACCATCGTTAGACATGCAGATTCTTGGGGCACCTGGGTGTCTCCGTGGATTAAGCGTCTGCCTTTCGCTAGGGTCATGATCCAGGGCTCCTGGGATGGAGCCTAGCATTGGGCTCCCTGCTCAATAGGGAGCCTGCTTCTCCTCTCCCTCAACCTTCCTCTCTGTTCATGCTCTTGCTCACTCTCTCTCAAATGAAGAAATTTAAAAAACCCTTTAAAAAAAGAAATGTAGATTCTTGGCCCAACTCCAGACCTACTGAATTAGAAACTTAGCAGGTGGGGCCCAGCCCTCTGTGGTTAACAAGCCCTCCTGGTGACCTTGTAAAGGCTTTCTTTGAGCATCACTGCTTCCCCATCCCCATAGCACCTGGCTGATAGTCTTTAGATTCCACTGGGGGATCCAATGAACAATACTTAGTTATTATTTCATGATCTTTGTACTTCATCTTTCTGTGTATTTTTTTCTTTGTCTAAAATAGGCCCTGAGACAGTTTCTTCTCGAGAAGTTTTCAGTTTCCAACACCAAATGTGCTGTTGGAATTCTGTGTCTTTCTCAAGAGGGGGTGCAGGCTGGGTGTGACGACAGGTGACTTGAGAGACTGTCACCGACAGAGTCTAGGCCAGCTCACCCAGCGGTGGACCACTCCTCAGTAATGGGCGAGAGTGGCATCAGTTGGTGTTTCCAGGCCATCCCACTGTGGAGTTCAGAGAGTCTGGTTAGAGTCAGGAGGCCAAAGTTGAAGTTTCCGGGGGGTTGAACGTGGGCAAGTCACCTAACTACTAAGTGTCAGCTTTCCCATCTGTCCAACAGGGATGTCAGGGAGGGCTTGGCCTGGATAGCCTGAAGATTGTTTCCTGTTAAAACAAGTCAGTGATTTTAGTTATTAGTTTGGTTGAGGCCATAGAAGGAGTGAGATTAGTTCTAGTGGACCTCACAGGAAGTAAGGCCTCCCTGTGTTTTTAGGGAGCGACTGAGCGCTCTCTCTCACTTTTCGTTTTCTCTACTTCTACTTGCCACCTGACCTGGGGGGCTCTTTCTCGTCCTTGAGGGAAGATCAGGGATGCTCATTTACTTTAGTTGCTCCCTGATTCATGCCCAGAGATATTAAGCAAATTTAACGCAAAATCCTGCACCTATCTTGAAAAACAATGATCAGCAACTTGAAGACTGCATTTGTTCTAAAAAAGCAACTAAAATACATAGTTAGTGGCTTCTTGAGGGTGCTTTTGGCAAAGTCTGACAATGAAATACATTAATAATAACAGCAAGGGTTGGCATTTACTGAGAGCGTATTATATGCTAAGTGCTTTGCATAGAGTTTCTCATTTATCCTCACAATATGAGCCCTACGTTATTATTCCCATTTTATAGATGAGAAAGTTAAGGTCCTGAGAAGCTGAATGTTTGAATGTTTTGTCCAAAGTTATACAGCAGGGATCCCTGGGTGGCGCAGCGGTTTAGCTCCTGCCTTTGGCCCAGGGCGCGATCCTGGAGACCCGGGATCGAATCCCACGTTGGGCTCCCGGTGCATGGAGCCTGCTACTCCCTCTGCCTATGTCTCTGCCTCTCTCTCTCTGTGTGACTATCATAAATAAATAAAAATTAAAAAAAAAACAAAGTTATACAGCAAATGATGGATGGAACTTGAGTTTGAACCCCATCCAGTCTGGCTCCACAGCTTTGCTATGAATGAAGGTTACCTAGTGAATGAGGAGAGCAGGAAGTTAATTTGCTAAGCAATGCACCTGAGTCCTGATTCCTACCTGAAAGCTATACTTTCTTGCCCACCCCCCACCATCCCCCACCCCTGCCCTTGCTGCTAACTGTTCTGTTGACTCAGAAACCAGTATTGGTCCTGTGAGTCACTGTGTCCTCAGTGAATTCCATGAACCATTCTGGGCTTGTTTTTTCACCTGTAAAATGGCAATTAGAGGCCTGATACACCTGGGTGTGGTGTAAACAAATAATGACCTATTTGGGGGAAAAAATCTTGGGGTTTCTTGGAAAGGTGCTTTGCAAGCAGAACACCGTTCTTCTGACTTATCAGAGAAAGAGATCAGAGCTGGGGATGTTGATGCAATTGGTCTTCATTCCTTCAGAACAGGAAGAAAAGCTCCTCAGGAGGAAGGACTCAGTGAAAATCTCAGGTCTAATGAGGTAAGGAAGGCTGACTTAGGGACCTTCCTGTCATGACCCTGTATTTACCTCTTATCTCCTGGATGAGATGAAAAGATTTAAAAGGGCCTTGTGAGCTTTTATGCACACATCATTAAAAGTGTTTGGTGTATGTGCAGCATGAACTGATGCTGACTCTGGGATGGTGTAACTCAACAGCTCCATTTCCTGCCCACCCCCAAGCCACCCCCAGGAGTGGCATCTTAATTATACAACATTGACTCAATGCAGACATGAAGATGGTGTGATGACTTCTTTTGTGGGCTCTTCTGTGAGCCTCATTTGTATTTATATTGGTAGCAGTATCTGTATGATCTATAAATTGCATAAATGTTCACATTCCCATGGCACTTTAGCATGATGTTTTCTCTTTCTTGGTCTACATGAGCATAAAATAGGCAGAAGACTGGTGTTTCTGCCATTTAAAGTCTGATGTCATGGCACACTTTCTAAATGTAGAAATCAGAAGATCTGGGTTCAAGTCCTGATACTCCTGATTAAAATACGACTTGAGCACATCACCTTATCTGTCAAATGAATATGACAGTGCCTTCCTGTTCACAGGGATATCATTAGACCCAGCTCCGATAAGAGTATGGCTCTGTTCAAATGTAAAATAACTGTTATTGTTTCTGCTAATGCTCCCTCATCAAGATCTCAAATATAGTGCATGATATATAGGACTTGGAATCAAACATGCCTCCGTTATGGGTTGTTTACCATCTCAATTTGTGTGGTGTTAAGGCACACAGCATACATGTGCTTGCACTGTTCTGGCCTGTGGCCTAGAAAGGCTCTGGGTAGAACTTATGGCTCTGCCTTTGTTCATGATTCACAGAGCCATTGCTGATGAACCTTCTGAAAAGGGGTCTTGCTGGTGGAACATTTGAAATTACTGTCAATGAAGGTGGTCACCGCAGCTTTCTGCATAGTGTGCATGTGTTTGTGTGTGTGTGTGTGTGTGTGTGTGTGTGTGTGTGTGATCTGAGACCAATTCCTTTTGGCTCTCCAGAGTCACATATGCTCTGTTTACATTAACCAGTTTTATGCTCTTTCCTTTCTATTGCTGTCTGTATTTGTTCTGTTGTTTTGATCATGTTGGGGGATTTCAAGCATCTTCTTGAAGCAAAACTATGTGAAATATGTATTATGATCCTATTTCACATAAAGAAATACATAAAAATAGGTATACACATGTACATAGATTTTTGCAGGAATACACAAGCCACTATTAATATTGGCTTCTTTTGACAAGTGGGGGTCAAGAAAATCTTTGAACACATTCCAAAGTAAATACAGTAGTGAACCCCATGCACCTGTCTCCTGGCTTCGACAATTATCAATTCATGATCAATCCCCCACTTCGTGTTATACATATTTGAGTTTCTTTTTATCTACCATGAGTGTGTGTCATTTTGATAATTAGAAATTGCAGTTATAAAGTCAATTCAAACATTAAAAGAAAATGCAGTAGGTTAGATTTCGTTAGTTCCTGTCTTTTTTTTTCAACCTTTTAGACTTGGGTTCTTGCAGGGGTAGGTGATCAAGAGTGATTCTCTCCAGAGTGCTCTGATCCTTGAGGATAGATATTGACTGAACATCTGGGAAAGACAACAGTTTTGGGTTGATGACACATCTATGTCAGTACTATATGCCCAAATCACAAGGCTCACGCTGTCAGCCCTGCTGTTTGGCTTGCTGTGTTTTTTAATTAAACTGTTTACTTTGGCTGAGATTTATGACGCTGTTTTTAAATGAGAATATGTGCTTTCTGTTCCTGCTTTGTTTGTTCCCTGGTCCCCACAACCTGTGCAGTTCTCTGCAAGCTATTTTTTTTTTTTTGAAAAACAATTTCTGCATTTCTTATCAGATGGAGGGTAATTTTGCAGGGATTATTAACACCCTGCGCTCAGTAGTGTTTGTTCTCCTAGGGCTAGAAGAGGAAATTGTCTGATGCAAGCCCAGCAGCTGCTTAGCTGGACAAGAATAGAATATTACAAAATCACCTTGAGTCTAAAGCCTGTGAACCAGCTGTCTGCGATGAACGATGGGAAGGTGGTTTTCGTATTTAAATTCCTCAGCCAGTGGTATTGAAAATACAGTTAAAATAGACATGGTTATTTTCCCCAGTGGTTCAGTGTAGATCGATTTGGACTGTTCATCAGAAGACGGTTTTGCCCTGTGCCTTCTTAATGCTGAGTACATTGTATGAACTAATTGATTTTTCACATCAATGAGAATCTATCCCCTACTATGCAGTAGGCACCAGAATTACAAAAATAAATAAGCAACTCTCCCTTGGTTTCTTGCTCCTCATCTAGCTGTAATATAGTGGGATGAATGTTTCACTCGTGACACTAAAATAGTGTGGGAGAGAAGAGGAAAGAAGGTGTTCTGGCTTTCGAAGGCTGGGGGAATGTTCACAGAGGAGGTGCCATTTAAGCTGAAGAGCAAATACAATTTTTTGAATTATCGAAGGCAGAAGGAGGGATCTCTGTCTTGAGCAGAGGCATGGAAGGTGATGGCATACACAGGGTTGGGGAAGAGTCCAGTGTGTTCAGATCTCAAGGCGGGTGTGCTTGTGGTTGGGAGGTGAGAAGGGGGTGAGGAAGTTTGGAAGGCCTCCTTAGAGCGTGAGCAGGCGTGGTTCTTTGGATGCAGAGAATCCAGGCTTCTGAGCCACCTGAAGGGATTGGGACTACTCTGGTTGTTATTAGGGTGGGCATAGCAAGGAAGAAGAACTTGAAAATCTAAGGCACCAAGGCTCTCCATAGACAGGCCTCTCTTGCTGTCCCTTATGGGCAACCACTTTCTCCTCATCTCTTAGCTTTGCTGTGCTGGCCTCCCCACTCCCCTTTCATTCCTGGTCAGCCAGTTTCCGCAGAGTCTCTGGTCATGGAGCTTGTTCACTTTTGCTCTAGGAATTGCTTGGAGATAGCCTCAGGGATGCGGAGGGTGTACATGGGAGAACAAAATGGGAAAAACCAGGAAATCCTCTGGACTTGGCAGCCTTTTAGTAGAACAGCCCACATTGCTCTGTTTTACACATTGACATCTGGGTGAGTTCCACTTGAAGAAAGTGTTCCTGTGGCACAAACAGAATTTATGTCTTAGCGGGAGCCATTCTGCTTGGCTTTCACTGATTACGTCACTTGAATTGGGTAAGATCTTGTATCTCTGGTCTCCTCATAAACAGCCCACGGGCATGTATGTGCAGGGGCCGCCACAGGTCGAGGGCTCTTTCTGAAAACAGGCCCAGGGTTGTGAACCCTGCCTGAGGTGGTAAGGTGTGGAAGGCAGTTTTAAATCAAATGGGATGTTGGACATGACTGAAAATGTGACTGGCGTGTCCAGGCAACCTGTCATGTTTGAAAGTGTGACTTTTAGTCCCCTGCACAGTATTTTCTAGAGTCTTTCTATTCCATGAGAGGCTTAGTTACACAACATTTCCATTTTCCACTAAGGCGTTGAAATATTCCTTACTCTTGTCCCTTTTTGGAGATCTCTGTGCATCTTAGCCTGTTGAAAGTTGTGAAAACCTGTCAGGGGAAAGTTGACTTCAAGTAAAAGGAAATGTTTTTTGAAAAAAACACCCATACACACACACATATAACAGGGATTAAAACTTTGGAGATTGATGACTCTGGAATTGAAAGCATCAATAGTTTTGTGAAAAGACTTAGATAACTTCCATGGTAATAGATGGTTACTCAGTTGTGGGGTGGGGACTCCTATGACATTAGTGAAAAGCCTCCTTACCTTTTTGAAAATGGCATCACAGTGAAACGCCGGGACACCTGCACCCCGATGTTTATAGCAGCAATGTCCACAATAGCCAAACTGTGGAAGGAGCCTCGGTGTCCATCCGAGGAATGGATAAAGGAGCTGTGGTCTACGTATACAATGGAATATTCCTCAGCCATTAGAAACGACAAATACCCACCATTTGCTTCGACATGGATGGAACTGGAGGGTATTATGCTGGGTGAAGTAAGTCAGTAGGAGAAGGACAAACATTATATGATCTCATTCACTTGGGGAATATAAAAAATAGTGAAAGGGAATAATGGGGAAAGGAGAAAAAATGAGTAGGAAATATCAGAAAAGGGAGACAGAACATGAGAGACTCCTAACTCTGGGAAACGAACAAGGCGTGGTGGAAGAGGAGGTGGGTGGGGGGTTGGGATGACTGGGTGACGGGCCCTGAGGGGGGCACTTGATGGGATGAGCACTGGGTATTATGCTATATGTTGGCAAATTGAACTCCAATAAAAAAAAAAAAGAGAAAATGGCATCATTTCTATAGTGTGCTTGGACATTCATTTGTTCAGCAAAAATTAGGTGCCCACAGTGCTGGGCAGAAACTCTTGGTTTGCAGTGTAAAAATTCTTATCTTTTTATTGGGTTGGTTTTTCAGGAAGGTGCAATTTTTAATGCTCATTTTTAGAATTCTGTGTTTCTATGAAATTAAAAAAATGGCAGCACCACTACTGAACATTTTTAACCACAATAACGTGTCTAGAACAATCAGTATCTCTGGGATCCAGAGTTCTTTCCCCTCCATCAGTTGACTGCTCAGTTTTCTAAACATGGAAATATACGAGGCTGTGGTAGAGATGAAGGGAGAGTCTAGTGCTTCTCCCCTCTGTGCAGGGTAGGAATCAGTGGGAATCAAGAATGCTCAAGAATTAGCACCACGCTTGGGTTCATGACAGGATAGTAACCGAAAGGTTCTATTCTGTAGTATTTAAAAGATAAACATTACGTAATAATTTTTTTAAAGTTGGAAAGTTTATAGGAGTTAAAACTCCTCTTTTGGCTCATAATATATTCCTCCTCCACCAAATTATATGGTAGCTTGTTCCATGTTTCAATTTCTAAATAAATTGGGCTTCATTATTCTTGGATTTCTGACAGACATCATGTCTAAGAATTAATGTTTTGCATTCTGACACTTTGAGCATGTTAAACAAATTACCCAGTGTCATTGTCACTGAATTAATTAGAAGGATTCATGTGAGACTTTAGCACGCCTATGTGAACGTGTTTTTTTTTTTTATTAGGCTTCATTTATTTTTTTATTAATAATTCCAACTCTACATTGGTATTGTGGTTTTAACGTTACCTGCGTCAGGGAGCTGTCATGAGGATTGATCAGTAAAGCAGTTAAAACAGTGTCTAGCACAGAGTAAGGGCTCAAATGCTTACTTTATTAATGAACTTTGCAAATATGAGATGAAGTAATCAGCATGGATATAATTATCCCCATTTTATCAGGGAAGATTCTGGTGCTCAGAGTTTTGATCATTTGGAATTACTGGCGGTGTCAGGATGAGAGCCAAGAGATCATATTTCTAGTCTTGTGTTCCTGATTGCCTTAATAACTGAAATTTAGGGTTTAGTATTTTGATATATGAACTTGGGGGGATGCACCTTAAGTCAGCATATGTGCAAATGCTTAGTATGATACTGGGCATATAGTAGGAATGCAATTAAAATTGTTTTTTTCTTTCTATGCAGTTTACAGGTGTCAGGATTCTTTTTTCTATCCTCTTCTCCCTTCTCCCCGTTGATATCCCAGATGAGCACTTTATCTCCAGACTTTTCAGGTGCCTCCGGTCTTTAGCACTTCCTGGTTGTCTTAGCTCAGACTGCCGTTATACAGTCTCATAGACAGAGTGGCTTGAAATGAAATGTACTTTCTAAGAGTTCCTGGGGCTGAAAATCTGAGATCAAGGTGTTGGCAGAGTTGGTTTGTCTGAGGCCTAGCTCCTTGGCTTGTAGGTAGCCACCTTCTCTATGTGTCTTCACATGGTCTTCTCTCTGTACATGAGTATGTCCTAATCTCCTCTCCTTATAAGGACACTAGTCATTAGATTAGGGCCATTCTCGTGACTTCATTTTAATTTCATTACTTTTTAAAATACCCTATCTCCAAATATAGTCACATTCTGAATTACCAGGGGTTAGGGCCTCAATATGTGAATTTAAGGGAAAGACACTTCAGCCTCTAAGAGTGATCTGCAAGGAAGAGATCTAAGCTTCAGAACCCCAGCCCAGTATGCTCCCAACCTACACTTACAACCCCTGTGGGTTTCATGGCTATCACCATTAAATTTCATTAGGTGAACTCTGTTCAAAGAGCAGGCAAAAGTATAGTCTAGTTCCTTCCTTAGGGAATGGAAGAAAGGAGGTTGGGGCCTATTATGTGCCAGGCACTGTGCTGGGTGCCAATGCCATATAGATATTTTGTTACCCAGTGTCAACATGGCCAAGGATAGGGTGAGCATAATTGTCTCCATTTAACAGAGGAAGAAATAAACAGCCACTTGCCTTGCTCACACAGAAATTGTGTTATTTACTCATGTGGCACTCCTATTTCTCAATGATGTTGAGAATATGAGGTTAGGAGCATAGGACCATGTGGGCGAAGCAGGAAGAAAGCTGACCTTGTGTTTCACCCAATTCAAACTCTTGAGAATTAAAAAGTCAATGCAGGCTGATAAAGGAAGGAAAAACAAATGGGGAAAAAATTTTTAAAGGCAAGTTTAAAACTCTTTGGGAAAAAAAGTCACTGAGTTCTGAAGGGAGTAGGGGAAGGCTCTGTGTCAACCACTTTTCTCCATGCTAATCCATCAGTATGTAAATAAATTTGTGTTTATCCAACAGCTTTAATCCATCTCTCCCGGATATTTTGTTTATCTCTCTCTGGCTAGAGGCAGCACGATGTGGCAGTTGGAAAGTCAGACTCTGAAATGAGACCATCAGGTGCAAATTTAATTTTCATCGCTTGTTAGCTGTGTGACAAGTCATTTAATCTCTTTGAGGCCTTGGTTCTTTCTGCTATAAAAAAAAAAGTGGAGATGATAATAATTTTTTATGAGGTTGCTGCAAATGTCTATAGAATGTGCTCAGAAATCAGCACCTGGAACCTAGTAAGCCTCACCAAAGGATTAGCTGTTGCCCCTATAGAAAGAGGAACAGGCAAAGGCCAGGACCTTTGCGTTACTTCCCTACATAGGTCTCTAATGCTTGGAAATACTTAATGGGCAGATGGTTGACACTCATCCATATCTGTTACATAAATGCATAAATGCAGATGTAGTGGGCCCTAAGGAATCTGTAATGAAGAGGAACTACTTGGTTGCAGCAAGTTTTTAGAGTTTGTTGTTTGGTTGAAGGCATAAGCCCCTTGGCGGAGGGATAAAGAGAAGACATTAACCAGAGCAGGGGTGAGAAAGACTTTCTCAGTCTCCCCAGTGGTAGGAGAGCTGTAATTTGTCCATGGTTGTTTTCCCTCCAATTTTCCTGTATCCTCTGTAGATTTGGGGGGTAGAATCATTTCCTGGGCCTCTGGACTCTGACAGTGTAGAAACCCCCTACTGACACACAGATATGTGAGTGGCACCCTGATGCATTTCCTGAGCTCTGGGATTAACTTAATGATTTGTGTTGTCATTGAAAAATTCTAAAGTGATTGCCAAATTTTCTTTCCAGGCTCAGGCTGCATGAAGAAAAAGTTATTAAAGATAGGCGACATCATCTCAAAACCTACCCAAACTGCTTTGTCGCAAAAGAACTGATTGACTGGCTGATTGAGCACAAAGAGGCTTCTGACAGAGAGACAGCAATCAAACTCATGCAGAAGTTAGCAGACCGGGGCATCATTCATCACGGTGAGTAGGGTGGCCAAGGTGACTTGGGAAGAAACCAAGGACCATGTCTTCTACTCCAGATCTGAACCTACTCATCTTTTTAAAAAGATTTTATTTATTTATTTATGAGAGACACAGAGAAGGAGGCAGAAGGAGAAGCAGGCTCCCTGAGGGGAACCTGATGTGGGACTCGATCCCAGGACCCCAGGATCACAACCTGAGCCAAAGGCAGATGCTCAACCACTGAACCACCCAGGCATCCCCTGAACCTACCCGTTTAAGAAATAAAACCCTTGGTCTCCTGTGCAACTCTCTCCAGTGACATTCCCCTTCTTCCTCCAAGAGGCATTTGGGTTTATTTCCGGTTACTTCTTCATACCTTTTCCTTTCTGTTTATGCATCTCTTAGCAAGGTATCATATTGTTTTAAGCACTTTAAATCATTATAAAAATGCATGTTTATTCCTTTACAACTTGATCATCACACCATTTGTGAGATCCACCCCTGTTGATGGCATATCTCGTTTGCTTATTTCCGCTGCTATGTATGCCATAGATAATTATGCCATCATAGAAGTACCCATTCTCCTGCTGCTAGACATTTAAGGGGTTTTCCAAGTTTTTCTGTTGCTCTCCATGGTTCCATGAATGTTGATGAACATTCCTTGAAATCTCTAACCCTGACCAACACATGTTGTTGTTCTTTTGGGCTGGAATTTCCTTTCTCTTCACTTTTGCCCATTTCTTACCATTCTTCAGCTGTCTGCCTACATGCAAGCTCTTCAGAGAAGTGTCCATTCCCTGCAGCAAGGTTACTGGGGTTCTGGTTACTCCTTCTTTGATCTCTCACTGCAGTATCCCCTCACCTTTTTTCATGGCCCCCTTGCACCATATGTTAATTACATGTTGATGTTTCTCATTATCTCACTAGACTTCAAATTCTTTTGAGGCTGATGCCTGCCCCACTATGCTCAAGAAGAGTTTGTGGCATGAATGATACATTAAAATTTGTGACCCTTTTACTAGATAATGATGATGGTGATGATGATGATGATGGCTAATATTACTGAGCACTTCCTCTATTCCAGGTATTGTGCTAAATACATGTATTAAACCTGACAGTAGGGTGCTTCGGAAATTAGGTAGTAAAACAAGTCTTAATTAACATCTTACTTCATTTGAGGAATTAAATAAGTTTTTTTTCTTATTTGCCTCTCTGTGTATATTGTGTTTCAGTGTGTGATGAGCATAAGGAGTTCAAGGATGTCAAACTCTTCTACCGTTTTAGAAAAGACGACGGTACCTTCCCGTTGGACAATGAAGTGAAGGCCTTCATGAGGGGACAGAGGCTGTATGAGAAGTATGTCACCCATGAAATCCCCCACTGTGATCTTAACTTGTGGAGAGAAGCAGGGCTATTTTGGTCTTTTATCATTCTGACTTCAGCCTGGCTCTTCCATGTGGGATGGTTACATAACTGTTCCTTTTAATATGGGAAAACTCGATCACTCATTTGCTTTTTTCTTTGCCAGAAATTAAGTTGATTTCGTAAGATTCTTAATAAAGGATTTATTTAAATAGAAAATATTTAAATATTTATTTTCTATATTTAAGTCTATTTAACAAAACTCCAGAAATAAAAGGTTGGAGCTTGATGTTTGCCATCAAGTAATGCAGTTGCCTGTTTTCTCTTTTGAATACTGTTGTATAACTTGGAGGTTGAGTCTTGTAAGTGGCTGGAGGAGTAGTGTCAAGTACAGGGAAAGTTCACATTCAGGTCAAGAGATGAGTAGTGAGAGAACTTCAGATAGCTGGATGGCCTAAGAAGAATAATCTCTCAGCTCTTTGAAGAGAGGAATGCACTGTGGTCCAGGAACATTCAGTTGCTGGGTTTCAGATCTCCCCAGTGGTCTGTCTCTGAGCTGAACTGCTGTTCCTGTGGTCTCTTTTACATCCCACCTCTCTTGGTTTTTTCCAGGACAGCCATTAGAGAAAGGAGTGCAGGAGCATGACACCCCTCCTTAACTCTGGCTGCCTTTCAAGGCTTGAGGGAGTTGAAAATCAGTATTTATCACACAAAAGAGCCTACTCTGTGACGGGTGGGTTGGTGCATGGGGAGGTGGGTCGGGAAGGGGACGTCAGATTAAGTAGCATGATGGTTAAGAGCCACATATGTTTGGTTCTAGCCCTGTGACCTTACCTCTGTAAACCTCAGTGTCCTCTGTTATGACATAGGAGTGGTGATGGTACCTACCTCCTAGGTGTTCAGTGCTGCTGTGGGAATTAAAAGAATAAATGTGTCAAATACTTAAATATTTAGCTTGATAACTATGGTACATTGTCAGTCCCAGAGATGATAGCCATTTTAGTTATGAGTCTGGTAGTGATGACCACCTGAAGCTGGTATTGTCCAGCTTTAGGCCCTCTATGTGTTACTTCTCCCATCACTTGCTTTCTATACCCAAGTGCAGAAAATCCCTCATCTCCTAGCTCACATGAATTTGAATGGAAGGGATCCATGAGCAACTCCATTTGTGTATCTGAGTGTGTGTATATGTTTTGTTGCTGTTTTTAAAATATATTTATTTAAATTTAATTAACATATAATGTATTATTAGTTTCAAGTAGAAGTCAGTGATTCCTCAGTCTTATATAACACCCAGTGTTCAGTCCATCACGTGCCCTTCTTAATGCCCATCACCCAGTTACCCCATCCCGCTACCCCCTTCCTCTTCAGTGACCCTCGGTTTGTTTCCTATAATTAATAATCTACCATTGTTACTGTTTTCTTTTACTTTCTTAGCTCTTTTTGGAAATTAGCACCTAGCAGGTGTTATATATTTAGATCACCATGACAGTCCTTTCAAACTATAAAATTCAATGTTAAAAACATATGTGTCATTTTCATGGATCAATATTGCTGTCTTTTTTTCTGTGTGCACTTAGCTTTCCAGTCATTAGTATTCAGTATATCAATTTCCAAGTAAGCTTATTTCTTCAAACTGCTTGTGAAATTAGTACTAGGAACAGTAATTTAATCAGTACTTAACCTTGCATGAACTAGTTGCCACCTCTCATTCCTGGCCCTACTCTTGGTTGCTGGAACATATGTGGAACAAACTTTGGGGCCTTTGGAATGATGGCTCAGTGTACCTACTTGATCACTTTCATTTAGCATGTATATTTACCTAATCATTTTTATTGTATTTTCCATGTTTCCCTGGATATACTTTCCATGAATCTCAACATGTACTATTATTCTGTAAGCTTTGTATACTTTCAAAAATAATATGAAGAAGTAAATAGTTTTGTTCATAGCTCATCTTTTCAAGAATTTTATTTTAATATTGATTTTTTCCATAAATATATGTATATATATATTTTTGTTTTTGACAGAACAGTTGTTTAGGATACCTCTAACATTTGTGAAAGAAGGCTTTGCAAAATATATGTTCCTTTTAAAATAATAACAATCAATAACATTGGTTGGTTAATAACTATGTAGACATCCTGACTAGCCCATTTATTTGACCATCATAACAAACCCTGATTTAGATCAATTGTACCCATTTAATGGATGAGGAAATGTGGTAGGGAGAAATTCAAGTTCTTACCCAAGTTCACTTCACTAATAAAAATATCTGGGATTTTAACCCAGAAGCCCAAAGCCCAAGATTTTTTTTCCTCCCAAAGATTTTATTTATTTGTTCATGAGAGATAGAGAGAGGCAGAGACATAGGCAGAGGGAAAAGCAGGCTCCCTGCGGGGAACCTGATATAGGACTTAATCCCGAGACCCCAGGATCATGCCCTGAGTTGAAGGCAGATGCTTAACCACTGAGCCACCTTGGCATCCCCTAAGCCCCAAATTTGTTGCTATTAGGCTATTGATAAATTTTAGAAAAAAAATTTATTATTAGGAAAGATGTATCATTACTTATTTTTATGGACATCAAATTAATGAAATCAATGTTTTTTCAAGATGTAGTTTATCTTAACATGTAACATGGGGTTTGTAAAATATCTGAGTATGGAATTTCTGTAAAAAGTGACTGAAAACATTCCGAGAAGACATTGGAAAAGGAGAGTAGAGTGATTTCCTTCAAGATAAATCTACCTATAGATTAGAGACGAAAGAACATAGGGAATATAGTCAATGGTATTGTAATTAAAAGAGAGAGAGAGAGAGAGAGAGAGAGATAAACCTCATGATATTCTATGAAATGTGATAAAAAAAAACAAATGTCTTTTATTTGTAAATTAAGCTCCTCAAAGCACTTCTAGATTATTTAGGTGAATTCTCTTAATAGAGTAATAATAGAATAGTAAAAAATAATAGAAATAATAGTGTAGTAAATAACAGTATAAAACACAATATAAAATAAATGGAAGATTACATGATTACCCTGTTTTCAGAAGGAGCATCTAGGACCTGAGGCAATAAAGTCAATTCTGTATGATGGTGAAACTGCATGAGAAGGACAGAGGAGACACCTGAACTCAGGGTGGCAGGTGTGCAACCTTCTGTTCCCCACACCCTCCCAGCAGCTCTGGGTGGCTGTCTGTCTGGTCAATATTTCCTTTTTGCTTTCCTCTTGCTTGTTTATTCTGTGTTATTAATAGAACTTTGTGAAACCAAGTGGTTTCTGTCCGGGGTTTTGCTGAACCAGGCTGATTTTGGGGAACCTTGGCTTTCTAACCTGTAGAGGTGTTTCTCAGTCAGCTAGCTTGTAGGACAAAGCTATATTTCAAAATGAAAATTCAGTGACTCTACTGCCTCTTAAGGACCATGTCACTCCAGTTAATTTAACTCAGAGGTGCTCAAACAAATACTGGGTGAGGGGCAAAAGCTCAGCCCTTTCAGTGTGTCCCACCATGAGGAAGGTTACAAGAGACGTGGTGACAGGAGTCCGTGGTGACAGGAGTCCACTGCATAGTGAGTGACAGTGGGTGTGGTTTTCAGTCACTGCTCTCCAATCCCACCCTCCCAAATGGCTTGCTCTGCGACCTTGAGCCAGCTGCTCAACCCCACTGATCTGTAGTCATAAATGGAGGTAAGGCTGGGTCTCACTTGGGAAGACTGTTGGATTTTACAGTCTGTACATTGCTAAGCACAGCACTTGGCAAAGAGTAAGAACCCAAGAAATATTAGCCGCTGCTATTAGAGTAGTAAATCATAATATAAATAAATGATACCTATTATCATTTAGCCTACCATAGAAGAGTCCAGGAGCCAAGCTGCCTGGGTGTGAATCCTGGCTCTGTGCCTTCTTGGCAAGTGTCTTCACCTCTCTGTGCCTGCAATTGCCCTCCTATATGAACATACTGACTTTTAGATTTCTCGTGGGGACTAAACGAACGTGATGAATAAGCACACAGGACAGGGCCTACCTCAGAGTATGAGCATATCCTGTTGCTCATCTCCTGCTGCCAGCTGGAAGGAAGAGTGAGAAAGAGGATGTGCGCCCCTGATTCAATGCCCAGACTTTGTCATTTTGAGCAGTTCATCTGAGCACATTCAGGACATGATGCACTTCCATCAACAAGCTTTCATCAAGCCTTCACTGTGGCCTGAAGGTACCTAGAAGAAGGCATGTCATCTCTCCAGGAGGCACTTACCGTTTCCTACTCAATTTTGCATGGGTCCAAGCACCCCAGACACACAACATGTGAATGTTACTCACATTCTCCCAGGTGGTACAATTTTTACTTTTCAAATGAAACCTGCATGAGCAGGATAAATATCCATGACTTAGAAGAACAAGGTGGAATCTGTGTATGCTGCTGTCACATGGTAGAAGATATTTCAGGTACATATTCCAAACTATAACATTTTTAAAAAATATTTTATTTATTCATGAGAGGCACGCAGAGAGAGGCAGAGACATAGGCAGAGGGAGAAGCAGGTTCCATGCAGGGAGCCCGATGCAGGACTCGATCCCAGGACCCCGGGATCACGCCTTCAGCCAAAGGCAGATGCTCAACCTCTGAGCCACCCAGGCATCCCTCAAACTGTAAAATTTGATTATCATTCTACAATTAGCAAAATAGATCTCTTTAATACAAGTTAAACTCAGGATTATCAAGTGCTGCATATGCTGATAAATGGAGGTAGCTATAAAAGAGAATGAGTTTGAGGCACAATTTGGACTAATTTTTTTTCTTTTTTTTATGAAAACTGATAGTTGAAAAGCACATTTTTAACTAACCCTGATTTCATTATGAGATCTGGAGGAGACTTCTCAGTTCTAATTTAACCTTAGGGTTAGCATGGAGGTAGGTTCCTTCCAGGTCTGGTTCATACAGACATTAGTTTAGTGTTTGACCTAAAGGGCCTTTTGGTTTTCTCAGCAGCGAGCGTTTCTCTCTTCAGACACTAATAATAGTCTATTTAGTTCGCTTAGGACCATAAGCTTGATTGAAGCATTGCTTTAAAATGCCTGTATGCCATTATATCTCTGTTGCGTTCCAACTTCTTCCTTTATATTCTCTCCTCCATAGGACGGAAGGGAAATATAAGGGAGAAACTATATCCAAAGGGGAAAAGCCCTTTTGTGTGTTTTATCTTATCAGAAGTTTCTCTACCATGTGCCCCTGGGATCTTTTTCCTGTTCCCTCCCAGTGCCTGGCACAATAAATATTTGTTGAATGAACAAAGGACTCTGCATGCTGTGATTGCTGTGAGCTGCTAAGCTGGTTCCATGAAAGAGCTACAGAGAACTTGCTTTTAATGGCAAACAACAGTAGCCAGAGGTTTACCTTGTCTCTCCTTCTTAGAGTTTACAAAGTTAACTTGTTTGATTCCCTGTGAACTCTGGGTGTTAAACCCAGTAGACACAATCAGTCCCCCTCTAGATATGGGGAACATGAGCTAGAGAGGGGTTTAATGACTGATGTGACTTTAAATCATGGAGCTGGAACAAAAAAACACGAAGTCTTCAAGCTTTTGACCCCACCTTGTTCCATTTCTGGGATGAAAGTGCTTTTCAAATGGAGATACTGAGTTCTACAAATTTGTTCAAATTTTGTGTTCAAAATATATTTTAATTATTTTGCAAACTTTCATAAAATTCCTTTCTAAAGGCTATGTACAGCACTTTCACAGTTTACTTGGGCTGTCCAGCTTAACAGTGATGCACAGAATCTTGGAATAAACGTTTCCTGTCTTCTTGGCTTAATTGAAGAATGTCCTAGGATTGCAATGTAAGTGGGTTAAAAGTTGTTCCCTTTGGCAATTGTTTGTCTGAGTGACAAGTTATGATTTCGATACTGTATAACTAATATCAAGAACTGTTAAGAATCTTGAGATTTTACCCCACTTGCAAGCTAACAGGTTTGCCTGTCACCTTTTCCTGGGCGCTGGCTGAAGACAGGAGACGGAGACAAAAGGAGAGTTTGTTACTCTCAGCAATAGTAATAACCAGAGTATTATTTTCTGGAGCCAATTCTCTGAGCCACTGTTGCCCATAGAACAGCATAATGGGTGCCAGGTGGCACCTGCCAAGGTTGGATTACAGAAAAGGATCCCAAACTTGAGGAACCTGAGGGTTTTTTTGGTTTTTTTTTTTTTTTTTTTTTTTTGGTAATAATCTTTAAGCAGACTGCTCTCTAGCACAAAGCAAGACATGATCTTTGTTAAACAGGACAGTAAGCCAATCTGCCCTTTTGCTTCAGAGACAGACACTATCTTCCAAGTCTGTTCATTGTGCAAACATTCTTTTTTTTTTTGTGCAAACATTCTTGAAAAGATAGTTTAGAACATAAGCTGTCAGTGCTTCTGCTCGCAAGATATGAAGGGATGTGCAAGACCTACAGAGAATTGCCTCCTGGCAACTAACACAAAATGCACAAATTAATTGGATTTTGTAGCTGATTATTGAGGGAGCAATAAACATCCTCACCAGTCCTATTACTTCTGTATTTTTTTTGTGTTAATCAAAACTACCTTATAGGTTTCACTGTTTAACTTTTATAAGTAAATGTGGTATTATAAGCATGAAATTTTTTAAAATGGGATTTTTGTGAGATTTTATTTGAGAAAAGAGATTAGTTGTTTAAGAAGTTTTAAAATCATGCTATTTTTAAAGGGCCATCATCTCTTCTCACGAGGTGTTTAGAAATCATTTTAGAACAAAAATGTAAAAAAAAAAAAAAGTGATTTCATTATATGTACAACTCTATGTGGTCATGGGAAACTTTTGACCTAGACCTTCGTCCTTGTTGGATGCTCCTAACCATCTATTCTTTGTTTCTTTTCTTAAAGAAAAAAAAAGTTTCTTTATAGCAGGTCTTGCAAAATTGTGTGTTTCACCTGGTGGGTTATTAAAATGTTTAATAATTAACCTGTCAGGGAGAGACTAGAGAGGCTCTATAAAACAAACTTATTATTTTATCATTTTCAGTTTCAACAAAAATTTTATACAGCAGTTATATTTTCAGATAATATCTCTATATAAACGCTGCCGTACACATTATACATGTAATTTGAAATATGGAAGACAATGTATATGCATGTTGAAAACAACCAGCCCTGGTTCACCTAATTTTTTGGCTTTCTTCTTCTTTTTTAAAATTATTTATTTATTTACTTAAGAGAGACACACAGAGAAAGGCAGAGACATATGCAGAGGAAGAAGCAGGCCCCCTGCAGCAAGCCAATGTTGGGCTCGATCCCAGGACCCAGGATCACAACCTGAGCCAAAGGCAGACGCTCAATCACTGTGCCACCCAGGTGTCCTAAGGTTTTCTTATTTTTTAATAGCTGCAGCTTCAGTCTGCCAAGGAAGTGTCAACTAGGAGTCAACTTCATGGCTAGTTTAGTCCAGGTAGCTGAGTTCTGGCCCATTCTCTGGGAATAGAACTAGCTAGGGTCTGCACATTTGGTTATGCCCAGAGACTGGGAGGTAGAGGTGGTGAAATGCATCTGGGAACACAGAGCCATTGGAAACACAAGTGGTGGTGTAGCCACTTCACACTCATCTGGTTGGTGATCACCAAAGCAAACAAAAACAAATCATAAATCACAGTGAAGGTGAAGATGTGGAGAGACTGGAACCGTTGTGCATTGCTGATGGGAATCGTGCAGCTACTGTGAAAAATGGTACGGAGGGGTCTTCAAAAAATTAAACATAATTACCATATGATCCAGCAATTCCACTTCTGAGTAAGTACCCAAAGGAATTGAAATCAGGGTCCTGAACAGATATTTGTACACACATATTCATAGCAGCATTGTTTACAATAAACAAAAAGTCAAAGTAGCCAATGTCCATTGATGGATGAATGGATAAACAAAATGTGGTATATTCATACAATGAAATACTACTTAGCTTTAAAAAAGAAGAAAATTCTGACACATGCTACAACACAGGTGACATTTTGCTAGTTAAGTAGCATCAGTCATAAATGGACAAATGTATGATTCTAGTCTAGGGACCTCATGCGAGGTCCCTAGAGGACTCAAATTCATAAAGAGTAGGTTGCCAGAGACTGGGGGAAGAAGGAGCAGAGAGTTATTATTTTGTGGGTATAGGGTTTCAGTTTGGGAGGTTGAAAAAGGTCTCAAGATGGATGGGGGTGATGATGGCATAATCATGTGAATGTATTAAACTGTATCCTAAAAATAGCTAAAATGGTAAAAATCTGTGTTTATTGACCAGAATTAAAAATACCTAAAATAAATTAAAAATTTTAAAACTACTAAAAAAAGAAAAAAGGCTGGCAAGAGGAGAGCAGGAAGCAGTCAGGCTTATCTTAGAAGGCCAACAAGCAGGAGAAAGACAAAGCAAGGTGACATCCATATTGTTGGGGCCAGATGTTGATCAGAGAAATTGAAGAGATGAGGGTAAGCCTGCAGATACTGATGATAAAATGATGAAAGCAGCAAATATGAGGTATTATTGATGCCTCTTGTATATTAAGCTCTTCACATGTGTTGTCTCATGAAAGCCTCATTCTAAGCTAATGAGATAAATACTGTTATTCTCCTTTTGGCAAATAAGGAGATCCAGGCAAGAGAGGTGAAGTAAATCGCTTAGCTTCACAGCCAGAAGGCACAAGGACCATTCCAACCCTGGTTTCCAACTCCAGGGTCCATGATCTGAACCACTTTTCGGTCTGTACTTCCTACTTTGCAAAGTTTCTGTAACATCGAGCCAGGGTGGTAGCAGTAATGGAACAGCACTAAATGATAAAAAACAGTATGGAGCTTACCAGATTTTTAAATGGATCTGAAGAAAGCCTTTGGGTCTGGTTTTGGAAATTGTATTCTCCTTACTGTTCCTTGGCAGTGCCATCCCCCTATAATGTATAGCAGTAATACTCAAGCTTTGTTAACATGCAGAGCAGGCACCAGGCCAGCTGTCCTTGTCCAAAGCCATCAGCCCTAGCTTGTCCTCTACAGATTTCTAGCTTTAGGTGTTAGTTAGAAATGATTTAAAGGTAAACGCATTGCTGCTTCAACAGTAGACTGGATTCACTGATGGTGGAGGTTGATGCTGTCATTATTTCTGCCGTGTTTCCCTGACCCCGTGTCATTGCAGGGCTGTGGACCAAAGTCTCTGTAACATTCTTTTTGCCAATCAATTTTTGTTGCTACTTTTCAACTTGGTCCAAATGAAAAAGCCATTTAAGATTTCTGGAGTCAGGGAAGCATGTGTCAGAGTTCTTCTCCTGCCTCTTACCGAAACATTCAACCCTACTGACCCTGTTTTTTCATCCATAAAATTGGAAGAAAATGTGTAATTTACAGATTTGTTGTGAGGACGAAGATAAACTCCGGAGAGCCTCATCTAATACAGGATGTTATATTTCTAATCTGTAAGGGAAAATGCATATGGTCCAAAGTATTCTTGTGTCACCGCATAAAAAAACACGTGCCTTTCTACCCTAGAGTTATACTTAGCATGGAGAGGCTCTCAGCCTGGACGAGCGACATTTCTGTTCATCCTCCAGATCCACTGTCTCCGGTTTCCAGCCCTCTGAGTGCCCCGGGAGGCTGACCTACATGGGCCGAGGGCATCACCAGGCTCCACGGCCATCGCCTCAGTCCATGGAAGGCACGAGAAGGAATTAAGTAGGAAGAAGGAGAGTAGGTCAGGCTATTATTTCTCTGTTCCCTTCCTATTGTTGAAGGCCTCAGCTCCCTCTCCTTCCCCCATCTCTTTTAGGGTTTGGTAACTTCCCTCGCTACAGAATCCTCAGGCCTAGAGTTGTTAACGATCAGTGCAGTCTGCTAGCCTGGGAGCTTTACATTGGCATTTCCTTGAACCCTGCACATAGCATCAGTAGTTCTTTTATTATGAACTACCTTAGAGCAGCTCATTTGGACATCCTTGTAGTCTCCTGCTGGGACCCCAACTGGTAACACCAGTGAGACCCACCTGGGTACTGTAATGAGTTATCTTGTATCTCCTTGAGTGAACAGGCAGCAGAATTGCCCACACTCCATCCATGGAAAATTCATTTGCTCTGTTTTCTCTGAGCACGTACCATGCATGTTGTGATCGCTGGAATTGGCACAGGGTTCTTCAGTCACCACTGTTGTGCAAGTATGGAATGTGGTTGGATTGTAGTGGATTAATTTGGCTCCCTTTCTGTTCCTGCTTCACCCTGGGTTCTAGCCCAGTAACTAGAACAGTCATCTCTCCAATGTGATTTGGTCTCATTCTCTCCAGCTTGACCAGAAGCCCTTGGAGGTCATGGACCTCGGTCATTCTTATTTAGGGATGAAGTCAGTGGTTAGCCCCTTTCTCTTTTTCCTAACCTGTGGCATGTTCCAATTAGAGTAAAACCAGTATTTATATTTGATCATCTAAGATGACTCTATTTGGATTTACTCATTGTAGGGTCTTAGTGTGGACATTCAGAGAATAAGCATGGCAAACATAGCATCATTTACTGAGCACTTCCTGCTCTAGGTACCATCCTGAGTATTTCTCACACAGTATTTCACTTAATGCTTCCTGCACCTCTAAGTGGGAGAGATTTTCACCATTGATTTACAGGTAAGGCAAGTGAATTTGAGATGGGCTAAGAAACATGCTTTGACCTTCAGATTCTGAAACATAATCCTGGAAAATTTGCTCTGAGTTCAGGCTTTTTACTTTCCCACCATTAGCATTAAAAACTAAGAATTTAGGGATGCCTGGGTGGCTCAGTGATTGAGCATCTGCCTTTGGGTCAGGTCATGATCCCAGGGTCCTGGGATCGAGTTCCATATCGAGCTCCCTGCAGGGAGCCTGCTTCTCCCTCTGCCTGTGTCTCTGCCTCTCTCTCTGTGTCTCTCATGAATAAATACATGAGATTTATTAAAATCTTTTTAAAAAATTAAAAATTTAAATTTGAGCGAACATGTAAAAATTGAGTATCATTTCTAATATGCTTTGAATGCAATGACTCTTGCTTACATCTGGAAGAGCTCAAGAACTCAGTCTTTTCTGGAGGAAATAGCTTGTTTGTTTTTAAGCTTTGAAGTTCTAGAGTGAATGGATCAAGGGGGATGGGTATAATGAGGCTATGCCAGACATTCTGCAGCAAAGCAGAAAAAGAACACACACAGAGCAGCAGAGGGGCAGGACCTTCTGGGAGAAGAGGCACATATTGGAGCAAAGTAGAAGTGGATGTTTGAAGAGTGATACCAGGGGAAGGCATGGCTGAGAGTTTTTAAGGGAAGGAGAGTATGCTTACGTTAGAGTCTTTGTGTGGAAACTCCCCTGGGTAGGTGGCTCTGTCTTTAAATGTGGAGATGAGTCCAAGAGGTGTAGTTGCTACATTGTTTTTCTTGCTTTATTTGCTAAATGAAAACATCCCTACTTAATTACACTCTCTTCACACAGAGCTGGGAATGTAAGCCAAGACATTGTTCCACCAAATGAAAAAACACCAAATTGACAGAAAGCATTTATTAATTTCAGGGCCCCTAACAAAAGAGTCTTTCAGACCAGAATGAAAGAAAAATCCAGATTTTTAACTTTATCAAATTGAAATGTGTAGTTTAACTACACATTTAAATTGATTGAAGTGCAACATGCATAAAGTACACATGTCCTAAGTATGCAGCTCAATACATTTTCACAAATTTAACATACTTATGAAGCCACCACCACCCACGTAGTATTTTTTTAAAGATTTTATTTATTTATTTAAGTGAGAGCACACGAGCGGGGTGGGGGGGGGGAAGAGGAAGAGAGAGAAGCAGACTCCTCGCTGAGTAGGGAGCCCGATGGGTGTGGAACTGGGTCCCAGGACCCTGAGATCATGACCTGAGCTGAAGGCAGCTGCTTAACCACAATTGTAGAACATTTTCATCATTTCAAAAAGAAACCCCGTTAACTTTTAACTATCACATCCCTATTCTTTGATCTATCCCTGTGCAACCACTAATTTACTTTCTGTCCTTATAGCTTTTTCTGTTCTGAACATCTTATATGAGTGAAATGATACAATGCATGGTCTTTTGTGACTGATCTCTTTCATTTATCATGTTTTCAAGGTTCATGCATGGGTAGCTTGTATCAGTACTTTATTCCTTTTTGTAGCCAAATATTATTCCATTATATAGATATATAAGATTTTCAGTTTCATCAGTAGATGAGTACTTGGGTTGTTTCTACTTTCTGACCATAATGAATAATGCTGCTATAAACATTTGTGTGCATGATTTTCTGTGGATATATGTTTTCATTTCTCCTGGACATATAGTGAGGAGAATGGCTGGATCATGTAGTAACTTTGTGTTTAGTGGTTTGAGGAATGGAGAGATTGTTTTCTGAAGCGGCTGTACCATTTTACATTCCCACCAACAGCGTTTGAGGCTTCTGGTTTCTCCACTTCCTTGCAAACAACTTGTCATTATGTGACTTTTTGATTCTAACAAACTAGGGGATGTGAACTGATACCTCATTGTGGTTTTGATTTGCAATTCCTGATGACCAATGATGCCTAGCACCTTCCTATGTGTTTATTGACCATTTGTATATCTTCTCTGGCCTATTGAGATCATTAGTCCACTTTGAAGTTGGGTTATTTGTCCTTTTATTATTGAGCTCTAAGTGTTCTTTACATATTCTGGATGCACACACATTGTCAAACATATGCTTTGCAGATATTTTATCCCATTCTGTGAGTTGTCTTTTCACATTCTTGCTGGTGTCTTTGAAGCATAAGAGTTGTAAATGTTGATGTCATCCAATGTATCTATTTTTTCTTTTGCCACTGGTGTTTTTGGTGTCCTACCTAAGAATCCTTTGCCCAATCCAAAGTCATGAAGATTTACCCTTACGTTTTCTTGTAAAAATTTTTAGCTCTTATAATTAGATCTTTAAGATATTTTGAGGTTTTGTTTTGTTTTGTTTGTATAGGGTATGAGGTGCGGGTCCAACTTATTTTTTTGTTTACTTGTTTTGCATGGGCTCTCTAATCATATCAGCACAATTTGTTGAAAAAAATTATTCTTTCTCATTGGGTGGCCTTGGAATCCTTGTTAAAAGTCAGTTGACCACAGATGTATCAACACAGCAATTTTAAATCTGTTTTAAGAGTGGAGTCTTGAGATTGTACAAGGTAAGATCTTGGTTGAAGAATGAGAGCAGAGACTGTTTCCTTTCCTCTTTCACACCACTTCCACAAAAGTACAGCACAAAGTGATCCTCCTGTCACCTAGCCCATTAACCTGTGCAAAAGTAGGACCTATGTGTCCTCATTTTCAGTTTTTTACTCATTTTCTTACCGTTTTAGAGTATATTTATTTTCTCTAGTTGGTATTGCCCTCAATTTTTCTTTATCCCTTCATCTTACCTCTCCTAAACTTCTTTCTTTACCTCTTTTTCTGTCTTTGTTTTTGGCCCCAAATGACACAAATATTTTCTAATAATTATGGAAATATCCAAAATAAATAATAACCATTCCCTTAAAAGAAGCCTTTGTAATATGTTTTAGCGCCCACCTTCTCTGGACAGTTGTTTGAAAAGGCTAACAGAGGTTGGAATAGTTTTGAATGCATTGTAAAAGTGCTCAGCTTTTTCTTCCTGGGTAATTTTACAGTTACGAAACCATAGCTGAATGTGGCCTTTTAGGGTAGCTGTGGCCTTGAAATCACACTTGGCTTCTGTCTAAAGCTGATTCAAGTTCTGAAAATGTTTACTACAACAACACTAAAAACCATGGGCAATGTGAAAATTACAGCTCAGGTCCCAGAATACCAGTCTCTTCAGAGCATAAAACCAGCATTAAAAAGTTCTAGTTTTTCTTTAAGCGGATTTAAAAAAGCAAGCAAGGAGGAAGGTATTTCACCCTTCAAAGACAAATAACCCTCTCTATTACTGTTGGCTTGGGATATTTTTAGTTTTTAGTTGATTAACAAATATTTGTTGGGCACTTGAGGTATACGCCTTCCCTAGGCTCAATTTTTTAAGAAATGAAAACATTTAAGGCATGGTGTGTATCTTTCAGAAGCTTCTAGCTTAGCTGGAGTGCATTAAAAATTGAATGGATACATAAACCATGGCCCTGATTTTAAGTTCAAAACAGAGAGAGATCTGTCTGGCTTGTACTTTAGTGGGGATAGCTTCAAAGAGGAGTTAGTACTTAATCCAGCCCTTTAAAGCAGAGACCCACTGCATCATTTAGCACCTACTGCAAATGAGAACCAGGTAGCTTTTTGCCCTTTCCTTTAGGCTAGGGCAGTCATTTCTACACAGGACTGCTCATGAGGAATTAGGGCTGGACTTTAGCCCTCCTTTTTGCCTGAAGCCAGGTTTCTTTGTGCGGTGACAACCTGTATCACTGTACAGTGAGCCCCCCTCCCCTTTTCAAAAATAGTTTAGATTTCTTCAAGGAAGAAAGAGGAGATGTGAGGGAATAGCATAAGTAAGGAAGGAAAATGAAAGCGAAGATGTTAAACTCAGTGTATAATATGAATATGAAAGCAGGAGCGAAAGCAGGTAAAAGATACTTGTTGGCAAAGGATGTAAAATGCTGTTTTTCCCTTCTTTCTGTCACCCTTTCCGGTATGTAGCGTTTTTACTCATAAATATTAACTGAACAGTTTTCTGTTGACTAGTTCCAAACCTAATTATTATGAAAATTATGTCAGTTTATCTGTATATCTTTTTTATAGACAATAGCATAGTACTTAAAAATACCAATGCTCATGTAAGCATTTCTACCTAATTAATACCTTCTTTCTAATCACAGAAGTCAATCAATGTTGTACATTCAAACTGTATGTTGGGAATATACATGTAAATATATCATTTATACATTGGGAACTACTTTATTATACCGGGTATTAATATAAGCATTTTGTCAGGAACAAGTCATCCAGTTAAATATAAGCTTAATCTTAGGGCTCCTGGTTGGCTCAGTTGTTTAAGTGTCTGACTCTTGATCAAGGTCATGATCTCAGGGTCCTGAGATTGAACCCCATATGGGGCTCACACTGAACTTGGAGCCTGCTTCGGATTCTCTCTCTCCTTCTCCCTCTGCCCCTCCCCTCCCTCAATTTCTCCCCCTCCCTTTCCCCTGCAAGTGTGCATGCTCTCTCTCTCTCTGAAAAACAGCAACAACAATAAAACAACCTTAATATAACTTCTTCATTGATAACATTTTCCCCTAGTTACAAAAACAGTACATTCTCCCTGGGGAATAATTTGAGTAATAGAGTGTTCTATTAAGAAGAAAAGAAAAATCATTCACAAGCTACCCCCAGGAATAAGAAAGTCTTTTAATATTTGGGTGAATGAATTTTTAATTTTTAATGGTTATCATGTGTATTAAGTCATACATTTTGCCTTTTAAAATAATTTATCATTATATTAACAAATGACTTTTTAAAAAGCTACCTTTCTAAAATCCTAAAGCATCTTTTTGGCCACATAGCACATGGATCATTGTGACTCTCCCTAGCTTGTGCCCTTGAGTACCATTTATGTATGTTCTCGTGTTATATAGGGCCTTCTCAGCTATTTTGAATTTTTTTCAGTGCACAAAGAGATCACTATCAGCGTATTTCTATTTCTGTATTGGCCCCCAAATGTAGCAGTTCCTTCTATTGTAATGCTGCCTTCCCCCTGGGTTAAAGTGAGCCTGGGAAATCTGACTCAGATATATATCCAGGAAAGGTTGAAATCAACTCACATACACAATCAAAATCTGATGTGTACATGCTTACATGAGGCAAGTATTGTTAATGCCTAACACTGATTTTGGCATATGGCTTTATGTCATGATTGTAGGCCAGAACAGGACAGTTTTGATTAAAAAAGAATTTGTTCTACACAATATAAGAGTTTCTGAGCATCATATACACTTCTGATTACTGATTAAAATAGAGTTGTTATTCTTGTCTAGAGAAATGCACACAATCTTAATTAATTTTTGCCACTAAGGGGTTTGATTTTATCAAATAATGACTCCATGTAGAAAACTTTTATCATTATCATCCTCATCCTCATCATGGCTAAAATGTGTTCAGTTTTTCAGGCGCAACTGACACTGTGACTGAAGTGTTCCATGCATTATCACACTCAAAACTGCAGAACTCCCCAGTGGTCACTTAGGGAAGCAAGGTCATGAAGCTAACATGTATGTAGTTAGGATTGAAAGCTGGATTTGTCTTTAATCTCATGCTTTTAAAACTACTTTCTACTTTAAGTAAAGTAAAAAAATATTAAATAAATGAGGAAGAGACAACACAAAACTGTGAATGAGCTATAAGAATTGAAATTGCCTTTCAGCCAATTAATGAAAATAAATCCGTGTGGTTCCTACTCTCCAAGATGGTTCCAAACTTTTCCACCTCTTGCTATGCATGCATGTTGCTCTTTCCCTCCCATTGAGTCTGGCCTGAGTCTGATAGCTTTAATGAATACAATCCAGGGCACTTGACATTCTGTGACTTTGGAGCCCGGCAGTTAAAGAAGGCCTGGCTGGGTTGATGGATTTTTGATGACTGCCAAAAATAATTCAACAGGGAATGAATAATCTTTCAACAAATGGTGATGGAACAACTAGATAGCCACATACAAAAGAATGAAGGTAGACTCCAGCCCCATGCCTTCTAGAAAAATTAGCTCGAACTGATTATAAAACTAGATGTAAGGACTAAAACGTAAAACTCTTGGAAGAAGACATAAGAGCAAATAAATTTTCCTGGGCTTGGGCTAGGCAGCGGTTTCTTAGCTGTAACACTGAACACACAAGTGACTAAAATGGAGAATTTGAACCACTTCAAAATTTAAATCCACAGAATGGAGAAAATATTTGCAAATCATGAATTTCATAATGGACTTGCATCCAGAATATATAAAAGATGTTTAAAACTCAATAATGAAAAGACAACCTAATTTTAAAAATAAACAAAGGCTCTGAATAGACATTTTCCCAAAGAATATATACAAATGGACAATAAGCACATGAAAATATGCTTAATGTCATTAATCATCAGGGAAGTGCAAATCAAAACCACAGTGAGATACCACTTCACACCCACTAGGATGGCACTAAGAAAAAAGAATGGATGGTAGCAACCGCTAGCGAGGATGTGGAGAAATAGGAACCCTCACACTTTACTGGTGGAAATGAAAATAGTGCAGCCAGTATGAAAACAGTCTGGAAGTTTCCCAGAGGGTTAAGCAGGGTTACCACATGATCCAGCAATTGTACTCCTAGATGTGTATGAAAACATATGTCTATACATAAATTGAATATGAATGTTCATAGCAGCGTTATTCATAATAACCAAAAGTGGAAACAACCCAAATGTCCATCAACTAATGAATGGGTAAACAAAATATATTATATCCATACAATGGAATATTATTTGGCCATACTAACTGTGGAAGGAATAGAATAGTAATACATGCTACAGCATGGATGAATTTGAAAACATTATGCTAAATGAAGGAAACCAGTCACACAGTGCCACATATTATATGATTATATTTATTTGAACTGTCTAGAGCAGGCGAATTTGTAGATGCAGAACATAGATTAGTGTTTGCCTAGGGATGGGGCAGTGGAGAAGTAGGGAGTGATTGTAATGAGGTTTCATTTGGGGTGAAGGAGATGTTCTAATATGGATTGTAGTGATGGTTGTGTACTCTGTGTACTAATACCATTGAATTGTACATGCTAAATGGGTTAATTGTATGGTCAGTAGATTGGTTTTCAATAAAACCATAAGCAAGTTCTGGTAGCATCTTTCTCCTTCCTCTTGAGCTCTGCATCTCAATGTCCAGCCTGCCTCACTGGACAGAGGCTGCGTTGACTCAGGAGCACTGCAGCACCAGACACCAAGCCCTAGCCAACGTCTGCAATGGCATGAGTGACCCCTAGCAAGAGTGATGGAGGTACTACTCAGTTGAGCCCCAGGCAACCCACTAAGATATAATGAAATAGTGGTTGTTTCAAAGCCACCAACTTTGAGGATAGCTTGTTAGAGAGCAAAACGTAATTGGAACAAGTAGTAAGTCTTGCCTTAACACTGTGACCACATATTAGTACTAAAATCAAATCCCATGAAAGTCTTTATCTTAGAGAGGAGCCTGTATAGGAACATTATTTGATTTTAAGAAGAAATGAAATAAGGAACAACTAAGGCTGGCCGGGCAAGTTTTAAATAGCAGGCTGGCCAATTTGCCTCTTCTCTAAAGAGCATTGGCAACAGCAGCTAACCAGCTGCTTGTCCAGAGGCCACCAGCTACTTAGCAGGAGCTCCAGAGCTTTCTGGCAGGTCATGTTTCTGGTTACAAGAAGTGACACAAATAAACCCTATCCACTTGTCCTCCCCACACCCGAAAAGAAAATTGCTGAGCTAGAATGCACGGAGTGTTATAAAGAGAAAGAAAAGCCAAGCGTCTCCATCTGTGTCTTAAATGGAGAGTATCGATAGGGCAGGAACTCTAGATTCACCTCATCTGCATATAGGGAGGGTCAGTTTTTAGGGTTTTTTTGTTTTGTTTTTTGGCCTGTATTTGTTTTCTTAGTTTTATCATAGTTGGAGACTATATAATCATGTTTCATAGAATTTAGGAATCCTTGCTAAATCAAACTTCCTGAATCAGATAAATGGCATTTAATCTAGATTGTCTTTTTTTAAAAAAATAAATTTGACATGTAACATTGTGCAGCTTTAAAGTGTGTAGTGTATTACTTTGATGCATTTCTATATTGCAGTATGATTGTGGATACAGTGATGTTTATCACATAACATAATTGTGCAATATTATTGTCTATATTCATTACACTGTGTATTAGCTCTCTATGGCTTATTTACTACTTGTTACAAGTTTGTACCCTTAAGCCTCAGTCTCATCTACCCCCTCTAGTCCCCTAGTCTCACCACTTTACTCTCCCCTTTTTTTTTTATAGATTTCATGTTTTAGATTCCACATATAAGTTACATCATATAATACTCATCTTTCTCTGACTTCTCTCACTCAGCATAATGTGCTCAAAGTCCATCCACATTGTTGCAAGTGGGAAGAAGGATATCTTCCTTTCTCCTAGCTAAATAATATTCCATTGTGTATATGTACCACATCGTTTTTTTTTTTTTTTTTTTAATGTACCACATCTTTTTTATCTCTTTATCTCCTGATGGTCCTTTGGGTTGGTTCCATATCTTAGCTATTGTGAAAATGCTGTGATAAACATGAGAGGGCAGATATTTGTTTGAAATCCTGTTTTCATTTCCTTTGGATATATACGCGGGAGTGGAATTGATGGATTATACAGTAGATATATTTTTAGTTTCTTGAGGAGCCTCTATCTTGTTTTCTGTAGTGGTGGGACCAATTTACAACCCCACCAACAATATAAAAGGGTTCCCTTTTCACCACCTGCTCACTAGTATCTGTTGTCTCTTACCTCCTTGGTGATAGCTAAGGGGGTCACTTTTAATAGTCTGGGATAACGATGTGGAGCAGGAGAATGCATATAATTGAGTTGCATTTATTCACTCAGCTACATGTTTTGAGGATCTTTTGTATTAGAAAACTACTGTGAACCACATAGGTAAGGACAGTTATCTAAAAAAAAGGCCTATGGTTTGAGTAGGCAGTTCCTCTGGGGCTCTAAAGATCCTGCAGGGAACTATGGGAGCCCTTAGATGTGGCATATGGTCCAGATTTGTGGGATCAAAGAAGACTTCTTAGAGGAAATAATGTTTACAACTGGAAAACCAAGGAGGCTAGCTTGCCTCTATTTTCACACCAAAATACCAATACCAATTTCACACCAATTATTTGAGGGTCAAAAGAAATTAAGATATGGTGGTGTTCCTAATTTGGGCATGCACATAGGCCCTTTGATTCTCTTTTCTAGATTCTTATCTGCCCTTTTGGTCTTCTTAGAAGGACGTGGTCACTGTAACATTAAATATAATTCTTATTACTCATACCAACTAGATGTTACTCAACCTGGGAAAGCAGCCCAGGAGCTTTCTCTAAGGATGGATTAAAATACAGAAGAGGATTGACTTGGAGAAAGGTCTAAACAAAAATAATTTTTTTTAAATAAAAAGATTTTTAAATGAGTTCTGTTCCATGCTAAGAAGGTTTTTTTTTAATGAGTTCTCTTAGATGCTGATAGCTTTTATAAATACTCTTAATATAAAAGCATATACTTAGAACTTCTTTTTCCAAAGATTTTTGATAACAGCAATCCAGGAAAGGAAGTAGATTAGGTATTCTCTTCCTCACTTAATAGGGGGATGCTGAAGTAGTGAGAAGTTATGTGATTAGTTTGTGGCTAGGCTCTCTGGCCTCCTACCTCCCAATCCTGTGCCCTGCCATGACTTTCATATAATAGGACTCTGAAGGTTCTGCTGGGAAGAGTGGAGGGAGCGCGAATGGGGGTTTTCCCTTGTCGTTTCATAGCTGTTGGGCACAAATCCATCCTGCCCTGGGGTAGGCACCATGATTCATTAAATAGTGTAACACTTTGCATATACCTTATCTTTTGTACTGTACAGCTGTTTGTCATAATCATGGGTTAAAATAACATTATTCACTTGAGAAAAAGGAGGCTGAAACAAAGAAAAGCAGCTTGTTTTGTATCTTACAGTTAGGTGCTCAATTCTGAATAAACTTAAGTCTTCAAATTCCTAGCCCAGTATCCTTTCCACAGCAGTATTGGGTACTAAGTGCAAAAGCACTGAAAATACACACCTTGTGAATGGACAATCAGTATGGAGGTTCAGTTACTCCAAATGAAATGATTTATAAACATGTATAATGTGCCTCTTTGCATGACCTTCAGCAAGTTTCCTTCCTGAAACATTGAATGCTATCATTCATTTTTTTTCTCATTTGGATGAGAATTGCATTTTGTGCATTCAGATTTAATTGATATAGAATGTTGTATTAGAGAGTGACATTTTTCTCATATGGATGAGGAGGGGATTGGATTACAGTGATCTCTAAGGTTTTCTCCTGCTCTAGAATGAAATGGTACTTGTGTTGCATATTATTTTTAGTTTGAAAAGAAATAAGGGTTTTTAAAAGAAAAACTTTCATGTGAGAGATAGGAACCTATCTAGGAATTGTTTTAAAGAGAAAGAAGACACAATGATTTTGGCATTTTATCGGATTCCATTTTCCATTAAACAAAGTTTTATGGGCAAACACAGGCCCTACCCTATTGGAGCTTATAATTGAGTAGACAAGGTAGTCTTTAATGTGATAATCACCCAAACTGTATAGGGAGCAATGAATGGCCTAATGGAGACCCGAGGATAGCTGAGATACAAAGGATAAGGAGTCAAATAGGCTTAAGAAGTAGAACAGTGGAAAGGTGGGGGACAGCATTCCAGCTGCAATAATGACATATCCAAAGGCCCTGTGGCAGGTGATGTATAATATGTTTGAGGAACTATAAGAAGACCATCCCTGAAGCAAAATGAGGTCAGAGGTGAAAATGGTCCTAAAGAGGTAAAGGGAAAGATTGTGCTTGCATTAAAGATCGGTCATATAAAAGATTTTGGTCTTTAGTCTAAAAGCAATCAGAAACCATTGAAGTGTATCTTCAACAGGATTAGGACATTATCAGGTCTGAGTTTGAAAAAGATAAATTTAATTGCTGTGTCTGGACTTCAATGCCTGAGTTTACAAGGAGAGCAAAAGTGGGTGGCTAGTAAAGTCTATTGAAGAAACCATTGTAACTGGGTGAAGGGTGTTGGTATTTTGGACTAAGGTAGTGGCACCATTGGAGATGGAAAGACCTAGACATATAGGAGTATGATTTAGGACATAAAATTCACAATTCATACGACTGTCTGGACTGGAGTTGGGGGGATGAGGAAGATGGAGGCATAAATGATGCTGCCTTGTTTTCTGGTGGGATGATGGAAGTACTAGTGGCACAGGACCAGGTTTGTTGGAAGAACCTGAGTTCAGTTCTAGGTTTGTTGATTCTGAGGTGTTTTTGAGATGTCCACGTGGACACTAAGGTCTGGAGTTGAGAATATAGGCTTGATTTAGCGACATAAATTTGGGAATCTTTGGGGCATGGATGGCAATTGAAGCCACAGGGATGAAACAATCTCCCTGAGAGACTATGCAATGAGAAAAGAGGTATTTGGGTAATTGAATCACAAGAAATTCCAGCCTTTAAAGTCCAGGGAGATGAGGAGGAACCAACACAAAGGTAACTGAGAAAGAGGTAGGAACAGTGGGACAGGAGGGAAACCAGGGGAATATAATGCCCCTCTGGAGGAGGGAAATGGTCAGCAGCATCTATTGCTATTAACATCAAACAAAGCGGGGATCTATAAATTCCCATCATATACGGATGCAAGTATTCTCCAAAACTACAACACCAGCGGGAGCTCTTTCAGAGGTATGGTGAGGACAGACGCGAGGGCAGTTGGAGAATGCTAGAGAAGGAGGTGTGAGAAATAAGCTCTGTGGGGACGGGGGTGTTGTGAAGGAGTGGCTTACGTCAGTTCAGACTGCTGTAACAAATGCCATAGACTGGGTGGCTAAAACAATAAAGTCTTATTTCTCAGCTGGGAAGCAGAGAGGGTCCAAGATCAAAGCATCATGCAGATCTGGTGTCTAGTGAGGGCCCTCTCCTTGGTTTGCAGTCTTCTCCTTGTACCCTCATCAGGAGAGAAGGGAGAAACAAGCTCTCTGTCTCTTCTTGCAAGGGCAGTGATCCCATCATGGGGACTATGAAAGTCACCTCCCAAAGGTCCCAGCTCCCAATACCATCACACTGGTCAAATCTGATTATATAAATTTTGAGGGGACTCAAACATTTAATCAATAGCAGTCGTCTTGTTAGCCCAGTGATTCAGGAAGTTGAGTGACTCTTTTAGGAAAGAAATACTAACTTAAAAAAAAAAAAAAGATGTGATGGGGCTTGGCTAATAAATTGCCCTTTTCAAGGTGGCAGTCTGCTAATGTGGGTTTTGGATTACATTTCCAGATTCTTCTTTTCTTTTCTTTTCTTTTCTTTTCTTTTCTTTTCTTTTCTTTTCTTTTTTTTCTTTTCTTTTTTTTTCTTCTTTCTTTTCCTTCTCTTCTCTTCCTTTCTTTTCTCTTTTCTCTTCTCTTCTCTTCTCTTCTCTTCTCTTCTTCTCTTCCTTTTCTTTTCTTTTCTTTTCTTTTCTTTTCTTTTCTTTTCTTTTCTTTTCAGTAATCACTACACCCAGCGTGAGGCTTGCACTTACAACCCGGAGATCAAGAATTGCAACTCTACCAACTGAGCCAGCCAGGCACCCCACCAGCTTTTTTTCCCCCCTTAATTACCAGGAGCAAACACATCTCTTTCACTCCTGAAGCAGATCCTTCTGTTAAGCATTACATTTGTAATAGCACATGACAGTCACACTTGTCTGTCTGACAACTTTGCTGTGATACTTCGCAGAAACCTATGATGTAGGATTTCAAATTAGCTATTTTCCATCCGTGTAGGTTTATTTTTCTTCCCTTCCTTCCCTTCCTCCCAGGCTGATGAGCCCTGAAAACACACTTCTGCAAGCGAGGGAAGAGGAAGGGGTCAAGTATGAACGCACCTTCATGGCATCTGAATTCCTGGATTGGCTGGTTCAGGAAGGTGAGGCCACGACAAGGAAAGAGGCCGAGCAGCTTTGCCACCGGCTTATGGAACACGGCATCATACAGCATGGTGAGTGTGTGGCTCAGTTTTGGTTGAGGTAACAAACAACCCTAAAATCCCATGGCTTATCACAACAAGCATTTATTTCTCACTCATGAGTCTGCAAGTCAGTTGTCCCTCTGCATGGACTTGGGCTCAGCTTGGCTTGTCTCCAAGCTGGGCTCAGGGTCAGCTGGGTTGGCCATCCATTCTCACTCTGGGACCCAGGCTAAAGGAACATCTACTCTCTGGGATATATTGTTTTTATAAATGAGAGCAGAAGCTAAAGAGGGCAGACAGATTCTTGTAGTGTCTCCAAATGTGATCTAACATCCTCAACGCCCATATCCAATTGGCTACAGCAAGTCATCTGGGCCAGTCCAGATGGGAAGTAGATGCTTCATCCAAAGTTGGTTGCAGGGGGAGAATGAGAATTTGCTGAACCATGGTGCACACTGCCGTAATGAACAACTAATCCAAAAGGCCTCATAGGAGTTTCATTTTCCTTTTAGGCCTGAATCATAATGATGATGGCCTATCCTACTGGTTAGGAACTATGTGAGGTATCTATTGCTGCATCAGAAATGACCCCAGGCATTAAAGATATAAAATGATAATAAATGTTTATTACCTCACACAGTTTTTGTGGGTCAGGAAGTTGAGAGAGGCTTAGTGAGGTGTTTCTAGATTTGGGTCTCTTGTGAGATTGCAGTAAAGATGTCAGTCGAGGGCTACGGTTGTCTGAAGATGTGAAAGGCTACAGGATTGGCTTCCATGGTGGCTCACTTATATGCCTAACAAGTTGGTGCTGGATGTTGGCAGAAAGCTTCAGTCCATTGCTGTATGGACTTTCCATAGGGCTGCTTGAGAATTCTGATGACATGACAACCTGGGCTCTTGTAGAGGGAATAATCTAAGTGAGTGCAAGACAGAAACCACAGTGTCTTCTGAGTGAGTCTTGGCAGTCACACACTCATTTTCTCAATACTCTACTGACTACCAGGTAGGCCATATTCAATGTGAGAGAGGACTATAAAGGGGGTGTGAATGTCAGGAGGCAAGGATCACTGGAGCCATCTAAGAGGCTAGCTATCACAAGAACATAGGCTCTGGAATCCCAACTCCACCAGTTATGGCTACTTGCCTTCTCTCATCTATAAAATGGCAATATCTACACGGGTGGTTGTAGGAGTAAATGTGATAGATATAAAGCATTCAGTTCAGTGCCCTGCTCATAATGAGTACTCAATCAATTTATTAACATAGCTACAAGGTGTAAGCTTTGAACAGTGAGGACAGGGCTGGAGCCAAACAGGCATATCAGCATAAAAGTCAATAGGAAATGTAATACTTGAGTCGTTCTTGCTGTGAATTTCCCTACCCCTATTCCCACCCAGGCCTAGGATTTCTGTTCTGAGGTTAGGAAGATAATAATGGGATTATAGAGATGAAAGACACTTTCAAAATTATTTGGATAAGTGATTTACAGCTGCAGATTGCAACCCTTTAGTGGGCTGTGAAATAAATTTAGAGAGCCATTCCCAGCATTATTTCTATACTAAATATGGTCCAGGGATGGTACAGTGTCACCATGGGAGCATGATAGAAATGCAGACTCTCTGATCCTACCAAGTCCTGCTGAATCTAATCTACATGTTAGCATGACCTCCAAGTGTTTTGAATGCACTTTAAAGTTTGACATGCACTGGACTAGATTTAACTAGAATAGTTTCCTGTTTCTGTTGGAGCATATTTTACATGGTATGGTTAAGTACTGTTTTGTAAAACTTTGATTTCAGTGAGATAATTAGATAAACATATGAAAATATTCATGTGTGTATCAATTTGCCACATACAAATTGTTACTGTGTGTTGGGGTCAAGTATCTTGAAACCTACTGACCTACAGGCATTGGTCAGAGAGGCACTCACGCCACACAGTGTATTCCAGGGTGGCTTCCCCTATGTCACACTGTCACGATCGAACTCACAACTGTTTATTGATGGCCTTATATATCTGCTGCAGGGCTAAGCTCACTGAGGGTGGGAAGCTGAATAGGAAGTAGAGTGCCAGTGTGGTCTCTGGCCTTAGACAGCTTTGAGTCTTGTTGAGACTATAAGATGGATATAGAAGCATTTAGCAAATGATAGATGAAGGATTGTATATTTTGTTTATTCATTTTAAACTCTGTGGCAGGCACCATTCTAATGATTTCACAAATATTAACTTATTTAAACCTCTTAAATACTTTGAGGCAGATATTCTTTGTGTTATTATTGTGAAATTTATTTTATTGTGTTAAGAACACCTAACATGAGATCAGTCTTCTTAACAAACTTTTAAGTGTACGATATGGTATTGTTGACCATAGGGTAGGTGTTCTTATTATCATCATTTTATAGAAAAGGAAACCAGGGCACCAGTAGGCTAAAGAGTTCATCTGAGGCCACTTGGGTAATCACTTCCAAATGGATATTTGCTAATAAGTGTGAACTCAGAGTTGGTTGGAGTGTGGGGCTTTCCACAGTGAAAAACAGTGCATGTGGGTTACAATTAGTCCTGCCATCTTTGCTAGGGATGGAAAACTTGGTGATACCAAGTTCCAGAGGAAATCAACCTCTTATACTACAGTTTACTGACTGATACTGTAACATCTTCAGAGAGAAGAGAAAGGGTGACACGGAATGATTTCCAAATGATTTCCCAAAAGGGAGTAATTATACTTCAACCACATTGTAATTTTGTAATGCTATCAACATAAAATGCCATAAAGTTGCAATGTAAAGGATAAAATAAGGCATTACTAAAAGCAAATCTTAACCCCAGAAGTTTGCTTCCCATAGTTTCAGGAGGATTAAATATTCTCCACCTATAGATGTCAGAGTTTCCAAGAGAGTCTCAGTTTCCCAGTATAGCAATTCATTGCTAGATTACAAGTTCTATGTTTGAGATACAAAAATATGGTCACCATGTATGTGTATGTTAGAGCTAATGATGAATACCAGTTAGTATCTTAAGCAAAGCTCTGAATTCTCTAGCTAATAATTAACTTCACAGGTTAAACATTAAAGGAAGTCAGATGTTAGGCTTTGAGCAGAAGTGGTTCCCTAGATTGAAACCAGTAGACATAAAAAATCAGGCCCACTGTGAAATCCTAACTGGCTTCATTTATGAATGGTGAATGATGCTCTGTAATCAAGACATAACTTGTTAGATGAGTCATTAACTTACAAGCCAATATAGGTATGTGTGTGTGTGTATATACACACATGCATGCATATATGTACATATTGATACAAATGTATGTATGTTGGCCACATATGCACATATTTATCCAGCCTTTTCATTTATTAAGGTTTACTATATATCAGGCACTGAGCTAAATACTATATAGATTTTAATTTTTTACATTTATACATTTAATATTTAATATGTATGTGCTTCACATATATGACATATATATAAAATCTTATTACATTTTCACAGCAATTCTGTGACATTGGTATTATTATTATTATTATTACAGTTTTACAGTGAAGAGTTCAGAAGTGCAAAGCCTTTAAGATATTTTCCCAAGGTTGTATAGCTAACCAGTAGCTACTAGGTGCTGTGGCCGAGACAGACATTTTTCTTGACCAGGTTGTATATAACTCGGTGTGGCTACCTGACACAGTGAAATAAATGCTGTCTTGGGAGGGAGACAGACAGGAACTTGGTCTCAGCTCCTCCATATACCAAATGGCCATGTGGACATCTCAATTCTTCCATTTCTTAGATTTTTAGATTTATGAAATTAGAGTCACATTATATACCTTTGAGAGCTATTTACTCACTTTGCGGGGGAGATCATATAACTTCCCCCACGTACCAGAAGGACTCAACATATAGTTGGATTCATGGCTAAGATTTATTATGGTGAAAGGACACACAGAAGGGGAAAAAGATGTATCAGGTGTTGTCTGAAGAAATCCAGGCACACGTTTCCTCTGTCCTCCCTCCCAGAGTCACGTAGATCTGGCTCCTTCTTCCAGCAGGAACATGCAATAACAAATGTGCAATGTCTCTTCCCAGGGAGGAGCCCACTTGAGACTCAAATACAAGGTTTTTTTGGGTTGCTGCTCATGGAGGGGCACTCTGCCTGCTTGGCCAAGCACAACTACCAGCATTCCAGACTCTCAGAAGGAAAGCACATGTTCTCCATAAATCATAGCATTTGTACAAACAATCTAGGCAGACTGGTATAGCAGAACGCAGTGCACCAGGTGGGTAAAGTTGCCTTATCAGTTGGTAACTTCGGGAAGTTTCCAAAAGCCAAGTTCCCAGATGCAAGTCACGGGCCAGGCCCACAAGTGAGCCCTCTGTATCAGGGCTGCTATGGTAACTCTTGCACAGAGCTGCTATGAAAATTCAATAATAGCAGTTGGCAAAGGCTTTCTGAACAGTCTACTTCTTATGGCCCCCAGATGCCAGCTATTGTACACAATCTGATGAACTGTAAATAAAAGCTAAAATTTATAGAGCCCCTACCATGTGCCAGCCACTGTTCTAATCACTCTACTCGTTGACTCATTTATTCCTCTCCATAACTCTGTGAGTTGGGGAGCATAATTATTCTCATTTTAAAGATGAGGTTAAGTCACTTGCTGAAGACAAGAGCTGATAAATGGTAGATTCCAGATTCAAATCCAGGCAATCTGGCTCTTTCCCACTAAAGATGACTGGACCCTAATTATAAGCTCCATAAGATTAGGAAAAAAATTCCTCAACTCATTGCATCAGTCCTACTGCCTGGCAGATGTTGTAACCATAAAAATGGTTAGCTCATAACATATACTATTCCCTTTCCCCAAACAATGATCAAGCACCTTGAGACTTTTGTGTAACCTTTACAAATGCAATGAAAACGTTTCTTTACTCAAATAAAGTATCTCCCTCCACCACTTTAGCTGCTATCCAGCTATCTTTTCCTTACATGGAGGGAGGTAGAAATCAGATAATCACGTGGGTAAATTGCTCACAGCTGCAGCAGCTGACCTTGGATAATCAGGCTACTGCTGCTCTGTCCAGGCATATAATTTCCTCTTTTAAAGATTTAGTCAGAGCACTTCAACAATTTCAACACTTCATCAAGCCCTCTTTCTTCTTCTTTTGTTTTAAGCATATATTTATATATAACATTTTGCAATTCCCAAAGCAGTTTTATATATATTATCTTCTTAATCCTCCCAGCTGCTTGGGGGTAGTTGTGTTTATCCCCTTCTCCAGGGGAATACAGTAGCTGAGACATTCACTCTGACAGCCATGGAGAGAGAACTTGCAATCTGCCACACAGGAAGCTAGATGCCCTATCCAGACAGAAATTAACCCCATCTTTTCAGTAATTAAGAACACTGACAGGGTTCAGCCGAAGCATGGAATAGCCTGGCCAAAGGAAGAATGAGAGAGAGAAAGAGAGAGAGAGAGAGATGGTAGGAAGAAAGAAAGGAAGAAAAACAGCCCTAATGATTGAGGCTGAAGGCAAGATTGTGACTTGCCCAAGACTGAGTGATGCTGCAGAAAAGAAAAGTATTCTGACAGTTGCTAAAACAGTAAGGAAGATTTGCCCCAAGACTACTCCAATACGAGCATTGCCATAGGTGAGGGAGAGGGAGCTTAATTCTGAATACAATGACAAATAGGTATTTGTAGCCATGGAACAGGGTGAGGGGGTCAAGGGATGGAAACTTATTAATAGAAGGCGTCAAGCATAGGGGAGGTTCTTGCTAAACCAATTTAAGAGAATTTTTTTGAAAGGTAGGCCAAGGACTTATACATCAAAGATGGAGAATGAGAAATTTGGTCAAATATCAAGAGTGATTGTATATCAAGGTGGGGGGCGGCTCTCACTAAACTGACTTAGCTTTGGCTAAGGATTCTTTGCTAAGCCTGCCAAAGACAGGATGGGGGCCAAGGTCAAGGCTTACTCAAAAAGAGGGTTCAGAGGGAACCTCCCTATAAAGTCAGAACAAGGAGAGAGTCTTTGTCAATGGCAACCTACCCTCCCTTCTTGTCCATCAAGACTCTCCTATACACATTCTCTTACTTTTTGCTTTTGGCAACTTCTTGCCATCAACAAAGGGAGATTTTTTTCTATTACAGATGGTACCCAGTCAGTATCTTCATCTTTCTTTACCCTTGACTAGAATGTGAGTGCTTTGAGGACAGAGAATTTGTTTTCTCTCTGTATCCCCAATGGCTTAGCATTTGTATATTAACTATTCAGTAAAAAATGTCTTCAATGAATGGATGACAGTAATGACCACATTTTGAGGCCTTGCCATTTGTTGGGCACAGGGCTGAGTATTTATACCAGCTAGAGTTCTTGGAATATAAGCAGCTCCAGTCATCTTTTGCTTTAAACATATGGCAGAGCTAGCCGACAGTTAAAGGAAACATTGAAAAACCAGATGCCTTGAAGAAGAACTAAAGGAGCTCTTGGGGATCCAGGTGCCAGGAACTTGTGACTAACAGGCCAGGCCTTCCAGCCACCTATAGCCAGGGCAGCGGCTCAATGCTAAGCTCTAGAGAGCGTCTGATTGGCTGAATCTAGGACACACGCCGCGTCTGGGCCCAAGATGGGAAGAACCCTTTGATTGACAGATTCACCAGGTAGGGGAGGGCCATTGTTCACAAAAACAAAACAAAACCAAAAAAAAAAGTTGAAATTTCTGTTACTACAGGGAAATGAGTGCTAAGGCAGGCAAAAGTGATGGACAGGCTGTTATTTTTTTTTTAAGATTTTATTTATTTATTCATGAAAGATACACAGAGAGAGGCAGAGACAAGCAGAGGGAGAAGCAGGCTCCCTGCCGGGAGCCCAGTATGCAACTGGATCCCAGGACGCCCAGATCATACCCTGTGCCAAAGGCAGACACTCAACCCACCCAGGTGCCTTCTCAGTCTACTTCCCATGATTATTTCGATCACATGTTTATCAACAGCCATAATCTCATAAAATTGTGTTACTTTCTCAATATAGAATTTTGGGGAATTATCCCATTGTGCCTTCTGAAATGCTTTGACTCTCTCTTACTTTTTTATCAGAGCTGGATCCAAAGCAAGAAGAAAAATGTACACAGTCAGAATGTTGTTGCAATGTAAACACAGGGAGCAAGGTTGCTTGGCAAAGTCAAGGGCCAGTACATTGGCACACATTAAAGTGTTGATATTGGTTAAAGGAAAACAGGTCTGTAGCTACACCAAGCCTTAACTATTAGCAGGTATGAAGGGAATGAAAGATACCTTATCTCGTGTAATCTTCTAAAAGAGTGCAATGCATAAGGAACAGAGGGCTTTTGTGAACAGTGTCGTAACTGTAAATATTTCCAACTTTCGTTGACGTTAGTTTAACTTGTCAGGTCTACAGACACTGATCTAGATACAGACGCTGTTTGGCTTTGAAGCCTGCTCTCCTACCAACTCCTGCCTCACTCCTGATAGCTCATTGCTCAGTATCCCAGCTGTACAGAGCCCTCAGTTTACCCAAATGCAGCATTTTTATAACAGCATAAGGAAGTCTTAGAGCACAAGAACACAGTCACTGTGTAGTTGAAGTATATGGAAACTATGCAATCTTGTATTAAGTACTGCTCAGCTAGGTGTTAACTGGTCATTTAAGGACTTATCTGAGTTTCAGTGGTCATTTTTAGTAGGACACGTAGGCTAGGATCTCAGGTTTATTAGAAACACATATCAGGGTGGAATGGACAGTTTAGATTACTGATCATGATATGCCCTTCCCCACTCCCACTGGTCAGGAGCACTGTGGTTTTAAGTCCTGGCTACTGATGGACTTGAGCTTGCCCACAGCCCTCGAGGCAGAGTGGAGGGGAGGGGGACAAAAAGTTCAGAGGTTCTTCTTTAAGGAATGAAATGTCTCCATTCTCTTTTCCATTGCAGGCCATTTTGTGAACCATTTTTCTAGCTCTGACTCTGTGTCCATCTTTTTTTTTTTTTAAGGTTTTGTTTATTTGAGGGAGTGCACATGCACAAGAGAGAGCATGAATGGGGGGGAGGGGGAGAGGCAGAGGCAGACTCCCCACTGAGCAGGGAGCCTGACCTGGGACTCAATCCCATGACCCTGGGATCATGACCTGAGCGAAGGCGGATGCTTAACCAACTGAGCCACCCAGGTGCCTCTCTGTGTCAATATTGAGTTAGCTCTTGTGTTAGTCCCTTGCAGCTGGGAGACTGGAACGTTCAGGCAAGGGTTCATGTCTGGGACCCAGGTTCTCCTACGGCAGTTAGAAGGATTATACTCAGAGCATTTCATCCTTGATGCTGTCGTGCAGACTCTAGTGGTTATTCCTCTAGAAAGTCCCCAACTAGCCACTCCTGGCTGGAGGTCCTTAGCTGCTCATGGTAACTCAGTTTCTCTTCTCTGGCACTCCCTTGCAGACAGTGTGTCTGGATTGTCTTTTTGTGTTTGGGCCTCCAGCTCCTCCTCCCAGTTCCCTCTTTTCCTCTTCTGCCAGGAATGGCTAAACAGGCTACAGCATATTAGTACTGGGGAGGGATTGCTAGGCTTAAAACAGACCATCTGTCAAACCTGATTGGTGTGACTATGCAATGAAATTAAGTTAAAATTTAAGAAGGAGTTTTACACACACACACACATATCCAGATTACAATTGAAAAAATATGGTTTATATTCATAACCAAATTTAATCTAATTTAGAGAGTAATGTTTTTGTAAAATTATTTGTGTAAGTTATTTTAAAACTGGCAGTATTTTAAAGGCTCTAACATTTTAATTCTTTTTTTTAAAGATTTTATTTATTTATTTGACAGAGAACATAAGCAGGGGGAGCAGCAGGCAGAGGGAGAAGGAGAAGTAAACTCCCCATGAGCAGGAAGCCCAAAAAGGGACTGGATCCCAGGACCCTGGGTTATGACCTGAGCTGAAGGCAGATGCTTAACCAACTGAGTCACATAGGCACCCCTCTCTAGCTTTTTTCTAAAAAGTTCCCTTTCACTTTCTTCTCTTAGTGTTGACATTGGACCCAATGAAGAGCCCACGCCCCTTCTTCCCTCCTTCTCTCCAAGGAAGGCCTGCATATTGAGGTCTATATTCTTTCCATTTTATTGTAGCCACCCCTTCAGCTCCTGCACAGGTTTCCATCCGAAGTTACCAAGGCCACCATGCCCAGGGAGAAGGGGTAGGTGTTAGTTTTGCCCACAGGCTCGATCCTCTCTCTCTAAAGTCCTCTTTGACTGTGGCTTACAGCATAATCTCAGGAAGGGATTCCTATTGAGAACATAACGTGTATCCTCATCAAATGAAGGAAAGAGGATGGGGGACATAGTGTGAGGTGAGGGGAAGAACCCTTGCTCACTGGGCTGTCAGAAGCTTGGGATAAGAGCTATTTTCTATGACAGATAAGCTCTCAAAGTGCTGCACTTAAAGGGATGAACTTGTTTGGTGGTTAGCTGTGCTCTTCCTATGGGATACCAGAATCTACTCTAGACTGATCCCATTTCCAATAGAAACATGATGTAAGCCACAAATGCAATCCATAGATGTACTTTTAAATTTTCTAGGAGCCACAGTAAAAACAGTAGAAGCAGGTGAAATAAATCTCAATAATATATTTTAGCTATCTCCAAAATGTCGTTTCAAAATATAGTCAACATGACAAATACCAATCGGCTATTTTTATGTTTTTCTTTTTCTTACTCAATCTTTTGAAATCCAGTGCAGGGGCACCTGGATGGCTCAGTCAGTTAGGCATCTGACTTTTGATCTCAGCTCAGGTCTTGGTCTCAGGGTCATGAGTTCAAGCCCCGTGTTAGGCTTCATGCCCAGCATGGAGTCTACTTTAAAAAAAAATAACAAAAATAAATGAAATAAAGTCCAGTGCATATTTTACATTTACAGCTTGTCTCAATTCAGACTCTGCCACATTTTAAGTGCTTGGCAGCCACAGGTGCCCATTCTAGAAAGCCTAGCTCTGGACCTTTTTTGAATCCAGCATATGATACGGTGGTATCCTGGTGAGTGTATATCATTTTTCAGTCCCTCATCTCAAATCTTTGTCTGTGGATAAATTCCTCAATGTTTGTGTCGAAGAAGCGCCTTGTTATCTCTATTTGCAGTGCCGGTTTCAACACCCCCATAAAGCTGGTTGCCAGCCACACAAGTTTCTGGAATGGCAACAATAATTTTCTCTTCCCCAGCACAATGATTTCACAATCATATTTTCTGTCTCCTCTGTTTTTTTTTAATATTCTCCTTGATTTTTAAATATTTCCACAAGTCAGAAATTGCTGACTACCATCACTTAGGCTGGTTTTGATCTTGGCATTTCCCTTTCTCAGAAGGGACTAATCCAATATATAACCCAAAGTTCAGGAGTACCTCCTTAAACTTCTACTCTTTATTGTGGGACCCTTTGGATTTTTGCTGGCAGCAGGACAATATTATTACTGGTGCATTGGCGTTATTGTGACCAGTCTTTCAGAGATCTGTGGGCCCCCATATATTTATTAATCTCACTTGCATCCAGTAAGAGATGAGGTTATTGTAATTTCTTTTCCACAGATGTAAAAATTGAGGCCCAAGGACTGTCCATAACCAGTTCCCACACAGGAATCAGAGCCAAGTTGCTGGAAGGCATCTCTTCTGCCTGCGTGACTTTACGTCTAATCCCTCTTGGCTTCAAGTCAAGCCGTTTGTTACAAGGTGTGGGCTGCAAATAAACAGAAAACATTTGTTTTCTTAAGCTTTTGATTTCATGTCTCCATACTCGCATTTGGAACAGTATCAGGATTGTGTTTTGCTACAAACAGCCGAAAATGTAGTAATGATGGCTTGAACAGAGAGGTCCCTCTGCCTCAGGCAGTGAACTGTTCCAGGTGGGGAATCCCAGGCTAGTAAGAGGTATATAAGGCCCCATCCATTTGTTCTCTGCCATTCCTAGAGTTCGCCAGGCCTCAGATCTACACTGTGGGCAGGAAGAAGATGGAATGGCAGAGAGGTGTCACCTAGCAAGACTTTGCTTTTTATTTTCATTTTTTAAAGATTTTTTATCTATTTACTCATGAGAGGCAGAGACATAGGCAGAGGGAGAGGGAGGCTCCATGCAGGGAACCCAATGCGGGACCCAATCCCAGGACCCCAGGATCACAGCCTGAGCCAAAGGCAGATGCTCAACCACTGAGCCACCCAGGTGCCCTAAGACTTTGCTTTTATTTAGGAAAGGTTGCCTCTTCCAGAGAGTTACACCTACATCACATGGGTCAGAACTGTGTCCCATGGTCACCCCTTGGTGGAAGGCGATCAGTGGATCTAATGCTTTTATCCAGGCACACTGCTGCCCTGGGCAAATAAGGAGGAAGAGAGAGAGAGAGTATGGGTTTTGGGCAAGCAGCTAGCATTGTCATCCACAAGGACCGATGTCTTTTTCATTAAGTCGATACAGGACCTTCCCTGTGAAACATGGGCTTCAAGGAATAGTTTTCTCCTTGTATCTCTAAATGAGGTTTGAAATAGCTGGGGGTGCCAGTGTTAACGTCTTCGTTTTGACCACTGCACCATGTTTATCTTAACACTAGGAGGTGCTGGGATAAATGGGAACTGTCTATACCATCTCTGGTGCTTTTCTATAAATCTTAAATGATTTCAAAATACAAAGTTTATTTTTTTAAAAAAGTAGGCAAGCTTTTTCCTCTATCAGTCTTCTTTTTTGTTTGAGAAAAGGTGAGTACAGATATAAATGATATAGAAAATATATGAACACAGTTTCTTCAAAAACCACCAAATCTCACTACTGATTTCTTTCTTTTTTGAACATCTGCTTCTTCCTACTTCAAAGGTACCATGCTCTTCAGTCCCATAAGAACACCTGATAGATTACTGCACAGGTTGCCACAGGTTCTGTGGTTCTGATAGATTACCACAGGTTCTGTGGTAACCTTGATGGAAATAGTTAGAAAATGCCATCAGGGATTAAGGCTTTGATGGGTTCTCACACCCCATGTTTCTTGGGTAGGATTTTATTCCGGTACCTGTAGCAGTACACTGGATGTTTTTCTCTGTGTTGTTGGCCTTGCTGAATTGATCTAGTTTAGGCTGGATGCCTCCTTTTCTTCCAGACCACCTAGAGTTGCTTCCACCTGCTTCCCTACATCGATGAAGTCTGCAGAGGCTTACCTTGGCAAGGTGTCTTTTGGGCGCCAACAACCTGTGCCCTCAAGGAAACCCATGTGTGGCTAACAGTAATGGAGCGACCCTGGACCATTACCATGTTGTTCTCTTATTTCTTCAACTCATTTTCCAGATGAATACAATTGAAGCTCGGGGCAGTTGAGTAACTTAGTAGAGACTAGGCATCCAGCACTGGACAAAACATAAGTCTCAGAGATGAATAATCTTTGGAGAGTCTGGCAGTGTTGTCTCAGGCTGAGTGAAATGGATAGTGGAAAAAATGATCTGTATTATTTGGACAAATACAATGCAGTTCATCATTTTAAAAAAATTAAGAGTGAAGCTGGTGTTCAGCCCAGGGTCATCTGAGACCAGAGCAGTGTTTCCTGTGCCATCATTCTGTCCTTTCAATGAGCAATTCCAAGGTAATAAGCGTCCTGGCCTGGTGAAGAGTTTTGTGGAAAATGTGCCCATCCAAACTGCCTTCTGTAAACTAGAGATAGGAATAAATGAGGATGAGCAGATTCTAGGTTTTTTTGTTTTTTTGTTTTGTTTTGTTTTTGTTTTTGTTTTTGTTTTTGTTTTTTTTGGTGCTTATGAGCTTATTTACCTCCTTGTTGGCATTATTGTATCTGGATGGGAGACAGTCTGGGGAGGAGATTAAAGGATGGGATTCCAGAGTTATTCAGTGTTTCTGACTTGGACCTTCCCGTTAATGGGACCTTGGGCAAGTTTACTTTGTGTAATACTGTTTTCCCATCTGTAAAATGGGAATAATTATAAGAGTTCTCTCTCTCATGATTAAAACACTAAGTTTTAATCTTTAAAACTTTACTTAAAGTTTAAAGATTAAAACACTTTAAAACTTAGTGTTTTAATCATGCATGTGCTCAGCATAGGGCCTGGCACAGAGAATCACTCAATAAATGTTAGCCGATTATTACTTTCATTATCATTATCATCAACATCCTCAGCATCAGATGCCTTGGTGGGTAGAGCTCAATATAAATTTGATGGTCTCACCCACGCTGGCCTTACACAGTATCTTATCCAGACTCTGTGCCGAATGTAAACATGTTAAGTAAATCAACACTGAGGTGCTTTAATTAGGCCTTTGGATTTACGCCAACAATTCCAAAAGACCTAGAACAGTTACAAGAATTTTTTCACTGAATTTTGTAGGTGAAGTATTCCATTTCTTGGACAAAATAAATTTGTTTTTAGATCTCTGCGCTTTATAGTATGATTTAGTCTCTGAAAAGCAAAGCCTTTGTGGGACGCCTGGGTTTATCATCGGTTGAGCATCTGCCTTCAGCCCAGGGCGTGATCCCAGGGTCCTGGGATCAAGTTCCACATTGGGCTCCCCACATGGAGCCCGTATCTCCCTCTGCCTGTGTCTCTGCCTCTCTCTGTGTGTCTCTCATGAATAAATAAATAAAATCTTAAAAAACAAAAAAAGCATGGCCTTTGTTCTGCATTTTATCACTAACAATGAAGGTTCTGATCTTTGGAATGCACCCAGCTATTATTTAATGATGCATGGAAAAGAAGAAAACATAATATGACCTACCATCTGTTTATTACCTTTACATTTCTGACAATAAGACGCAGTACCTGCAGAATCCTACACAGTCATGGTGTCCTGTTTTGCTTTTCTTCTTTTCTGCTATCTTTACTAGAGTTACTTTGATCCTTCTTCTTCATCTCTTTCCCATCCTCTCTCCTCCGTTCAATTAAGTTAGTGTAATTGGGTTCTAACTTTGTGAATGTGAAGTGTTCTGTTTTAGTCATATCAGTTAATAGGACTTTATACCCTAAAATCAATTTCCTGTTTTCATATCCTCTTAATGTTGTCGGTGCTCAGGAAGTAATTATTTTAGTTCTCTGACTCACTGTTGTTATTGCCTATTAGAAGAGTTTTCTATCCCAGGCACCTAGCTAGCCCTGTCCTTACGTGGCATAGGCACTTAAATACAATTGCTTAATGTTCTTGAATCAAGGACTTTTGCTGCTTTAGGAAACAAGGCCCCTTCAACTTCTGAATCCCTTTAGGATGGTTTGAGATAGTAATTATGGCCTTAAGTATAGCTCAATATACTTTTTTTTTTTTAAATAGCTTTAATCTTCTGTTGTAATTAGTTCTCAATTCATGTTTTGCACCAAACACATGATTAAAAAGCATGATATGAATATTTTTTAGTCTTGACAGATTTTAAAATCTGCAGCATACTAAGTGACATGAGTTTCTTGGACTCTGAATGACTGTGAATTAGCAGGAACAGGGAGACCAGGGTGCAGAGCCTTCCTAGGGCACATGACACAACTGAAAGCTTTGTTCTTGTTGGCAGAGAAGGTGCAGCATTTTCATATGCAGAATTTATTTGCCTTTTAGAAACACTAAGTCTGAAGACTAGGCCTGCCACCTGTTTATCCTTGAGATTTGTCAGTATTCTTAGGCAATGTCTGCAGGGGCTAAGTGGTCGTTTTACGAGGAGGTACAGGGATCAGCAGGAGATGAGAAAGCAAGCGAGAGGAAATGGAGTGGGGAGTAAGATAGAGTGACAGCCTTCACAGCCCAGAATGATCTTCACTCACCATGGTGCCCTGGGGGAAGCCGTGAACCACACCCACCTCTGCTGTTGTGGAGGTTGGTGATGAGGAGGATGCTAATCATGGCAGCTAGTGAGGGTCCCTTGTCTTAAAGATGACCTGGAAGACCTTTTGGCTTTGACACCAGGTTGCATTTGTAGTATGGTGTCCCCAACCTCATCCTTGATCTTTCTTCTTCCTTGCAGTAGCCATGATCCTTCCCCCGCCCCCCTCTGTTTAGGCCCTCTTTTCACTCTGCTAAGTTACTTATGTGATCCCAGATCCAAGACCACCCTTTAAAAAGGTTTGATGCTGGGCACCTGAGTGGCTCAGTGGTTGAGCATCTGCCTTCAGCTCAGGTTATGGTCCCAGGGTCCTGGGATCAAGTCCTGCATCAGACTCCCTGCGGGGAGCCTGCATCTCCCTCTGCCTATGTCTCTGCCCCTCTCTGTGTCTCTCATGAATAAATAAAATCTTTAAAAAATAATAAATTAATTAGTAAATAAATTAATTAATTTACAAAAAGGTTTGATGCAGGCACCCAAGTGGCTTAGTGGGTTAAGTGGTTGACTCTTGGTATCTGCTCAGGTCATGATCTCGGGGCCCTGGAATCAAGCCTCCTGCAGGCTTTGCATTCAACGGAGGAATCTGCTTAAGAATTCCTCTCCATCTCCACCACCCCACACACTCTCTCAAAATAAATAAATCTTTTAAAAAATTAATTAATTAATTAGAAAGGTTTGATGAAATGCCACCCAGGCATTCATTCTCATTCTTCCCCCCACCTCCCTCTCTGCCCTCCCTTATCACACAGCTGGATTCAGTTCACTTATTTCATGATGCTTCTGGTGTTATGTCTTTTGCTAGCAAACATTTCAAGGATGAATGAAAGTATGTGACCTTCCTTCCTCCAACTAGATAAGTAGCTTAAAATGTCTTTTATATTCAGCTGAATTTTTAGGTTTCAGGATGATGAATTTTTATATTCATCTTTATATTATGTCAGTGGAATAGAAGCCAATTCCCCCTCTTATAGATAATCACTTTTTAAGGTCTCTGTGTTCACTAAAGTCAGCCTAATAATGTATAAGAGAAAAATGTAGCCACATTATTTATAAAAAGAATATATAAGTATGTCACTTTTTTCTTTTGGTAGATACATGACATTTCTCTCATGCTTTCTGAAAAGTAAAGGCACACAGCAAATCAGCATCTCTTTTCTTTTCCGAGTATCAACAACATTGTGAGCTTAATGCTTCCAGAACCCCCACTTTCCTCAGCAATTACATCCTCTTGTATTTGTATGGCTTCAGCTTTTGGCTGTGTCTGCTTTTCCTCCTATTTTATGTCTGATTAAATACCGAGCCAAGTCAACCCTGTTGGGAATGCCACCCATATGAAAGGGAAGTCTTCATAAGCCCCAGAAATTATAAATTGAATGGATAAATAATTATCACTTTTCAATTACAGCACAATTGTGAGAGCACAACTAGAATACTAGATATTGAATGTCAGCTTTGAATATTCTCATTTATTCTTGTGTAGGGGCTCATATTCTCAAGGAGCAGAGAACAAAATTTATCAACTTGTTTATGTCACAACATTTACTTTATTTATTTTTTTATAAATGTATTTTTTTATTGGTATTCAATTTGCCAACATATAGAATAACACCCGGTGCTCATCCCATCAAGTGCCCCCCTCAGTGCCCGTCACCCAGTCACCCCCACCCCCCCCGCCCACCTCCCCTTTCACCACACCTACTTCGTTTCCCAGAGTTAGGAGTCTTTCATGTTCTGTCTCCCTTTCTGATATTTCCCACTTATTTTTTCTCCTTTCCCCTTTATTCCCTTTCACTATTTTTTTATATTCCCCAAATGAAAGACCATATAATGTTTGTCCTTCTCCGATTGACTTACTTCACTCAGCATAATACCCTTCAGTTACATCCACATCCACAACATTTACTTTAAATAAAAGTCCTGTATAGTGTTGGGATCTGAGAAGTGAAGAATTAGAACCACCTCAAGATCCAGAGCCACCAATCACCATACCCCGAATGACTTTTCTTTCCCTCTCTTTACTTTTCTCTCCACAGAGTTTAAGTTATTTCTTCTGTGTTTACCAAAGAGTAAGTCGTCTATGTAGCAAATGGTTTTTGTTTTTAATATAGAGAATGTCATGTTAAAGTGTAGGGAGAACCAACTCTTTTTCGCTCTTGGGCATATAAACTATATGTTATTTAGCCATCGTTTATTTCTTGAGACTCTATGTATGTAATTTACGGCTATAAAAATGGATTTCTTAATCCAATTACTTTCTAAAACATCCTGTGTCTTAATTCACCCCTCTTCCACGGACTCCTGAGATTTAAGTGTCTTCCACTAGGATACTTGCCAAAACTTGACCTGGATATCTGGTTAAGATTTCACATTTTTCAGGCATGAAAAGGTGACAGAACTGTGTGTGGGAGATGGGCAAGATGTTCTTTGAAAGAAGGGAAGAAAAGACAGAAGAAGTAGGTTCTGTGTAGGAACTTCTATGACTGAAGGCTAAAGTCAATGTTTAGGAGTCTAAGAACAAGAAGACTTCAACCATTAGATTTCAGATGACATTCCAAATCTCTCACATCAATTATCCCATTTCTCCTTCACAGCAAAGCTATGCAAAGTTAAAAGTTTAATAAGTTTCCCAGAGCACTCCACTAGTCAAGTTGGCAGAACTGGGATCAAAACTGAGGTCATTGGGCCACCTGAGTGGCTCAGCAGTTGAGCATCTGCCTTTGTTTCAGGTCGTGATCCCAGGGTTCTGGGATCAAATACCACATCGGGTTCCCATCAAGGAGCCTACTTCTCCCTCTGCCTATGTCTCTGCCTCTCTCTGTTTGTCTCTCATGCATAAATAAATAAAATCTAAAAAAAAAAAAACCAACCCTGAGGTCATCTAAATCTAGAACTTTCACTAAAACTGCGAGATATTATTTTCTAAAATTCATTTAATCTAAGAGAGTGTTCAGTGAATTCCCAACTTAATTGTTTTTGTTCTTATCTGAAGCCATGTCTCTTTTAGCAGACTTTGGTTTAGATGAGTTTGAAAGGATGAGTAGATGAGGTATCATATTCCAATCACCATGCTAAGATAGATAACTAGCATGGTGTGTGACACTTCATAGGTGCTCACATTGTTGGATGAATGAATGGATGCACGTGTGACTGATTGATACTATGTCTGTTTACCTGCACTCTTCAAGGTTTTGTGACTACAGTTATCTGTGTTATACCTAAAGCTACGCTCACAAAGCAAATCCATGATATTCAGTATTTGTGTCATTATACTTTTAATGAGAAAGAGAGAGAGAGAGAGAACCCTTTTAAAAGCAAAATAATTCATTGAAAACAATGCAGGTGACACATGCAATTGTCACTTTTCTGTTCTGAGAGGAGAATTGGATTCCATCTGTGCCAGCCACACAGCTGGAGGATGAACACATGGAGACATTCGTTTCACAGAATGTGGTGCTCCTCAAGGTGCTAAAATCCAAATAAGTCCTTGAAAATTGAAGTGGAGCACTAAATATAGTGTGTCATAAAATTGAAGTCCCATAAGCTAAATGGCAGTATATCATCAGAACATGATGCTAATTGTAAAAACAACAACAGTGGTTGTAAAATAATACAGGTATACTTTATTGAGTTCTTACAATCTGCTTGGCATTATGCTTAACAGGTGTGGTCTGCTATCTCATCCAGTTTTTGTTTTCCCTGATTTGGTCATGGTTAGAGTCATTTGCACTATTGGAGAGGGAATATGGTGAATAAGGACTATTTGAATTTAACTCTTTCATCTTATCTTAGATGCTAAATTTACCCTCGGTGCTATAGGTGGTGGAGAGGTGGGAAGGTGAAGAATGGAGCATGGGTATGACTTCCAATCTACATCTTGGTATTTAAAGCCTGAGGAGACTAAATTGGTAGTCAAATTTCCACTTCAATTAAAAATATTTTTTAATGTACTTTGGGCCATTCTGGAATTTGTTTGGATCTAGAGTGTTTTTCTGGATTTATTTATGCCAGAGCCAGTGTTTTGTATAAGTCACAGTCCAAAGAGAAAACAGGAGGTATTAATAAATCTATTACAGAACTGTGTATTTTCAGGTTGTAATTTAAGATACTGTTGCCAAAGTCAGCTTGAGGATTTAAAAAAATCTCAATAAACTCAGAAAAGTTTGCCAGAAATAAATAACTTACCTACAAAATTTTGTAGCATTATTGAATGTGGTGATCTAGTAAATTTATATAAAAATTTGACTCTCCACAAAACAACCACTATTTGTAGATGTCGTATCAAAGTGTAATTGGCTTACTCCTTGGTCCAGGATATATTCAGCATCTCCTGAACCCAAGAATGCATTATTTATTAGGAACATTGTAGAACTACCACTGAATTAAGTGCATTTATCTTTGTGGGCAATATCATTCATTTAGCCAAAGTGACTAGTTTATCACCATTTAAAGACAGTGAAAATTCCATATGAATCATTAAGCTAAATGTTGGCATGGGACTCTCTTAATAGGGACCCACCTTTCTGAGATTTGGATATTCACATAATCAGAAGAATTACTCAAAGCAAATGAACATGATAAATATAGCTATAACCCTAGATTGCATTTGCTGGTGTTGAGGCAGCAGGAATGTGATGCTATTTCTGAAATACCTAAAGAGGCTGTCGTGCTAGTTGCCATTACTGATAAATGGGTTAATATGATTCTCAGTGGGTTGTGTTAGATTATTTTCCTAGGGATTTACAGCGTTTTAAATTTCACATTTCAAAAAAAGTTGCCAAGAATGAGTTCTTAAAAAAGAATTTTTATCTCTTTTTTACCATCATTTCATAAATTTCAGGACAAAAAAATGTACACAGCATGTTGTTAACCTAACTCAACAAATGTGAGTTGAATAAATGGATAAATGACTGAACAACAAAAAATTGTGATGATATCATTCAGAATAAAGGAAAGGCTTTACATGAAATATACTTAGTTTTAGGAAAAACTAGATGCATTGTCCTTAATATTCCAATTTCCCATACCCCCAGAAAACTCTTCACATACTATTAAACCACCCCTCTGTTTAGGGAGAATTGTGTAGACTAGCCACTAACTAGTTTAAAGTTAGCAGTGTTCTGGACATGCTGCTTATCCATCTGACTACCCATCACTGAATATTCACTGCCAGTCTTTTACTAGGCACCTACACTGAGCCAAACACATGGTAGTCTAGGGTTCCAGGATGCCAGAATGATGAAGACGCAGTCTGAGCCTTTAAGCAGAGTGACTTAGCTGGGAGAAAGAGATGAGCTCTCCCCACCACCAAAACAAACAAACAAACAGATATATGGTCTCTATTATTTTTGCAGCTCTCTGTGAGTCTATAATTATTTCAAAATCAAAAGTTAAAAAATGAATGGACATATGGTCATGGGACTAGCACTTTGCTGGGCATGGGGACACATGATGACATGAAACCATGAAACAATGAAACCCAGAGAGCCAGAGTTGAGTGGACAAAGGTAGAGAAGTGAACAGACAATGTGGGTACAGTATGGTAAGTGATCAGATGGAGGTTAAATAGTGGCTCAGACAACACGAGGAAAAGTATGGCTTAGATTGGGGGTGAGGTCAGGCAAAGCAGCCCCAGGGGAACTGGTTAGCCAATTTTTTTTTTTAAAGATTTTATTTATTTATTCATGATAGTCACACACACAGAGAGAGAGAGAGAGAGAGAGGCAGAGACAGGCAGAGGGAGAAGCAGGCTCCATGCACCGGGAGCCCGATGTGGGATTCGATCCCGGGTCTCCAGGATCGCGCCCCGGGCCAAAGGCAGGCGCCAAACCGCTGCGCCACCCAGGGATCCCCTGGTTAGCCAATTTTTAAAGTACATGGCACGTGGAAAGAATTTGGAATGGTGTGTGGACTACAAGCTTCATGTGGCATCTGTAGAATTAAACTCTGTAGACTTTTGCCCCTATTGCATGGAGACTTCTGGCTCCAGTGCTCAGTGGCCAGGATGCCAGGCACGCTCATCTGTTGTGTCTCCCCTGCAGTGTCCAACAAGCACCCATTTGTGGACAGCAACCTTCTCTACCAGTTCAGAATGAACTTCCGGCGGAGGCGCAGACTGATGGAGCTGCTCAATGAAAAATCTCCCTCCTCTCAGGAAACTCACGACAGCCCCTTCTGCCTGAGGAAGCAGAGCCATGACAATCGGAAATCTACCAGTTTTATGTCCGGTATGTCAGTTCCATTGTGTATCCAATCACCTGCATTTGTCTTTTGAGAAATAGTATAGTAATAACTCACCTTTGTGGAATGCTGTTCTCCAGCCCATTTTTATTTATTCATAACCAACAAGTATGAAAAAAAAAACCCAGCATGACCAAATTGTTCCTGGGCGGTCAATTTAGATGTCATGAAGACCGTCTTATAAAATTATGTCTTTGCATGATAGAAGGCTTCTTAAGTTCTCACTTTACCTTATTTACTTTTCATTTGTAAACAGTTCTTATATATCATTAATGATCCCGTTTTCTAAATCATAGCACTGAAAAGCTGTATGTTTTAATGGTGAGTAAAGACTTTTGAGGGGATATACAAGAAAAAGGCAATTAACTGATTGCCCATCCGTCATGAAGGGGTGATCCAGAACAAAGAAAACTTGTGAAAAGCAAACACAGGAGCTCATAAAACCTAGGGTGTCACATGGAAGGTCAAACAGTCCTATTTTTACAGTGAGCCCTGACAGAAATGATGCTGACGGATGTTCACAAAGATAGCCCCGCTCATCTGGAAAAAGTTAACTTGATGTCCCTTCTGTATAAGAAGTAGAGGTGCTTCAAGGGGTATCTTCAACTCCTCTGAAAATTTGGCATTGACCCAAGGAACTGGCTGGCCTCAGGTCTGGAAATTCAGGGTTTCACCTGAAACTCAGGGCACAGCAAGAATGTGTGTCTTGGTTATTTACAGCAGGTGGCAGTGAGAACACTCATAACTATATTGAGACTTTTCTGCACCCCTGGCCCTGAGCTAAGCTTGCTTGCATGAGTTTTATTATTTAAATCTGACTATATCCTAAGAGGAAGGATTTTTCTTATCCTCATTTTATGGGTGGAGAAACTGAGACCTGGATCAATGGAGGAGTTGACCCAAGGTCAGCCTAGACAGTGGTGGACAGAGCTGGATCTTAGACCAGTTCTGTATTAATTCCAATGCTTATGTTATATGTCTCTACCCTGATCCCCCTCATCAGACACATCTAGGGTGGAAGAAAGAATGAAGCAAGAGCCCCTCAGGCAAAGTAAGCACTTACAGACGGTCAGGAGCCCAGCCTGTGCTCAGATACACACCAGTAGTGTGTCACCGTAGAGCTGTGGTCTTCTGCAAATGCAGAGTAACTGTTCATGTTCTTTCTAGCGCTGAGGCCTGCCTGTTTCTTGTGGGCACGGGAGACCCGAAAAGTGACAATCATGACAGGGATAGAGTGGCTGTGGTCACTATAAAAGCCAGCATTTACTTTGTGCTTCCCATGTTCCAGGCACTAAGCAGGTACTCTCCACGGCTTCCTTCATTTGACCATACACCTTCTCCTCTCCTTGTCGAGAGCCACTGACTCTGCAGGCAAAGAGGACCAGGTCAGAGCACTAAACTGCTGCCTCACATACACTGTCAGAGCTAAATATGTGTTATTATGTTCTAATCTCCTTCGTCCGTGGCTCTGGGTAGCTAGTGACTTCATACTAAAATCAGGAGGCACTTATTATTACTGTTAATCCATTAAGTGTAGAGCCAGCAGTTGATTTATATCCTTCCTGGGACTGCTCAGCGTGGGCTCAACCACTCTTGAAATAACCTTGTATGTGCCTGAGTACATCCTCTTACAGTATATGGCCCACTCCTTGTACCAGCCCCCTGAGATCACATTATTCCCACTTCACAGCTGGGGAAGTGGAGGCTCCGAGACCTGAAGCAAAGTGCCTGAGGTCGTGCCATCAAGGAGTGGCACGTTGCCCTTCAAATTCTTGCTTCTCTGACTCAGAGGCCGGGTGCGTTTTCCTGGCGTGTGTGACTCGCCTGCCTCTATCCTGTGGCGGAAAGCCCACATGCTCCAGGGAACCAAAGCCACCATCCTCACGACCTTGTGTGTGTGTATGTGTTTCCGGCCCACACAGTCAGCCCCAGCAAGGAGATCAAGATTGTGTCTGCGGTGCGGAGGAGCAGCATGAGCAGCTGCGGCAGCAGTGGCTACTTCAGCAGCAGCCCCACGCTCAGCAGCAGCCCCCCTGTGCTCTGCAACCCCAAGTCCGGTGAGTAACCAAAAGGCAGCCCCCATTTCTAACCATGACTGGGCAGAGATGAAGGCTGGGTGGGTTCCTTGGGCAGCAGGTTCTCTGATGGGGGTGGGGGAGGTAGGGGCAACTAATACGTGGCAGTCTTGTTATGGCTACTCTGGGGGCCAACACCTGTTGAACACAAGGGAAGCACGTAGGTTTGGGCAGAGGGAGAATCAGGCTGCCCCACTACCCCTGAAGGGAGCTCTGGAGTTGGGGTGGCCCTTCAGAGTTGTCCCAACTGATGGCTGAGGTGGCCAGGCCTTTCAGCCCTCCTGTTGACCAGTTGTTAGGTGTTGGCTGCCCCTGGGAGGAGGGCATGACCTTAGGTAAGGCAGCTCTCTTCAGAGGTGGTTCCAAAGACAGTTGAAGGTATCAGCAGTTAGCAACTGGCAGAAGCCCCTCAGTTCTGAAGAGGGATTGAGCAGGTGCAAAGACCTTTTGGGTTCCCATATCTCCCAAAGAAGAGGCACAGATCTGTGCAAACCCAACTCTCTCTGAAATTGAATCTTGGTGCCTTGCAGTTTCAAATCCTCCTAATCAACCTCTGTGGCCTTTACATTAAAAACAAAAACAAAAACAAAAACAAAAACAAAAAACAAAAAACAAACAAACAAAAAAACAAAAAGGCTAGGCACAAAGACTGTTGATGAGCTTGTGCTTAGAAACAGTTCTTCCTTGACCCAATCAATTCTTCAGCCTGTGGGAACTCATCACTCACAGATCCTACTAGCCCTCACTGCTCCTTACCTACCTCTCCCAAGATTCGATTGCATGGTCCATCATAAAAATAATGATTGCTTTGAAAACACCCTCAACTCCCTTCATTTAGTGCTCTGTCCACCCTTAGTCTAGTCTGTCACCTTCAGGGAAGGGGCTTTGTTCCTTTGGCTTATGCTGTTCCCTCCTCACTGCACTTGGGGATACAAAGATGAAAGGTTGTGACTCCTTCCCTTGGTGAAAATATCATCTCTCTGTGGGGGGAACATGCTAGTGAGACTAAGGGCAAATAGATGTTCAAAGGGCTTTAAGAGAAAATTATTATTTAAGGCCGTTATCTAGGAAAGTGGGTATTTCACTTATTTTAACATTTTTCTGCTACCTTCTGGAGGTTTAGCTGGAAGAATAAAATCATAACCTCAACATATGAATGAAGAAACTTGCTTCCACACTGACTCTAGCTGGAAAATCATTGAGCCCATATGCAACTGGGTTTTTCAATTCATGGAACACTGCTGTTAAGGTAGAATGAGAAAGGAGAACTGTGTTCTTAGAAATAGGCTCTTTGAAGCCCCGATGGAAATCTGACAGGTGTCCCTAAAGTTAGAAGCAGGAGGGTGCAGTGTTAGGAAAGGGCCAGCTATGCTAAAGCCACTTTCCTTCTTTTGATTGCATACAATGGTAGAAAAAGAACAAAGTGTTAATTATGTAAATGAGCTACGCATCCACCTTTACTGAGGTGGGTTTTGCATCCTTTCCTCTTTCTCCTTGCCTATAGGCTCAAAGGGAAAAGTTTGCTGATAAGCAGGCATCAAGGAAAGGTCAGGTTGCCTTTTTTGGGTCTCAACTGTGGTTGCCTCAATTGTCTTAATCGTGGTTTGTAAATCCTAGGTCTTACCCATATTCTGACAAGCTTCTCCCTCACTCTTGTGGGAGGGTTTCCAGAGGGCGGTGAGCTCATGTGTGATTTTTTTTTTCCTCAAGCAGATAAGTAGGCATTCTCAGTAAGGGACTTAAAATTAATCATTATATTTACATCTGGATATATTTTTAGTACTGTGAATAAATGTCCTAAGCCAGACAAAAAAAAAAAAAAAAAAAGCTACAAATATTAGCATGATTAGTGTCCTTGGATGATTAAATAGCTTCTGAAGGACACAAAAAGAGAAAGCTAAAGGATAATTCTGTGGGCTTCATGATTTTTATATTTTTCAACAGAAGAAAGAGTGTATTAAAATAAATATTTTAATTTATAATTATTTTATCAGTATGGCAGTCAAATATTACAGTACAGTGTGATTCAAAACCATGATGAGATATTATCTCACACCTCTTAGAATGGCTGTTGTCAAAAAGACAAAAAATAATGTGTTGACAAGGATGTGGAGAAAAAGGAGGCCTTGTGCACTGTTGGTGGGAGTACAAATTGGTGCAGCCACTGTGGAAATTAGTTGGGGTTCCTCAAAAACCTAAAAACAGAACCATCATATAATCCAGCAATTCCACTTCTGGGTATTTATCCAAAGGTAGGAGAACACAAACTTGAAATGCTATTCACACCACCACGTTTGTCACGGCTTTATTCACAATAGCCAAGACGTAGAAACAACCTAAGGATCCATGGATAGATGTATAGATAAAGAAGATGAGTTATATATACATAATGGAATATTTTTATTATTATCTGACCATAAAAAAGGAGATCTTTCCACTTGCAACAACATGGATGGATTTTGAGAGCGTTATGCTATGTGAAATAAGTCAAACAAAAAGACAAGCATGTGGTCTCACTTATATGTGGAATGAAAAGAGAGAAAAACCAAACTCGCATTTACAGAGAACAGATTGGATGTGGCCAGAAGAATGAGGAAAGGTGGTCAAACAGTACAAACTTCCCATTATAAAATAAATAAGTCCCAGGATGTAATGTACAGCATGGTCACTATAGTTAATAATACTGTATTGCGTATTTCAAAGTTGCAAAGAAAAATCTTAAGAGTTCTTATCATAAGAAAAACAAGTTGTAACTATGTGAGTTAATAGGATGTTAACTGGATTTATTGTGGTGATCATTTCACAAAATACATGCATATATTGAATCATTATGCTGTAACCTCAAACTAATATAATTTTATATGGCAGGCATCTCTCAAAAAAAGAAAGAGAATGTGCATTAAAAGAAGTGGTCAGTATTATTGTCAAATATTATGGTGCAATGTGATTTCTATATCCAAATTCATACACCCAGAAATGGTTATGGGGAGTAGGGAGGGGATTGTCTGATAAAGAATTAAAAGGGCTTCAGTCCTCAACCATGGACCTCTTCTCTTAGCTCCTATTCATCTGAGAGGTTCTTTTCTTGATACTCAATCTACTCCCTCTTTTGGGGGCAACACAAATGCATGTTCTCTTTTATGAGCTTCCTGAAAGCAAAAGTCATCATCCTAGCTACCTGTCATCTCAACGAGAAGCACTTCATTGCCTTTAAAGGAAAGTGTTGGGGACAAGCTACCTGGTGGATCACCTAGATCTTACCCTATGCTGCCTTTTCTTTTTCTGCTGCACTCTTGTTCCAGTACTGACCTCTGACATCTGAATACTGCCAGCAAAAGGAATTGGAGGCTGGCACTTTGCCAGGTTAGGGGCCTGGTCTTGGCCACTCAAGTTTCTTTGTGACAACCAAGTTCATGATCTCCATACAACTGGGTTGGGAGGCTCCCTAGCTCCCCCCATTTGCTGGCTTCTCTGGATGGCCGTAGCAGTCCCCCTCTAGTTCTTAGCACAGGATGGATGGAGAAGTTTATTACAGTGGTCCCCCTTTTCCCTTTCTGGGGTGTCAGTGACCCAGGTCAAATGCAACCTGGAAGCAGATGATCCTCATTCCAACATAGCATCAGAAGCTCAGTAAGGGCCTAACACTCTGTCATAATGCCTGTGTCTCCTCAATGTGTCTCCTCATATAGGCATTTTATCATCTCACTTCATCACAGGAAGGGTGAGTACAGGACAATAAGATCTTTTGAGAGAGAGAGACCACTTCATATAACTTTTATTACAAAATATTCTTAAAACTATTCTATTTATTGATGTTTTATTCTAGTTATTGGTATTAATCTCTTACTGTGACTCATTTATGTATTAAACTTTATCATATATATATGCATGCATACGAAAAACAATGTAGTATCTATAGGTTTCAGTACCACCTGTGGCTTCAGGCACCCACTTCAGGGGGTCTTGGAAATGTATTCCCTACAGATAAGGAGGGACTACAGTATTGGCAGATTTTTAGGCAGCCAGCAGGTCAGGAATTGGCTGCTGTCTTTGCCATTTTGGTGGGCAGCATCAGCAAGCTGATAAGAACAAATGTCTTAGAACAACTCACCACTACCTTCTGGAGATTTTGAGTCTGTTCTACTCACAGAGAGGGAGTAGCATGGGAGGGAAACCATGTAGCACAGTGGCTGATAGGCACTGGCATCAAATGCCTGAGTTTGAATCCAGATTTTGCTACCCATTAGGGGTGAGGTGTTGTACAAAGCTCTTTGACTTTTTGAAGCTTCTGGTTTCTCACTAATAAAATAGGGACAGTGAGAAACCTAGCTAAATAGCTTTTGTGATGTCTAAATGAGATAATATATTTAGAGCACCTAGCATAGTGCCTAGCACATGCTGAATATGCATAACATTTCTCTAGCCTATTCCTTAGGGCCAGAGGCAGTGAGTGTGTCCATATAGTCCGGGATACTGATAAGGAAACAAGTAAAGCTTCCACAAGTGGGATGTGGATGGTGTGTCGTGTGAGGTTAGCTCTTGAAACATGGCTATCAGACCACTAGAGTCAGGTCTCTCTCTTTACCTTATCCTGTTGAATACATATCAGGATCCAAAAATAAAAAAGAAATATGAGCACTTGAAACCCTTTTCTTTATAGAAAAATGTCAACCCACTCCTTGGCCCCACCCCTGACACTCTGGCTTCCCTTCACCCTGTGCCATTTCTTCTTCCCAAAGCTCTGTAAATTAGGCTTAGGGTTGTTCATGTTTGTTAATATTTTCTGCCTGTATTCGGCTAGAATATACATCGTGAGGCAGGGATCTTGGCCATGCTTCTTCACTGACAGTCACATATGAGGCATTTAGTAAATATCCGCTATATGAATGAACAAACAGGCAGAAGGATTTGCACCTTGACCTTGTGTCTGTCTTACAGTGTTGAAGAGACCTGTAACTTCTGAGGAACTCCTGACTCCCGGAGCTCCGTATGCAAGGAAGACGTTCACGGTAGGCTCATCATTTGGGTTTTTCTCATGCTCCTTTTCTGTGTCATGTCAACATGTCAGTGTATTAGTGTGTAGCTTAGGGATAGAATTGAAAACTTTCTAATTTTCCTTTTGTTTTTGGAATTATTATAATAGTAGATTTTCTTGACCCTTGGGCACGAAAATGTATTAGGGCTTGACGTGATTTATGATTAATACAACATTTTAAACTCCTTTTGATGTACCCTTAAGAAAAGATTTCCATTATACTTAGTATGATATAATTGTAGACTTTAAGGCAAATGGCAGTGCAAATAATGCCAATAATTCCTTCTGTGTTATAGTTAATCCCCAAAATCATTTAAGACATTAGAGGAGTCTTTAGGGGAAAAAAGAAAACCGTGGGATAATCTGCTCTACCATAAGGAATGGTGCTTTTGACAATAATGAGCTTGTCTTGAGTTATTCAAGCACTGGATTTTGGAGCACTCTCCTTCCCCTGCCTGTTTCTCTCAGTCTCTACACAAAACCACATCAACATGCTCTTGAAAGCACTTCTCTTCCTTCAATCTTCTAACTTGTGTTTTATTACCTCAGGGACAAAAATAAATCTTGCCCCACTCATTCAGGCTGCAAATATTTGCCAAGGACTGCTCCACATTCTGGGCACTGAAGAGTTAGAATAGGATGGGCCCAGCCATAGCCAGTCAATATGAAAAAAGCATCAGAAATATGTCTGTTTCAGAGGAAAAGGTAAACTATACTTTTGGAAGTGAAATTAAGTATAATACCAGCAAAGCCTAAAGCCAATGAAGGTCCTAAACATCTTTTTTGAGAATGGTCACAAAAATTGCATTTGCTTTCCCACCTTGCCTCCATCTTGAGCATTCAAGAAACAGTTGATTATATTTCTAAGTATTTCTTTTTGGTTTTAAAAGTAAATGCCAGCATTGCTGATAATTGTAAATGTGTGTCTTCTGTATTTCAGTTGGGGTTTGTATATTTTTTATTACTATCTTTTAATTTAAATTCAATTTGCCAACTTATAGTGTAACACCCAGTGCTCATCACATCACATCCCCTCCTTAATGGGGCATGTATTGAAGACATGTCTGGGAACTGCCCAGGGAATGTAATTGTCAATTCTAATGATTCCATAGGAAAAGGCACCCTCTAGTTCCAAACCACTTTTCAACAGCACCTACTTGTAAACTGTGAACTTCGTGTACTTATTCACTTATTTTTCTTGGTAGAGAAAATTGTGTTTCAACAAAGCCAAAACTCTTCATATTTCTCACTGTTAGTAATTGAAATGGTTACTTTGAACTTTAAGGATGTAGCAAGATCACCGAGAAAGTATCATCTGGATCCAGGGAAAAAGAATAAACTTGGAACCAAAATTGAGTCTGGAGAGAAATTTCAACAATGTTTTCATGATCTTCTAAACTTTCCATTTGAGTCTGATATTAAATTGCATAGCGGCCTAAGAAAGAGATGATCTTTCTGCCAAACTGCTATTTCTTGACCACCTTTGCTGCAAAGATGTGCTTGTGTTTGTGATAGAAGCAAAGTGTTCTGTTCTCCCTCCCTCCCTCCCAGGTCCAGGTGGAACAGGGAAGAGAAATATCAGGGCATGCACTTAATCCTGGACGGGTTTTCTTTCTCTTGGAAGGACAGGCAAATTGCCAGAGACCGTCTGCCGATTGCTAATTGTGGTTTTCCTCTCCAGATTGTTGGTGACGCTGTTGGTTGGGGCTTTGTGGTGCGGGGAAGTAAGCCGTGCCACATCCAGGCCGTGGACCCCAGTGGCCCAGCGGCGGCGGCAGGAATGAAGGTATCTCCAATTGAATCATGTCTAAATAACTCTAGTCTCATTTCATTGTTTTCTGCCACCTGGACTTTCTCTCCTTGAGTGTTTTGGTCCCATTTTGGTCAAGTTTCCTTTTCCCTTTCTGAAGAGGGTTGAAATGAAGCCAAGAGCGTGTGACGCAGTGACCAAGAAGAAAAGGTTTCCTGTCACTCTGACGGGGCCTCATTGGTCTCCAGCCCTCCCTTAGTTTTTCTCATCTCTCCCCTTAACTAGTACTGAGTTTGAACATAAAATATTTGCTTTTTGCTCAAGTCTTATATGACAACTCTTCTGCTTTAGTTCTATACAAAGTATATTCCAGGGGGATTTATGCAGCTCGTGGAGCATGCTTAGACCATGTGAGATAGCAAGTAGTGAGCAAAAGAAAACAGAAGTCATGGAATTTGGAAGAGGAGATCTGGATTCCTGTTTTGGTTCTGCTAATTTCTAGCTGTATGGCTTTGAACGAGTCCTATAACTATCTCAGAGCCCATTTTGTCCTCTTTCAAACAATAATCGTATTTCCTTCTGCTGTTTTATGGATTAAATATGTGAAAACACTTTATACCGTGCAAACGACACAAACATCAAAAAAGTTGAATGGTATTAAAGTAATGTATAGAGAGTCAAGAAAATGTAGGAAATACAGACCAGCAGAAAAAAAAAATTATAATTGCCTATAATCTTTCATAGCTCAGAGATAACCATAATTAACATTAACTTTGAACAGCTTTATTGGGGTATAATTGACATACAGTAAAGCATAGTCCTGTTCATGTTTTGATTTATATTCTTCTAGACTTCTTATAGTATGAATACACATATACATACAGACAGACATATGTGTATATGTCTATGTATATATTGGTTTTTTAAAGCTTTTTAAATCGAAGTATAATTAACAATGTTATGTGAGTTCCAGTGTACAGCATACTGATTTGACAATTCTATAGATTACTTAAGGCTCACCTGGGTAAGTGTAGTCACCATCTGTCGCATTGTTTTTATTTATACAGAAATATCATAGAAGAGGATGGTGAGAGCATTAGTTTTCTGCTTCAAAACACCCTTACTTGGGGCCCCTGGGTGTCTCAGTCATTTAAGTATCTGACTCTTGATTTTCGCTCAGGTTGTGATCTTGTGGATGTGAGATTGAGCCCCACATCAGGCTCTGTGCTCAGTGTGGAGTCTGCTTCCAATTCTCTCTACCTCTCCTTCTCAAACTCTCTCTCTCCAATAAATAAAATCTTTTTTAAAAAAGAAGAAAAACACCTTTACCTAGCCCAGTTTTGTTCTGTCATCTGTAAAACATTCCCCAGAGGACACTCATGCCTTGATTATCTCAGTTGTGGGAGGATGCAGAAGTCTTGAAAGCTACAGATCACTCCTCTGTTCATTTCTTCAACACTCTCCCAGTCTCCCTTCAGTCCTTTCCCTGGCCCAGCAAACCAGGAAGGCACTGGGCATGACTTGGATCTTCACAGCACTGATTTCCAGCACTTACCACCTGGCACTGATGTACCCACTGGAAAAGAAAGGTGGGCGGCAGAGACCAGCTCAGGGCACACAGAGCACAGATTCCAGCCAGTCTGGGTAATCGGTGCTGTAGGAGTAGGGATTGACTCTGCAGCCTGATTTGAACACCTCATCATGCAGGAAGGGACAGGCTCACCAGGTCAGGAGCTCTGGCCAACAGGCAGAAGCCTTGTTGGCCAGGTCCGTCTGGGTGGCAGGCTCTTGCTATCCCCTCAGTCTGCAGCAGGCACTGCACCAAAGAAGCTCAGAGCAGGAAAGTTGGCCAGGAGCATACAGGGCAAGCATTTGTATCTGTGCTGAGGCTGAATTTGTCATTTTCTAATGGAACTCTTGGCTGGGGGGAGAGTTTTATATTTTATTTCCACAGTAAAGCACCTAGTATGAATTATTTTTGGCAGAGGTCTTCACTGCTGAGCATACACTCACTCACATGGGGCTTTGACTTAAAGCATGTTTGCTTTGGGGAAAGCGATGGATTTACACTGTAGCTAAAGACCTTGTTTGGCTTGGCCATGTAATTGATTGTAGTCTCTCTCTATTGATGAACATGAATAAATTTTTCTAGGCATTGTCAGTCAATCAGTTAATTAACTCCCTAATGTATGTACCCTGATGGGTGGGTGACCTGATATATTCTTTTCAATTTCATAAGCTACTACTTCATATGGTTCATATTCTCATTTTCTCAAGGGATGTACAATGGTTTTCATATGTTTTGGAGCAGTACAGAATTTTTAAAAAATATTTTATTTATTTAATTGAGATACAGAGTGAGCGAGAGCACACAAGCCAGGGAAGAGGCAAAAGAGGGAGAAGCAGACTCCTTGCTGAGCAGGAAGCCTGACTTGGGACTTGATCCCAGGACCCTGGGACCATGACTTGAGCTGTAGACAGACACTTAGCTGACTAAGCCATTTAGGTGCCTCAGCAGTACAGAATTTATTAGAGCAATATTTCCAAAGTTGTATTATTATACAGCCCTCTAGTCCAGCACAATATCCTGACCTAAGGTTCTGTGATCAAAATTGTTTTATCTATCTATCTATCTATCTATCTATCCATCCATCTATTTATCTATCTAACTATCATCTATCTATTTAATTTAAGAGAGAGAGTGTGCACCCATACCCAAGAGCAGTGGGAAGCAGGCAGAGGGAGAAAGAGAGAGAATCTTAAACAGGTTCCACACCCAGATCGGAGACTCAATCTCACAACCCTGAGATCATGACCTGAGCTGAAATGAAAAGTTGGACACTCAACCGACTGAGCCACCCAAACACCCCTGTGATCAAAACTGTTTTAAACTGTTGCATGCTTTACCCCCTTTTGGAAGTTCAGGGAATTCATTAGCATATTAAAAAAATTGCCTAACACCACATCTTATCATTTAATAGAAACACTCAAATGCAGTCTTATTTTTGTTAAGAGATAGCATTAAATCTATTCAAAGAGGGATGCCTGGGTGGTTCAATCAGTTAAGCGTCCTACTTTTGCTTTCGGCTTAGGTCATGAGATCAAGCCCCACGTCAGGCTCTGCGCTGAGCATGGAGTCTGCTTAAGATTCTCTCTCTCACTCTCCCTCTGTCCCTCTACCCCTGCTCTGCTGTCTCTCTTAAAATATAAAAATGTTCAAAGAAGCTGCTTTTGGTCAAACTCTATTGGGATGAATACAGAAAGAGAGAGTTTTGAATTGTATTGCTGGTTGAACAAAAAAGAGAATACCATGCCTTTCCAAATAATTTAACTGTGTATATTCATTTAAATTACATAGTACATCATTTTCTCATAGAAAACACTGGATTATTTCCTATTTTACCATATCTATTTGCCCCGGAATGACTCCACTTACATAAAAATCCATTTGTATAATCCAGTCCTAGAGGCTTGTTTCCACTGACCTGTCACGTTGCTGTTGTCCTTTGCCCTTGTCCAGGAAAACTCAGGGCAGTGTGTCTGCTTGTGTGATGCTCTGGGAGGTGGGAGCAGGGAAGCCACCCCATGGGAGTTTACCTGCTGACCTGGACAATGATTGACCTGCTTGGTTGGAGAAGAGGGGTAGAAATGATCCAAAATTCTGGCCAGAAGCCACCTTTTAGCACCTCTGACTGGCAAGAGCTTCCCCAGAACGGTGTAGAGTGCCTCATTTTGTCTTCAGATTAACTGTCTCTGTGGAACACCAGGCCGACCCCTCGAGTCATGGTCCTGGTTTTCTCTTGCTTTCCGATGTGGATAGAGCCTTGTGCCTGAGCCTTTGTGACTCTGGCTGCTGAATTTCATTACTTTACTTGGCAAGGCAGAGATCATTTTGTAGCTGCGTTTCTCATGCGTACCATTTCTCTCTCTTATTTCACCTTTTTATGGGGATTGGAAAGTTTTAAGATGTGGGCCACCAGCATATGGATAGGACAGACCTCAGACTGAAGGAACTGAAGGCTGTCTTTCCCCCCGTTAACACTTCTAGACCTTCCGAGACCCAAAGGAGAGCTCCTTACCTGGTTTAAATGGCATCCTTTTTTTTTTTTAATTTCATTGATTTATTCATAAGAGACACAGAGAAGCAGAGACATAGGCAGAGGGAGGAGCAGGCTCCCTACTGGGAGCCCAATGTGGGACTTGATCCCAGGACTTCGGGATCATGACTTGTGCTGAAGGCAGATGCTCAATCACTGAGATACCCAGGCATCCCTAAATGGCATCCTGAATCCATAATGAGAGGAGACCTTCATATTTGCATTTTATTTTGAGATTTTATTTATTTATTTGAGAGAGAGAGAGAGCACAAGCAGGGGGAGTGGCAGGCGGAGGGAGAAGCAGACTCCCCACTGAGCAGGGAGCCCGATGTGGGACTCGTCCAAGGACCTCGGGATTCATGACCTGAGCTGAAGGCAGATGCTTAATCTACTGAGCCACCCAGATGCCCCTCATACTTGTATTAAAGTTTACTTCTCCAGAACATCTTGAAGACCTTCCAAGGTCCTTCGAGAGAGTGACAAGGTCTACCCCAATTCTTTTCAGGACTGTAGTAGAGAAATCTGGGACCTTTGTGCCTGGGCCACCGAGCTCTCATGCCTGCCTCTCTGCAGGCTGACTGAGGCAGGTGGGCCTGGCTCAGGCAGCGAGGCTGCAGGGTGGGATTGCTGAGATGCAGGGCAGGGAGCATATATGAATGTGCAGAGCAGGGGGGCTTCCAGCCTGACCTCAGTTGTTTTTTTTGTTTTTGTTTTTGTTTTTTTTGGATTTTTTCTTTTTTTTTAATAATAAATTTATTTTGTATTGGTGTTCAATTTGCCAACATACAGAATAACAGCCATTGCTCATCCCGTCAAGTGCCCCCCTCGTGCCCGTCACCCATTCACCCCCACCCCCCGCCCTCCTCCCCTTCCACCACCCCTAGTTCGTTTCCCAGAGTTGGGAGTCTTTATGTTCTGTCTCCCTTTCTGATATTTCCCACACATTTCTTCTCCCTCCCCTTCTATTCCATTTCAGTTGTAAATGGAACAGAGTTTTAGATGCTTTGGTCAATTATTAGACTCTTACGTGATCTCAAGCGTGTTTGAAACATTTGCCTTTAGTCTGTTTCTCCCCTTCCCTTCCAACAACCTGCTCCCCACGCAGTAGGAAAATGTTTGTTCCCAGAGACCTAAAAGGAAACGGATGTTACAAGAGGCCCCAAACTGTAACCTTATTTTTAGTTTTATCTGAATCAAGGCTCTCATAAGAAAAAAAAGAGAACAATTAGTTGCATCTTTTCGAATAAGTTTGCTGTTTTGCCTCATCCCATCCTCCTCGCTCCTGTGCCTGCAAAACAACAGCTGTAGAGTCATTAAAATTCTCACTTGATCTAGCATCTTTGAGTTTGGAGCAGTTTTTCTTTTGATGATTCTTTTGCTTAAAAAATGAAACCTGTAAACCTTTGGCTTAGAGGGCTTGTCACTGGGCATTACAACTCTAGAGTGGAGCATGAAATACGGGAATCCTCGAAAGTTTAGCCAACCATTCAGTGCATTGGTAGAAGAGGTTGTTTGTTACATTTTCTCTTTGGCAACTCTTCACTCATCCTTTAGGAATTCCATAGCAATAGACTATGGTTCATTTCAAGGCCAAGGGGGGAAGAGGAAAGAAGAGAAGGAGCTCTAATTTACTGACTATCTTCTGTGTGCCTGACCTTGAACCACACTAGGACCTTTCTGTACCTAAGGCCATTTAATGTCAGCATCTTAATATGGAAATCCTGGAGGAAGAAACTCTTCCAGGAGGAACAATTCTATTTCTTACCTCTTTTCTTCTACTTCGAAGAGAAATAAAGTATCTTCCACAAGGCTTTGGCTACAGTCTAATGACTATCACTTAAACAGGCTTCATGTCACAACCTTGAATGACATACTTATTATTTTTGTTTAAATCACATCACGTTGAAACTCATTTCTGGACCACATTGTCTATCATAACTTTATTTTATATCATCTTCTAGTAGCTGTCCTCCACTATAGACAGGACAAAATTTTTACATTTCACAAATATATCATGCTTGTATCTGTGTCTGCCCTCAAATAAATCTAATCAAGTGACTCTGGCACTTAAAATCCTCTAATGGATTCCCATTACAATGAGAATAAGGTCCAGACGCCTTCCGGTGGACTACGGTGTCCATGATCTGGACCCTGATGAAAATAACATTATTTCCTACTCTGTTTTGCTTATTGCTCCATTGGCCTTGCATCTGTCCCTCCCAAATACCAAGTCTTCCTGCCTAAGGTTAGATGACTGGCTCTACTGTTGTCATTCAACTCTTACTTAGTTTAAAGTTCAGTTTTTCAGAGGAGGCTTTCTTAAATGCCCTGTGATATCTCCTTATCTTCCTCCAGTTACTCTTTATCACATTACCCTGTCCTATGTTTTCAAGACATAGCATTTATCAGAATCTGATAATAGTTCATATATCTTTATCTATCTGTCTCTAGTAGCTCCAAAACTGTAGGGACCTTGTCTGTCTTAACTACTATATTCCTAGTACTTAGCACAATTCCTGGCATTTAGTAAGTGCTGGAAACAAATTGCTTGAAAGATCCAATGAATCTGTGCTTCCATAGAAAGGCTGAGGAATTCACCTTGAACACCTGCCTTGTGTCCCGCACATGTCATATGCATTCTCGCTTTAATTGTTCTTACAGCTTTTGAAGGTGGGAGGGAAGTGTTCTTCCGACTTCACAAATGAGGAAACTGAGACCCAGTTAATCTCTTTCTCAAAGTCACCCAGTCTATAAATGTCAGAACTAGATTCAAACCTGGTCTCTCTTCCCCAAAACCCTACTAAGGCTTCCTACTGCATTATTTCATAAAATACAAACCCATGAGACAGAGCTCAATAGATGATATATCCCAATAAAACCTTGAACTCCTATAAACGACACATGGATGCATGACCTTTGATGTCTCTTGTGGAAAGAATTTGTATTTAATTCAAAATGAATTGTTAGGGCAGTCACATGTTCACCTGTGTTGGCTTGAAGATCAAATAAATAATTTTGTTCTTGGCACCAACCTCTCACTTGGGTCAGCACTAGATCTTAGAGGGTCACCCAAGTGAGATATGCAGAATATTCACTTCTGTTTAATCAAATACTTGTCAGAGCAAACCATTTAGCTTTCACACTGTGAAGAAATTTGAGCCATATTTACAAATAAGGAACAAAAGATATCCTTGCTCTTTTCTGGAAAGTTTCTTTCTTCTTTTTTTTTTTTTTTTTCTGTGGGAATAATTAAATCCTGTGAGAAACAGTATTCAAGTTTTTCTGTAACCCGTGCCAACACTCGGGAGGGATTTCAAGACTCCTGGCTTCTTCTCTTGTTTCCTGCTGTGATGAATTGATGGATGTGGACTTATGGGGCCTCTTTTCTTTGTTTGTTTCTTTGCGTGTTTATATAGAAACAGAACTATCTGAGTCAGAGTAAGGCATTAGTGGTCATTGTGTTCTCTTTTCTTACGCCTTTCAAAAATTCCTACTTCTTATATGGAGGAAAAAAGTAAAAGCCTGCTTTTTTGGGCTTTCCTTCTCATAGCAACAAATCTGTGTATTTCATGGACTTTCCCCTCTGAACCAACAGAGGCCAGGTTGGGCAAACCATCTGAAGTTCCTAATTAATTTAACCAAGACGGTTTGGGCATTGAAGTAGCAATCTATGGGCTAATGGTCAACATAGATTTAAAAAATGTATTCTGTTAGCTGTATTCAGTGTAGTTCTTTGCCAGTTGAGTTCAGGAAAGTCATGTGTGGGAATAAAAGGTGATGCCTTATGTACTGTGCTATGCCTCTGGCTATGTTGTCCATTACTTGACAGCAAAGCAGTAGGTTTAGTGTCCCTTTGCTCATCATTAGGTGTGCATGATTTCTCCACTCTTAAATATATAATTTTAAACAGATGAGAGCTATGAAGCAAAGGACTGGAGTTTCTAATTTTTGTAGGACACTGGAGAAAATGATAGGGAGCACTTCCCCCAGGAAAAATACTTGAGCTGAGATCTAAAGAATGGTTAGAAGTCAACTGAGCTTGAGTGTATCTGTATGCTTTGTGTATGTGTGTGTGTGTGTGTGTGTATTGCGTGCACATGTGTGTAGAGGTACATGGTTGCAGTTTGTTCATGTGTGTTGTTTTACACACACACACACACACACACACACACACACACACACACACACACAACGGTTTATTACATGTAGAAGAAACCCAGAAAAGTACCATGGTTCCTTGAAAGACAAGACTGGGAGCCATGACTACTAGACTGCAGTGTGAAGAGAATTTTGGAAGGAGGGGTACAATGAGTTAGGGCAGAATGTTTCTCAAGTCACTTGTTATTATCTTTCCCTTAAGGAATCTTTTAAAGATATTTTCCCCCTAATCACCCATATCATAGAATTTGGATGATACAGCTATACCATATTCCCGTTTACGTACTCTCTCTCTCTCTCTCTCTCTCTCTCTCTGTGTGTGTGTGTGCTTTATACATAAAAAGAGGAAGATTAACAAAAAAAAAAAAAAGAGGAAGATTTTTTTCACACCCTTTTTGGAGCAGTTTTTCCCTCTTTGGGGACTAAGTCACCCCTAGCGAGAACGCATGAGTTAGAGAAGGAAGCTCAAGGGCTTTATAAAACTGTCTTAAATGGAGTCATGATGGTCATACAACCAAATATGTAGCTTTTAAGTGTATGGTTTGATAAACTTTGTCAAATGTACACACCTATGTAACTACCTTCAGGACACAGAACATTTCTAGCAATCAGAAAGTTCCTTCATGCCTCCTTCCAGTCAGTCCCCTCCCACCAAAGGCAACCACTGTTATATGATTTCTGTCACCAGAAATTAGTTTAGGTTTTAAAGTCAAACAGAATCCTGACTGCTTGCCTCATGTCTCTGCAATGTTTGGCAAATTATTTCATTTCTCTGGGCCTTTTTCTCATCTTGTAAATGAGGAAAGATGTGGGGTCTTCCTCACAGGGTTGGTGAGGGGGGCATGCTAGCCTTCCCTCTTCCTTACGGTGTGATTGTGCGGGCACCTCTAAGACGTGTCGAGCGGGATCAGGCTTCCAGGTCTGGGAATGCCTCCAGTTCCCTGAGCCCTGACTTTCCAATCTACGTTGCCCTTTGCCTTGTGACCCACAAATCCTGTCTGCTCGTCTCATTTCCCAGATGTTTCTGCTCCTGTGCTCTTCTAGAAAGCTGCGGCCATACTGAGGATATACGTCCTTTCTCACTGGTTTTTTCCAGGGACCTTATTACAAGAACCCCTAGTTCCCTCACTTTTAGAATCTCCCAGAAGTGTATCTGACTTACCTTGGTCAGTCATTCTCCTTCCTTTCATCTGAACCATGTCATTCCTTATCTTGTGGCCCATCCCATGTTCCCTGAGGGCTCAAGTTTCCAGTGTGTGCCTGGAGCTGGGTCATGATGAAGAGCCAGGCTTACGTGTCAGACATCAGGTGTTTGAGTCCTACCTTCACCACCTCTATAGGATGCAGGATAACTACTTCAACTCTAACCTAAACCTCAAGTTCTTCACCTTTACAATGACATTTACAATAGTGTCAAGTCAGGAAATGGAATGTGTCCTAGCACAGTAGCTGGCCATACTAAGCACTCAATGAATGTTTGTGGGTGTCAGTTATCATATTGCTTGTTCCAGTTACTGTGTTATTCTCAGTCTTCTGGCTCATCTTTGCTTCAATATTTACAAACATGTAACACAAAGTAGCAAAACAGTAGCTGAAATGGGGTATCATGGGGAACATGGTCTATGTAATCATATGTTCTTGCCATATTGCAGCATGCTAGTGCGATTTGCTCACTTTCTTAGAAATGCCAATTTCTCATCCTAAAATGGCAATGATAATTGCTTCATGGCATAAGTGTGGGGACAGATAAGAAAATATGTATGAAGTATCAAGCCCAGAGCTGTCACAGAGTAGACATTGAGTGAGGGTCATCTGACATATTTCATCAAATATAAGAAGCATTGATCATAAGATGGGACCCGATTTCAGAGCTGTTAGAATGTGCATCTTAGAGTCTGCGACTACTGGTGTTACATCAAGTCCCGGCCCCACTGATTGCTATACTCTTATCTGTGTTTTTGCTTGTTGCTAAACGTATTTCACACTAAGTAGAAATAAATGCTTTTATTCACAACTGTTGAAAAAGTAATCTTTTACAAAATCAAAGAGATGTCAACTTTTAGAAAGGTATTGGTATAATCCTGAGCTGTCCCTAAGTTGATCCACAGTGGGCTCTAATACTGGCTTTCTTTGTGCTATATCCCTGAAGACAGAAGGAAGGGCAAGCCCTGAGAAGTGAAAACCTTGAGACCCCTTCAACCTCAGTATATTAGGTGATCATTGTATTTTTCTGGGTCACACGTGAATAATTATGTGAAGCCAAATCCTGTCAACCTTCTGAAGGACTCCTCAATAGCAGATAACCCTAAGACTGCCTCTAGGTGTAAAGTCAGCGATCCCTCCCCTACTCCCCCACTCCCCGCAAGATTCACCTGTACCTAAAAGAAATTAAAAACTATCCCAACCAAGGCTGGACATCTCTTTCCAGAGCCATGCTCCTGAATTCTTCCATGACTAATCCAAGTATCTGGAAGAGTAAAGATATATATAATACTGTCTTAACTGTCTCCACTGGTGTGTGACTTACAGAAGGTTCCACAGTTTGGAGTTATAGATCATGACTATTAGGTTCCTTTATGAGTGACATAAAATCCTTCCAAACGGTGGTTAAGACTAGTATTTCTTTGTCACGTACAAGCTGGAAGGAAGTCAATCCAAGGCTAAGATGTGTCTCTGTGGTCTCTGATTCCTATTTTGTATTTTCGCATTGCCCAGTTTCCATTGCCAAGGTCACTTTAAGATCTAGGATGGCTGCTGGAACTTGAACCACGAGGTTTCCATTTCAGCTATCCATAAAGGAAGAAGGGAAGGAGAAGGACACTATTACTCCTTTAAAGATTCTTCCTGGAAGTCCTTTACATTACTTCTGTTTGCATCCCATAGCCACACTTAGATACAAGGAAATCTGGGAAATGTTATTTATTCTGAGTGACTATTATGGATTGAATTGTGTCCTCCCAAAAAGATACATTGAAGTCCGAATCCCCAGTACCTGATAATGTGATCCTATTTGGAAATAGAGTCTTGACAGAAGTAATCAGGTTAAGATGAAGTCATTAGGTTGGACCCTACTCCATGATTGGTGTTCTTATTAGAAGGAGAAATTTGGAAATAGAGATTGATATGCACAAAAGAAAGACAGAGTAAAGACACACATGGAGAAGACATCCGTGTGGCTGGATGATGCATCTATAAACCAGTGAATGCCGAGGATTGCCAGCAACTACCAGAAGCTAGAAGATGCAAGGAAGGATTCCCCCTAGAGCCATCAGAGAGAACATGACTTCACGGATACCTTAATTTCATACCTCTAGACTCCAGAACTATGAGACAATGAATTTCTGTTGTTTTAAACCATCCTGTTTTTAGTATTTGTTATGGTAATTAATATATGTTATTTGAAAATTAATACAGTTGCCATGTGTCCAGGAAAAAATGGAGGTTCTATTAATAAAAAAGGAGGGGGCAATGGGTATTGGGGGACAAATAATGGTTTCTGTAACTGACCAGGAAAAGCTGCACAAACATCCTTCAAGAAATATTTATTGAGCACCTACTATATATAGTACCCTATGGGGATCCAGTGGTAAGCAAAGCCAATGAGGTCCCTGTCCTCATGGAGCTTTCGGTCAAGGGAGATGTTAATAATTCACACAAATATTTAATTATAAACTGTGATATATGTGTGTGTTTGGTAGGAATATTGCTGGATGCAAGACTTAGGGTCTCAGATACAAATTTTTGTAGGTTTGCACATTTCACTCATTTTCAGAATTCCGTGATGAACGCTATAAAGTCATGTGCTGAGCTGTCAGTTTGCCTTTAGTTTAAGAGTCTCTTAATTCCACCCACTACTTTTCTTCTTCTGCCAGATGAAATCAAGTGTTGTTGGTATTACAGTTACAGCTTATGGTTCTCGAGGGAGAGCGTGTGAGAGAACGTAAAATGAGGGAGAACAAAATGGGAAAACATCCGTTTGGCGGAGAGTTATATCATTGAAGCAGGAAGGATGGATGTTGAGTTGATTGAATCCTTTGTTTCACACATTACTCTTCCTCCTCCAGTCTCTTCCATCTCAGTAAATGCCATTACCATTCACCCAATTGCTTGGGCCAGAAACCTAGGAGGCATGATTGTTTTTCTCCTCTTCCTCCCATTCAAGACACTTCCAAAGTGTATCTCAAATATACCTGTCTTCATTTCCCCAAATCCAAACCCCTGTTATCTCTCACCAGGACTTCTGTGGTGCTCATTGGTCTCCTTCCTTGCAGTCTTATCATCTGTCGCCTATTTAGCAACCAAAGGAAATCTGGTTCCGCCACTCTCTTGCTTGAGATCCCTCATTGCGTCTGAGTTACTTTTAGCATAAAATCTAAAAGCCTTACCGTGGCCTTGGCAATCCCACATAATCTGACCCCACCTGTCTTTCAATTCTTACCTCCCACCCTCTCCCCTCTTGCTCTCCTCCATTCTCACCTTTTAGTTCCTCAAACCGGTGATTGCTTTCTCTCCATGAGCTTTGGGGCTTACTGTTCCTTCTTCTAAAATTCTCTTCTCATGGCTTGTCACAGGATCCCTCCTTATCTTTTATGCCTCACCTTATCTGTGAGATGGGAAGTCTTTGTAGCATCTTCACATCCACATCTCATTGGTTGGAATTATGTCATATGGTCATTCCCAAGGGCACCGAGGATTTGAATATTACATTCACCAACTTTTATAGGGCAAGAAAAAGAGAGGTTGGGATGAGGTAGGTTGGATGAAGCCTGCAGTATCTGCCCGAGCCCCTTATTTCTCTCTTTTCTCCTTCCCTATTTCTTTTCTTCACAGATGTATATTTGTCTTCTCTTAACCCTCATACATGTTCTATGAGTGCAGGGATGGCATCTAACTCTTTTTATACTATGTGCCTAATAAATGTTTGTTGAGTCAATAAATTAATTTCTGTGGCCAAAGACAGTGGAAACTTTGATCTAGGCCCTGTCTCTGATTTACTGGAATAAAAAGGCTTGTTAGAGTAGCAGGTAGCCAGTGGGATTTCATTCTAGCGCTTACCACACCACATGATACCTAATGGGTGCTCAGAATTTATTTAGAAATCTCAGTCAATAGGATTCCATTTATTCAAGCCTTACTATTTCTAAGATATTAAATAAATCCTTGGAAATTGATTCCCAAAGCCTCATCATTATATTCTAAGGTAGACAGACAAATATGAAATGTACTACAGACCAGCAACAACAAGATAATTCACGTGAAAATCCCTAGCATCTTGCCTGGTACAAAGTTGGTATCTTTTTTATTTTTTAAAAGAATTTGAGCATGTCAGTGGATGTCTAGACAATATATAATTTCAGTCAGATATAGAGGCAGACAGCACTGAACATATTTGCATAAGAAGATAGATTTCCCATTTAACATTTTTGGGCACATGTCCCACCCTTGCAGAACAAGTGAAAACAGTTCTAAGATAAAGTAGAGCAGTATTTGTTGAGTGACATTACAAGCTAGGCACCATGCTAGGTGTATTATCTCTGTCCTGTCATTTATAATCACTTCTGTCCTGGGACAGAGGTATTGTCTCCATTTTTACAGCTAGGGGAAAAAAATGAGGCTTGGGGGAGTTAAGAATTTTGCCTAACTAAGGTTAAGACTTGCATGTAAATTCAGAGATGCCTGGATCTAGATCGTATGCTTTGGAGTCATTATTGTATACATGTGGAACTGGTTATATCAAGAGAAGATAGAAGCCAGAAACACCCCTAATAACATAGGGGTTGAGGTGATCCTATGGGCAGAAGCATCATATTGTATTTGGGACCATTCTGCATAGGTTCTTATTGCATAGCTGTGTCCTCCAGGACCATGATCCTGATAGATGGCATTCTTGCAAAGTAAGAAATTTAAATCACTAAAATGTTTAAAAGAGAAAGGGCTGAGCTTTGGGAACTAGAAAAAAAAATACATCCTGCTTTCTGAACTTTCTGTATCCCAAAGATTTGAGCAGCCCAAATCTGTTGACCTTTAAGATGTTGATGTTAGTATGATAGTCAGCATTTGAGCAGGGCTCCTGAATGAGTATTTTCTGTTTGCAGGAAGCCCAAAAGCATGAACCCGGGTGTCTCATGATAGCAAGTGTAGATCCTGATGATGTGATAATAGATAGCCTCAAGCAAAATGTGTACCAGGTATCATTAGGCACATTATTCTACTCGGGGCTTTAGTCTCTGGTTTTTCCTTATTCTGTGTTTTGTCGGACACTGGTTCAAGTGCTTGTTCTGGCTAAGTCCCATATTTTAGAGTCCTCTCTCTCTGCCCTAAGACTTTATTTTCTACCCCATCTGTCCTCCAGCCGCCATGCAAATACATATTTGCCACTGTGGAACCAGAGTGCAGGATCTGGAGAATCTCTGGTCTGGCAGAGACCTGACAATGCTCTGGCTCCAGGACCTCTCTAGGCCAGTGCAGGTCTTATGGGGTTTTTTTGTGACTTGATATCATGTTCAAATTAGTTTGACTTCTGCGAGGTGACAAAAGCCATTGTGATCATATGATTAATGCTTGTTGATTTACTTTTTATTCTTGGCTCTTATCCAGGATTTTCATTGAGTATCTTTAGAGATGAAATGTGTTTGAAATTCAACATTGTATAAATGCCTGTTGAATTTCCAACACCAATGGTAGGTATTATTTTCTCTATCAGTAATCAGAAACTTAGAGCTGGAAAGATTCTGCTGATTATTAACATTATCCTGGGATCATATGCCTCTCTGATAGTTCAGTAACAGCTAGGAACCCTCTTCCCAGAAAAAAAAAAGGGGTATATCTGCGTGTGAGAGAGGGTGAAAGACAGAGACAGAGACATAATGAGAGAGAGAGAGAGAGAGAGAGAATTGCACACAGTTTAGTGTTATTCACGGATTGTCTAAAACTTATTCATAGACCCCAGGATAAGAATCTCCCAGTCTAACCTTCCCATTTTATAGGTAAGGAAAGTAAGGCCCACCTAAATGAAGTAGCTCTCCCAAGGTTGAGTGAGAAAACCAGAAATAGGATCTGATCATGCTGATAAATGTGTGTGATGGAACAACTTCGATGCTTGGCCCACCAACACCCAATTTATATTATTCCCATCCCTCCTTCAGCCCACCTCTACCATCATGCCATTTTAGTAACTAATATGAATTTGAGCCATTTGAGTTTATTTCATAGTCAATTATTTTTAATAATAATTGTTATTATAACAATAGTCCCTTGTATTCTCACAACTCCCTGAAATAGAAGTAAGCATGTATTCTAAATTACGTAAGAAAATCAAGACTCAAGCAAGTTGTTCAGGGCAAAGTGAAAGGTAAATTGGAGCTCTTCATGTGCCATGGATTCCATTTGGGGGAACTGGATTTGCATATAATCCTCTTGTTTAGAACAAGCATAAGCAAGAACACAAAGATCTTTGAAATAATGCCCAGACCAGTGTTTCTCCGGCCTCACTGTACATTGGAATCACCTGGGAAATTCCTCAAAATTATCCAACGATACAGACACAGTTGGTCTGGGGTGAGGTTCAGATATTGGCGCTTTTTGGAAATGCTCAGGTGACTTAAGTGTGTAGCAGCCAAAAGTGAGAACGGTCATCCAGGCTTCACAAAAGATGTATATTGTGCTGCATAATCCCTTCATATTGTTGGATAAGGGGCTGCCCTGATTTTCATGCCTGAAATTCAAAGGGAAGACATCACCCCATAGTTTGTTTCTGAAATTCACTGCGAAGGCATTTGGATGGTGTACTTTGGGTCTTGAGGTATTATTGCCTTGCAGTGTATCAGTCACAAGCACATTTAGAAATGTATTTGCTCCACTTGATAGCAGAATTTGCCCAAAGCAAAACAAGCCAAGAAGCGGCCCATAAACCTCAATAATACTGTTTGCGAGTGCTTACTTCTCATGCTGACTTCTTAGCTTCCGTGAATTATTACGGCGGTGCCATGTGGCAGTCAAGAAACCCAGCATCCCCCAACTGCCAGCGCAGTTATTCCTAGGAATGGAATTTCAGGATGGGGTTTCAGCCCCATTTGATGGTGAGGATGCCAGTCAACAGCTGTGGCCTTGTACCCTGGGAAGACTGCATGCACTGTGTCTTGTTCTTTTTGAACAGCAGAGGCTTTTTAGAAGAAAAGGAAGATAGGCTGCATACTGTCCCAAGGAAAGTTTAAGGCTGGTGGAGGTCAATTGTTTTTTTTTTTTTTTTAAAGATTTTATTTGTTTATTCACGAGAGACACACAGAGAGAGGCAGAGACACAGGCAGAGGGACAAGCAGGCTCCTTGCAAGAAGCCTGATGTGGGACTCGATCCCAGGACCCTGGGATCATAACCTGAGCCAAAGACAGACATTCAGTCACTGAGCCACCCAGGTGTCCCTCACTTGGTTTTTAAATCAAATATACTTTGAGTCTTTAGTTTTTAAAAGATGGATGTTTCTCTGATGAGGAGAAAATGTTTACTGCCCCCCCCCCTTCATACCTAGACCTGGATAGCCACCCATATTTGGCAGAAGTTTGTGCTAACAAATGAAAAGTTCATAAAGCAAGGTGTTAAATGAGGCTCTCTTGCTGGGCTGGGGAAAGCCAGAGATCTGCATTAGGATGGCCCCAGAGCCCCTCAGCACCTCAAATGAAAAAACTCCCTTTGTTCTGGCTACATGTGACTAGCTGGGTGGCCACCGTGCGACCATGCTACCCTAACTGAACCGTGTTCTGGGCAGGGGAGCCACCTGTATGTACCCATAGCTGGAGTTGATGGGGTCAAATATCACTCCACAGAGCCAGAGTAATCAAGACCAGGCAGACGCCATATCTTTGTAGGCTCAGAGGTGTCAAGAGTATCTCCTACCTTAGCTCAGGTCAGAAGAGGCGGAGTTCCAAGGGGTCCCCATGTCTGTGTACTCTGGAATCCTGGGCTACAGGCCTATGTGTGGAACGCAGCTTAGGTGTCTCAGACTCTGTGGAGAATCTGAAGTCAATCTTGTCAGGAGCTTCTGATCTTGTGGAGATAGGATATATACAGAGAAATAGCTGGGAAAAAATACATCTTCCATATGTATTTCCTTAGCACACACCTCAGTTGTTTATGGTTCCCAAACCTCTTTTTCTGGTGGGTGACCTGAGCTTTCATCTCTAAAGGTTCTGGAATGGGACTATAAGAGAAGCTGGTGAAGAAATCTCTGGAAGATGATGATGTCATTGGCAGCTGTGGGGCTTGACACCACCTTTGGTCAAAGGGCTATCAGTCGGGGAGAAGAACTGGATAAGGAACAGCACAGAAAGGACAGGCTGGAACTCTACAGCACCTCTGTGTCAGCCTCTCACTGTATTTAACCATGGCAGCCGTGAGTGATGTTCGCTGCCTTACTTCTGCTTCCCAGATATTATGCAAATTTTTCCTGTGGCCACCTAAACCTGGAAGTACAATGGAAAGGGAATCTAGGAAACGTGGTTCTGGCTTGGCCATGTTGATAACACAGAGCTCCATCTTTTACCTATTATATTCATGCTCTCCCTAACATCAGGCCCACAAAATATCCTAGTATAAGGATGAGGAAGTGGTGAGGACATTGGATATGAGATCCATCTAGTAAAGGAGGGGAGAGGGTGGAGAGGATGCCCTCAAGGAATGAGGAATTCCACTTGCTACTGCATGTGGAATTGTATCACATACATCTAGAGCGAGGTTGCTTCTAACATTGTCTCTGTAAGCAAAAGCTCTCTTTGTTCCCTCTGGCCCCATGGGGTAAAGATTCAAGACAGGTTTAAAGTATGTATGTATGTATGTCTGTCTGTATGTATTTAAAAGATTTTATTTATTTATGCATGAGAGACAACAAAGAGAGAGAGAGACAGGCAGAAGCAGGCTCCATGCAGGGAGCCCGATGTGGGACTCGATCCCAGGACTCCAGGATCACGCCCTGGGCTGAAGGTGGCGCTAAACTGCTGAGCCACCCAGCCTGCCCAGATTTAAAGTATTTAAAATAGGAGTCCTGTGTTTGGTCTTATCTCTCCAAACTTAAAAAACAAACAAACACCTCATTCTAGCAAACTCTGGTTTTGTGCACAACATGACTCATTTCGGGTACTTTATGAAAGATGGAAACAATATGACCAAACTGACTATGGACATCTGGGATACTTTCCTGGATCATTTTTGAATGCCTGGAATGGAAGTCCATTTTCCAGGGTTAACCTATAGACTAATCACTTTCTTGCATAAATACTTAGCAAAGGTGTTTAGTCCTGGCTCAGAATCCAGTGGTTTAGCGTTCAAGTAAACATGCACAGGTATGGGCACTGGCCTAAGAGGGCAGACCACTTAATGTAATGTGATGTCTGGTGTGTTTTTTAGGGAAAGCAGGAAGAAGGAACTCATTTTTGTTGGCCGTCATGCTGGGCCCAATGACAGTTGCTCAATATTTATCATCTCTCTAATCTTTGTCACAACCCGATAACCTGGATATTAGCTATATTTTATAGTTGAGACTGACAGGGTTTGAGTCATAGCCTCTGATTGTATAAGTAAATGGCAGAGCCAAAAGCCAAACTAGCCCAGGTCTGTCTGGTTCCAGAACCCTTAGTCTTTCCATTATATCATGGTGCCCTTCAAATGTGTTACAATTATTTTACTTCTGGTCCTCAATTTCTCCACTTGGCTAATTTTGGCAAAATCTGTTACCAACTCTGCCAGGGATTAAGTATTTCTCTAAGAATGGAGATATTGGACGGAAACCCAATCTTCAAACCCATACAATTCTCTGGGACTGGTGTGCAAGGCTCCTAAACATGTTATGATCCAGAAAAAAACACACAGGCCACACCTACAGTTTACTGCCAAACCAAGGGGGGGTGTGGGATGGGGTTTACCCCCAATCTTTAGCCAAGTCAGCATGGAATCTCCCTAGATCCTTCTGCACAAGTTCCTAAACTGAGATGGTCCTGAGTAGACTGGCCTGCAGATTGCTTGGTCCCAAATATAGCCCTGGGACTGGTAAAATAAGGAAGAGTTACCACAGCAGAAACCAGAGGCACAGTTTCCTTCCCTGGGGGTACCCAGCTCCCTTTAGCTGTGACAAAGAAAGTCTAAGGTTACTTAGTCCAGATAACATGCCCAAAAAGACGTTGCTTAGATCTATTTATAACCCTTTTATTTTTCCCACCAAAATGCTACCAATGACCTGGCAACTGTGCTGTCTCTGCAGAATATACACACATGCACACGCACACACACATCCCATTTTGTTCTTAGCTCCATCCCACCAGCACCTCCTTGAGGTAGAATAAAAAGAAAAGGACTTTGGTATGCTCTTAAAGGTTGGATAACAGGGCAGGCTGGGTGGCTCAGTGGTTGAGCATCTACCTTCAGCCCAGTGCATGGTCGTGGGGTCCCGGGATGGAGTCCCAGGTCGGGCTCCCTGCATGGAGCCTGCTCCTCCCTCTGCCTGTGTCCCTGCCTCTCTCTCTCTTTGTGTGTCTCTCATGAATAAATAAATAAAATCTTAAAAAAAAAAAAAAAAGGTTGGATAACATCACCACCGGACCATAGGTCATCCCTTGTGAGTGAAATAGCATATGAAAAATGCCCTGCATCTATGGAAACCAAGTTATGATGTAATGATGTACCTGATGAATAGCCTTAATGTGCACTGCATCTTATTTAGTAATCTTTTAAAACCTTTAGCATATTCATTTTGCTTTTTAGCATAATACAGAAAAAAATAATTTCTGGGCATTAAGTGCCTAATGAAAGAAGGCATTCTAAGGGCAAACAGCTAATTGGGTAAAAGTTTCTGTGGAGGAAAGAATTTGGGGTCAGGGAGGAAGTCTGACCTTCTGGAGCCTCCTTTTGGCTGTGAGCTCCTGTGGGAGTTAATACATGCATCGAGAGTGTGTCTCCAGCTGCTGGAAGCCCCAGTTCGCAATTCCATGGAATTCTAAGGAACTTTCTGTATCCACAATGTAAGCCAACTTTGCTAAGGGGCGGGGCAGGTAGGAGTGATCATTTGTGTATCCCTTGTGGTACAAGGGCTCCTGGATGAGTGATTCCTTTCCTTCAGTAGTAAAGGAAGTCCAAGGAATCTTGTGGTTATAAGGTGCACACGTTGCTTCTCATCAGTGCCAGAACACTTATAACCTTGGGGAACCACTAGGTCAAGAGTGTGCCTTCTGTCCTTAGCACAGGCAGATGTTGGAAGTGGTCCCCAGTGCAATCAGGAGCTGCATGTGGGAAAGTGATATGAACCACCAGGGCTGGCAACAAATCCTCCATCCATCGTCATCCCCATCACCAGCGGGAACCCCCTAGAAGGCAAATTTTCATCCTAACTTTGGGAATCTAAGTTCAGCGGGCCCCATTTTCTCCCCCTACTTGAGGTACACCACAGTCCCCCTTGAGTGACCCCTCCCCCCGCCCAAACTGAACAAAGTGTACTAAGGGTGAGCCTGGGTCTGAAGCAGACCTTTGGTCGATTTGGGCTGGAAAGGAACAGATTCTGCTTGAAACCAATAGGCACTTTGAATTTCTGAATTTGAAACAAAAATTCTTTAGTGTTGCTTTTTTGTTGTTTTATTGTGAAAGTCTCTCTTACGTATTGTTGACTCTCCTTCAAGGCTGATTGCACAGTGGGTTTTTTGGGGACACACATATAGCATGCTGAAAATGCATAAAGCTTAGAGGAAAACTAATTCTCTGGAGAGAGAACCCTCTGTTTGTCCAAGAACTGGATCTCTGCCTCCTCCCACACCACTCACTCTCCAGCCAGTTGCATATTTGGTGGAGAGATTTATGGGACTAAACATACAGCTGCTCTTTTTTTTTTCCTCCCCAAGAACAATGTTCTGCTGTCAAGGCTATTATGTACTAAATACAGACACACAACTTATTTACTACAGCAGTGTCTGAAACTCCTGTTTTTATCCTTTTTGCTGAATGTGAATGCTTTTGTAAATGTAAAGCATTCTATAGATTTCAGGAATTCATTCTATAGTAGTAGCTAGCAGATCTTGACTCAGCTTACTTTATTCTGCAGCAACTTTGTTAAAGTGAATATCCTACAGACAGGACCAGTGATTCCTTAAGGAATTCCACACTCAACTTACTATAAAATTATGCTGATTGTTTACAGTGGATTGTCTATCCTTGTAGGATTCTCTTAGCTTAAGAAAAATCCCTCTTATCACCCTATATTGATTTTTATCTTTATTTTTCATATTTAATCTCAATAAATAATACGAATTCAGTATCTATTTCTGTCTCCCAAGCCAGAACCCAAAGTGGCTTTCCTGGTTATGCACCACGCAGTGGTTGGTTTGTCTTCCTTCAGCAGTCTGCATTCACGGGGCTGTTTGTGGGGAGAGATTGTGTGGGAAGAGGGATAGAGGAGAAAAACCAATATTTATTTAGTGTTTCACTTCTATTAAACACTGGGCTTAGTACTTAATCAGATTTGATCCTCATAATAAACTTGGTCCTCATTTTACAGATCAGTAAAGTATAACTCAGGGAATTTGTAACTTGCCCAAAGTCACATTTACAAGTAAATTATAAAGGTAAGAGTTAAAACAATTTTATTGCACTATCTAGAAAATGTACACATTATTTATACACATATCAATTTATTTTAAAATGAACTGAACTGCTAGTAAAACTACTACCCAAAAATTCTAAGATCACAGGTTAGTTGTCTGCTTTTGAAATTTATATCAATTAATCATATTATAATCATAGTATTGAAACTTTATATCTTGGTCTCTGTCTTGCTATTTTTTTTTTTTTGAGGGAAAGCCTGAAACAGTCTTACCCCTCCAATGCTTTCTACTTCAAGAATACAAAGGAAAAAAGAGAAAAGCCAGAGCAGTGGGACATCTGGGTGGCTCAGTTGATTAGGTGTTTGGCTTCGGATCGGGTCATGATCCTGGAGTCCCAGGATTGAGCCCCATGTCTGGCTTCCTACTCAGCAGGGAATCTGCTTCTCCCTCTGCCTATCATCCTGCTTGTGTGCTCTCTCTCTCTCTCTCTCTCTCTCTAATAAATAAAAAAGAAAGAACAACCAGAGTAGTTTTCACATGAGTGCAGTCATTTCAGGGATGCAAGTGTCTTGGTGAATACAGATTTCCATGGCAGCAAAAAGACACTTACATAATCATAGGTGTAGTGTTTCTCTCTGATCTCAGTCCCTCTTTGGATAACAATTGAATAATTGTGGAACTTTAGCCATACAAGGACTAATGTGCAATTGCACAATCTATCTGTAGGGTTATCGTACATCTGCCAGGACTGGCACAGGGGAGGAATTAGAGGCAAGATTATTTAGTTGGTTTGGCTTCTTATCAGGAGAGAAGCTGGAGTTCAGCCTAGGTATTCATCCCAACCTGATCACACCCTCAAATGTGCTGAGTCCTATCCCTGTCTTCCCGTTAACTCTTCCCAGACCTACAATTTTTAGGACTTTTCTCCACCGCCTTCTTGCTCATAAATCACTTACCTATGACATATGAAGGTGTTGTCTTCCTTAAGGTGTTGTTCTTCCTTTTCATTAAGGATAATGTCCTCCATACCCCTTCTTTATAAAGTCAAGGTACTACCCTTCTTGGAGGAAATGCGTTCGGAGCAGCTACGTGAACTCACGATTGAGCTCTTTTCTGTGAACTGGGAAATGAGAGAATTGCAATACAATCTTTGAGAACAGACTGATAAAGATAATTATAAGTAGAAGAAAGGGATCACATTCTCACTTAAATTCTCATATCTGCTGAACAGTGGCATCCAAGTTCCCTGACTCTAGGTAGGAGGTAATATGTACCTAAGGCAGATCTATTCAAGGGTTGTCAGCATATTCGGTGTATTTGTATACGTGTGCTTTTTAAAATAGAAGAGAAGAAACTTTTCCCCAAGCTGGTGCTACCTGTGGTTACTTGTAATATGTGTTTATCTGCAGAACATAGTGTACCATAGATGCTAACTCAAAGTCCATTATGACTAAATATTTTACTCAGTTCTACCGGTGTTTCTAGATCATTTTGCACATTTTTAGTAACAGGACATTGGAACTGCTGGAACCACAGCAGTTGTGAGGACCACTTAGGGAGAGATGACGTTTTTACTAACAGCCTGACTCCAAAAATACTACCTTGAATGCAAGCATGATAAATATTAGGAAGCCTTTCCTTTTCCTTTCCCTCAACATTCAAGAAAAAAAAATTGAAATAAATATCTAAGTTCATATATTGTTCAGGATTTTAAGTGACACAAAAAGCAATCCAATAGTAACTGAGTAAAAAACCTTCTTATGAGTTTGGAAGATCCTAAACATCAACATCACAAGATATTTGAGTGGACCTAGACTGTTTTAATTAATAGTTAAGGCAAAGAGAAAAAACACGTGTCTTCTACTATGCTCTGCATTCCTCACACTTGCATATATACATTGTACTTTGTAAATGTGTATTTCTGTGGGGCAGTGGAGTCCTATGGAGTTCAAATTCCAGTTGTGGCATTTGGTTGTGTGACCTTGAACAAATAACTTAACCTGAGACTCAGTTTTTTCATAAGCATTGTACTGATGATTATGAGTGACCAGTGATAGAAACCAGCTATCATAACATCTTTTTATTTTTTAAATCTTTTTAAAGATTTCATTTATTTATTCATGAGAGACACAAAGAGAGGAAGCAGAGATACAGGCAGAGGGAGAAGCAGGCTCCCCGCAGGGAAGCTGACACAGGACTTGATCCCAGAAGCCCAGGATCACACTCTGAGCTGAAGGCAGACACTCAACCACTGAGCCACCTAGGCGTCCCTATCATAAAATATTTTTAAAAGATTTATTTATTGAGGCACCTTGGTGGCACAGTCAGTTGAAATCTGACTCTTGGTGTCAGCTCAAGTCATGATCTCAGGGTCCTGGAATTGAGCCGATCCCCTCGTTGGATTCCATGTTCAGTGTGGAGTCTGCTTGGGATTCTCTCTCTCTTTCTTTTCTTTTCTATTTTTTTATAAGATTTATTTATTTTAAAGAGAGAGGGAGATCAAGACTGTGAGTGGAGATGGGAGGGGTAGAGGGAGAGGGAGAGAGAATCCCAAACAGATGTACCACTGAGTGCAGAGCCCAATGTGGTACTCCATCTCATGACCCTGAGATGATCTGAGCTGAAATCAGGAGTCGGTCACTTAACTGTCTGAACCACCCAGGTGGCCTCAAAATGACCTTTCTCAGGCAGCCCCGGTGGCTCAGCGTTTTAGTGCTGCCTTCAGCCCAGGGCATGATCCTGGAGACCTGGGATCGAGTCCCACGTCAGGCTCCCTGCATGGAGCCTGCTTCTCCCTCTGCCTGTGTCTTTGCCTCTCTCTCTCTCTCTCTCTCTCTCTCTCTGATGCATAAATAAATAAAAAATAAAATCTTAAAAAAAAAAAGACCTTTCTCTAAAATTAAGTGCAGTTCAAGTCACCACTCACCAAGGTTGATGACAAGTCCAATGTAATATCATTTTGGTGACCCGTTGTTCATGCCCTCCCCCTTTGGGATTATAGGTCCCTCGGTCCCCATCCTGGGGTTTAGGCATTCCAATAACATGGACTTTGACAATTTTGCTGCCTGTGATCCTTACCTAGCTGGCCCTGATGGCTACCCCTATTCCATCCCTGAACTCCTGGTTGTAGGTCCTGAGCAGAGGCCACTGAATGATCACCCTCCCAATCACACAGCCTTTACCCTTCGTGTCCTGTGGCCTCCAAGAGCCCCTGAAATCAGGAAGTCCCTAAGGCCCCATCTTTAAACCAATCCTGAAACCACCCTCTCTAGTCTACAGAGATCTAGGCACTGCTGCCATCAGCCCCCTTTACCCTCCAGTTCTTCTTTTTAATAACAGCTTTGCTGAGATATAATTCACATACCATGAAAAGTATATCTCACTTATTTTTGATATATTCACAGTTATGCAACTATCCCCACAATCTATTTTAGAACATTTCACCACCCCTGAAAGAAATCCTATACATTTTTTTAATGAAACAAATATTTTTGAGGATTGCAAATTGGTTACAGTTTGACTGGACTAGAAACCCTTTACTTAGTAGCAGTCACTACCATACCTCATCATGCCCCAGCCTTGGGCAACTACTTTCCATCTCTGTGGGTTTGTCTATTCTGGACTTTTAATATAAATGGACCTAAATAATATATGGTCTGTTGTGACTGATGTCTTTCACTTAGCATAATGTTTTCAATATTCATTCATGATGTAGCATGTAGCTGGTTCCATTTTATTGCCAAATAATATTCCATTATATGGATATACCAAATTTTATTTCTCTTTTGATCAATTGATGGACATTTGGCATCCTTCAGTTCTTGAAGCACTAAGCCTTCCTCTCTTCAGCTCTTTGCCTCTGGTGGCCCCAGATCAGGGGTTATAGACTCAAATGTCTGTCCCTGTGGTGGAAGAGAAGCAGGAACTGGTGAATACCATGGCAAATAAGAGAACATCTACTGAGGGTGGCCCTTACTCAGCCACTGGCAAGTGACCATTCTGACCTGGTATTATTAGAGCTTTAGATTGTTACAGAGAGACCGGATCCTGGATTATTATGTGGAAATTTCCCACTTTCTAAGTGTCTGTCAATGAAAACAAACAACCAGTGTGTGAGAGAGACAATACAATTCTGGTTGAGACTAAATGCTAAAGGTCATCCCTGGTGAGACAGAGACACATCTCACCTTCGGGAGCCCATGAAGGGTTAGCTGGAGTGTGAGCTCACCTGGCAACTACTGCCTTCTCATTTGGCAACACAAAAGGGCTGTTCATCCCTTTAGAGGAAAGAAAGACCCAGGTCTAAAGTCAGCACTCTGGATTAGGAGGGAGTAAAATTTCTCTTATTCTTTGGCTCATGAGTATACTGTAGCAGAAAAAAAACAAAGCACCATTAATGTCTACATTAAATTAGTGCTCAATTGCCCTGCAAATTACTTGTGGCCTACTTCAGGATGGATTGTAACCTGCTAATATGACTTTGGTTATGACTATGACTACAATCATGGTTGAGAACTGCTGATTCTGTACAAGATGTGCCCTGAATTTATGAGGACAGGTTTATGAAAATGGGAAAAAAGAAACAGTGATGGTGTGGTCTCCTTATATACAAAGATGCCATGGTAGTAGAGGTTGGGGAGTGGAAAATATTGAGGTTCATGACAACAGCAAGTGTTCATTATATAAATAACCACTCTGCCTGCCACTGTCTACTTTCCATTTTGTTTTGTATGTGACTGCAGAGGACATGGGTATTTTTAAAAAGAAAGAAGCTCATAGAAGCTACACTACAGCAGTGTAGTGCTTGGCATGTGCAAAGAGGTTTTAAATTCATTATCTAATTTGAGCCTGTGCAGATAAGCATTTTCACCTAACCCTGTTTTATAAATTGAGATATGGTGGAGAAGACATGACTTGATCATCAAGCAAAGGAGCCAAAGACTTAAATCCTTATCAATGGATTCCAAATCCCACATCTTTTCCATAGATATATAGCTGCCCTTCTAATACTTTCCAATTTTAGTTTAGGCATTTTTACATTTAATAATATAGTGTTTTATTATATTTATTTTATATACTTTATTTTTATATTTAAAACATGTTTTATGTCTTAAATTCTTGTAATTCATATTATTTATGTTATATTAATGCAGTGTTTGAGTTGATATTGTTATTACCCACTCAGAAAGTATAAGGAAAAGAAATGGTGATTTTCAAAATGTTTTCATAGTTTTCCATTCTTTGAGTCAACACTAAATTAATTAATTAATAATTGGGTGTGCATATTAATTACCGAGGCATTATAAAGAAATATGATGATAGCAACAGATTTGGGGGACATTCAATTAGTCAATCTCAACCAGATAATCTCCTTTCCTTTTCCTCTCTCAGTCTTCTCTCCCTTCTTCCCTTTTGTCTTCTTTTCTTTCCTCCTTTTTGTTTTCTTCTTTTCCTATTCAGTGAGGGGATATTTTATAAGAAGCAAGAAACCCTTCAGACTCAATCAAAATTGTGCTTTTTTTTGCTTAATACATTTATATGTTCAATTCATTCAACAGTGAATATTTGTTGAGTTACTACATTGGTTTCTTATTGCTGCTGTAACAAATTGACACAAACTTGGCAGCTTAAAACAAAGAAAATTTATTACCTTAGTTCTGGAGTCAGAGGTCTAAAGGAGCCAGGTGGTCTGCATTCCTTCTGGGGTTTTGGAGGGGAGAATCCACTGCCTAGTCTTTTTCAGCGAATAGAGGCCACTTGCGTTCCTTGGCTCCTGGCCCCTCTTTCTACTCTCTCCAGTTTCTTGCCTGTTGTGACATCTACTTCTGCCTTTGACTTTTGAGTCTCCCTCTCATAAGGACCCTTGGGGTTCCATTGGACCCCCCTGGATGACTCAGGATAATCTGATGTTAAAATCAGCTGATTAGCAACCCATTCCATTTGTAACCCTAACTTCTGCTTACCATGTGAACTAACTATTCCATGTAAACTAACTATTCAGAGGTTCTAGGGATTAGGAAATAGACACCATTAGGGATTGGGGATATTGTATCTATTATGTGCCAGGCACTGTACAGATTTATATTCTGTGGGATTCTGTTCTGCTAATTAGATGTACTTATCACTGACAGCTGGAGATCTTTGTGTCTTCCATTTTTCTATTTGAGGAACAAAAATCACCCATATATCCAATGTCTGCCTCTTCAGACACACAACAGATATACCATCTGTGAATTTGTGTCAGCTAAATAGAAAGTACCCAGCATCTGATGTCACCACTAACCTCAAGTGAAGTAACTTCCTTTGAGGCAGTAGCTGTGGATCACTATCAAGATCACTATGACATATCCAGAGTTATCTCTCATTATTGTGTGGTGCTTTTTTTTTTTTCCCCATTGTAATTCTCTCTCCTACCACAGGTTAGCTAATACTTACTGTAAAGGCTGACCTTTGTTGGCCTCATCCACTTTCACAAGGATGGGAGATAGGGTAATGTGTGGAATTTAGCATCTCAACAGGGTCACCTTGGCAAGTGAAAGGAGGCACTATTAATGATCATTCAAAAACAGTAGCTGGAAAAGAAGACTGTCTTGGGAACAATGGGCCATAAGGTGTCCTAAATTTTGAGTCCAAATGAATAGCAGCCATAAACACTAGCTATAAAAATGTATTGACTACTCCATTGGGTCAAACCACTGCAGTTGAAGCTTAATGTACCTCATTTCATTTAATTCTTACAACATCTTAGAAGGTATGTATGTATGTATGTATTATTATTATTATTATTATTAATCCCTAGTTTAAAGTTGAGGAAAATGAAGCTCAGAAATTTAAATACCTAGCTTAAGCTAGTAAATTGCTAAGTTTGGATTTAACCTAATTTTGTGAAACACTAAGCTGAATGCTTTTTCTATTATATTGCCTTCCAAAAAAAGTGTAGATTCTTGGAAATTGTTGTTGTCAGCTGGATACAGTTGGGTATTTTAAGAGATGTTAGATGTTAGAGATACACAATACCTTTATTAGAGGTCTATGAAAAAACCAGGAGCTAAATAGATACTTTTTCTTTGCCTTTCCTTTAGGTCTGTCAGTTTGTCGTCTCTGTAAATGGGCTCAATGTGCTGCATGTAGACTACCGGACCGTGAGCAATCTGATTCTGACAGGCCCTCGGACGATCGTCATGGAAGTCATGGAGGAGTTAGAGTGCTGAGCAGGTGGACGTCCTGCCCTTATGTGGCCTGAGGATGATCAAAGCCAGGACAACACAAAGCAATGCAATGACAAGACTTCCATTCAAATGGATGGTTTTGGACACACAAATCTTTTCTCCATACATACACATCTTGATTTGAGTTTCATACACTGTTTGAATGTGGAAAAACTGGGTAGATCATATAAAAAAAAAAACAAACAAAAAACCCAATTTACATCAGTGTAGAAAAAATTCAGAAATAGAATTTCCTTACATAGTAGAATTGCCTTACTCGATTTCTATTTGTAGTTCTCAGCCATTGTTTTTTTATCTTAGTTCACCGAAAGTTGTCAAAAATGCTCCTCTGGCCAAAACAGCAACATGCTAAAATCCCCTCATAGGAGTCAATAGAATAATTGTTAGAGATTTTAAATTGTTCTTTTACCAAAATGAACATGGAATTGTTTATTAAAGGATCTGGGTTTCACCACACTTTTAATTAAAGCCATCTTCAAAGGAATATTACCTGCTATCTAGCATTTTGAAGAAGATCCTAAAGCATTCAAGTGCTTGAAAGCCGTTGAAAAAATGACTTTTTCTTAATTCCCGCCTTTAGTATCAACTTCTAACATATGTTTTCAATTATGGCATTAGTTAGGAAACAAAAACCTCGCGATGAATATGGATGGGATAAATAGAAAGATACTACTTACGATTATTTGCTCTGATTTCTTTTTCTGAGCCTAAATAATTTTGTTTAATCAATCAGTTCCAGAAGCTTCCTAGAATTAATCCAGCATATGTTGAATGTCAAAACAGAGGAATTTGTATATACACATATCAAGCCTCAGGCAAGATTTCACTTTGAAGTTGTCCCTTTTTAAGTGAAGTATCCTAGAACTTGGCCCATATGTGATAAAACTTGAACTTAAATTGCCTTGTTGGCCTGAATTTTTACTAGCTTTCTAGTGTAACACATTCAAAGCAATGACATGTCCTGCTTAGTTGGTGGGATTATTTTTCACCAAAACATCGTCTTGTGTTGTCATCTTTCAGCCCACTGTATATATGCATGTTTCTTTTTTTGGTTTAGAAAAGAATGCATTTGGGGGCTTGGTGTGTAGAGGAAATTCCTCAAAGTGCCAAATTAGGTAGTCAGGGAAGGCAAAACTCTTAATTTCATATAATGCATTCTGAACAACTAGGTTACTTTCTTATCATGTATTAACAAAACGAAATATGAATGTTGTACCTCAGCCATGCTTTTTGTGATAGGTTATCATAACGTAATGGTACTGGTGGAATGGAGGTCATGCCGTGTTAAAGATGTTACATGTATGTGTTTCTGGTCATCCAACTTTTCTGATCTTAGCTTTAGTCAGAGAATAGGATTTTGAAATAATATAGAATGTCTCACATTCGTACCGTCGATCTGCATTTGGGAGCTAGTATCGTCTCTGTTTGTATGTGCGTTTATACTGTATGCCAGGCTTTGTGCTACGGCACCTAACATATGTGATCCCTTTGAAACTTCATCAAAACCCTCCAAGATAGATATTATTACCCTCATTTCTCAGATGTGGCAACTAAGTCGGGGCAAGCTTCAGAATGCTCTCCGTGTTCACACAGCTGCGAGAACTACCAAGATTCAAACATGAGTTTGTCTAATGCTAAATCCGGTGTTCCCGCCCCTCCCTCAGCCTTTCCCACTGTTTGGAGCTTATTTTGTACCCAGTGCTGCGCTAGCACCCTACATCACTTATTCCTACTGACCTGTGAGGCCACTATGGCCATTATCTCCATTTTACAGCTGAGGAAGCTGATTCATCAAGAGATTAGTCATGTGCCTGAGGCCACACAACTAGTAAGTGGGAGACTTTATGATTCAGCTTGAAAAGTTTTTATGACATCTTTAAAAGATGAGTCTTTTTTTTTTTAAGTTTTTTTTTTTTTGTTTTTTTATTTATTTATGATAGTCAGAGAGAGAGAGAGGCAGAGACACAGGCAGAGGGAGAAGCAGGCTCCATGCACCGGGAGCCCGACGTGGGATTCGATCCTGGGTCTCCAGGATCGCGCCCTGGGCCAAAGGCAGGCGCCAAACCGCTGCGCCACCCAGGGATCCCTAAAAGATGAGTCTTAAATGCTGCCTGGACCCAGGGCTTCATTAAGTGACAAAAGAAGGAAGACCACCTTTGACAAGGGCATCTTCTTCTTGCCTGCCATCTGTACTTTGTACTCACGTCCTACTGCCCGTCATCTTGGGTCCTGGCATAATCTCACTTCCCTTGGACCAACCTAAGTACCAGAAAAGCATCTAGTCAGCCAACCAGATGCTTTCTTTACTCGATTCAGCTTCCTGCTGGAGGAGTTTCTTTGATTCAGAGAGTGTTAGTGATGTCTTTAGTCAAATGACTGCTAGGGGAAGAAAAGGAGAAAAGAAAGAAGGAAAGAAAGGAAGCAGGAACTGTTTCTTCCTTTGGTTCCCATCACCCTCAGTTTAAAGGCCAGCTTCCAGAGAATTCTACTTAAGGCCAAGAGAGCTTTACCTTAGCTACTCCGCAGCACCCCCTGACATCCTTACCTGGTAATTAAAGTGAGTGCTCTCATTCCCATCAGGCCACTATTTAGCTCTCTCCAGCCTTTTCACATATAGCTCCTCCTCTCTGGAATATGATTTCTCCTTCTTTGCCTGGAGAAATCTGTCTAATGAACTCCCCTTAGATATTACCTTCTCTGAGAAACCTTTGCCAGCTCCCTGGTTCAGAAGTCAACTCCCCTTCTTTAAATGCCCATGGGGCCTTATGCATCAACCCCCTATGGTGACAGCACTGATGATATTTACTCTGAGGTTGTCCCCCCCACATGTCTGTCTCCCTAACTTTTCACTCTGAGCATCTGCAGCATGGGACTGTGTCTTGTCACCCAGGTGTTTCCCTCACCTGGCACAGTTTGTGATTATAGTAGCATACCAGCTATCCATGGCTGCCTAATAAACCACCCCACAACGTGGCTTATAACGTTCTATGTGCTCATGATCCTGTGCAGAGCTTTGCAGGGATGGCCAGCCACTGCTCAGGTAGTGCTGGTTGGGTTCCCACACACATTTGTGGTGTAGGATGGCTCTGTTCATGTGTCTCATAGATGGCTGGGGGTGTTGACTGAGGTGCCTCCATTTCACCCCATGTGGCCTTTCCCCCATAGGATTCCTCGTTAGACCTCATGAGATCAAAGAAGGTGAGAATGGAAACTGCAGGACCTTTTGTGGACTTGCCTGGAGAGTCACACAGTGTTACTCCTGTAATGTGTTGTCAGTCAAAGCAAGTCACTACAGAATGAGCACTGGGTGTTATTTTGTATGTTGGCAGATTGAACACCAATAAAAAATAGATTTATTGTTAAATAAAATAAATAAATGAAATAAAATAGTATTTCAAAAAAAAAAAAAAGCAAGTCACTAAACTAACTCAGAGTCAAGAGGTGGGGAATAGGCTCTACCTTTGATGGGAGGAGCTGCAAAGAATTTGTGGCTACTTTTAATCCACTAAGAGTAGGTACTTACCATTCATAGAATAAAGGACTAAGGAATTAGCCAGCTATTGAAAGGCTTCAGCTTTTCAGATGCAAATTCCTGACCAAATACTGGGTAGAAGTTTGATATTAAGTTGTGAATAAAGCCCAGTGCCTAATGAAAACTTCAAAGTCGGAAAATCCTAAAATAATGGTGCCACATGGAGCCATAGAGAGCATGATTTTGTGTCCGCATTTTACTGATGAGGACACTGCAGTGTGGAATGTTCAGGTGGCGCACCCCAGCTCAAGAGGCTTGCTGGGGCAAGAGCCCGGGTTAGACACCAGTCTTCTGTCGCCTAATTATATGTCCTTTACAAGATAGCTTTTTGTGGTGGACACAGATGTGGTAAAAATAGGCCTTTGGCTTCTGGATATTCATAAAATGCAAGTAGTGCCAATTACCTGTGAACATGAAGGGTGTACATTTTAATTGACTCAGGCCTTGGATTGTTAAATCATATCATTAAAAAATTAAATATTTTGTGTGATATTTTAACAGGTGAATTGCTTTAAAATTTAGGAACTCCATTCCTAAATGTAACACCAAGAATTATTCTAAATTAACAGTAAGCAATATTTCTAAGAGCTTTTATTTCATGTGTGTGTATATGTGTGTATCAGTGTATTGCGTGTGTGGTTTTACTCACCGAGGGTCCCTGAAATGGCTTTCTTTGTTCCCAGAGAAAACAGTTTTGATTTTTTAGGTGGTGGAGGTGGAAATCTTTGGTTTCTTCATCAGTGTAATATGTGCTATCAGTTCAAATTTGAAAGCCACGTTTATTATTTCTGCTGTGGGGAGAAAAATGCAGTTGCCTTTTGGGTTGGTTCTGTTGTGTGATGTTTTACTATTAATCTTTGATGAATAATTGCATAAATTGATAAGGGGACTAGGTGAGAAATGATGGGTAACAGGAAACAGATATCCATGTCTGATAGATTAGATGGGGTCAGCTTCCTGCCATCTTATCAAGGGTGATAGCAATCAGCAATTAACAATTTAAAAATCATTCCCTTCAGTTCAAAATGGAGTGTCACATTTCCAAATAACTCATTCTTTTCAAATACTTGTGATAATAGTCTACTTTCAAGACCTATTTTAAACTGACATAACTATTCTCTCCTATTGAGTATTAATCCTGTTTTGTTTTCATCAGGAAAACTCTGGAACATTTCAGTTTTGCCAACTTGTTAGAGTCCGTTGATACCACTGAGCATTGTTTTACTCATTTGAGGCAGAATTTCAGGTATAATATGCTTTTCCTCAGTTCAACACCAAAAGGACAAATCTGCAGCATACCAAAATGAAGTTCATCATCAAAGTTAGCATATAATATTATCAAATGCATTAATATATGTACTTAATATATATGTTTATTTTTAAATTGGGTTGAATGTATGTTCCCCCTTCTTGAGAATTGTAGCATAACACTTAAAATTATAATATGAAAATAGATTGTATAGTATGAAATAAATGTTAAATTTTTTTTAATGGTGACTTTAGGTTTACAGCTTTTCCTGTCTTCTAGAACAAATTAGTCATTTTTTTTTTATCCTAAGAAAGGGTTGCATTATAAAGTTGCTCTACTACTCACCTATCAGAGAAAACACATTGGACTCATATCTAATTCTCTAATGTAGCCAAAAGTGCCGTTTGTAACACTACTTAATGATGGATGTTTTCTGAAGCTCTTTTGCCTGAAAAAAAAAAAGTGCATTAAAAAGCTTTTTCTGTACTGTATTTGATTTGGAATCATTTTCTCCCAACATAGCCCCATACTGATGAGCATTGTGGAATAGTCTATATAGAAAAATGCTACGTAGTTGTTTACTACTGTGGGAGAATGTTAGTTCTTTTTTTATTTTCAACTACTTAGGAAATTGATTATGTAATTCAGAATGTGTAGGGGCAGGGTAAAGTATGGGACTTAGTGATTATTTGGATTACACTCAGTATTAACTAAAAGAACTTCACATTTTTCTTTCATTTCCTTCCTTCCTTCATTTTTCCATTCATTCATTCATTCATTCATTCATTCATTCATTCAAGAAACCTCACTGAGACTTTGTTTGGCTCGGCATTGCATATAGATCCTGGAAATACAAAACTGAGTAGGTATGACCATGGATCCACCTCATCCTTTGAGTCACCTTTGGGCCTGCCTCCTAGAAGTGTTCCCTCCATCAAAGAGGGTGGGGGCGGGCTACGATATTATGGTGTTGAAGCAGGTGGTCAAATGCCAGAAACTACCATCTAATCCAAGAACTACAACACCAGCAGCAACTTACATTTAACTGTATCTTTCTGCACAACCATGTCCCCACTTTCCTGCACCCAAGGTAACCACAGTGCTGAGTGCTGACTTTACCATTCTCTTATTCTTGATCATTGTTTAGATTTTTTTAAAATGAAATTTATTAAAAGAGCATCAAGTTTTATATGATCTTCTGAGATTTGCTTGTTTTCATTCAGGATTATATTAATTACTAAGGTTCTTCAGGATTTTTGTGTGTAGTCATAACTCGTTCATTTTTCACAGGTTCAGAAATTTCTAGAGCACAAGCTATTTACTTGTCATTGGGCATTTGGGTTGCTTCCACTGCTGTTGTTATCATCATTAATGGGGTAATTATGAACATTCTTCTACCATCTCCTGGGAATAAGCAAAGGAATTTATCTTAGGTATTTACTTGGGAGAAGAATTACTGAGTCATGGGAAACGTGAGTGCTTACCTTACAAGTTCACATCTAACTAGTTTCCAAAGTGGTGAATCACTGTATACTCCCTTCCAAAATATGAAAGTGGTATATGTTGTGAATTAGCTTCTCCAACACTTGATATTCTGTGACTTCTTAATTTTTGTCAAATAAATGTCTATTTGGTCAATGGCACTGAGAGTCCTAACTTGCAGCAAAGCTCTAAATTTAAAGCACAGAAAATGTAATTAGTAATTTGTAATCCTGACTTACTACATCAGTGTCTTCATGATGCCCAGAATGTCTTGAAACTTTTTATCCTATACCCACTCTGTGAAATTGGTGAGGCAAGGATTATTGGAAATGAGTATGACATATTTGAGGATATCCAACAAATAATTATTAAGTGCCTGCTATAGGTCTGTCACTAAGTCTTTGGCAAACAACAGTAGATAAGACGGGTCCCTACCCATATGAAGTTTACATATTCTTGGGAGCCACAGACAATAAGGAGGTTATATAAATAAAATAGTTCATTTTCGGTATGGGCTAAGTGCTAAGAAGTAAGTGAAACCAGATGAGGTGATGGAGAATGACCAGGATTTCAACAAGTGGTCAGTAAAAGCCATGTTACTCGATTCCAGTGAGGCACCATTTATATTAGGGTCCATGTGAACAGCACCCCCTGGAGTTATGTAGTGCAACAGCTCTGAGCAAAAGCCTCTGCAAGCCTGATCTTTGGCTTAAATACCTCAAGCATGGATTTGAGCCAGTCTTGGAGACCTGGAGAAGAGTGTTGCAAGCAGAGGAAACAGCAAGTCCAAAGGTCCCAAGGCTGAGAAGGTCATAGGTGGTTAAGAGCATGGGATCTGGAGACAAAGAGACCTAGATTCAGATTCCAATTCTCACACTCGAGAGCGCATCCAGTTACTCGACCTCTCTAGGTATCAGTTTCCTTAACTGTAGAATGAGGATCACATCGCTGACTCCATTTGACTCTCGTGAGGATTAGATGAGCTAGCATGCGTAGAGTGCTTATCATTGTGCCTGGTCCATAGCAATAATCAATGTTGGGATGTTTCTCTTCTCAGTGCATCTTCCTGTGTCTTGGTTTTCTCATTTTTAAATAATACAATCATCTCAGAAGGCTATTATAAAGATTAATTAGTTAATACATTTGAAGGTCTTAGTACAGTACCTGGCACATAGTATTTGAAAAATAACTGCTGGGCAGCCTGAGTGGCTCAGTGGTTTAGCACCACCTTCAGCCCAGGGCAAGATCCTGGAGACCCGGGATCGAGTCCCATGTCAGGCTCCCTGCATGGATCTGCTTCCCTCTGCCTGTGTCTCTGCCTCTCCCTCCCTCTCTCTCTCTCTCATGAATAAATAAATAAAATCTTAAAAAAAAAAAAAGAACTGCTGATAGCTATTGGGGCACCCGGGTGGCTCAGTGGGTTAGGTATCTGCATTTGGCTCAGGTCATGATCTCAGGGTCCTGGGATAGAGCCCCACATGAGGCTCTCAGCTGGGTGTCTGCTTCTCCCTCTGCCCCCTCTCTCCTTGTGCTCACTCTCTCTCTCAAATAAATAAAATATTTTAAATAATAACTACTGACAGCAATCATTATGATTATATCATGCTAATGATCAGTCATGTTGAAAGACCCACCCTAATTCATTAGATTGTCTATACATATGTGTTTTGATCACCAACCATACATACACATTTTAGTTTTTCTCATAGACTAGATAATAGAAGTGTTAAAAAATGTATATGATCATCGCTATATTCAACTGAGTACATTCGAAGAAGTCATCCACTCTGTCACCCTTGCTATATTCCTCAGGTGCTGAGCAGCAAGGATATTCACAGGTTGGGTGGAAAACACAGCTTTGGGTTTGTGTCTGTGTGTTGGGAGAGAGTAAAAAGCATTTTGCTTTGGATTTTTATTCAGCTACCTCACTTTGAAACTAAAAATTACATATAAATAACCTACCTAACATAATCTTTAAAACTGCAGACCTCATATAGAGTGATTTCACAACCGTGCATATTATCAATTTACTACCTAATCAGATTTCTGGCACTTTAATAGCCTGTCAAGAAGACAATGAAAGTAATCAGCTGCCCAGCCTTACAGCCCAGGGCAAACCCTATTTCCCAGGGAACCCCGGCAACTTAGTCTTGATTATAAAGAACTTATTAAGGTTTCCTGAGCGAACTTTGAGGCATCGTTCCATTTGTCTTTTGTGGGCAGCTTCCTAAGGCTCGAGGCTTAGGAGAGTCATGCGGGAATTATGTAAGCGAAACCACCGCTGGGGGCTCTGCTGGCACAAGCTTTCTGCAGGCTGCTGCTTGCCCTGTACGGCTGACGAATGTGCTGGAGCCAAAGGAGGGAGCGCTCTGTAGCACACCTGGCAAAGCGGCTCCTGTCCTTACAGCCAGGAGGTGACAGCTCCCTTTCCCTCTGCCTGTCATTCTGCCAAAGTGACTTTCTTCCTTTCCTATCTTATTCTGAAGTCCCCCTTGCTCCCTTGGGATTAAATATTAAACTTGTTTCTCCCTCAATCTGAAATGCCTCTGTCCACAAAGCCTGATTGATGATCAATGCACTTTATGGGGGGGTGGGGGGTTGTGTCTCGGGACATCAACCTCAAGACTGGATGAGACTGGGCAGCCTGGGTGGCTCAGTGGTTTAGCGCCTGCCTTTGGCTCAGGGCGTGATCCTGGAGACCAGGGATCGAGTCCCACGTGGGGCTCCCTGCATGGGGCCTGCTTCTCCCTCTGCCTATGTCTCTGCCTCTCTCTGTGTCTCTCATGAATAAATAAATAAAATCTTAAAAAAAAAAGTGGATGAGACTTGGGTTGGGAGGACAGCGAGGAGGAGAAAGGAAGAAAGAAAACCTTTCTTTGATCTGTTGCCTTGACTTTGACAATGTGTGTGTTTGTGTGAACCAAAGCCGGGAGAGGAGCCCGGGTTTCAAAGATCTGGATGTTCCTGCCATGGTGAAAGGTGAGGAAGGAGAATAGAGCCCTCACTCTTGAACCTGGGAAAACCCTGGAGAACACGAAGGTTAGCTCATGAGTCAGCAGGGAGACTCCCAGGTATGGAGCTTCACAGCAGGAAGGGAGCAAACATGTTTGTCCTTCTCCGATTGACTTACTCCACTCAGCAGAATACCCCAGGTCCCTCCACATGGAAGCAAATGGTGGGTATTTGACGTTTCTAATGGCTGAGGAATATTCCATTGTATACATAGACCACAGCTTCTTTATCCATTCATCTTAAACATTATATGGTCTCATTCATTTGGGGAATATAAAAATTAGTGAAAGGGAATAAAGGGAAGGGAGAGAAAATGAGTGAAAATATGAGTGAGGGTGACAAGACATGAGAGACCCCTAACTCTGGGAAACGAACAAGGGGTAGTGGAAGGGGAGGTGGGGGGGTTGGGGTGACTGAGTGACAGGCACTGAGGGGGGCACTTGACAGGATGAGCACTGGGTGTTATGCTATATGTTGGCAAATTGAACTCCAATAAAAAAAAATTAAAAAAAAAAAAAAGGAAGGGAGCAAACAAGTGCGTGAGCTCTCGGGGAGACTGGAGTCTGTGAACGTCAGCTCAGCCAGTCTGTCGGACAAAGAAGCCCTGTTTTGTTCTGTTTTGTTTTCAGATTTTCTTTGAGCCCATCTGAGCTGCCTAAGAGGTGAGGGGGTGTCTGGGTGGCTCAGCCATAATGCATCTGACTCTTGATTTCGGCTCAGGTCACGATCTTAAGGTCGTGAGATCGAGCCCGGGGTTGAGATCTGTGGGGGCTGGAGGCTGCTTCAGAGCCCCTCTCTCTCCCTC